>NC_060130.1:253988310-255224143 GCF_021461395.2 Schistocerca americana
TGATGCCAGCCAGCCAGTCGATTCTGGGATGGGACAGTAGTGAACAACAGATGACAGGGTCAACGCGTATCGCCATATTATTCACTTTCTGGTGGGATACTTTACGGTAGATAGGCTTTATCGGGCCAAACTGTTATGTGCATCTTATTCTGCTTTCGATAATTCGATCATGGTGAAATAATATTTGGAGTAGTAGATTCAGGGAACTCAGGGGCTGGCTTCAGACCATGGAGTACGCTCAGCTCCTTTTATGATTGGACGTTGTAACCTACAATTTGGAAAAATGGAAAAAAACGTGTACCAAAGAAACACAACTGGTTCTACTATATCTTGATATAGGGGTAAGAAAGTGTAGAGCCATAGAAATCGAAAAGTGGGGGTATCGGAAGCGCACGAAGAAGTCAGTACGAAATAGAGTTAACATCAGAGCATACGTTTATTTACACCCAAAAAGACAAGGGAGAGTATTGGGGTGTAGAGTTTTTCATCGATAAAATTATAACGAAATTACAGGTATTGAAAGAATCTCGAGCAGAATCCATACACCTATACAAACTGTAAAAATGAATGTACGTATGTATGTATGGGTGTGTATGTATGTTCCACATCTCCTCCTAAAGCATTTGACCGATTTCTACCAAATGTGTTACGCATATCACTTACATTCTGGAAAGAAACATCGTGGGGGTAAGAACCACCCACCTACCAAAGGAGTGGTAGTGAGAAACAGGGTAGCCCACGATGCGCGAAAACCCATACTTTAATCAGCTGGTATTTGAGAAAGGGAGCACCTAGAGATTTGTAACAAACTTGAGACATAGTTTCAAACCTTTAAGAAACTCTTTCTCGCTGACATACACCAAAAAATGATGAAAGGAAGAACGTTACCGCTTACTACATTTTTGCTGTTCATGCAGTAAAACTGTCGCTTGAAGCGTGACGTTTAAATTTATTACTTATTTACTACTTACTCTATTCCCAACACATTTTTCAGACAGTAGTCAAATATAACACTGGATGTACCTGCAAAATTGTGTCATTGTACAGCACGTAGTTCAAGAGATACGATTTCATATACATTGAGTTACCTGTTACGTGTGAAATGCGTTAAATATACGAGAAATATATTTGACATATGTGTATGAGGGCAAAGCCACGGATAACAAACTCATCATTACCCCCATAACAATATCCATCAAGTTTGGTACACACATTACCTATAATCTGGAAAGCAATACCATAGTGGCAAGAGCCACGAGCCTCCCATTGGAGTGAGTGTAATAATGTTGAGAGAGAATGGACAGGGAGGAAATAGACAGACAATGAGGGGAAAGGAAGAGATAGGAATGGGTGGGAGTAGTAGGAGACGGACAGAGATAGGAGAGTGGGAAATAGACGGAGAGAGAGGAGAGGGGGAGATTAACAGAGAAAGGAAGGGCATGGACAAAGTCAGGGGGAGGAAGAGATAGGTAGAGAGAGGGAGAAGAGGAGATGATCAGACAGAGAGATAGGAGGAAATGACACAGAAATGAAAGGGGAAGAGATGAACAGAGAGAGGGGGTAGGAGGAGATAGACTGAGAGAGGGTAGTGAGGAGATGGCCAGAAAGTGGGCGTTGGAGGAGATGGACAGAGAAAAGGGGTGGAATAGCTGCACAGAGAGAGGGGGTGGAGGGGGAAGAGAGAGAGGAGGTGAGGGAGGAGAAGGACAGAGTGAGGGGGAAGGAAGAGGTGGACTAACAGAAAATTGAAACAAATACATACCCGAACAAAGCCGGGTACTCAGCTAGCAGCAATTTAAATAAACGACGGGAACAGTAGGCGCAGCTTCACATTCATAGCTCCCAGCGTTTGCTGGTTAGTCAACAGAAGATGGCGGATACTACTTGGTAATAACAAGCTGCTCCACGCACTGCGTCCTCACGTGTTCTTAATAATGATGTTTTATGCGTTTAATAAGGTAATATTGTTAAGATTCCTTGTTGCGTTAGTGTGTCCTACTCTGTGGCTGTAAAGAGCCATTCTGTATTCAGTACTACTCTGGCATCATGGCGAATTTTAAATACTTGAAACCGGTAACCAACAATAAAATTAAAAGTTAGTGGAATTTTGAGTTGTACCTTTTATTTATTATGGGCAACATCCTTAGCGTTCCGAAATGGAACTAACGATTCTTGGAATAGGAATGCTTGTTGCAAATATAAAAAAAGAAAAATCCAAATGAATAATGAAATTCTGTGCGCCAATGTGCTCATATTCTGGTGAGGAAGTGGGAGACCTCTACAAAGAGCGGCACAAACTGCTAAATGACTGAAAATCCCCATGTTAGATGATAATACCGAATCTTAATACAAAAGTAGCACAACAAAATTATAAAAAGATTCTTTAGTGGGGAACGTAGAAGTGACGGAAGTTACACATTAGTATGCTTTACAGACAGGTAAAACATATTTCTCTTTGATATTTTACAAATAACATATTTCGAAAGACCCATATAGATCTAAATTTGTGAGACTTTATCCGACACTGAGCAAACTGTACTGGAGGCGAGGACTAAAAGTCAAATTCGAATAGTAAGTGTTCATTCTCTGGTGATACAAAGAGTAAACATGGATGCAGAGCTAGAAATAAACAAACTGATCAGCCAGTAAAGCAGTAATTTACATTATGAGGATATACGAGTAATTAAGAATTTAAGCATACCAGATGAAATTCAGCATATCACAGAATAAAGATAATAGTTATATAGACGAAAGGGCAATTACTTATCACATGTACTTCGGCAAACAACAAAACATATTTCAGGTATGAAAAAGACAAATGAAAAGAAAGTCTTCACTGGATCCGGACAGCTGTTAAACTGACGGTGAATGTTAAAAGAAACTGATAATAGGATTATGGTATAATATGCTTAATTAAACAACCTGTTCCGAAATTTCTTAGGAAGAATGAGATATTGTACATTCAAAATTTGATGGAAGAAACCATTGGAAACAGTAGTAGTATAAAGGACAGGAAAACAGAAATAGAGTTAAATTTGTGCAAGCATTCGAAAATTTCTTTACGTGTTCGCTAATATGTAAAATAATGGTGTTCCAGCGATAATGGTGCGTAGAGAATAAGTCGATTTATGAAGAAAGCGAAGTATGATCCTGTTTCGACAGAAAGAGTAAGCCAGGTGAAAACGAATATACGATGAATACGTGAGTAATAGAAGATACTATTTACATAGCGTCTGCCAAGTGTGACTGACATTTCTCCAGGCGTGGAACAAAGTTGCCGTTATTCACCTTCACAAGAAAAGAGACAAACGACATAGAATTTGCATATCTACCAGCCACTCTGTAATGTGCGATACAGTTAGTATAAGTACTGGAGTGTAGCGAATAAGTAGCTTAGGTTTTTAACCAAGCTAATGAAAAATTTGGGTTTAGAAATGAATATAACACAATCACAATTGAATCTTTTTCCAGAAAGGAAAAAAATCACAGGACGCTATAACAAGTACAGATTACCGGTTTGTCTGCGATTCATAGGTTTTGAAAACAACGTTTTGGCGTAATTTCGACACAATCTGCACTAACAACATTTGAGAAACAAGGCTGTGATTCAGAGTAGGTCATCATACTGGAGAACATATGAGTTAATTCTTTCCTCTACACTGCAAAAAAGGAGAAAGGATAGGTATTAAGTGAGCACGTCTCAAGCACATTCTTTTTACTGCAGGCATTCCACTGATTGCTTTTACTGCAGACAAACATCACCAACGAATTTTCGATACTAATGGAACAAGTGTGAAAGTAGATCTGGAAATATTGACCTGAAAGTACATTATAAAAAGACAAAAATAGTGTGCAATCAACACATCGAATAGAAAGTAGCACAAACTAAGAATTATGTCATACTACCAGTTGATATTTTTTTTGTATTTATGCCACTTGGAAACAGTGAGTGGATAAACAACAAAAAATAAAATAAACAAACTAGTTTACATGGCACCGAGAGTAGCTTGTGTCTGAAATGGAAAGTTAACAACCTGGGTGTCTTGCCAATTTCAGTTCACGGCCATCAGATTGACTTATAATGCAAAAAATACTCAAAATCTCGCAGTTGATTGGTAATCAATGGAGAAATAAATACTGGAAATTAATAGGAGAGACTTGATTATGACTGTAGTGAAAATGAAATTGACATGGTCGGCACACTTGTCGAGGCGAATGGATCGTTGGCAAACCAAGGATGTAATGTGCTGTAATCGCTACGATAAGAAATTAACGTGAGGACCACCAAATGGGATGCGACTGGATGACATTAGGATACATGCTATAACAACATAGCTGTGAATGGCAAAGACCACAGTTCTCACAGAATTCCAGATGAGTCCCTTATTCAGCAGTGGATGTCAGATGGCTTATAATAATGTGCACCATTGTTGCACTACACGTACAAGCGATGATGATTGTGACATTTGAAGTTTATCACCTATATTAGTACTCCTGAAATTTCTTTTAACATTTCCTCAGTTTACATATTACACACAGCGCCTAAATCAATACTCTACACTCCACGGTACGGTATGTGGTAGTGTGTTGACGACCAACCAGAATGGCATTTGCCTCCGTCTGATTCATTTACGGCTTGTACTCGAGGAGGAGGATTGTCGCTACAACTGGGTCATTCTGGGAGATGCTCCTTGCAGGAAACCATTTATTCTCTTACCTTTACTTGGGAGCTCTGACAATTTCCCGAACAAATCTATCTCCAATATACGACGCCTTTCTTATACAGCCTACCATTATTATGTACTGAGTGTTCCTGTGACAGTTGTGCGCACGCTAAGCAAATCAGTGACGGATTGCGTTGATCTTCTTTGAATCTTCTTCGTTCCGTTAGTCTAAAGTGATATGGGTTCCAGACCGACGAACAATATTAAGAATCAGTTGGGCACGGTGAATTATCTGAAGTTCCTGGACATGCCCCCCCCCCCCTTCCCCTTCCCCCGTTGTAATGAGGAACTAGATGTCATAAAAGGCGGACTTCCCCCAGTATTAAATGAGGCGGGGAGTATTCTGTTATCAGAACAGCGGAATGGATCGGTCAAAAGTGCTCCGTGACTTCGAAGGTGGACTAGTCATTGGACGTCACCTGCGTAAAAATTCCATCAGATATATTTCAACCCTTCTGAATCTGCCCCCGTCGGCTGCTCGTGACGTGGCTGTGAAATGGAAACGCGAAAGAGCAACCAGAGCTAAACAAAGACTGGGCAGACGTGATGAACTGACCGACAGCGACCGTCGAGCAGTTGTAAAAAATCGCATTTAATTTGCGGAAGGCATCAATCGCGAGCTACAAAGCGGTACCAGAAGACCAGTCAGCACACTGAATGTGCTTGCGGAGCTCGAAAGAACGGAGTACGGTACAATGGTCGAAAAGCTTCTCACAAACCGCAATTTTCTGTCGTCATTGCCAAGCGACACTTCAGGTGGTCCAAAGAGAGTAGCCACTGGACAGTGGATGACTGCAAATTAGTGATGTGGAGTGATTAATCACTCTATACCCTGTGGCAATACTATGGAAGGGTTCCGGTTTGGCGAATACCCTCTGAGAACGTTACCTTCTCTCATATATTGCGCCAGCAGTGAGATACAGAGATGATGGTGTTACGGTATGGCGGTGTTCTTCGTGGTTGGAGTGGGTCCACTAATTGAACTTTAGAAAATGCTAAATGCGAAAGGACATGAAAGTATTTTACAGATTCTTTTACTTCACACAGTATGACAATGCGCCCTGTCATAAAGCAGCACGTGTGAGGCCACAGCAATATTCCCAGAATGGACTGACCTGCCCAGGTTCCCGACCTGAACCCAATGGAACACCTTTTGGAACGTCGACTTGACACCAGACACCAGCGTTCAACATCACTACCTTCTCTGGTTTCTGCTCTTGGGGACGAATGGGCTGCCATTCCTCCACCGACATTCAGACATCTCGCTGAAAGTGCCTCCAGCAGAGTTCAAGCCGCCATAAAGAGGAAATGTGAACACA
Source organism: Schistocerca americana (assembly GCF_021461395.2). NCBI lineage: Eukaryota > Metazoa > Arthropoda > Insecta > Orthoptera > Acrididae > Schistocerca > Schistocerca americana. The sequence goes on from NC_060130.1 coordinate 253,994,354, forward strand.
CACCATATTAATATCCACTTGCGAGTGTCCGGATACTTTTGATAAGATAGTGGCCTACCAGAATTAGTTCGTCATGACTTTCTTGCAGCTGGTGATATTGTTTGGTATTCCTGCTATGTTATGAGAGAACGATGCATCACTGAATGTTACTAACAGTCGGCCTGATTCGTTGACTGATCATTTACTTCATGCCTCGACGATGCAGGTGTCGGTCGAAAGTGATGCAAGCATCGCGTGCTGTTTCCAATAGCGGCGTTAGTTTCTAATGGATGGTCATCTACACTCCCAAGTCTAAAAATTACTTAATTTCTTTGCGATAATCGTATATATGTTAGCCACTAGTTGATAAAAAATTGCAAAGTAATCTCGATTTGTCGAGTCCTCTATTGTGAACTCAAGAGCGCTTCCAGCACAACTCAAACATTTGTCCAATCTCTGCTCGTCTACACTTGACCACAGTCGATTGCTTGAAGCCGGCCGTTATGACCGAGCGGTTCTAGGCGCTTGCTACGGTCGCAGGTTCGAGTCCTGCCTCGGGCATGGATGTGTGTGCATGTCCATAGGTTAGTTAGGTTTAAGTAGCTCTAAGTCTAGGGGACTGATGACCTCAGCTGTTAAGTCCCATAGTGCTCAGAGCCATTTTTTGATTGCTTGAAGAACCTCAGATATTATTCTCTAGTCTTCCAAATACAGAGTTATAGATATTTTATGCGGTCCATTGGTTCTTATGTCCACGGGAGAAGAGATCAGATAGCTGCTATTAGAAGGAAAACTTCGTTGTTACCAATATTGTCATCCTGGCGATTTTTTCTGACACGGAATGCACAACCCGGTTGACAGCAAAACACGATGCCAATGTTCAGTTTGGGCAACGATGAGTTGGTCGTGAAGGTCCTGTTCCATAGCAAGATTGGTCACTGTATATGACACCGACGGATTTCTTGCGCTGAAAACACGGGATAGAACTTATTTACCAAAGTACACTCAACACGGACAACGAAATCCTCTTAGGATGCACGAGCAATTACTACATTCTTTGATACCAAACTGTACAGTCTGAGCAGATCTTAACGGTTGACATATTCAGCAGCTGTGTTTAATTAGGAAGTCCTTTACAGTACTTGAACAGGGACTGACAAAAAATGTAACGGAATACAGTATTACACATTTTGCTTGAGGAATGTTGCATCACTCCTGCTATTCGTTGGTTGATTTTGGTAAACTGTTTCACTGCCTGTGATATTACAGTAGTCATTCATTAAGCAGCGTGTGTTCAGGTTATCTTTAAAGTAAAAACACCAAGTGTTTCAAAACGTCCATCCGATTTTGCAGGACTGTATCTTCTGTACGGATGAAGATAGGAACTTTGGGGGAATTTTAAATCACATGTAGTATTACAAAGTTTTTATTTTCAAAACAGCCTCATTTTCAAAAGAGCCTTTCACATGCATGCGTATACAACTGTGGTGTACTTTTTGCACTTTTAGGATAAAATCTTTCATTTACTGGTGTGGCCGAGCGGTTCTAGGCGCTTCAGTCTGGAAGTTCTCAATTGTAGTTGCGTAAGTAGCATTAAAAATAGTATTTTCATTCATGTTAACACTAATGACGGATACGTATCTTGTACACTGACTCGTTCCACATCATTTCGATGAAACATATCGAGGAAACGGTCTATGGAACAAGTAAGTAACTAAATAATTATACACACTGGATAACGAGCGAGTAAACGATCTAGCACCATGGAGATCCTGCTACCAAACTTTAACGTTCGATGCCTAAGTTAAAAGGTACGATAAGTTTCTGTTTTCCACCAAGTAAAAGATACGATTCTGTGAAATCGCATGAATCTCTTTCAAACACCCTTTATATCTGTCACATTCCTAACCTACATTTCCAACACACCAGATCGCTTTACTTGAGTTGAACAGCCACCGCCCAACGTTCCTATTAGTTATTGCCATGATTACTAGATTTAATACCTACAGTTTCAAAATGCTCTTTCACTGAAATTTTTGTACGACTATGATTACTTTGACGAAGAAAATAGCGTACCTTTCGCCATGTTGAAGGTATTGTCTCTATTTATATTTTCTCCATGTGTATGAACAGCGGAATTAATATAATGGAATTGTTTTAACCGGACACACAATGAAATAGGTCTTTTTGAAATGATCCGGTCCAAATAAATTTCCACATGGGTCTATTTATAGCTTTAATACCAACTATTGCCGTACGAAAGAGGCAAATTCCCGACCTAACAACCACTATACACAGCATATTTAATTAACAAATGTGATTTTTCTTGAACTGAACAATTAGAGCACGTAATTGTCCCAAGCTCATTAGCAATAAAGTTAAATCATACACTGTCCAGAGCCTCGCAGACTGCTCATCTGGATGCTGGGCTCGTAATAGGACAGTTGTCCGTCCCTATTCATGCTGACAGCTCTACTTAACTGCCTACTAGTGCTGTGCTGCACTAATCAGCGTCCCTCATTGAGTTTAGTGCGGGGGTCCCGCAACGGGATAGAAGAGGTTACCGGACAGACGCATTCCATTTGTAAAACGGTTTTATGACGTTACATCTTCGATGTTCCACTGCTTTGACTGAACATGCAAATACAACCAGCTCTTTCCAACAATACGGTTTTATCGATGTACAATGAACGTAGGTGGGTGACCCCATATCTGCTACAGCCCACGTTGCCGGGCGTTAATTGTTTCCCCGTTGCCTACTTCTCCAGTATTGAATGTGTGATGGCGGCATGCTCTTTCCATTGACACGTTCGGAATGACGCCTGCTGCAATGATTAGCGAGTCGCTGAATGAACGTTCATTCGCTTTCACAATTACTAATACTCCGCCGTTGTGTATTATCAGTAAACAGTTGGCTGCACGCAGCGGAATGCATTGAACCGGCTCCACCCATTGTTCCAATTGACGGTCACTTGTGTGCACTTAACACCGTTCAGTGCACACACAGAGGAGAGCCGAAGTAATGTTTGAATCTATCACCTTCATGTTTTCTGTATGACAACGGGAGCAATTGTGTGTGTGTGTGTGTGTGTGTGTGTGTGTGTGTTTGTACTAAATAAACAAGACATAAATTATGTCACTGGATTGATTCACGGTTCTAGTCTTAGTTTCTTAGTAAACTCCTTTTTTAGTTATATGAATAAGTATTCAGAGTTATTGAGTACTGATAATCTTCTTGAGAATCCTCGTCGTCGAGAAATGTGAACACAGAAATAATTATCACAAAAAAACATATTTTTGGATATTCTGCAACATTTTCTATGTTGTTTCCAAAACTGTTTCTGTTTTTTAAGCCATAAACGTTTTATGGCAGACTGTTGAAATGGCAGAAGATATAAACCTGGGACGGAAGGGTATATTATGTGACATAAGTTACCATATTATTAAACAGATTTTTAATCTCGCGTATAGTTACTATTTAAAGTTGACGTAAGGGGAAAGTAAATCTGTGTCTGACGATTTCAAATGAAGGTGAGAATCTGTGTTATATCATCACTAATCTCTATAACTCAAAATACCATCTGTCACTCCGTAAATGCTCTGTAGAAGACAGATAGATTTTAGATTATAAGATTTTAGTCCTTGCATCTGGCCATTTCGTCTTGGACACCATGCAGTAGAGACATTATATTGTCACTTTGGTTTTTGAATAGAATGTTATCAATCAAATAATACCTGCGTATTAGCAGGAAACAGTGTGGTTGTTTGATCATGTTGTCCATACTCCACAGTGGAATGAAGAAATCTGCCATAAGGGTGTCTCTCCTAAGAGTCGTCAGGCGCTTAAAAGAGAGAGGAGAGCACGAAGAATAAACAGTACTCCAGCAGCTACTGAGAAGCGCTGCTACCGTTGGAGTACTGATTATTCTTCGTGTTTCATTGTCCCTGTTAGTACATATCGATAGAGTGAATGCCACATAAGACGTAAAATTCCGATGTTAAAACTATTTTCTTTGTAACGGGAAATATACCGACACTTTCCGTCCACACTGGACGTCGCATGAAAGACGTGAGGGGCAGTATTTGTTTCTGCTTTCTCAGGCTACGCACTCAAAAGACTAAATTGCAAGTACCTGCCGAAAAACCAGAGAAAAAGCGCCTCACGACTCTTGGGAGAGATACTCTGTATAAGGTCAGCCTGACGTCATGAAATTCTCAGTGAGTGATAGTGTGAGTTAAGAAAATTACGGAAGAGCCTCCTCGCGACATTGAGAAGTTATTTTCCTTAAGAGTGTAAATATTCAAAATATGTATTTAATAGCGATGTTATTCTTAGATCACAGGTACAGCACAGCATTCATCTGTCGGGATCAGAAATTAATTTTGCAAGTTAGATGTAATTACTTAAGAACAGTTGTATTAAGGTACTGAGAGAAGAAACTATTGTAAGGCCATACAGAATGTTATGAAAGGAAGACATTCTGTTCGCAACACGGATGAGTAGCGCGAATTACACTCAAGAGCCAACTGGTACACATGCCTAATATCGTGTAGGGCACCCGCGAGTACACAAAAGTGCCGCAACACGACGTGGCAGTGCTGGAGGGAGCTGACACCATGAATCCTGCAGGTCTGAGCAAAAATCCGTAAGAGTACGACGTGCTGGATTCTCTTCTGAACCAGTGCAAGGCATCCCAGATATGCTCAATAATGTTCCTGTCTAGGGAGTTTGATGGCCAGTGAAAGTGTTTAAATTCAAACAGCGTTCCTAGAGCCACTCTGTAGCGATTCTTGACGTGTGGAGTGTCGCATTGTACTGCTGGAATTTCCGTCGGAATCCACAATAGACATGAATGGATTCAGGTGATCAGATAGGATGCTTACGTACGTGTCACCTATCAGAATCGTATCTAGACGTATCATGGGTCCCATATCACTCCAATGCACATGCCCCACACCATTACAGAGCATCCACCAACTTGAACAGTCCCCTGCTGACATGCAGGGTCCATGGATTCATGAGGTTGTCTCCATACCCGTACACGACCATCCACTCGATACAATTTGAAACGATCAGGCAACATGTTTCCAGTCATCAACAGTCCAATGTTGGTGCTGACGGGCCTAGGCGAGGCGTAAAGCTTTGCGTTGTGCAGTCATCAAGGGTACACGAGTGGACCTTCGGCTCCGAAAGCGCATATCGATGATGTTTCGTTGAATGGTTCGCACGCTGAAACTGGTTGATGGCCCAGCATTAAGGTCTGCAGCAATTTGCGGAAGGGTTGCACCTCTGTCACGTTGAACGATTCTCTTCAGTCGTCCTTGGTCCCATTCATCCAGGATCTTTTTCCAGCCGCAGCAATATCTGAGATTTGATGTTTTACCGGATTCCTGATACTCACTGTACACTCGTGAAATGATGGTACGGGAAAATCCCCACTTCATCGCTACCTCGTAGATGCTGTGTCCCATTGCTCGTGCGCCGACTATAACACCACGTTCAAACTCATTTAAATCATGAAAACCTACCATAGTAGCAGCAGTAACCGATCTAACAACTGCACAAGGCACTTGTTGTCTTACATAGGCGTTGCCGACCGCAGCGCCGTATTCTGCCTGTTTACATATCTCTGTATTTGAATACGCCTGCCTATACCAGTTTCTTTGGCGCTTCAGTGTGTATGAGCTTGTCTTAAGAATTCGCTGTAGGTATTTGCATGAAATGCTTCATAATTCTTATGGACTGCCCAGTTATCGCAGTTGTGGCCGAAATAGAGCAATTCGAGAAAGACAAGTAGTAAATCTAACACTGTCACACAGTACAGCATTTTGTAAAAGAGACTAAGCCACACTTACTCCCAGTGTAGCGCCGTAGGAGACAGTTGACATGTTTGGCAGAAACGCATTGGAAGTATCTATTATTCTGAATTCTACGGCACCTCTTAGGCCACCCTTCTAGGATTAGTTCAAATGGTTCAAATGTCTCTGAGCACTATGCGACTTAACTTCTGAGGTCATCAGTCGTCTAGAACTTAGAACTAATTAAACCTAACTAACCTAAGGACATCACACACATCCATGCCCGAGGCAGGATTCGAACCTGCGACCGTAGCGGTCGCTCGGTTCCAGACTGTAGCGCCTAGAACCGCCTAGGATTAGTTCTACCTATCAATCGAATGACCACGTTGCCCGAGTTTAGGAACCTATGTCACAGAAGCTCAGATAGTTTCACATGGTGGTCGGTACCGATGCATGTTCCTTCACGCCATCGGCACATGTGGCGTAGTTGTCTTGACAGTGGCATCGTATTCGGAGAAGCGTTGTTGAAACGTCGTCCGGTCATTCGTATTGACATTTCCCTTGGTTTCCTAAAATCGCAGAAGGTGAATGGGGGAGTGGTTTCGCTGAAAAGTTTACGGTCTTATCATGAATCAAACATGAATCCAAAATAGCCTGAAGACCGATGGATTTAGCAGCTTTGAAAAGAATTAGTTCACCTTAATTTTAACTCAGCTTTGTGTCTTACACTCCCATTACATAATAAGTTATTACAAATTTCTGCAAATACCACCTGTAGTAGAGAAAAGCCTCTAAGCTAGAAGTAGTTTTGTCAGAATTTCCGTACGTCACAAGCGACCTGTGGAAATTGGCAATCCAAACGGGTTTTCATTATACAGAGGACTACCTAAAAGGCCAGGCGGTAAAAGAAGAACAACGTTTCCCAGTTTAACTGCAAGTATACGTAAATTTTGCTCTGAAACAATGTCCATGTTCCTCACAAGGCCGACATACATTCGTGTAACAGTCATCGTCTCGTATCCAAGCGCTTCAATTGCTATTCTGCTTTTTGCGATTATTACTCGTAAACAGAATTTTGTTCAATATAAATATTCAAACGCAATTTCCATCAAACACACTGAATAGTATACTAGACAGTTGTCAACCTAAAATACTGCTCTGATACAGTATGTGTTGTTGTGATAGAAAGGTTGGTTAAACATTGTAATTCAGTACTTCACCATTTCAACGGCTAAATAAATGAGTTGTGTACAGTGTCAAAACACTTTTTTTATGATCATGTTTGTTGCTACATTCTCCGCTTTCGTGTCAAAGAGTTTTGGAGTGACAGAAATTAAAATTATCGTAATAAGTCATGTTCACAACTTAAGCTGTTGGTTACTAGAATTAAGACATATTATTCCATTTCAGCGGAACGACATTACAATAAAATGGTCCATTTTCTTCTTTATTATAATATTAATGTCGTATATCTATACTATCTGTAATGAAGTATCTTTGCACCTACATTTATCCATAGTTATTCCGCCTCTTTGATGTACAATATATTATATAATAGTTATAATTCTGATGTCGTCCCGCGAACTGTGATGCGAAAAGCAGCACCTAAATATGAGTCTCATGTTGCGAAGGCGAGCAATGTGCTTGGTTTTACAGTATTCATTCGTATTGGCAGCTAGGTCCGAACCCTTAGCTGTAAATGTAACCGCTATGTAGCTATTGTCGTTGTGATTTACATTGGCACTAGCACTAGCAAACAATCCGTGGGATGTTAACTATGATTTAAACTTACCTGCATGATAACGCACGTTACTTTGTTTTTCCTTTTTTTTAATCTTGATTTTAGTCGGCAATGTTTTGATACGTCTTTTCGCACACATGAAAAGGCTAAGTGGTGGACGGCAGCCAATAGTAAAACAGAAACTGAATTAAGTGTTTTATTTCTAACGACTAACAGCGTATTTAGGTAAAATGAGTCACGAAAAACGTTTATCATAGCTGTGCAGTTCAGTTGAAGGGAAACAGAGATTTAAATGCTGTTACCTGTTTTGATTAGCTTTTACTAACACGAGCGAGATCGTTTTGGTGGTCCAGGAGCTATGGTGTGGGGAGACATAATACTGCACGGGCGTACTAGACTCCAAATCTATGAACATGCTATACTCTCAGGGCAGCGTTCTTGTGGCACTCTACTTCGCCATGTGCTTCTCTTCAGAGGTGCATTCGGTGCTGACTTCATTTTTATGGATTTTATGTAAGGAAAGCGACTACTGATGTCAACAGCATCGAAACTTCATACGGAATTATCGGCGACGAGTGAAAATGTATGCCTGACCGGAATTCGAACCGGGATCTCCTGTGTACTAGGCAGTTCCGTTAACCACTGTGCCAGTGGGCCACAGTATTTATTGCAACTGCGCGAACTATCTCGGCACGCCTCCTGCCCCAGAAAGTGATGCACCGCCATTTTTTTCTCAGCCGAAATCAATGTTACGAATGCAAAACGTTACGTACAATATGTATTATTTGAAGCCTCCTGAGAGAGGGCGCCAAGTTTCCGTCAATTCAGACAGTTAGCGTAGATGCAGGACAGTTTGGAAATGGCGTCTGTAGGTGATGTACGTTACAAGCAAAGTGCTGTCATTGAATTTCTCACTGTAGAGAAAGAAACTGCGGGGAATGTTCATAAACGCTTGTGCAAAGCCTATGGAGTATCTGCTGTCGACAGAAGTACAGTTAGTCGCTGGGCACGGAGGACGAGGTGATCAGAAGGCGGGTCGGCTGAGCTCCACGATTTGCAGCGCTCAGGGAGACCATCCACGGCTGTCACACCTGACATGTTGCAGCGAGCTGATGTTGTCATTCGTGAGGACAGACGCATTACGACCCGCCAATTGGCGCTACATCTGTCAGTCAGCAAAGGGAGTTCACACAGTGGAGCACTGGCTCCACCACCAGGACAAGGATTGGTGCCGACAAGGCATACACACCCTTCTACATCTACATATCTAATCGCTAGCCACCAAGCGGTGTGTGGCGGAGGGCACAATTCGCGCCAAAGTCATATCCCCCCTGTTCCACTGGCGGATCGCGTGAGTGAAAAACGACTGTCTGAACGCCTCAGTACGAGCTATTATTTCCTTTATCTTTTAATGGTGATCATTGCGCGATTTGAAAGTTGGTGGTAATAATATACGCGCTACATCCTCGGCGAAGATAGGATTTCGAAATTTAGAGAGCAGCCCCTTCTGTTTAGTGCGCCGTCTATCTCCAAGTGTGTCCCACTTCAATCTTTCTGAGATTTGTAACGCTCTCGCGATGGCTAAATGTACCAGTCACGAATCTTGCCGCACTTCTTTGGACCTTTTCAATCTCTTGAATCAGACCCAACTGGTAAGGGTCCCATACAGACGATCAGTACTCCAAGACTGGACGAACTAACGTATTGTAAGCTATTTCCTTTGTTCAAGGACTACATCGCTTGAGGACTCTACCAATAAACCGCAGTCTAGAGTTCGCCTTACCCGTTACTTGTGTAATCTGATCATTCCATTTGAGATCATTTCGAATAGTCACACCCAGATACTTGACTGATGTTACCGCTTCCAAAGACTGATCATTTATTTTGTACTCATACATAAATGGGGATTTTCGCCTTTGTATACGCAGTAGGTTACACTTACTAATATTGAGACATAACTGCCAGTCATTACACCACGCATTTATTTTCTGCAAATCTTCATTGATTTGTTCACGACTTTCGTGTGATACTACTTTCCTGTAGACTACAGCATCATCGGCAAAAAGTCTAAGGCCGCTGTCAATACCATCAACCAGATCGTTTACGTAAATCGTAAAAAGCAGAGGACCTATTACGCTGCCCTGGGGCACACCTGAAGTTACGCTTGTTTCTGTTGAAGTCACCCCGTTCAGGACGACACACTGCTCCCTGTCTGTTAGAAAACTTTATATCCAGCCGCATATGTCATCGGACACACCGTACGAGCGCACTTTTTGTAGCAAGCGACAGTGCGCCACTGAGTCGAACGCCTTTCGAAAGTCGAGAAATATGGAATTAACCTGGGAACCGGTATCTAGAGTCTGTTGTATAGCATGCACAAAGCGGAGGAGTTCTGTCTCGCACTGGAAGAAGGCCATAGAACGGGAAGGTAATTACTTGGAAATAATAGGGTGTGAAGGTAAAAGATAATTCTTTTGTGTGTGTAATTCTCATTATCTTCAGTAAAGAATTGTTGAAGGAAAAAAGATCTGGTGCATTACCTTCTGGGTAAATTGCACAATTACTTTCGACCTCCTGCAGGAATATGAAACTAGCGAGCATGGAGATCTTGCACAGGGACTGCGGGTAGGTGGCGTTGAGTGGGAATGTCGGTCGGTCAGAAGGCGTTTAGATGTAGTCGACGCAATTGCGATAAACACTGGGTGCACTGTGTTCAACTGCCTCGTAAGCAGGAGATACTGGGTTCCAATCCCGATCCGGCACGTATATCCTCTCTTCACCGCTCATTCCGCATAAAGTTCCTATGCAGCTGCTATCAAGAGCTCCTTCCCATCCCTTTCCTTTCAGCACCCTCCCCCCTTCTTCAGTTACATAATGCGTATCACAGCCGTGGATACCGCGCATTCATATAATATATTTTTATAGGTGGCAGTGAGCAACTGCATCGAATCTCGACATAAGTTCAGCCGAAACTTTTACAAAGGACGTAACGGGTTAAGAAAGGATAGATTAAATTAAGTTGGTGACGACGTGTTTGTTGTTGTTAGACGTAGTTCATCTTGCAGCGACATTGAAGGAGATACTTCGTGTGAGTTAGCATGGGTAGTATGGGTGAGTTAGTATGGGTATACTCTTCAACCGGAATAATTTGAAAATCGCTTCCTTTTACCGATCCCAAACTCAGTTGATTCATTTTCTGAATAGTTAAAAAAAAAAAGCTTTAGTAGCTTCTCAAGTAGGTACCTGACCAACACAGTTACATTTGGTGGTGACTTCAATATTCCCTCCATATGTTGGCGAAGATATACGTGCAAAGTCGGTGGTAGGTATATGTTCAAATGTATGTGAAATCTTATGGGACTTAACTGCTAAGGTCATCAGTCCCTGAGCTTACACACTACTTAACCTAAATTATCCTAAGGACAAACACACCCATGCCCGAGGGAGGACTCGAACCTCCGCCGGGATCAGCCGCACAGTCCATGACTGCAGCGCCTTAGACCGCTCTGCTAATCCCACGCGGCGTGGTAGGTATAAAATATCATCCAAAAATGAAGTAATGTTTTCTCAAAAACTTGTGTTGAGCAGTTAGTTCAGGGGCCCACTCGAAGTGTAAATGCCGGCCGAAGTGGCCATGCGGTTAAAGGCGCTGCAGTCTGGAACCGCAAGACCGCTACGGTCGCAGGTTCGAATCCTGCCTCGGGCATGGATGTTTGTGATGTCCTTAGGTTAGTTAGGTTTAACTAGTTCTAAGTTCTAGGGGACTAATGACCTCAGCAGTTGAGTCCCATAGTGCTCAGACCCATTTTTTGAAGTGTAAATGGTTGCGAAGACATATGTGACCTCTTGGCAACAAGTAGGCCTAATCTTGAGCAAATAAGGAGCCTTAGAATGGAGACAGGAATTAGTGACCACAAGATCGTTTTCATCACAACATCCAAACTCACAAAGAGTTAATGCAAAATATATCTATTTACAAAGGCAGATAAAAATTCGCCTGACGTCTTCCTAAGAGACAGTCTCCACTCCTTCCCAGCTTACTTTTAAGGGGGAAACCACATTAAGAGGTAGCCTGACACTGATTTTTGTTTTTTGGGGGGGGAGGGGCGGGAAGAATTAATTAGAATTTAATCAAATTTTGACATCATCTCATTCATATTTCCAACAGTGTCTGTGAATTTTTTGAATAATTTTAGCAAAAAAATAACCACGTTACGCTGTGATGTCCGCTGAAGGTTGTGAGAATAGTTCTCCAATTTCGTGCAGTTTAGCCATTTCGATTTTCATCTGAAATAAAAAAGGTTTTGGTTTTACATTAATAACTTATTTTCTAAGAATATGAACCTCAATGCATGTGAAAACAACGGAAATTACAAATTGTGCAGGCGTTGGAACAATTTACTTTGATTTTCACAATTTTTGTCTCTAAATACGTAAAGAAAAATACTCTTAAAATCATAATATCACCTCACAAGTTGATTCATATAATTCATAATTTCATAAAGAATCATACTATCAGTTTTCATAACGATCGGTTCTATACTTTTTCAGTTAGACTACACACAAATGTGAAAAAGCCACTTAGAGATAAACGCGTTTGAAATATAAATTCTCGGAAACTAGTCGTTCAAGGAAGTTAACAATAACGTAAAATGCTTACCGATTAACCTGCGATTGCAGCACCATATAACATCCTTCTTCTCCTTCATAGGCTTCGTTTTGCGCTTGCAGCAGTGCTTTCCGAGCTTTCCGACCTTCCTTCGATTCCAGTGAACTACCTCGATTCTGCCGGCTCACGCACTGGTTATCCATTTGTTCGGCATAATTGAAGCTTTGCATGCCTACTACAATTCCTGCCTCGTTCATGACCATCAGAAGGGATGAATTTCCTTAATTTAATAAGCCCATTGCAAAATACGATGCCAGTTCCACGACTTTTAGTCCGGAGTTCAAGTGTTTAGGAGCTAATCGCTAAATAGTGGAATGAAAACTTTAATTCGCATTTTGTGTGTGTGGCCACCTAAACATCTCTCCAGTAATACATCCCTTGATAAACCTTCATCTGTACCCGATGTGCACTCGGTTCTATGCTCATAAAATCTAAACGAATGCGAATTTTGCTTTGAATTTTTGATAGCGCATTCATGGATAGTTAAGCTAACGATTTATGCAACAACAACAAAATCGAATATTTTGAACCTCCTAATATGGTTTCTCCCCTTAAGTGTACACCAGATGTGGCTTGAATCCTAAGAAACTGTATCTGTAGCCATTTAGAGATTTATGCCGAATAAGTTAATAAAAGGCGCACAGCTGACCCCACACGTTACGGCGAATCAGGGCAAGGATCCGGTAACCTCTCGTCAACGTAGCATTGCGTCAAACGGCGGCGCACTGCCATTGTCGTCAGACAGTAAACTTAGTGCTAGAACGCCACAATTACGCAACCTCGATTACCTGTCAGGGGTGAAGTTCGACGAAGAGTCAGCGAAAGTGTCGGCGAAGAGTTCCGTGACGTAGTGCAGCAGACCCGTGTGTCGGCTCAGACAGCTTCCTGCAGCCATACGCCGCCCACACTCCTCGGGATCGGAGATCTGTCGCCGCCGGACTGCCTATGGAATTCAGTGAAATCTGCAAGAATGCTGCACTAGCTTCAGAAAGGCAAGCATCTGATGACGCAGTCGACCTGCAAACAACGCCAAGCGTTACGTCTATGTGTGGCAAGACGAGGGCGCACGCCTGTATCTGCTCTAGCTTGATGAATAATGAAGAGTATTTCCTGAACTCTGGTTAGCTTTCTACGGCCAGCCTCCCCTCTGAAAGACTCCTGTCTCCTTCGCCAACCAATCGAACAACATCCACCACCTAGCAACAAAGGCTGTCACACGGGGCGACATTTGTCGAGGCGGTTTGAATAGTGTGTGATAACTTCATGTGGCCACGTTCTCGGTGCTTCTGATTCGACTATCAGCTCATAAAAACTAGCAGCAACTGGAACTAAGCATGTTTGATTCTAGTAGCCGCGTGAGGCGGTCGCGTGACCTAGCCGCCGCTACATAGCGCAGTTGTCGCCTCCTCTGGCAACTGAATCGCTAGTTGCTCTCTTATCAGACGTGGCGCTCGACATATTATTTGGCTTGTTCATCGGTTTCATTTTATTTTATTAATGTTTCCTTGCCACCGTGGTGGTGAATCAGGAATGAAATGTGTGCAAGTGATCAGGCAACGACGTGTTGATATTTTTGGATGGTTATCGGAAATATGCCAAATAACAATCATTACGCGAAGAACAATACATCGCAAAATATTAGGTCTACATCTTTGCTTCCGCCGTTTTGTAATAGACAGCAGTAGCAGCAAGTGGGGTTCAAGTGGTTTATCATAGGTGTAATACAATAAGCTTAGGCAGCTGTAAACATAATGCCATAAAAATATTAGTCGATTTGTGATTGCATCATAAGGTTATTCTCGATTAAGTGCGTCAACTTACGTACCCATTTCATGCCATTGGCGGGGAGTCTTAATTTTCTGCTTTAACATGAAGAAATCTGCGGCTGTGGCTCTTAAAATGCTGGTTAAGACCATGGTGAACTTAATATTCTCGTGTCTGGAGTTGAGATGTGTGAGAAAGTCTGGCAGTTTATCTCTTCCATGTGGCGAGAGTGTACCGACTTCGGGGGAAGAGGGAAGAATAACGAGAGCGGTGCCGGCAGACCCTCCTGAACGAGGAGACCTAGGACGCAGCGCCCAGACGGCGGGAGAACGGACGCTGCACCTGGACCGCGCGCGGGTCGCGGACCGCACCGACTCATAGGAAGCTCCTGAGGGTGGAGCGGGAGGGGGATTGTCCTATATATACCTTGCGCCGGCCCACCGCCGGAATGATGAATTTTGTCTACTTTGGAGAGAACGGTGTTTGGTAGCCGTCCAGCTACATCGTCCATACCTGATCTTGTCACTATTTTGCAGAAATAATTGTCTGAGAGTTCCTTGAAACCTATAGAGGGCCTGTATTTATCATGCCGAGACGACTGGAAGCTGTTTTTAAGGCCACGCTTTTCCTACATCGTATTAGGCATACTAATGTGTTGTGTTTTTGGTTTTCCGTATCTTTTTCCATATCCTGTACATGATGAGTGATTTTTTTGTTTTGTTTTTGTGACAGCTCACCGACATCTTACTAATAGTGTATGAACTGGGATCCGACGTTGTTGTTGTTGTTGTTGTTGTTGTGGTCTTCAGTCCAGAGACTGGTTTGATGCAGCGCTCCATGCTACTCTATCCTGTGCAAGCTTCTTCATTTCTGCGTAACTACTGCAACCTACATCCTTCTGAATCTGCTTAGTGTATTCATCTCTTGGTCTCCCTCTACGATTTTTACCCTCCATGCTTCCCTCCGATATGCATCGTTAAATGTTACGCGTGTATGTTTATTGTGGCAATTATTTGGATGTCTCTTGTTTTCGTGTTCAATTTTACATATAATCCTAAATGGAACCTTTGTACCTGTAACGCGTCGCATAGGTCCCTATATAATATAACAGTCACTGAGGTGATAAAACCATTGTTAATTAAATAACCCAGTGCCACAGTCGCAGAACTAGTTTCTGGACTCCTCTAGGGGGGACGCCGTGCTAGCCTCCGGCACAGCGGCTGGATTAGCCCAGTTCTACGGCTCGGCCAGACGATAACTCGGGAAAGATAAAGTAATCTCCGGTACTCTCCCGGACAGCGGCTGACACGATCTGCTAGATGCCCAGAGGGAATTACGACGGAGAAAATCCCCCATCTTGGCTGCTACCAAGATCGGAAACCTTTAATTCAGGCCTCGCCCCAGATGCGGCAGTGTTTAAGCCACGGCGACCCCTAATTGAAGCCAATACAGCTAAGAAGCTCGTCTTTCCGAATGCCCTGAAAATTTAGCAAGATGATTCATTCCGGTGGTACATGATTCATTCATTTGTCTGTTTATTTCACTTAAGTATGCAATCAGTTAAGCTCTTATGAAATACACAAACGCTCATACATACCGTTGTTACATTACGGTATATAGGTCACATTATTAAGATACAAAAGAAAAATTAGATCTCATTTGGTTCCTTACGACTATACCGTATATTTATATATTAGTGGGGCGTGATGCCGGATGGAAGAATCAACATCGAAAACACGAAAGTTGCAAATTTGCAAACGAGGATTCAGAAACACCAGTTGTATTAGCTGCTTAGCACCGGAGATTTCTGGACATATTTACGTTGTGCTAGAGTATTATAGTAACATCCAATCAGTAGAACGAACAACCAGTCCAAAGTTACAACTTTCGAAAGGTTTTTCGTTGAACTGATTAACAGAAGTTGCTAACCTATAGCTGTTCCAGCATGCTGGAAGTTCGTAAGTCTACAATGTTTTACTTATTGACCATCACTGGAGCTACACATTTATAAAATGAATCAGTTATGTACTTTTCATAGTGTATGTCTGCTGCATCGCACAAAAAATGCGTTAATTTGTTTTTAATAGGGAAGCCTCTTTTTTCGCCTTGGAACGCAGCCTTTTCTCTCGCTTTCGATTGGCCTCTACAAGACTTTCATTTATCCAGAAAACTAAAATCAAAAACTATTTTTCATTTAAACAGAGGCATCACATACAAGAGTAATCAAAGGGCTCCTACGATGAAAATAAAAGTTTACATCCTCTCTTATATAGCAACCCAAAAACTCAGTTTTTCTGCTTGTACTTCGAGTGAGCTCTCCAACTGCACTATCCTAGATTCATGTGGAACGCTTCTTTTTCTAGTTGTATGGTGATGAGCATATTCTCCCAATAATCATGTGAGACTATTATTTTCGTACTGAGGTGTCATGTCCATTTATTTGCATTTCGCTATCTCGTTATTACCGCTTTTTCTCTAGATCAATTTACTTCAGTTTTTACACACGAATTTATGTTTTATGGTGTCCTATAATTGATGTATTTGACATAATGGAAGTCGGCTCGCTTTTATTTCTTAGTGCTTTACAGCTTTTTTGAATCGTATTGTATAAAGTTTCATAACGAGCTACTCTTACCCAAGATTGCAGAACTGGTTTGCAGGTGTTTTCCATATTGTGGTCCACTCCGTACCGATGCATCTTTTTCCATAACACTGCAGGGAAGATTTTCATCAGTTCGCTTAAACGTTCTCCGTTAGCGAACATTATGTGTCTCTGAACGTTTTCCGTGATATCGTTAACATGTGTAAAATAAATATGCATAATTCATACATTAATAAGTGGGATAACTAACAATTTTTACAAATCTGTGTTACTGTATTTTCGTTATCAAATGAAGAGTTACGAGTAGGAACATCCTTGGTGTTGTGTACATAGTTCCGCGTAGTCAGCGCGTACACAACTTTCCCAATAGAGCGCGCCCCGCTAAGCACAACAGCGCAGGCGCAGCGCTCGTCCGTCTCCGCACTACGAGATGGCGCTGTCTTACAGACGGACCAAATTCTGCTTCCGCCGATCCGCGTATTAATATGTAACGCAGCCAATGAAATTACTGATAACGTAGAACCTTTGCTCCTCGCGGATCACACTCGCGCAGTGATACCTGAACGCTCGAGGTACTATAATGAGTGTACAGACATCCGATTAGTCAGTCTGCATTTGTCTGCATCAGTCTGCATTAGTCTGTACCAGTCTACATTTGTCTGTACCAGTCTATAGTCAAGATTCAGTCTGCGCCTAATAAGATTATCATATTCCTGTACATAGCCATGAAGATAAATGTATAGACACTTTGTCAAGTATCAGAGATATGTGAGAATAAGATTAACGTGCCAAGACCAAAGGAACTTCAGATTGTCAATTGTAAACAGCATCCAGAATCAAGTTACGTAATATCTATGATTTTTATTATTTTAATAAATGTGTGTGAAAATTAATCAAGTTGTGTTTAAAGTTGGTCACCGTCAATCTGCTACTCTAAGCGTGCAAGTGGCATTTCTACCGTCTGACCTAACGGCAGAAGATAAACACGCCACGGTAAGACCACGAGACATATTGCTGACGCTCGCCTACTTTGTTAGAGCGACAAGTCAAATAATCTGATGGTGTGTGTACCGAAGGCCTTACAGTACGCACACCACACTTGGCTACGGATTATATTAATTTTTTCATAATGTTCCAAATAACCATGTTGCAAATGGGAGGCTACCCAGGCAGAACGGGTAGTCGTCACATAACCATATTCGGATTAATAACACCAAATACGTATATCTATTTTTTCAGATATGTGTTCAAATAAAAGAAAAGGACGTAGGCTAAAGAGAGCCAACACATAGCAGCTGTTTATTAGTGAAACCGGTTGTTAATCACTTAGTACTTGCAGAGAAATAACACATGCTGGTACCTAGCATTTTTGCAGGGCTGTCCGGTACGCTATAAACGCTAGGTATTTATTTTAAAATAACGACGACAGATCCAGTGAAATGCGAATAAAGGCGGCATGTGGCGGTGTTAAGCATTCCATGTGTGCGCCGCACGTGGCGCCCCACAAGCGAACGCCGTTACGGTTCCCCCGCCGCCAGTGGCCATTCTCTTTCAGAGTAAATTATACGTCTGAGCGGGTACGCGAAGCCCGCACAAAACGCGGCACAGTTTAATTACGGTCTTACAAAGATAGCGGCCCGGCAAGCAAAACACTCCTCATTTTCACGCTCCTTGTAAATAATGCATCCTTCATTTCGAGCTGAATGAAATGAAGCCGTACATTTCGCGTCCTAACAGCTGGCGAACTGCTGTCGTCGGCATTCTGGGCTCGTTCAACGAAATGTGTCGTTTGTATAGTCCCGGTTGGTGCGAAAGGGTTTCTGGAAGGATGTCGAGTAGACGAGCAGCCGTCGCTTCTTTTCAAGTCAATACGATTTGTATTTGTTATGGTGGAGCCCGCATCTCGTGGTCGTGCGGTAGCGTTCTCGCTTCCCACGCCCGGGTTCCCGGGTTCGATTCCCGGCGGGGTTAGGGATTTTCTCTGCCTCGTGATGGCTGGGTGTTGTGTGCTGTCCTTAGGTTAGTTAGGTTTAGGTAGTTCTGAGTTCTAGGGGACTTATGACCACAGCAGTTGAGTCCCATAGTGCTCAGAGCCATTTGAACCATTTGTTATGGTGGGTTTGTGGAACTACTGTGTTATTTTTTCTCACTGCCACTGTAGATAGTATAGAAATTAGACAGTGTTGATCATTTAATATTCTAGGGAAACTTTAATTACTTGCTTCCACTAGTGCAACACACATATCACGTACAGTATCCGGCCACACTGTCACACAGACGTTTTTAAAATGTTTCCCCATAATTAGGAATAAAAAAATAACTGTCTGATATTACGGTACTTGTACTCTGTTATCTGCGAATTTCATTCACAAATAATATCGCTTAAAAAAAATATGTCCGTAGCTCGTGGTCTTGCGGCAGCGTTCTCGCTTCCCGCGCACGGGGTCCCGGGTTCGATTTCCGGAGGGGTCTGTCTCGTGATGACTAGGTGTTGTGTGTTCATCATCATTTCATCATCATTGACTCGCAAGTCGCCGAAGTGGCGTCAGCTAAAAAGGACTTGCAATACGGCATCCGAACTTCCCCGCATGGGGCCTCCCGGCCAACAATGCCATAAGATCATTTCATCCTTAAAATAAACAAATGGTTCTGGCTCTGAGCACTATGGGGCTTAACATCTGAGGTCATCAGTCCCCTATAACTCAGAACTACTTAAAGCTACCTAACCGAAGGACATCACGCATATCCATGCCCGAGGCTGGATTCGAACCTGCGACCGTAGCACTCGCGCGATTCCGAACTGAAGCCCCTAGAACCGCTCAGCCACCGCGGCCGGCTAAAATAAACAAATACCGAAAAATATAAACCATCAAAGAAAAAAAATTCGTCATTCTAATATTCGTCCAGCTCACTGTGTACAAATATTGCTGGGATATAGTGTCAGAAATTCTTTCGTAACTAACTGATGAAAAGTATCCTGACACGTGGTAGTGGACATGAGTATGGGTTGTATCGACCCTTCGCCTTTATGTCTGCTCGAACACTACTGGACACAAGTTCAATGACGTGTCTGGAAATCGGTGGAAGAATGGCAGCCCATTCTTCCTCAAGAGCCGAGACCAGAGGAGGTAGTGATGATGGACGCTGGGGTCTGTAGAGATGTCAATGTTCAGTCAGGTTAAGGTCGAGACTGAGGACAGGTCAGTCCATTTCAGGAATGTTATTTAGCACAAACCATTACGAAACAACTGCTGCTTTATGACACGGTGTTTTGTCATGCTGGTACAGTCAAAATCTCCGGTCTGTTTCTCTGTTGTACGTAGTAAACAGTGCTGAAAAATACTACACTACTGGCCATTAAAATTGCTACACCACGGCCGGCCGAAGTGGCCGTGCGGTTAAAGGCGCTGCAGTCTGGAACCGCAAGACCTCTGCGGTCGCAGGTTCGAATCCTGCCTCGGGCATGGATGTTTGTGATGTCCTTAGGTTAGTTAGGTTTAACTAGTTCTAAGTTCTAGGGGACTAATGACCTCAGCAGTTGAGTCCCATAGTGCTCAGAGCCATTTGAACCATTTGCTACACCACGAAGATGACGTGCTACAGACGCGAAATTTAACCGACAGGAAGAAGATGCTGTGATATACAAATGATTAGCTTTTCAGAGCATTCACACAAGGTTGGCGCCGGTGGCGACACCTACAACGTGCTGACATGAGGAAAGTTTCCAACCGATTTCTCATACACAAACAGCAGTTGACCGGCGTTGCCTGGTGAAACGTTGTGATGCCTCGTGCAAGCAGGAGAAATGAGTACCATCACGTTCCCGACTTTGATAAAGGTCGGATTGTAGCCTATCGCGATTGCGGTTTATCGTATCGCGACACTGCTGCTCGTGTTCGTCGAGATCCAATGACTGTTAGCAGACTATGGACTCGGTGGATTCAGGAGGGTATTACATAACGCCGTGCTGGATCCCAATGGCCTCGTATCACTAGCAGTCGGGATGACAGGCATCTTATCCGCATGGCTGTAACGGATCGATCCCTGAGTCAACATACGGGGACGTTTGCAAGACAACAACCATCTGCACGAACAGTTCGACGACGTTTGCAGCAGCGTGGACTATCAGCTCGGAGACCATGCTGCGGTTACCCTTACCGCTGCATCAGAGACAGGAGCGCCTGCGATGGTGTACTCAACGACGAACCTGGGGGCACGAATGGCAAAACGTCATTATTTCGGATGAATCCAGGTTCTGTTTACAGAATCATTATGGTCGCATTCGTGTTTGGCGACATCGCGGTGAACGCACATTGGAAACGCGTATTCGTCATCGCCACACTCGGTCACCTCTTGTTCGCATTAACGACACTTTGAACAGTGGACGTTACATTTCAGATGTGTTACGACCCGTGGCTCTACCCTTCATTCGAACCCTGCGAAAGACTATATTTCAGCAGGATAATGCACGACTGCATGTTGGAGGTTCTGTACGGGCCTTTCTGGATACAGAAAATGTTCGAGTGCTGCCCTGGCCAGCACATTCTCCAGATCTCTCACCAATTGAAAACGTCTGATCAATGGTGGCCGAGCGACTGGCTCGTCACAATACGCCAGTCACTACTCTTGATAAACTGTGGTATCGTGTTGAACCTGCATGGGCAGCTGTTACTGTACACGCCATCCAAGCTCTGTTTGACTCAACACCCAGGCGTATCAAGGCCGTTATTTCGGCCAGAGGTGGTTGTTCTGGGTACTGATTTCTCAGGATCTATGCACCAAAATTGCGTGAAAATGTAATCACATGTCAGTTATAGTATAATATATTTGTGCAATGAATACCCGTTTATCATCTGCATTTCTTCTTAGTGTGGCATTTTTAATGGCCAGTAGTGTATATCCTTCCGCACTCTGCTTTTTCCCAAGCTCAAAAAGGGGACCGGGCCCTAATCAGAGAAAAAAAACGTTAACTCCACCTTCTCCGTACTTTACTGTTGGCACTAGACATGATGGCAAGAAACATTCACCAGGCATTCGCCAAACCTAAACCCTTCCACACATTGCCACAGGGCATAGCATGATTCGTCACTCTAAACCTCTCGCTTCGTCACCCAGTGACCAGTGGCGATGCTTTTTACACAACCTAAAGTGTCGCTTAACACTGACTACAGAGAAGGAGCTGCTCAACGACTGTACCTATTCTTTGCAATTCCCTACGCGCTTTCAGTGTGCTAATCGGACTGCTTCCTTCCGCTGATTTCACGAGATTTTTAACAACAACCCTCCGGAATGATCGACAGTCCATATCGGTCAATAGACAAAGTCTGCCTGGTCTTAGTTCAACTATAGTTTGGATTCCGCGTTTTCACTTCAGTCACATCACCAACAGTCGACGTGGGCACCTTTAGATGGGTTGAAATGTCCCTGATGGGTTTATCACTCAGATGAAATTTAATGTCTAGTCTACGTTCGAAATCGATCAGCTTTCCTGACTCATTCTGCAGTTACCGCTTGTCTAGTAGCAACAGAATGATCTCCACCTCCTTTTATACAGTTGGGTGTGCCTCCAGTGTCATTTAGTGGTCAATTCCGCATTAAGTAACTTTTGATAACATAGTGCGTAAACTGATTGGTATAACTTTCTGTTATTATTCTTTTCAAGTTTACCTGTAAGTTTCCCGTAAAATGTATGTAGCATCTAGGATGTCAACCGGGCCAGTACCACCATAACTTCATACTTAATTTTCTCTTGACAAAAATTGTCTTTCACTCATCTTTATACGATACATCAGTAAATTAATAGCAGACTGAATGAGACACAACAATTATTTTTCAAGTGCTGCATTTTGTCGAATAGCTGTTTTCTTGGTAGTAGCCGAGAAGGGTAAAATCAGAGATAGTAACTGAGTGCTCTCCGGTATTCCTACAAGTGGAGCAAGGCCATGCACTAAATATCTACTCGCTACAAAATGTCTAGTAGTACCTTTGTGCGACAATACTTGTCACACGCCGTAAAAATACATTTATTCGCTGTGTAATGTGTAGGAATCCATATTTCGTCTAAGTAACACTGGTCTCTTAATTCCGAGCCTTTTTTTTTTTGTAGTAAAAAATAATCTCCCTAGCATTACCATTCACTTAATTAAGCACCTTCTAAACCTAATACCATAGATAATCTAGTTTTTACATATTTTTCTTTGGTAAGTCTGAAGTCCAGTTCAATGTATCAACATTGTGAAGTTTTTGCACAGTTATTAGTTCACTATATTGTTCGTAAGAACCACTGGATTTAAACCTATCGTCAATGGAATACTTACTCTAAGTACCTCGCTTCATTTATGTAAGACGTGACATATTTCATTTCATTCTAATCCAGTTAATCCCAACTGCAGACGAGATCTCAATCTGCTTTATAGAATACGTTCTACAATTGCAGAAATCAATCAGTGTCTGCATTTCTTTGTCCGCTTCTTGTATTATATGTGACGTCCTAAGGACATTCGGTGTGGGGCTGAATTTGTTTTCTATAAGGAGACCGTGCGTAATTGCCCTCATCGATTTCAACTTATGTAAAGAGTAAGCCGCAACGCTCAACCGTTTTCGAGAAAATCAAGTTTGAAAGTTTTAGACATGTATATGTATATTATAGAGGGTGGTCGCTAACATGAAAGGAATCCGTAGCGAAGTAATAAAGTGCTTGGTTTATGACTGCAAGGTCTCCGGATCTAATCTCCCTGCTGGTGCGTTTTCTTTATTCCTACTTAACACTAAAAACAGATTTTTTATAACTGTCCAGAATATCGGTATTTAGTGATTCATTTACGATTTGTTTAATGTTTATCCTGAAAAATAGGGAAACACAATAATTCCACAAGGCCATTTAAAGTAAAAAAGAACACACGACTATTTTGAGTCATATCGGTATACTCTTTTTATTAACATTATTGTGCCTAAATTTGTGACACGTATGGAGCACTGCACGAATCAGGACGATACTGATGGTAGAAACATGAAAACAATAGTTATTGTGGCATACAACACACGTAATGAAAGCCGAGTTTTTGCTTCAGCATGGTTTTTTCAATGTTTCTGCTGTAAAACAAACTTGGTTTACGTTCATAAGCGGTTCACGGTCATTACAGATTCGCGGCGTACTACGCATCTGATTTTATCACCGAATATTCGCACAGACAACTGATGGTGTACGACTGATTGAGTTTTTATGCAGTCATCTCCTGAAGCTATCTCTCTATTGTGCTCGATGATGTCTGAGCAGTTTTGTAGCCGCTTTTAAGGTTTCCACCTGCCTGTAAAAATAAACGTCGCAGGGCTGCACCAGTGGAGTACATTTTGGAGTAATTACTTTAATACTGCTCGTTGGTAGACATTCTCTATCTTGAAAAACTCCGTTGTACGAAACCGGTTTCGTTTGCCCTCCCCGTGAATCCATGAGCAAAAGAAATTGTTCTTCCCTAACGTGTGACTACAAGGCGTTAATTACAAATTTCCTACATAGTGCTGTTCTGAGGGTGCCGGGCTTTGAAGAAGTTATCATTACGTTTTTGTATTTGTATGCTTACTTATCAGCTGCTATTTGCACTCTTGGTCCAAATGAGGCAGTGGTCTCTTGCAAGCAAACGAAGACCGTTGGTAGTAATTTCCAAGATAAGGTGACAGTATATTGTGCAGTGTAATAATGTGTCACCTTGTGCAGCTCCACAAGCACAACCTAATTCCGCGTTCGGCAAGAGTTCGGTCATAAGTTGACCGAAATTACCACCCTTGAACAAACATTCACTAATTAGCATCATATGGTCTATAAAAATCGCACTGAGAATGATGTAAATGCATCAGGAACTTCCATGGGTAATACCTGTTTGATCAGTGTTAATACAAAATCCTTGCCGTTTTTTTGGTATGAGGGCTCGCGTCAGCTTCGGAATTTAATTTCTCGACCGGTTTCGGGCACTTAATGCCCTTCATGAAAAGAATATGCCTATCGCATTTTTTGTGAGTGTCAATAATTAAGTGCATACAACACAATGCCAAGGTCCTATAAAGTATATGCGGGAGCAATGGCTCGCGCATATATTTTTGCAACTCGCAAATAATGCGATAGGCATATCCTTCTGAAGAAGGAAACTAAGTGCCCGAAACCAGCCTAGAAATTAAATTTCTTAGGTGCAACTGGTTGCTTATGATTTCAGTACACACGACTATGGTTGCTAAAGATAGACAAAATACAAAATTCGGAGGTATGCTGCTGCTTCAAGAGCTTGCGACACTGAAGCGGTTTCCCTCTCGGATACAAATCCGGTGATTTTCTTCTGACTATTACAATGTCTTCGTTTGAAGAGTACGACCCACGAGTCAGAAGCTTGGAAATTTCAGGAAATTAACTAGCAGCGGCAAGAGCCCATTCTTGCAGGTTTCTCGTCGTCACCTGTTGATTACATCTTGAGCTCCTATGAAATGATCATAGGTTGACGAATCAATTGCTTTCAGTTTTTCATTCCGTGTTCCACCTTGTTTTATATGTTCTTCCCATATTTATAAATCTTGCAAGCATTTGTGGCGTGAAGGTTCCTTTCATGAAGAATGACAAGACTCCATCCGGGATACTCTCTCTCTACATTAAACGTATTCACAGTTGCGAATACGGGCAGCCGTCGGATGTAGAATGGAATGACGACACTTAAAATATGTGCCGGACTGGGTCTCGAACCCGTATTTCCCGCTTATCTCTCACTACATTGACAACCCTAATGCAGTAACACTGCGTAACGTAATCGCTGTCCATTTTCGACCGCTTCTCTTCGGCGTCGTAATAATCTGATGAAGATTAAAGGAATTCTTAATTTTCTTCAAACACATCCGCTTCATCTGTCTTTGTGGATAATTAGCACCACTAGTTGTTTCTCAGCTAACATGTCGAAAATTTTGCGAAATATTTCGTCTCCAGTTTCCATCTGTTCCTGTCTTATTACTACAGATGGTTTCGAAGCAATGGGACTGTTTTGGAGGAGGAGCTGTTCACTGTACACAAACTTCTTTTTTAATGGTACTTTCGAAACTTCACTGTAAAGCGATTCGGCTTCACAATCATGTTCACGTTCTCTGGCTGTAGAAACACCAAGCACATCAATATATTTACTTGTAAAATAATACGTGTTGGAGCGTTGACATTTAACTACCTCGGATCTAACATACGAATGAAGTATATGATATATCAAGATGGTATCTCATCTTGGAGCTCTCGAAGAATGAAATTACAACGAAATCCAGACCTTTTACAGGCGTTGATAAATATCAACGGGGTCAGTTGAAAATGTGTGCCCTGACCGGGACTCTAACCGGGGATCTCCTGCTCATAGGGCAGACACTATCCGTGTGAGTCATCGAAGACACAGACGGTAGTGCGACTGCGAGGACTTATCTCTGGCACGCTCCCCGTGAGACCCACATTCCCAGCTTACTGTCCACACACTTACATTTGTAGTGCCCCTGTCCACTATACTCATTACAGAACAGAACAGATACCAACTTCTTATAGATAAGGCTAACCGGCCAATGATCTTCTTCAGTGCGGATGCACTCACATTGCATGAACTCTTACGGGTATTGGTAGAGTGACTATATGAGTATAGTGAGTAGGGACAGTGTGTGGACAATAAGTTTGGAATGTGGGTCTCACGGGGAGCGTGCCAGAGATAAGTCCCTGCAGTCGTATTTTCATCTGTGTCCTAGGTGGCTCAGACGGATAGAGCGTTTGCCACGTAACCAGGAGATCCCGCTTTCGAGTCCCGGTCGGAGCACACATTTTCAGCTGTCCCCGTTGATATTTATCAACGCCGGTAAGCAGCTAAAGGTCTGGATTTCGTTGTAATTTCAAACGAATGAAATCTCCTTCGTGTTTGTAAACGCTGTTCCCTTTCTCCCTTCACTGACCGAAAGTTGTTTGTGCAGGTGCAACTGTTTCTGGTGGGTCAAAACGAACTGTAAAATTACCGGCAAAATGGGTTCGTACCCTGAGTCGCACCGTACCTGTACCTATACCGGAAAAATGGGCTCATGATGGGCTGAAACGTACCTGCAGGCATACTGTCATAACAGTATTTTTTTTCCAAAATAATGATAGAAGATGAAATTTTAACTCATGTCTTCGTTTTTTATCGTTATCGAAGATAAAGTAGAGATTTATATGTCTAAAGGAAAATGTAATTCCATCAGATCATTACTTCCAAAACTTAGAGAAAACCCAGAATTTTCAGGGAGAAGATTATTTTAACAATGAATGATTCCTTAGATACTGATAATCTACACAATTATAATAAACCTGTTATTAAAATTGCTTGGGAGCGAAGAAAAGAAAAAAAATAACAGGAGCGTGATTCACCCGAGAGTCCTCCATCTTACGAAACCAACCGCTTATTTGGTCGGCTATGGACTCCATGGCTGCGAGCGACCACACATTAGTATACAAGCGTGACTAAAACTTTCAAACCTGATTTTCTCCAAAACGATTGAGAGTTGCACCTTCCTTATTACGTATGTTGAATTCCTAGCTAAGATCTACACGCCCTGTCAATAAGAATCAAATATGTGAGGGCAAGCACGTACGGTACACCTGTTAGAGTGGTGATGGAAATCACAACTTATGACAATTTTTTTGTCGTGTGTGTGGTATGACTGGTATCTGTTGTTTTAAATTTATACTGGGTAATTCTGAATATATGGGAATCGGAACTCTGCAGTTCGGAGCTATCAAAACAGACAATATTTACATGGACGTAGATCCCATTTTGCCTGGTTGCCAAGCTGTCTGTTTTACTTAGTAAATTAAACAAGTGATTTAAAAACGCGCATGCTCTGCAATTCATATTTTTATCGGCTGCATTTATGAGAACAGTGAAGTCTCTTGATGTTATTCACAGTGGCATGATGCTATTTGTATTCGATTCGGCACAAAGTGTTATTTCAATGATTTCATGACTGATCTAGGACAACAGACTTTAACAAAAAAATATGATTCTGCTTTCGGCTATGCAGCCAACAAACGTGCCCATCACTGTTGAAATCTCTGTCTTCTTCGGACAGACTTGTTGTATGTTACATTTAACGATTACAGTTCGTTTAGTACGTTCTATTCTCTGCCTCTCCTGGAGCTCCGATCCATTGTAGAGTATGAACTATACACAGGATATATACGATAACGGCATTCCTTTGCCAACTGTATGAGGCAGCTACCACAGAAAATGTTCATTTTTTGCCTGTCCTCACTTAAGAACGACCAAAAGTAACCACTCCCCAAGTGCTACGAAGTCTGGATTCTCCCTGTACAACAAAATCCAATTATGCCTGAAAATCTGCAATCTGCTGAGCTTACTGCTGCCTCAGAAGTTACCACTTTCCTACGAAATTTCTGTCGAAACGCAGAACAGCTTTCCTGTAGGTGTGTCCCAAGTCCGACATTTTTCACATTGCCCGATGTAGGTGGTATCGTCTTAGTACTGCAAGTATGACTACAGCTGGGGTATGAACTGAAGAATAAATGTGGTGACAGTATCAAAATTCTCATCGCGATTGTGTTTGGAGGAAAGATGAGCAGCATAATTTCAGGAAGATTGTCCAAAGATACCAGTTTGAGATTACAGCACAACTTCGTTGTTGGTTACAGAAATAATTTCAAGGCCGGCCGGAGTGGCCGAGCGGTTCTAGGCGGTACAGTCTGGAGCCTCACGACCGTTACGGTCGCAGGTTCGAATCCTGCCTCGGCTATGGATGTGTGTGATGTCCTTAGGTTAGTTAGGTTTAAGTAGTTCTAAGTTCTAGGGGACTGATGACCTGAGAAGTTAAGTCCCATAGTGCTCAGAGCCATTTGAACCAAATAATGTCAACACCTAGATGAATCACAGCAGTACGTGTGATCCTGCATATATCCAGCTGATCCACACTACGTCTTCATGACTGTGACCGTCCTCATCTAGATGCACCGGTGACTTAATTTGTGGCATCTGAAGATAGTTACCATATGGTCAAGTGCGGATCAAAGGTTCTGTTCTGGAAGGGATCAGTCACAGATTGTTACTGTCTCACCATCCCCCACATCACTCAATCTAACTTGTCTCATTGACACTTTTAACGGGTGATAAGTGCCTACGATTTTAATAACAAGAATAAAATATGTAAAATCTCTATTTCTATATACTGAATATCTCCTCCTAAACCACTGAATCAATTTCAAGCAGACGTACGACTTTCTATCTCGATGGAAGTGCTGTGGGATAAGAACCACCCACCTCTCAAAAGAGGCAGGAGTTGGGGTGGAAGAGAAGAGTAACACGCTGGGCGCAAATATCCAGACTATATTCATCCAGTGTTTGAAAACGAGAGCTCTAGCAACTTCCGGTAAACTTTAAACATAACTTCAAACCTTTCATAACTTTTTCTCACTTACATACTTTACGTCCAATATTTACCTTGTTAACTCACTTGTAAAGTATTCATATATTCGAAACCTATTTATACAGGGTAGCTCGATTCTGTAAATAATCTGAGGTTTATTGGTTATTTATTCTCTGGAAATAAGCACTGTGGTTATGAGAAATTGGGACAGGGAAATACAGATCTCGCTGTTATTCCGGGAGAACTTACTTCACAATGTCTCGATAAATAAACGATTTAGAGTGTATATGAGAGAGGAATGGAACAAATGGAGGATGCATAAAATCCAACATGAATGGAAATGGAGCTTTAAAATTACCCAGAATCGAAATAGTGTGTCAGTCGATGTCTAAAGTGAGAGAAGACATTACTGTTATATCTTTCAAGAAGTGCGGCATATGTAACACTGTCAACGGCAGTGAAGACCATCATATATATGAGGAGGACAGTGATGACGATGAAGAGCAAGAAGTAGAAGAAGAATGTTCAAATGAAGATTTTCAGGGATTCTGAGGGTCAGTTGGGTTTTATAAACTAAGAATATTTGTAGCCTGGGTTTGTAGTTTATTAATACAAATGGTAAAAATGTTATTTTTTTTAAAAACTGGTTAAAAATTAAGGCGCGTCTTACAGTCCGTAGCTTCCTATAGTCCGTAAAATACGGTAATTCATTTAATAAGAGTCAGTCTGCTCCTCTAATTTGACACTGGATCGGAAACAGCAATTGTGAACTGCGTATTTTGCTTCACCCTCTCTACCACGCCGGGAAAGTGCGCGAATAGGAAATAATTTATTAACGTTAGTTTCATAAAATCTTCATTAATGTCCCCATTTAATTTTTACTACTATTTGCTTTGCGTTTGACGGATTTTGTGCAACAATCCCTATTGACAGTATTACCTGTGTGCAGTATTACTAAAACGTCGAAGCGCGGTTGTGCACAATAGCGCTTTTGCGTGTTACATACAGTTGCAGCTGTTGTGACTAGCACACGCACCGCTATATACACTCCTGGAAATGGAAAAAAGAACACATTGCCGGCTGCGGTGGTCTCGCGGTTCTAGGCGCGCAGTCCGGAACCGCGCGACTGCTACGGTCGCAGGTTCGAATCCTGCCTCGGGCATGGATGTGTGTGATGTCCTTAGGTTAGTTAGGTTTAAGTAGTTCTAAGTTCTAGGGGACTGATGACCACAGCTGTTAAGTCCCATAGTGCTCAGAGCCATTTGAACCATTTTTGAACACATTGACACCGGTGTGTCAGACCCACCATACTTGCTCCGGACACTGCGAGAGGGCTGTACAAGCAATGATCACACGCACGGCACAACGGACACACCAGGAACCGCGGTGTTGGCCGTCGAATGGCGCTAGCTGCGCAGCATTTGTGCACCGCCGCCGTCAGTGTCAGCCAGTTTGCCGTGGCATACGGAGCTCCATCGCAGTCTTTAACACTGGTAGCATGCCGCGACAGCGTGGACGTGAACCGTATGTGCAGTTGACGGACTTTGAGCGAGGGCGTATAGTGGGCATGCGGGAGGCCGGGTGGACGTACCGCCGAATTGCTCAACACGTGGGGCGTGAGGTCTCCACAGTACATCGATGTTGTCGCCAGTGGTTGGCGGAAGGTGCACGTGCCCGTCGACCTGGGACCGGACCGCAGCGACGCACGGATGCACGCCAAGACCGTAGGATCCTACGCAGTGCCGTAGGGGACCGCACCGCCACTTCCCAGCAAATTAGGGACACTGTTGCTCCTGGGGTATCGGCGAGGACCATTCGCAACAGTCTCCATGAAGCTGGGCTACGGTACCGCACACCGTTAGGCCGTCTTCCGCTCACGCCCCAACATCGTGCAGCCCGCCTCCAGTGGTGTCGCGACAGGCGTGAATGGAGGGACGAATGGAGACGT
The DNA here is from genome assembly GCF_021461395.2 of Schistocerca americana. Classification (NCBI taxonomy): domain Eukaryota; kingdom Metazoa; phylum Arthropoda; class Insecta; order Orthoptera; family Acrididae; genus Schistocerca; species Schistocerca americana. Next base: position 254,025,261 of record NC_060130.1, read on the forward strand.
GTCGTCTTCAGCGATGAGAGTCGCTTCTGCCTTGGTGCCAATGATGGTCGTATGCGTGTTTGGCGCCGTGCAGGTGAGCGCCACAATCAGGACTGCATACGACCGAGGCACACAGGGCCAACACCCGGCATCATGGTGTGGGGAGCGATCTCCTACACTGGCCGTACACCACTGGTGATCGTCGAGGGGACACTGAATAGTGCACGGTACATCCAAACCGTCATCGAACCCATCGTTCTACCATTCCTAGACCGGCAAGGGAACTTGCTGTTCCAACAGGACAATGCACGTCCGCATGAATCCCGTGCCACCCAACGTGCTCTAGAAGGTGTAAGTCAACTACCCTGGCCAGCAAGATCTCTGGATCTGTCCCCCATTGAGCATGTTTGGGACTGGATGAAGCGTCGTCTCACGCGGTCTGCACGTCCAGCACGAACGCTGGTCCAACTGAGGCGCCAGGTGGAAATGGCATGGCAAGCCGTTCCACAGGACTACATCCAGCATCTCTACGATCGTCTCCATGGGAGAATAGCAGCCTGCATTGCTGCGAAAGGTGGATATACACTGTACTAGTGCCGACATTGTGCATGCTCTGTTGCCTGTGTCTATGTGCCTGTGGTTCTGTCAGTGTGATCATGTGATGTATCTGACCCCAGGAATGTGTCAATAAAGTTTCCCCTTCCTGGGACAATGAATTCACGGTGTTCTTATTTCAATTTCCAGGAGTGTAGTTCTGTACGATAAAAACGTCCCTTGTTACAAAACCACATATTAAAAAATAATTCTAGAAATTTCAAATCTGTTTCAAAATGGATGACAACGGTTGTAAGACTGCCTGAAATGCACATAAATGCTACGATTTCGGAGTTTATTTTTCATTGACATTGTGTTTTATCAGAAATACATAGCTCCCTGAAGAAGATCTGAAATGAAAATCGATAAGGTTTCACAGCACTAAAGCGTACAACTCCCTGCTTAGTCGACAGGTGAAATCTGACACCAGCTGTATTGATTCATGTTTTTCATGGTTTACTGAACAGCTCTCAAGTTAGTCAAGAAATCTGTCAAAGAGCGCTTTGCTTTCATCTTTCTCTTTTTACCCATTCCTGTCTTAACAGCATTTAAGGAAAATCTGTAATGGCCTGCCTAGTAGGAACATTAAAATGCTGAAGGAATATTCTTTCAAGAGTCTGTAGTGACTCTGCACCTAATGTCTTTTTACAGTACGAGCCGTTCCGAGTCCAGTCTATGTTCATAATGCGAATGGATTTATCTCCTGGTTCAAATGGCCCTGAGCACTATGGGACTTAACTTCTGAGGTCGTCAGTCCCCTAGAACGTAGAACTACTTAAACCTAACTAACCTAAGGACATCACACACATCCATGCCCGAGGCAGGATTCGAACCTGCGACCTTAGAGGTCGCGCGGTTGCAGACTGTAGCGCCTAGAACCGCTCGGCTACCAAGGCCGGCTTTATCTCCTGTTTCCTATTTCGAGGTCCATCTATTTTTTTCTGGTAATTTTGTTTCTTGCTACTCTTGCGCTGTTTTTCTTTACGATATTATTTTTCTTATTGTTGCTATTGGATGCGTCAGTAACTTTTCTAAATTTCAAATCCAGAGTTAAAAATTAGAATGATTAAAACTACAAGTCGTTATTACGCATACTGTATTTTTCTGTTGCATGGGAGATTTCATCTTGTACTCAAGAACTTGGGTTCAGCAGATGCTGAAGCACAACGATGTATCGTCCGTCATACACTGTAACCTACTACATGTCTAACTGCACACACAGATGACGTCGCTCGATCCGGGTGCAGCCGGTCTGAATACTGTTGTTGCCCGCATCTCGTGGTCGTGCGGTAGCGTTCTCGCTTCCCACGCCCGGGTTCCCGGGTTCGATTCCCGGCGGGGTCAGGGATTTTCTCTGCCTCGTGATGGCTGGGTGTTGTGTGCTGTCCTTAGGATAGTTAGGTTCAAGTAGTTCTAAGTTCTAGGGGACTGATGACCATAGATGTTAAGTCCCATAGTGCTCAGAGCCATTTGAATACTGTTGCGGAAGGAATGTTCACCACCACTATTTTTTTCTTAAAAAGAACTTCAAATACATTACACATAATAACCCACTACCTAGTACAGTAGTGGGTCCTAATTTATACTTATTACAATTACACTTACTGCAGCTTATCTCGTTCTAGAATGTGGTGTTGTTCCTGTTTCCACTATGAGCATTACTTGCTGTGTCTTTGGGTTACCAGTGTTTTACTTATCTACTAATTATTTCTAGTCTACTCTACCTGCAGCGTTACAGGTGTGCCAGTGTTTATCAACCTGCATTGTTGGCTGTGCTCACCGAGCTAATCCCAGTGGGCATGCCCCTCGCACCGGGCTGGTACAGAATAGAGAATCGCTGCAGTACAATGCTAATGGAATTATCTTATCTTATCCTACATCAAACCTAAAACTAAATTCTACAGTTATATCCGGTGAGTGTCTGAACTCGCCGGCAATAGATAGACAGGTGGCGGTATAAAGTTCTGGTCGACTTAATTCACGCCGATTTCTTGGTTTAAATTCCAAACCTCGCGGCAGTGTCTCACCAACTGAGAGCATATGACACTCTCGATGGTGCCTCGTCCTTCGGAAGCGGACGTTAAGGTAGGCAGTCGTCTTGGTACTATTAGAGAGTAGTAGGCCATCTAACGGCATCGAATTCCATTCTCTCTCTTCTCTCAACATCAGCATTCTATACAAACATGTCGCCACCTTATATACACATCCATTACTGTGACCTATATTCAATTGATAGACGTAAGACACAGCTGTTCTACACTGCGAGAAAAGCGACCACCGTACGCGGAGGAAGAAATCCCTATACGACTAGGCTGCACAACCAGTTCTTCGAAGTCTCCCAGCCGTACAGTTTCTTTGCACACTTAGATCAGTTGCTCGCCATCAGACATATTGTTCCTGCACAGCGCAGATTACTAAATTTTGTGTAAAATACTAATTATTGGACCCATCCACTCCAAACTGTACCATGTCCTTTGCATTTGTTTTTAATTATAGGCATAAAGGGAGCAAAAGAATAAATGGTTCAAATGGCTCTGAGCACTATGGGACTTAACTTCTAAGGTCATCAGTCCCCTAGAACTTAGAACTACTTAAACCTAACTAACCTAAGGACATCACACACATCCATGCCCGAGGCAGGATTCGAACCTGCGACCGTAGCGGTCGCCCGGTTCCAGACTATAGCGCCAAGAACCACTCGGCCACCTCGGCCGGCTCGAGCAAAAAAAACTGAAACTGTTTTAGATAGCTAATATTTAACAGGTGGAACACTCCTACCTACCGACTGGGCCGGCCGAAGTGGCCGTGCGGTTAAAGACGTTGCAGTCTGGAACCGCAAGACCGCTACGGTCACAGGTTCGAATCCTGCCTCGGGCATGGATGTTTGTGATGTCCTTAGGTTAGTTCGGTTTAACTAGTTCTAAGTTCTGGGGGACTAATGACCTCAGCAGTTGAGTCCCATAGTGCTCAGAGCCATTTGAACTACCGACTGGCATTCAGGACTGGTCGAGTTGAAATCTCGGCCCTCCCTTTCTTATACACCTTCTCGGTGCTCTCCCCCAATCAGTTGATGCTAATGCTGGGATGATTCTTCTGAAAATGAGATGACCCTTTTCCGTTCCCATTCTTCTCCAATCCACGCTTGGTCTACATCCTTAATATGAGCAGGAGTAAAAGAGGAATTAAGATAGAGTTTATAAAGAAAGGATCATTTTGAACATGAAATCTGTGTAGGAGCCGTGCGGGAAGAAACTCACCATTTCATTGTAGTGGAAGAGGTTCTCCCATTACTGTGTAACGAAGCCCTTTCTCTCGCCATCTTGATGAGATTGACGCAAAAGTCCGTTTCATCGACCTCTCTATACGCATCTTGGTGGAAGAAGGGAAGCTAAAGAGTGGATGAGAGTGCCTCTGGATGAAAGTGGCTGTGTTGGTTAGCTTACGAGGCACCGGGAAATATCGCTCGGTGTTTTACTGCAGGCATAAGACGCATCTATGACGGCAGCCTTCCAGATATAGTACCGGCCTTCTTCCAAAGTAAACAAGATGATTATCATATCTCACTTGACGGGCCTATATTACTTTATTTATTAGCAGCCGTTTCTCATAGGACCCGCACCTTATAGCCACAGCACGATGTGTGTCAAATTTATTGCTTCACTTGCAACTACAGTACATTAAGAAATGTTCCCCTTATTTTGTACACAGTTTACTTCATACTCCGTATTTTTCAACAACGTTAGTGCGCTCAGGTGTTGCTAAGTAATAATTTCACTCATACCTGTTTCTTTTAGTAACTGTAGTATATATTTCAGAATAAAATTCACATACTTTTATTTAGCTTTATCGGTTTCAACAAATTAATTTGGAGCCTAAGAAAATAGGGACATTACAAATCATTAGACTTTAGCCGTACGTTTGTGTGAAGTATAAGAAGTGTATTACAGAAGTGTTATTGATTTTACATCTAAAAATTTCCACAAAAAAAATGTAAAAAGCAAGCAGGAAAAAGACAAGCAGAAATAAGAGTGAGAATTAGGTTTGAAGGAGAGATAATGATGGATAGATAGGTAGGGGCAGAGATAAAGAGAGACAAAGAGAAAGAGAGAGAGAGAGAGAGAGAGTAACTTACTAGCTAATTTTTTACGTATTCGTTCAACTTATTGATAAACCTCAGGTGTTTGAATCCACAGTAGCAACTAAGTTGGTAAAAAATATATTTTCCTGTTAAATATTTTATTTCATTATCTGAAATCAGTCCCTTCGGCTTTACCACGCTAAGTCACGCCTCAAACTGACGAACGACGTCTCTTACTTATATATAAAGACAAACTGCCTGTGTTCTTTATAATTTTTAGGGTCCCATATCTTAATCGATACAATCCTCATAGGATCAATTTGCTGTCCGTCTGCCTGCCCTACTGTTACGTCCACTTTTTCTCCGGAACCAATACATGTATCAAGTTGAAATTTATGTCACATACTACAGGTACGATAGAGAGAAAGAGTTGAAATTTGCTTGTGTATAACCTAAAATTAAAGACTCTAAAATCCTCGCTCCACACCGCCCCGTTTTTGAGAAAAGCACACGCAAAATTCATAACTTGCAGTCGAGTAGAGCTGACAGGATCGATAGATAATTGAAAACTGATTATTTCTCACGAGTACATCTTTCGTTCGCAACGCATATTTACCTAGAAATCAAAGAAAAACTTTTAATACTGCCATTTGTGTACCCATAAGATAAACGCAGTTCAACGGAAGTGTCCATGGCTGAGGGGCATTCCACAGATTTATTCTAGGCCTTTTTTTCATTCGTAAGTAAAACAATAAGGAATAATAAAAAGGTAGGCAACTAAATTCTTCCAAGGATGTGCATTAGCAAAGAGTTAAAAATTTAATCTTGATCGCTTGACAACGGCTCTCTCATTCACTCACTCTGTTACATATCCTCATTTTACTTCGAAAAACTAGACGGATGTTACTTGTTATCTAAACAATCGAACCAAATATATTCGCGGCACCACGAACATATAATGAATGCGCCGCGCGGAGTGGCCGCGCGGTTAGGGGCGCTATGTCACGGATTGTGTGGCCCTTCCCGCCGGAGGTTCGAGTCCTCCCTCGGGCATGGGTGTGAGTGTTGTTCTTAGCATAAGTTACTTTAAGTAGTGTGTAAGTCTAGGGACCGATGACCTCAGCAGTTTTGTCCTTTAGGAATTCACACAGACATTTTATAATGAATGCAATCTGCATGCAACTACATCGTTCGAGGGAAAACAGATATGGTATAGATTTATAAATATTTGCCCCCAGAATTAATTTTCATGCACACTACTCATACGATAACATTGACTGAAAAATAGGTACTGTAAGTAGATCATGAATCATGCTGTGAGTCGTTATTGAATTAGGACGGTTGTGCAATTCCAAGTCGGGTTTCCAGAAGCCAATTGACATTTTGAAACTGAAATGAAGTTTTTAACTTGGGAATAGAAATTAACATGACATGACTGGCGTGCAGTTTGGCAGTGTTACTTCTGTCGTGCAGGTCGGTAGACCCTCGTCATCTACAAACATGATATACTTGACAGTATTAGTTTGCCCAACCCAGGAATCCAATACCAAACAAAATTTGTTATCAACAATGTATGATGCAAAGAGTTCCCAAGAGAGGTATTGCAAATTGAATTCATCAGTTGGAACAAATGAGATAAAAATTTTGTAAGAAGTCGTTTAAACGATTAATATCCTCTACACACAAAGGATCAAGGTATTATTTGCTTGTTATTAGCACAGGAAAACTTCAGGAAATTTTCCAGGCGCTGTGATGGGATAATGCACCGTGTACGAATCCGTTATTTTATGTGTATTACCAATTATGACAAGGGTTCGTTTTTTCCCCTCATGCGATAACGTGCTTCAAACGCTCGTGTTCACGGCGGTCTTACTGGAAACTGCTTTCAAACAACAAGGCTTAAAATTATAATTCGTTACTAACTTAAGTCGTTTGAGAAACTTATTTGCGTAATTTGTTATTATTCCTTATTGATTTACTGACCTTATTAATACAAATAAAGAGACTGCAGATTCCATCTGGTGGTCGAACACAGGCTTCCTGCTCCGGAGTCGGATGCCTTGGTAGCTACGTCAGAGGAGCTTCTGTTCAACGGCGTTTACCTCATGGGTACATAAGCGGCAGTCAAAAAAGTTTCTATCCTCGATTTCTAGGAAAATATGGACTTGCAGACCCCACACACTGATCAGCAAGAACATTACAACCAACGACTTACTATCCATAGAAACCCGTCCTGGTGAGGCATGACTGCTAATTAGACAAACGCATGCTGGATTTAATATCAGTGAGGGTACTGTCCGTTTGTAGAATGGGGAAGGCGCGCGATCTATCTGAGTTTCACCGACGGCAGATTGTGACGGCCCTGAGGCATTTCGGAAACTGCACTACTTGTCAGGTTTTCAAGGAGTCCTGTAGTGAGTGTCTTCAACACGTAGCGAAACCAATGTGAAACCATGCCCAGACGCCGTGGGGTTGGGTGTCCACCCCTCATTACAGTTGTCGGACGTCGTAGGCCGGGCAGACTGAGAAAACAGGACAGGCAGCAAATTGTGGCGGAACAAACATCAACTTTAATGCTGGACATAACACAAGTGTGTCTGAAAACACAGTGCACCGAACGCTCCTAAGGATGGGCCCATGAAGCCGGCAACCCACGCATGTGCCAATGTTAGCACTAAAACATCATCAACTACAACTGAAACGTTAGTGCGGCTTCCCCCGTCAGAGGTTTGAGTCGTCCTTTGGGCACGGGTGTGTTTAAATTTGATTAAGTAGTGCGTAAGCTTAGGGACCGATGACCTCAGCAGTTTGATCCCATAAGACCTTACCACAAATTTCCAATTTTTACAACTGAAGTGGATACCTGACCATCACTACTGGACGTTGGCTCAGTGGCACAGTGTTGCTTGGTCTGATGAATGCCGAAACCTTCCTCATCATGCCGATGTGAGCGCACAAAACCGTCGTTTTCCAGGGGAACAACATCCCGACCCCTGTACTACAGGAAGGAGACAAGCTGGCGGATGCTCCATTATGCTGGCACATTCACATGGGCATTCACGGGCTGTCAACCCGGCGACTATTGCTTCAGCAGAGAGAGGCGCCTGCACTGAAGCTCCTAACGACATTCTGCACACACAAGTAGCACCACGTCATCTCTTTGGAAGAATTCTAGTTCAGCATACCACAATTGATCGAAGCGCTGAGGAGAACTAACATTGCCAAACTGCGTACGTCATCCCTGTACAAGCTCAGTACCTAGCATGACGGCATAGTATGCCATTAAATACACGGCATGATTATTTCTGGTTTGCACTGTCGATAATTTAAACACCAGGTATAACATTTCTGACGCCTTTGGCAGTATTTGTGCCTTTATCTGTCAACAATAAACCGCAAGACCGTATGATGTCAGTGCTGTCCTGATCTACCTCCAGAGGGTGATCGAATGTTGTCCTGGTTAGCACGTTTACCAGATCTCTCATCCACTGAAAACATCTGGCACTGCATCACTAGATAGCCACTACGATTATCCGCATCAGGTCAGATTAAAGGAAGACATCGAAGCGATTCAGAGGCTGGCTGCTAAATTTGTTACCGGTAGGTTCGAAGAACACGCAGATGTTATAGAGATGCTTCGGGAACTCCAATGGAAATCCGTGGATGAAAGGCGAAGTTCCTTTCGGAGACACCATTGAAAAAATGTAGAGAACTGGCATTTGATGCTGACTACTGAACGATTCTACTGCTGTTAACATACATTTCGCCTGAGTGAGAGAAATTAAGGCTCATACGGAGGTATGGTTCAGCTGCACCTGCCTATGAATTTTATACAACTCGCAACAACTTTAAAAACCACGTGCGAGATTTTCATATCAAACGGCTCTGAGCACTACGGGTCTTAACTTCTGAGGTCATCAGTCTCCTAGAACTTAGAACTACTTAAACCTAACTATCCTAAGGACGTCACACACATCCATGCCCGAGGCAGGATTCGAACCTGCGACCGTAGCGGTCGCGCGGTTCCAGACTGTAGCGCCTAGAACCGCTCGGCCACTCCGGCCGGCGATTTTCATATCCTCTCGCTCGCTACGTGCAAACTATTTCTCCTACAGATAAAATGAACAGGACTATTTTATACGAAATGAAATGTAGTTAATTTTTTATGGGGATACGTTTCCGCTGGAGGCTGCGGTTTTCGAGTTATTCTAGAAGAATGCTTATGATGCTCACATATGTACATTTTTCTGGAATATTTAGAGAAGTACAGCCACCAGTATCCTAGTACCAGATTTAACTACATTAAATTTCCCACACAAAGATCCTGTTCATTTTTTTCTATATGGCTAAGGGTTTCCACATAGCGGGCTAGAGAATATGAAAATCTTTTGTGTCGTATTTGAAGGCGTTGCTGGTTTCACAAAAACCATAGGTAGTGAGGCTTAATCACCCTGTATAGATAGTCTTTTTCCCCCTTACTCTGTTTGCGAGTGAAAAAGAAAAGAAAATAACTAATAGTGGTACAGTATCTCCGCGACGCCCCGTACGGTGATTTGCGGAGCAGGTATGTATATGTAGATAAACTCTGTCAAAGACTGAAACAGCAAGACATGAAGTACCCATATGTCATCCCAACTCAGTCCTACTCGATGGCCAGTCTATGTACAGCCATTGGTGCTGCCAAGGATAGCGTCTCTGTACACTAAATTTCTCACCCTGTATAGCCGCAAATCACATACAATATTTGGTCGCGTATTTTTCCTATTGTACTGTAAACACAAAAAAGTTTGCTATTTTCTATCCTTCTAGATGTTGAAAGTTAATAGTCAGGACTGTATTTCGAAAATGCTGCCGTATGGCACCAGGTTTCACTCGGTGTAAATATACTCTCGGGAGTAGATAGTCCTGTGTCGCAGAGTACACAGTACACTGGAGTATTGTGATAGTAAAGCAACGTCACTGAGGACTGATTTTCGGTAAAATCACCTCAGAAAATGTAACACATTCCTTCCATCAGTTTGTTCCTACTCAGTACCGCCCTACCGATACACTCCGATTTAGCTACCATTTTTGTCGTTTTGCTACAAACGCTCATTTCGTACTCGGCGTTCGCTGGACGACACAGGGGCAGAGGACTGCGAAATTGTGCTGTTCGCCTCTTCAGGCTGTGGCATTCTGCGGCGATCGACTCGCCGAATGGGCGCAACCGCGGGCGGCAAAACCTTGCCAGCAATTAGTGTGGCGCGACGGTGCGGCTTGCAAATCCTCAATCAAGCACGCACGCAGCGCGCTCTACCACAGCAGCAACGGCGCTGCCGAAAAATATCGGCCACGCCTGCTCTCCACCGGGCTAACAACACGGCCTGCCTAGCAAACTTTACCCCGCCTCTGCACAGCGAGCCGCGTGCAAAGCATACACTTTGTTTGCGGAACTTGGATATTTTATTAACTGAAGCATAAAAATGCTCTCTTCAGACAACAAATTTATCCTTATGGTCTTCTCGAAAAACGCCACAGTATATTTACAACAAGTTCTAATATCTTGTTATCCCTATCGGCACAGGAGGATAAGCAGTTTCCAACACACCGCCCCCCCCCCCTCCGCCCCACAGAAAAATAAATCACCGGACTTGTTTGACTATTCTGTATATTGGTAACAACAATGAAGTGGATGGACTATTTTTATCGTTTCACTTAAGCGTGTGTAACCTTTCTCACTAAGAACTCAAAATGGTTCAAATGGCTCTGAGCACTATGGGACTTAACATCTGTGGTCATCAGTCCCCTAGAACTTAGAACTACTTAAACCTAACTAACCTAAGGACATCACACACATCCATGCCCGAGGCAGGATTTGAACCTGCGACCGTAGCGGTCACGCGGTTCCACACTGAAGCGCCAGAACCGCACGGCCACACCGGCCGGCCTCACTAAGAACTGTCTAATACACTACTGGCCATTAAAATTGCTACACCACGATGATGACGTGCTAAAAACGCGAAATTTAACCGACAGGAAGAAGATGCTGTGATATGCAAATGATTAGCTTTTCAGAGCATTCACACAAGGTTGGCGCCGGTGGCGACACCTACAACGTGCTGACATGAGGAAAGTTTCCAACCGATTTCTCATACAAAGGGGCAGTTGACCGGCGTTGCCTGGTGAAACGTTGTTGTGATGCCTCGTGTAAGCAGGAAAAATGCGTACCATCACGTTTCCGACTTTGATAAAGGTCGGACTGTAGCCTATCGCGATTGCGGTTTATCGTGTTGCGACATTGCTGCTCGCGATGGTCGAGATCCAATGACTGATAGCAGAATATGGAATCGGTGGGCTCAAGAGGGTAACACGGAACGCCGTGCTGGATCCGAACGGCCTCGTATCACTAGCAGTCGAGATGACAGGCATCTTATCCTCAAGCTGTAACGGATCGTGCAGCCACATCTCGATCCCTGAGTCAACAGATGCGGACGTTTGCAAGACAACAACCATCTGCACGAATAGTTCGACGACGTTTGCAGCAGCGTGGACTATCAGCTCGGGAACCATGGCTGCGGTCACCCTTGACGCTGCATCACAGACAGGAGCGCCTGCGATGGTGTACTCAACGACGAATCTGGGTGCACGAATGGTATAACAGCATTTTTTCGGATGAATACAGGTTCTGTGTACAGCATCATGATGGTCGCATCCGTGTTTGGCGACATCCCGGTGAACGCATATTGGAAGCGTGTAGTCGTCATGGCGTATCACCCAGCGTGATGGTTTGGGGTGCCATTGGTTACACGTCTCGGTCACCTCTTGTTCGCACTGACGGCACTTTTTAACAGTGGACGTTACAAAAAATGGTTCAAATGGTTCTGAGCACTATGGGACGTAACTGCTGAGGTCATCAGTCCCATAGCACTTAGAATTACTTAAACCTAACTAACCTAAGTACATAACAAAAATCAATGCCCGAGGCAGGATTCGAACCTGCGACCGTAGCGGTCGCGCGGCACCACACTGCAGCGCCTAGAACCGCTCGGCCACTCCGGCCGGTTGGACGTTACATTTCAGATGGCTGTACCCCTGATTCGATTCCTGCGTGCAGGATAATGCACGACAGCATGTCGCAGGTCCTGTACCGGCCTTTCTGGATACAGAAAATGTTCGGCTGCTGCCCTGGGCAGCACATTCTCCAGATCTGTCACCAATTGAAAACGTCTGGTCAATGGTGGCCGAGCAACTGGATCGTCACAATACGCCAGTCACAACCCCTGATGAACTGTGGTATCGTGTTGAAGCTGCATGGGCAGCTGTACCTGTACACCCCATCCAAGCTCTGTTTGACTCAGTGCCCAGGCGTATCAAGGCCGTTATTACGGCCAGAGATGGTTGTTCTGGGTACTGATTTCTCAGGATCTATGCACCCAAATTGCGAGAAAATGTATTCACATGTCAGTTCTAGAATAATATATTTGTCCAAAAAATACCCGTTTATCATCTGCATTTCTTCTTGGTGTAGCAATTTTAATGGCCAGTAGTGTGGTTCGAGGGGCCTTCAATAACTAATGCAACACTTTTTTTTCGGCCATTTTCGCTTGAAAAAATGCAGGATTTGTTGTGAAACAGCGTAGAATATTCCCGCTTCCGCCACTATAGTCTCATGAAGTACGAACAGGTTGTGGCGCTATACGTAGCCTTAAAAATGGCGCCTGTGACGGAGGTGCATTCGGAGCAGAGAGCTGTCATTGAGTTTCTTTCGGCGGAAAACCACAGCACAGCAGATTTTCATAGGTGCTTGCAAAATGTCTACGACGACCTGGCAGCGAACAAAAGCACGGTGAGTCGTTGGGCGATGCGTTTGTCATCATCGCAGCAAGGTCGCGGAAACCCGTCCGATCTCCCGCGTTGTGGCCGGCCGCACACAGTTGGTACTCTTGCAATGTTGAAACATGCGGACGCTCTCATTCGAGCCTAAATTTCGCACCTTCCGACTTCCGTCTGTTTGCCGCAGTGAAGCACTCCGCGGGAAACAGTACATGGGTGATCAGGAGGTTATTGGCGTAGCAAGAGGTTGGTTCTGACGTCGACCCGTACAGTGGTACGTAGAAACCGTATATCCTGCAAATCTGAAGGAATGCACTTGCTGCCACAGCTTATCATATTCGATTTTCGCTATGCATTTCAGTATCGCACTTCCTTTTAACAATGGAATGTTGTTGTTGTGGCCTTCAGTCCTGAGACTGGTTTGATACAGCTCTCCATGCTACTCTATCCTGTGCAAGCTTCTTCAGCTTCCAGTACCTACTGCAGCCTATATCTTTCTGAATCTGCTTAGTGTATTCATCTCTTGGTCTCCCTCTACAATTTTTACCCTCCACGCTGCCCTCCAATACTAAATTGGTGATCCCTTGATGCCTCAGAACTTGTTCTACTAACCGATCCCTTCTTCTAGTCAGGTTGTGCCACAAACTCCTCTTCTCCCCAATTCTATTCAATATCTCCTCATTAATTATGTGATCTACCCATCTAATCTTCAGCATTCTTCTGTAGCACTACATTTCGAAAGCTTCTATTCTCTTCTTGTCCAAACTAATGGTTGTCCATGTGTCACTTCCATACACGGCTACACTCCATACAAATACTTTCAGTAACGACTTCCTGACACTCAAATCTATACTCGATGTTAACAAATATCTCTTCTTCAGAAATGCTTTACTTGCCACTGCCAGTCTGCATTTTATATCCTCTGTGCTTCGACCATCATCAGTTATTTTGCTCCCCAAATAGCAAAACTCCTTTCCTACTTTAAGTGTCTCATTTCCTAATCTAATTCCCTCATCATCACCCGATTTAATTCGACTACATTCCATTATCCTCGTTTTGCTTTTGTTGATGTTCATCTTATATCCTCCTTTCAAGACACTGTCCATTCCATTCAACTGCTCTTCCGAGTCCTTTGCTGTCTATGACACAATTACAATGTCATCGGCGAACCTCAAAGTTTTTATTTCTTCTCCATGGATTTTAATACCTACTCCGAATTTTTCTTTTGTTTCCTTTACTGCTTGCTCAATATACAGATTGAATAACATCGGGGAGAGGCTACAACCCTGTCTCACTCCCTTCCCAACCACTGCTTCCCTTACGTGTCCCGCGACTCTTATAACTGCCATCTGGTTTCTGTACAAATTGTAAATAGCCTTTCGCTCACGGTATTTTACCCCTGCCACCTTCATAATTTGAAAGAGAGTATTCCAGTCAACAGTGGAATACATCTCTAAAAATATTTTATGTAGCGTGCGCGCTCAGTTATAACTAGTGGAACTTCTTTAAGTGATGTTGGTCTGTTGATAAGCTTAGAGTTTCCGCCAAAGAAAAGCGTCACTGTTTTATTCATTGCACTTTGAACTGTTACTCTAGGTATATTCGCAAGATGAAGTTCTAATTAGGTTTCGGGGCTCGTTATTTGGTGAGTGAATTTTAAATAATCATATTGTCATCCAGATATTGGCTTTTCGTGTACATCACTCTAGGGGAATACCTGAGGAGTACTTAAGATTTATACACCCACAATGGTCTACAGGCTACCACGCCGTTTCTAATAAGCTCGATTTCCACGATGTCTTCAACCTTGATCACTCTTTCACAGTATCTGTCTTCCTGCTGTTGACTATGAGAACAGTAACGGAGAGAGGGAGAATCATAACGTGAAGAAAATCACCTTGTCCACAAATATAACTCGGACAATTATTTCTAAAGATCTCAAGGAGACGGCAGACAGTTTGAATATCACATGCAAATTGGCCAGTCGGGCGACTTGTGAAGTTCAGCTACGTTGCACATTTCCTGCGGGTGCTCAGCCTAAAGCAGTTAATGATATCTTCTAAATGTTTCTCTCAAGAAAGTAGAGAATTAAATAAGCAGGTAGTCGATAGTGTTGTTAAGCAGAGAGCTCATCTATGCATCCACTGCTTGGAGGAGCAGAAATCCTCATGCATGTATTGTACTGTAAGGACATTCTGTACATCCAGTGTGGAATTCTCTGTACGTATGTCTGACTCGCATTGTTCACCCTACGCTATGCGTCTAAGGCTTTGGGACCCCTGTGCGCGGACAATGGACGCAGATACCAGTGGGTCTGGCCCGCATCCTTGTTAATAACGCATTGGGTCTACTCAAAGCTTGTATTGCCACGTTGTCATTATATTGAGGATAGACCGCCTGTTGTTTGCTGGCTATAGATGCGGAGATCCCGATTATTCTCTTTACTTAACTAAAGCTTTCCTCTAGTGATGAAGAATGAAAAAAGATACATTATGTCTTCAGAGGTTACCTGTGAAGGCGCTTCTACATACCAACTACGACGTTCATGTATCAAACAACGAAGTTACATCATATCGAAAAACAGAAACATGTCGTATGGCCCAAACATTGTGTATCATCAAATTTCTTATTTGGTAACTGCTACTATTTTGTTTTGTTTTAATATTCACCTTTTTGGTGTTTATTTTCGTGAAACAATGATAACAGTGAACAGTCTTATAAGATTTTGTATACACACAGTGTTTATGTAGCTAGTTACAAATAAACCACTTAGATTGTTGCTCTTTAAAAATTTGATTTACTGATATACAATTTACGAACTTGCAGCGTGCTGCAGGTGAAAAACAGGTTCCCAAATTGTCTTATAATTGAAATAAATGGTTGCAGCTCCGTCATAAGTTGCATTGAGAGGTAACTATTTTTTATTTAGTTGATGGTGAATAGTTTCGGTTACCTGTGTCCATTTTCAAACCGTACGTGCTGTACGTGTGACAAATACAGGCGATACCTCATGTACAGAAACTGCCCCTGCAGTAATCAAAGTAGTATATGGCCGACTTAACGACCGAAAAACACACCATATAGTATGGACATTAGAGAGTTCACGACAGGACAGTACACTTCAGAGTTGATTGTTGCACCATGACCGAGGGCGTTAAACAGAATAATCCCATCAGAGTCGCAGAAGATCGTCGTCATGACTTTATTGGCCTAAGGTTGCGGCTTTAAATTTTTTTTCTTTGCAGGAGAAGTGGTGTGACCCCACTCCATGGATCGCCGTTTTGTTTGCGGGTAGAAATGATAAACCCATGGATTGCCGTTTTGTTTCCACTACCAGTGATCCTATGACAGGCGTCTCACCCAACTACTCACCGTGCTTTTGTTCACTGGTATGTCTCCATAGACTTTCCACAGACTCGTATGAGCATCTGCGATGCTTTGGCTTTACGCCAAAAGGAACTCAATGACAGCTTTCTGCTTGGAAGGCACCTCCATTACAGACACCATTTTCAAGGCTACATATAGCGTCGCCACCTGTTGGAACTTCATGTAACTATAGGGGCTAAAGCGGGAATTTCCACGATGTCCCACAATATATTCTGCATTTTTTCAGCCGAAATTCATTACTTACTTAACGCCCCGCGTACTTAGCTATCCAAATCACTTTGAAATGGAGACTCTCGTCTTCGCGTCTGATGTTTCAAAATACACTGCTCTACAAAACTTAAGAACGAGCTAACTACTCCTCTTTAGGCTATGGTGTCATCTTCATTTTGTACTCTATAGTGCAGTGTTTATGTGAGTTTTCAGTGTTTTGCATCCCCTTTTCTAAGTGTTGCCAACAGAAATCAGACTGTCGTCGTGTTTTTTTTTTTTTTTTTTTTTTTAATTGTGCCCGTCTACTTATTGTGTGCCTTAATTAGCATCACAAACCCTTTCTTTCTATATTTTAACTTCCACAACTTTTCGTCATTTTACAGTTTTTAAACGTCAACACTTTACCGCCTGTTTTAATTGTTTGTTATCTTCTCATTATGTTTTTAACTCGTTCGTAGGCTGAAGAGCGAGATATTAAGCTGCTGCCCCGCCCCCCCCCCCCCCTTCTTCTGGGGTGAATCGAAATTCAATAAAGAAAAAAAAATGAATGGAAGTACGGGAGCATGTTGCCAGAGGTCTCCGAATCGTGCACACGGCGTTACACCACGTGATGGGAGGTCAGTGTGACTATTGCGACAAACGGGGAAGACAATGCAACATGTGACACTTGGAGGAACGGGAAAAGACAGTGTGTCCATCATCGACCAGTTACAGTGTACTGTTGTTGCGTTCTTCACTGCAACATTCAGATGGCTTCACACGGGAAAGAATAATCGGGAAAGTGGGAGAAGGACGAGGTGTGACTAGTGTGTTCCAAGAGTTTCGTATTGCTTACAGCAATGTTTCACATAAGGGGGATGCATTCTGAACCACATGCACTGCTGCCAAAAAGAGAGAAGAAGCTGGGACACAGTAAACCACAGATGCAGATGACTGCTGTCTTCTGCAACAAGCAAGATGGGACCCACGCGAAACAATGGATGCAATTGCTACCACATTTAAAAGGACTGCAAGGCAAAGTAATCTCACGCTCCATAGTGCCACGGCGACTGCATCGGGGTGGTCTCTCTTCCCGAGGACCTGTACGTTCTGTTCCCTTTACAACTGCACGTCAGCGGCGACATTTGCGATGGCGCATTGTGGCTCGATCATCGAGGACTGGTGTCGCGTGCTCTTCTCGTATGAGAGCACTTTCAGTCTGAGTAGTGATTTTGGATATACCCTTACATGGCAAGAGATGGGAGCTAGTAATGCACCCAGGAATATTGCCCAACATGCTCGTTTTGGTGGTCCAGATAATATGGTGCGAGTAGGCATAATGTTGGGTGGGCCTGCTGACATCCAGATCTTTGAACACCCACCCATCAACGCTATTGTGACGCTGTACTGTTTCTGTAAGTGCATCTTTTTCAGGGATACATTCGGCCTTGACTTCATTTTTAGGGTTCTGTACCTCAGTCGCTAAAATAAAATCCTTATACAGGGTGTTACAAAAAGGTACGGCCAAACTTTCAGGAAACATTCCTCACACACAGATAAAGAAAAGATGTTATGTGGACATGTGTCCAGAAAAGCTTAATTTCCATGTTAGAGCTCATTTTAGTTTCGTCAGTATGTACTGTACTTCCTCGATTCACCGCCATGATTTCATACGGGATACTCTACCTGTGCTGCTAGAACATGTGCCTTTACAAGTACGACACAACATGTGGTTCATGCACGATGGAGCTCCTGCACATTTCAGTCGAAGTGGTCGTACGCTTCTCAACAACAGATTCGGTGACCGATGGATTGGTAGAGGCGGACCAATTCCATCGCCTCCACGCTCTCCTGACCTCAACCCTCTTGACTTTCATTTATGGGGGCATTTGAAAGCTCTTATCTACGCAACCCCTGTACCAAATGTAGAGACTCTTCGTGCTCGTATTGTGGACGGCTGTGATACAATACGCCATTCTCCAGGGCTGCATCAGCGCATCAGGGATTCCATGCGACGGAGGGTGGATGCATGTATCCTCGCTAACGGAGGACATTTTGAACATTTCCTGTAACAAAGTGTTTGAAGTCACGCTGGTACGTTCTGTTGCTGTGTGTTTCCATTCCATGATTAATATGATTTGAAGAGAAGTAATAAAATGAGCTCTAACACGAAAAGTAAGCGTTTCCAGACACATGTCCACATAACATATTTTCTTTCTTTCTTTGTGAGGAATGTTTCCGGAATGTTTGGCCGTACCTTTTTGTAACACCCTGTAGAATGACTTCGTAGACCATGTGTCTGTCTGCCTGTCTCTTCGTCTGAATGTTAAAAACCCTTTTTCTCAGGAACGGGCAGACGTATTATGTAGAAATTTGTCACATACTAAGCTCTATGCTGCCTCAGCGGTGTAATAAATATAACCTTCAAAGTCAATGCAATCAGTAGATACGGTCATTTATGGCACATATTTTTATCCTCCCAAAATCACTCATCAAAACCTATAGGTTACTTCGCGTTGGCAAGAATCATGGTATTATAGCGAGAAGAAAAGTTCACAGTGGAAGTAAACGAAAAAAAAAACAGGAATATGCTGAGCTGTAATTATATCAAACGAAAAAAGCATTTATTTTTTCATTTGTTATCCGACTTCAAGTTAAAAACTACATCTACATCTACATACGCACTCCGCAATCCACCATACGGTGCGTGGCGGAGGGTACCTGGTACCACAACTAGAATTTTCTCTCCCTGTTCCACTCCCAAACAGAACGAGGGAAAAATGACTGCCTATATGCCTCTGTACGAGCCCTAATCTATCTTATCTTAACTTTCTCGTCTTTCCGCGAAGTGTAAGTTGGAGGCAGTAAAATTGTACTGCAGTCAGCCTCAAATGCTGGTTCTCTAAATTTCCTCAGTAGCGATTCACGAAAAGAACGCCTCCTTTCCTCTAGAGACTCCCACCCGAGTTCCTGAAGCATTTCCGTAACACTCGCGTGATGATCAAACCTACCAGTAAACAAATCTAGCAGCCCACCTCTGAATTGCTTCTATATCCTCCCTCAAACCGACCTGATAGGGATCCCAAACGCTAGAGCAGTACTTAAGAAAGGTCGTATTAGTGTTTTATAAGCGGTCTCCTTTACAGTACAACACTCTGAAGTCTTCGCCTACAGAAAGGTGGCAAACAGCAAGTCGTGTTTATTGTCGCTTTCCTCTTCTGAGATCGTATTGATTATTCTGAGGGCCAGTCGGGGTGGTTCAAAAAAATGGCTCTGAGCACTATGGGACTCAACATCTGAGGTCATCAGTCCCCCAGAACTTAGAATTACTTAAACATAACTAACCTAAGGACATCACACACATCCATGCCCGAGGCAGGATTCGAACCTGCGACCGTAGCGGTCGCGCGGTTCCAGACTGTAGTGCCTAGAACCGATCGGCCACCAAGGCCACCACACAAGGATATATTAATGAAGTGTGCCATGTACCTCCAAACACAAACAAATGGCCACAATAATAACTAGGACATTATCGTGAAGCATCGACATAGGAACTACCACTGTGATAAGCAGCCGACCGAAGTGGCCGAGCGGTTCTAGGCGCTACAGTCTGGAACCGCGTGACCACTACGGTCGCAGGTTCGAATCCTGCCTCGGGGATGGATGTGTGTGATGTCCTTAGGTTAGTTACGTTTAAGTAGTTCTAAGTTCTAGGGGACTGATGACCTCAGAGATTAAGTTCCATAGTGCTCAGAGCTATTTGAACCATTTTTTGATTATTGTGACGGCCATCGCAGTGTGAGATAAAAGCCCCGCGACTTCGAAGAAACCATCAGTTTTTAGACAGTTGAGGCAAAGCTATAAATATTCAGTATACTTTTATTGGGGATTTTGAGAGAGTAGGACGCTTTTTAGAACACGGTTGCAACCATGGAGTAAACTTCAGTTATGTAACGGACATTACTGTTGAGAATAAATAAATTACAGCGTCCATTAGAAGCGTCTCTCACAGTAGGAACATTCCAAGTGGAAATACAACCATTTTAGTCTGGGCTCTGAGTACTGAAATAATAATTAGATCGTGCAGAGCTCTCGGTAATTCTCAATAGAGCAACGAGTTGCGAAAGCCTTTCTTACAGCAAAGGACTCACTAGAGAATACGTCCAACGATTTACATAAAATCCGTATTTGTGGTGCAATCCGCAAGATAATGTAAAGAATTTTCAAGTATGCCACTGGGATGAAAACTGGTTTTGGTTTCTTTCTGTAATCGCCAACATTTCACCAATAGTATCACCCTCTGTCAATATATGAACCTGCACTATACTTGGATGTTCTGTAGCTCATTTCTGTTAACAGATCTTTCAGGCCACGCTTGCGTGATGCGGGAATTCTCTTTCGTAACGTCCCCTCTTAAGGTTATTAAACGTCAATGGTATGTTTTCGGAAGGAATGAAGATTACGGGTTAGAGTCTCGTCAGCAGCGAAGTCATTAGAGACGGATCACGATCTCGTACTGCGTAAGGTTAGAGAAGAAAATGGGCCATAACCTAAAGAAAACATCCTGGTAAATAACGTAGGCGAATTAGGAAAACCACGGAAAATCTATTTCGTTAGAAGATAATAATTTGAACGCCAGTCCTCACGAATACCAGTCAAGTGTCTCATTATTACGTCAACTCGCTCGGTACACGTATTTGAATTTCCAGCCAAGTTATTGATTCAATATGAGGACGATTACTCGTCTTCATATGACGAAAAGCCGATTGTAGACCATTACTAAAACATGCGAAGGAAATCCGCATGAGCTCTACTAATTAATAATTTCCGTATAGCACTCATTCTAGTCAACAAAACCTACCACAAACTCCACAACTCTTGTTTGAGTTTTACCTATATTCTCAGCCCTTCAAACATGGTAAGCAGCCTATACGCTAGAACAATATTTAAGGATTGTTCGAAAGTGATAAATATGCAACCTACAGTGTAGATAAATACAAAATCTCTATCCCCACACTGTATGCAGCACTTTACTTTAGCACACCCAGTAGTTAATAAATCTTCGTTTGCTACAAATGGTCATCCATTGAAAGCTCAGTGACTGTCCATTTCCTGTATATTTCGTCACATTCTTATCAATGCTTCAATATTATTCGTGCCTGAAAATCGTGTTTCATCTCTGTTACTTCTACACATGATGTTTCTTTTCACTTTTGTAAGTTTATCCTGTTCGCTATTTCTTTATCTGTGTTGTTTAGTTATTCTATATGTTTTCTTTCCATTTGCCTTGCTTTACCAGTTTGTCATTCTTCTCACATTGACAATTCATCCACTCATATTCAGCCTAATCAGATATCTTTCGCAGTTTATTAATAAGCTTCCCGTGCGGTTCCCAGTCTATATAATGACCATTTTTTCACTTCACGTTCATCCAGTTTATTGAACACTTTTGCTCTTTTCCATTATTTCCTATTCTTTTTTTCTTTACTTTCCCATCCTTCTTAAGCTCTCCTAATTACATTTTTAAACCTCTTACATTATCCTGCTTCATTGATACACGCTGATGAATTTTCCAGTTTTTCCTTCTGTGGTTTGCGACCTGGCCTTAGAGTCTTCAGTGATCACCTTAATCACATCCCAATTTCATACCTGTTCCTTCATTTGAACTGCTTCACTCGTGTCCGTACGTCTGCCGTCAGAGGCCTATAATTTTTATCAGGGTCTTCTCCTGGAAATGTTTTCGCCATTTTTATGCTGTTTTTCAGAATTTAATTATGATAAAATCTCTATCGTATTTTCCACTGCCACTAAAAGATTTTCACTTTCAGTCGTCAACGATGATTCATAAACCAAGTGTATGCAGTCGACAGATTAAGGAACTCGCAGAATGTCACTGTATTTCCAGTTCCTTTAGTTTCTACCTGGCCCATGTTCTATAACTATGTTCTTCTATTTACCTGTCCCATATATAGTATTCCAGTCTCAAGTCGTTATTGTTTTTACTTACCTACTTTCATTTGCTTCATAGATTACCACTACCTGTTCATGTATTTAATATATTACACCATCCTTCATATCGGATATCCGCTAGTAGGCGTGAATGATCAAAATAAACTCAGGGACACTCAATGTTCTTATTGATAGCACTGCTTCATTCAGTGACATAACGATCTTACTGTTCTTATCCAAATGTGTCATTTTCCTTTGAATATTATTTTATAGTCTCCGTGTTCAGTTTCCCCTACACATGATACTTCACTCAGTCGGAATAAGGTATTGTACCTCTTCACTTCTTGTTACATTCTAAATCTACTTTCCCATTTTCATCGTTCTTACATTCGGCATTCCGAATCTCAGTTGAGTTATTTAGTTTTTTTCTCCTTTTTAGACTCTTCTGAAAAGCTATCCACCTGGAACAACTGTGTGCATGTATTACTCCTGAGTTCTTTTTCTCGGGACCTGTTCTGCTTATGAGAGTCATCTAGCGAGATAAGATATGCCACAAATGTCTTTAATGCAGTGTTTCACCGTTGCCTACTACATCCTAGGTCGGCGACATTTACAGGTTCCTTGGTCTTTAAGACTGGTTATTCGTTGCAGGGCCATGATAGTGCTCACCTTCCAACCGCCCATCGAACTATCGACTACTTTGGCAAAGAGGTCACCGCACGTACAACATTTATTCAACGATTGCCTACCCCCTCTCACAGGATTGTGACGACAGCCTTTTCCTCTATCGAGTCTCCGAAAATAGTGGCACTTCCTTGACTTTACAGATACGTACCCAAAGACTGGAAAGTTGCACTGGTCACACCAATATTCAAGAAAGGTAGTAGGAGTAATCCACTAAATTACAGGCCCATATCGTTAACGTCGATATCCAGCAGGATTCTAGAACATATATTGTGTTCGAACATTGTGAATTACCTCGAAGAAAGCGGTCTATTGACACACAGTCAACATGGGTTTATAAAGCATCGTTCCTGTGAAACACAACTAGCTCTTTATTCACATGAAGTGTTGAGTGCTATTGACAAGGGATTTCAGATCGATTCCGTATTTCTGGATTTCCGGAAGGCTTTTGACACTGTACCACACAAGCGGCTCGTAGGGAAATTGCATGCTTATGGAATATCGTCTCAGTTATGTGACTGGATTTGTGATTTCCTGTCAGAGAGATCACAGTTCGTAGTAACTGACAGAAAGTCAACGAGTAAAACAGGAGTCAATTCTGGCGTTCCCAAAGGTAGTGTTATAGGCCCATTGCTGTTCCTTATCTATATAAGCGATTTTGGAGACAACCTGAGCAATCGTCTTCGGTTGTTTGCAGATGACGCTGTCGTCAATCGCCTAATAAAGTTATCAGAAGATCAAAACAAGCTACAAAACGATTTAGAAAAGATATCTGAATGGTGCGAAAAGTGGCAATTGACCCTAAATAACGATAAGTGTGAGGTCATCCACATGAGTGCTAAAAGGAATTCGTTAAACTTCGGTTACACGATAAATCGGTCTAATGTAAAAGCCGGAAATTCAACTAAATACCTAGGTATTACAATTACGAACAACTTAAATTGGAAGGAACACACAGAAAATGTTGTGGGGAAGGCTAACCAAAGACTGCGTTTTATTGGCAGGACACTTAGAAAATGTAACGGATCTATTAAGGAGACTGCCTACACTACGCTTGTCCGTCCTCGTTTAGAATACTGCTGCGCGGTGTGGGATCCTTACCAGGTAATACTGACGGAGTACATCGTACAAGTTCAAAGAAAGGCAGCACGTTTTTTATTATCGCGAAAAATGGGATAGAGTGTCACAGAAATGATACAGGATTTAGGATGGAAATCATTAAAAGAAAGGCGTTTTTCATTGCGACGGAATCTTCTCACGAAATTCCAATCACCAACCTTCTCCTCCGAATGCGAAAATATTTTGTTGACACCGACCTACATAGGGAGGAACGATCACCACGATAAAATAAGGGAAATCAGAGCTCGTACAGAAAGATATAGGTGTTCATTCTTTCCACGCACTATACGAGATTGGAATAACAGAGATTTGTGAAGGTGGTTCGATGAACCCTCTGCCAGGCACTTGAATGTGATTTGCAGAGTATCCATGTAGATGTAGATGTATATGTAGAAAGCTTACCATTACGAAAATCTCTTACTTTTTGGTTTTTGTAATACTAAATGGCCCTACCTTTTGATTTCACTGACTTATAAGTTTAAATGTTTTACTGAGGGACGGTAGACGTTAATATTTGACATAAATTTCAACGTGACACCTATACCGTTCCTGACAAAAAGGGGCCATAAAATCAGACAGACAGACGGGTGGAAAACAAAGTGATCCTGTAAGAGATTTTACCTGCAAATAGTGTCATCACTTCTGTCTCTAAGCTGGTCGTAGGTTGTGTTCCAAAAAGTATAGAGACAGAAGTGATGACACTTTCTGCAGGACCTGACCATCATTTTGCATGACAATGCTCAGGCACGTACAGTGCAAGCTGTTACTGATTTGTTTGACTGATAGGGTTGCTAAGTGCTATACCACCTACTGCACTATCCGGACTTAGGGCCTCGTGAGTTCAACTCGAGTTCTAAACTGAAGGAAACACTTCACGACATTCGCTTCAGAACTGCTACAAATTGGTTGGGCAATAGACCGCGCCGCTCGAACTGTCAACACAACTGGCATTGCTAAGAGTTTCCTACGACTTGCGCATCGCTGTCAACGGGCTATACACAATGCTGGTGACTACTTTGAAGGTCAGTAAAACTTTGAATCAAGTACCTATTTTGTGCGAGCTGTAAATAAATAATTGCCACTATTAAAGTTCCAACCATCGTATATTTGTGGAAAAACTGGTGACTTAAGTTCCGACTACGGTAGAGTCTTTAGTAGCAGTATGGAGACGTCCTTCGACATACGTGTCGGTCTCAAGACAAGTACTACCACGTTTTAATTCAGCTAGCTATTTTTTAACAATTACAAATGAGTAAACAAACTCCATACAGTCTTAATTCACACGCTACTTTCCAAATTAAAGAATTTTCGGTGCTTGGCTCTGAGCACTATTGGACTAAACATCTGAGGTCATCAGTCCCTTAGAACTTAGAACTACTTAAACCTAACTAACCTAAGGACATCACACACATCCACGTCCGAGGCAGGTTTCGAACCTGCGACCGTAGCAGTCGCGCGGTTTCGGTCTGAAGCGCCTAGGACCGCTCTGCCACCGGGGCTGGCTTTGATGCTGAGTTTTCAACGTTATTCATTTGGTCAAAATGCACATAACACGAAGGATTTTAAAAGACGTCTTAGCCAAACTAAACCACATATTGATCTGAGATTTGTCTTATGTAATTGAGCAATAAGTACGAAACTAAAGAAATTAAAAGGTACGTTCACATCTCTTTGCTAATGCATAAAATAATCCTCCTTTTCTCAAACGCAATCAGAATACGATAGCATTATAGAAGATTATTGGCGGAGTATTTCAGGGAGAGGCTACGAAGATGCTTAGCATTAACTAGTGATGCACTGCCCAACGTTTCACGAAACTGTTGATGTTGCTGATAAGCGGATATGTCGATGCACCGATGTTCAACCTCGCTGTGGATGTTTGCAGCGGCCTTACTGTCTTGCTGCCACACGCGGAGCTGAATTACGAATGAGGGAGAGTCATAAAGCGTTGTGCTGTTTGCTAGGCGACAGGTATGACGTCACGTTACAGCTCCTGAATACGGTATTGCCCCACGCGGGTTCTCCGCCACAGTAAATATCTCACAATAACGCTTCGTACGTAGAAACAGTCCTTCAAACACGTGTCGGTTTGACCCTGTTTTATTTAAGAGCACTTTGGGTGAGCGTCGACGTCTCTAATCAGCAGTTCTCATAAGATGCAGATGGAAAGTAAGACGAGAAACACTTAGGGGCTGGCCGCTGTGGCCGAGCGGTTCTAGGCGCTTCAGAACGGAACCGCGCTGCTGCTACGGTCGCAGGTTCGAATCCTGCCTCGGGCATGGATGTGTGTGATGTCCTTTGGTTAGTTACGTTTGAGTAGTTCTAAGTCTAGGGAACTGATAACCTCAGATGTTAAGTCTCATAGTGCTTAGAGCCATTTGAACCGTTTGAAAAATTTAGGGCAAGAATGTTTACGGAACTTACGAATTAAAATACAAGAAGTCGTGCTGCATGATAATCCTAGATTTATGACTAAATTCTATTGTCGAGTTTAGGATTGAGACTGAACGTAAGGGTTTTTTAATATTAAAGGCGACACGTTTTATAGCTTTAATGTCTTTCGTTAAAAGTGTGTATGTATTTCAATAATCATAACCGTATATATGCAGACTGAAGCGGTGAATGAAAGTTTGTACCAAGCCAGGGACTTGAACCCGTGTGCCCTGCTCACTAGACAGATGCGCTAACCACTACGCCATCCTGGCAGAGTAGCTATGCACAATTGCACGGACTACCTAAGCACGCCTCGCTCCTCAATTCAAATTCCCATTAAAACCCAGCCCATTTGGTATTCCCCCTAAACTCGAATAGTAGCTCTCCAGCTGTACCAGATTAGCAAGCACTTCAGTATCTAACGAAAGAGGGGACCCTGGCTGAAACCGAGATGTAAGTGCTTTAATCAAATGAAACTGTATGGTTCCAGAGACCCGTTCAAGTCTCAAACGTCTATGATGTATATATCCAGACTGAAGCGACAAATGAAAATTTGTACCAAGGCCGGGACTGGAACCCGGTTCTCCTGCTCACTGACCGTCTTGTCTCACAATGGTAATAATGTATTAACAATTATGGTGATTACTTTTGACATAATATACAGTTTACTTACTTTTTCCCGTCTGTCTCGTTTTCTTTCGGCAGCTCCTTACACATTATTTTATTTCATCCTGTAATTCTCTCCTTGGTATTTGGACCCGAACGGTGAATTAACAAAGGAATTACGAAGAGGAAAATAACCAAAAGGACTGAACGTAATTGCGAGTTAATTACGTGCACAGAGAAGGAACTGGACAATACATCTATTTACCATTGCAGTTTTAATCAATTTCCGTCCAAAACTGATGTTAAAGCGCTTTTAATTAAAATAGTATTGACATATGTTTAGTTCTTCTGCTCATGCAGAATGCAATACGTATTTTCCCAATACGACGGAGAATCGTTTCATGACTGAACTGTTGTGTGTCACATCGCTTTAAAGCACTAATTTATTTGCAAAGTATGAACACCTGTGGTAATGCATAATAATTACCCGAAACTCCACTGTCTCATAATTATAACGAGCGTTTTGTAGCTACGCTGTGCTCATTTGATAGCAAGTGCAGCTCCTGGCAACGTGTAATTTGTACATCGACTATGTAACTGTGTTCGTGAAATGTAATTCATTAACACACAGTTTTTGTATTTTTTCCACCCCTTAGTGGCATCATAGACCCGCTTTTCTTGTGTGATCAACTGAGAGGCTAAAACTGTTTATTCCTAATTTTTTTTAAGTCAGCAACATTCACCGCCTAACTATGGTAGAAAATCCTCTTAATTGCATCGCTCGAGCTACGACGATAATTCTATGTTTTGCCTTTTTGCCAGTTTGCGGAACACATTAGCGTATTAACTGATTCTCCAATCACGGTTCTTTATATATTAAACTTAATATGCAAGATTAACTAAAGCCCCTTTAAATACTTCGACAAGGAACGCTGGGTAGATGATTTTAGGAAAACAAATCTACGTACTCCCACGGAAACAAATCATTTAAAACAATCGCCAGTGTCTTCTGGGTAACAGATGGAGAGGAACTTACTATGAATCTGGTAAATATTACCGAGCCACGATTTAAACAGTCAAGGCACTCGATTCGCATTCAGAAGCAGCGGATTCAAATTCCCTTTTCGGCCTTCGGGATGTAGGGTTTCCTAAATAATTTTAGACGAATGACAGTGTAGTTCAAGTCGAACGGAAGACCTTTCCTTCTTAATTGATATTTTGTACAAAATTTATGTAATTTTAACGATCCAAGTGGACCTACACAATCTGTTGGCAGTTACGCGCATTTCTCATCATTTTACAGAGTGAAATTTTGATATTTTTAGTTGATCTACAGTTACTCGGAGAACAGACTTTTCAACGTGTGAATCCAGCAATTTACCATTGTACCGACTCGATCAGTTTTGTTTTTCAAAGCAGGTACAGCTTTTCCCAAAACCGAGTCGGTCAGCAGGTAGGAATAACGGAAAATGAGATGTTTGTAATCCATCATTTTTCCCTGGAAACTGTCACAGTAAACCACTCTCATGCATTAGAGGCGACATTTGCACCAAAGTTTTGAGTAGCCCAAGAATTTCTTAAAGCTACTATGGTTTTAATGTTGGCTACGTGCAGCCCTACTTCCTTTTGTTCAAACATATGAATCTGTACCCTTAGTCGTGTCTATGTTTCAACCAAAAATATGCACTTTAAAATTTACCAGTGGACCGTTTTCCAAAAACATAAACAGACTGGTAACTATGGTTATGAGAGTATTTTAGAGGCTAGATAGCAGCATCTTGCAATACTAAGTTAACTCAATTCTTGTTCAGTATATACGGTGTTCTTGCACATAATAGTCTTTACAGTTATCATTTATGTAAAGCTGTGACAAACATGAGGAGCATCGCTATTGCACAACAAAAAACATTTATTTCATTGTATATGAGCAGATCTACTCAGAAATTTATAAAATTAAATAAAAGCGGGATTAGGCCATTGTTACTCAAAACGTCCCATATACTTTTTATCATATGCAATTATCATGCTCAGCTCAAACAAACATTTTGCACCATCTGACTATTTGCGAACCTTTGAACTTATATTTAAGCGAATCAGGAACTAACACATTAAGTTGTGGAGTTCTTATTTTGGACAGCATTTCATTCGTCTAAATTTTACGTTGTATTGGGATGATGCAGCCAGTAGAAGTTATTTGCTGCTTTAAGCAGCATTGCAGTATGTAACAGCACCGATTAAAAAACTGTTTCCCACTCAGGCATCGTTTAGTGATTGACATATGGCCCAGTAGTGAGTAATTGGAGTGATAAGAGGTAGCGAGACACGAGAAGGAATCGTGCTTCACAATCTATGCGTAGGGGAAGCACACAAATGCATGCGTGAAACTCAGAGTTTCTCGTATTAAATGCTAGTTACCCACGTCCACTTTTGGCATAGCGAATACTAGGAGCCTACACTTCATCAGAGTTTTAACACGACAATACCACTGATCAACAACCCGCTAAATCAGTCTCAAATCACTATTGTTGTGCTACCGACGATGTACGAATAGATACGATGTTTCATGAAGTATGCGAGAGATTTCTGCTTCGCACCAATCTCGCCTGTTGGCGTTAAGAAATACTCAGAACCTGTTCCGCTGTGACAGTCGGCGAAGGAGTGTAAACTGATTCTGTTCTCTGTAGTAGTCGTCTTAACCACGCTCTAGGTTTTTAGTAACTTTCTGCGATAAATTATTTCAACTACTTCATTGTAAACTATTTTACGGTGTTCACTGTTAAATGCTCCATAGTGGCATCACTGGACGTATTTTTTTTTTTTTTTTTTTATTTCGAGTAGATAAGCTACGCGTGCTTCCACGTTTAGTCAACGGTCGCCTGCTTGCATCTTATTAAGTATCGAGGGCACTGCTACAACTGCTTCAAGAGCCAATATCAACGAGAAGTTCACGGAAAAGAAGAAGGAGGAAATCCTATGCGGTGATTCATTAAGGTAAACCAGGAAAGGGTGAAACCTTCCCGTCTCCCCATATCTCTTTTGTTACGCAATAACCGTCTCCTCTATATCTCTTTTGTTACGCAACCTTCCCTTTTACAGTAACCTATGAAACCTTCCCTTAAGATTTCTACCTCTTGCTTAATAATAACAAATGAAATCTTCCCTTTGAAATTAATTCTCTTTCTCAATATTCGCATACAAATTTAAATGCTGCTTATTAAAAGCTATTTTCTGATTATTTCGACGAAACATAGAACGTGTCGTCGTCGTGGCCCTCAGTCGTTACCTGCAATAACCCAAAACTGTTCCTTACCTTTTTTACTCTTACTTGATCGCCATCTGACTGCTACATCGAACTGCGACATGAATATACTTACTCTGTTTTACTATACTCTATTAGATGCTGGTGGGCTGTCATAATACGTGGCTGTATTTATTACCAAAGTTGACGTTATTCTTTAATTAATCTGACTTAAGTTACGTAATTCATAGTTAAACTTTTTCTTGATAACAATAAAATATTGCAAAGTTTTACGTTGATGGTTTTTGAGATGGATTATAATCAATAATGCAATACTACTGGCAAAAAATTAATTATATTCTGAATGAAATGATTTTACAAACGTTCAAATGGGATTTACCTTCTACAATAATCTTACAACTAGCATTGCGCAAACATACCTTCAGTAGTCTTGAGTTTCTCAAAATAATAATTCAATAATTTTAGTTCCTCTTATGATAATAGTTAGCTGATGTCTCTGTACATCCGTTTATAATCTCTTGTAAATCATAGCTAGTGGCTGGCAGGCACACCGCTCCTCTCAGCCTCTCGCTTCAGACCTGCTACCGACTCGCTTCACATCTTGCTTACTACTGACTTCCTAGGAACGCTAAAGTGTGGTCTCTGCTGCCAACAATGCTTTCTGGTGTAGACAATCCCTGCTACCATTACAAAATGTAGCAATGCGCGGTCTTTCCCGCTCTTTTCTTAAAATGTATCCATACGCTGTCTCTTCCGCCCTTTTTAAAATTATATCAATCTGAGGTCTCTCTTGCCAACAATATTTGGTGCAGACATTCCCTGCTACCACAGTTATTTCCAACATGACAAATATTAATTATTCCTACTTAATCCTATTAATAAAATATAAACATCTTTCATAAATTGTGGTTTGACAATACAGAATAGAAATATACACGTCTTACAAGGGTTAATAATACATGCAGAGTCTCAAGGGTGAAGGCACGGCCACTTGTAATGTATGTCACCTGCACCGCTTTATACGGGCTCGTGGCTTAACTGAAAAATTTTCATGGGGCTTTCGTACGATGGGGGAATCTTAAAAACTTTACTCTGAAATAAAAACAAAACAATAACCAAAATAAAGTGTATGTCTTAGACAATACATGAAACGAAAACATACAACTAGGAAACATTCAGTGCCCTGTTGTTCCACCGTAAGCTTTGTAACACGCTTGGATGTTCTTTGCCATGCTGCCCAGGATGTGGTCGAGCGTTTCTGTTCCACGATTCGATGGCGCCCCTCCCCTGCCCCCACATCCTCCGGAGTTGGATCCAATATGTGAGGAAGGTTGCTGTCACGACGTACTGGAGGTTCAAGACGTCCCAAGTGAGCCCGACTGGGTTCATGTACCAAAGGATTCAGTATTCGGTTGAATCGTGCCTCCTGGAGGATATCGTTCTCCTCGTCGTGCATTATCGTCTTGGCAGACGAACCCTCTACCGAAATTTTGACTATGGATCTGGCCAATAGGTCTGAGGATCATGTCCCGATACCATCGTCCCTACTGACCTAGTCGGAATGCATTCCTGAGACGCGCATTGGTTCCTGACCGCTTCCGAACTTTTCTACGATAATTATCGATCGAAGTAATATGAAAATTCCAACCAACTGCAGTGAAACAAGTCTCGGTCGCACAAAGATAACATGTACATGGTGGAACATAAGTATTTTAATCCTTCAGTGTAGACTAGTAGTTTTATTAAGCTTATTTGACAAATGGTTTTTTTTCAGAATACTCTTCTGATTTAGCTTATTTGGCATATGAAGATCACGGCAGAACCTTGGTGAAAGTTCGCATCACGGTTGTCCACTTCTCAGTTCTGTCACGATAAAATTAGATTCTTAAGATACAAGAACGAGTTTGATCACAGATTCTGGTATGCAGACGAAGATGTCTCCGCAGCCGCTGAAGAACGATTACTCTCGTTTCCCGGCATCGAGCTACTGTATGGCATGCTGTAGTGGTAGTCTATCATCTGAGGTTGCTCTCGATGAGCTCTGGCGGGCTCCTGACGTAACTGTTACCACGCTTACAGTTTGTATCTGCAGGATCGGGATGAAAATGCGGCGCAACTCCATGTCAGCAGTCAACAGTCGACAACCAAAACCCACCTCTGCCCTGGCCGACGACGAATTTCACATTACGTTTCTAAGAGCACGGCTCTGTTATTAATGAACCGTTCACGTGCAAATAATCCATGTTTGCTCTGGCAAGTCGTTCCTGTGATAATAAATTCGTACCATGGGCACCATTTCTGTCTGATGTGTCAAATAACATTTCTTACGAAAATAAATCTATACGATCTTAATTTTTTTTTATTTGTACTTCAGTGACTCTGTATACAATTATCGAGGATATAAGTCTTAAGCGTATAACGTTACGTTTGTTTGTTTCAGGTAAGTGATCGTTCGTGTCCTACAACACACAGACGTCTCTGCACTGTCGGTGAGTTGCACAACTCATACCACTGCTATCGATCGGCAAGCCGTCGCTTGCTTTAATCATAAAAATTAGTCCGAATGATGACAAATGTTATCATCTTCCATAAAGAAAAGTATTATCTTCTCAGTAACGTTCAAATTTTCAGCTACACCCTCAATTTTTGTATACGAAACCAGAGAATTTACACGTGGCTCTTCTGTTGTCTATTTCTGCGATAACTTTAAGAACATTCTTCAAATGTGTGTGAATTCCTAAGGGACCAAACTACTGAGGTCATCAGTTCTTAGACTTACACACTACTTACACTAACTTAAACTAACTTACGCAAAGGACCACGCACACACCCATGCCCAAGGGAGGACTCGAACCTCCGGCGGGAGGAGATGCGCAATCCTCGACAAGGCGCCTAAAACGGCGCGGCCACTCCGTTCGGCTTGTCAGAACTTAAATTAATAATCGAATCAGCTAATTTAATAAGTTTGAACCTCAAACTGCTGACGTACTCATGTATCATCATAATAAAATAAAAACAATGGATTTTTGAGGGAGTATGAATGAGAAATGTGGCGTATTTAAGTTTACAAAAATAATCTTAGGTTTCTATGAAACCTTTTATTAACTACGAGCTGATAAGTCTTACAAAAAATATGACAAACACAATTCAGAAAACAGATGGTGCTCGATTGGAGAAACATTCATTGGGGTGGAAGCTACACAAATTCTTCCCTGAATTAATCTCTTTTACAGCGCAATCTGACTTTGTTTGCATGGATCCACTGTAAGCACTGTAAGATTCAATTCTAAGAAAATGGAATCGACTACGACCAAGTACACCACAAACCATGGTTCACAGACAACAGGAAGCTGTTAATATCGTTTAGCTCTACGCCCGTGCAGCAATACTTTACCCTTTCACCTCGATTCAGGCGGCAGCAGAAAAAGGCGCGCTGTGGGCGAGGATCGACGCGCTGCGGCGGCTGTAATGTTCTGTCGCGTCCAAAAAGGTTTGCAAACTATCCAGACTGTCATTCTGATTATTAGAAACCGGGAAACTTCCTTTCAGAGCGCTGAAATCCTGGCAGATTTCAGTGAGAGGTGCACCCATTCGGTGGTCTGGCCAAACCAAATTGACTCACAGGCATGACTGTGCATGTAGGAATCGTCAAACATCAGACGGCCGACTCAAGACGAATAAGTTCACTCTCGTGACACACGGTATGTCCGAGATGATATGCAGTTTGCAAGATCCCCTCGCTTCTAAACTGATACTGTATTTACTCAGCTTAGCAGCGAGTCCGTAGAGGGTGGTATATGTGACGTACAGTATGACTGGTCAGCAATTCGACCCGGAATTTGCGAGTGTAAGTCGGACCTTCCTTGATCCGCCTTGGTGGGTCGTGTCGTCGGATTTCCTCCTACCTGTGCGCGGTACAGCTCACGTAAATGTCGTCCCGTGCAGATTCTTCATTGGCGCATTGGATGTCTCTGTCGGTGGAAGCTAATTATTTGAAATTGCTGTCGATCAACTTTGGGGTATCTATTTACTCGAATTTACAGAATGCCGTAATAGCACTTTTATTCCTATTAGATTAATAATGAAACTCTCATGTCACAAACTACTCATAACCGAGAGCACGGCTACCATCGAACAAGACAGGAAGAGCTCTTAACGCCGACTGCCGACTTTGGCGCGCAGTCCGTATCTCTTATTAGTTTCCTCACAATTCGTGGATTTCCGATCAAGTTCGTACTTACTAAGATACGCATTTGTTAATGAACGGGTGTGAATTTTAACGAGGCAAAATTATGATAAATAGTTTTAAACATTCAGAGGCTCCTCCTAGTATTCATGTTGTCATAAATGACTTTAATTATTAAATATAAATGTACAAAATCGGTGACTTTGGCGGTACTTCCCGTCATGTATATTTCCCAGGCTGACACTTGTTGCTACGGTCCAGCGCCGAGCCCCACTCCACTACGCGCAACATATGGTCGCTTCGTTACCTAGCCAGCCAGCGTGGGAAATGCTCTCCGATTCATGGGCACTACAGCACTTCCTAACTATAGTGAATACATTAATAAGAGACAATAATTTATTAAAAGTGGTAAAAATGTCTTCCTCACGTAAGAGGCACCTTACAAGTTCCACTGTTGACACAAC
This sequence comes from Schistocerca americana, assembly GCF_021461395.2. Taxonomy (NCBI): domain Eukaryota; kingdom Metazoa; phylum Arthropoda; class Insecta; order Orthoptera; family Acrididae; genus Schistocerca; species Schistocerca americana. The sequence continues at coordinate 254,060,000 of NC_060130.1, forward strand.
TGGAAACTTCCACTGGCTCTTACAGCACCACAAGTTGCAGACCATAAATTTCACCCACTAGGGAAAGACCCGAAGTTCTCCACCATGGGAGAACCAGAAGATGGAGAACAAGAAGACAAAGAAGGAGAACCACTTTCCACCAGACCTTGGTGCAGAAGCCGAATCAGCAAAACAGAAACAGTCTCCCCATTTCGCAAACCAATCCAATTGTCCTCTGCTAATTGAATCTCCCCTCTTGGCTGTTTTGTTGGCTTGGTAGCTAATCCAGGCACAACACCAGAGTTCCCATCCTCGGGGAGCAGGCTCTTGCTTTGCATTCCATGAGAGGAGCCAATCAGAGACTCAAAATGTGTATTGCCTGAAAAACGAAGATTCTCACGGTAAGCATGGCCATGTTTCGACAAAGAACGTCTACTTAGAAGGGATCGCAGTCCCTCATTTACGGAGAGATCTAATCTTTCTACACCGACCATTTCCAAAAATGATTCAAATGGCTCTGAGCACTATGGGACTTAACTTCTGAGGTCATCAGTCCCCTAGAACTACCTAAACCGAACTAACCTAAGCACATCACACACATCCATGCCCGAGGCAGGATTCGAACCTGCGACCGTAGCTGTCGCGCGGTTCCAGACTGTAGCGCCTAGAACCGCTAGGCCACCCCGGCCGGCGACCATTTCCATTTTCTGAAAGAAGGCTGTTACCCTTCCCAGACAGTCGTGTCCGTAAAATATATGTTTATGCCGCTCGCCAAAAGAACTTGGCGATTTCCTGGCGTCAGGGGAGCTACAGTCTGGTCTCCGCTAAACATGTGCACCAGCCACTCTGTCCACATCGTCCCAGCTTCTAACATCAGAATGCTCGGAGTGTTATTACCTGCAAATCACTTGCACAAAAGCTCAGATTACAGCAGTCTCTCTTAAATGGCTTACTCCACCCACTTTGCGTCAACTGACCACCTTCACACCGGACTGTCACCTGGCCCAGGTAAAATGTTTTGTTCCTACCCTAGGTGGAAAGAGAGGAGTGCCACAGCCCGAAGTCCCTCTGCAGGTACGAGGGTGAGTCAAATGAAAACGTTAAATATTTTCTTAAATATTACTTATTGTGCAGAAGTGGTATAAAGGTGTATCACTTTTCAACATAATCTCCCCCACGCTCAATGCAAGTCCTCCAGAGCTTACAACGGGCATAAATTCCTTTAGAAAAAAATTCTTTTGGTAGTCCGTGCAACCACTCATGCACCACGTGGCGCACCTCTTCGTCAGAACGGAACTTCTTTCCCCCCATTGCGTCTTTGAGTCGTCTTAACATGTGGAAATCACTTGGGGCAAGATTTGGTGAGTATGGTGGATGAGGAAGACACTCAAAATGCAGGTCTGTGATTGTTGCAACTGTTGTACGGGCATTGTGGGGCCTTGCATTGTCATGTTGCAAAAGGACATCAGCAGTCCACGTCGCTTTGATTTGATTGTGGGCTGCAGACGATTTTTTAGATGTGTGTATGCTGCACTGGTGACAGTGGTCCCTCTAGGCATGTAATACCCCAAAATGACGCCTTTTTCGTCCCAAAAGAGACTCAGCATAACCTTCCCTGCTGATGGTTCTGTTCGAAACTTCTTTGGTTTTGGTGATGAGGAATGGCGCCATTTCTTTGCGCTCTCTTCGTTTCCGGTTGGTGGAAGTGAACTCAGTTTTCGTCCCCAGTAACGATTCTTGAAATGAAGCCATCACCTCCTCGTTCATAGGGCCGAAGAAGTTCTTCGCAAGCATCAACACGTCGTTCCCTCATTTCAGGTGTCAGCTGCCGTGGCACCCATCTTGCAGACACTTTGTGAAACTGGAGCACATCGGCCCAATGTGGCGTGCTGACCCATGACTAATCTCTAAACATGCTGCAGTGTCATTCAGTGACACTCGGCGGTTATCCTTCACTATGGCTTCAACTGCTGCAATGTTCTGTGGAGTCACAACTCGTTGTACCTGATCTGGACAAGGAGCATCTTACACTGAAGTCACACCATTTGCGAACTGCCTACTCCATTCGTAGGCTTGCTGCTGTGACAAACATGCATCACCGTTCTGTACCTTCATTCATCGATGAATTTCAATAGGTTTCACATTTTCACTACGCAAAAACCAAATAATAGAACGCTCTTCTTCCCTGGTTCAAGTCGCAAGTAGGGCGACCATCTGTATACTAATAATGCGACGGTATGTGTGCATCTGCACTATGCTGCCACCTACAGGCCATTCTGCACGGTGTTTGTAGCACGCTTACCAATTTACAGGATAACGGCGCGAAATTTTGATTTGTTATTACAAATTTAAGTTTTTCATTTGACTCACCCTCGTACAATCCACAGAGCGCTGCTTCGAAGAATCACTCGCAGGGTGAGGTCGCTGGACTCGGCATTTATGGCCCACAATCCATCTTTGTCCCTGTTCTCCGTTGCCTCAGCTACAGGCCCTCGGGTGCAAGTTCTCTAAGGCTACACTTGCAGGTATATGAACATTCTGAACTTTCTGCCCACAAGTTCCTCACGTACAAAAATCATAAACCGCAAGTACATGATGTAATACTGGGGAACACCGAGATCATAACCTATCGATGAGCGGCGTAGGAGGGAGTTAGTTCCTTATGTTGCTGTGTAGTATTAATCCATTACTAACACTTTCATGCGAAGTCATATAGACTAAGCTCACTAGAGTCATGAGATACCCCCTAACATCGTGTCGGGCTCTTTGTGCCTGGCATGGTGCAGCTACTCGACGTGGTTTGGACTCAACAAGTCTTCGGAATTCCCCTGCAGAAATACTGAGCCATGCTGACTCCATAGCCATCCATAGTTGCAGAAGTAGTGCTGGTGCAAGACTTTGTGCATGAACTGGCCTCTCGATTATGTCCCATAAATGTTCGATGGGATTCATGTCGGAATATCTGGGTAGCCAAATCATTCGCTCCAGTTGTCCAGAATGTGACCCCGTGGCATGACGCGTCGTTGTTTGGTAACATGAAGTCCATGAATGGGTGCAGATGGTCTCTAAGTAGCAGCCGGCCGCGGTGGTCTAGCGGTTCTGGCGCTGCAGTCCGGAACCGCAGGACTGCTACGGTCGCAGGTTCGAATCCTGCCTCGGGCGTGGGTGTGTGTGATGTCCTTAGGTTAGTTAGGTTTAAGTAGTTCTAAGTTCTAGGGGACTTACGATCTAAGATGTTGAGTCCCATAGTGCTCAGAGCCATTTGAACCATTTTTTTCTCTAAGTAGCCAAATATAACCATTATCGGTCAATTATCGGTTCAGCTGAACCGGAGGACCCAGCCCATTCCATAAATACACAACCCATACCATTATGGAGCCACCATCAGCATGCAAAGCGTCTAGTCGACGGCGTGGGTCCATGGCTTCATGGGGTCTGCGCCACACTAGAACCCTACCATCATCTCTTACCAACTGAAAGCAGGATTCATCTGACCAGGCTATGGTTTTTCAACCGTCAAGGTCCAACCGATATGAATACGAGCCGAGCAGATGCGCTGCAGGCGATGTCGTGCAAAGGCACTCACGTCAGTCGTCTGCTGCCATAGTCCAATAAACGTCAAATTTCGCCACTCTGTCCTGACGGATAGGTCCGTTGTACGTCCCACATTGATTTTTGCGGTTATGTCACGCAGTGTTGCTCTTCTGTTAGCGCTGAACACTCTACGCAAACGCCACTGCTCTCGGTCGTTAAGTGACGGTTGATTGGTTGACTTGGGGAAAGGGAGCAAACAGCGAGGTCATCGATCCCATCGGATCAGGGATGGATGGTGAAGGAAGTCGGCAGTATTCTTTCATGGGAAACCTACTGGCATTTTCCTGAAGCGATTTTGGGAAATCACCGAATACCTGAATCAGGTTTGAACAGTCGTCCTCATGAATATTAAGTAATGGCCGTCGGCCACTGCGTTGCCCTTGGCGAGAGGTAATGGCTGGAAGTTGGTATTGCATGCATACTCTTGGCAATGTGGGTCACGGAATACTGAACTTCCTAACGATTTCCGGAATAGAATGTCCAATACGTCTAGCTCCAACTATCATTCCGCGTTCAAAGTCTGTTAAATCCCGTCGTGCGGTCATAATCACGGTGGAAACGTTTTTGCATGAATCACCTGAGTGAAAATGATAGCCCCGCCAATGTACTGTCTTTTTATACCTTGTGTAAGCGATACTGCCACCGTCTGTATATGTGCATATCGCTATACCATGACTTGTCGCCTCAGTGTAAAGCACCGTTGAAGATGTTTGTAGACTCACAGAAATGTTGCTAGATAGAGAGAATACTTGCACTAGGGTCCCAACTGCAAAAGCTAGCCGGCTGCGGTGGCCGAACGGTTCTAGACGCTTCAGCCCGGAACCGCACGACTGCTATGGTCGCAGGTTCGAATCCTGCTTCGGGAATGGATGTGCGCGGTGTCCTTAGGTTAGTTAGGTTTAAGTAGTTCGAAGTTCTAGGGGACTGTTGACCTCAGATGTTAAGTGCCATAGTGCTCAGAGCCATTTCAGCCTTTGAAAAAGCTGGTCTCTGTAAAGGGGTGGAATTCTTCGATTAAAAGAAAGTAAAACACCATCAAAAGCCGTCGTAACAGTTGAATACTCCCATACCGGACAAAAATATTACTGGCTGCGTTTTTACCTTATTTTACCTATGGCAGATGGATACCCGTAACAGCTTCGTTTAAGCGTAACAATATTTTGTGATTGTTATTCCGATTCATATTTATTGGCTATGTTTTTCTGGCGATGACAGTCTCCGCCATCCGCGAAAGATACATGCGTCGTTTTCTTCTCAAAGTGATAATTACGTACGGAACTGAATTCTCTACTGAGCCTTTCCTAGCAACCAGTAAGATCTATTGGATATAGGCGATGATACAGTGTCCGTTTTAGTCACCATTTTATTCCCACTACACAGCACCGTCGACTGAATACTGCAACGGATGATACGATGTTGTTTCCTGCGAGACCAAAGTGTGCTGTCCCTTATCCTCGCGAAAACAAACATACATTGTAAAATGTCACCTGGTTTTTGTTAAGACATTTCAGTTAGAAACACAGTCACGCTGAACAATGATTTTAGCCTGTCGATAGGATAAGAATTATAGTTTCGCTACAAGACGAATAGATGTGACCGAAATAAACTTTGTCATAGATTATCTGCGTCACGAAACACAAATTTTTAGAGTTACAGACATGTAAATACTCGGCTGAATACTCCCCCCCCCCCTCACACACACACCCTTCGTCCATGCAGTTTTGTATCTGAGATCGCAAGAAAACGGTGACTTTTGGTGTATCGTGATGTGTCGATAGTAGAGGCAGCTAATAAATTCAGACATATGTAAACAAATAACACATCAGTAAGTTTATTTACAGTACATGCACTTAACACTCGAGTTATGTACACTCATGCTTATAAATTAAGGATAACTGCAGAATGTGGTGCCACACAACGTGGCACCACTACACAAAACGGGTGCTAATAGCATAGGCACATAGAGAACACACACAACACAGATCTGTAAGTCCACGGTATTGGTGATAAGTTGAGAAAACCGTGAACATAACCTGGGCTCACTGTTCCAATGACCATGTACTGTGTTCTTGACATCAGGCTTTACGGGCTCTCCTGTGACCAGGGGGTCAGTGCAATGCACCTTGCAGGTCTCTGGGCGAATAAACCATGCCTGTTCAGTCGTCAGTAGACTGTGTGTCTGGGGAAAACTGTTCCAGTGGCTGCGGTAAGGTCCCGAGCAAGACTACCTGCAGTACTCCGTGACCGCCCGCGAGCACTGAAGGTGAGATATCGGTCTTCTTGTGGTGTTGTACACTGTGGACGTCTCGTAATGTAGCACATGGACACGTTTCCTGTCTGCTGGAATCGTTGCCATAATCCTGAGATCAAACTTTGTGGCACACGGAGGGCCCGTGCTACGACCTGCTGTGTTTGACCAGCTTCCAGTCGCCCTAGTATTCTACCCCTCATAACGTCATCAATATGTGTTCTTTGAGCCATTTTCAACACACAGTCACCATTAGCACGTCTGAAAACCTCTGCACACTTACACGCTGCACCGTACTCTGATATGCACCAACACACCTCTGCGTATGTGGACTGCTGCCAGCGCCACCGTGCGACGACTGCACGTCAAATGCACCACATGGTCATACCCCGAGGTGATTTAAACCCGCAAACCGCCCACCAGAGCGTTGTTTCACCATGTATAAGCATTATCCTTCATTTATGAAGATGAGTCTATAACTCTGAATGCTGGAGGTTCTTCTGCGGTGCTGATTTACATACAATGAGAGTAAATTTGAAATAAGTCATAACCGCAACAGCTGCCGTAAGAAGGTTTATTGATCTCTTTTTGGTTCACATCTGGTTCCATGACTATAAATTCACATTGGTAGGTGCCAAACATGTGACCTTTTTAGAAAAGAAAGCCTTCCTCCACAGAAACTTAGTGTCCGCTATCCTCATGTTGATCGTAACATAACCGTCAAAAACCTGAAAGATGGGCTAGTATACCGTGCTCTGATAAAACCTTGAGACAGCCGATGTCCTATCGCACTTTGTAGCGAACTGGGCCACTAATGATAACATTTAGTGTTTTTCGAACATGTATTCGACCATCTCTGCAAGACAAGTTTACTGTTACCTGCCTCAACATTATTGTACTGTACTCCTCTTGTGAAAACCAATTTATTTGCCTAGATTGCTATGTTAACACAGTTACAGGATTACTAGTTTCGGCGATATGTATTGCCATCTTCAGACATACAAAAAGAAAATATGCCGAGGCTACAGGTCTATAGTGTTATGAAAAATGTTTAGGACATACACAACAGTTAAATGCTTAAACCGCTGTGTCACTTTAGGACTATACAATACGCTGTAAAATAACAACTCTCATAAGATTCTACTCATATATACGGACACAATCCAAAGTCAAAATATAATAATGAATGAGTCTAATAAGTAGAATTTAAATATAAACATAACATAAGACAGTCTAGACATGACAGTGACATGCCAGGTACGCTATCGTAATGTATGCACAACGTGGAGTACGAATGGCACGAATAAGACAGATAAATGCTCCATATCACATCTTCATGGTAAAATACCATGTTTGCTGCGACAGACTAGCTGACGATGGGATTTGGAGGGTAATGCAAGCTAGTGCTGAGAGGTAGCACCAGATGATGGTCTGCATTCTACGTCTGTTACAATTGATATAATAGGGTCACACTTTTGTTCAACATGGAAATTAACATCAAAATAGTATACACCAAGTTATCATAAGGGCAAAAAAAATTTTTTTCACATAACGATGACATAATATGTTACAAACAAGAAATTTAGGCCATACAATACGTGTAATAGAATTACCTTCAGGGGAAAGGGGACTGTCCATGGTTCCAGAGTCAAGAAATAGGATTTGACATTATTGGTCGGTATTGCTGCAAGGGATGGATGAGAATTAACAGTTACGTAATGATAAACTGTAAAACAAGCGACTATGCTATCTAGGATAGCAGTATAAAATACAGTTCATGTATAAAACATTTTCAATAAAAACATGTACCAGTATAAAATTACGTATAAAATATATCTTTTATTTTTAAAATTTTCGTCCTTACATGATCATGTCATGCCGGCCGCGGTGGTCTCGCGGTTCTAGGCGCGCAGTCCGGAACCGCGCGACTGCTACGGTCGCAGGTTCGAATCCTGCCTCGGGCATGGATGTGTGTGATGTCCTTAGGTTAGTTAGGTTTAAGTAGTTCTAAGTTCTAGGGGACTGATGACCACAGCTGTTGAGTCTCATAGCGCTCAGAGCCATTTTTTTTGAACATGTCATCACTGTATGAGATATCCACGACACTTTACAACATGCTGTGTCTCCTTCATCTACAATTTGTGTAAAATATGCCGTCCGATTACTTGGTGTGTACCACGCTGATGTTACATTCCTTCTGTTAATTCTAATGTTAAACAAAAGTGTGATCCTATTACATCAGTTGTAATTGACATCATGCAGTACATCTCAGCGCTAGCTTGCATTACACTCAAAATCCCGTCGTCAGCTAGTCTGTCGCAACCAACAAGGTATTACACCATGAACAGGAAATACACGACATAAACATTTTTGGAAGGTGACTACTAACAGCCGTCAAGTAACGTACAAAGTGCATGATTGACCATCAGCTACTTTTATGTTAAACCCAAATATCGACTGGTTTCAGTGTAGATTGTCTGACACCATTCGGTATTTGGATTTACAATAAGATCAGCTGATGATCATGCATGCATTTTGTAAAATATGTGTCATGTATCTGTCTTATTCGTGCCATTCGTACTCCAAAATCTGCATACAATGCGCTTGCACACCTGGCATGTCATTGTAATGCCTCAAATCTCTTACGATGAGCTTTATTTAACTTTACTTATTAGACGTATTCATTATTATATATTGACTTTGGATTGTATCCATCCACATGAGTAGAATCTTATGAGCTATTATTTTACAGCATATTTTATAGTTCTAACGTGACACAGTGGTTTAAGCATTGTATGGTGTAACTATTGTGACCAGTTTTATGGCTACGTAATTTTTGAAACTGAGCTGTTGTGTAAGTCGTACAACATTGTTCATAACACTGTAAGCCTGTAACCTCGGCATATTTTCTTTTTGTGTGTCTGAAGATGGCAGCACATATTGTCGAAACTAGTTATCCAGTAACCATGTTAGCACAGTGATCTAGGCAGATAAACCGGTTTTCGCAAGAAGACTACAGTACAGATTCTTAGATCGCCTTCTGCACTGAATGATCTTGTCATATAACCATAATACTAGTTTTATTTCCGCTACGCGTATCAGAGTTTTAAACTTCCGTCATCAGGGATAAATATATATATATCAATAAAAAAATAAGACACGTATGTGTTGTGTCTACGACTTTGGTGCAACCTGTATCAGGTGGTTCCAGGTTTATTTTCCTGCCGTGTTTATATCACATCCATTTCGTATTCACTGAACTAATAAAATACACTACTGGCCATTAAAATTGCTACACCAAGAAGAAATGCAGATGATAAACGGGTATTCATTGGACAAATATATTATACTAGAACTGATATTACATTTTCACGCAATTTGGGTGCGTAGATCCTGAGAAATCAGTACCCAGAATAACCACCTCTGGCCATAATATCGGCCTTGATACGCCTGGGCGTTGAGTCAAACACAGCTTGAATGGCATGTACATGTAAAGCTGCCCGTGCAGCTTCAACACGATACCACAGTTCATCAAGAGTAGTGACTGTCATATTCTGACGAGACAGTTGCTCAGCCACCATTGACCAGACGTTTTCAATTGGTGAGAGATCTGGAGAATGTGCTGGCCAGGGCAGCAGTCGAACATTTTCTATATCCAGAAAGGCCCGTACAGGACCTGCAACATGCGGTCGCGCATTATCCTGCTGAAATGTAGGGTTTCGCAGGGATCGAATGAGGGGTAGAGCCACGGGTCGTAACACATCTGAAATGTAACGTCCACTGTTCAAAGTGCCGTTAATACGAACAAGAGGTTACCGAGACGTGTAACTAATGGCACCCCATACCATCACGCCGGGTGATACGCCAATATGGCGATGATGAATACATGCTTCCAATGTGCGTTCATCGCGATGTCGCCAAACACGGATGCGACCATCATGTTGTTGTAAACAGAACCTGAATTCATCCGAAAAAATGACGTTTTGTCATTCGTGCACCCAGGTTCGTCGTTGAGTACACCATCGCGGGCACTCCTGTCTGTGATGCAGCGTCAAGCGTAACCGCAGCCATGGTCTCCGAGCTGATAGTCCATGCTGCTGCGAACGTCGTTGAACTGTTCGTACAGATGGTTGTTATCTTGCAAACGTTCCCATCTGTTAACTCAGGGATCGAGACGTGGCTGCACAGTCCGTTACAGCCATGCGGATAAGATGCCTGTCATCTCAACTGCTAGTGATACGACGCAGTTGGGATCCAGCACAGCGTTCCGTATTACCCTCCTGAACCCACCGATTCCATATTCTGCTAACAGTTGTAGGTGTCGCCACCGGCGCCAACCTTGTTTGAATGCAATGTAAAGCTAATCATCTGAATATCACAGCATCTGCTTCCTATCGGTCAAATTTCGCGTCTGTAGCACGTCATCTTCGTGGTGTAGCAATTTTAATAGCCAGTGGTGTGCCTTCAGTGTATAAAACGTATGTGTCACTTTGTGTGTGATGTAAAGACAGAAAAATTGAACTGTAGCTACTGGAGACAATGCCAAAGATTACCTCGAAGCCGTACCCACAAAAGTTGCATGTCTTATCAACTGACGTAAATCCACCTGAGGATTATGGTTTCCAACTCTGAAACACGCAGCTGAAATAAAGTAAATTGTAACTGGTAACAATAATCTTGTTGTTTCTATTTAAATTAATAGCAGCCACTGTAGATTCTAACCAAAGATATTGGCATTTAAACAAAACATTCTAAATCTTCTCTGCCCTTCTGGTGTTATTTTTCTTTTCAGACTTGAAATAATAGAAATTTCCTAAAGATTCTAGGAACAAAAGCATTTCATCAGCCGTTAAAAGTTAATCTTCCTTTGGCTCTTAGTGTGTTAGACAAATTCTAGCGAAGTGTTCTTTTTTGATCGAGTCCGCTGTTCAGCCGCTTCGGCAAGGCACTTGTGTGATTGGGCCAGCTGGGACCTCTCATCCATTAGAGGTAAGCCCCTGGTTAATTACTCATTACGCGACTGTGCGCGCGCAGCGCATTATGCGGAGCTTTTCCGAACCAAACCTCGAATCATAACGAAGAGCCTCACAGACAGCGTTGGCACAGGTCGCGTTAATAATTTAGGACACTTAGAGATCAAAGAGGGTGCATTTCCGCCGTAAGCCGTGGATTAATGTAGCAATGCTATCCGAAGTTTCAGAAAGGAATAGATACTTTGACACACAGATTCCTCTAACGAATGCATACGAAATGAATGTATAATTTTTTTCTCGTACAGCATTCATATTTTTATATAGCACTTCGTTGAAAGCAGGAAATCGGAGGGATAATGACATGTTGGCAGCATTCTAAAGCCTCCATATAACAGTTAAGCGTCCGTATGTTGCTCAAATAACAGTCTAACAGTGAAAAATTGTAGGAATAAAACTTTAAAATTACTATGAAGAATGAAAAGTCAACCGGGCCTTAATTTCAGCACATCAGATTTCCAAACGGTCAAACGTAACCGCCGTTCGAACGAGATAACGAGATTACAAAACTTGGTTAGTTTAATAACTGTCACTTTAGAGCTGGAACTAAAACTGTTAAATGAAATTTCAGCACTGTAAAGAAATGCTAGAGGATTTCCATATCGCTTCAAAATTTTACCTCTCCTTCATTTTAAGATCTTAAACGATATATTAAGCGCAAGTAATGTGCTTGAAAAGCATGCCATGAAATAGGAAAAAGTGTGAATAGAATTTTTGGTGGAGTAGGACGGGCGCCAGATCTGATTTCAGTAAATTGTCCATAGTGATGCCTACTGTTTCAGTGGGTTTATGAATAAGCTTTGAATAATGAATATTAATACATTAAACATAAAACCATATATGCAATTCACTAGGGAAGGGTAAAAGTGATTTCAGTATAGTTTCGCTCATAAAACTGAGATACAAATTTCTGTCGCATTTATCGCTCACGTAACTAATCCGATTCCTTTCATTACTTTTAAAAATTTATACTGTTTAACTTTTAGTATTGTTTTAGCTAGTGTGTATAGTAGTTGAAGGAGGCCATAAACCAGATTTTTATTAGGGGTAATTTTTCCACGTAAATCGTATAGAACAGTTTTCTGGAACACTGCATAGATCCTTTAAATCTGAAAGTGCAGCGCCATACGATTAACCACTATTTTCAATATCTCGACAATACATGTAGAAAGCTGGATGTAAAACTCAGTGACCGAAATGTAGATTAACCGCAAAAAGCTCAAAAATACTTCAGTGTAACGCGGAAATATTAGAATACGGATAGAAAACTGAGAAGTAATTACGATGATAAATTGCATATCAGCACAGGGGATTACAAGGAGATAAGTATCAGTTCCTCCAGTTCATCCTAATAAGGGGGAGCTACACGGAAGGTGTGACGTGGGACGAAGATTGATTAACAGCTAGGCAATATCGTTGACTGGAACCAATAGGGCTGGCAATTTCTTTAGTGAGATGTGGAAAAGTGCACGCAGATATATTTGTAAACCCGCTCACAACCAACTCTTTTTCAAAGGACTGCTTCATGAGTCTGCCGTATACTCGAAAGTTACTGGAGCAAATAGGAATACAAGGAGAGAACCGGTTTTAAATAAAAACGCCGCGTTTACAGAGTATACACTTCAAGATGCAAATAATTTTACATGAGGAATTCGATTATATCTCTAAACACCTAAAATCTTTCACACATTACAGCCTACCTCCATACTGCATTATTTCTGACGGCTTTTTTATTCGTTTGTCCTACTGAGGACCACATGAAATAACCTACGTTTCATTTCTTTGTTTCAAATACTTTTCATTTTCTCCTACGTTGTGCTCTTTTTTTCCCACATTGCTTCTATCTTTTCCTTTTCTGCTGGAAGCCATTGATACTTTTTGCTTTTGCTCTTAACTTCTATCCCTCTCCTACTTTTTCCTTCGTTATCTCGAATTCCCTAATGTCTGGTTTAACTTATTTGATCCACAACATTGATGTTTTCAGGTTTCTGTCAAAAAAGTTAAAAATTCTTTTTATTATTCTATTTCGTGTAGGGTTTTTACGTGTCCATAGATCACAGTTCTTCTCTTCCTCATTAAAATTAACATTCGTTCTATTCTTTCATATACTTTATTACTTCTTAATATCCATTTCCCGTTGTACTTTGATGCCAATATTTTCCTGAGTATTTTCCTAAAAAGTGGTTCAAATGGCTCTGAGCACTATGGACTTAACATCTGAGGTCATCAGTCCCCTAGAACGTAGAACTACTTAAACCTAACTAACCTAAGGCATCACACACACCCAGGCCCGAGGCAGGATTCGAACCTGCGACCGTAGCGGTCGTGCGGTTAGTATTTTCCTATCCTTCTTTTATCATTCAGTTAATGGTTTGACTGTATTTAAAGAAAGGCATTCTGAACATAGAGGCATTCTGGTCCAGTGACAGTGTTTTACATTTACGGACAAAGATTTCTTATTATACAGTCTTTTGTTAATTGAAAAGCCACATTCATTTTCCTTTCCCTTGATAAATTACCTTCTTTGTCCAGAACATCAGGTTATATTATCTTAACTAGGTATTTATGTTTTGTGGCTTTTTTTATAATTCCATAATCAGCTTCCATCTACTTCGGTGCGTCCATCACATCCGCCATGAATTCTTTTTTTATTTTTTGTTTTCAAAAGTATACTTAGCCTTGTTTTTGAGCTGACTCTTGTAAGACATGTATCTTCATTATAGTATCTTGTAAAGAATCACCTAAGATGGCAAGAGCGTCTGCAAAAGCCAACCAATAAATTCCCAAATGGCTCTGAGCACTATGGGACTTAACTTCTGAGGTCATCAGTCCCCCAGAACTTAGAACTACTTAAACCTAACTAACCTAAGGACATCAGACACATCCATGCCCGAGGCAGGATTCGAACCTGCGACCGTAGCGTTCGCTCGGTTCCAGACTGTAGCGCCTAGAACCGCTCAGCCACCCCGGCCGGCAATAAATTCCCATGTTATCCCTTTTTCTCCCAACTATGATTCCTCTTTCTTCTGTTCTTTTCCTCCATTCCAGATTAACTTTTCTAGTAGACGGTCGGACATCAATGGGGACATCCATCCTCTTGTTTCAAACCAGTTTTTATCTCAGAAACACTTGAAAAATTTTACTTATTCTTTTTATTAGAGTGCCTCTTTTGATTGCCACTTATTTGTTGTCAGCTCAACACTCTTTCAAGGTATCGAGGAATGACTCCCTGTAAATCGAATCATTTGCTTATTTAAAGCCCACAAATGTTGTTCCAGCTTCAAAATTTTTTCCTGCACAGGATTATCCTTGGCTAAAGCCTCCTTGGTACTGTTTTAATTGCTGATCCAGTGGGCTTTCGATCCTGTTTGGTAATGCTTTTGAAAGAATTTTGTAAGTCATTACAAGGAAGGAAATTCCTTAATGCTGCTTTCCAAACTTTTGGTATAGCTTCTGTTGTCCATATTTTTTTAAGACACCATATAGCTTCTTGACTGTTCCAGCCCAGGCTATTTTGCGCATTTAAGCAGTTACTGAACCTACGCCAGGAGCCTTATCATTCATCAAATCTTTAATCATTTTTGGATTTCAGCCATACTGGGAGGTTCTGAGTCCGTGTAAAGGCATCTTACGGTCATTATTTTAAGTTTTGTATGTTTGTTTTCATTCCACAACCTTTTCCAGTAGTTTAAGCTTATTTACCATTCCGAGGAATTGACTTCTGTCCCTGGCTAGAAGAACCATATCGTATACTAATCTAAAACAGCATGTTCTTCGGCCACCGGTTTTAACCTTCTTGTCCTTAAATAATCTTCAGTGATATCTTTTAAATACATGATGAAGTGTGTACGTAATAGACTGCAGTCTCCTCTTACACATTTGTCTAATTACGTCTCGTTACTACTCTCACCATTCGGTCTTGCCAAAGCCTTTTGGTTCAGCGATAATGAGCTTATAAGGAACCTTTTTATTCTACTCGTTGTTCTTTTAGTTTATGGCAGTAAAAGAAGTAGATCAATGGAACAGTGAAATACTCTCTGTCACCAAGAGTATTTGTGGTTAAAACAACTCATTCGCCTTATTTTATATGGAAATAATTCACAAAACACGAAATTACATACTGGCCATTAAAATTGCTACACCAAGAACAAATGCAGATGACAAACGGGTATTGATTGGACAAATACATTATACTAGAACTGACATGTGATTACATTTTCACGCAATCTGGGTGCATAGATCCTAAGAAATCGGTACCCAGAACAACCATCTCTGGCCGTAATAACGGCCTTGATAAGCCTGGGCACTGAGTCAAACACAGCTTGGATGGCGTGTACAGGTACAACTGCCCCTGCAGCTTCAACACCATACGACAGTTCATTAAGAGTAGTGACTGGCGTATTGTGACGAGCCAGTTGCTCGTCCACCATTGACCAGACGTTTTCAATGAATGTGCTGGCCAGGGCAGCAGTCGAACATTTTCTGTATCCAGAAAGGCCCGTACAGGACCTGCAACATGCGGTCGTGCATTATCCCGCTAATATGTAGGTTTTCGCAGGGATCGAATGAAGGGTAGAGCCACGGGTCGTAACACATCTGAAATGTAACGTCCACTATTCAACGTGCCGTCAATGGGAACAGGAGGTGACCGAGATGTGTAACCAATGGCACACCATACCATCACGCTGGGTGATACGCCAGTTACACGGTTCCAATGTGCGTTCACCGCGATGTCACCAAACACGGATGCGACCATCATGATGCTGTAAATAGAACCTGAATTCATCCGAAAAAATGACGTTTTGCCATTGGTGCACCCAGGTTTCGTCGTTGAGTACACTATCGCAGGCTCTCCTGTCTGTGATGCAGCGTCAAGGGTGACCGCAGCCATGGTCTCCGATCTGATAGTCCATACTGCTGCAAACGTCGTCGAACTGTTCTTGAAGATGGTTGTTGTCTTGGAAACGTCCCCATCTGTTGACTCAGGGATCGAGACGTGGCTGCACGATCCGTTACAGGTGTGCGGATAAGATGCCTGTCATCTCGACAGCTAGTGATACGAGGCCGTTGAGATCCAGCACGGCGTTCAGTATTACCCTCCTGAATCCACCGATTCCATATTCTGCTAACAGTCATTGGATAACGACCAACGCGAGCAGCAATGTCGCGACACGATAAACCGCAACAGCGATAGGCTACAATCCGACCTTTATCAAAGTCGGAAACGTGATGGTACGCATTTCTCCTCCTTACACGAGGCATCACAACAACGTGTCACCAGGCAACGCCGGACAACTGCCCCTTTGTATGAGAAATCGGTTGGAAACTTTCCTCATGTCAGCACGTTGTAGGTGTTACCACCGGCGCCAACTTTGTGTGAATGCCCTGAAAAGCTAATCATTTGCATATCACAGCATCTTCTTCCTGTCGGTTAAATTTCGCGTCTGTAGCACGTCATGTTCGTGGTGTAGCAATTTTAATGGCCAGTCGTGTATATATCCAAGAATTGCAAGACCACTTCCCCTGAAACTATGACAAAACTTAATCTTTAACAAGGGTGTAAGCACAACTTGCGTTAATCACTGCAAAGTCAGCTGCCACCCACGCACTGCCATGGAGTTGAAGCCACGCCCATCAAGAATAACACAAGCACTGCAATATTGTATGCATCCGCATCTCGCTTGCGATCCACTGCACCCCGCCTAGCTGAGGCCGGTCCCGCCGATCTGCTTTGTCGCTAGACCACTCCTAGTGGCCGGCACCGCGTCTCCGCCGCCGCCGGACTTAAAAGTCGCACAAGCTCTCCGTAGATCACGTCACATTAACTCGACCAACTGCACTTGCAGTTTGCATGTCTCATCAGATTAATAATGTGGCAATAAACATCCATTCACAGTACCCATCACCTACAATGTTCCACAACAACAGTCCTAATTCGTTATTTCAACGAATATTTACTACAGTCACTTAAGTTCTTCGGAAAGTTTCTTAACTAGCCATCCCTCCGTTTGCCAAAATTATCTGTTGTTTAAAATGATTCCTTATAATCAGTGCTCATAAAATCTATTTCATAACCACAGTTCGAAGGTAATTTTTTCTCCTAACGTTCATTGTTTATAACAAATAACATCTACATCTACATCTACATCCACACTCCGCAAGCCACCTGACAGTGTGTGGCAGAGGGTACTTTGAGTACCTCTATCGGTGCTCCCTTCTATTCCAGGCACGTATTGTTCGTGGAAAGAAAGATTGTCGGTATGTGTCTGTGTGGGCTCTAATCTCTCTGATTTTATCCTCATGGTCTCTTCGCGAGATATACGTAGGAGGGAGCAATATACTGCTTGACTCCTCGGTGAAGGTATGTTCTCGAAACTTCAACAAAAGCCCGTACCGAGCTACTGAGCTTCTGTCTTGCACAGTCTTCCGCTGGAGTTTATCTAGCATCTCCGTAATGCTTTCGCGGTTACTAAATGATCCTGTAACGAAGCGCGCTGCTCTCCTTTGAATCTTCTCTATTTCTTCTATCAACCCAATCTGGTAAGGATCCCATACCGGTGAGCAGTATTCAAGCAGTGGGCGAACAAGTGTACTGTAACCTCCTTCCTTTGTTTTCGGACTGCATTTCCTTAGGATTCTTCCAATGAATCTCAGTCTGGCATCTGCTTTACCAATGATTAATTTTATATGGTCATTCCATTTTAAATCACTCCTAATGCCTACTCCCAGATAATTTATGGAAGTAACTGCTTCCAGTTGCTGACCTGCTATATTGTAGCTAAATGATAAAGTTTCTTTCTTTCTATGTATTCACAGTGCATTACACTTGTCTACAGTGAGATTCAATTGCCATTCCCTACACCATGCGGCAATTCGTTGCAGATCCTCCTGCATTTCAGTACAATTTTACATTGTTACAACCTCTCGATATACCACAGCATTATCCGCAAAAAGCCTCAGTGAACTTCCGATGTTATCCACAAGGTCATTTACGTATATTGTTCATAGCAACGGTCCTACGACACTCCCCTGCGGCACACCTGAAATCACTTTGGAAGACTTCTCTCCATTCAGAATGACGTGCTACGTTCTGTTATCTAGGAACTCTTCAATCCAATCACACAATTGGTCCGATAGCCCAAATGCTCTTACTTTGTTCCTTAAACGACTGTGGGGAACTGTATCAAACGCCTTGCGAAAGTCAAGAAAAACGGTATCTACGCCGGCCTGTGTGGCCGTGCGGTTCTAGGCGCTTCAGTCTGGAACCGCGTGACCGATACGGTCGCAGGTTCGAATCCTGCCTCGGGCATGGATGTGTGTGATGTCCTTAGGTTAGTCAGGTTTAAGTAGTTCTAAGCTATAGGGGACTGATGACCACAGATGTTAAGTCCCATAGTGCTCAGAGCCGTTTCAACGGCATCTACCTGGGAACCCGTGTCTATGGCCCTCTGTGACTCGTGGACGATTAGCATGAGCTGGGTTTCACACGATCGTCTATTTCGAAACTCACGCTGATTACTACAGAGTAGATTTCTAGTCTCCAGAAAAGTCGTTATACTCGAACATAATACGTGTTCCAAAATTCTACAACTAATCGACGTTAGAGATATAGATCTATAGGTCTGCACAACTCCTCGACGTCCCTTCTTGAAAACGGGGATGACCTGTGCCCTTTTCCAATCCTTTGGAACGCTACGCTCATCTAGAGACCTACGGTACTCGGTACACGGTACACGCGTAATCAACAGTCACACGGGAATCTTGACACTCACTGCTTTTAATATATCACAGTGCACAGCAAAGTTCAAACTCACAGATCTCGCCAAATCCGTATTGTTCAACATCCCTCCCACTTCAACTAATCACTGTCCAATAACCAACTTTCAAGGTACAGCCGTGTTTAGTGTCTCAAAATATTTCCTGTCACGTCGATTACGCACCGTTTAATGGCAATTTCCCCAATTAGGTATGCCATACACCTACCTAATATCGTGTAGGGCCCCCGCGAGCACGCAGAAGTGCCTCAGCATGACGTGGCATGGTCTCGAATAATGTCTGAACTAGTGCTGGAGGGAACTGACACCATGAATTCTGCAAGAGTGTCCATAAATCCGCAAGAGTACGACGGGAGTGGAGATCTCTTCTGGACAGTACGTTGCAAGGCATCCCAGATATGCTCAATAATGTTATTGTCTGGCGGGTTTGGTGGCCAGCGGAAGTGTTTAAATTCAGAAGAGTGTTTCTGGAGGCACTCTGAAGCAATTATGGGCGTGTGGGGTGTCCTCATTGTCCTGCTGGAATTGCCCAAGTCCGTCGGAATTCACAACGGACATGAATGGATGCAGGTGATGCCCCACACCATTACAGAGCCGCCACCAGCTTGAACATTCCCTTCTGACATGCAGGATTGTCTCCATACTCGTACGCGATCATACGCTCGATACAATTTAAAACGAGACTCGTCCGATCAGGCAACATGTGTCCAGTCATCAAAAGTCCAATGTCGGTCCAGGCGAGGCGTAAAGCTTTGTCATCAAGGGTACACGAGTGGGCCTTCGGCTCCCAAAGCCCATATCGATGATGTTTCCCTGGATGGATCCTACGCTGACACTTGTTGATGGCCCAGCACTGAAATCTGCACCAACTTGCGGAAGGGTTGCGTTTCTGTCACGTTGAACGAATCTCTTCAGTGGTCGTTGGCCCCGTTCTGGCAAAATCTTTTTCCGGCCGCAGCGATGTCTGAGATTTGATGTTTTACCGGATTTCTGATATTCACGGAACACTTGTAAAATGGTCGTACGGGAAAATCCCCTCTGCATCGCTACCTCCGAGATGTTGTGTCCCATCGCCCGTGCGCCGACTATAACACCACGTTCAAACTCACTTAAATATTGATAACCTGCCATTGTAGTAGCAGTAAGCGATCGAACAATTGCGTCAGGCACTTGTTGTCTTACATAGGCGTTGCCGACCGCAGCGCCGTATTCTGCCTGTTCACATGTCTCTGTATTTGAATACGCATACCTGTACCAGTTTCTTTGGCGCTTCAGTGTATTTATGAGTGTTGCGCTTGGTCATGGGATGCCAAGTGTAAAGTTCAATAAGAGTATGTGAAGTGTTATATGTATAGCATTCCTAAACGCTGCAGATTGTAACCGTCCTAAACCACACGCTTGGTTTCTCAATATAACACTTTCCATCAAAGTAGTGTACCAGATGCCACAAACGCTGTGAAATTTAGAATGTAACACCCGCCCCCATTTTTCCTAGCACGACTGGAGGTAATTGCCATACCTCTTGTATTCTGAAGATTACTTGTAGTCGCCGTCCCAACTGGTTTATTCCTCACAGACTGGCTGTGACGTGCAGGCAGTAAACAGGGCATAACGAAGCGGCAAATGGAAAAAAATCTCAGTGCTTCTGAAAAATGAAATTTCGATATATTGGGATACCTCTTGATTTTTCTTTTATTCATAGAATCACAAAAATAAAAAAACGATTCCTAGAGACAGTCTACTATTAATACTCATAGTAAAGTTTCCGGATACTAATTATTTGCAGAGCACCGTAAAAAGTCTCGATAAAATTTTCCTCGTGATCTTAGAATTCACACACATAATTGTTTTCCGAGACAAATTTTAACAATATTTTCTGTCTTTACATGAAATCGCACTTCACATACTAAATCACACCTTGGCCCTCCGGAAACCGTTCATAGACTGCTTACACTAGCATAAGATGGCAGGAGTACATCACCTGAGGAAGTTTTACAGCAATTTTTTTCCGTCTTTACGTGAGATCACATTTTATACACAGATTCACGTGTTACCTCCTCATAAGCCAATCGTAGACTGGTAGGGAACTATCTGAAAGTTTGGCTCCTGCCCGCTCACGCTACACTTGTGATTGGTTGAGCTTTTCCACCAATGATTATCAGGGGTAACTGATATTCTTAATAATTACCTGAATGCGAATTGAAAGTTACATAAGTTATTGTTGACAAGTTCTCAGTCCAGGTGATGTTAGAACAACGGTTGGGGATGTGTATTACCATTTCCACAGTGAATGTATGATCTAATAAAAAAAAAAAAGCCGGCCGAAGTGGCCGAGCGTTTCTAGGCACTACAGTCTGGAACCGCGCGACCGCTACGGTCGCAGGTTCGAATCCTGCCTCGGGCATGGATGTATGTGATGTCCTTGGGTTAGTTAGGTTTAAGTAGTTCTAAGTTCTAGGGGACTGATGACCTCAGAAGTTAAGTCCCATAGTGCTCAGAGCCATTTGAACCATCTAATAAAAACAAAAAACGACGCACCACGAAGGAATTATCCAAATAGGGCGGAAATCCGTAGATGTAATGTGCAAGTGCAGACAAACAAATGATTGCACTTTCAGAAAATTTGGATGATTTATTCAAGAGAAAGAACTTCACAAATCGAGCACGTCAACAACGCATTGGTCCACCACTGGCCTTTACGCAAGCAGTTATTCGGCTCGGCATTATTTGATAGAGTTGTTGGATGTCCTCTTGAGGTATATTGCGTTGGAGGGACTTGAACATAATGTTCTAAGCGTTCTTAATTGGGAAGAGATTCGGCGAACTTGCTGGCCGAGGTAGAGTTTTTCAAGCACGAAGACAAGCGGTAGAAACTTTCGCCCTGTGCCAGCGTGCATTATCTTGCTGGAATGTAATAACAGGATGGCTTGCCATGAAGGGCAACGGAACGGGGTGTAGGATATTGTCGAATTGCCGCTGTGCCGCAAGGTTCCCGCGGATGACAACTAAACGGGTACTGCCATAAATTAAAGTGGCACCCCAGACGATCACTCCTGGTTGTTGGGCTGTATGGTGAGCGCCGGTCAAGTTGGTTTGGTATCCCACCACGGTCTGGAGCATCCCCAGACACGTCTTCGCTAATCTTCAGGACTCATTTCGAAGTAGGACTCATCACTGAAGACAAATCTACTGCAGTCAGTGAGATACCAGGCCAAAGACGTGTCTGGAGACGCCCCAGATAGCGCTGGAATACCAAGATTAATGTCGCCCACCATACGGCCCAACAAGAGTGACGATCTGGGCTACAATTCCTTTTCATAGCAGGACCCCTTCGGTTGTCATCAGCGGCTCCCTTACAGCACAGCGGTACGTCGACGATATTCTACGCCTAATCTTGTTGCCCTTCATGGCAAACTATCCCGGGTTTACATTTCATCAAAATAATGCCCGCCCACACACGGCGAGAGCTTCTACCGCTAGTCTTCATGCTTGAAAAACCCTACCTTTCCCAGAATGGTCGCCAGATCTCTCCCCAACCGAGAACATTTGGAGCATTATGTGTAGGTTCCTCCAACTACCTCGAGATTTTGAAGAACTAACCCGCCAATTGGACATAATTTGGCGCAGTATCCCTCAGCAGGACATCCAAGGATTCTGTGTAACAATACCAAGCCGAATGACTGCTTGCGTAAGGACGAGAGGTGGTCCCACGCTTTATGGACTTGCTCAATTTGTGACGTTCTCTCTCTTGGATAAATCATCCAATTTTTTAAAACTGTAACCTTTTATTTGTCAGTACATGTACATCGCATCTGCGGATTTCCATTCCATTCCCCTAATTCCTTCGTGATGTGTTGATTTTTGCCCTTAGAGTGTAAGTAATGAAAGATACGTTTCTTGGTGCCAAACCTCATAGGTGAATCCCCGTTGTCTCTTTGTCTGTTGTGACTGGTTTGATTGTTGCTGTGTCTAGGCCGTTATCCATATTCATCAGACAATGAAATCATTTGGTAATATGTTGCTGGCGGTGTAGCAGGCCACCACTCGCCAGCCGCAATGGTTGATTAATTGCAGCATATAGCTGAAGTTGAATAGAATGTCACACTCGAATCTGCCACCCGACTCCAGTCGTGTTAAAGACACTGTTGCTACCAGAGGTGGACAGCTCTGTGCACTAAATTTTGCACCCTCTACACCTGCAGACACTTATTTAGTCATGTACTCTTCGTACAAAACTGTGTATGCACAATAATAAAATATCGTTATATGTTTTCTTTTTTGGTGTTCCAGTTTCATCTGCTTTTTACCTACCAATGTTGTCCTCGTTCAGGCGTGTGAAAATACGTTAGCGGACACAACAGTGTATTCTTTCATTAGCTGTATGAGGAGAGCCATCAGAATTAAAACATATAAAATAATAGTTCACTTTATTACAATATAGTTGTGAAGATTGACTTCACTTTGCACAATTCATTTCGTCAGCAATGCTATGAGTATTTACATCTGTCTATGCACATTGAAGTATCTCGTGATGCAGACAAATTTGTAACACTCTACACTAGAAGAGTAACTGGCATAATGTTCACATGGTGTTTTTCCTAGGACATTTAATACACTTGTGGCCTATCTAGTATGGTGTCGTCGTCTTTACTGTTGACTGTGAAGTGGGCTGAGCGTTCTTCTGCTGAACCATAAGTAGATCATCGATTGCGCCGGCGTAGCCAAGCTCTAGGAGGCGTGGCTACGCCGGCGTTTATCATTCGTTGGTGCGCTGTGCAGTGACTATACTCTTCTATGGGTTTTGTGCGAAGTGTCAACTCTGCTTTGGACGACATCACAGTCCTCCTTCCACTGGTGTTTTCGTAGAATACATGTACACTCCTCCACAACTACATGGTACATCGTAAAATTCTGATTTTTACGTTGGTTCGCAAGCACACTTGACAGAAATAAGATTTTCCTGTTCAAGTAGGTTTTTTAGCTATTACGACATTCTGATTCTAGAAGCAAAGAATTCTCTGTAAATATGAGCTCTAAAACGCATATCTTAAGTGCTATGAGCACTTGTTCAGTATAAGAGATGCGTTTTACAGTAATAAAGTGCTCATAGCTCTTAAGGTATGCGTTTTAGAGTTCATGTTTCCGGTTTTTTTTTTCTTCTTCTAGTATTGTGTACTTTCAACTGTGTGCGTTTACGCTATTAATTATGATCCCCCCCCCCCATATACGTGGACCATCGGCCTTGCTGCAGTGGTAACACCGGTTCCCGTTAGATCACCGAAATAATGTACTGTTGGGTTTGGCTAGCACTTGAATGGGCCACCGTCCAGGTCTGCCAAGCGCACTTGACAAGCAGGGTGCACTCCGCCCTTATGAGGACAATTGAGGAGCTACTTAATTGGGAAGTAGCGGCTCCAGCCAGGAAAACTAATAAAGGTCGGAAGAGCGGAGTACTGACCACATGCAATCACATATCCGCATCCAGTGACCCCTATCGGCAGAGTACGACACGGCGAGCGGACTGTGCCATTGTGTTTTACGAGGCCTGTTTGGACGGAGTCTTTTAGTCTATATACGTGGCAGTCTTACAATCTCTCTTTATCTGTGCTGATAAATACCCATTTCTTAGCGACTCATTGGTCAAAGATTGCAATCTTGTGTCGAGCGTATCTGTCTCACAGCTGTTCTTCGCCGTGAATGATGATTAAAATTGTGGCGAATATAACCGTGTATATGTATTGTAAGCAATTAGCTCTCTTAAGAATTCTTTTATCTTTTGTCAAGTAAACCAAACTTGCCCTGATACGAAGACCCACTAATGACCCAAGTAACTCATTTATAAATTCTATCTCACTTTAACTTAAAGTAAGGAAGTTAAATGAGCAACACACGCGTGTGTTAAGCCACACAGCGGAGAGTTTCAGGTATATAATTAGAAAATCTAAAGTAGTGAACATGAAATAGCAATCACAAGATTGTAACAAAATTTGAAGTGTTGTAGGGATCAACCTATATTTGGTCACTATGCGCTGGGGATGTAGAACAATCAAATATGTAACGGTGGATAACTACTAGCAATACGTGTTAATTGATTCTTTCGTCGGTTCTTCGTAGAACAACATTATACGAAATGAAAAGCTCTATACTGTTTATGTTCTACGAGACTAATTTATTGCGTTAACCGATTTTCAGCGTACAACGCTATCATCAGATTGTAACTGACTATTGTCGTCAAAGAAGTTAACACGTTTGTAAACAACATTGGAATAGATGTTGCTCATCTAAGTGTAAAGGGAGCAATTGGAAGAGATGTTACTAATCTAAATATAAAGTGAACAAACAAGGAAAACAAACTCTAAACTCGAAAACTGTGCCTCCGTAACAGTTTAGTTCATTCAACGATTTTCTCTGAGTTGTGTGTATCTGAGGTCATGTCATGTTTGTATATTCGACATGTAGTTTCACGTGACTTTGTCACACCAAGGGGTAATGTGTGACCATTGTCATACGATTCTTAACGAATTATACATACCTCCAGTCACATAACTGAGACGATATTGCGTAAGCAAACAATTTCAGTACAAGCCACTTGTGTGGTACAGTGTCAAAAGCCTTCCGGAAATCCATAAATACGGAATCCATTTGAAATTCCTTGCCAACAGCACTCACCACTTCGTACGAGTGAAGAGCTAGGTGTGTTTCACAAGAATGATGTTTTCGAAGTCCACGATGTGTGTCAATAGACACGTTACACGTGGTCGGCACCGCCCGGTTCTTCGGGATACAGTTTCGGTCTCTATAAACTGTCGCCACATCCGACAAAGAACAGAACGATTCATTTTAAGCCATCGGTCCACATCAGTTTGCCACAGTTCTGCTTCCATTCTTCCCAGTGTCCTCTACCGCAGATAGCCTGGTAGAAGTGTTCTCTGTGCCATACTGCACCGTCTGTGACTGTGTATATAGCGATTGTGGATGTGGGACTATCCGGCAAACACTATCCCGTTTGGCAGGTGCCCTGACGTCATCGTTGGCGTCGTTGTCCGTTGACCAGAATGCCATCTTCCGTCCAGAACATGATCGTACGAACATCAGTTCACAGTTTGTATGATTATATCGTGAATTACACACAAGACGGAGAAGAAGTGGTTTGTTGATCCAGTTTTAGACACCAGTGTAAAAGCATCTGACAATACTCAGATACTTTGCCAAGGATGACAAATAAGAAATTTGACGAAACTTCCTTATTACTCAGTTGATTTCCCTATAAGATTTGATTTCGTCAGTGCAGTTCAACACCAAAGCCTGCATTCGCATAAAACGATCTTGGTATTACCAATCCTTGGTAAAACAAGGAAATGGAGCGAGAAGAATAAAACTTTGGCTACTAATTGAGAAAACTATATTGTGTGGTCCGCAAAAGTACATTTTTACACTATTAACTACTGTGTGGGGTATCTGACTGCGGAGTACACCAAGGAAGTGTATTGCCTGACAGACGCTCTGTAATGGTGTACGCTGTCGTATTGCAGCTTTCAGCGGGTTCTGTGGTCACATTCAGCATTGTATATGAAACCCAAAGGCTCAGGTATTTTTGGAAGCATGTTATATTTTCTTGGGTGATAATGTTATTGCTAATATTACCGGGAAAGCCAATATTGGATTGATGAGACTCTGCAGTAAACGGTTTTGAAAATTTTTGAGACGTCGTGGTATGTACAAGGAAAACAATTAACTTCCTACAGCATGTTTTATGAGAATCGTACACTTTTACGAAATGCAAAGCAAAATTCAGTTTATCATCATTCGCAGTTTAAATATTTTATTCCACAGGAGATTTGTAGTTGTTTTAGGGCTTAATGCCATTTCAGGAGTGTTTTCGTATGAATCTGTCAAATCCTTATGAATATATAAGCTCCTTGCTATGGGTATTTTTAATCAGACGGACAAGAATCGTCCACATAAGGGTGAAAGTATTAAAGCCTGCAACCCTGGTAAATGTACATCCCTGAAAGCGTAATAAGGAAGGAAGTGCTCAAGGAATACTGTAGGGGCAAACACGGTATAAGATGGAAACATAATATTAGTATTAGCACTTTCAAAACCTTAATGCTACAATGGCTTAAATAACACAAAGCCCGCAACCTGAACATCTCGACTTCGTCTTCGTTTGATACTGGCATCGTACGCCCGATGATATAGCATGCGGCTGCCGGTAGAGTGACGTGTTTAGCAGTCTCCTCACAGATGGCGTGTCTTCAACTGCACCATATCTTGCGGCTACTTAATTCAGTATTTCCGGCGATTCGTCCTGCGACACGAATATACACATCAAAAAAAGTTTTGCATCACCTCGGTTCCGAGAGTTCCGGAACCTGTACAGAAAATTGGAATAGAGATCAATATAAACATCATTACGACCCTTTTTATTGCTCATGAAAACCACACATTGCAAATTGTACCATCATACAGCAAGAGTGGTTCAGGTTGCAGTACACACTGGTACCTCTAATACCCAGTAGCACGACCTCTTGCATTGATGCATGCCTGTATTCGTTTTGGTATACTATCCACAAGTTCATCAAGGCACTGTTGGTCCAGATTGTCCCACTCCTCTACGACGATTCGGTGTAGAACCCTCAGAGTGGTTGGTGGGTCACGTCGTCCATAAACAGCCCTTTTCAATCTATCCCAGGCATGTGCGATAGGGTTTATGTCTGGAGAACATGCTGGCCACTCTAGTCGAGCGATGTCGTTATCCTGAAGGAAGTCATTCACAAGATGTGCAGAATGGGGGCGCGAATTGTCGTCCATGAAGACGAATGCCTCGCCAATATGCTGCCGATATGATAGCCCTATCGGTCGGAGGATGGCATTCATGTATCGTACAGCCGTTACGGCGCCTTCCATGACCACCAGCGGCGTACGTCGGCCCCACATAATGCCACCCCTAAACAGCAGTGGACCTCCACCTTGCTGCACTCGCTGGACAGTGTGTCTAAAGCGTTCAGCCTGACCTGGTTGCCTCCAAACATTTCCCCGACGATTGTCTCATTGGAGGCATATCCGACACTCATCGGTAAAGAGAACGTCATGCCAATCCTGAGCGGTCCATTCACCCCCACCATCTAATAGGCGCAGCTCATGCATGGTTGTTTACAGCTTTGGGCGGGCTTAGTGATATCTCTGAACAATCAAAGAGACTCGGAGTGATGTAAAACCTTTTTTGGTGTCTGTAATATAGTGAGCCAAGTAACGCAACGTAAAATTTAATTCTCATAAACGACACCTCGCATTCTATGGGTGTACCAGCGTTTTCTACTTTTACCCCCATCGTGTTTTGTGAACACACGACTGTAAGAATAGTGTGTCAGAACTCTCCATTACATAAAACAAAATACCCAGCTTATCGCTATTCTTTGAATTGTGTAAGCACTCAGTTATCGATAGTAAAAATTTGAGGGCGAAACATGGGAGTGCGTTTCTAAAAATTGCTGTGAAACGAGGTATGTCTGTGAGATTGGAAATAGCAGTGTCGGTCGAGAGCTCTGAAACAGAAGACGTGTCACGTTGCCCTCACGTCACTGATGAAAGATCTTACCACACTCAAGGCCTGATTTCATTTATATGGCCAGGAGAGGTTTAGATGGCTGAACACCGGATCTCGACCAACGCCAGCAGCAATGTCGCGATACGATAAACCGCAATCGCGATAGGCTACAATCCGACCTTTATCAAAGCCGGAAACATGATGGTACGCATTTCTTCTCCTTACACGAGACATCGCAACAACGTTTCACCAGGCAACGCCGGTCAAATGCTTTTGTGTATGAGAAATCCGTTGGAAACTTTCCTCATATCAGCACGTTGTAGGTGTCGCCACCGGCGCCAGCCTTGTGTGAATGCTCTGAAAAGTTAATCATTTGCATATCACAGCATCTTCTTCCTGTCGGTTAAATTTCGCGTCTGTAGCACGTCACCTTCGTGATGTAGCAATTTTAATGGCCAGTAGTGTAGTTCCAGGTTATATGGTTGACGTATTGCACTTGTGGGAGGCACCGAGAACTAGAGGAGAATGCTCATTAACGAGTGCGGAAAAGCAACGTTACACAAGATATTGTTAAAAAGTCTGAAAATCTGGGGTAATTCCATTCCGATTAACGGAATCAGCGTTGGAAACGATCTCTGGTATCTGTTCAGACATTTCAGTTTATTTGCCTTCAGGTGCGAAGTTCATAACAGTACTGATGGGACAGTCTCGCGAGCGATGTTGGCGCTCTGCCTAGCAATTCAGAAGCAATACTAACTTTCTCGACCATATTGAGACCTAAAAATAAAATTAATCTTGGCGTAAAAAAGTCACCTCAGCTTAACTCCTTTGTGCTACCTGTGCCACAACACGAGCAACTGGTTCAAGGGGGAGTAGAAATACACCCTGACAGAAATGAAAGTTGTTACACCATGAAGCAACAATTCGGTATTTATCAGACTTTATGGATATGTTCATTACATACCGTGTTTTAAATTATTAAACTTCCATTCCATTCATGACTCATGTCCATCATCAGGATCAGCATGAGGTGCGATCTCTATAGGGACGAATACACTCCAGTGTTCGTAGTAGCATGGAAACGAAGCTTCAGAAGTCACGTTCACGTGTTTCTTTGACATGCCTGAAACACAAGCAGAGGCATTCCATGAAGAATACGGACTGCAGGTAACAATAACAGTATACTACTCCTATCGTATCCAGACAAACCTGGAGACAGGGCAGGTAAATCAAGGATCCGCAATTTCCTGAAGGCTTTTGTCAAGTGAACTGTAGTCTGATATCTTGTACTGTCCTGCTGGAATATTCAATTTGGTACGCCTGTCATGAAAGGTACGACGACAATATCGACAATTCTTGAAACATACCGGCAGGCATTCGATATTTATTCATCAACAACCTCACCAGTCATGTTTTCATGTCCAGTTGTTCCCCATACCATAATTTCGGGAGTTGGAGAGTTACGTGTCTCGAGAATCGCTGCTTCATTTGACTTTTCACACTGTCGTCTAAGTTCGCGTTAACGTCGATCTGACTGCCAGAAACAAAAGCAAGATTCATCCCTAAACACCACAGAATGCACTCAATGTCCCAGTTGACCCCGACACCACGTAACGAAAGTATCTGTTGTCAGTGGTGTGCTGTCAGAGTCGAACGATGTAAGTCAGCTCGGCATCTCAACCCAGCTTCCATTAGCCTGTTCCTGACGTTTCGCTGTGACACTCTTCCTGCATTCAGCTGCTGTCATCCGTCTATTCATCAGAGCCAACAGAACAATCCTATGAGCCGCTCGGTTTGGGGCGCCTTGTCACGGTTCGCGCGGCTCCCCCTGTCGGAGGTTCGAGTCCTCCCCCGGGCATGGGTGTGTGTGTGTGTTGTCCTTAGCTTAAGTTAGCTTCAGTTAGATTAAGTAGTGCGTAAGCATAGGGACCGACGGCCTCAGCAGTTTGGTCCCATAGTCCTTACCACAAATTTCCAATTACAATCCTACGATCTTCTAATTGAAGGTTCCGAGCCTCCACATCTTGCCACACTATTGTCTTTGTCCATTTCGTCACCACTCGTTCCGAATCCATAGAGATACAAGCCACTGTCCGTGCCATCTGCTGGTGTGATGGTCCGTGATGCGACTTTTCCCAAATCCCGAAATACGGCGATACGCTGCAATTGCACATCCTCTGGGCATGCCGTTTTGAGATCTCGATCTGAAACCTTCTCATAATGTCAGTCACACTCAACAGCGATCAAGTACTGACACCATTCATCATTATTTTTTATACTGAAAAGAAACTCGCATAAGGATGAAATTTTGAATAAAGCATTTCACAGCCATGGAAATGCTGGAGTATAGCAAGTACTTTGAATCATCGAGAATATTTTCATGAGGAACCTGACAGGTACTCTGTACGAAGTATATTTCCCCTACTGTGCAACTATTCTCAGTAAAAGTCAGTCACAAACGTTACTCGGGAAAAAAAGCCGAAGGATTTACTATGTAACAAACCACATCAGAGCTAGGGTTTCTTACCAGTAAGTAAACCCGATCATCTTCAGAAAGTTTATAGTAGAATTCGGAATCGCGGAATGTAGAAATTTCACTGACCCTACCTTAGTCTTCTTCATCGTCCCTCTCGTGAAGGACCTGTTGGTTTGCCAGAAACGTTGGATGTTTTACACCACGATGCAGTCACATACTCAGAATAAGTTTATCAAACCGATTTCGTT
The DNA here is from genome assembly GCF_021461395.2 of Schistocerca americana. Lineage (NCBI taxonomy): Eukaryota > Metazoa > Arthropoda > Insecta > Orthoptera > Acrididae > Schistocerca > Schistocerca americana. The sequence goes on from NC_060130.1 coordinate 254,090,900, forward strand.
GTCGAAAACCTACGCAAATAAGAGGAAACTAGGCGTTTCTGCGCATAGTAACAGCGGTGGTCAAGTCGTCCTAGTAGTGTATATACCTCCCATGTAAATGAAGTATTATTATTCTGTGTGACTGTACTGGCCGAAAGACAATGAGAAGTTCTCTCTTCGGGCATTGTATTCGCTACAGCTGGAGTTTAGGGGCTCGTTGCCGGATGGATTTCCGATGAAAGGACACTGTCCGTGGTTTCGCTGATATTTGCCTGGAGCTCATCCTCCATTCAGCTCCTACAGTGGAAGTAACGATTTCCAATCTCTACACAACATACCTCATGATGTTACACATTAACAACTACACAACTGCAATTTCAGTGCGGACATACCTGTGTTAAATGTCATTACGTAACCTAAGCAAATATATGTATCTACAGTACAAGTAGGACAGTAAAAATTCCCTGTTATTTCCAGATGAAGCGTAAATTCTCAGGCAACTGTCACTTCGGTATATTTTATCTCGCGTTTGAAAGACATCCGCGTTTCTTCTATAACACATATTACTTACTGACACTAAATGTACTTTAGATTACCTTATGACTATGTTGGAAACATAGATTGTGAATAACAGTTTACAACATTAGTTTCATTTCCTCTCTCTAACTTACAAATTTTCTGATTTATTAATGCACAGACTGCTATCCTGCAAAAACTGGGTGATTATAATTAAAGTACAGCTACGCACGGAGGTTCTGTGTGAATTACAATAATCGAATGGCAGTGAAACTTGTTTGTTACGCAAATGCGTTAATACAGAACCGATTTACGCTGGAAAAAAAATGGTTCCAATTTTGGCCACCAGGTGCAAATCTAGCGCTGTGAACGCAAGAAAGACGTACAGAAACGTTTCCACATGTAATTGATTAGGAACGGAACGTGCAAAGAAAAGGTCAAACAAGTGAGGTAAGCATAATATTGATTTTGTTATTAACCACCGCTTACACCATTTGTTCAGTTTGAGCACCTATGACGTCAACGAGATTCTGCATCCGTAAAACGACGTGATCAGTAGTTGCTCGCAGCAGTTCCGGTGGAATCTGAGCAACGTATTCCTGTAAACTGGCCTTCAGATCAGGTAGAGACAGCACGTCTTACTGGTAAATCCATTCTTTCAGCTATCCCCAGAGCCAAACGTCACACGGATACAGATCAGGTGATCTTGCAAGCGATGCGTCTGGAAAATCTCTGGAGATAAAACGCCGTGGAAGTTGTATTAAGCAGATTTTATACTGGTTGAACTTCCAGGTTGCAGATCAAGCTCACACGTCTTTTAGAAATCACTGTTGTCTTCTTAAAACTACACTCCTGGAAATTGAAATAAGAACACCGTGAATTCATTGTCCCAGGAAGGGGAAACTTTATTGACACATTCCTGGGGTCAGATACATCACATGATCACACTGACAGAACCACAGGCACATAGACACAGGCAACAGAGCATGCACAATGTCGGCACTAGTACAGTGTATATCCACCTTTCGCAGCAATGCAGGCTGCTATTCTCCCATGGAGACGATCGTAGAGATGCTGGATGTAGTCCTGTGGAACGGCTTGCCATGCCATTTCCACCTGGCGCCTCAGTTGGACCAGCGTTCGTGCTGGACGTGCAGACCGCGTGAGACGACGCTTCATCCAGTCCCAAACATGCTCAATGGGGGACAGATCCGGAGATCTTGCTGGACAGGGTAGTTGACTTACACCTTCTAGAGCACGTTGGGTGGCACGGGATACATGCGGACGTGCATTGTCCTGTTGGAACAGCAAGTTCCCTTGCCGGTCTAGGAATGGTAGAACGATGGGTTCGATGACGGTTTGGATGTACCGTGCACTATTCAGTGTCCCCCCGACGATCACCAGTGGTGTACGGCCAGTGTAGGAGATCGCTCCCCACACCATGATGCCGGGTGTTGGCCCTGTGTGCCTCGGTCGTATGCAGTCCTGATTGTGGCGCTCACCTGCACGGCGCCAAACACGCATACGACCATCATTGGCACCAAGGCAGAAGCGACTCTCATCGCTGAAGACGACACGTCTCCATTCGTCCCTCCATTCACACCTGTCGCGACACCACTGGAGGCGGGCTGCACGATGTTGGGGCGTGAGCGGAAGACGGCCTAACGGTGTGCGGGACCGTAGCCCAGCTTCATGGAGACGGTTGCGAATGGTCCAACCGGCCTCCCGCATGCCCACTATACGCCCTCGCCCAAAGTCCGTCAACTGCACATACGGTTCACGTCCACGCTGTCGCGGCATGCTACCAGTGTTAAAGACTGCGATGGAGCTCCGTATGCCACGGCAAACTGGCTGACACTGACGGCGGCGGTGCACAAATGCTGCGCAGCTAGCGCCATTCGACGGCCAACACCGCGGTTCCTGGTGTGTCCGCTGTGCTGTGCGTGTGATCATTGCTTGTACAGCCCTCTCGCAGTGTCCGGAGCACGTATGGTGGGTCTGACACACCGGTGTCAATGTGTTCTTTTTTCCATTTCCAGGAGTGTATTTAATGACATTGAACCGCTCCTCAAACCTTTCAGTCGGTGACACTCTCTCAACGCAGCACTGGTATTGCTGTTTCACTAACAGCGTACGACTCTCTTCTCAATAGTCATCCTGTTCACTCACGTTATGGTTTCTCAAATAACAGCGTAGATTTTATACTGTAATACAGACATGTATAGCATCAGATTTGCACCAGGTGTCCACAACTGTATCTGATTTGTTTTCCGGCATAACTCGGGTCCACGTTAAAGCATTAGCGTATCTGTCAAGTTTTGCTTCCATACAGCCCACACTGGACGTCCGTGAGTAGTTGCACTTTAATTATGACCACACGGTACTAGCCCGTGACAATTGAGACTTCTAGTAAACAATACATGAAATATATTCGCAGTAGCGAATATGGACAACCACCAGATGAGTAATGGAAGGACGACAGTGAAAATTCCTGCCGGACCGTGGCTTGAACTCTGATTTCGCGCTTATCGTGAGTGGTCGCCTTACCATTATGCTATCCGAGCATGCCTCATGACCAGGCTCCAATTTCCATATGTCGTCAGCCATGTGCTAACAACCTGCACTTGTACATCTATTATGTATACTTCCATACAGGGAAGACATTTTAATTTAAAGTAGCATTCCCGTTGTCAGATAAGGTACATCGATTGATAATGCCATCTACAAAGCGTAACAGTTTGCTAACAACACCAGGCCTAATATGCAATGGCAATTATGATCGACATTGCAGAAGCCTTTTATAATCTATGGTGGCCCGCATGTTCAAGAGGGTCGGACGACTGGAGATACCCGAAACACTATACAACAATCTATTAGACTACTGTAAGAACAGAGTGGTCGAATGGCAGACGGACGGCCGAAAAGTAATCAAACGAGTTACAAAAGGCTGCCCCCAACGATCCATTTGTGGCCCCATCTTCTCGGACATCACTATTGAACCTTTCCTGCAACTAGTGGAGGGATCAATAACGACAGATGGAGTTATCATATACGCAGACGACCATTTGGTCGCAGTGTCTGCTAACAGTAGGTCCCAGCTAGAAGAAAGAACAAATGGAACACTCAAAACAATAACACACTGGTGTCACAACAACAAACTCAAGATAGCCCATAACAAAACAACACACACTTAACTGAAAGTGTCTCTCCAGAGAAACCCTAGTGTAAAAAGAGGGAACACAAACTTTAAACGCTATCTTAGGGGTACACATAGACGAAAAACAAAATTTCCATGGACACATGCCCATTGCCACAAACAAAGCAGAAAAAATACTACACAAACTGGCAAGACTAAATTCAGAACAATTTAAACTCCAACTGTCATTTACACGGACATACCATTTTTCTCTCTTCGAGTCGGTACTTAGCTTCGCCTCCTGCACGGGCTCACAGGTTGAACAAATCAAAAACCAGACATTCGTCAGACGAGGACAAAGAAGCGGCTTACTCAGGCTATCGGGAGGTTCCGGCACTACATCAATGGAATCACTTGCTCGGAACAGACATTAAAGTGGGAAGGCACGACCAGGTCGAAACATCACTGGAGTACCAAATAACACGAAACGCCAACTAAAAACTGGAGAATGGATTCCTGGCAAGGTGAGTGGGACACCAGGAATAAGGGTCGCAGGCTACTGCAGTTCTTTCCCGATGTAAGCGAGGGACTAAAACTCAAACATGTCGATCCCAACCGCGGTATGGCTCACTTCTTAACAGGACACGGCCCTTATCCTACGCACTCACACCGCGTGAGTCTGAGGCAGACACCAACAAGCACATTAGGGGAAGAAGACTCTCCAGAACACATCGTCTTTTTCTGCAGAAGATTTACCATCATCAGACACACAATACACTTAAATCTCAATAATATTCAAGACACCATAAACGCAAAACTCAGAGGCGAAGACCAATGGACGATTTAAACACACTCACAGACGATAAATGTTCACGCAGTTCTAGAGCATTTGCTACATTTATGAAAATACTGACGTTGAATCTACTAAATTTGTGCTACATACACAGAAGATTGTGCTCTGTCTGTTGTATTTTTCATTATGAACACATTTATTATCACGAAAAAATTATTAAGCATGTAATATAATTCTTAAATACGATACTCGTTGTTCCAAAATTTGATACAATTGATGCGCAAAAGTGATACACAATTTTTTTGTCAAACAGTTCTATACACTGAAATACGTGTTTCTTGCTACTGTTGGCAATAATGTAGCCGTTGCCGTGCTATATTTCTTGCTAGCGTTGACATTAGTGCACCAGAGACTATAAATTGTGCTAGGTTTAAAATTGTTTGCTGGCTACTAGATTCAAATTTTGCACGCACATGGTCGTATTCAACAATTAGCTGGATGCAAATGTTTTCAAGTGTTATTCCTCCAGAGTCCGCTTTGTATAGTTTTCATTCTGACATAATAATGCAGAATGAAATGTTGTGATATAGGACACTAGACATCTTAAATTTATTTTTCCCCTGTATCGTACAATATTAAATTGGCATATGTTGGGATATGGGTTAGAGCACTAGTACTGTGACATCTTCATATAACAAGAAAGAATGGCTGTATACTATAAAAGATTTTGCATCAACCGTAAAAGAGGTGAATGACCCCACAAATGTCACTGAGCTGAGTCACATTTCAGATGATGATGCCATGTTGCCTTTCTGTGATGGAGTTGGAGTTGAACCTCATAGTTCTTGAAGAAAAAGTGTAACCTCTCTTTGGAGCAGTGAAACTTCAGCTAGTTTTGGGGAGTTTATTCCTTCAGAGTGTAAAAACCTGTGACCAAACGTAATGGGGCAGACACTTTGTCACAGATAATAACCTCAAAGAAAACATTGTAAACTCATTACTGAAACAAGAAAAGAGTATGCCAAAATCATTGCTATGCCTATGATCAAAGATGTGGCGAGAGGAAGGAAACTGGGGAGACTGATTCTGAGTCCGACATCTGTCTGAAAAACGAATGACACCTTGGAAGATGTTGATCTAGTTGACGAATTCACAGCAGACTCAATTGTAACGAATGATAAAGCACATGCAGGTGGTGGGGATTATATCTTGGCTCAGTTTCAAACAGAAAGAGGATTTCATACAGCTGCCAATGTATGTGCACCATACAAAAAGTACTGGAAGTATCTAAAGTCTTTGACCAGGACAAAATAAATTTTAACTTAAATGAAAACTGGTGCTTTTCATTTATTATTAAATGAAAAAAGATATTTATCATATTAAAAATAATGATGTAATAGGGAAATTGCCAATTCCTGACGCTGCTACTAGGGTTAAAAATTATAAAACGAAGAATCTGGCTTGTGTTTAACGATCCTGTTAATAATCATGAAAAAAGACAGTGATTCTCTTTTGCATATCTCTTATTTTTGTATTATTGTCGATAGATTAAATATAATTGTAGCAGTTTCTACCCATTAGCTGACTGTGTGTTATTAAAAATAGAAGAAATAGAAAAATTCTTGCAGTTCACTCTGACGTTCGTTTCATACCAAAAATACCCTAAAAATACCTCCACAGATACAGCCTACTTATACATATGTATAAGTTTTTTGGATTCTCTATCTCATTTTAAGACTCAGTCTTCTATTTTAAGTGTACACAACAGTACCACACGTGTATCCTATTTTGGACCAGCCATATCATATTTAAGATATCGAAAAAGTGATAGCGTTTTTATTTTTTTCTAGTTTACATTTGTAACTTCAAATATTTAACCATAGCTTCATTTTAAAGCAGTTAATACTGTTTGATATACAGTTTTTTCTTTAAAAAATACAGACTAATTTTGTGATTTTGTATCATACTTAAACCACCTTACCCTACATAAAACTCGATCAGGCAATGAATATACTGTTTTAATCTAGTACAACTGTTTTACAGAAAAAACTGTTGGTAAATACTTTTCGCGAGATTACAATGATATTCCCTCTTTTATTAGACAATATAATCTGAATTCATATGAGATCGTTTGTACAGGAAATATATTTTCATAGCAAGTGGAAATCGTTTATGGTTGCTCTTGGCCACAGAGCACTGTAAATTCCCACATTGAGTATAAAAGGTTTAAAGACAATAAAGTTCAAAAAGACAGCTTTGCTATGAGGCCCTTTTTTCATTTTATTGGCTTTCGGTCCGTAACCATTCAGCCATCTCAATAGTAATGCCAGTTACGACGATACGAAAGTAAGGACAACACAACACTCAGTCTCTGAGCGGAGAAAACCTCGGACCTGGCCGGTAATCGAAACCGTACCCATTCGCTTTGCAATCCGCAGCACTGACCACACAGCTACCGAGGCGGATGCGGTCAAGTCTTAAAAAAATGGCTCTGAGCACTATGGGACTTAACATCTGTGGTCATCAGTCCCATAGAACTTAGAACTACTTAAACCTAACTAACCTAAGGACATCACACACATCCATGCCCGAGGCAGGATTCGAACCTGCGACCGTAGCAGTCGCGCGGTTCCGGACTGCGCGCCTAGAACCGCTAGCAAGTCTTAAAACCACGCGGTGTGTACCGTCTCTGTCACGTAGCGTTGTTCAAATGCAGGGATGGAGGAACATTGTGTCAGCACATCGCGCTCCTGGCAGTTGTCGACCTTCCACACATTGGAGCTGCTATGTCTCGGTCAAATAGTTAGTTCCTCGGCTGGAATCATGAGACTCAGTCGATCCCGTCCCAGTCTTCTCACCAAGGCAAAATCCTTGAAAGTACCGCGAATTGAACACGGATCCTCCACATGGCAAAAATACACTGACATCTCAGAGGTGGATGACGACTATAATGTTTGAAAGTTCCATTTTCCACGCCACCTTTATAGACGATTATACACTCTGGTGGAAAAACAGAAATATCAAATTAATGTTCACGATCAAATTGTTCAGCATATTCATTACATATTGATTCCTGCCTCATATTCGAGGTCGCCGAAGCAGGCTTGGGCGATGTGGTCGACTTGCACATAGCCGGTTCGAATCGTGGTATTGGAAGACATTTTCGCCGTCATCATTTAGCCACCAAGGAGACAGGAGACAAGAGACGGTGGCTTAATGTTACTGCTTCCAGACTTTGAGCCGGAGTCCAAGTAAAGCACCATTCTTTGAGGTATGAATTATTCAGAGTCCTGTCACCGGTTTTCGCGCAAACTTTACTAACTCATACACTTTCTCTGCACAAGGAGCGTGCGTATATATGGCCAAGTGACTGCGTATTCATGGGATCAACATGATAAACCACGTGAATATGAAAGGTCTGCATCTCGAAACTACGGAGAATTGAGCACATCGGAACACTGAAACTTCATGTACGATAATGGGCACTTTACTTGTGATGAGAACTTAAAGTATAATGAGCACATATTAAAAGCTAAGATAAAATTTCTCGGCCTTGTGTTCACACCAACAAAATTTTGATTTGTCTTCAGTTAGTACACACAGCGCCAAAACACCATTCATGTGTTAAAATTATCGTGGAATACGGCAACGTTGTAAAATTATTTTCTTCGATGTAAATACACCGAGAATTGATGGATGGTTGTAAGGCTTCTGCAAGTTGATTGTCAGCATCTAAAAAACCGGTAACTGAATTCAAATCCAGACTTACTTCTTCTTAAGATGGCTCACATAAATGACATCCCCCAGCTACAATCATAGACTAAAATGAGAAGGTGTCAAATACTCTGTTGAAAGATTGGCGATGAAAAGTAAATTTACAAGCAGAAGTAAATGAAAGAAAGCTTTATGTTGTATGCGTATCACAACACCTGAATGCTGAGCAATTGTAAATAAAACAATCAAACATAGTCCGAACAGGCCTTGAAAGTACAACGGTACCAACCGGCCACCGTGTCATCCTTAGCCCTTGGATGTCAGCGCATGCGGATACTAAGGGGCATGTAGTCAGCACATCGCTCTCACGGCCGCTGTGTCTTCGCGACCCGTGCCGCTACTTCTCAGTCAAGTAGCTCCGCAATTGACCACACAAGGGCTGACTGCGCAGCACTCGCTACCAGCACTCGGCAGGCCCGGACGGTGACACATACAAGTGCTAGCCAAGCCCGACACCGCTTAACTTCGGTGATCTGACAGGAACCGGTGATACCACTGTGGCAAGGTCGTTGGTGCGCAATTGAAAATAGGGAAATGATTTATGAGCAGTGTTCGTAACACATCAAAAAAGAGGTCATCTAATTTGGTACCCCAGTTTTTGCATCAGATGGAATGTGAGTTCACCACTTTACACGAGAAAAGCAACAGCAACTAAATGAGTGTGTGGAAGCTGGTGGTTCTTCAGGGAAAGAGGGAATTTAGTTTTGTGACTGGATGACAGTTATCAGTTAAACGACAGAAGGAGAGTCGTGAGCATGATCTATCTGTCAATTGTATGAACTTGCTCTTGTCATCATATTTTCACTGTTTGTGTATTGATTTTTTCGAGATGGAGACTGGGCATCAAGTCAAACCGTCATTTGTCTAAACGAGCTTTCAAATTCATCTGAAGGCCATATACATATTGGCCAGTCCACCAGGCCAACAGATGTTCCCCGAGGCACCAATTCTACGTGCGGGTAGCACACTCCCTGTCTTGTCAGATAGAACACTGTGCATTAATCCGTACGATGAAGTCAAATGTAAAAGTAATTATTCTTGTCGACTGTCTCGAAGAGAATAATACATTACATAAAAAATACGACTACAATTCTTCTGCAGCAATTAGATATAAAATTTCCTGCAACACGGCCTGACTAGTTAAGTAAAGAAATAATCTTTCATCAGAGTAATGCGCCCGCCTAGAGATGTGTTTTAACAGTACGAAAACAGATGGACTCGTCCCACATCTAAAGAAATTTATGCCTAGTAAACACATTTAATAAGTCCCCATAGTTATACAGTGATATTACACAGATCTTCCAGAATCACACTGCGGGGATACCATGTGCCTAGGGGGAAATCGACGGCCAAAGTACGATGATAGACAACACAATTTCATTAAAAATTACTTCACTTTTGATCGAAAACAATTAGTCTTTCACTGAAGGGCCAATAACGACTGAGCTAGTCATCATTTGAATCTTGTGATGTATTATTACTACTGTTTTAATTTATGTTCCCAGTTGGACTTCCCACAATTCACCGTTTTAAATTTTACATTTTTTCCCTTTTAAAATCTTCTAGGTATCTAAAGACGTGTTCAGAGAGCATCTGCCGTTGACAGAGAGATGGAACTGAATAAAGATAAAAAAAAACAGATTTTCTCAAGAAATCAGTGAGAGATGTTACAAGAAAGACACTTGTACGCAATGAAAAGGCGTTCTATTGACTTTCGGATAGCATACATGCCATCAGGAGGCAATAAACATTTCTTCCTCCTGAATATGTATTGTGTATCGATCATGATTTTGACGGAACTGCTAAGTCGTTGAAACGTGCAGAGCTATACTGGCAGCCGTTCTTCCTGTTTACTGAGCCCAAGTAAAACACAGAGGTTGCAAAATAATACAGGTGCAATGAGTCCGCTATGGCACACACCGACTGGTGGCAAAGAGGTACACCATGTGATCAAAAGTATCCAGAAACCTGGCTGAAAAAGACTTACAAGTTCGTTCCGCGCTCCATCGGTAATGCTGGAATTCAATACGATGTTGGCCCACATAGCCCTGATGGCAGCTTCCACTCCCGCAGGCATACGTTCAGTAACATACTGGAGGGTTTCGTGGGGAATGGCAGCCCATTCTTCACGGAGTGCTGCAGTGAGGAAAGGTATCGATGTCGGTCGGTGAGACCTGACGCGAAGTCGGTGTAAGTATAGTGTAAGTATAGATATCTTCCAAAATCTGGATTTAGTTTCGCCTCCTGACACTTCATTCTTTATTATTTGGATTCAAACCTGTTTCTGAGAAAACATTTGTAAAGTAATTCACCCGAAAATGCTATAAGTGCAATTGTAACGTGCACGGATTGTATATACATGACACGATGATGATGATGATGATGATGATGGTTTGTGGGGCGCACAACTGCGCGGTCATCAGCTCCCACGCAAAGTCCCGGTTTTGACACACTTCAATTTTTACACAGTCCAATTAGCCACTGTTGCTAATGATGACGATGGTGGTGATATGATGAGGAAAACACAAACACCTAGTCCCCGGGCAGAGAAAATCCCCAACCCGGCCAGGAATCGAACCTGGGACCCCATGATCCAGAGCTAGCAATGCTAGCCACCAGACTATATACATGACACGTTTGTCTAAATGACTATTATAAAATTCGCTGTTTCTGTAATTTAGTGTGAACCTGACAGAGGCGTTATATTCTTCACATGTTAGTTTTCATGACAGAACACAATATTTTTAATTAAATCAACATTTTCTATTTCGTGGGACTGAGGAAATTATCGGTACATCCGTATCGTTGTGTTGAGGAATGAAGACACTTTTATTAAAGCAAGCTGACTGTAATCTTTGTATGTCCATCCCTGTAATATATAGTTACAAGGTCTTCGGTTTTTCAGTACGAAATGAAAATCAAAATACCTGCAGATGTCTCTTTTACATTTGATTTATTTACGCAACCAGTTTCAGTGTTCCATTGCACCATCCTCAGGCCCCTTGATCAATGTAAATTAGAGGTATCCAACCTCGTGTGTGTGTGTGTGAAATCTTATGGGACTTAACTGCTAAGGTCATCAGTCCCTAAGCTTACACATTACTTAACCTAAATTATCCTAAGGACAAACACATACACCCATGCCCGAGGGAGGACTCGAACCTCCGCCGGGACCCCAACCTCGTGTGCAGTCATAATAGTAGTCAATATAAATAATAACCACTGTCTGTAGAAATCCGGTTTACACGACACTGCCCTTTCGTTCATCAACGGACGACTCGGTTGAGTCGTTCGGCTGTTCTGATCTTCAAATTTTCTCCTTTTAAAAATTTCTAGATCTCTAATGAGGAGTCCAATAACTATATGCCCTGACACAGAAGTGGGACTGAGTAAAGCTAAAGAATGAGATAAATACGTTCTGAAGAAACCATTTGGAGATGTTACAAGAAAGATATTGGTACGTCATGAAAAGGGGTGCTATTGACGTTCAGACAGTATTCATTCGAAGGAGAGGCAATAAACATTGCTTCCTCTTGCGTATGCATCGCGTACTGACCATGATAGTGAGTCGTTCGCTGGGTCGAGTCGTCGGTTGATGAACGAAGGGATAGAAAAGTCGCGTAAACCAGAGCTCTATGGACACCGAATATTTAATATTGACTTCCGTTATGACTGCACACGAGGTTGGATTCCTTCCAGTTTACGTTGGTCAAGTGGCCTGAAAATGGTGTAATGAAACATTGGGCCGGCCGCTGTGGCCGAGAGGTTCTAGGCGCTTCGGTCCTGAATCGCGCTGCTGCTACAGTCGCAGGTTCGAATCCTGCCTCAGGCATGGATGTGTGCGATGTCCTTAGGTTAGATAGGTTTAAGTAGTTCTAAGCCTAAGGGACTGATGACCTCAGATGTTAAGTCCCATAGCGCTTGGAGCCATTTAAACCATTTTGAAACACCGGAACTGAGGCGAATGCAGCAAGGTTTCTAAGGCGGTCAGCCTGACCGGGTTGCTTCCAAACACGTCTCCGACGATTGTCTGGTTGAAGGCATATGCGACACTCATCGGTGAAGAGAACGTGATACCAATCCTGAGCGGTCCATTCGGCATGTTGTTGGGGCCATCTATCTCGCGCTGCATGTTGTCGTGGTTTCAAAGACGGACCTCGCCATCGTCGTCGGGAGTGGAGTTGTGCATCATGCAGCCTATTACGGACAGTTTGAGTTGCAACACGACGTCCTGTGGTTGCGCGAAAAGCATTGTCCAACGTGGTGGCGTTGCTGTCAGGGTTCCTCTGAGCCATAATCCGTGGGTAGCGGTCATCCTGCAGTAGTAGGCCTTGGGCGGCCAGCGCGGGGCATGTCAGGGACAGTTCCTGTCTCTCTGTATTTCCTCCATGTCCGAACAACATCGCTTTGGTTCACTCCGAGACGCCTGGACACGTCCCGTGTCGAGAGCCCTTCCTGGCATAAAGTAACAATGCGGACGCGATCGAACCGCAGTATTGACCGTCTAGGCATTGTTGAACTACAGACAACACGAGTAGTGTACCTCCTTCCTGGTGGAATGACTGGAACTGATCGGCTGTCGGATCACCTCCGTCTAATAGGCGCTGCTCATGCATGGTTATTTACATCTTTGGCGGGTTTAGTGACATCTCTGAACAGTCAAAGGGACTGAGTGTGTGATACAATATCCACAGTCAACGTCTATTTTCAGGAGCTCTGGGAACTGGGGTGATGTAAAATTTGTTTTGATATGTGTATTACGTTGCTTCCATCAGAGTGAGTTCTTTGAGGAATAATTAACTAAACAATTTCACAAATACTGTACACCCCACTATGCTATTGTATCACTGTTACTACGTACTTCATTCGCGGTATTTTCATTATTTCAATTCAAAAACTTCAGAAACAATGACGAAATTTGTGCTGCATTACGATTCCGGTTCAAATTAAACACGTGAAGTTTTACTTAGCGCGTTAATATCCAAATCTAACTTATAAGCGGTTTAGCTATTGTCCCAAATGGCTCGATAGGCTCCTTTGAAGGCAGTTTTCTCCACTGCGCTTAGCGGAAAGCGATTCTTCGGCTCCCTGCTCTTGAGCCGTGATGAGGCAGGCTCGAATGCACGCGCCGGGAAGGCTGGCAAACAGTGCGTAATTTGTGCGTAGCATTTGTTCCGGCAGAGATACCGCGGCCCGCGACCTGTGTGCGCGCTCTGCCCGAGCGTGCCGGTCAATGCAGCTCGACCGATAATCAGGCATTCGAGTGCGACGCGAGGCGTTCACTGAGCACGCTACCCAAGGAGTGAATGCACGCACTGCTGGCAGCACACGCCAGCCATCAAACCTCAGACCACTGCTAAGCAAACTTAGTCTAATGGTGGGCGAACCAGATACTGGCAACAGCCGAGAACTGGGTCACTGCTGATATGAATCTAGGACGCCACATTGTTGTTTGATCGAATATTGAAAGTCAAATGTTTCCGAAAGAACTGAATAAAAATCCCAATAAATATAGGTATTAAATGAAGGCAGTAAGTTCTTCGAAATCACTCGCTCTGTGATTGTAATGACACCCGAACAGAAGGTAACAGAGAGAAGGTCGGAATACTGAATTCGGACTTTCGAAATTGTTTCACCTTTTAATTATCGTATCAACATTGAAGGGAAGACGAATGGAATATTCCAGAATTTGAAACACGAACAGCTGCTAGCATGAGTTTCTTAGAAATAGATACCTTAGGGCAGGCTGTTCCAACCGAGCTCCAGGGAGCCGGAGCGCTCCGGAGCGCTCACTGCGGCAGCTCAAAGCCCGCGTGGAGGAAAGCGAACTCACTGACCCCTGGCCGCATGCAGCCGTAATAATCCGTGCTCAATGACAGCTATGACTAGCCGCGGGAGCTCTGTACCTCTATTGGAGGATACCTTTCTATTCATTGAGAGGGATAGTCGACCGCAGTGTTTTGTATGTCATAAAGTATTTAATTCTGCGAAGAGGTACAATATACAGAATTAAATACAGTCAGGTAGAAGGCGTTACACGCAGAGAACTGGTAGCCAGGCTTAAGAACGACATACCAGTAGACGTATGTTTAAAAACGGATTCGTAATACGGAGGGTATCAAAACATGCAACATAGTTCGTGTTCTGTAATGCACCAAGAGGCACTGTGTGCTGAAACAGTAGAGCTAGGTGGCGTAATGAAAGATGTCGTGAACTGTGCGTCGTCAAAGGATTCCTGAAAGATGTGGAAGCGGAGTATGGGGATATATCTTACCACAGTACAGTTCGTTGGCTGAGTCGGGGAAAAGTTATTGATGTTTTCTTTGCCATTAGTGAGGAAATACCCATTTTCTCGAAATGAAAGGGGAAGAAATGCGTTGTCTGAAAGATATAAAATGGATATCAGACCTGGCGTTCCTAGCTGACATAACTATGCATCTGAATAATTTAAATCTGTCATTGCAGGGCAAAGGGCAGCTAATCGTTGACATGCACGACCAGATCAAAGTGTTCATGGAAAAGTTACGTTTATTTGAGAGACAGATGAGTAATGGACATCTGACGTTCTTCAATCATCTTGCTTCTTTAAAACTACCTGATGGTACTACTTTCGGCCATTACCAAGCAAAGCAGCTCATCACGTCGTTTGAAACACGATTCCGAGACCTCACTAGTTTGGAAATGGAACTTAAGGTATTCAGCACTCCTTTTTCAGTTTCCACCGATGACTTGTCATCGTCGCTTCAATTGGAGATTATTGATTTGCAAAATTCAACTTTGTTGAAAGAGAGGTACTACATCACGTTGTATTTGTCACGATGGTAGTGTTCATTACAGAAAAAACATTTCCCAAACTTCACAACAATGCCGCTCAGATCATGTGCATGTTTGGATTTACGTTTTGATGTGAGCAGCTTTTCTGAGCAATGAAAACAGTTATAAAGTAAGGAACGATCGCTTCTTCAGGATGCAACAATGAAGACCATCCTCCGCATTAACGCTGCGAACACTTTGACACCTGTTATTTCCGATCTTGCAATGAAAAGAAAATTTCAAACTAGAGAGGCCCAATAAATTTAGTATGCAATTTCTTGTAAAACATTTGTTTCTTATTTATTTCCTGAAGATCGTATTTCCTGGTGTAGCACGTCACCACGTCTTAGCAGCTAAGAGTGTGAGGTTTTCGATCTTGTAAGACGCAGCTGGCACACCAAAACCCTTGCCTTGCCGCCTGCCTCAGCCAGCCGTGCCAAGTGCCGGCGTTCCGGCCCACTTGACTGGTCACAGCGAGCGACACGGCTCCCTGGAGCAGGGAGCGCTCCGCGGCTCACAGCGGAGCCCACGAGCTGGAACAGCCTGGCTTAGGGGCTGCGAAGCAACTCAAATCGCTTGATACGGGCAAGTCTTCAGGTCCAGATTGTATACCGATTAGGTTCCTTTCAGATTACTCTGATACAATAGCTCCCTACTTAGCAGTCATATACAACCGCTCGCTCACCGATAGATCTGCACCTACAGATTGGAAAATTGCGCAGGTCGCACCAGTGTTTAAGAACGGTAGTAGGAGTAATACATCGAACTACAGACCTATATCATTGACGTCGGTTTGTAGTAGGGTTTTGGAGCATATACTGTATTCAAACATTATGAATCACCTCGAAGGGAACGATCTATTGATACGTAATCAGCGTAGTTTCAGAAAACATCGTTCTTGTGCAACACAGCTAGCTCTTTATTCGCACGAAGTAATGGCCGCTATTGACAGGGGATCTCAAGTTGATTCCGTATTTCTAGATTTCCGGAAAGCTTTTGACACCATTCCTCACAAGCGGCTTCTAATCAAGCTGCGGGCCTGTGGGGTCTCAGTTGTGCGAGTATGGGGATATATCTTACCACAGTACAGTTCGTTGGCTGAGTCGGGGAAAAGTTATTGATGTTTTCTTTGCCATTAGTGAGGAAATACCCATTTTCTCGAAATGAAAGGGGAAGAAATGCGTTGTCTGAAAGATATAAAATGGATATCAGACCTGGCGTTCCTAGCTGACATAACTATGCATCTGAATAATTTAAATCTGTCATTGCAGGGCAAAGGGCAGCTAATCGTTGACATGCACGACCAGATCAAAGTGTTCATGGAAAAGTTACGTTTATTTGAGAGACAGATGAGTAATGGACATCTGACGTTCTTCAATCATCTTGCTTCTTTAAAACTACCTGATGGTACTACTTTCGGCCATTACCAAGCAAAGCAGCTCATCACGTCGTTTGAAACACGATTCCGAGACCTCACTAGTTTGGAAATGGAACTTAAGGTATTCAGCACTCCTTTTTCAGTTTCCACCGATGACTTGTCATCGTCGCTTCAATTGGAGATTATTGATTTGCAAAATTCAACTTTGTTGAAAGAGAGGTACTACATCACGTTGTATTTGTCACGATGGTAGTGTTCATTACAGAAAAAACATTTCCCAAACTTCACAACAATGCCGCTCAGATCATGTGCATGTTTGGATTTACGTTTTGATGTGAGCAGCTTTTCTGAGCAATGAAAACAGTTATAAAGTAAGGAACGATCACTTCTTCAGGATGCAACAATGAAGGCCATCCTCCGCATTAACGCTGCGAACACTTTGGCACCTGTTATTTCCGATCTTGCAATGAAAAGAAAATTTCAAACTACAGAGGCCCAATAAATTTAGTATGCAATTTCTTGTAAAACATTTGTTTCTTATTTATTTCCTGAAGATCGTATTTCCTGGTGTAGCACGTCACCACGTCTTAGCAGCTAAGAGTGTGAGGTTTTCGATCTTGTAAGACGCAGCTGGCACACCAAAACCCTTGCCTTGCCGCCTGCCTCAGCCAGCCGTGCCAAGTGCCGGCGTGCCGGCCCACTTGACTGGTCACAGCGAGCGACACGGCTCCCTGGAGCAGGGAGCGCTCCGCGGCTCACAGCGGAGCCCACGAGCTGGAACAGCCTGGCTTAGGGGCTGTGAAGCATCTCAAATCGCTTGATACGGGCAAGTCTTCAGGTCCAGATTGTATACCGATTAGGTTCCTTTCAGATTACTCTGATACAATAGCTCCCTACTTAGCAGTCATATACAACCGCTCGCTCACCGATAGATCTGCGCCTACAGATTGGAAAATTGCGCAGGTCGCACCAGTGTTTAGGAACGGTAGTAGGAGTAATACATCGAACTACAGACCTATATCATTGACGTCGGTTTGCAGTAGGGTTTTGGAGCATATACTGTATTCAAACATTATGAATCACCTCGAAGGGAACGATCTATTGATACGTAATCAGCATAGTTTCAGAAAACATCATTCTTGTGCAACGCAGCTAGCTCTTTATTCGCACGAAGTAATGGCCGCTATCGACAGGGGATCTCAAGTTGATTCCGTATTTCTAGATTTCCGGAAAGCTTTTGACACCATTCCTCACAAGCGGCTTCTAATCAAGCTGCGGGCCTGTGGGGTTTCAGTTGTGCGACTGGATTCGTGATTTCCTGTCAGGGAGGTCGCAGTTCGTAGTAATAGACGGCAAATCATCGAGTAAAACTGAAGTGATATCAGGTGTTCCCCAGAGAAGCGTCCTGGGACCTCTGCTGTTCCTGATCTATATAAATGACCTGGGTGACAATCTGAGCAGTTCTCTTAGGTTGTTCACAGATGATGTTGTAATTTACCGTCTACTAAGGTCATTCGAAGACCAGTATCAGTTGCAAAGCGATTTAGAAAAGATTGCTGTATGGTGTGGCAGGTGGCAGTTGACTCTAAATAACGAAAAGTGTGAGGTGATCCACATGAGTTCCAAAAGAAATCCGTTGGAATTCGATTACTCGATAATGAGTATAATTCTCAAGCTTGTCAATTCAACTAAGTACCTGGGTGTTAAACTTCAGTTGGAAAGACCACATAGATAATATTGTGGGGAAGGCGAGCCGAAGGTTGCGTTTCATTTGCAGGACACTTAGAAGATGCAACAAGTCCACTAAAGAGGCAGCTTACACTACACTCGTTCGTCCTCTGTTGGAATATTGCTGCGTGGTGTGGGATCCTTACCAGGTGGAATTGGCGGAGGACATCGAAAGGGTGCAAAAATGGGCAGCTCGTTTTGTATTATCACGTGATAGGGGAGAGAGTGTGGCAGATATGATAGGCGAGTTGGGATGGAAGTCATTAAAGCAAAGACGTTTTTCGTCGCGGCGAGATCTACACTCCTGGAAATGGAAAAAAGAACACATTGACACCGGTGTGTCAGACCCACCATACTTGCTCCGGACACTGCGAGAGGGCTGTACAAGCAATGATCACACGCACGGCACAGCGGACACACCAGGAACCGCGGTGTTGGCCGTCGAATGGCGCTAGCTGCGCAGCATTTGTGCACCGCCGCCGTCAGTGTCAGCCAGTTTGCCGTGGCATACGGAGCTCCATCGCAGTCTTTAACACTGGTAGCATGCCGCGACAGCGTGGACGTGAACCGTATGTGCAGTTGACGGACTTTGAGCGAGGGCGTATAGTGGGCATGCGGGAGGCCGGGTGGACGTACCGCCGAATTGCTCAATGATGATGATGATGTTTGGTTTGTGGGGCGCTCAACTGCGTGGTTATCAGCGCCCGTACAAATATCCAATCTTTGCTCAGTCCAATTTCGCCACTTTCCTGGATGATGATGAAATGATGAGGACAACACAAACACCCAGTCATCTCGAGGCAGGTGAAAATCCCTGACCCCGCCGGGAATCGAACCCGGGACCCCGGGCTCGGGAAGCGAGAACGCTACCGCGAGACCACGAGCGGCGGACCCGAATTGCTCAACACGTGGGGCGTGAGGTCTCCACAGTACATCGATGTTGTCGCCAGTGGTCGGCGGAAGGTGCACGTGCCCGTCGACCTGGGACCGGACCGCAGCGACGCACGGATGCACGCCAAGACCGTAGGATCCTATGCAGTGCCGTAGGGGACCGCACCGCCACTTCCCAGCAAATTAGGTACACTGTTGCTCCTGGGGTATCGGTGAGGACCATTCGCAACCGTCTCCATGAAGCTGGGCTACGGTCCCGCACACCGTTAGGCCATCTTCCGCTCACGCCCCAACATCGTGCAGCCCGCCTCCAGTGGTGTCGCGACAGGCGTGAATGGAGGGACGAATGGAGACGTGTCGTCTTCAGCGATGAGAGTCGCTTCTGCCTTGGTGCCAATGATGGTCGTATGCGTGTTTGGCGCCGTGCAGGTGAGCGCCACAATCAGGACTGCATACGACCGAGGCACACAGGGCCAACACCCGGCATCATGGTGTGGGTAGCGATCTCCTACACTGGCCGTACACCACTGGTGATCGTCGAGGGGACACTGAATAGTGCACGGTACATCCAAACCCTCATCGAACCCATCGTTCTACCATTCCTAGACCGGCAAGGGAACTTGCTGTTCCAACAGGACAATGCACGTCCGCATGTATCCCGTGCCACCCAACGTGCTCTAGAAGGTGTAAGTCAACTACCCTGGCCAGCAAGATCTCCGGATCTGTCCCCCACTGAGCATGTTTGGGACTGGATGAAGCGTCGTCTCACGCGGTCTGCACGTCCAGCACGAACGCTGGTCCAACTGAGGCGCCAGGTGGAAATGGCATGGCAAGCCGTTCCACAGGACTACATCCAGCATCTCTACGATCGTCTCCATGGGAGAATAGCAGCCTGCATTGCTGCGAAAGGTGGATATACACTGAACTAGTGCCGACATTGTGCATGCTCTGTTGCCTGTGTCTATGTGCCCGTGCTTGTGTCAGTGTGATCATGTGATGTATCTGACCCCATGAATTTGTCAATAAAGTTTCCCCTTCCTGGGACAATGAATTCACGGTGTTCTTATTTCAATTTCCAGGTGTGTATTTACGAAATTTCAGTCACCAACTTTCTCTTCCGAATGCGAAAATATTTTGCTGAGCCCAACCTACATAGGTAGGAATGATCATCAAAATAAAATTAGAAAAATCAGAGCTCGAACAGAAAGGTTTAGGTGTTCGTTTTTCCCGAGCGCTGTTCGGCAGTGAAATGGTAGAGAGATAGTATGATTGTGGTTCGATTAACCCTCTGCCAAGCACTTAAATGTGAATTGTAGAGTAATCATGTAGATGTAGATTGAAGTGGCAGGTATAGGATTAAGCGATTGCCGAATCGACAGTCAACTAAAACTGCTAAATAGTGGAATGGCCACCAGGCGAGATTCATGGCAGGTTCTGTACAGATAATGAGCAAAGAGTTGTTCCTCTTTTAATAGCAGTATTTATCGTAGATCCCTGGAACAACAAATGCTGTCTAGCGATTGGACAAGAGGCGCAAGTCATCCTCGTTTTCAAAAACGGTCCTCGAACTAATGTACGTAATTATAAGCCCATATTGCCGACGTCAGTGTTGTAGAACTGTGTAATACTTTTATGCTCACTCATTATTTTGTTTCTGGCGAAGGAAATCCTAAAAAAAATCAACATAGATTTCACTAACAGAGATCCTGTGAAACTCAGCTGTCTCTGTTAATTAGATGGTTCAAATGGCTCTGAGCACTATGGAACTTAACGTCTGAGGTCATCAGTCCCCTAGAACTTAGAACTACTTAAACCTAACTAACCTAAGGACATCACACACATCGATGCCCGAGGCAGGATTCGAACCTGCGACCGTAGCAGTCGCGCGGTTCCGGACTGAAGCGCCTAAAACCGCTCGGCCACCGCGGCCGGC
Source organism: Schistocerca americana (assembly GCF_021461395.2). Lineage (NCBI taxonomy): Eukaryota > Metazoa > Arthropoda > Insecta > Orthoptera > Acrididae > Schistocerca > Schistocerca americana. The sequence goes on from NC_060130.1 coordinate 254,111,841, forward strand.
TGTCTCTGTTAATCCATGAAGTCCATATAAGACGACGCCTAGGTTTATGTTATGTTCCTCGAATTGAGAATGGCATTTTATGTATCTTTGCGCTGCGAGTACTCCTACGGAATGATAAAGAGTCGTTATTGTTTACAGATTATATTACTGATCTACTGATTAACGTTGAGGGCTGCATGAGACTTTCAACTGACGATACTTGTGTCTGTAGGAAGGCTGCTACGACAAAGACTCCTAGCGAAAAACAGGAAGAGCTGCAGAGAATAAAAAGTATTGTTTGACAAAACGCAAAACATTTGCTTGCAACGATGTATGTTAATACGTGCAATGGATGATCGACATTTCATCATCTCACGTCACTCTGTTGTCTACAATCAAATTTATGCACTAAGATCCGCAGCTATTTTAACTATGTGTGGTAAATATCTGGTCACGAAGTCCATATTCCTTTTTCATAATTTGAAAATTTGATTACTGTGTTTTTTGCTATTGGACTACTGCAGTGCGCGTACACCGAAGTTGATGTACGTATTATGTCCCCGTATAGCCTTGTCGAGTATGCATGCTTATCCCTTCCGCTGTGGTTTGATGACTTAGTTGAAACTCCATATTTGCACTTGTACTTTGCGAAATATTACTCTGCAAGTATTGCACGTGTTATCACCCATTTTTTCAAGAAAATACCTCATTTATGCCTGTTGTGAACATGCTGTTACTTAGGAAATATATAGGGATTACATAGGAATTATGTAATCAAAGAATGTAAAAAATTGAATAGTGGTCCACATAAACGTGAAAATTAATGTGTTGCTTCAACCGTAGAATTGAATGGGCAACATATAAATAACAATTCTCTAGTGACAACATTGTCTATGGAAATGCAGAGTGGAGGAAAAGAGAACAAAAGGGGGAAAAAAAGGAAAACAAAACTTCTCGTTCTTTTGAATTGATTGCCCTCGTAAAATCCAGGTCACTATTAAGATGAAGTGACAAGTTAAATTGTTTGACCATTTCCGTTAGCTGCGTGTTATGGAACGATGTTCAAGAGCCTCATTTCTTAGTAGATTCACAGAAAGACTGCCGTTTCACTTTCGCCTTGTTCGCAGCTAGGAGCAAAAGTTTCTCATAGAACAGTCTGCAGCCTCGTAACTTTGGTAAAAAAAGAGAATATCTTCGAATGTGTAAGACTGTCTAGTGCAGGAAAAAATGTGTGTGAATTTCTAAGGGACCAAACTGCTGAGGTCATCGGTCCCTAGATTTATACACTACTTAAAATTATTCAAACCAACTTATACTAAGAACAACACACATACCCATGCTCGAGGGAGGACTCGAACCTCCGGCGGGAGGGGCTGCGCAAACCGTGACATTGCGCCCTTAGACCACGCGACACTAGTGCAGGAAACCACCAGAATGTTCAGAGATAAAGGGGTTGGGTAGAAACATGGAGTCACCGAAAACTCTACACGTTACTATGTCTAATACGGCGCAGGTACTAGCTGGCATTTAAAGCAGCTTTCAGTCGTTTCGGAATGGATAAATATAGTTCCTGTATTGTATTCAAGGGAACCTTACACGATTCTCTTGCGCCGGCCGGAGTGACCGTGCGGTTCTAGGCGCTACAGTCTGGAACCGAGCGACCGCTACGGTCGCAGGTTCGAATCTGCCTCGGGCATGGATGTGTGTGATGTCCTTAGGTTAGTTAGGTTTAAGTAGTTCTAGGGGACTGATGACCACAGAAGTTAAGTCCCATAGTGCTCAGAGCCATTTGAACCTTTTTTATTTTTATTCTCCTGCAAAATAGTGACATGTTCAGTTAACCATGATGAAAGTGGATACCGATCACGCACCCGTCTCTCCAAAGTAGGCCAAAAAGGCTCAACAATATTTAGACCTGATGACTGTAGTCGCCAGGGGAGATGCGACAGTTCATTCTTGTGTCCAAAGCACCAATCCTGGACGATTTGAACTCTGTGAACTGGGGACCTGTCGTCGGGAAACGCAACATCATCATTTGGAAACAAACATTGTGCCGTGGGATGGACTTGATCATCCTTTTCGATGGTCACATAATCCTTGGCTGTAATGCTACCTTGCAAAGTAACTATGCGACTAATGGAATACCAGAATATGCCTGCCCAAAACATCACAGAACCCCTGCCACATGTCACTCTTCGGAAGTAAGCTCGGCTAGAAGTTGGAGAAAATGTGAAACAAAACTCATCCGACATTTTACTTTTTTTCATGGCTTTATAGTCCAGGTTCTGTGTCTCGAGCACCAATTTCTTGTTTTACAGGCATTTGCGCCACTGATGAGTGGGTTTGGAATCCCAGATTGTCCTGCGATTCTCAGCGTACGACCCTTCCTTCGTGTTGTTTTGACGCTGACTGGGTTCGCGAGTGCGGCATTCAGTTGTACAGTAACTTTATCGTTCCTGTCGTTTTTTCTTCACAATCCTCTTCAATGACTGTCTGTCATCTTCACAACATGCACTATCGTCCGCGTTGTGTCTTAACGGACGATGTTTTTGTGCTTTCGCTGCATGCACTAAAATTTTCGATACCGTCCGTCCTGAAACACCGAACATATTTAGAAAACCAGCATTTGAAGTTGATTGCCGAAATATTCTACTGACGCCAACATACAATGCGCGTAAGGACGTCGACGATAATGTATGAGAAATCAGGACCCATATGAAGACATATAGATAGTCGTTTTTCCATCGCACCATCTTCCAGTGGAACAGGAAAGGAAATGAATATTAGTGGTACAGGGGACCATCCGTCACGCACCATACAGTGGCTTGCGGAGTATTTATGTAGATGTAGATGTACCTTTGTTACGGAAGCACCAACGATACGAACATCAGTAATTCGCCCATGTTCAAACTCACTTAGCTTCAACATAACACATTCTATACTACACAGAATTCTGTTCTAGCCACGTCTGCCACATGAAACCTATTGAGGACAATGCGCAGTGCCGTTCCTAATGAAATATAAGAGCGCAACAAGCAGCCTTTATTAGCATTTCCTTTTATGTTCAAACATGTGTGTCTCCCATATTTTTGTACAATCGCTGCACGTACAGAAGACACCTAATCTATACCATCGAATCGTCTGAAAAACACACACCATACATTTTTGCGACATGGAAATACATTTGTCTTTTGTTCTTTGATTCAGAGCTTTATCTGGCAAATGTTGTTTTTATTTTTTCTGATTTATATTGTAAGTACACTCTAAGACAATGAAAACGACGCACCACGAAGGAATTGCCCGAATGGGACGGAAATCTGAATATGTGAGGTATATGTACAGATAAACAGAAAAAATGGTTGATTTTTTTCAGAGTAGGGGCTACACAAACTGAACAAGTCACTAACGCGTTAGTCCATCTCTGGCCATTATGCAAGCAATTGTTCGGCTTAGCAGTGAATGACAGAGTTTTTGGATGTTCTCCTGACGGATATCATGCGAAATTCTGTCCAACTGGCACGTCAGATCGACAAAACCCCGAAATGGTTGGAGGGTCCTACCCATGAGGCTCCAAATGTTCCCATTTGGGGAGATATCCAGCGATCTTTCTGGTCAAGGTAGGGATTGACGAGCACGAAGACAAGCAGTGCAATGTCTTCCCCTGTGCAGGCGGTCATTATCTTGCTGAAACTTAAACGCACGCTGGCTTTACATGAAGAGCAAAAAATAAATAAATAAATAAATTGCCATACAATATCGTCCACTCTGTTGACAGGGTGCCTCCTGTGACAACCAAAGGGGTCCTGTTATGATACAAAATGTCACCCCAGACCATAACGCCTGGTTGTCGAGCCGTATGGTGGGCGACAATCAGGTTGGTAACCCACCGCTGTCCGTGGCGTTTCTGGACACGTCTTCGCTGATTACTGTTCGAAGCGGGACTCACCACTGAAGACAATTCTACTCCAGTGAGAGTCCAGGCAGAAGACGTGTCTGGAGACTCACCGGTAGCGGTGGGATATCAACATTACTGTTGCCCACCACACGCCCCGACAACAGCAATGATGGTATCGGGTGCGATTTCTTTTCATTGCAGAATCCCTTTGAGTGTCATCTGCGACACCATTACAGCACAGCGCTACGTCGAGTTGACAACATTCTACGCCCCGTTTTGTTGCCCTTCACGGTAAGTCATCCTGGGTTTGCATTTAAGCAAGATAATGCCCACCTGCACACGGCTTCGTGCTTGAAAAACGCTACCTTGGCCAGAAATTTCGCCGGATCTCTCTCCAGCTGAGAACATTTGGAACATTATTGGCAGGACCCTCCAACCATCTCGAGATTTTGACGATCTAACGAGCCAGTTGGACAGAGTTAGGCACGATATCCCTCAGGAAGGCATCCAGTAACTTTGTCAATCAATGCCAAGTCGATTAACTTTTTGTATAAGGGCCAGACGCGTTATTTAATTGCTCAGTTTGTGCAGCCGTTCCTCTGGAACACTCGAGACAATGAAATTTCTGCTCTGCGGTGAGAATACGAGACACCCAGTTTGCGGACACTTCCCAAAATCCAAGGTTGTCAGTAATGATCGCCTGAGCACTGCTGTAGCTGATCCTAACGACAGTAGCAATTTCAGTAACTGTTATTCGGCGATTGTATTCAATAAGCAGGTTAACTATGATAATATTCTCCTTATTCATTGGGCGACGTCAGTGAGCTGGATTCTTCGCTGTTTCTCGTCTTCGTAAAAACTGTTTCGATGTACATATACTTGTCTTGTCGTATACTTGTGTTGTCCTCGGACTGTGCCGAAATTCTTTTAAACGTTTCAGACGGTTTTACCCACACTATTGTGAGAAATTTAATCATAATTCGGTGCCTCTCGCTCTGACATTACGATTCTGACTGAAGTAACAGTACGAAAACATTCTTGCTGTGGAGGACATTCACTGGAAACTAAAGTAACTATGAGCATAAAACGCGCCGCTTTCTGTTAAGAAAAAGGCGCGTAAAACAAAAATTCCGGTTTATCTTTCACTTACCCTCGCAGTATCCATTTTAATTCATTCCGGTTTGAATTGACAAACGGCACCCAGAGCGTAACACAAGGCTCTGTTTGTGATTCAGCCCGATACGTGCCTGTGGGCGCAGGGCAAGGTCATAGTGCATGCAACGCTAGCAAACTCATCAAACTAGATTGGCCGAGTAGCAGGGTGGAACGCTTCTGGTACAGGTGCACCCGTATCATGAGGCACGCGTAACATAGCGGCCCCTTTAAGGCCACAGTACGGAAGGATGCTCCTCCATTACTCGCCTGGACCCACAGTTAACCACGTAAAGCTGGAATGATGTGGCTTGATCGTATTAGTCGCGGTAATAGTATTTCCCTGTGCAAAGGGAGGCTATGGCTTAACGTACCATAGTCGACAAGTGCATTAAGAAACAGAGCACGAACAGGATGAGGGAGAAAATCAGCCGTAGCGTATCTGAAGAAACCAACAACCAAGATGTAGGCCGATAACGCTTAGTTACCTGGGCTAACGTGCGTCAGCGGTGTCATGGATACATGTCACGTCTTCGGCGGTGGGCACAAACTGAAACGGTTTCCGAGAGCGCCATATGCTTCTTTATCGACAATGCGTGACAGCGTGTTCGTAGGAGGCACTGCCTTAATCTGGTGACAACATTCTGTGACTGATAAATAGTCATGTGACAGCTTATAGGACCATTTGGGAGTTCATTACGATGACTTTAGAATAAATAATACTGTATCTCCTCGCGGTGGCGATTTTAGTTAGGACTGTAGTTTTCCATGACCTTTTGTCATCAAATTAAAGTCTTCTCAGTCGTTTTCGCTATTGTAATGACCTTTTATGGTCAATGTTTGGCCTACTATTGGCTGATAAGTGCCATTGTGAAGCCAAGCTAGAAATTTCGGCGATGCCCTGCGATTCACGGAAGATATCAGAGGTCATTGCGCTAGCTGTAAAATTAAAAAATGACAGATTTCAAATGGTGTGAAATCTTATCGGACTTAACTGCTAAGGTCATCAGTCCCTAAGCTTACACACTGCTTAACCTAAATTATCCTAAGGACAAACACACCCATGCCCGAGGGAGGACTCAAACCTCCGCCGGGACCAGCCGCACAGTCCATGACTGCAGCGCCTTAGACCGCTCGGCTAATCCCGCGCGGCTACAACTTAGAACCACTTGAACCTAACTAACCTAAGGACATCACACACATCCTTGCCCGAGGCAGGACTCGAACCTGCGACCGTAGCAGTCCTGCGGTTCCAGACTGTAGCGCCTAGAAGCGCTCGGCCACAGCGGCCGGCAATGACAGATTTCTCTGCAGCCTTACAGTGTCAGTCGCCCACTGCATACTTCGCTATACTGTTAGCTGCTGTTCCGATTAAAGTTGGTGTTGTACATGCAGATATCTAAGGCCTGCAAGAAGACTGTCCATAGATACACTTCAAGAAATTCACGAAGTATATTGTTCTCATAAAACCTCTGTCTACTTTCCCATCGACCAAATTATTAATAGATAAGGAAAACTGGAATTTCGCTGGTAACGCGAACGAAAGTGATTAAGCGAGTAGGTACGTGGGTGTTCCACTTGAAAACTTTCGTGTCGTTGCCAAGCGGTACAAGCAGTGAAGCGATTACGGTAAATGTCCTCTCAGTCAGGTGTGACGGCTCGCTATTAAAATAATTACATTTATTGACTATGAGAAGGAGAGGTAGCGACAGTGCCAACAAGAAGATGACAGATCCTTTTTGCAAAATGTTAAAGTTAAGCGAGACGATCGTCTGAAAATAGTGGAAGGAAGAAAATAACGACGCGTGGAGCGGAATGTGAGAGTCTTCAGCAAACGAAAAGTTTCGCCGCCATCACAATAATTATTTCATTTACGAAACGCATTAATGCAATTTTACATACTGCGGCGGGGCTTTAAACAACCAGTCCATCCACCTGAATAGGTTTCATGTTGTCCGCCCCTTCACTCCGCTATGGTAGATACTGGTTTAGCAGCGTTGACGAAAATTCGACTAAATACCCACCACGCAAAGACAGCATGACTCCAGTCCATGGGCAGTAGCTGACAGTTAGTTAAAATATCGAGCGTTAGGGATTGTTTCATGACTCGTTTGAAAAGACGTCTAAAATCTCGTTTAAATTGGTTTGTTGTCTTTAAAACACGGAAAATGGCTATCAAGTTCGCATTTAATATCCCGACATCCATTATGCAATGCTACAGACTGTCTCATTTACAAGTTCACACCCAAACGTAGTCAGAAGATATTTAGTCCGACCTGATATTTTGAGCGTCCTAAACACTTACTGACCCACGATAATTTGCGAATTAACACATTCAATGGCTCAGTAGGCTTCTTATAAAGAAGGACTCGCCATAATGTCTCGTAATCTGCACGAAACACGCCACGCGGATTTTATGTATGACTTGAAACGTTCACACGCGAATATTTCCTAAAATAAACCACTCACAAAGCTCAAGCTTTCAAAAAATGCTCAGTACTGTAGTCGCTTTTCGTCAACGACACGTGAATCGATCAAACACGCGACTTTCCTCATTTTGGTCCAAATTTGATCAGCACGGTTTAACATACGTGTTTACCAGAAGACGGGTCTCGAGCGAGTCTCTCGACTCATAGAAAAATGTGTCAAGTGGCTCTGAGCACTATAGGACTTAACATCTATAGTCGTCAGCCCCTAGAACTACTTAAACTTTACTAACCTAAGGACATCACACAACACCCAGTCATCACTAGGCAGAGAAAATCCTTGACCCCGCCGGGAATCGAACCCGGGAACCCGGGCATGGGAAGCGAGAACGCTACCGCATGACCACGAGCTGCGGACGACTCGTAGACCTGAGGCAGAAAGCCCTATTCAAACTCGCAGGAAATGCTGAATTCCTGTTGGCTAGTATGTTAAGCAGCCAATCTGATCATCTCGAACATTCGTATAATCGCGGTATTTCTAATCTCAATCAGTCAAATTACCATAAGTAATTTAGTCTAGAGCTCTCGTATCCCAAAACTAAATAAAATTTAATGCAAACAAAATACGTTTTCTTTCCACAAAATAAATTACTGATAAATTTAACACTGAGCGCCCGTTCTGGTTGCCTTTTACAAAATCAAGCTCACTCGGACATACAGTACGTCACAAATTCCCCTATTGCACATAAACTTTCGCACACATACATTTACATAGTTTTAATAAAATGTCACATTCAAAATTTTACGTATGTCCTCCATTCACTCTCTCAGTTTCTCCACAACACTCACACCTCCAAAACACGATGAAACAATAATTTTCCAAAGTACTTTCAACTACGTCTGAAATCTGTGGTAATGAAAGTAAAGAAAATTCCAGAAAATTTTATTATATGAACTTATCCTCTTGGTTGTTCTTTCAGTTGATACTGTAGACGAATACATTACAGTCGCCGGCCGGTGTGGCCGTGCGGTTAAAGGCGCTTCAGTCTGGAACCGCGTGACCGCTGCGGTCGGAGGTTCGAATCCTTCCTCGGGCCTGGATGTGTGTGATGTCCTTAGGTTAGTTAGGTTTAATTAGTTCTAAGTTCTAGGCGACTGATGACCTGAGAAGTTAAGTCGCATAGTGCTCAGAGCCATTTGAAACATTTTTACATTAGTCCCTAACTCAGTTTCACAATACCAACATGGTTATTATGTGTTTTAGGTAACAAATTATATCTCCGAAAGTATTGAACTTATTGATTTGAAGTTTTAACATTATGGTTATTTTATCCATAGAATTAAGTACACTAAGTATGAAAAGTATCGATTAATATTTAATAGTACTTCTTCAGATTCATAGAGTGAATGTATTACGTATTGCACGCAGCGTTAGGCAAATACACTGCTCGCACGGCCCAGTAGCCAGCGTCAGCTGTTCCATTGCGAGAACCAAAATCTGTTCTCCTCCCGGCTCCACAGGAAGCTACGCTTTCAATGCAGATGACAACTCCTAATAATTTGCTACATTACAACACCAACCTCCGCCCGTCGGAGGTTCCAGTCCTCCCTCGGGCATGTTTGTGTGTGCTGTCCATGGCGTAGGTTAGTTTCAGTTAGATTAAGTAGTGTGTAAGCCTAGGGACCTATGACCTCAGCAGATTGGTCCCATAGAAATTATCATGAATTTTCAATTACAGCACCAACTTCCGTGTCACAAAAAAAAAAAAAAAAATGAAGGTGATACCAGTTCTGCGGGCCGGCCGGTGTGGCCGTGCGGTTCTAGGCGCTTCAGTCTGGAACCGCGTGACCGCTACGGTCGCAGGTTCGAATCCTACCTCGGGCATGGATGTGTGTGATGTCCTCAGGTTAGTTAGGTTTAAGTAGTTCTAAGGTCTAGGGGACTGATGACCTCAGCAGTTAAGTCCCATAGTGCTCAGAGCCATTTGAACCATTTGAACCAGTTCTGCGAAGTAATCTCAGGTTTTGTTGCACTTGAGGTATACGAAGAAACCCTCACCATGAATTGAAGTCTAGAGTATTAGGCTTTAAAGGTGACACAAAAAAAAAAACATATATCGTTTACGTACAGCAAAAAGAAGTTCATGAAAAGGCACGCTAAATTCAGTTTTTACGAAAAAAATGCCACAACTTAATTCTGATAAGTAGTGTTTTATTGAGGCAACACATATACTCGCATGCATTCTCTTTCCGATTGATTTCGCGTGCTTTGCTAAGCGCGAAGTCGGTTTGAGAGCTTGCGAACTGAGGGGAGCGAGAAATCTCGATTTATCTTTCCAGATTCTCATATTCATGGATTTATCGCTCCGCTGTGGTTCAATAACCATTCCGCTAAAATATACGTTGTTTTAATCTGTCCGTTGCATCCCATATGAGAACAGTTCTGGAAGAAATAACTCGGCTTTCCTATTCTGTTCGCTGAAGCAAATCTTCCTGGACTTGCCTGAAGCTACGAATCTGTATGTTCAGTTTTGTTCTTTCCTTGTAGGAACGGCCAGATTAAGACGTCGCAACAGAAAACTAATTGAGACATAACCAGTGTCCATTGGCGTTCATATCGTGCGAGGAATGCTCAACAAGTAATGCAACATTTTTTTCTCGGCCAGTTTCGGTTAAAAAAATGAGGAATTTGTTGCGGGACATATACCCGCTTCAGCCTCTACCGTTTCATGAAGTTTCCATATTTGGCGGTGCTATATGCAGCCTTCAGAATGGCATTTGTAACGGATGTGCGTTCCAGGCAGAGAGCTGTCATTCATTTTCCTTTGGTGGAAAACCAGAGCACCGCACACATTCATAGGCGCTAGCAGAATCACGATGGGGACCTGCTGGTGAACAAAAGCACGGTGAGTAGTTGGCCGAAGCGTCTGTCATCATAGCTACAAGGTCGCGCAACTTGTCCCATCTCTAGCTCACTGGCAGGCCGCACACAACTGTGACTTCTGCAACGCTGGAACGTGTGGACACTCTCATTCGAGGAGACTGACGGACACAAACAAACACGTCGCTGCTTCTCCATGACAATGCAAGGCTTAACACAATTCGATGCCCACGAGAGGTCTTCACTGGACTGTCTTCCTCATCCATCCGAGAGCCAGGATCTCCCACCTTTCGATTCCATCCGTTGGGCCCAGTGAAGAATGTGCGCTGAAGAAAGTAGTATGTGGGCGGTGGGGTAGCTACTGATGCAGCAAGAAGTTGGATCCGACGTGTACCAATAGAGTAGTACCATGCAGGCATACAGGACATCCTAGTAATGTGGTGTTAGGCCTTCGCATTGAACGGAGGCTATGTTGAAAAATAGAATTTTGTAACCAAAAGAGTAGGGACTAATGTGATGTATTAGAATTCTGAACGAAACGGATCTACTTTCAGAAAGAAGTGCATCATTAGTTACTGAACGTAACTGCGTAATCATGTGCATAAGGATTTACAGATGATGGCTCTCCTATATTGAAATAGGTATTCACACGGGAAAATACGTGTAAGAAAACAGAAACTCTGTGTAAATAAAAAAATCTATACGAGAAGATACATAGCAGATCATACAGGTATGATCAGTTGACCAGAATTTTGCTTAAGAACAATTTTCAGTCGACTCTGTGGCATTGAGAACACCTAATAATGACCTGTTACGTTGTCGACATATTATACCTTGACGACACGAGAAACGGCAGAATTATAGTAGACTTCGTGTATAAAGAGCGTATCAAATGGAAGAACACAGTGCATTTCACTAGAAGACTTATCTATAAGAAGGCATTGTGCCACGTGGGTGTCTTATTTGTTGTCTGTGCAAAACTGTAATTTGTTTATTATTTTTCAGTGATAAGCACGAAAGAGATTACTTATTTATCAACATTTTGTTATTTTGTTAACTATGGAGAGACAACTGCTCTAGGTAGAGAAAGTGCGTTATCTGCTGTTGATCGAGGGGCACACTCTCCGTGGCCGTGTGCTTGAGCAGAAGTAGTGCGAAAAGGGGGTGCCTTCTGGAAGAAATGGAAATCACCGGAAATCAAATGGCAATATACACACATCAAAATATTTTCCATCACCCCGGTTCCCAGAACTCCTGAAGACAGACTTGACTGTGGAAGTCGTATCACAGACACAGTCCCATTAACTGTTCAGAGATGTTACTAAACCAGCCCAAAGATGTAAACAACCATGCATGACCAGCGCCTATTAGACGGAGGGAGTCCGACAGCCGATCAGTTTCAGTCATTCCACCAGAAGGAGTCCGCCCCGGTCAGCGCGACAGAATATCAATCCAAAGGGCCCGGGTTCGGTTCCCGGCTGAGTCGGAGATTTTCTCCGCTCAGGGACAGGGTGTTGTGTTGTCCTAATCATCACCATTTCGTCCCCATCGACGCGCAAGTCGTCGAAGTGGCGTCAAATATAAAGACTTGCACCCGGCGAACGGTCTACCCAACGGCACGCCCTACTCACACGACATTTTTATCAGGAAGGAGGTACACGGCTCGTGTTGTCTGTAGTTCAACCAAGCCTAGACGGTCAATACCGCGGTTCGATCGCGTCCGCATTGTTACTTTAAGCCAGGAAGGGCTCTCAACAACGGAAGTGACCAGGCGTCTCGGAGTGAACCAAAGCGATGTTCGGACATGGAGGAGATAAAGAGAGACAGGAACTGTTGATGACATGCCTCGCGCAGGCAGCCCAAAGGCTATTACTACACTGGACGACGCCTACCTACGGATTATGGCTCAAAGAAACAATGACAGCAACGCCACCATGTTGAATAATGCTTTTCGTGCAGCCACAGGACGTCGTGTTATGACTCAAACTGTGCGCAATAGGGTACATGATGCGCAACTTCACTCCCGACGTCGATGGCGAGGTCCGTCTTTGAAACCACGACACCATGCAGCGTGGTACAGATGATCCCAAAAACATGCCGAATTGATCGCTCAGGATTGGTATCACGTTCTCTTCGCCGATGAGTGTCGTATATGCCTTTAACCAGACAATCGTCGGAGACGTGTTTGAAGGCAACCCGGTCAGGCTGAACGCCTTAGATATACTGTCCTGTTAGTGCATCAAGGTGGAGGTTCCCTGCTTTTTTGGGGTGGCATTATGTGGGTATGACGTACACCGCTGGTAGTCATGGAAGGCGCCGTAACGGCTGTAAGATACGTGAATGCCATCCTCCGACCGATAGAGCAACCATATCGGCAGCATATCGGCAAGGCATTCGTCTTATTGGACGACAATTCGCGCCCCCTTCTTGTAAATGACTTCGTTCAGGATAACGACATCGCTCGAGTGGAATGACCAGCATGTTCTCCATACATAAACCCTATCGAACATGCCTGGGACAGATTGGAAAGTAGTGTTTATGGACGACGTTACCCACCAACCACTCTGAGGGATCTATGCCGAATCACCGTTGAGAAGTGGGACAAGGTGGACCAACAGTGGCTTGATGAACTTGTGGATAGTATGCGACGACCAATACAGGCATGCATCAATGCAAGAGGACGTGCTACTGGGTATTAGAGGTACCGGTGTGTACAGCAATCTGGACCACCACCTCTGAATGTCTCGCTGTATCGTGGTACAACAGGTAATGTGTGGTTTTCATGAGCAGTAGGGCGGAAATGATGTTTATGTTGATCTCTATTCCAGTTTCCTGTACAGATTCCTGAACTCTCGGAACCGAGGTGATGCAAAACTTTTTTTTATGTGTGTAATTAGAGGATGAAGTAATCTGTTGGATGCCATTGAGTATAAACGACAATACGTCGCTAAAGGCACTGCGAATGAGATAGAGGGAGACGCTGATTCCTGATCAGCTTCTTTCCTAGGAGGAAAGATGTATACGTAGTAAAATCCGACGACCTCGTTATTGTCCGATCACTTCCATACTTAAGCTTCGTTTTTGTAAAGGCGTGCCGGCCGGTGTGGCCGTGCGGTTCTAGGCGCTTCAGTTTGGTACCGCGTGACCACTACGGTCGCAGGTTCGAATCCTGTGTCGGGCATGGATGTGTGTGATGTCCTTAGGTTGGTTAGGTTAAAGTAGTTCTAAGTTCTAGGGGACTGATGACCTCAGATGTTGAGTCCGATAGTGCTTAGAGCCATTTGAACCATTTTGTAAAGGCGTGATCAGTAGTAAAGATCGCGATGTAGTGTTTGCAGTAGGAACTGCTTCGTTATCTGATGTTTGAAAGCAGTTCGCCCATTATAATAGCTTCCGTAACTACCACATACCGTGTCATTTAGACGTCAATGTTTTGTCAAATGTTTCTCTAGCCCGGTGTTGGGTACTTCTCTATTTCATTATGTGTGGAATCTCTTATAATGCTGTCATCAAACACTGCGGTGGTAATTTTCATAATTTCTTCATTTGTGTGTATTGTTTTGAAATAACATTGTCTCACGTGTTTTTATGGGTGCTAATCGGAATTAAGTTGATCGGAGGGGCTCATAGTTTAAGTTACTGAAAAAGCCTTTTCGTGATGGAGTCGTGAATGCAGTTTATGACCTTAGCAATTGTAGTATAGCTGATTATTTCATTATTGTCTGGTATAGTAGTGATTCAGCCTATCTACTAGTGAAAAACATATCAAAATACCTACCGTAATTCCTAAGATTAGCCTTCACGAACAGACCGAAAAAGCGACGGGAGACTTTAATTTTTAAGATGTATAGAGATGAATTTTTGCGCACAGTCCAGTGAAGTCAATACAAAAATCATCACAGGCTACTAATTTGTTAGACAACAGTGTTAGTTGTTCTGCAGTGAGATGTAAATATGATGAAGAAAACTCCTCAGAAAGTCCGACAATTCCTGATGACTTACTTTATTTATTTTGCTGGAGCTCCTTCAGTTATCTGTTCGGCTAGGAGCATTCTTATTTATTCTCTCGTGGCCAACATCAAAATTTCTCTTTTACTCAGTCGTTTGTTTGGTGACTTGGCATCTATATTAGTTCCGGGATACAATTACATGTCAGAATGCGCGAGGTGACGTTTTATGGGAAGTTTGTCTTTGTACTGATTATTTTCGTCATCTGTATATGTTATGTAAGATGGGAGTTTCTGCTTCATTTTCTATGTTAATCACTGATTCGTATCTCTGTACTTCGATTACGCGTGAGTTCACGACTTTCTATAATACGAATATACACTCCTGGAAATGGAAAAAAGAACACATTGACAGCGGTGTGTCAGACCCACCATACTTGTTCCGGACACTGCGAGAGGGCTGTACAAGCAATGATCACACGCACGGCACAGCGGACACACCAGGAACCGCGGTGTTGGCCGTCGAATGGCGCTAGCTGCGCAGCATTTGTACACCGCCGCCGTCAGTGTCAGCCAGTTTGCCGTGGCATACGGAGCTCCATCGCAGTCTTTAACACTGGTAGCATGCCGCGACAGCGTGGACGTGAACCGTATGTGCAGTTGACGGACTTTGAGCGAGGGCGTATAGTGGGCATGCGGGAGGCCGGGTGGACGTACCGCCGAATTGCTCAACACGTGGGGCGTGAGGTCTCCACAGTACATCGATGTTGTCGCCAGTGGTCGGCGGAAGGTGCACGTGCCCGTCGACCTGGGACCGGACCGCAGCGACGCACGGATGCACGCCAAGACCGTAGGATCCTACGCAGTGCCGTAGGGGACCGCACCCCCACTTCCCAGCAAATTAGGGACACTGTTGCTCCTGGGGTATCGGCGAGGACCATTCGCAACCGTCTCCATGAAGCTGGGCTACGGTCCCGCACACCGTTAGGCCGTCTTCCGCTCACGCCCCAACATCGTGCAGCCCGCCTCCAGTGGTGTCGCGACAGGCGTGAATGGAGGGACGAATGGAGACGTGTCGTCTTCAGCGATGAGAGTCGCTTCTGCCTTGGTGCCAATGATGGTCGTATGCGTGTTTGGCGCCGTGCAGGTGAGCGCCACAATCAGGACTGCATACGACCGAGGCACACAGGGCCAACACCCGGCATCATGGTGTGGGGAGCGATCTCCTACACTGGCCGTACACCACTGGTGATCGTCGAGGGGACACTGAATAGTGCACGGTACATCCAAACCGTCATCGAACCCATCGTTCTACCATTCCTAGACCGCCAAGGGAACTTGCTGTTCCAACAGGACAATGCACGTCCGCATGTATCCCGTGCCACCCAACGTGCTCTAGAAGGTGTAAGTCAACTACCCTGGCCAGCAAGATCTCCGGATCTGTCCCCCATTGGGCATGTTTGGGACTGGATGAAGCGTCGTCTCACGTGGTCTGCACGTCCAGCACGAACGCTGGTTCAACTGAGGCGCCAGGTGGAAATGGCATGGCAAGCCGTTCCACAGGACCACATCCAGCATTTCTACGATCGTCTCCACGGGAGAATAGCAGCCTGCATTGCTGCGAAAGGTGGATATACACCGTACTAGTGCCGACATTGTGCATGCTCTGTTGCCTGTGTCTATGTGCCTGTGGTTGTGTCAGTGTGATCATGTGATGTATCAGACCCCAGGAATGTGTCAATAAAGTTTCCCCTTCCTGGGACAATGAATTCACGGTGTTCTTATTTCAATTTCCAGGAGTGTATCTGCATCTGCCCCGAATAAAAATGGTTTGCCGCGTGGGATTAGCCGAGCGGACGCCGGCACGGTAGCTCAGCGTGTTCGGTCAGACTGTTGGTTGGCCTCTATAATAAAAAAACTGAGTGGAACGATCAACAAAACGAACTTTAACGGATGTCATGTGACGTCCGCAACGACCAAACACACCGATCAGGTCTAAGGCGCTGCAGTCATGGACTGTGCGGCTGGTCCCGGCGGAGGTTCGAGTCCTCCCTCGGGCATGGGTGTGTGTGTTAGTCCTTAGGATAATTTAGGTTAAGTAGTGTGTAAGCTTAGGGACTGATGACCTTTGCAGTTAAGTCGCATAAGATTTCACACACATTTCAACATTTTTAAAAATGGTTTTGTAAGTAGGCTGTTTATGTTTTCTCTATGTAAGTAGGCTGTTTATGTTTTCTCTATGTAAGTAGGCTGTTTAGGTTTTTTTATGGTAACGCCACATCTGTATGAAAATCACTGGCTGTGCTGTGGGCAGTCTGTGTCTGCTTTGCATTGTTGTAATACTCGCCATTGTAGTGTTAGGCAGCTGGCTGTGAACAGCGCGTAGCGTTACGCGGTTGGAGGTGAGCCGCCAGCAGTGGTGGATGTGGGGAGAGAGATGGCGGAGTTTTGAAATTTGTCATGAACTGCTATATTTATATATGATGATATCAAGGTAAATACATTGTTTGTTCTCTACTAATATCTTTCATTTGCTAACTATCCCTATCAGTAGTTAGTGCCTTCCATAGTTTGAATCTTTTATTTAGCTGGCAGTAGTGGCGCTCGCTGTATTGCAGTAGCTTGAGCAGCGAAGATTTTTGTGAGGTAAGTGATTTGTGAAAGGTATAGTTTAATGTTAGTCAGGGCCATTCTTTTGTAGGGATTTTTGAAAGTCAGATTGCGTTGCGCTAAAAAAAAAAAAAAAAAATATTGTGTATCAGTTTAAGCACAGTCATGTATAATTGTTCAAAGGGGACGTTTCAGTTTAAAACTAAAAGGTCTTTGCCTCAGGCGCTATCTGGTTTATATTTACTGTAACTTCTCGAAACTTGTGTACCTCAGAGGCAGCCACTGTCAGACGTCTTTATCCTCCAATTAAATTGGGTTTTTATTACAGGTTACTCCGAGAAGCTTAATACTTCCATCGGTTCCCAGTTTCATGTTCCTTTTTGGCATTTTTCCCACTGTCTACAATACAATATTTTGCTGTGGATGCCTGCTCCAGATCCGTATCCCGTTTTCTCTGTTTTTTACGGTTTGTTCTTTTTCGTGGAAGTTTTCGTTTCCTTAGCTTTGTGTGCGATGCGCTTTGGTTGCGACTGATTCTGTTGTTTCGGCACTGACACGGTTTTATTACTTCCATGGCAACTTAATAACGTTTTCTAAACTTCGACACAGACAAACAGGTCCGTTTCATTATCGCTTTGCAACTGATCTGTCGTGGTATCGAATGTGCCAGTTTTAACATTTTCTTCTACATCTTGTGTGTTTCTTCGGTCTCATAAATTAAAGTATACTTGTAGCTTCCGAACATGAAGGTAAACCCGTTCTCCATTTCCAATCGTTTGACCGCGGACATCTGTCTTGTTCACTTCTCGAATTTGTTTTGAGGTGGCTATTTTGCTCATCGTCTGACTAGATTGTTACTGTCAGCTAAACACGATACTCCTGTGGCATCACAGCGTTGAGAGCTCACGGCTGTCTAACGGTTGTGTTCCAGCTACTCAGCACGCGTAAGTAATTGTGTTTTGTTCGCCGAGTTGGGTTCTCGCGTTGCCGGTGGGCGATGGGTTGCGCGCGACTCTATCTGCAGGGCACAGGGCCTCGAGGTGGTCCGTGACATTACAATGCACGCATGCGATCGACTGACTGTCCCTCGTAAACCCAGAGGGCTTTAAAGCCCTGTATGCACGCGTAGGACAGGATGTGCTACTTCAAATACGTAACTTTTTAATCTCATTCCGTCAGCTAATATCGAGGTACTTGTTATTTTGCCAATTTTCGCCTTGCGCTAATAAGATAGTATCGT
This sequence comes from Schistocerca americana, assembly GCF_021461395.2. Taxonomy (NCBI): domain Eukaryota; kingdom Metazoa; phylum Arthropoda; class Insecta; order Orthoptera; family Acrididae; genus Schistocerca; species Schistocerca americana. The sequence continues at coordinate 254,129,971 of NC_060130.1, forward strand.
AAGGTGCTAGGACCAGCTAGGCTTTTGAAATGGAAAAACTTGGCTTACTACTTTGTTGACTTCTCCAATCAGATGCATACATTAGTCGTATGCACACGTCGTGTTTAGTTAACGTCACATAAACCTTGTTGGCGACAAAATCTTACTGAAAACCCAGTGCTTGTAGATATTTTAAACCGATGACTTCATCCAACCAGGAATCAGCATCATTATCTCCCGTTTGCTGCTGTCCATACAAAAAAGTAAGAGGACTGTACAGCCTCGTACAGCCTCGTTCTTGCTTAAGTCGTCGGTGATAAATCCCTCGTTCTTGCTTAAGTCGTCGGTGATAAATCCCTTCCCTCGAAAAATTCTCTTCTTCATAACTCCAATGTGTTACCACTCATCTCGTTTGTACTAAGATTTCAGTACACGCGAGGTGCGTATTTGCTTCCACAGCCATGAGTCGAATGCATTAGTTGTAATTAATGTTCACCAATCTGCAGTCTGCTGTAGTTGCAGTCCCCTTCGCAGGAAACAGTACGTACATCTACATCTACATCTACCCAACGGTGTGTGGCGGAGGACACTTTACGTGCCACTGTCATTACCTCCCTTCCCTGTTCCAGTCGCGTATGGTTCGCGGGAAGAACGACTGCCGGAAAGCACCCGTGCGCGCTCGAATCTCTCTAATTTTACATTCGTGATCTCCGCGGGAGGTATAAGTAGGGGGAAGCAATATATTCGATACGTCATCCAGAAACGCACCCTCTCGAAACCTGGACAGCAAGCCACACCGCAGTGCAGAGCGCCTCTCTTGCAGAGTCTGCCACTTGAGTTTGCTAAACATCTCCGTAACGCTATCACGCTTACCAAATAACCCTGGGACGAAACGCGCCGCTCTTCTTTGGATCTTTTCTATCTCCTCCGTCAACCCGATCTGGTACGAATCGCACACTGATGAGCAATACTCAAGCATAGGTCGAACGAGTGTTTTGTAAGCTACCTCCTTTGTTGATGGACTACATTTTCTAAGGACTCTTCCAGCGAATCTCAACCTGGTACCCGCCTTACCAACAATTAATTTTATATGATCATTCCACTTCAAATCGCTCCGCACGTATACTCCCAGGTATTTTACAGAAGTAACTGCTACCAGTGTTTGTTCCGCTATCATATAATTATACAATAAAGGATTCTTCTTTCTATGTATTCGCAATGCATTACATTTGTCTATGTTAAGGGTCAGTTGCCACTCCCTGCACCAAGTGCCTATGCGCTGCAGGTCTTCCTGCATATCGCTACAATTTTCTAATGCTGCAACTTCTCTGTATACTACAGCATCATCAGCGAAAAGCCGCATGGAACTTCCGACACTATCTACTAGGTCATTTATATATATTGTGAAAAGCAATGTTCCCATAACACTCCCCTATGGCACGCCAGAGGTCACTTTAACGTCTGTAGACGTCTCTCCATTGAGAACAACATGTTGTGTTCTGTTTGCTAAAAACTCTTCAATCCAGCCACACAGCTGGTCTGATATTTCGTGGGTTCTTACTTTGTTTATTAGGCGACAGTGCGGAACTGTATCGAAACCCTTCCGGAAGTCAAGGAAAATAGCATCTACCTGGGAGCCTGTATCTAATATTTTCTGGGTCTCATGAACAAATATTGTGAGTTGGGTCTCACACGATCGCTGTTTCCGGAATCCATGTTGATTCCTACAGAGTAGATTCTGGGTTTTCAGAAACGACATGATACGCGAGCAAACAACATGTTCTAAAATTCTACAACAGATCGATGTCAGAGATATAGGTCTATAGTTTTGCGCATCTGCTCGACCACCCTTCTTGAAAACTGGGACTATCTGTGCTCTTTTCCAATCATTTGGAACCTGCCGTTCCTCTAGAGACTTGCGGTACACGGCTGTTAGAAGGGGGGCAAGTTCTTTCGCGTACTCTGTGTAGAATCGAATTGGTATCCCGTCAGGTTCAGTGGACGTTCCTCTGTTGAGTGATTCCAGATGCTTTTCTATTCCTTGGACACTTATTTCGATGTCATCCATTTTTTCGTTTGTGCGAGGTCGTGAATCCGTAATCTTGAGGTTCTAATAAACTCTTATCGAGGTACTGATTTTGAATAAATAATTAAGTTTTCAAGTACTTTGTTCGTACTGAATGCCACTAGCGTGTTGTTAGCAAAGTACGAGAAACTGCAAATTTTCATTTATTTTTGTTTTTATTTATTTATTTTTTTTATTTTTTTTAATTTGTGGTAAGGTCTTACGGGACCAAACTGCTGAGGTCATCGGTCCCTAAGCTTACGCACTTCTCAATCTAACTTAAAGTAACTTACGCTAAGGACAACACTCACACCCATGCCCGAGGGGGGACTCGAACCTCCGACGGGGCGAGCCGCATGGACCGTGAGAAGACCCCCAGACCGCGCGGGGGGTATATTCCACTTTATGAATCACAAATAATTTCCATTCTTGACTCTTTCATAGAAAATAAACAAAATAATGAACTGCGTATTTCCGTAGTTACTATTAAAATGTTCTCAATTACATATCCAAATAACGAGAGATTACTAATTAAATGCCGCGCGGGATTAGCCGAGCGGTCTAGGCGCTGCAGTCATGGATTGTGCGGCTGGTCCCGGCGGAGGTTCGAGTCCTCCCTCATGCATGGGAGTGTGTGTTTGTCCTTAGGATAATTTGGGTAAAGTAGTGTGTAAGCTTAGGGACTTATGACCTTAGCAGTTAAGTCCCATAAGATATCACACACCTTTTTTTTACTAATTAAGTTATTAACCGATACCGACCAAGGCACACGTCTGTCTTCCGAGACTGTCGAGCCAGCTCTTATCTTACAGCCGAACCGCTTTGTCCACCATCCAAGTTAGGCGCGATCCGAAGATCTCCGAAGCGCATCGTCTCCCTTTTCCATTAGCAGTTGTGTATTATTCTGTTGGTAACTAACGTTGAAATAATGGAATGATAGTCTGCTATGAAAGATGCTTTTATATGAAAGGCAAGCCGGCCGCGGTGGTCTCGCGGTTCTAGGCGCGCAGTCCGGAACCGCGCGACTACTACGGTCGCAGGTTCGAATCCTGCCTCGGGCATGGATGTGTGTGATGTCCTTAGGTTAGTTAGGTTTAAGTAGTTCTAAGTTCTAGGGGACTGATGACCACAGCTGTTAAGTCCCATAGTGCTGAGAGCCACTTGAACCATTTTTTTTGAAAGGGTAATAAATTCACTGTTTAGTTTTTCTCATATTAATAACAGAAATTTATCATTTTTGCGCGCTACTTCCGAACACAGCGGACAGTCGCGGAGAAGGGCTACAATTTAGGCGGTCTTTCTGATGATACCCGAACCAAACAAACCATATGTAACCGGTACATCTCGGAACATTACGTCATCTTCCCACTGCTGCCTTCTCAGCTATTCTAAGAAGAGCATGTAGTAGCTGGATTTGATGTCTGCAGAGCCAGAAATATTACAAATCACCCTCCTTCTGAGATTTCCAGAGACTAGAATGTTCTCGCAGATAACAATCAATATTGGAAAGAAGCAAATGTTTACTCATTAATATGTATACAGTAATCGGTTATCATCTCTCAAGAGCCATAGCATTCGACAATGCTTGTGATTCGTTATTATTTTTAAAAACTTCGATCTACTTTATATTTTTTAATTCTCAAATTATTAATTAACTTACATAATCATACACTTACTGATTTTGTGATTGTAAACAAAGTTGTTATCCTCAATACATTCGTATATGCTTACAACGCAAATTTTTAAACGTTTAGTTACACATTCTATACTAAGTACAGTGTACTTTCAATAGCAAAGACTTTCAAAGTATCATTGTTCTGCATCTTTATGTTGTTGCTAGTCTTTTGTTAACGTACAACCTATCATTTCTGCTAGAATACTCTACAGCAGTCCACGATAAGAAATTCAAGTTTCAATCACAAAATTTTACATTGCTGTTAAACTAATATCGGCGCAATACCGTCCATTAAATTGAACAATATATATCTCATGAAGAATCTACGTTGTTGTTTACTTCTGGAACATTGTCGTATTTTTAAACAGACCAATTATTTGTCTAAAAAAGTTACACTGCTATACAATTACTATCGGCGCATTGCTGTCCTTTCAAATGATTCAAATGGCTCTGAGCACTATGGGACTTAACTGCTGAGGTCATCAGTCCCCTAGAACTTAGAACTAATTAAACCTAACTAACCTAAGGACATCACACACATCCATGCCCAAGGCAGGATTCGAACCTGCGACCGTAGCGGTCGCGCAGTTCCAGACTGAATAGCCTAGAACCGCTCGGCCATCCCGGCCGGCGCCGTCCTTTCAGTTCGATTAAACATTTTTTACACTGTACACTTTTCATCACTCTTATGTCAACATCATGCCGTCCTGCACTTATTTATACACTGAAGTGCCAAAAATCTGGTATAGGCATGCTTATTCAAATATAGAGATACGTAAACGCAGAATACGGTGCTACGGTCGGCAACGTCTATACAAGACAACAAGTGTCTGGCGTAGTTGTTCGATCGCTTACTGCTGCTACAATGACAGGTTATTAAGGTTTAAGTGAGTTTGAACGTGGTGTTATAGTCGGCGCACGAGCGATGGGACACAGCATCTCCGAGGTAGCGATGAAGTGGGGATTTTTTCCGTACGACCATTGCACTATTGTAACGTAAATACCAGAAATCCTGTAAAACGTCAAATCTCCGACGTCACCGGAAAAAGATCCTGCAAGAGCGGCACCAAAGACGACTGAAGAGAATCGTTCAACGTGACAGTAGCGCAACCCTTCCGCAAATTGCTGCAGATTTCAGTGCTGGTCCATCAACAAGCGTCAGCGTGCGAACCATTCAACGAAACATTATCGATATGGGCCTTCGGAGCCGAAGGCCCACTCGTGCACTCTTGATGACTGCAAGACACAAACCTTTACGCCTCGCCTGGGCCCGTCAACACCGACGTTGGACTGTTGATGAAAGGAAACATCTTGCCTCGTTGGAAGAGTCTCGTTTCACATTGTATCGAGACTATTGACGAGCGTGGGTATTGAGACAACCTCATGAATCCATTGACCCTGAATGGCAGCAGGGGACTCTTGGAGCTGGTGGAGGCTCCGTAATGGTGTGGGACGTGTGCAGTTGGAGCGATGTGAGACCCCTGATGCCTCTAGGTATGAATGACAGGTGACACGTACGTAAGAGTACTGTCTGATCACCTGCATCCATTCATGTCCATTGTGCATTCCGAAGGATGTGGGCAATCCTAGCAGGTCAATGCGGCACCCCACACGTCCAGAATTGCTACAGAATGGCTCCAGGAACAGTCTTCTGAGTTTAAACACTTCCTATGGCCACCAAACTCCCCAGACATGAGCATTATTGAGCAAATCTGGGGTGCTTTGCAATGTGCTGTTCAGAAGAGACCTCCAACCCTCGTGCTCTTACGGATATATGGACAGCCCTGCAGAATTCATGGTGTCAGTTCCCTCCAGCACTATTTCAGTCTTTAATCGAGTCCATGCCACGTCGTGATGCGGCACTTCTGCGTGATCGCGGGGGCCCTACATGATACTAGACAGGTGTACCACTTTCTTAGGGTCTTCACTGTATCTGAATGAGTCATAAAAACGTTCGCCTCACATGGTTACAAATAAAACAAACACAACATCTGTACATTTCATAAACACGTGAAGATGGAAGATGATTACACTCACAACTTTTACCAGAAAATACACAAGTATCCCCCCAAAAGCAACCCATTCTGACTGGTCTGTTGTCCGTGACTGTTGTCTTTCATGTTGAAACTCCCGACTTTCCAACTGGTCTTGAAGTGATCAACTGTCAGTCCATTCTTCCACCTCCATCCTCAGCCTACAGCTCCACTACAATTCCATGTAACTATACAAAATGCCTTAAACTAGATTCCTAATGAGTTTAAACAAATTTTAATTAAGCGTTTTTTCATACACTATCACAATATAAATACATAAACGTAATGTTCTGGTTTATTTTGGCTGTTTATAAGCAATGCAACTGCTTACAGCCTATCAGGAGAGTGGTTCATTATTGTTTTTATTGTTTTTGTTTCGATCACAGCTGTATCCACAGTTTACATACAGCTGGAGCAATTGAAACGACCAATGAGGCGTATTCGTGGGACAGCGAACTGATATCCTCGTCCGACCAGCCAGGTTTACGTTTTTCGTGATTTCTCTAAATCTTATACAGAGAATACCGGCATGTTTCCCTCGAAAGGGTGCGACCAATTTCCTAACCCGTCTTTCCCCATTCCGAGCTAGTGTGGTCTTGATCTTAAATGACCAGTTTGTAAACGAAACTATGAACTGTAAAACTCCTACCTTTCCTTTTGCTTAATTTAATTACATGAAACTGTAAATTCAAATCATTAACTATAAAATAGTTACATTAATATGATCAAATTAATGTTATAAATATATTGTTAGTATAACTGAACACAAACACGTTTACATTTAGATATCACAGGAGTTCACGCACAAAAAATATAGGGAGGATAACTATCAATCCTTTGGGATATAATGAGTTTTGTGGATCTCGTATATAATTGATCTCTCTTCATACATACCGATTATGTTAGATAAGAAATTTTATTATTTCGCTACCTCTTCTTACATTCCCCTCCTCCTCCCCTCCCTTGGGAGTATTCCTGTGGGCGTCTTTTAATTTTATTGCACGCCCCGCTGTTCCAAATAAAAAAGTGCCTCACATCAACTAACGAATTGCGTCATCTTCGATGACAGTAAGTAGATGAAACTGAACAACAGGAATTTGTAAATAGGAAACTGCTAATCGCCTCTTAATTCGTTTCACGCTGTTATATGATAGAGCTACTTTGACTAGTGACACCAACAGGTCGCTAATGCGACGAAAATCCACATACACTTTACTAGAGACATTTCCAAAATCTTTTTTATATAAACGTGCAGTGTGATATGGACATACCATAGGTTAGTTCGGCGTATTGTTTTACCCGGTTCAAGTATCAAGTCTTATCACTAAATTAATTGCGACTATTAGAAAGGTTTCCTTCTGCACAAGGCTACGCAAATTCTTTCAGCGTAGCGACGCTTTCCCATATCTTATTCATTATGTATCGACTGGACGGGCTACATTCCTTGGTTACTGCAACCAACAGCCTTAAATCTGGCTGACTTTTGATTGGAGGGCAAAGTCAGAAACAAGAACCGCAGAAGAGTAGTTACAAAAATGAGTAATTCGTTCGCATTATGAACTACGATACTGTGATAAAATGCACCAAGTTAAGTTCATAAGATCTACAAGGAATATTACTAAGAGTCCTACTAATTGTGTAAAAGTCGGTGGGCGGTGTGGGAAATTTTTAAATGTACATTTTTTAAGGGGTTCCGGAACGCCCTATACTTGCAATGTCAAAATAACGCTTATAAATTACATCTTTCCTCACAAAGTATTTGAGGTAGGAAGTTGAACTTTTTACAGATTATTTATTGGAATATGGGCTACAACTTAGCACAGGGATTTTACAAAATTTTAGTTCAGTTATTAAAGATGATTTTTTTTCAATTGTAATGATAATTCACAACATTTTTTTGTAATTTTGTATTTATATATTCAAAAATATACAGTTTTTTGGAAAAAGGCTGTGTTAAATTATGCAGAAGGTACTTGTAACATTTACTGAAAGTTTGAAACAAATATGTTTGGAAAATCCTTAGAAAACATGTAATTAGTATGAGAAAATAAAAGTTTTGGGAATCGAGCGACAAAGATTGGATTAACTTTTTAGTGCATTCCAGGTCCATAGGATGGATTATCTTCATCCTCTGCAAACTCCTCCTCCAGCTTCCTCTTGTTCCTGCTCCTGTTTACTCTTGCTTGTATTTCTAGACTCTTTACAGCCCTGTCTGCAGCCCGAAGGCGTTCCTTGTCTAAAGCAAGCATCGCTCGTTGTTGTGTTCGTAGATTTTGCTACCATTTTCTTCAGTTGCAGTTACTGCAACACTGTTCCAAAAGGTGGTCATGTATGAACACTTATCACATTTCAGTTGTATTTCACTAGCAAGTCCTACGTGCTTTATTGTGGAGAGTTCCAGACCAACTTCACTACAATGAATACCTCTTACACAGTTTGAAAAATTCCTTTGAGAACCGACATATCAAATATTTCATTCACATCCGATTCGCCCATAAAACATTCATAGTTTTCACTCATTGAACCAAGCTTCTTCTGTGAAGTATTTTCTTTCCCACTTTGACTGCTATGGGCAGGTGTACTTGAGAGGTTAGGTTCACTCACTTGGTTATCGTCTTTATTGTTTACAGTAATAACGCATACCTTTGGCTTTCCAACATTTCTCCTTTTCTTGAAAGCCTTCAGAGGATTTCTAATAACTTTACTTTTACTCATTATTATACTTCAACAAAACAGAGACTCAAGAAACAGAATTAATTACGAATATTTTCGAGATAACGACAGAGTAAATAAACATGAAACAATCGACAATCACACCAGCGATATATATTGAACCATCACAGGTTAGCCACAACACATACTTTATCTCACATCACTAAAATGTACCTGATGAACACGGACGTTAATAATAACACCATTTGACAGCAGTTTAACAGCGCCACAGTGGGTCACGCCCATGTAGAACACATTTCAAAAAAAATTTAAAAATAGTTGTAGTCTTCGGAATTGAATAAATTATATATCTATTAAAAGGTAATAGTCTGCAGATTCAGAAAACGCAAAAAAGTAAAAATTGAACTTTTCATGATTTTGAGCCTTTCCGGAGCCCCTTAAATGATTTGTGATGTATGTCATCAACCACTTGTGCCATTCACGTTATTTTGTATGGTTTTGCATGGTTTCTTATACGCGTATTTCCAAATAGCTGTAACTTCCCACAGACAAGTAGCCACTGTTTAACTTAAAAGTGTGCCAAAAATATTTACCATTCCTCTTGGTACACTGTATACCATAATTTACTGGAGACATTAACAAATAATTTATAGGAACAGACACGATTCATTATTCTACAGCCGTATATAAACGATGAAAAAGAAACACCGACATTAGCAACAATCGTGAGATTATTACACTTAACCTATGGATAAACTAAAGGGCGAAACGCGTCGTTCTTGAGTTAATAAGGAACACTGTGCAATCTACGACTGTTTTTTTCTAAATAGTAGCAATGTTGCTGTACCACCACGCCAAGATGGACTGGAATAATTTTCTAAGTGATGTTGTCCAAGCTAAAATTTCACATCTTGCATAAATATAAACGTCTCTTCTATCACAATAATACGACCTGAGAAACGTCTCGGATCGTAGATGCAGAACTGCATGTCCTCGGTTGATAATAGCTCCTAAGCCCTCCGTGATCACCGCATTTGGTTTCTAGTGATAATTTTATATTCTCGTGCCTGAAATAATCACTACGTTGACAGGGATTCACGTCAAATGGTGAGGCTGAAGCCGAAATAGTGCCTTGATTTGCATGCTGTAACGACTCTTGTTTTATTGGTTGCGAAGTGGTTAAGAGTAAGACTACATTCTCAAATGTCCTCGTTTCAATTATCAGCCGATCTTAAATTTTTTTTCCGTTTTATATCTCTTCTCTCACATCTGACAATTATTTTTATCTGTGAAAAATTGCAAGTGGCACCATGGAACAAAGTGAAAAGTCCATTTTCAAATATAGGTTCCCCAATATCTGGCTGGGTAAGTTACTTGAAGGCATCTTCATCTTTACTTAATTTAGTGCAGGTGTTAAAAATTGAAAAGTAGCTGCACAAAGTGTACTGATTTTCAGCGTGGTTATGTTGAGATACAAGGGTGTTTTTTGAATCTTGTGCTGTATCTGTAGGTTCAAAAATGTTCTGAGTGTTCTTTGTATACGAAGTGTCTTAGATAGTAACCAAACAATACAATAATACTGCAGAAGGAACTACACATGTAAAAGCAGAGTAAAATTCGGTTGTTGCAACGAAGAGTCCTCCGCAGCTAAGAAACAAAAAGTGAAATCACAATTTCGCAACGCAGCGTAAAGAGTTGATTACTCAGTTGGTCGTGTACTTTGGCGGCTTATTTGCATCTCGTCGATAGTGCGTCCATGGGAGGTGCGTTGAGGTTACATGAATAATTCCCTACGGGCCGTAATCAGGTTGCTACTTTCACAGGCGACTCTGCCATGCAGCGACGTCAGGCGGCCGTAGCAGAAACTGCGCTGCGTAATTCAGCAGCATTTCCTGTCGCGAAGCACGTGTACCGGATACAATCCCTTCTAATGACTCCCACTGACATAAACTTTTATGCACTGCGACGTTAGTAAAGTACAAAACCACCCTAGAATTCTCGATTGCAAGGTTTCGAATAGCATTCGTTACATCAATATGCCTTATCGCAACATTCAGTAAGATAGCTACTGCCTGCTTGGCGTAGATGATGGCGTCTAAATAAGAGGGGAAATTGAGAAAGAAACTGTACCGTGCAGAGGATGTGTAACAACCTCTGCTCTACTCTAAATTTACCGCGTGGTCATAACTAAAGAGCAGCAACTCCGAAGGGTCCAGTGAGGACTCTAACTATTGTATGGCAGCGAAACTGGCTAGATACTGTAATGCGTTAATACACAACCAGTTTAATGTGGAACAAATTAGATATAATTTTGGTCACTAGGCGAGAATCTGGTACTATGCAACATCTCGTCGATGACTCCGGTGCTCATACACCTCCTAATATGTTACATATGAAAACATTTCTATATCTCTTTCTATATCTCTTTCTTTTTATATCTCTCTCTCTTTCACAGCGCCAGATCCTCCCAGAGGGCTCGCCACTCTTTGGCAGGTTCGTGCTTGGCTACCACGGGCCCCTAGCCTTTGCAGCATTTTTTCCTTCCGTGCTGCATGTCTATCCTCTTGTTATTCTTTTTCCCCTCCCTTGGGGAACATGTCTAGTGTGTTACAGGTAATGTTCTGCATTGTCTGTCACTGACGTAGGAATAGTCACCCCTTTGTTTCAAGCTCCCTTTTCCTTTCTTTGTTTCCCTTCTCCTCTCGTTCTTCCGCTTCGGTGTTAGGTGTTCCTCTGTTTCTTCTTCCTTCCTGTGCGCTCCTGACGGCCGGCCCATGCGTCTGACGCGTAACAGGTGACTGGGTAACGCGTAATTCCCAGCCCCGGGTCGACAGGTAGGATTCGCAGGTACCCCCTCGTACTGGCCAGGCCCAGGGAGGGTGATTACCTGAGCTGCAACCTTCTCAAATTGCCGACTGGTCCGTCTGTCAGGTGTTCGGCAGGAATGCCGGACATTTGCCACGCCGGAGTTTTGCCACACTTCCCCCTTCGCCAGGTAGCGTCCCCTCAGGTAAGGGATGCCCTTCCTCGTACTAATTCCGTCCACTTTCAAACCCACCATCTCCACATCACAACCAGTACGTAAGGGACTTTCATCTTCGACATCTTGGCCAAACACAAAGCTTCTTTTCCGAAATCCGAATATTTATAACTTTTGGGAAACGAAAGCAATACCGACGATTATGTCAGTATGTAATTAGTTCTGGAAGTTTGAATGTAGATTCCTCTGTCTGTACGGTAGCTTCCTTTCACGCTTACTGATTGCGATAGAAACAGTCCATCGCCATGGGAGCATCAAGAAAGGAACGATGTAAAGAGAATGCGAATGTACGCTTATCATTTCTTTTGATCACAGCATTTGTGCCTACTTTAATTACTACAACAGCATGCCCAAAAGACAAAAAGGAAAGAAGAAATGGGTATGTGAATGTTTGAAATAAAGAATGACATACTCCATATTAATGTACTCTCTAAAATACGATATCCCTTGTGGCGAAACATTAGTTAATAAAGTGTAGCGGGACAATGTTCAAAACATGCCTGAAAACACGTTCACTAAATAGAGATAAGAACATCTATGATTGACCTGTCATCTAAAGTCGATGTACAATTTGAAAATGTTAGAAATAAGGAAATGAAGTAATACAGAATACTATGCTTGTAACGTACGTTGTTGTTCTACATTGTTTAGCTCTGGTATTTACAGAGTCACAGAGAAAGCATCCTAGGTTTTGGAGGGAAAAGCCGTAATTGTAATGATCTGCACAACAACAGAAACAAGAAGCACAACTTAAGGAAAAATAATGTAATGTGTGTTCCAGCTCACGAGCGGCATTGAAGCAGATAGTTCCTGTTACTTAGTATGGGCAGAGGTTCTATTCGACAACCGGAATAGATTAATAACTAGCTCCTTTTACCGACCCCTGGTCTCAGATGAAACAGTTGCTGAACAGCTCAAAGAAAACTAAAGTCTCATAACTTAAGTCTCATAACAAATAGGTACCCTACTCATATAATTATAGTTCGCAGTGACTTCAATCTACCTTCCGTATGTTGACAAAAATACATTTTCAGACCCGATTGTAGATAGAAAACAACTTCCGTAATTGTTCTAAATCCTTTTTTTAAATTATTTTGAAGAATTAGTTCATGGGGCCATTCAAATTGTAAATGGTTACCAAAACACACTTGACCTCTCAGCCACAAATGACCCTGAGCATCACGACGGATACTGGGATTAGTGAACACACAGTCGTAGCGAGGCTCAATTCTGTAACAAAGAAATTCACCAAAACTAAAAGCGAAATATATCTATTCACAAAAGTGACTAAAAATTCTGTTGACGTCTTTCTAAGAGACAGTCTCCAATCCCTCCAAACTTTGTAAGTGAAGACAATATGTGGCTTAAGTTCAAAGAAATAGTATCAATAGCACTCGAGAGATTCATACCAAATAAATTAATAAGAGACGGAACTGATCCCCCATTGTACACAAAACACGACAGAAAGATGCTGCAGGAGCACCGAAAAAGGCACATATAATTTAGACAAACGCAAAATCTCCAAGATTGGCGAAGTTTTACTGAGGCCCAAAATTTGGTGCGGAATTCAATGCGAGATGCATTTAATAGTTTCCACAACGAAACTCTCTCTAGACATCTGGCGGAAAATCCAAAGAGATTCTGGTTCTATGTTAAGTAAACCAGAAGAAAGGCTGAGTAAGCGATGGGGAGGAGGGGGAGGAGGAGGGGGAGTCAAGGCACCCAACCCTTCGGAGCAGGTAAAATCGTGGCAAATGTCCGGCGTGGCAAATGTCCGTACACCATTCAGCGAATGCTGGACATTTGCCACGCCGGACATTTGCCACGCCGGACTTTCGCCACACTTCCCCCTTCACAGGTAGCGACCCCTCAGGTAAGGGACGCCCTTCCTCGTACTACTTCTGTCCGCTTTCAAACAGCTATCTCCCCATCTTACTCGATACATCCAGTACGTAAGGGGCCTTCGTTTTTGACATCTTGGCCAAATACAGAGCTTCTTTGCCGAAATCCGAATATTTATAACTTATGGGAAACGAAAGCAATACCGACGATTATGTCAGTATGTAATTAGTTCTGGAAGTATGAATGTAGATTCCTCTGTCTGTACGGTAGCTTCCTTTCACTCTTACTGATTGCGATAGAAACAGTCCATCGCCATGGGAGCATCAAGAAAGGAACGATGTAAAGAGAATGCGAATGTACGCTAATCATTTCTTTTTGGTCACAGCATTTGTGCCTACTTCAATTACTACAACAGCATGCCCAAAAGACAACAAGGAAAGAAGAAATGGGTATGTGAATGTTTGAAAAGAAGAACGACATACTCCATATTAATGTACTCTCTAAAATGCGATATCCCTTGTGGCGAAACATTAGTTAATAAAGTGTAGCGGGACAATGTTCAAAACATGACTGAAAATACGTTCACTAAATAGAGATAAGAACATCTATGATTGACATGTAATCTAAAGTCGATGTACAATTTGAAAATGTTAGAAATAAGGAAATGAAGTAATACAGGTGTGACCTGTGGTGTGAACAATCACCTAAGGTGGGTGCGCCCCCTAGTGAAGGGGGCCACCAGTTGGAAGGACCACACCATCAGAGATGCTGGCAATCATGGGGGATTTTCTCCCAATGAGTCAATCATCTTCCCAATCAACACCTACGAAAGGTAAACGTAATGAGGCAAGTGATTCCAAGCCCTTCCCTCTGCACCACAGTTCCTCATGGTCTCACGTACTGAAGACAGTCAGTCCTTCGCTACAGTAAATCCGTTTATTATTCAGGAAGGTGTTGTTGCAAGCCAGCCATGTGAAACCCTGCTCTCGTTTACAGAACGGCACTTTGCTTTTGGAGACACTTCTGATTCTCAAGCACAACAACTCCTTGCTGCCTCGCTTCTCCACAGCTACCCTGTTCATGTTGAGACCCATTGAACTTTGAATTCTTCCCGTGGTGTAATTAACACCAGGCTGCTTGGTGGTCTAACCAAGGCCGAATCCGCATCACGTCTCTGATCAGGGTTTCATTGCCGTCCGTCGTGTAATGAAAAAGGTAGGTTCCTCCTTAGTGCCCACCCACACTCATTTTCTCACCTTTGATAGAGTGGTGCTTCCATTCAAGATCAAAGCAGGCTTTGAAATTATCACAGACTTCGTCATCGTTTCAACCACACTAGAACGTCTTGTCGACACCCAGCCAAATGTGTAACCTGCGGTAGGGCTGCGTACGAGGGAGACTGTCCACCTCCTTCTCCCCGCAGTATCAACTGCAATGACGACCATGCCACCTCCTCTCGGGATTGTCCCATGTATCTTGATGAGCGGGCTGTCCAAGAGATCTGCGTAAAGGAAAAAGTGCCATACCCAGTCGCTCGCAAGTTACTGGCTAGACGCAAACCCTGCATTCTCCCATCTGGCACCTATAGTTCTGTTCTTGTTATCCCTCGCTCCATGGAGGATATGGCCACGCAGATATGCGACCTCCAATTCAGCTCTGAGGCTGTGAAATCGCCCAGTGTCAAGGTAGCATCGCCATCCCCCATTCCAGCTGTGCCACAAGCTGTCAGACCCTCGCCTCAGTGGGCGAAGCCACCAGGTACACAACTGGTAGGCCGGAAAGGACAGAAGGAGTACTCCCGTGAAGACTTCCTCTGTCCCTCCAGCCAAACAACAGCCAATTTTTTCTCTAACCGGATAGGCTCGAAAAAGGCCACCAAAGGCAAACGATCTCCTTCGCCAACTTGAAGATCCTCTTCGAGGGTGTCGCCACGTGATACCTTAGACCGTATGGCCTCCGTGCTGCCGGTGCGCATCAGCAACCGTTTTTCAGCGCTGGACTCTACAGACTGACCGCACAACCAAGCAGATGCTACTGTGGATCGCATGGAGCAGGATCCTCCTACTTCTGTGTCCTGTAATAGCGACTCTTCACTTGCTGTCACTCTGAGGGATCTACACCGACTCGCCGTTGAGGAATGGGACAATTTGGATCAGCAATGCCTTGATGAACTTGTGGATAGTATGTCACGACGAATGCAGACATGCAGCTGTGCAAGAGGACTGGCTGCTGGGTATTAGAGGTATCGGTGTGTACAGAAATTTGGACCACCATCTCTGAAGGTCTCGCTGTATGGTGGTACAACATGCAATGTGTGGTTTTCATGAGCAATAAAAAGGTCGGAAATGATGTTTATGTTGATCTCTATTCGAATTTTCTGTACATATTCCGGAACTCTCAGAACCGAGGTGATGAAAAACTTTTTAGATGTTGTAAAACTCTGAGGTATGGCCATGCGTCTTATGGTAGGGTCAAGGAAATAGTGGTTGATCCTTTCAAAGGCATTATCAAAATCCACTGATACGAACGCTGCATGCATGCGACAAGATTCCGTCAGAGAAATGGTGTCACGGTATTCGCCTAGGATAGAGTGGATGTTGCTCCGAACCCCTAGAGAAGCCTAGTCTGGTGGTAATGTCTTGGATATTACAGTCTTGAGCCTTGCAGCCAACATTCGCGCAAAGATCTTTTAGACAGTATTGAACATCGTGAGCGGTCGAAATTGATGGGCGCTGACACTGCCTGCCAATTTCGATATTGGTATAAGCAGCCCCACCATCAATTGCGACGGGACTTCCGTGTCAGGGCTCAATAACTCATTATACATCAACACCCATTGAGACATCATTAAATCTGAAATAAAATTCAATCCTTCTGGCACAGGCGACTTATGCACCATACGCTTCATGAGTGCTCTCCGTATGTCACCTTCCGTTAGCGGTTTCAATAACGCCTCTGCATCCGGACCCCCCCCCCCCCTCCCCGCCCGTTTGCATCTGCCGCAAAGTTTCTTCTCCTGTCCGTTTGTCCGTCGACGTGCCAATGAAAAGGAGGCGGTAATGCTCCAGAAACCGAGCTGCAATGTCCTGTTGTGACGTCAAGGGCTGATCATCACCATCCTGGAGCAGTGTGATCAAGGATAGGCGATTAAGAACATGTCCCCTGGACACATAATGCATGCAAATACGTTCTCCATCGACGTTGTCCGAACACCGAGCACGGATCGAATGTCCCTCCACGCGACGTCTCGTTACCGATAAAATGCACTCCTGAATGCGATGGACTTCCGCTTGACGCTCGGGCGATGGAGCCCTGGAGGACAGGTCACGGAGCGCCATGTAGCATCTCGGAGCCATCTCACTTTTCCCTGCGATATGAGAAATCTTCGTATCTCCGGTTTTGCACATTTCAGCCACCATGAAAGAACATGTCCGAAAGAACAGACACCATATCCATGTAAGTATATTGGTCTGGTTATACCGGCCATGACCTTCTTCTTCTGTGCGGATGCACACATATTCGCCGAACTCTTACGGGACTTGGTAAGAATGTTTTCCACGAGCAATGAGTGTGTTTGGGTGAGACACTACGAATGTCGTGTGTGGACATACAATGTGAGAATGTGGGTCTTGCGGGAGGCGTGCGAAAGATAGTCCCTGCAGTCACACTATCCTCTGTGCCCTCGGTGGCTCAGATGGATAGAGCGTCTGCCTTGTAAGCAGGAAATCCCAGGTTCGAGTCCCGGTCGGGGCACACATTTTGACCTGTCCCCGTTGATATATATCAACGAACGTCAGCACCTGAAGGTAATAAATTAGTTCTAAATTCGAGTACAACGCTGGTGCAGGCACAAGAGTTTCGGAACACGCCGTTCAAAGCCCATTGTTGAACTTTGGGGTCCACATCACACAGCCCCTACGTGTTCCTGTATTGATGCAACGACATCGTGAGTTATGATCGCAGTGGGCACAGCATCACTGATTTTTCACTTTGGATCCATAGAAACGTGTCTTCGGTCGAATGAATCGCATTTCTTGTTACGCCAGGTCGATGGCTGGATCCTTACATGCCGTCATCCAGGCGAATGGCTGAACGAAACATGCACCGCCCCACAAATTCAGGTCGAAATGTTCAAATGTGTGTGAAATCTTATGGGACTTAACTGCTAAGGTCATCAGTCCGTAAGCTTACACACTGCTCAACCTAAATTATCCTTAGGACAAACACACACACCCATGCCCGAGGGAGGACTCGAACCTCCGCTGGGAGCAGCCGCACAGTCCATGACTGCAGCGCCTTAAACCGCTCGACTAATCCGCGCGGCGAAATTCAGGTCGGTAAGGGCAGAATTATGCTATGGAGTACTTTGAGTTGGGTTTCCATGGGATCTGTGGTGTTAATCGAAGGCATCATGACAGCATTATTGAGGACCATCTGCGTCAGCCGCCTGGGGTGGCCGAGCGGTTCTAGTCGCTACAGTCTGGAACCGCACGACCGCTACGGTCGCACGTTCGAATGCTGCATGGCTGTGGGTGATGTCCTTAGGTTAGTTAGGTTTAAGTAGTTCTAAGTTCTAGGTGACTGATGACCTCAAAAGTTAAGTCCCATAGAGGTCAGAACCATTTGAACCATTTTTGAACGACTTGCGTCGCTGCATGCTTGATGGCTCCCCCTACGGCGATGACATCTTCCAACAGGATAACTGACCGTTTCCAAGGTCAGTATCGTGATACAGTGGTTTGAGGGACATAGTAGTGAACTCACATTGATGTTTTGGGCAGCAAATGCACCTGATCTGTACCTATTGGAACACACATCTGGAACCAGCTGCGTGCACGTAAACCACCATCTTGTAATTTATGAAGATGATAAACGGGTATTCATTGGACAAATATATTATACTAGAACTGACATGTGATTACATTTTCACGCAATTTGGGTGCACAGATCCTGAGAAATCAGTACCCAAAACAACCACCTCTGGTCGTAATAACGGCCTTGATACGCCTGGGTATTGAGTCAAACAAAACTTGGATGGCATGTACAGGTACAGCTGCCCATGCAGCTTCAACACGATACCACAGTTCATCTAGAGTAGTGACTGGCGTATTGTGACGAGGCAGTTGCTCGGCCACCATTGACCAGACGTTTTCAGTTGGTGAGAGGTCTGGAGAATGTGCTGGCCAGGGCAGCAGTCGAACATTTTCTGTATCCAGAAAGGCCCGTACAGGACCTAAAACATGCAGTCGTGCATTATCCCGCTGAAATGTAGGGTTTCGCAACGATCGAATGAAGGGTAGAGTCACGGGTCGTAAAACATCTGAAATGTAACGTCCACTGTTCAAAGTGCCGTTAATGCGAACAAGAGGTGACCGAGACGTGTAACCAATGGCACCCCATACCATCACGCAGGGTGATACGCCAGTATGGTGATGACGAATACACGCTTCCAATGTGCGTTCACCGCTATGTCGCCAAACACGGATGCGACCATCATGATGCTGTAAACAGAACCTGGATTCATCCGAAAAAATGACGTTTTGCCATTCGTGCACCCAGGTTCGTCGTTGAGTACACCATCGCAGGCGCTCCTGTCTGTGATGCAGCGTCAACGGTAACCACAGCCATGGTCTCCGAGCTGATAGTCCATGCTGCTGCAAACGTCGTCGAACTGTTCGTGCAGATGGTTGTCTTGCAAACGTCCCCATCTCTTGACTCAGGGATCGAGACGTGGCTGCACGATCCGTTACAGACATGCGGATAAGATGCCTGTCACCACGACTGCTAGTGATAAGAGACCGTTGGGATTCAGCACGGCGTTCCGTATTACCCTCCTGAACCCACCGACTCCATATTCTGCTAACAGTCATTGGATCTCGACCAACGCGAAGAGCAATGTTGCGATACCATAAACCACAATCGCGAAAGGCGACAATCCGACCTTTATCAAAGTCGTAAACGTGATGGTACGCATTTCTCCTCCTTACACGAGGCATCACAACAACGTTTCACCAGGCAACGCCGGTCAACTGCTCCTTTGTATGAGAAATCGGTTGGAAACTTTCCTCATGTCAGCACATTGTAGGTGTCGCCACGGGCGCCAACCTTGTGTGAATGCTCTGAAAAGCTAATCATTTGCATATCACAGCATCTTCTTCCTGTCGGTTAAATTTCGCGTCTGTAGCACGTTATCGTAGTGGTGTAGCAATTTTAATGGCCAGTAGTGTATGTTGTATCGTGTTTGAAAAGCGGGACAACAACAAAAATGTTCAAATGTGTGTGAAATCGTATGGGACTTAACTGCTAAGATCATCAGTCCCTAAGCTTACACACTGATTAACCTAAATTATCCTAAGGACATACACACACACACCCATGCCCGAGGGAGGACTCGAACCACCGCCGGGACCAGCCATATAGTCCATGACTGCAGAGCCTTAGACCGCTCGGCTAATCCCACGCGGCGCGGGACAACACGCTATTATACAGTTGGTCATAATTATTTAACTCATCGGTGCACAAAAGTATCGAAATAGAGCAATATGCATGTTAATGACTTCGTTTTCATTCTCTGTAGTCGTACACGTTTCCTCATCCATCTTCGGGAAATAGCAATACGCTGCAATGACGCTTCCCTGCAAAGATAGTCCTAATAAGGGATAACAGTGTTATCACGAACGGTGCTTTTCTAAATTATTTTATAAGGGATCAACTAAAGTTTAGGTTGGTGGGAACGTTCAGAAAGCTTAGGCAGCACTACAACTTTACGGCTGGGTGCGTCGCTGCCTGGCGACACGGCATGATGGATGGAGCGCGGCGGCAGATGGTGAGCTGTATGCCAGGGACGGCTTGCCTATAACACCACCGGCTCGCACAACACTGGGAAACGAAACTACTGCTCGGCAAAGCTCTGCCGGCATAAACGTTAGGAAAATAATATTTCGGTGAGTAAGCGATCTAATTCGTTGTTTATTCGTTCCGTCGTCCGGCAAGGTTACGTATCTCTCGTGATGTACGTTTTATAAAAAATGCTGTATATAAGATCACTTTCTATACCCAACTGCGATTTCAGCTTAATCACTTCCTAGAATCACCTATCAACATACAGTGTATTCCTCCTGCGTTTCGTCAGGCGCATTTTCTCTAGTCTTTCGGTAGATAACCGCAGTTTCATGTTTGCAATGTGTGCCGGACCGAGACTCGAAGTCGGGACCTTTGCCTTTCGCAGGCAAGTGCTCTACAAACTGAGCTACCCAAGCACGACTCACGCCCCATCCTCACAGCTTTACTTCTGCCAGTACCTCGTCTCCTACTTTCCAAACTTTCATATCAGCGCACACTCCGCTGCAGAGTGAAAATCTCATTCTGGAACCTAAACAAATACTACACTCCTGGAAATTGAAATAAGAACACCGTGAATTCATTGTCCCAGGAAGGGGAAACTTTATTGACACATTCCTGGGGTCAGATACATCACATGATCACACTGACAGAACCACAGGCACATAGACACAGGCAACAGAGCATGCACAATGTTGGCACTAGTGCAGTGTATATCCACCTTTCGCAGCAATGCAGGCTGCTATTCTCCCATGGAGACGATCGTAGAGATGCTGGATGTAGTCCTGTGGAACGGCTTGTCATGCCATTTCCACCTGGCGCCTCAGCTGGACCAGCGTTCGTGCTGGACGTGCAGACCGCGTGAGACGACGCTTCATCCAGTCCCAAACATGCTCAATGGGGGACAGATCCGGAGATCTTGCTGGCCAGGGTAGTTGACTTACACCTTCTAGAGCACGTTGCGTGGCACGGGATACATGCGGACGTGCATTGTCCTGTTGGAACAGCAAGTTCCCTTGCCGGTCTAGGAATGGTAGAACGATGGGTTCGATGACAGTTTTGATGTACCGTGCACTATTCAGTGTCCCCTCGACGATCACCAGTGGTGTACGGCCAGTGTAGGAGATCACTCCCCACACCATGATGCCGGGTGTTGGCCCTGTGTGCCTCGGTCGTATGCAGTCCTGATTGTGGAGCTCACCTGCACGGCGCCAAACACGCATCCGACCATCATTGGCACCAAGGCAGAAGCGACTCTCATCGCTGAAGACGACACGTCTCCATTCGTCCCTCCATTCACGCCTGTGGCGACACCACTGGAGGCGGGCTGCACGATGTTGGGGCGTGAGCGGAAGACGGCCTAACGGTGTGCGGGACCGTAGCCCAGCTTCATGGAGACGGTTGCGAATGGTCCTCGCCGATACCCCAGGAGCAACAGTGTCCCTAATTTGCTGGGAAGTGGCGGTGCGGTCCCCTACGGCACTGCGTAGGATCCTACGGTCTTGGCGTGCATCCGTGCGTCGCTGCGGTCCGGTCCCAGGTCGACGGGCACGTGCACCTTCCGCCGACCACTGGCGACAACATCGATGTACTGTGGAGACCTCACGCCCCACGTGTTGAGCAATTCGGCGGTACGTCCACCCGGCCTCCCGCATGCCCACTATACGCCCTCGCTCAAAGTCCGTCAACTGCACATACGGTTCACGTCCACGCTGTCGCGGCATGCTACCAATGTTAAAGAGTGCGATGGAGCTCCGTATGCCACGGCAAACTGGCTGACACTGACGGCGGCGGTGCACAAATGCTGCGCAGCTAGCGCCATTCGACGGCCAACACCGCGGTTCCTGGTGTGTCCGCTGTGCCGTGCGTGTGATCATTGCTTGTACAGCCCTCTCGCAGTGTCGGGAGCAAGTATGGTGGGTCTGACACACCGGTGTCAATGTGTTCTTTTTTCCATTTCCAGGAGTGTATATAAAATTCTTGTCCTGTTTCCAGCCGGATCAAACTGTCATCTGAACACAATGTTTCAGCGGTCCACCCGGCCGCCATCATCAGGTGAGAAAAGCTACGCTGCTCTCGGTAACTCATCCTACTTGCAAATAAGTGCAGCTTTATATGCATCAGAGGTAAAACAGCGCATGCGCTAGATACAGTGCGCACGCGTTAAAACATTCCTGCTGCTCCCTAGCGCAAAATGAGTTGCAGGGCCTCCGGTGGTGAATACTATTGAAAACGATATATCGTTACAAATGATTATTCATAGCCGGTCGATTCAGATGCCATTGTTTCTTTATATCTGATAAAACGGGATTCCACGTTTTACTTAGCGGGTATCTATTATCACGATTAATGATATTATCTGCTAGTCTGATTTCAACAGACTCTTTTAAAATATAATCCCACTACCGCGAAGCATTTGCAACTACTTGGGTCTCATTGTATAGCATCCTGTGTCCCTCTGTAAGGCAATGCTCATCCACCGCAGATTTATCTGGTTGTAGTAATCGCGTATGGCGATGATCTTCAATACACCTGTCGTTGACGGTACGAATAGTTTGGTCGATGTAAATTTTCCCGCACTCACACGGTATTTTTTAAGCGCCAGATTTCCTCAGATCTAAATCATCTTTAACAGAGCCAAGAAGTGCTCTAATCTTAGCTGGCGGACAAAAAACACATCTGATCTCATATTTCTTCAAAAGACTATCTATCTTGGCGGACACATTCCCAGCATGCGGAAGAAAAGCCACAGACCTAAAGGTGTCTTTAGAAGGTTCAGGTAGAGGTACAAACTCAAAAGCACGTCGAATTTGTCGGTCCGTATAGCTGTTATTATTGAACACTTCCTTAAGATGTTGCAGCTCCTGCGGTAAATTCTGAGCATCCGAGACAGCATATGTTCGTTTAACCAAGGTCCCTACGTTTTCAAAGCACAGGATCAAAAAAAAAAAAAATGGTTCAAATGGCTCTGAGCACTATGGGACTTAACATCTGTGGTCATCAGGCCCCTAGAACTTAGAACTACTTAAACCTAACTAACCTAAGGACATCACGCACATCCATGCCCGAGGCAGGATTCGAACCTGCGACCGTAGCAGTCGCGCGGTTCCGGACTGAGCGCCTAGAACCGCTAGACCACCGCGGCCGGCAGTACAGGATCCCTTCGGACCTTGACAGTTTGATCCAC
Organism: Schistocerca americana; assembly: GCF_021461395.2. Lineage (NCBI taxonomy): Eukaryota > Metazoa > Arthropoda > Insecta > Orthoptera > Acrididae > Schistocerca > Schistocerca americana. The sequence goes on from NC_060130.1 coordinate 254,153,305, forward strand.
CTGGAAACCCGACAGGAATTTTATATACTAATACGCCGGGAAAGTCTACATACTAAACAAATACTACTCATCACCTCTCTCACGCCACATGCAGTGTCGACAGAAAGTGTCGGTTTGTTTTCCGTTACAAATAAAATGATGCCTGAAACGAAATTTTACGTGCCCATTCGAAAGAGAGGTCCCAGATTAGGCTAGTCCTACACATAGAATACGACGACTAACCAGTACTGCATCCATGCAACAGCGCTGCTGGGGTACTGGATATTCATAGTGTCGCACTATCCCTGTTAATACATATCGATAAAAATAATATTGGACAAGACTAGTTTGGGACGTCTCTTTACAATGGGCACGTCAGATCCCGCTTTAAAAACGATTTCGTTTGTAGTGGGAAACAGCCGACTGGAGTAGCCGAGCGGTTCTAGGCGCTACAGTCTGGAACCGCGCTGCCGCTACGGTCGCAGGTTCGAATCCTGCCTCGGGCATGGATGTGTGTGATGTCCTTAGGTTAGTTAGGTTTAAGTAGTTCTTAGTTCTGGGGGACTGATGACCTCAGATGTTAAGTCCCATAGTACTCAGAGCCATTTTGCGCACTCGTTTTTTGGCAACAATCTAAACATCAAGCCCCTTAGTTCGCAAAGAATATGGGAACTCCTGACACGAAACCTTCATCTGTGTCGTCGTGCGATTTTCAGCAAAGATTCTTTTGACGATTAATGACTGTCGTAGCAGAATATCGAGGCAGTCAGGTGTCAATGCATTTCTTAGGCATGCAACTCCATGTCTCACTAGGAAACTGGGCCAGTCATGTTTCGGACCTGTATCAGATACGGATGTCGGACGCCTCTCGTCGCTTTCGAGGGTACTTAGAGGGCTGTACAGCATCGAGACTAGATCCAACAACCCCTGTGCAGTCCTAAGGTCAAAATTTTGGCGATGAATTTTCGTCTTTCAAAACTATAATGTACGAGCACACTGCGCGCAACGCATTCTCGAAGACTCAGGCATCATTCGACTGGAATGGCCTGTGCTATTCTCTGACGCGAACTCGAATGAGCACGCTTGGGACCAGTTGAAACTGGCAGCGCATCGTCACACACACTGGATGATCTCAGCATGGCGCTGTCGAAGACTGGTGCAAACTTGGACAGCAACGTCTCCACCACCAAGTGGACAGCATATAAATGAGGATAAAAGCGTGTGATATAATCGAGGTCGAACAGCAAGGTATTAACTCATACCCAGCAGCATGTTTTCGTTTCATATGTGGTAAAGATGTACACTTTCGAACATACTCCCTTTATTTTGGGTACTGTTTTGTTTTTATATCACAGTATACTTTCCATTTTATTTTGGTTTTAGTTTTGTTTGTTTTACTTCATATTTATATTCTTAACTCTTATTCTCTCATTTTCTATTCCGCCTCGATATCAGTTTACACTTGTTCGTAGAGACGCAGGCGTCGTTAAAACTGTTTCCAGCAGTTTATCTGATTTTATCATTGTATGACAGTATCAAGTATTTGCGAGGATAATGTGAAATATTTTCGGCCTCCTTTCGACATCATTAAAATTCAGCTTATTTCACTTCAAACATGAACTCATTTTCGACCTAGTCCATCTTCTGGTCAGTGCTCGTCATTTGCTTTTAGATCCAGCCCCTGAAGTTCGAATCTGGATGGTCTACAAAGTACATCATCGATGGATGCGGAACGTTTTCCATTCACAGTTTCTTCAGGCTGAAGGAGGAGGGGGTGAGTAACTACAAGTCAGAGAACACCAAACCCTGTGAATTACATGGATCTTCCAACAATTGTTGTTAAAATTTTCAAATTTGTTGGAACGCAATCCTATGTTGTCCCAAAAGAAGTGGCTTTTCTTTCTTTTGAAATCCAAGCTTCTCGTCTAGTACTTTTGTAAGTAGGCTGTTTAGGTTTTCTTAGCTTTCGGAGGACGATAACTACGACACTTACACAGAGATTATCTTACAACAAGACGCACAGTTTAGCGCTACAGTACACGTATTTGAGTGATTAATTTTGTACTTAAAACATTTACTTTTAAAGATTTTTGAATTACAAAGAAAGTTTTCCGTGATACATTTCATTCCATTGCAGTAATCTCTAACACCTGAGGGTATAATTACATTAATCCTCAGGGGGGTACACGCTTACTTTGTGTATCATGTGTTTGGCAAGCACAAGGAGCCCTAGCTAATATGGTATATGCTTACACAACTTTACACATACAGAAAGCATGCTTGGATAGGATTTTTTTTTTTTTTTTTTTTTTTTTTTTTTGGCTGGAGCAAATGTTGAAATAAGAGGGACGATATATGGAATGAAGTTTTGGGTTGGACTGCAGTACCAAATGTTACACTGAAAACGAACCCTATCCTTTCCATTGTGTTATCCCCCTATATGTTTGTGTACTCTTGTATATTTCTGTTTTTCCTGTCTTTATGTGTTTAGCTAATAAGAGTTATGTTGTAGAATTTTTCTAATACTGTGTTATTTACTTTGTAGCGATGTTTAGACATTATTTACTCTGTTTTGTTTTAATGCTCATGCGTAAAGTTGATGTTTCAAAAGTTGTTCTGATCTTTTATGTATTTACTTATGTCATTATTCCTGTAACACTAATGTATATGTTTATTTCTATTGTTTGTAAAGCCTGTACTACTACAAATGTTATCTGTATTGTTATGTTCTTTAATAATGTATTTTGTACCTTTGTAATTGTATTCTATTGTTATAAAATTGTAATTGACACCAGTTCATCATATTATTAACTTGTAATCATTCATTTCACTGCACACATTTCTGTTGGTCATAGTATATGCACAGCATGTGAGAAGTTGGAACTGTTAGTGTTTGCACGTGTGTTGATAATTCAGCAAGGGGCTGGATAACAGCATTGCTGGTTCTAAGGACATTTCAAAAAAAATTTTGTGAGTGCACAAGTGGTGGTTTATGGACTTGCTATATTCTCCGCAAGACTCTTCGATGGTGATTGTGCACCTGCACCGTCGCAACAGATGGCTGCTGGCCATCTCTACGAGGACTACGGTGGGTCTGCATCTTTGGTGGCCCACCAATACCATTATTTCTACAAGGACTACAGTGGGTCTACACCTTTGCTGACTCACCAGCACCATTATTTCTACAAGGACTGCAGTGGATGTACACCTTCGATGACTCACTAATACCATACTCTCTACCAGGACTACAGTGGGTCTGCTCTGTGATGACCTACCTACCAATATTCTTCAAAATGTTGAATGACTCTGCTGTGGGTTTGCTCTGTTGTGGCCCATTACCTGTCTGCATGTCAAGAGTCAGCACTGTCTTTCCATTGGAAGGACAACACTTCTTCTTCAAGACAGCATGGAAATCCACTACTTCTGTGTAGATTTTCTTTTACTGCTCAGACTTTGAGAAAAACACTGCTGTTTTACTGTGATGAACGATCAGGACTGTCTTTATGGACTGTGAGAAAATTTTAGCTTTTGACCAACATTGTATCAATAAGTGTGAGCATTTGATATCTTTGTTATGGTAATTATGAAAATTTTTATCAAATCATTATTGGCCACTGCCCAAAACAATTTGTAAAATTTTTTGTGGGGAGCATGGGGGCTATGTAAGTAGGCTGTTTAGGTTTTCTTATTGGTAACGCCACGTAGCGCTCTGTGTGAGAATCACTGGCTGTGCTGTGTGCAATCTGTGGCTGGTTTGCATTGTTGTCTGCCATTGTAGTGTTGGGCAGCTGGGCTGTTAACAGCGCGTAGCGTTGCGCAGTTGGAGGTGAGCCGCCAGCAGTGGTGGATGTGGGGAGAGAAATGGCGGAGATTTGAAATTTGTAAGATTGGATGGCATGAACTGCTGTATATATTATGATTATTAAGGTAAATACATTGTTTGTTCTCTATTAAAATCTTTCATTTGCTAACTATGCCTATCAATAGTTAGTGCCTTCAGTAGTTTGAATCTTTTATTTAGCTGGCAGTATTGGCGCTCGCTGTATTGCAGTAGTTCGAATAACAAAGAGTTTTTGTGAGGTAAGTGATTTGTGAAAGGTGTAGGTTAATGTTAGTCAGGACCATTCTTTTGTAGGGATTTTTGAAAGTCAGATTGCGTTGCGCTAAAAATATTGTGTGTCAGTTAAAGCACAGTCATATATAAATTTTTCTAAGGGGACGTTTCACTTTTTCATCTCATTTTTTTCATATGACTTGCGTAATATTCGCCAGCTGTTATCTAACGCCTTACAAAGTAAGCAAAAAGAAGAATCACATTTTCATCTCAAAAAACAGTGGCCATTACCTTTTCCATAAACTAAATAGAGATTGTTCATTCTGGTGCAGGCGCAGAGACTTGCAGCCACTGCTGTTTTTATTGCTATTTTGTTTCTGGCTTTGCTTCAACCACATCTCATCCACATTAAATTATCACTGCACAATATCACATGCGTTCGTTTTAAAATTATTCGAACATTTCCGAGTAACTTTCTGTCGCATTCGATGTGATCAGCATTACTCAAATGCAGCCCACATCTTACACAACGTTATTTCATAGCTATTTGTGTAAAATTTACCCTGTTCTTTTTTCTAATATGACTATTGTTTCCAATAATTCCTGCATTTTAATCGACACTGGTCCACTATCGTGAACTTTCTCGATATTTCTATCAATTCTGAGGTAACCTTTACGCCGAGCAACTAAACTGCAAAAGACGTAGATGATACCTGAATTATTCACGTACTCATATCTTAACTGTTAAAAATTTACGAGCCCACTAACCGTTAACCTTCCTCAACTTAAGATGATTTTCCTCGACGATAAACTGACAGAAACAATTACTTCTCCATCAGCACGGAATTCCATTTCATCCGTTTAGGCGAAAAACAGTAAATACAGCCACCGTAGACAGGTGCATAAGCAAAATTATGCCCCAGTTCAAATTGACAGTCTATTTATCGTATTTCCCACCATGTTCTAATACAAACAAAATTTAATTGATACGAACTCTTTCTATGCGCCATTTCAATTGTTTCTCACCCCGCTCTCATACACTTTTCACTGGTAAAACACGATCACTCATTTATTGATTTCCAAATAACTTTATCACAAGTTCATCGAGAGGTCGTAAGTATTGCAATTCCTCTGTACTTGTGTTAATATATTTCTCATTGGTCTCCATTTTAACCAGAGAAACATGTCAGAATATGCAAGATAGGTTGGGTCTATCTTGCACAATGACTCCCTAAGTTACTTATCGTCTATTTTAAGAATTTTTCCAGATTTACCGATTTGGAATGGCTAAACTTCTTCAGGAAGTCCTCGCAACACAAAACTGGCAGGTGCAATTCAATAAACTGCCATTGATATCCGTATTTCCTGCTGACTGACTTATACTGCAGAGGGTGAGCTGCACTCTCTAGGGGTTTTCGAAATCCTATCTGTGTTTCTATGGGTACCGTAACTCTCTTACCGTTCTGCTGACATAAATCGTTGGACACAATTCCTATAACTTTGAATTGATGTATCTCGATGCTTAGTAGGCCTGGATAGAGAGACAGTTTTGAATTATAGTGATCGAAAACATGCACAGCCGAGCTGTTATTAATTAATATTTTGTTAAAGCAATGTCCAGCTGAACTCTAGGTAATCGATGTGTTAGAGGGAGCACTCCTGATGCGGCGATTGTATCACATGACTGGAATGCCATTAGAACTTGTAACATTCGTTAGGGTAACAGTGAAGCACAGCATGGGCAACAAGCACAATTTATCTGCATTTGATTGCGGACAGATCGTTAAGTACGTGACTTGTGGGCCACTCCGTATCCGAAGTAGTCCAGGTATTCCGCATTTCACGTCCCAATGTATCCATCGTGTGTCAGGTACGCATTTCTTCGGGGAATGACGCCGCTGCCAGGGTACACTACCCGGAAAACAACCTGTTGTTGCTAAAGAGTCGCTCCTAGACCAGCGCGGATTGTAACAGCGAGTAGAGGGATTACGCCTCTCGCCAGTATTACACTGAACGATACCAGAAGAGCAGGCATAACATACTATTGGCTATGGTGTACAGATGCTACCACCTTATACGTTTATGTTTGCCAAATGCACGGCACAAAGAATTGAGATTACAGTTTCTACAGAGACACCACCATCTTTGGACGCCAGAAGCATGAAAGAAAAGGCCCCTCGACAGATAGTTCACGGAATACATTGTTAACGTCGATTATATGGCGTGAGAACGTTGAACACTACAGAAGGTATTGGAACACGCTTACCAACATGACATTGTGTAGGCACGTAGGGAAAATATTCGGAAGTGGATGTGTTTACAAGGTATGAATCAGGTTCATCGATACATGTATCATGTCTCTCAGAGTAAATGACAGAGGAGGCCACAGTCTGATCATGTGCAGCCGTTTGCTTTCCTGCGACACCTCTCTGATGACTTTATGTTCCGAAAGGTAACGTACACGGAATCAGCTCTTAGCTCCAGAGTTCTGATAAATAATGGTTAGATGGACACAATACGGACGTGAAGGCGCTTGCGTAGGTTCTAGTTTACCAAACCTCATTCCATTTGGGACGCCGTCGAGCAAGATGAGAGTGACTTGGTGGAAAGTTCGATAACCTCAATGACATCTGTGCGCTGGTGGATCGCTCGTAGTTCAGTAAGGTTTCCACGCAAAGCTTCCAGGGTCTCGAGGAGCTTCAAAAACGAGGAGGGAGTACCTCAACTTCTAAAAGATGAAGTAGCAGTTACACTTCACGTTGGTCTCAATATACATTACAAGATAAAAAAAGAAAAGGAACAAGGATGCACCACGAAGGAATTATCTGAATGGGACGGAAATCGAAAGATGTGATTTACATGTACAGACAATTTCAAAAAAGTGGATGATTTATTCAAGAGAACGAACTTCACAACTTGGGCAAGTCAATAACGCTTTGGTTCACCTCTTGCCCTTATTCAAGCAGACATTTCACTTGGTGTTGATTTGTAGAGTTTTTGGATGTCATCTTGACTGATATAGTGCCAAATCCTATTCACCTAGCGCGTTAGGTCCGTCAAAATCAATAGCTGGTAGGAAGGCATCGCTCATATTGCTCCCGTGCAGAGTAATGTTTCCAACTAAATTGTAAATGTCGTGTGGCTAGGGCCTCCCATCGAACAGACCGTTCGTCGGGCGCATGTCTTTCGATGTAACGTCACTTCGGCGACATGCGTGTCGATGGGGATGAAATGATGATGATTAGGACAACAAAATACCCAGTCCCTGAGCGGAGAAAATCTCCGATCCAGCCGTCCGTACGATGCGAGGTAACTGCACCGTAGTATGGGGACGTTACACCTAAACAAACATCGTAACACACGACGGTCTACACACGCAGAAATTTGAAAACGTTAAAAACGTATGTTTTGACAGAGAACAGGGAAAACTGTGCGACTGTGAAACTGTTGCATTCATTTGTTGCATTCATTTGTTGCAGTCTATGCGACAAACTCTTATGTTTTCATCACTTTTTTGGGAGTGATTATCACGTCCACAAGAAAACCTAAATCGGGCAAGGTAGAAGAATCTTTTTACGCATTCGCCAAGTGTACAAGTTAGGTGGGTCGGTAACATATTCCTGTCATGTGACGCACATGCCGTCACTAGTGTCGTATAGAATATATCAGACGTGTTTTCCTATGGAGGAATCGTTTGACCTGTCACCTTGCGATCAAACGTTTTCGGTTCCCATTGGAGAGGCACGTACTTTCGACTACAAATCGCACGGTTTTGCGGTGCAGTCGCAAAACACAGACACTAAACTTATTACAGTGAACAGAGACGTCAATGAACGAACGGACAGATCATAACTTTGCGAAAGTAAAGAAAGTAAAATATTTATTCCAGAGAAGACTTTTTTTTCGAAAATAAAGAAAGTAAAATTTTCACTCGAGGGAAGGTTCGAACCTGGGACCTCTCGTTTTCTTTTCTTCTTTTTTTTTTTTTTTTGTCTTTCAGTTACGACAAACAAAATTACAGCCGTAGCAACAAACGAACAAGAGTTCCTTCTAAACTATGAAAAATAATTTGAAACTAATAGTGTGATGATAGATAATAAAGAAAGAAAAATGTAACCAAATCCCGCACGCCATTCCATGTGCATGGCCCCTCTGCGTACAGATTCCATGTTCCAAATTGGTACAACATTTCGCGGCGTGTGGAGCCCCATGTCGGCGGTCATCCTCTGCCAGGGTACTCCCCAACTGTGAGGGGGGTTGTCGAAGACACTGCGCAAATTGTTCGCAAATAGTTGTCGGTATCGGGGTGTACATTAAAGTGTGCTATGACTTTCCTGGAGAAATTGCCAGTAATCAAGCACCATCTTCTCATTATCTCGAAAGAGGTAGTATATGGACATGCCTTTAAACCATGTGAGAGCGTGAGTCTTCGCAGGTGGGAAATAAGTATCCTCTGGACAAAGGAGGAGCCGTGGCTCAATTGTGCGAGGCGCGATACGTAGGTAGCAGGCGAGGATCTTCTGCACTAGCAGCCATACATCTAACGGCGATCCACATGTTAAGCGGTGTTCGTCAGTATCCACGAGGTGGCAACGTGGGCAAAGGGGGGAATCCGTCATCCCAATAGCGCGCAGCCTTTGTCGTGTTACAACCTTCCCGTTCACCACCTGGTACCACGCGGCTTGTACCCGCGTGGGGAGGAACGGCTTCTGGACCGCTCTCCACACTGCCGGCCATAGGGTCGTAGGGCTCTTCCTCTCAATCACATTCCGAGGTATGGACCTTAGCAGCAGTCTGTAAACGTCTCTCGCCTTGGGAGTGTGAGTGTTCGCAAATAGTTGTCGGTATCGGGGTGTACATTCAAGTGTGCTATGACTGTCCTGGAGAAATTGCCAGTAATCAAGCACCATCTTCTCATTATCTCGAAAGAGGTAGTATATGGACATGCCTTTAAACCATGTGAGAGCGTGAGTCTTCGCAGGTGGGAAATAAGTATCCTCTGGACAAAGGAGGAGCCGTGGCTCAATTGTGCGAGGCGCGATACGTAGGTAGCAGGCGAGGATCTTCTGCACTAGCAGCCATACATCTAACGGCGATCCACATGTTAAGCGGTGTTCGTCAGTATCCACGAGGTGGCAACGTGGGCAAAGGGGGGAATCCGTCATCCCAATAGCGTGCAGCCTTTGTCGTGTTACAACCTTCCCGTTCACCACCTGGTACCACGCGGCTTGTACCCGCGTGGGGAGGAACGGCTTCTGGACCGCTCTCCACACTGCCGGCCATAGGGTCGTAGGGCTCTTCCTCTCAATCACATTCCGAGGTATGGACCTTAGCAGCAGTCTGTAAACGTCTCTCGCCTTGGGAGTGTGAGTGTTCGCAAATAGTTGTCGGTATCGGGGTGTACATTCAAGTGTGCTATGACTGTCCTGGAGAAATTGCCAGTAATCAAGCACCATCTTCTCATTATCTCGAAAGAGGTAGTATATGGACATGCCTTTAAACCATGTGAGAGCGTGAGTCTTCGCAGGTGGGAAATAAGTATCCTCTGGACAAAGGAGGAGCCGTGGCTCAATTGTGCGAGGCGCGATACGTAGGTAGCAGGCGAGGATCTTCTGCACTAGCAGCCATACATCTAACGGCGATCCACATGTTAAGCGGTGTTCGTCAGTATCCACGAGGTGGCAACGTGGGCAAAGGGGGGAATCCGTCATCCCAATAGCGTGCAGCCTTTGTCGTGTTACAACCTTCCCGTTCACCACCTGGTACCACGCGGCTTGTACCCGCGTGGGGAGGAACGGCTTCTGGACCGCTCTCCACACTGCCGGCCATAGGGTCGTAGGGCTCTTCCTCTCAATCACATTCCGAGGTATGGACCTTAGCAGCAGTCTGTAAACGTCTCTCGCCTTGGGAGTGTGAGTGTTCGCAAATAGTTGTCGGTATCGGGGTGTACATTCAAGTGTGCTATGACTGTCCTGGAGAAATTGCCAGTAATCAAGCACCATCTTCTCATTATCTCGAAAGAGGTAGTATATGGACATGCCTTTAAACCATGTGAGAGCGTGAGTCTTCGCAGGTGGGAAATAAGTATCCTCTGGACAAAGGAGGAGCCGTGGCTCAATTGTGCGAGGCGCGATACGTAGGTAGCAGGCGAGGATCTTCTGCACTAGCAGCCATACATCTAACGGCGATCCACATGTTAAGCGGTGTTCGTCAGTATCCACGAGGTGGCAACGTGGGCAAAGGGGGGAATCCGTCATCCCAATAGCGTGCAGCCTTTGTCGTGTTACAACCTTCCCGTTCACCACCTGGTACCACGCGGCTTGTACCCGCGTGGGGAGGAACGGCTTCTGGACCGCTCTCCACACTGCCGGCCATAGGGTCGTAGGGCTCTTCCTCTCAATCACATTCCGAGGTATGGACCTTAGCAGCAGTCTGTAAACGTCTCTCGCCTTGGGAGTGTGAGTGTTCGCAAATAGTTGTCGGTATCGGGGTGTACATTCAAGTGTGCTATGACTGTCCTGGAGAAATTGCCAGTAATCAAGCACCATCTTCTCATTATCTCGAAAGAGGTAGTATATGGACATGCCTTTAAACCATGTGAGAGCGTGAGTCTTCGCAGGTGGGAAATAAGTATCCTCTGGACAAAGGAGGAGCCGTGGCTCAATTGTGCGAGGCGCGATACGTAGGTAGCAGGCGAGGATCTTCTGCACTAGCAGCCATACATCTAACGGCGATCCACATGTTAAGCGGTGTTCGTCAGTATCCACGAGGTGGCAACGTGGGCAAAGGGGGGAATCCGTCATCCCAATAGCGTGCAGCCTTTGTCGTGTTACAACCTTCCCGTTCACCACCTGGTACCACGCGGCTTGTACCCGCGTGGGGAGGAACGGCTTCTGGACCGCTCTCCACACTGCCGGCCATAGGGTCGTAGGGCTCTTCCTCTCAATCACATTCCGAGGTATGGACCTTAGCAGCAGTCTGTAAACGTCTCTCGCCTTGGGAGTGTGAGTGTTCGCAAATAGTTGTCGGTATCGGGGTGTACATTCAAGTGTGCTATGACTGTCCTGGAGAAATTGCCAGTAATCAAGCACCATCTTCTCATTATCTCGAAAGAGGTAGTATATGGACATGCCTTTAAACCATGTGAGAGCGTGAGTCTTCGCAGGTGGGAAATAAGTATCCTCTGGACAAAGGAGGAGCCGTGGCTCAATTGTGCGAGGCGCGATACGTAGGTAGCAGGCGAGGATCTTCTGCACTAGCAGCCATACATCTAACGGCGATCCACATGTTAAGCGGTGTTCGTCAGTATCCACGAGGTGGCAACGTGGGCAAAGGGGGGAATCCGTCATCCCAATAGCGTGCAGCCTTTGTCGTGTTACAACCTTCCCGTTCACCACCTGGTACCACGCGGCTTGTACCCGCGTGGGGAGGAACGGCTTCTGGACCGCTCTCCACACTGCCGGCCATAGGGTCGTAGGGCTCTTCCTCTCAATCACATTCCGAGGTATGGACCTTAGCAGCAGTCTGTAAACGTCTCTCGCCTTGGGAGTGTGAGTGTTCGCAAATAGTTGTCGGTATCGGGGTGTACATTCAAGTGTGCTATGACTGTCCTGGAGAAATTGCCAGTAATCAAGCACCATCTTCTCATTATCTCGAAAGAGGTAGTATATGGACATGCCTTTAAACCATGTGAGAGCGTGAGTCTTCGCAGGTGGGAAATAAGTATCCTCTGGACAAAGGAGGAGCCGTGGCTCAATTGTGCGAGGCGCGATACGTAGGTAGCAGGCGAGGATCTTCTGCACTAGCAGCCATACATCTAACGGCGATCCACATGTTAAGCGGTGTTCGTCAGTATCCACGAGGTGGCAACGTGGGCAAAGGGGGGAATCCGTCATCCCAATAGCGTGCAGCCTTTGTCGTGTTACAACCTTCCCGTTCACCACCTGGTACCACGCGGCTTGTACCCGCGTGGGGAGGAACGGCTTCTGGACCGCTCTCCACACTGCCGGCCATAGGGTCGTAGGGCTCTTCCTCTCAATCACATTCCGAGGTATGGACCTTAGCAGCAGTCTGTAAACGTCTCTCGCCTTGGGAGTGTGAGTGTTCGCAAATAGTTGTCGGTATCGGGGTGTACATTCAAGTGTGCTATGACTGTCCTGGAGAAATTGCCAGTAATCAAGCACCATCTTCTCATTATCTCGAAAGAGGTAGTATATGGACATGCCTTTAAACCATGTGAGAGCGTGAGTCTTCGCAGGTGGGAAATAAGTATCCTCTGGACAAAGGAGGAGCCGTGGCTCAATTGTGCGAGGCGCGATACGTAGGTAGCAGGCGAGGATCTTCTGCACTAGCAGCCATACATCTAACGGCGATCCACATGTTAAGCGGTGTTCGTCAGTATCCACGAGGTGGCAACGTGGGCAAAGGGGGGAATCCGTCATCCCAATAGCGTGCAGCCTTTGTCGTGTTACAACCTTCCCGTTCACCACCTGGTACCACGCGGCTTGTACCCGCGTGGGGAGGAACGGCTTCTGGACCGCTCTCCACACTGCCGGCCATAGGGTCGTAGGGCTCTTCCTCTCAATCACATTCCGAGGTATGGACCTTAGCAGCAGTCTGTAAACGTCTCTCGCCTTGGGAGTGTGAGTGTTCGCAAATAGTTGTCGGTATCGGGGTGTACATTCAAGTGTGCTATGACTGTCCTGGAGAAATTGCCAGTAATCAAGCACCATCTTCTCATTATCTCGAAAGAGGTAGTATATGGACATGCCTTTAAACCATGTGAGAGCGTGAGTCTTCGCAGGTGGGAAATAAGTATCCTCTGGACAAAGGAGGAGCCGTGGCTCAATTGTGCGAGGCGCGATACGTAGGTAGCAGGCGAGGATCTTCTGCACTAGCAGCCATACATCTAACGGCGATCCACATGTTAAGCGGTGTTCGTCAGTATCCACGAGGTGGCAACGTGGGCAAAGGGGGGAATCCGTCATCCCAATAGCGTGCAGCCTTTGTCGTGTTACAACCTTCCCGTTCACCACCTGGTACCACGCGGCTTGTACCCGCGTGGGGAGGAACGGCTTCTGGACCGCTCTCCACACTGCCGGCCATAGGGTCGTAGGGCTCTTCCTCTCAATCACATTCCGAGGTATGGACCTTAGCAGCAGTCTGTAAACGTCTCTCGCCTTGGGAGTGTGAGTGTTCGCAAATAGTTGTCGGTATCGGGGTGTACATTCAAGTGTGCTATGACTGTCCTGGAGAAATTGCCAGTAATCAAGCACCATCTTCTCATTATCTCGAAAGAGGTAGTATATGGACATGCCTTTAAACCATGTGAGAGCGTGAGTCTTCGCAGGTGGGAAATAAGTATCCTCTGGACAAAGGAGGAGCCGTGGCTCAATTGTGCGAGGCGCGATACGTAGGTAGCAGGCGAGGATCTTCTGCACTAGCAGCCATACATCTAACGGCGATCCACATGTTAAGCGGTGTTCGTCAGTATCCACGAGGTGGCAACGTGGGCAAAGGGGGGAATCCGTCATCCCAATAGCGTGCAGCCTTTGTCGTGTTACAACCTTCCCGTTCACCACCTGGTACCACGCGGCTTGTACCCGCGTGGGGAGGAACGGCTTCTGGACCGCTCTCCACACTGCCGGCCATAGGGTCGTAGGGCTCTTCCTCTCAATCACATTCCGAGGTATGGACCTTAGCAGCAGTCTGTAAACGTCTCTCGCCTTGGGAGTGTGAGTGTTCGCAAATAGTTGTCGGTATCGGGGTGTACATTCAAGTGTGCTATGACTGTCCTGGAGAAATTGCCAGTAATCAAGCACCATCTTCTCATTATCTCGAAAGAGGTAGTATATGGACATGCCTTTAAACCATGTGAGAGCGTGAGTCTTCGCAGGTGGGAAATAAGTATCCTCTGGACAAAGGAGGAGCCGTGGCTCAATTGTGCGAGGCGCGATACGTAGGTAGCAGGCGAGGATCTTCTGCACTAGCAGCCATACATCTAACGGCGATCCACATGTTAAGCGGTGTTCGTCAGTATCCACGAGGTGGCAACGTGGGCAAAGGGGGGAATCCGTCATCCCAATAGCGTGCAGCCTTTGTCGTGTTACAACCTTCCCGTTCACCACCTGGTACCACGCGGCTTGTACCCGCGTGGGGAGGAACGGCTTCTGGACCGCTCTCCACACTGCCGGCCATAGGGTCGTAGGGCTCTTCCTCTCAATCACATTCCGAGGTATGGACCTTAGCAGCAGTCTGTAAACGTCTCTCGCCTTGGGAGTGTGAGTGTTCGCAAATAGTTGTCGGTATCGGGGTGTACATTCAAGTGTGCTATGACTGTCCTGGAGAAATTGCCAGTAATCAAGCACCATCTTCTCATTATCTCGAAAGAGGTAGTATATGGACATGCCTTTAAACCATGTGAGAGCGTGAGTCTTCGCAGGTGGGAAATAAGTATCCTCTGGACAAAGGAGGAGCCGTGGCTCAATTGTGCGAGGCGCGATACGTAGGTAGCAGGCGAGGATCTTCTGCACTAGCAGCCATACATCTAACGGCGATCCACATGTTAAGCGGTGTTCGTCAGTATCCACGAGGTGGCAACGTGGGCAAAGGGGGGAATCCGTCATCCCAATAGCGTGCAGCCTTTGTCGTGTTACAACCTTCCCGTTCACCACCTGGTACCACGCGGCTTGTACCCGCGTGGGGAGGAACGGCTTCTGGACCGCTCTCCACACTGCCGGCCATAGGGTCGTAGGGCTCTTCCTCTCAATCACATTCCGAGGTATGGACCTTAGCAGCAGTCTGTAAACGTCTCTCGCCTTGGGAGTGTGAGTGTTCGCAAATAGTTGTCGGTATCGGGGTGTACATTCAAGTGTGCTATGACTGTCCTGGAGAAATTGCCAGTAATCAAGCACCATCTTCTCATTATCTCGAAAGAGGTAGTATATGGACATGCCTTTAAACCATGTGAGAGCGTGAGTCTTCGCAGGTGGGAAATAAGTATCCTCTGGACAAAGGAGGAGCCGTGGCTCAATTGTGCGAGGCGCGATACGTAGGTAGCAGGCGAGGATCTTCTGCACTAGCAGCCATACATCTAACGGCGATCCACATGTTAAGCGGTGTTCGTCAGTATCCACGAGGTGGCAACGTGGGCAAAGGGGGGAATCCGTCATCCCAATAGCGTGCAGCCTTTGTCGTGTTACAACCTTCCCGTTCACCACCTGGTACCACGCGGCTTGTACCCGCGTGGGGAGGAACGGCTTCTGGACCGCTCTCCACACTGCCGGCCATAGGGTCGTAGGGCTCTTCCTCTCAATCACATTCCGAGGTATGGACCTTAGCAGCAGTCTGTAAACGTCTCTCGCCTTGGGAGTGTGAGTGTTGGGAAGGTCTGGGTGCACGTA
The DNA here is from genome assembly GCF_021461395.2 of Schistocerca americana. Taxonomy (NCBI): domain Eukaryota; kingdom Metazoa; phylum Arthropoda; class Insecta; order Orthoptera; family Acrididae; genus Schistocerca; species Schistocerca americana. Next base: position 254,168,740 of record NC_060130.1, read on the forward strand.
ACTATACTCAAGAATAAATGCCGAGAGGTGCGAGAGTGAAGGTGTAATGTGCGCAACCATGATAGGTGGCAGAAGAGACGTCGGCAGCAATTCCTCTAACAGACTTCCCGTAAGGGAAGCATCTTTGCTGGTCCACAATTTCATCATTGTGCACAAGTGTAACGCTGTAGCTCTCGCTCGTACATCTATAAGTCCCAGTCCGCCATCACGCGGAGGGAGGGTGAGTGTTTCGTAGCGGACTTTGAATAGGTGTCCGGCGGTAAGGTAATATCCAAACGCTGCTTGCAATCTGTGTGCCATCGCTGTCGATATCGGTAGGACCTGGGCCATGTGGATCATCTTAGTCGCCACGTGAAGGTTGAGGTATTCCACACGCTGTAGGAGGTCCATCCGTCGAAGTAAGTTCCGGCGAACTTCTGTGCGTATTGGCTGTAGTAATCGTGCATAGTTCATCGCAGCCGTGCTGCGCACATCCTGTGTAAATGTTATGCCCAAGAACCGGATCTTGTTAAATAGTGGGAGTGGGGCTAAAGCGTCCTCCTGTAGACCTCTCCCAATCGGCATCGCTGCCGACTTGGCCACATTCATGAGGCTGCCCGCTGCCAATCCATAGCGATTGATCCATTGTATCACCGATCGTACCTCGTCACCAGAGCGGACAAGTAATAGAAGGGCATCAGCATATATCCTGCAGTGAAAGGTGTGATCCCTCAATGACATTCCCGAGAGCCTGTTTTTCAACCCTCCGACAAGTGGTTCGAGTGCGATCGCGTAAAGGATCATGGAGAGTGGGCATCCTTGGCGAACTGACCGTCGGATCAGAAAGGGACCCTCAATCCGTCCATTCACCAGTACACGGGATGCAGCCCCACGGAAAAGGCGCTGAAAGATGTCCAGAAAGTCAGGCGGGAAGCCCATGCGGGCCATAACGGACAGAAGGAACTTGTGGTGAACTCTGTCAAAGGCGTGGTCGAAATCAATGGAGATCAGAGCAGCTCGAAGGCGACAGCATGTGGCGATGGCTATTAAATCCCTGCATTCGCTGGTTGCCGTTTGCATGTTGGTCACTCCGCCCTGTGTCGTTTGCTCCATTGAGAGGAGTAGGGGCAGAACCTTCTTTATGCGGCTGGCGAGTAGTCGGGCGAAGATTTTATAGTCCGAGTTGAGCATTGTAATGGGCCTGTAGTCCTCGACCGTCCGACCTCTGGAAGGTTTGTGTATCGGTATAAGGAGACCTTCCACGAATGCAGGTGGCACGTGGGAACCGGGGGTCATCAGTTCTTGGTACATGCTGATCCATCGGGGCATCATTAGATCGCGGAAAGTCCGATAAAACTCGAGCGGCAGTCCGTCTGGCCCGGGAGATTTGTTGAGTGCTCCCTTGTTAAGCGCGTCCTCGATGTCGTCCCGTGTAATTCCACCTAACAGCGTCGCCGCTGCTGCATTGTCGAGGGTGTGCGACACGTGCTGCAGTATGTCGTGATCGTCCGCTTCCTCTTCCTCTGTATTCACCTCGTCGTAAAACCGGCGATAGTGATCTGCAAAGGCTTCTGTAACCGCGGCCTGAGTCAGTACGAACCTACCACCTTACAATACGAGGTCCGTGATCAGCTGCTGTCGGTGTCGGCGGCTGTCGAGCACGATGTGATGCATAGACGGATTTTCTCCTTCCGCTCGGTCTTGACGTCGCGATCGCACGACGACCCCCTCCAAACGTTTCCTCGTAAGAGACAATATTTGACCTTTAATTCGGCGGCTTTCCATTTGCCGGTTTGGAGATGGTGGTTGGCTGTCGAGTTCGCGAAGCATCGTGTAATAAAAGTCCAATGTGTGACGATGCCAAGCTGCGATATCTTTACCGAATTGAGTTAGCACACGCCGAAACGCTGGTTTTGCACAGTCCACCCACCATGCTAGAGTCGAAGGATATCGGGGAAGACGACGTTCGCAATCCAGCCATGTGTTGGCGATAATCCGACGGCATTCCAGGTCTTGAAGATGTGCCACATTCAGCTTCCATGGTCCTCGGCTGCGCCATATCCGCTGCTGTTGTAGAGTGAGTGTGCATATGAAAGCGCTATGATCGGAGAAGGCAAGCGGCCAACGTTCGGCGTCCAATACTCCCAGTGCTAGAGCTCGTGAGACATAAATGCGGTCTAGGCGACTGGCTGAGTGACTAGTAAGGTATGTCGGCCCGGGACGGTCACCATGCACTGTCTCCCACGTGTCAGTGAGAAGCAGATCACGAACCAGGAGCCAAAGTTCTTGACAAGTCGAGAAGTGTGGGACTTGGTCTTTGGGGTGGAGCACACAGTTAAAGTCGCCGCCGAAGATATATTGATCGTAGCGGCTGATAAAGAGGGGGTCGATATCCTCCGAGTAGAACAGCGATCGTTCGCGGCGTTGGTCAGTTCCTGATGGAGCGTAAATGTTAATGATGCGCGTGCCCAGTGCTGTGATCCCCAGCCCCCTTCCTGACGGAAGGTAAGTCACTTCTTCGATGGCAATTCCGTCGCGCACTAGTATTGCCGTACCGCTGCCATTCCGGTCCGCCGGTGACATATGTGTCACATAACCGTAGAAAACGGGGAGGGCCGCTATATACACTTCTTGCAACAGGGCAATGTCAACATCCGAAGGACGAAGCATCTCACGCAGCAACTGGATCTTCACTGCCGTTCGTATCGTGTTGAGGTTAATCGTGGCGATACGATAAGCTTGTTGCCGAACCGCAGGTGTTAAGTTATCCATTAAGACTGGAATTGCCTATGGCGCTTCTGACTCTATTGACACCTCCGCATCCCCACAAACCTCACCTGCCGTCCTTTCTAGAGAGCCGGCGCCAATGGCGTGGGCCCTGTTGGCGTAACTTGCATGGTTCCGTCGTCGTCGTGGTCATCCGCCCACGTCGGGGAACTCAAAGCAAGATCGGCTTCCCTAGCATCCTCAGGACTCGGCATGGGTGCTTGCACTCCAGAAGGTGGTGGGCAGCATCTGTCCTGCATATCGGCATCCGATGTTGCCACTGTAGGTATATGTGGTTTGTCCTCAGTTCCGTTCGGTGGTGCCACACTGCAGCAAATGTCGGCTGTCTCTGTGGTAGCGTCGTCATTGAAGGTGGAGTCTTCGTCCTCTGGTTGCTGCGTCGCATCCCGTTCGGAAGTTGCTCTACGCCTCCGCTTCCGTCGCTTCGGGGAACGTTGCTTCCTGGTGTGTCTTTCTGTGTCAGACGACGGCAAAGATTCCCGACGTTCCGGCACAAAGGCAGCTGTAGGCACAATAAGCGAGTCTACGGCCATGCTATCGTCATGTATATTGTTATCCGTCGACGGGGGCGGCGGCATCGGAATTGAATCCGTAGCCTGTGGAACGGGTGTGTAGTCATCGCTCTGTATTGGAGGATGGAGCCGCGACTCAACAGTGGATGTCGGCTGTCGTGGTGAAGTGGTAGCTGTCTTGAGGGCTGCTGCATAAGTCACGGGAAGCAGCGTCGGCTGCGATGGCGGGTCTGCGTCAGCCGGCGGCAGTTGCGTGATTCGACGTTGGAGACATTCTGATCTAAGGTGTCCCTCCTTCCCACAACCAGAGCAGGTCTTTGGTTGCCCATCGTAGATGACGATGGCACGACAGCCACCGATAGTCAGATATGAAGGTACATGTCTTTTAAGTTCTATTAGGACCTGGCGGACTCCATTCAGCACAGGATATGTCTGGAATTGCGTCCATTTTTCCGCAGTATGATCATGGACCGTGCCGTAGGGGCGCAGCGCTGTCACGACGTCCTCCGCCGGTAATTCGAAAGGAAGTTCGAAAAGTCTGATCGCGCGAAGTCCCATGCCAGAATAATCGACGTGCGCAGTCCCCACATTGCCATCAGCATGGCAGAAATGGAGGCCCTGTTTCGTGTCCCGAAGGATCCGTTCACATGTTGCGTCGTTGATGATCTTGACATATACGATACTACTCACAATGGACAAGTGAATGCCGAGAATGTCGGTCGCCGGGATTTTAACTTCTTCTCGTAGAAATTGTTCGACTTCGAGTGCTTTGGGCCGTGCAAATTCGTTGCGGAACGTAAATTTGAGCGTCGATTTTCTGTATTGGTGCGCCATGGTGATCTATATGCTGAGTACGGCACGCGCGAAACGGCCGAGTACGATGTAAACAACACAAGCGCTCGCTCCGCGGCAGGAACACAAACAGCGCGTCCTCACCGCAGCACAGCCAAAGGCCAACTGTGGACTTGAACCAAGGACCTCTCGTTCCGCAGCTGTTCACGTTAACCACGGGACCACGGCGCTCCTGAGCTCACATTATCCTTCATGTTGCCTATCTTGCGCTTGGACTACTCAGTTTGTATATTTTGCTTTTTTTTTTTTCATAGTTCCACACAACTTCCTCTGTTTTCTCGAGTGATCCGTGTTCAGTTTTTCAAGGCCTATCACTGTGCCAACTTATAACTAAACCTGAGGGGGGTGCGATGGGGAGGTTCCCTTGTTATAACTACTTAAACCTAACTAACCTAAGGACATCACACACATCCATGCCCGGGGCAGGATTCGAACCTGCGACCGTAGCGGTCACGCGGTTCCAGACTGAAGCGCCTAGAACCGCACGGCCATACCGGTCGGCTGTTGACATCGTGTGCGGCGCCAAAGGTACTCGCTGTGTGCCTCGCGTGTTGTAGCACGCCGCGCCGAGTTGACGGCTGCTGTGCGGCGGCCGATACGACAACTGCCCTACGCAATTTTACTGGGAGGGCCTGTATGCCTGCATGGCACCACTCTACTGCTCGACATCAGAGCCAACGTCTGGCTGCACCATTAACTTCCCCATGAGCCACGTAATACTCCTCGTAGAGCGCATCCTTACTTGAGCCAAAGAAATGGAGGTAGTAAAGTGCTAGATCTGGGCAGTAGGGTGGATGAGAAAAAATAGTACAATGAAGTTTTGTGAGTTCACGCTGAGGTCTTTTCTTCAGTTTCCTGATGGTTGTACAATACATTTCCGAGTTCGTGGTTGCACCATAGGGAGGACGTCAACAGAATAACCCCTTCAGAGTCCAAGAAGACCGTCGCCATGCCTTTAACGGCTGAGGGTTCGGCTTTGAACTTTTTCTTCGGAGGACAGGTGGTGTGGCACGGCTCCATAGATTGCCGTTTATTTCCGGTTCAATGTTATGAACCCACGTTTCACCGTCTTTGACGATGTTCGACAAAAACTGTCACAATCAGCCTCGTAACGCTCAAGCACGTCCACACAGATGGTCCTTCGCTGCCCTGTATTCTGTTAGGCGGCTAGAACCCAGCGGGCACACATCACTGAGCACCACAACTTGTAGGCGAATGCGTCAGCACTGCCAACGAAGACGTCCACTCAAGCAGCGTGGTGTTTGGTTATGATCAGTTGGTCACCTCTGATAAGAGTGTCCGCACGTTCCAACATTGTGGGAGTCACAGCTGTGTGCGTCCGACCCGTACACAGAAGATCGGATGATTTTGTGTGACCTTGTAGCGATGATGACAGAAGCCTTGCCCAACGATTCACTGTGTTTTTGCTTACTGCTAGGTTTCCGTAGGCATTCTGCAAGCGCCTATGAATATCTGAGATGCTCTGATACTCCTCCAGAAGGAACTCAATGACAGCTGTCTGTTTAGAACGCACCTCTGTTAATGTCGCCATTTTGTGGGCCAGGTATCGCGCCGCAACCTACGGGAACTTCATGAAACTCTCCCACATCAAATTACGCATTGAAACTTCCTGGAAGATTAAAACTGTGTGCCGGATCGAGGCTCGAACTCGGGACCTTTGAAAAAGTCCCAAGTGCGAGTCTCGGTCCGGCACACAGTTTTAAACTTCCAGGAAGTTTCGTATCAGCGCACACTCCGCTGCAGAGAGAAAATCTCATTCTTGAAACATCCACAGGCTGTGGCTAAGCCTTCAACACCACGTCACTAGAGGCACTTTGTGTTGTGATGGGGACCTGCCCTATAGACATAAAAATACGCTATAGAGCTGCACTTTACTGGCTTAAGATGGACAGGGTCGATAAAGTCACCGAAATTACAGGAACCAACATTATGAACAAAACGCAAATGAAACAATGGCGGATTCAAACATGGCAGAGAGAGTGGGATGCATCCGATAAGGGTCACCGAGTACACTCTTTCTTTCCTGACGTACACGAAAGACTACAACTGAAACATCTCGTCCCCCAAGCCGGGGGATGGTCCGAGACCACGCGCCGTATCCGGTACATTTAAACCGTAAGGGACTAACTGACGATGACGTATGCGTATGCAGAGAAACTGGGACACCAGAACATGTCACACAGCTGTACAACACGCTAGCACAAGTGAGACCTGTACAGAATGACAATGACATCGCCAGAATAATACGTAATCCTGATGACTGGAACAAAACAAATAGCGTAGCCGATATTGTATCTAACACTCTGCACGAAGAATACAAGCACCAAAACCCATATTGAAGGAGGCGCAGACAAGCACAAACAACACAACAAACCACATGGAAGGACACAAACACGACCACATATTCCGAAACTGAGGAAGGAACACTAAGTGAACATGACTTAGAAGGGATCAACATGTAAGGGGCCAAAACCAACAATGTATGACACTGCATCCCACAACACAGTCATAAACAGCACAACAATTATAAAATAAATAAACACCGGCATCACATACCAAGAGTGTAGTAATAAGGTAATGTCGTTTGGGAGGAGAAGGCTCGAAGAACTTTTATTCCGAGGCTCCTCCTCCCCAATGGCATCCTGCATAGTATTTAAAGTATACTGCACACAAGCAGTCATGTAATGCTCGTCTTATTGTGTGCAGACAGAAGTATATTCTCTTCTCTATTCAAAGCTATAATCAATGAACTACATATATCATAAATGTATTAAGTTATTTAAGGAATAATGCATTCAATTAGCAATGAACTATATTCTATTTCAAATAACAAGTTACAAACATAAATGTATTTCTCATGTGAACCTAAAATTCATGTATTCCATGTATGAAGTACTCAATCAGCATTTGATCTGTATACTATGTGTAAACATAAGTTAGCGCAAATCATTTCAGATGAGAATAGCTCGAGGTTGTACCGAGACATTCTCTTCTGAAATAGATAGAAATGGGCCATTACTATCCAACATGCTACTTAGACTGTATTATTCATCCAAATACAGCATATCACTTCCCTCTTTATATCACAAATTATTCTTAACCACGCTCATTGTGTTACATTTTTCTTTTTTTATGTTTCTTTGACATTTTCATTGTATAAATTAAATTATATTCTCATCAACTAGGTAGTAACAAATTACATGGAACCATTTTAACAACTGTTAAGCATTCAATTCACTTTAACCTCAGAGAAATCTTTATATATTATGTTCTTTATATTATTTAAAAAAAGCATTAACAACTGTATACCGATAAGACTGTAACAATGAGAAGTCTTTGCTATTAGATTCAGAAGCATCCGACCCACCTTACATGTCAAGGCGGTGGGTTACTCTGTACTGTTAATGGAATGAAATAAATAAACAAATTATAAAATGTGGCTAAGCCATATCTCCGCAATATCCTTTCTTCCACTAGTGCTAGTTCTGCAAAGTTTGCAGGAGAGCTTCTGTGAAGTCTGGAAGGTAGGAGACCAGGTACTGGCGGAATTAAATGTGTGAGGACGGGGCGTGAGTCGTGCTTGGGTAGCTCAGATGGTAGAGTATTTTCCCTTGAAAGGCAAAGATCCCGAGTTCGAATCTCGGTCCGGCACACAGTTTTAATCTGCCGGGAAGTTTCATATGAGCGCACACTCCGCTGCAGAGTGAACATCTCATTCTGGAGATCACGCATTTCTTCAACGGAAATTGGCAGAGTAAAGAAAAGTGGTATTGCATTACTTGTTGAACACCCCTCACACTGTGAGACCTGAGTTTCTCCTGGCGTATACAACTTTCAAATAACTTCCGGGAATTCAGTCAGGTAACACTTTCAGCGACCGCCGATATTTCGGCAGGAGAACACCCCGCCATTTTCAAGGCAAACTGCAGCTGACAGGCAGCGTACATACAAATTTAATACCTCGGTTCTCGGACTGAAGCAGGAAAGATAATACACACACACACTGAACACTAGTGCCACCAAAGATGACCAAAGTCAGAGCTATCGATAGTGAGACTATGAATTCGCAGGTGAGGTAGCGTTGACTCTGTCCCTCTTCGTTGTTTGGCCTCATGGTAGGGAGAATTTGAATGTCTTTCTAGAACATATGAACTCGATCCACCCGAACATTCTATCGATAAGATAGCATTGTCGGTTACAGCGCGACTTGATCAGATGGTAATCTTTTTTTTTTTTCTCTTGAAACACTGAACGATCCACTCGTTGGTGGGCTCGATTCTTTTCTTTTTACTGGCTCCACAAGTGTATCACTGTCATTACAGCAGCCGGCTGGTGTGGCCGACCGGTTCTAGGCACTTCAGTCTGGAACCGCGCGACCGCTACGGTAGCAGGTTCGAATCCTGCCTCGGGCGTGGATGTGTGTGATGTCCTTAGGTTAGTTAGGTTTAAGTAGTTCTAAGTTCTAGGGGACTGATGACCTCAGATGTTAAGTCCCATAGTGCTCAGAGCCATTTCGAACCATCATTACAGCATGGCTTGTATGAACCAAAATTTTAGCGTTGTGATAAACCCATTTCCCATAGATCGAGCACTCTGCACCACTTTAACACATGTTGGAACTTAATTCCTTGCAATCCATGAGACATAATGACACTTGGTTTCCCGGTTCCACATCGTCTAATAGCTTACAGACATGAAAGAGAGGCCACTCCAACGCCATACATCTGCAATCTCGAGACGCGTTGCTGCTAGAATACTCCATACGTCCTCAGCGTTTAAATTTATGCAGATTTTTCTTTTGGGATGCTACAGTTCTCAGAAACCTTAGTATCTGCACTTCGATTGAGGGGTAAATTTCAATTCAAAACGTTAATTCTTGTAGAAAGGGTTGTGGGTTTCACTATAGCCAGTTGGCAAGTACAACTTCCCGTAAGTAAAGACATTTTCGACGAATAGTTACCAAGCATTTTCATTCATTTACTGTGAAGGAATTACTCTCTTTTTTTGAGAGTTCATTTACTTCAGGCTTTTTATTTCTTGGCCTAGCGTTGTACCCCTAGTTCATTTGCACTCAATGGCATACGTTGCTGCGACTGCGAAACACACAAGAACGACGTGCGCAGTGGCAACGAAGCCATCAGTAACGCGAATGGCCGTCGCCAACGAGGTAAGGGCTTTGAAATTGTGGGTGAATAGCTCACGGAGTTGATGAAAAGCCTTTGATCAACGCGCTGGTTCGTAGAAACCGTATGCGGGCTTATTTGCGCGCCTTTCAGGTACTGTAGTGTATTGTTCGTGTAGTGCAAGCATGATAGACCATTCACTCCGTCACTCTGATCGCTCATTACATTTGTCGCGTGGCAACTTCATACACCTTATGTTCCTTCTGTTGGGACGGCCACAGCTGCTTATAAGAACACTGCTAGTTTTGCGTGTTCCGTAACTTCTATTATTTATCTGCAGATAATTATAGTTTATTATTTGCTAGCATTTCATTTCCACGAGTATTTTGTCTCGTATAGATACAGTTTTTTCTTCACGTCAGTAGTGTAATAGCTACAACGGCTTCTGACATCAAATGTAACAAGTAAAACGGCTTATGACACTCAATGTAACAGTTGTGTTACTAAATGTGACACTTCTGTCACTCAATGTAACTGGGTTTCTCTTTGGATGCTGTCAATTGTCAGGATGAGCATTCTAAAGCATTTTGTCAGCGTGAAAATATTAAATAAATTAACTTTTCTCTCTTACAACATGTGGGCAGGGTGGGTTCTCCCTTGGCTCGGGTATGAGGTCGAATGAAACATCATTTTTACATAAGATAACTTTTATTGAAAGTTTCGTACAACTGTATCTTACTGGGACGTTCTGGTTCGGAGAGCGGCAGCCGTGTCGTTTGCGTAGCCTTCTGCTGCGGCAGCGGCGGCGGCGGCGGCGGCGGCGGCGTCTGATTACGCGTAGCGGTGTGTATCTCGTGTCGCCGTCTCGCCCAGCTGACCGGAGACGCGCAGCGCGAGGTGGCCCGTTTAATTATTGCGAGCGACGTCGTGCATCGGATGGTGATACCTTGAATGTGGCGTCCCAGTGTTTCTCTTCTCTAAGCGGCCGCGTGTGTTGTGCGTCGACCAGCGGAGCGGCGCGGCGGGGGAAGGCCAGTGTCCCGAACTCGAACCACGGACTCCCGCTTGCCAGTCTTCGGCTGTCAGGTCTTCATCCCAGCTCACAGGTAACTACTGATGTGAGGCCGTCTCCTTCCCGTCCTCACGAGTCACCCGGGTATGTAAAAACCAGACTTCCAATACCTTTTAACTTCTGTCTTCTGGCGCCGCGGCTGCTGCTTGCTATTCCATTACAGCGGCGGACTTGGTGCGTCTGTGCATGATGCAGTCTCTTCTTGCATGACGGTCTTCAGCACCGAAACTGACTGAAAACTACTGCTACTCTTCTTTTCTTCCTTCGTCTCTCGTCTTCGTCTCCGCCTGTCTTCATCTGTCTTCATCTGTCTTCCTCTGTCTTCATCCGTCTTCAACTGTCGTCACCTGTCTTCAACTGTCGGGCCCACCGCGTCTCGTGTATTTATTCACTTCAGTTTACTGGAGGTGAACGACTTCACGGCCATTGCCTCTTCTGTCACGTTGAAAAGCTTCTAGAAGAATCTTCTTGACCTCGGTCATTGGCTCTTGGAATGTAGGCAGGGGCCTCTGATCGCATGTGACGACTGAGAAACACGTGAGCCGGTCATTGCTTCTTCCGTCACGTTGAAAGGCTTCTCGAAGAATCTTCTTAACGTCGGTCATTGGCTCTTGGAATGTAGGCGAGGGCCTTTGCTCATGCGACAACTTAGAAACACGTGAGCCGGTCGGGCGATGCCCTGACGGCTGAATCGACAGCGCCCGCTTATGTGGAACTCGCTGACTCCACGGTCATTGTTTCTTCTGTTCTGCCCGCTGAATGCCAGTATGTAACTCTCTAAACTAAACCAAGTTTTCCATTTATATTCTAATTTCTTAGTTCACTTTGATTTCACTAATTTATTTACTTAATTAACACTCAACATTCCTCCACCCTTCGGAGAAATTCGCCCTCGAATTTACCACTCAACATTCCTCCACTCTTCACACGGAAAAAGCACAAGCACTGAAAACTCTCGACTTAGAAGATTGCACACGCTTCACATTAAGTACGTGGAAAATACTTTATCACTTTACAAAAACACTGTACGGTCATGAATTACATAGTTCTTACATAAATGGTTGTAATAAGTGTAACAAATCTTGATGACAATGAATAAACTAAAAACAGATTTTGCACTTAGAAAATTACATAGCAACAGCTGTTTAATCTACCCTATACTAATGAAAGAATATCTATTCTACAGTATTGTTTATGTTAACAAGAGACTGTTTAATAAAGAATGAAGTACAATAATCCAAATTAATACACTAATGCTCAAAAGTAACTGCTGAAGTACACCAGTTAAGAGTGTGGTATCCAGTTAACAGGGATTTGATGAAGTGGTATATTATTATTTGGCTTATTTTTTCGTCTTAAATAAAAGAAAACTGTACAAAGCAGAAATACCAACACAAAGGTTCCAGATATTCCTGTTCCTAGCATTATAATTTTAGTTTTGCGTTCACCTTTTATTTTAAAACACGTTGCATCATAACATTGGCATCAATTTTGCCTTGCTGCGACTTTATGAACACATCTAATGACTTCAGAAGGGAACTGTCAAGGGAGTCATTGAGGTAGGATAGGTTTTGTGTAGGAAATGCTTGCATGGCGTTTTCTGAAAAAAGCAAACAACATGGTTATGAACCTACCAACCTAGTAAAAACAAAACAAAGAAAAGAAGGAATACATTGTTAACTACAAGATCTACATGTTTCTACGTTCAACTTTTTTTTTCTTAAAAAATAAACCATTATAATTTATTAATTATTTATATTTGTATACTGTCCACAGTCTACTAAGATTCAACTAGGACATTCGCACCCTTGAACGAAGATTGTATGGTGCCATGTCTGTATGTTGTGCTGGCGTGGCCACTCTTTTTCCTTTACGGGAACTTCCTCCACCCTTCGGAAAAGCAGACACTATTGTTGAAGGAATTACATCTGGAGCCCCCTTAAAAGGTTTTAACCGACTTGCATGGACAATGGTAGTTCGGGTGGGCAGTTGCAATTTAACGTTGACTGGTGACGTGATCTCAATAATTTGATAAGGACCTCTGTAGTTTGTTACAAATTTCTTCGTTTTTCCTTTAGCTATGTAAGGAGTTGAAAGCATAACCCACTGACCGATTTTGTAATTTGGATATTTAGCTTGGGTATTACCTAATCTTTCCTGTCGTTCCAAAGCCTTTGTATTAGATTTTTGAACCTTTTTCCATACCTCCTTCATCATTCGACTGAAATCTCTTACTGTTTCTCCGACTTTTCCGTTTTTCTGCCTGATTACATCAAAAGGGGACGGCATTTTTTTCCCATAGACCACTTCATAAGGTGACATGCCAGTTGCTTCATGCGTTTTGGCCTTGTATACCGACACGATTATTGGTAAATACGTATCCCAATTAGAATGTTGTTCGTTAATATAATAACTAAGCATCTTGCCAATTGTCCGATGAACTCTTTCTGTGCGCCCGTTGCACTGAGGGTGTAACGGAGTTGTGCGTAATTTGCGTATTTTTAATAAGTGGCATAGCTGTTTCATTAATTCAGACATAAAATTAGATCCCTGATCTGTGATAATAGCTTCAGGTACTCCAAATTTAAGTATCCAGTTGTTAACTAAAGCTTGGGCAACTGTATTTGCTTGCTGATCTGGGAGACTCACCATAGCTAGGTAGCGTGAAAAGTGATCGATAATTGTAAGAACATACTTATTACCAGCAGGTGTTTTATGAAATGGCCCGTAGAGATCTACTCCGCAGATTTGAAATGGACATGAAGCCTCGGGGAGCCTCTGTAAGGGTATTTTTGAACGAGAAAGTTCAGCTCGTTGTGCGCACGCAATGCAATTACGAACGTACTGCGCAACATCCTGCTTTCTGGTTTGCCACCAAAATCGCTCTGCTACTCGTCTTTCGGTTGTCCGCTGTCCACCGTGTCCTGCAAGGATATGATCGTGGGCCTCTGCCATTATTTCTTGTCTAAGGTGTTGGGGAACAACAATTCGCGGTCCAAGTTTTGTTTTACGGCATAATACACCATCTTCAAAGCAAAATTGTTTTTGAGTTGCGTATTTTTTACATTCTGTATCCTCATCTTGTGCCTTTCTCCAGTCCTCAGTATCTCGGCCTGTTGCTTCCAAAAGTGCTATTTTCCGACTTAGGCAATCTGCATTCGTGTGTTTTTTGCCTGGTTTATGGATAACTTCGAAATCCATTTCGGAAAGACATAGGGCCCAACGCGTGAGACGACTAGATGGATCCTTTAATCCAAGCAACAATTTTAAAGCTGCGTGGTCTGTAATGACCTTGAATTTCCTACCATACAAGTAGCATTTAAAGTATTTGATACCATAAATAACACTTAACAATTCTTTCTCCATTGTGGAATAATTTCTTTCTGCCGTTGTGAGTTGTCTCAAAGCGTAGGCTATGGGGTGTTCCGCACCATTAATATTCTGACTCAAAACAACTCCTACTGAATGACCACTTGCGTCACAGGATAAAATAAATTCTTTATTATAATCTGGGTAGGCTAATACAGGACTGTGTGTTAACTTATCTTTAAGGGTTTGAAATGCTGATTCACAATCTTCAGACCAATGAAATTTTGCACCCTTTTTCAACAATTGGGTTAAGGGTCGGGCAATTTCAGCAAAATTTTGAACATATTTTCGGTAATACGATGCGAGACCAATGAAACTTTGTACTTCCTTAACGCGTTGTGGTGTTGGGAAGTCCTTAACTGCCGAAATTAATCGAGGATCTGTTTTAATTCCTTTTTCACTAATGACATGCCCTAGGTATGTAACCTCTGTCAATGCAAAACTACATTTTTCCATATTTAATGTTAATTTAGCTTTTCTAAGTCTCTGAAAAACATTACGCAGACGCACAGCATGTTCATTAATGTCTCTGGAGAATACAATAATATCGTCTAGATATACACAACATTGCTGAGTTTTGAATCCTCGCAATACTCCATCGAGTAGTCTTTGAAAAGTTGCTGGTGCATTTTTCAAACCGAAAGGCATTCTTTTAAATTGGCAGTGGCCTCCAGGGGTAGAAAATGCTGTTTTATGCCTATCTTCAGGTGCAACTTCCAATTGATGATATCCGCTACGTAGATCGATTGTTGAAAAGTATTTACTGTTACCCAAACTGTCAATGATATCTGTAATGTTTGGAAGAGGATAAACATCTGAGATAGTTTGTTTGTTAAGGTGTCTGTAGTCACAACAAAATCTATATCGTTTCGTACCGTCGGGAGACTTCTTTGGAATAATTACAATATTTGAATTATAAGGCGAATCAGAATATTCTATAATTCCATCTTTTAGATGCTGTTCTATAAATTCATCCAGTACTGGCTGTAAGTGATGCGGAACTCTACAAGGCTTCCTATAAACTGGGGGGCTATTTCATGTTGGGATCCTATGCTGTGTGATGCCTGTTGCTGGCAATGGACCTTCTGCATTAAATAAATCTTGGAACTCAACTAAAACTGCTTCTATCGTGTCTCTATCCTTTCCTTTCAAATGCTCAATCTTCTGGCGCAATGCGGTTTTATAGGCGTCTGGTTTCTGACCATCAGTAATATCTGACCAAATGAAATCTTCTTCTTCAAAAGTACTGACTGTAGCCACTAATATTCCCTTATGCAACTCTTTGTCCTCCACTCCGAAATTGTCAATATGTACCGGTACTTTTCTTTCTCCCTCAACGTCTTGAACCCGTACAACACTCCTACGTACAAAACAATGTGATACATCTAATTCCTCATTTTCCTCTAAAGGCTCTATTAGACACACTGTATCTGTAGGTACTTCGTGGTCAACAGTCATCCAGAGAAGTTTTCCTGAGCCAGATGGTATCTGATCCCGTGAATCAACCTTCAAGGACGTTGCACGCAGTATAGTTGATTTCGCCTTCCGGTTAGGGAAATCTTGCGGCAGAGGGCCCTTTGCAGCGGTGTCACCTAGCTGAAACACTATTCCGCTAAGTTCTACAGTTTGCTGTCTGAGGTCGATTTTAGCGTGATGTTTATTCAGGAAATCCAACCCTAGGATCGCGTCGTACTCGTCAGTTACCTTTGTTACCACTTCTACATCTTCTTGAAATTGTACACCGTGAATATAGAAAATCAGTGATGTACATCCTAATGACTTCACTGTACCTCCTCCTACTCCACTCAATCTATACCTTGGAGGGTCATATTTCTTTTCCGCAATACATTCATTACTTACTATTGATACGTTTGCGCCTGTATCCACCAGTATCCTTGCCTCTTTATCCTGTATGGTAGCAGATAACCAGCATTCCGCCTTCACATTCGCCTTAATGGCATGAAATTTTATTGGGAACGCCTGGCGGCGGCTCCGACATTCCCGTTTGAGTTTAACTGATTTCTATTTCCAAAAACTTTCTTAGACCTGCATTCCTTGAATGTGTGACCTATTCTTTGACAATTAGTGCATTGAGGTTGTCTGCAGTTTTTTGCTATATGTCCCTGTCGATCGCACCTAAAACATCGTACTCCTGCTGAAAATATATTTCGCTTCTCCTTGTATCTGGTGGCAATGTCAATTTCTTCAAAAGCTGTCGCCACAGATACAGCTTCTGCTAAATTTTTAGGAAACTCTGCCCTGACACGACGGGACGTTTCAGGAGGTAACCCACGTAAAAATGTATCCAGAGCTCTATCTTCTGCCTCTTGTAAAATAACTTTATTTGCTTCATCACTAGTTGTCAACTGATAGGTGTTAATATTAACTTTTCTAATCCTATCTACAAAGCTTTCTAATGACTCGTTTTGCCTCTGAGTGATAGTGTGTAATTTTTCCCTATAAAATCTACAGCTGTTCTGTTTTTGAAAACGTTTAAGTAATCCTTTCTGCAATTCCTCAAATGTTGGAGCATTCCGTAATTCTTCATTGTATAAGACGTGTGCTTTAGCCTCTCCTGTCAATCTTAACTTTGTCATTTGTAAGAGCTGTTCATCTGACCATGATCCTAACTTTGCAGCTGCTACTAAATCATCAAAAAAGGCTGTTATGTCCTCGCCAGGTTTACCTGAAAAAGGAGTTACCAAGGCTGCTGCTGAGGAATCTAGGGTGGGAGGGATTGAACTGGTTTGCCTAACCTCACACAACTGCTTAAATAATGCATTATTATCATTTTTAAGCTGTTCTATCTGATTAACTAAGATCTGAATAGCTTCATAAGTAGAAACCGCTTGTGGTGCTGACTCTGACTTTGTACGATTTCGTGTCATCATTTTACAAACTATTAGTTACACAATCTTCCTATACTGAATTTAAAAGATGTTTAAATATTTCCGACAAACTCTTAAAAACATGAGAGAAAATACACTTCTAAATAAAGAAAATATTACGACTGCTATGCAAACCTCTATCCCTTCATACATTAAACAATACTAACTGTGGACCTTTAGTGACTGTCATTCACACCTCATATTGAGCCAAGGGTTTTTTCTCTGACACCAATTGTAATAGCTACAACGGCTTCTGACATCAAATGTAACAAGTAAAACGGCTTATGACACTCAATGTAACAGTTGTGTTACTAAATGTGACACTTCTGTCACTCAATGTAACTGGGTTTCTCTTTGGATGCTGTCAATTGTCAGGATGAGCATTCTAAAGCATTTTGTCAGCGTGAAAATATTAAATAAATTAACTTTTCTCTCTTACAACATGTGGGCAGGGTGGGTTCTCCCTTCGCTCGGGTATGAGGTCGAATGAAACATCATTTTTACATAAGATAACTTTTATTGAAAGTTTCGTACAACTGTATCTTACTGGGACGTTCTGGTTCGGAGAGCGGCAGCCGTGTCGTTTGCGTAGCCTTCTGCTGCGGCAGCGGCGGCGGCGGCGGCGGCGGCGGCGTCTGATTACGCGTAGCGGTGTGTATCTCGTGTCGCCGTCTCGCCCAGCTGACCGGAGACGCGCAGCGCGAGGTGGCCCGTTTAATTATTGCGAGCGACGTCGTGCATCGGATGGTGATACCTTGAATGTGGCGTCCCAGTGTTTCTCTTCTCTAAGCGGCCGCGTGTGTTGTGCGTCGACCAGCGGAGCGGCGCGGCGGGGGAAGGCCAGTGTCCCGAACTCGAACCACGGACTCCCGCTTGCCAGTCTTCGGCTGTCAGGTCTTCATCCCAGCTCACAGGTAACTACTGATGTGAGGCCGTCTCCTTCCCGTCCTCACGAGTCACCCGGGTATGTAAAAACCAGACTTCCAATACCTTTTAACTTCTGTCTTCTGGCGCCGCGGCTGCTGCTTGCTATTCCATTACAGCGGCGGACTTGGTGCGTCTGTGCATGATGCAGTCTCTTCTTGCATGACGGTCTTCAGCACCGAAACTGACTGAAAACTACTGCTACTCTTCTTTTCTTCCTTCGTCTCTCGTCTTCGTCTCCGCCTGTCTTCATCTGTCTTCATCTGTCTTCCTCTGTCTTCATCCGTCTTCAACTGTCGTCACCTGTCTTCAACTGTCGGGCCCACCGCGTCTCGTGTATTTATTCACTTCAGTTTACTGGAGGTGAACGACTTCACGGCCATTGCCTCTTCTGTCACGTTGAAAAGCTTCTAGAAGAATCTTCTTGACCTCGGTCATTGGCTCTTGGAATGTAGGCAGGGGCCTCTGATCGCATGTGACGACTGAGAAACACGTGAGCCGGTCATTGCTTCTTCCGTCACGTTGAAAGGCTTCTCGAAGAATCTTCTTAACGTCGGTCATTGGCTCTTGGAATGTAGGCGAGGGCCTTTGCTCATGCGACAACTTAGAAACACGTGAGCCGGTCGGGCGATGCCCTGACGGCTGAATCGACAGCGCCCGCTTATGTGGAACTCGCTGACTCCACGGTCATTGTTTCTTCTGTTCTGCCCGCTGAATGCCAGTATGTAACTCTCTAAACTAAACCAAGTTTTCCATTTATATTCTAATTTCTTAGTTCACTTTGATTTCACTAATTTATTTACTTAATTAACACTCAACAGTAGTAACTTGCACTAAGAGTATATTGGTATTGAAAAGGATGGTAATAATTGGACAGTGTGTTCCGTTTGTGTATTGTTCCTTAAGTCACTCCTCCAAGATGTTTCAAATGAAAAGAAGTTCTGCAAGTTCAGCTAACAGTGAGAATACATACAGGACAGAGTAAGGTAAGTGTCGTCTGCTTCTGTAAGACATGTAAACGCTTCAGCGACCACCGTTAGTGGCATAGATGTGTTGTCGTGCAGATAACGGAGCTGTGAACAAGGAGGAAAAGCCACTACAAAATGATAAGAAAGTATTTGATGGCTTCCAGATAATGTGAGGCTGGTGTGAAGGCTGACAGATGTCTGGACGAAATGGAACGCTTTAAACTACGAACATCTTGATCGAACGCTGCCCAGCTAATACTCTAGTATTTCCATGTGTGTCGGACATGTTAATTAAAATTTCACCCTTACGCGAACTTATTTTCGGTAAGTAGAGAAAACCGTCATTCCTACAGATAGACAATAGTGTGAGTGTATGATAGCTGTAGGCTTGTTTAAAGACACTGCAATTTCCCAGGTGAAGTTCGCAACAGAGTGCCGATAAGATGCGATTATGCTGCTTATCGCAACTTCCCTCCTCTGAGAAAGGTCGAAATATGGGTGTGAGGGACAGGGGAGCCTAGTACTGAGAGATCACACAGACGGTGGGCTGTGGTGCAATGAATGCAGAACGAGTAGTGACGAAATGGTCTCCGGACAAGACCTTGGCAAGAAACGTAGGCACGGAGTCTTCTAGGCGAACAGAGTCCTGATAAGATTATAAGATTTTTCGACTCATGCTGACTAATAGATGGATGACAATACGTGAAATCCGGGTGAAAGATACAGGCAGAGCGTCACCACTAACCGTCGGGAACAGTTTACTGCAAGTACTGTTGTGTTCTCGAGATGCCACACGTCGTGCGTCACTGGTACCACAGCACAGAGAACAGAGACTTGCTTGGTGTTTATCCAGAGTCAACTGGGATGTTCAGAGGCATTCTGTGGTGTTCATTGACGAATCTTGCTTCTCTCTGTGGCAGTCAGAGTGACGCCAACGTGTCTATAGACGAGCAGTAAAAGATCACAGGCAACAGCGATTTTCGTCATGTTGTATGTGTCCCAATCCTGGAATCATGGTGTGTAGAGGTATTGAATATCACTAATTGGACTGTTTTTGCAACTGGTGAAGGGATGCTGAATGCTCGGCAGTATGTAGCAAGAATGGTAGCAGCTGTTGTCTTATTTTAATGACGAGGGTATCAGTGGGCATATTCTAGCAAGACAATCCAAGACCTATAATAGCACTACAAACGCCTTGAGTAATGTACGGATCCTTGACTGCTCTGCCCAGTCCCTCGATTCGTCACCCATAGAGCATCTTAGAGACAGTCTACATGACACACTGACAAGGGGACCCCCCATACTGTAAATCACGGATTCTGATGCGCTTCAAATATGTTGTAGAGGTGTCCGCAGCTCGTGGTCGTGTGGTAGCGTTCTCGCTTTCCACGCCCGGGTTCCCGGGTTCGATTCCCGGCGGGGTCAGGGATTTTCTCTGCCTCGTGATGACTGGGTGTTGTGTGCTGTCCTTAGGTTAGTTAGGTTTAAGTAGTTCTAAGTTCTAGGGGACTGATGACCATAGATGTTAAGCCCCATAGTGCTCAGAGCCATTTTTTTGTTGTAGAGGTACTTACCCTGAGTACCTGTCTATCCGGTATTTTGGTGAGGGGCCTTGGTTTTTGAGAAAATTGATTTTGAAGTTCATTGCACGCTTTGTATACCTGTAACATTACACACAGCACGAGCAAGTCAGCGCAGCGCAGCGGTAAAGGTTCACGGCTGCCACGCTGCTGGAAGTACCATGCTCGAAACCCGCTCGTGAACAGTGTTTTTTTGTTATGAAATCGACCGAATTTTTCAGTTTTATTTCAAAGAATATCAACAAGCAGTGTAAGGTGTGCGAAATTATAAAGATATATTCAGTTATTAATTTTTTCAAATACCGGTATTCATTCCGTTTGTGGTTCGCATCATATTCTCCCAATTCATCTTCTTCGTTGAAACCTATCAATTCATAATCAATAATGATCTGTCTTTCAGCCAAGAGATCCTGTGTTGCGATACATATCTCATCGCCAGTTGCAACGGAATTGGCAGAGATCACGCTAGGCTGTGTATTCGTTACGAGATTCAAATCGCGGAGTAGATTTTCGGCGTATTTAAGGGCATTTGAGATTTCGCCTTTTGATTCTTCGTTCAACTCCTCTACTTGTGGATCTTCTGGCTACGCTACTGCAGAAACACTTTGTTAATCCGTTTCACAAAAATTTTCTAACACACGGCACTAGAGATGCTTTGCGAGCTACTGACGATGTAGTTAGATGCGAAAGTAAAGGAATGCATCTCGCAACCTCATTGACCTAGGGGCTGGGAATCCCGTTACGGCTAACGGTATTCACGGGAGAGGGGACGATAATGGGAGGAGATCGATTTCAGGTAATACAAGAAGCGACCGTTGTACGAAGATTTGGACTCCAACTGCGAACCACAAAAGGAATAAATGTTTGAAAATATTAATAACTGAATATCTCTTTATAATTTGGCACACCTTACACTGTTTGTTGATATTCTTTGAAATAAAACTGAAAAAAAGTACACGAGCAGGATTCGAACACGGTACCTCCAGCGCTGTAGCCGTGAACCTTCACCACTGCGCTACACTGGCTTGCTCGGGATATGTGTAATTTTCAGGGTATACAAAGCACGCAATGAACTTCAAAATCGATTTTCTTAAAAACCAAGGGCCGTCGCTAAAACACCGGATAGCCAGATACTCAGGGTAAGTGCCTCTACAACATTTTTGAAGCGCATCAAAATCCGTGATTTACAATATGGAGGGTTCCCTTGTGAGTACAAGTCCGAGCGAGGTGACGAAATGGACTCCGGACAAGAGCTTGGCAAGAAACGTAGGCACGGGGTCTTCTAGGCGAACAGAGTCGAACACTGGCAGCGCATTCGGCAGGACATTTCAAATCCACGTCTGACGATCCATATTCATGTTTTTAGTGATTTCCCTAGATCCCTTAAGGCAAATGCCGGGAGGGTCCTTTGAAAAGCTCACGGCCGATTTTCTTCCCCATCCTTCCGTAAGCTGAGCTTACGATCCGTCGCTAACCACCTCGCTGTCGACGGGACGTTTAACTATAATCTTCCTCCTTTCAATTTATGAGTAAGAGGGTGTATTTGTGCCCGTGGGGTTGTAACGAGCGTGGTGCAGATGACATGGTACATTTTCTATAGGATCCGAGGCTGAAATATTATTCTAAAATGAACACATGTAAAGACACTACAAAGTAGTATCCAAATTATAAATTTAGCATGCTCAACAAAAAGATTGCTTCTGAGTACAATACCCATACATTGCTAAACTAGTTGTAGGCTTATACATTATTTTATAGCAAAGGGAAACATAATCTACAGACGGTACAATAGTAATGAAATATGTTGTACTACTACTAATATAATAATACTACTAATAGTAGTAGTAGTAGTAGTGGTGGTGTGCCAAACAACACAATTCTTGGAAACTCCGTAATTGTTACCCATTGCGATGTATAAGTTTGAAATTCGGCTCAAAGGTGACTGTACATTCCTATGTAATGGTGCATGACCGTGGCGCCCTGTGACGTCATCCTCGAGCTCGTTGACGCTTGAAACAGCAAGATGACGACATATGCGAAAAAAAAGGCCAGAGCTCAGAATTTCAAGTGATGTATAAATTTGGCTAATGACGTTACATTGGTACCAAATTTGACCAGAATTGTGACCAACAAAGCATCAATGTGTCATACGATAGTAATTTCGCTACTATTACCCACATTCACCCCTTCTTTGGCAGCATCTGCGATGGATTTCAGATCCGCGACTCCCAGCGTTGAAATCTTGCGGTTTTCTTAAGGGTGGCTGAAGAGAGCTTGTTAGACACACCGCCGCTCAGAACAGGCGTGAAAACACCTGAAGAAGTGGTATAAAGGGTGTCAATGATACCACCCGTTCCCTATGGGCATTGATCCGAACACGTTTTGCGATCAAGAACGGCAGTTCCCAGTGGGATAAGCAACGGTACGACATTCTTGACAACCTTTGACACTGCTGGAAACCCCCTCGTCCCAAACCTTTCAACCCTCCTCTTAGGGCATCGTGAGCCAGCAACACCACTGAATATAATTGCACCTCTTCGGAACGCAATGCGACGGCAATTTTTCCTCCGGTGTGCACGGTGGTACTATTAGAGAGACCGTTCAAAACGACGAAATTTGAATTTCATCCAAGGCAATATACAGTGCTTACCCTTTTTCCCCCGTTTGTTTCGGGCCCTCCTAGAGACAATCTGTGACGGCGGGTAGGCTACACTGCTACCACAGCGCCTAATAGTAGTCATGCTGAATCGGAGGGTTGTCAAGGGGTTGCCTGTATGCAAGCTACTAGGACTCTGTCACAGCTTTAGGACTCGAAATCGATACTTTTGCCTTTCGGGGGATAGTGCTCATCCCGACACATAGTTTTAATCTGCGAGAAAGTTTCATATCATCGCACACTCTGCTGCAGAGTGAAAATTTCATTCTGAAATTATCAACGTAATTTTTGTCTACATCTGATTGATAAACGTACTCACATGTTGTGGGTAAAATTCCCCGTATTTTGAGTAGATCTTTGCAATGAGCTAGACTACTATTTTGATTATTATTCTTATGGCTCTCTTGTGTAATTTGAAAATGTGTCCATGTTTTGTACATTTCTTCTCCAGAAAAAAATTCCATAGCTAAGAATTGCATTTGCATATGTATAGAATGTAACTGTAAGGCACTGGCTATTAGACACCGATTACAGTACTCTAAGGACGTCAAAATGGCTCTAAGCACTATGGAACTTACCATCTGAGGTCATCAGTCCTCTAGACTTGGAACTGCTTAAACCTAACTAACCTAAGGACATCACACACATTCATGCCCGAGGCATGGATGCGGAGTACTAGTCCTTACCCGGCTTGCACGTTTGCCTTATATATTACCCATGCAAGATATTTTTGATATGACTCATTCCGCATCATAGCGAACTGTCGCAATTATGATCCACAGAACATGAAAATAACTACTAGGTCTACAACTTTGCTTCCACCGTTTTTTCTCGAAGTTCGGGGCTTTATTGTGAAAAATTTACAAAAAAATTATGATTCTTAGGATTGCCCATCTCTGGCCACTACATTCTCCCATCTTTCGGATAGCATACGAATCCCGTGGCGGAAGGACTGAGCGTTCTTGTGGGGATCCATGAATCGATTCAATTTTGCACTTCTTCATATGATCGGAAGAGCTGGTGAGCCAGACTGTATGCCACTGATCGAAAAAGCTGATACTCAGAGACAGCAACGAATGGAGAATACGGCGGGAGGGATAAGACTTCTCATTTCAACGTTTCCATGTATTTTTTGACGGATTTTGCGACATGGTGTCGAGCACTGACCTGCCGCAAAATTACCTTTACGTGTCTATCGCTGTATTGTGGCCGTTTGTGTTTCAGTGCTGGGCTCGAACGCATCAATTGCTTTCGATAATGATGTCCTGTGACTGTCTTCGTCTGTTTCAGTAGCTACGAAAATGTTCTGTCTTCCCCCGCCATGTCGGTCTTCGACTTAAAAATCATCGTTCTTAAGGCGTTGAGAACATTCTCTGCACGTTATTCCAGTAATAGTCCCCTTACCATTGGTCTTACCCAGCATTTTAAGAGCGACAGCCCCAGATTTCTTCGTGTTCATCATCATCATCATCATGTAAGACTGATTATGCCTTTCGGCGTTCAGTCTAGAGCATAGTCCCCGTTATAAAATTCAGTGCTAACATTGGTGCCTCTTCTGATGTTAAGCCTATTACTTCAAAATCTTTCCTAACCAAATCCAGGTACCTTCTCCTTGGTCTACCCCGACTCCTCCTACCCTCTACGGCTGAACCCATGAGTCTCTTCGGTAACCTTGCTTCTCCCATGCGTGTAACATGAACCCACCATCTAAACCTGTTCGCCCTGACTGCTACATCTATAGAGTTCATTCCCAGTTTCTCTTTGATTTCCTCATTGTGGACACCCTCCTGCCATTGTTCCCATCTATTAGTACCTGCAATCATTCTAGCTACTTTCATATCCGTAACCTCAACCTTATTGATAAGGTAACCTGAATCCACTCAGCTTTCGCTCCCATACAACAAAGTTGGTCGAAAGATTGAACGGTGCACAGATAACTTAGTCTTGGTACTGACTTTCTTCTTGCAGAAGAGAGTAGATCGTAGCTGAGCGCTCACTTCATTAGCTTGGCTACGCCTCGTTTCCAGTTCTTTCACTACTTGAAACCGTCCACCTGTTCTAACTTTGTTCCTCCTATTTGGCACTCAATCCGTTTATATCTCTTTCCCACTGACATTACTTTCGTTTTGGAAATGCTAATCTTCATACCATAGTCCTTACATTTCTGATCTAGCTCTGAAATATTACTTTGCTAACATTCAATCGAATCTGCCATCACAACAAAGTCATCCGCATATGCGAGACTGCTTATTTTGTGTTCACATATCTTAATCTCACCCGGCCAGTCTATTGTTTTCAACATACGATCCAACAGTGTAGACAGGTTGCAGCCTTGTCTTACCCCTGAAACTACTCTGAACCATTTACTGTCAACTCTAACTGCTGCCTGACTATCTACGTAAAGACCTTTAATTGCTTGCAAAAGTTTGCCTCCTATTCCATAATCTCGAAGAACAGACAATAACTTCCTCCTAGGAACCCGGTCATATGCCTTTTCTAGAGGCATATGACCGGGTTCCTAGGAGGAAGTTATTGTCTGTTCTACGAGATTTCTTCATGTTAAAGCAGAAAATTAAAACTTCCCGCAAAATGCGAGAAATGGGTACGTAAGTTGACGTACTTAGTCGATAATAACCTTATGATGCAATCACAAATCGACTAATATTTTTATGGGATTATGTTTACAGATGCCTAAGCTTATTGTATTACACCTATGACCAACCACCTGAACCCCACTTGCCGCTACTGCCGTCTATTGCAAAACGGTGGAAGCAAAGTTGTAGACCTAATAATTCAGTGGTGTTGATGGTGCACCATTGTGTGGACTAGCATAGTCGTCTTGTGAGGAGGTACATATTGCAAAATGATGTCTGCTTGAAATCTATGTCTGATTCCGCTTTTTTCCTTTAATTCAGTTAGTCCGAAAGTCTTGTATAGTATTCTCCGGTTATGGATTTATCTTTTGAAAGTAATCAGTATGCAGAACTCCTCTTGCATCGGAAGAAACACTGCCCATGATATTTACGATAGTTAAAATCTGCTTTGCCATTTAAGCAAAATATCTCACGCTTACGCTCGCTACTTTGCCTCTGGCGTCCAGCAGTGGAAACACGTTTTATGAAGCATTAAAAACTGTCAGCAAAATCGGTAAGTTTCTTTTAAAAACCGCCTACAGACGCTGCTGCTTTTGTTTGACGATGAGAATGCAGGATAAAGGCCCTGTCTACACTTTTCTGTTCCATACGCACTCCTGTGTGTTTTCTATTGCCATCTGTCCTCATTCGTTGCTGTCATCGTTTTGGTTATTATTATTATTTTTATATCCACAACAGTGCAATAAAATTATTTATAAAATCAAACATATCTACAATACGTATACAGGATTTTGTACAAGCCAAATTGGTTTTGAGGCCCAGAAATTGACAGTCTTGATTGCTGGAACATTTTCTGCGGCCAGGTAATCAAATGTGCAGGATTCAGGTAACTTCGGGCAGACCAAGAGGTGGGTATCATCTTATTCTCCGCATTCGCAGGCTGCATCTCCAGAAATGTATCCCCAACGTTTCATGTTTTGTTTGCACCGCATCCCCCCAGTCCGCCGTCTGTTCAAAGTCTTTCACGTCTGAGAGGGTAGTTGGAAACCACCAACAATACGGCGAGTTGAAGGCGAAGATGTAATTTCTTCAGTTGTTTACAGGAAACTCTTTCTGGGCTTCAGCCTTGAACACGGTGCTTCACTTCCAAACATGGAGTGCATGGGATCGTTTTCCTGTTTTTTCTTTTCAACTTCAGCCGCTGTTCATCGCCTTATCTCCGGGGTTGCTATGTCTGCAAGCTGATACACTACTGGCCATTAAAATTGCTACACCAAGAAGAAATGCAGATGATAAACGGGTATTCATTGGACAAATACACTCCTGGAAATGGAAAAAAGAACACATTGACACCGGTGTGTCAGACCCACCATACTTGCACCGGACACTGCAAGAGGGCTGTACAAGCAATGATCACACGCACGGCACAGCGGACACACCAGGAACCGCGGTGTTGGCCGTCGAATGGCGCTAGCTGCGCAGCATTTGTGCACCGCCGCCGTCAGTGTCAGCCAGTTTGCCGTGGCATATGGAGCTCCATCGCAGTCTTTAACACTGGTAGCATGCCGCGACAGCGTGGACGTGAACCGTATGTGCAGTTGACGGACTTTGAGCGAGGGCGTATAGTGGGCATGCGGGAGGCCGGGTGGACGTACCGCCGAACTGCTCAACACGTGGGGCGTGAGGTCTCCACAGTACATCGATGTTGTCGCCAGTGGTCGGCGGAAGGTGCACGTGCCCGTCGACCTGGGACCGGACTGCAGCGACGCACGGATGCACGCCAAGACCGTAGGATCCTACGCAGTGCCGTAGGGGACCGCACCGCCACTTCCCAGCAAATTAGGGACACTGTTGCTCCTGGGGTATCGGCGAGGACCATTCGCAACCGTCTCCATGAAGCTGGGCTACGGTCCCGCACACCGTTAGGCCGTCTTCCGCTCACGCCCCAACATCGTGCAGCCCGCCTCCAGTGGTGTCGCGAGAGGCGTGAATGGAGGGACGAATGGAGACATGTCGTCTTCAGCGATGAGAGTCGCTTCTGCCTTGGTGCCAATGATGGTCGTATGCGTGTTTGGCGCCGTGCAGGTGAGCGCCACAATCAGGACTGCATACGACCGAGGCACACAGGGCCAACTCCCGGCATCATGGTGTGGGGAGCGATCTCCTACACTGGCCGTACACCACTGGTGATCGTCGAGGGGACACTGAATAGTGCACGGTACATCCAAACCGTCATCGAACCCATCGTTCTACCATTCCTAGACCGGCAAGGGAACTTGCTGTTCCAACAGGACAATGCACGTCCGCATGTATCCCGTGCCACCCAACGTGCTCTAGAAGGTGTATGTCAACTACCCTGGCCAGCAAGATCCCCGGATCTGTCCCCCATTGAGCATGTTTGGGATTGGATGAAGCGTCGTCTCACGCGGTCTGCACGTCCAGCACGAACGCTGGTCCAACTGAGGCGCCAGGTGGAAATGGCATGGCAAGCCGTTCCACAGGACTACATCCAGCATCTCTACGATCGTCTCCATGGGAGAATAGCAGCCTGCATTGCTGCGAAAGGTGGATATACACTGTACTAGTGCCGACATTGTGCATGCTCTGTTGCCTGTGTCTATGTGCCTGTGGGTCTGTCAGTGTGATCATGTGATGTATCTGACCCCAGGAATGTGTCAATAAAGTTTCCCCTTCCTGGGTCAATGAATTCACGGTGTTCTTATTTCAATTTCCAGGAGTGTATATTATACTAGAACTGACATGTAATTACATATTCACGCAATTTGGGTGCATAGATCCTGAGAAATCAGTGCCCAGAACAACTACCTCTGACCGTAATAACGGCCTTGATACGCCTGGGTATTGAGTCAAACAAAACTTGGATGGCAAGTACAGGTACAGCTGCCCATGCAGCTTCAACACGATTCCACAGTTCATCTAGAGTAGTGACTGGCGTATTGTGACGAGGCAGTTGCTCGGCCACCATTGACCAGACGTTTTCAGTTGGTGAGAGGTCTGGAGAATGTGCTGGCCAGGGCAGCAGTCGAACATTTTATATATCCAGAAAGGCCCGTACAGGACCTAAAACATGCAGTCGTGCATTATCCCGCTGAAATGTAGGGTTTCGCAAGGATCGAATGAAGCGTAGAGTCACGGGTCGTAACACATCTGAAATGTAACGTCCACTGTTCAAAGTTCCGTCAATGCGAACAAGAGGTGACCGAGACGTGTAACCAATGGCACCCCATACCATCACGCCGGATGATACGCCAGTATGGCGATGACGAATACACGCTTCCAGTGTGCGTTCACCGCGATGTCGCCAAACACGGATGCGACCATCATGATGCTGTAAACAGAAACTGAATTCATCCGAAAAAATGACGTTTTGCCATTCGTGCACCCAGGTTCGTCGTTGAGTACACCATCGCAAGCGCTCCTGTCTGTGATGCAGCGTCAGGGGTAACCGCAGCCATGGTCTCCGAGCTGATAGTCCATGCTGCTGCCAACGTCGTCGAACTGTTCGTGCAGATGGTTGTTGTCTTGCAAACGTCCCCATTTGTTGACTCAGGGACCGAGACGTGGTTGCACGATCCGTTACAGCCACGCGGATAAGATGCCCGTCATCTCGACTGCTAATGATACGAGGCCGTTGGGATCCAGCACGCGTTCCGTATTACCCTCCAGAAGCCATCGATTCCATATTCTGCTAACAGTCATTGGATCTCGACCAACGCGAGCAGCAATGTCGCGATACGATAAACCGCAATCGCGATGGGCTACAATCTGACCTTTATCAAAGTCGAAAACGTGATGGCACGCATTTCTCCTCCTTACACGAGGCACCACAACAACGTTTCACCAGTCAACGCCGGTCAACTGCTGTTTGTGTATGAGAAATCGGTTGGAAACTTTCCTCATGTGAGCACGTTGTAGGTGTCGCCACCGGCGCCAACCTTATGTGAATGCTCTGAAAAGCTAATCATTTGCGTATCACAGCATCTTCTTCCTGTCGGTTAAATTTCGCGTCTATAGCACGTCATATTCGTGGTGTAGCAATTTGAATGGCCAGTAGTGTAGATCCTGTTTACTGGTCGTAGGCAACCTCCTATGATGCTGCCTGTCTCATTGAGAGCAGTATCAGCATGCTTGGTGTGTGCAGAGTTCTGCCAGACTTTGCTGCGTATTCATCTGTGGAGAAACATGAAGCTACGGCAGATTTACTTATTTATTTACATTTCAGGTTCCTTAGGAGCAAATTGAGGAGCCAATATCCAAGGTCATGGAACGTGTCAGTACATGGAATTACAACATAAAATTAGTAACAGATAGAAATAAAATGTTTATGAACCCGAAAAAAACCAATACAAACGTTAAAGTAAATGCAAACAACAATACATTTGGTTGAGCTCCCCGTGAGCTATTAGTGAGCTTGCGTATCATATTATTTTGTAAACAACAATACATTTGGTTGAGCTCCCCATGAGCTATTAATGAGCTTGCGTATCATATTATTTCGTCTGCTGACTTCGAGCTTTGTTTTCTCGTAGTGATATTTGAAAGTGAGTGTTCGGTCAAGCTTAACTCCGTGGTATGTAGCTTGTTTATTTCTCAAGTGAAACGCACGCACCTGTGTTTTGGGTGGGTTAGGCTTTAGGTAGTTGTTGTCATACGTAGAATTTTCTCGGGTCTTCGAGGGTTGCTGTCGGTTTCATTTCCACCTCTTCAAATGTACGTTCTCGTATCTGTCTCGACAGTCTGGTCATTGGTGTAGATATTGTACGACATTTAAGATGATGTAGACCGCTCGCCTGGTGCAAGTCTTTCGATTTGACGCCACTTCGGCGACTTGCGCGTCGATGGGGATGAAATAATGATGATTAGGACAACACAACACCCAGTCCCTGAGCGGAGAAAATCTCCGACCCAGCCGGGAATCGAACCCGGGCCCTTAGGAGTGACCGTCCGTCGCGCTGACCACTCAGCTACCGGGGGCGGACATGATGAGGTATGACCAAGACCCACCATGGCAACAAAAATGAGTCTTGGTCATACCTCATCATCTTAAATGCAGCAAAGAACGTCGTTGGTCCATCAACCATCCATTCACCCAGCTATATATCCCGTTCACGTCCACTTCTTTTCCATTACTATTGCACACGGTTCAGTCACATTAATGTGACCACTGCCTGTGTTTGGCGTCAACGTGCAATAATCACTCACAGACGGCAGTTGGCAGCACTAGCAGTGGAGGGTACATAAAGCTTGTCGGGGGATCGCGGAAAACAGTGCAGTCGCCGTAATGCTCAAACGGAGCCGTTCATCTGACCTCCAAAGGACACGATGTTGGCTTTCGGACCAAAGGTGGAAGCATTTCCGAAACGGCTCAGTCTGTAAACTGTTAGCGTGTCGTGGTTAAAGTATACCGTACATGGCAAAATGGCGCCAACTAAACCTGTCTTAGAGGCAACTGTAGTCACCACAGGCCATAGATGACAGAGGTCAACGACGACTGTGGAGGCGTGTGCGGGCATGTAGACATACAACTGTTGTGTAACTGATTACCCGGATGAACCAGGGGTACCAAATGTGTCTTCTCAACCACGGTTCAATGAACGTTGCTTCATATGGGCCTCCGTAGCAGGAGCGTGGTTCATACACCCACGCTGACTGCTGTTCAACGGCGACGGAGGCTGGAATTTTCACGCCAGCATAGCAACTGAACGTCCAACGAGTGTCAACAGATGGCGTTTTCAGAGTCCGCAGCTCGTGGTCTCACGGTCGCGTTCCCTTTCCCGAGCACGGGGTCCCGGGTTCGATTCCCGGCGGGGTCAGGCATTTTCACCTGCCTCGAGATGACTGGGTGTTCGTGTTGTCCTCATCCTTTCATCACCATTCATGGAAGTGGCGATATTGGACTGAGCAAAGGTTGGGCATTTGTACGAGCGCTGATAACCGTGCAGTTCAGCGCCCCACAAACCAAACATCATCATCTTTTTCAGATGAATCACATTTTATGCTCCATCAGACAGATGGACATTGACGTGTTCTGGGTGAAACGTCTGAAAGGAAACACACTGCAGTAATCGTCAGAAGGGTCCAGATCGGAGGCCATTCCCTGTGTGATTGCTTCATTCTGGATGGTCCATTGGATCAACACAGGCTTGCAGCTATCCTTGTGGACCACATCCACCCCTACACGCAGTTTGTTTTTCCTCAGCACGATGAACTCAACGTGACACTGCAGCATGATCTCTGATCGACTTGTTCGTTTACGTGGCTCTCTTAGTAATTACCAACATCCAGCATTCATCACCACACTGTTCACTGAGAATTCTCTCTCTCTCTCTCTCTCCTTTTTTTTGTTTTTTGTTTTTTTGTTTTCATGTTTATCGTATAAGAAGTCCCTGTCTGATTGCCATAACACAAAACTGGGAATATACACTGATTTTAAAGATTCCTTTTAAGAAACATTTTAAGCTTCGTGTCGAAACTCCTATCTGGTTTCAAAAAGCCGTTCAGGCCATTTTTATTGTTATGTTTGTTTATTTTCATGCCCCTTCGGCATTTGCATTTAACTGCACTATTTGGCGAGCATTAGACAAAGCGTCACATTTGTTACGAAAACGATCGCCACAGAAAACTCCTACTGAAATATTTACTGTACTCTCTTTATTGACATAATATTTTATGTCCCTCTACTCCAACGTCCGCAGCTCGTGGTCTTGCGGTAGCGTTCTCGCTTCCCGTATACGGGCTCCCGGGTTCGATTCCTGGCAGGGTCAGGGATTTTTCCCTGCCACCAGATGACAGGGTTTTGTGTCGTCTTCATCATCGTCATTCATCCCCATTACGGTCGGAGGAAGGCAATGGCAAACCACCTCCGCTAGGACCTTGCCTAGTACAGCGGTGCGGGCCTCCCGCATCGTCCCCTCATCATCATCATCTACTCCAAATCACGCAGTAGGATATTGTTTGATCCGATTAAAGACTAGACCTTAGTCTTTTAGCTTAACAGGATGATTAAATCCGCAAGAAACGTAAATAAACAAAATGTAGTGAATTTTCAAGCTGTTTTCATCCGTGGTCGTAGTTTTCGTTCGTCCTTAGTGCTGATCATCTTCAGTAGTATTAAGGCCACGTTTGTATTCGGCTGTCCATTTATCAAATTTCGAAAGTGGAGAAGCCAGCCTTTTATATACCCTCTCCAACTCTGCATTCATTTCAATAGTCGACATACTTCCTGAATTATATAATGTAGCGACGGAACAAGTTCTTGTCTATGGGTTTAACCGAAAAACTCTGACACACCACCTGTAAAAAGCCGTAGAAACAAAACCATTTCGTAGCAAAAGATGAACCTTGACGTAAGTTATTGCGAAATGGTACCTACGCTACAAAAGTTACTTTTCATGGGTACTATCACCACCTCTGTGTACATTTCCACTTTTCCCTCGTATTGGCTGCAGAGGAATACAGTGCCACTGCGAGTGGTGGAGGACACTACTGGGACCTTGAGATACGAACGGAGGACGAGTGCAGTGAGAGTGCGGCTGCACACGAAGCTTACTTTCCGGCCGCAGCACAAGCGCAAACGGGAAGGAACCGAGTCCCTCGAGCGTCATAACTGATTATCTATAGTCATTACGAGAGCCCATTCAGACCGAGGGTGTGCGTGCTACACGTAACGCCAGGCTGGCCTTGCGCGCGCCCACATTTTACCGTATCACGAAAACTCTCCAGAGGCCTAAAAAAGAACTGCAGCATTTTTCACGGGCGTCCGCTATCACTTTCTTAATGTGTTGCTCTTAACCTGGTAATCATATACAAGTCAAGTCCCTATCGTAATAACCTACCGACCACCTCAGAGTGCTACTATCGTACCTGTAATGACCTTAGCTTTTCGTCTCTCGTCCCCGTATGGCTATCACACAGTGTTTGTGTTTAGATATCACTCCGCCATCAATTATATATTTAGTATACCACAGTTCAGTGGAGTCTTTTTATTCAGATGGCAGTGAATATAAATGACCATTTCCTGACAGATAATGTGATGAAGGCTGCACGTGTTCTTAACATTTCCTCTTTCCGTGCGTCCTAGCCTGAGGTTTCTGGTTCGAGATTGCGATGTCTCGCAGAGAACTCAATAATTTACTTTAACATGGTAATTATTGAAATGCACTTACACGGTGACAATTATTGACCTATATGAAATAAAATCGTCATAACTTCTGAACGGTTTGGGTTAGGACGTACAGACTGCACTGTTGGCCCGAGGCATGATTGGAATTAGTATGCGCGTGCGCACGTGCCTTGTTGTTCTCGAACATTTGCACGTGAAATAAGCAAAATTGGCGCATTTGAGGGACTGAGAATCCGCAGTACGCGATTGAGAAGTCTTCCCATTCTCAATGGGTGATTGTGTAGAGTGCAATGTCCAGTCACTGAATAATCGGTGGGATTTTCCTTCGGGACACGGTGACTACCGAACGGTACGTGTGGGTTTTGGAAGATGATTTCTTCCCTATTATCCGAAGTCACCGTGATTTCCACAAGATGTAGTTCATGCAAGACGGAACTCGACCTCATCGAAGCAGGAGAATGATTGATGTCCCGGAGGAGCACTTTGGGGACCGCATTCTAGCTCTGGGGTAATCAGAGGCCACTGGCATGGGCCTCGATTGGCCACCATATTCTCGGGATCTGAACCCATCCTACTCTTTTTGTGGGGCTATGTTAAAAACAAGGTGTACAGCAATAACCCCAAAACCATTGGTGCCCTGAAAACAGCTATTCAGGGGGTCATCGACAGCATCGCTGTTCCGACGCTTCCGCAGGTCATGCAGAATTTCGCTATTTATCTGAGCCACATCATCGCTAATGATGTCAGGCATCGAACATGTCATAACGTAAATCCGAATATCTGTAGTGACGTTTACATTTTGAATAAAGTGTGTGCACGCCGTAGGTTGTAACGAATTTACGTTTTCTTTCATATAGCTCAGTAATTGTCACTCTGTATCTTATGCAGAGTTTATTAATTCTCTTGGCTCAAAATGGTTCAAATGCCTCTGAGCACTATGCGACTTAACTTCTGAGGTCAGCAGTCGCCTAGAACTAATTAAACCTAACTAACCTAAGGACATCACACACATCCATGCCCGAGGCAGGATTCGAACCTGTGACCGTAGCGGTCGCTCGGCTCCAGACTGTAGTGCCTAGAACCGCACGGCCACTCCGGTCGGCATCAATTCTCTTCATCTCTCTGGTTTACACTGTGGTAAGTTTTGGAAATTTCATGCCTTAAAGCATATTCGCTCACATCCTACTGCAAATAAACATTTTTTACTATTCGTTGTCTGGTGAATAATATTAATTGTTTCTTATGTATAAGTCCATGTTCGATATCCGGTGACCAACTCAGGTTTTTCTGTTGGAAAGGAATGGAACGGAATCCACTCAGTCTCATTAGGAAAAATGCAAAATAAATCAAAATGACGAGTGGAACCACAGGGGTGACGTAAAATTACTATTGTTTCACCATAGTGGGAGACGCAGGACATTTGTTTATGTCGTTGGAACAGTAAAAAAGGTTTATATTATAATATAGATTTTTCATTGGTAAGTATTATAAAAAGATTCACATTATTATGTTTGAATAATTAAACATTTTGTGTCCTGCTTTGCTTTGAATAAATTGTTTATTTTTGATGAATAGGGAAAGACGAGCGGGCAAATAAACATGGTATCATTGCATGTAGAGCAACACGGGAAGCATTTTGCACATATACACTGAAGCGCCAAAAAGACTGGAATACGCATGCGTATTCAAATATAGAATTATGTAAACAGGCAGAATACGCCACTGCGATCGGCAACTCCTACGTAAAACAAGTGGGTGGCGCAGTTGTTAGATATGTTACTGGTGCTACTATGGCAGGTTACCAGAATTTAAGTGAGTCTGTACGTCGTGTTACAGTCGGCGCAATAGGGGGCACAGCATCTCCAAGGTAGCGATGGTGGGGATTCTCCCGTACCACCATTTCACGAGCGTAACGTGCATATCAGGCATCTGGTAAAATATCAAATCTCCGACATCGCTGCGACCGGGAAAACAACCAGCAAGAACGGGACCAACGACTATTGAAGAGAATCATTCAACGTGACAGAAGTGCATCCTTTCAGCAAATTCCTGTAGATTTCAATGCTAGGCCATCAACAAGTCGCAGTGTGCGAACCATTCAGCGGAACATCATTGATATGGGCTTTGGAAGCCGAAGGCCCACTCGTGTACCGTTGATGACTACACGACACAAAGCCTTAGGCAACACCTGCGGCCGTCAGCTGTTGATGACCGGAAACATGTTGCCTGGTAGGACGAGTCTCGTTTCAAATAGTATCTAGCGGATGGGCGTGTACGGGTATGGAGATAGCCTCATGAATCCATGGAGCCTGCTTGTTAGCAGGGGACTGTTCAAGATGTTGGAGGTTCTGTAATGGTATGGGACGTGTGCAGTTGGACTCATATGGGAGACCTGACACGTTGAGATACGACTCTGAGAGGTGACACGTAAGCATCCTGTCTGATCACCTGCATCCATTCATGTCCATTGTGCAATCCGACGGACTTGAGCAATTCCAGCAGGACAACGCGACACCCCACACGTACAGAATTGCTACAGAGTGGTTCCAGGAACACTCTTCTGAGTTAAACACTTTCGATGGCCACCAAACTTGATTGAGCACATCTGGAATACTTTGCAACGTGCTGTTCAGAAGAGATCTCCATCCTCTCGTATTCTTACGTATTTATGGACAGCACTGCAGGATGCATGGTGTCAGTTCCCACCAGCACTACTTCAGACATTAGTTGAGTCCATGCCACGTCGTGTTGCGGCACTTTTGCGTGCTCGTGTGGGCCCTACACGATATTGCGCAGGTGTACCATTATCTTTAGCTCTTCGGTGTAATAAAGGAAGCTACAGGTGGTAATTGTGTTCTTTCCTAATAAATCACTTACTGGAACATTATTTATAGAATAAAAGTCACGTCTTTTCACTTAGAAAAGGCAAAAAATTATATTTAAAATACGATACAAAAGGACTAGCATTTTCAACCCTACAGTTTCAAAATTGCATTTTGAAGCATAATTATTACCTTATAAATTACCTTTTACTTTCCTTAGGCGTTACGTATGTTATAAGGAATATGGATATGCTTTCTCGATGATACGAATCGGCGCAACGCACAAAACGTACTGTAAACAAAATGTTTCTGGTTCGAGAGCTTTATTGCACCAAAGAAATTTTGACGATCTTTGCATTTGAACCCCATCTGCATGCCTCATTGCCTGCAGTTTACAACAAATTCGAGAAAATGTGAGTTTCACTGGTGACCCCGTTCTCTACGTTTTGTAGGAAACGTCATTTTTCACTAAAAACCCATTTTTTCAATAAAAAGCATTGGCATGGTAAGGGTTGGTCTATGACACCCTGCACGATAATGCACAGTGGCATTACTTGCTATAGGTGGTTTCGCGATATGTCATTGTAATAAGATGTTTTACCGTTAGCGTCCGCGTAATGAGTCAGTAATTAGTTGTATCAGTATAATTTGTTGTTTTAAAAATTAAATGGCAGTTTTCAGTTTTTGTGCAACGGCCTTGCCGCAGTGGATACACCGGTTCCCGTCAGATCACCGAAGTTAAGCGCTGTCGGGCGTGGCCGGCACTTGGATGGGTGACCATCCGGGCCGCCATGTGCTGTTGCTATTTTTCGGGGTGCACTCAGCCTCGTGATGCTAACTGAGGAGCTACTCGACCGAATAGTGGCGGCTCCGGTCAAAGAAAACCATCGTAACGACCGGGAGAGCGGTGTGCCGACCACACGCCCCTCCTATCCGCATCCTCATCTGAGGATGACACGGCGGTGGGATGGTCCCGATGGGCCAGTTGTGGCCTGATGGCGGAGTGCTTTCAGTTTTTGTCACTGAAAAATGTGTGTGAAGTGCCCCAAGGTGCACGAAAAACGTCACATCCCCACCTCGCAGTTTGTCAGGACAGCTGTGTCAGTTTTGTTATAGGCTACTTCATGCTTCGCCATGGCAACAACAGTGTCACCTCAACATTGTTACTGACAGGTGTGCATGGGTTCAAATGGTTCAAATGGCTCTGATCACTATGGGACTTAACAAAAAATGGCTCTGAGCACTATGGGACTCAACTGCTGTGGTCATAAGTCCCCTAGAACTTAGAACTACTTAAACCTAACTAACCTAAGGACAGCACACAACACCCAGCCATCACGAGGCAGAGAAAATCTCTGACCCCGCCGGGAATCGAACCCGGGAACCCGGGCGTCGGAAGCGAGAACGCTACCGCACGACCACGAGATGCGGGCTGGGACTTAACAGCTGAGGTCATCAGTCCCCTAGAACTTAAACTACTTAAACCTAACTAACCTAAAGACATCACACACATCCATGCCCGAGGCAGGATTCGAACCTGCGACCGTAGCGGTCGCGCGGATCCAGACTGAAGCGCCTAGGACTGATCGGCCACACCGGCCAGCTTATTTATAGTAGAACTTAAAAAGCTTCTGTGATCAGTGATAACCTGTTAAATTAATGTGCAAACGCAACGTAGCGGTGGTTACTTCAGTATAAATGCGAAATGAGCTTAAATGTTAACACAATACTGTATGGGTTTGGCGATCGATAGGGTAGTGTGTTACGTGCAACGAGGGACAATAAAACAAAGGAATTTGATTTGTACTGTTATTACTTCAGTGACACTTGTTCGTAGTAGGCACATGGTCAGCTTTATTTCGTGACGAAACTTGTCCCTCTCAGTAAAGACACGAAACTCGTTTCCGGTAGCCGCGAAAAAATACGATAAGAAATTAAATAAGCATGGACAGACATATTAAACTCGTCTCCGCGACAGGACAGATGATACATATTTTACCATCGTAACAAAGCAGACGTACTAGATGGGTGGGTAACCTCACCCATAAGGTATAGTGTGGAATTTTCGCGTAAAGGAGTTAACAACTTTTCGATTCATATTAGTGTTTGAAAATATACTGGACTTATCATGCATGGGATTGAGCACGTATTCCTCAGATTTTCTTGCACTGACCCATTGAGACACACGCTAGACATGGAAAATTAAGAGGAATTTCACTAAAATAGTCTCTGAATTCACGACGGTCCGCACGTATCTTGAAAATCTCGGTATATTCAAACGAGTTATTTGCTGTTGCTTTCTTTTTCATAGTTACAAAAATCTCTAAAGCAGCTAACAGAGAAGGTCTAGTGGTGCTATGCGCTGAAGTATTTTACTATTCAGATTAAATATTATACTACCTGCTGTGTTTGGCTGTGAGGCGACAAAGTGTAAATCTGATTCCGGAAAAAGAATTGCCATTTAAATTTTAAGCTCATCACTACGTATTAAAATCACATGAAATTACAGCTCCGTGCATCCCACTGTGTAACTAAATGACAGAAACTGACGCAGACATGCCATCACCATGCATATTTCATCTGTAGGGTATACGGCACTACTGGGGTTTGCATTTTTATGACCCAAATAACGCGAACGATATTCCGGAAATATGACCCAAAACACGTCAGAGAGAAAGTTTGGACGCAGTAACCATTGTCCGTAAGTACATTATCTAAACATAAATCATGATCTCTTGTGTAAAATATGACCAGAGATGTAAGTCGAAAATATGCCAAGATTTACCATGGTTTCCTAATGGCTTGTCGTGTTATATAGACTATAAGACGGTACAGACTATAAGACACACCTAAATCTTCAAGCAATTTTTAAAAAAAATAACATTTTTACCATTTTATTACTGTATTGCAAAGCCAGACTAAAAAAATTCTTAGTTTAAAAAAACCGAACTGAACTTTAAAAGCCGGCCGCGGTGGTCTCGCGGTTCTAGGCGCGCAGTCCGGAATCGTGCGACTGCTACGGTCGCAGGTTCGAATCCTGCCTCGGGCATGGATGTGTGTGATGTCCTTAGGTTAGTTAGGTTTAAGTAGTTCTAAGTTCTAGGGGACTTATGACCACAGCAGTTGAGTCCCATAGTGCTCAGAGCCATTTGAACCATTTTGAACTTTAAAATCCCTGAAAATCGTCATCTGAACTTTCTTCTTCCTCCTACTCCTCCTCCTATTTGTCATCGTTGTCCTCTTCATGTATAAAATGGTCTTCACTGCCATCGGGAGCGTCACTTACGCCTCACTTCTTGAAAAAATTAACGTGAATATCATCTCTCACTCTAGGCCACGCCTGTTTTATACACAGACACATTTGTTTGGTTGACGGTCGTTTCAAAGCTCCCTTTGTCGTGAATTCATGTTGTATTTCATTCATCATCCATTTGTTCCATTCCTCTCTCACACATACACTTTATATGGTTTATTTATCGAGACATCAAGAGGTTGCAGTAAGTCCTCCCGGAATAACAACAAGCTCTATGTTTCCCTGTCTCAATTTTTCTTTCACAGAACTTTTCAAATGACTACTGAACTGATCTAGCACAAGAAGAGTACTCATCTTCAATAAAGCACTTTTTCTTCTCTCATATATTCTGGTAATCCGTAATTTCATACCAGCCTCGTCCTTACAACTCATTTACGTGAACACCAACGCGCTTGAAAATGATCATTGGATTAAGTTTAGTACCGTCAGTATAACGCCAATGAGCAAAAAGTGTAGAGCACTTTCGTGTCCACTTGTTTTTATAGTTACAGTTTTAGCACCTTTCATGGCAACAGTTCTGTTACTCGGCACATCAAATGTCAGAAGAGTTTCGTCCATATGAGCTATTCCTGTTAGTTCCATACTGGTTTTCTTTCGATGTTGAATAATGAAGCGATGGAAAGCTAATATTCTGTCTTCATATTCTTATGGCATTTTCTGAGATACTTTGGGCTTGGTTCCCATGCCAAGTCCACGACGCTTCATAAACCTGTAGCACCAACCCACTCCACCCTTCAAGTTTAAGTTCCGCTGTAGCGCCAGCTTGCGACAGAGTATTTGAATAATTTTTGTACACACATCAAAAAAGTTTTCCATTACCTCGGTTCCGAGAATTCCTGAACCCGTAAAGAAAATTAGAATAGAGATCAACATAAACATCATTTCCGCCCTTTTTATTACTCATAAAAACCACATGTTGCATGTTGTACCACCATACAGCGAGACCTTCAGAGGTGGTGGTCCAGATTGCTGTACACACCGGTACCTTTAATACCCAGTAGCACGTCCTGTTGCATTGATGCATGCCTATATTCGTCGTGGCATACTATCCATAGGTTCACCAAAGCACTGTTGGTCCAGCTTGTCCCAATCCTCAACGGCAATTCGGCGTAGATCCTGCAGAGGTGTTGGTGGGTCGCATCGACCATAAACAGCCCTTTTCAACCTATCCCAGGAATGTTCGATAGTGTTCCTGTCTGGAGAACGTGCTGACCACTCTAGTCGAGCGATGTCGTTATCCTGAAGAAAGTCATTAACAAGATGTACACGATGGGGACGTGAATTGTCATCCATGAAGTCGAATGTCTCGCCAATATGCTGCCGTTATGGTTGCACTATCGGTCGGAGGATGGTATTCACGTATCGTACAGCTGTTACGGCGCCTTCCATGACCACCAGCGGCGTACTTCGGCCCCACATAATGCCAACCCAAAACAGCAGGGAACCTCCACCTTGCTGCACTCGCTGGACAGTGTGTCTGAGACGTTCAGCCTGACCGGGTGACTTCCAAACTCGTCTCCAACAATTGTCTGGTTGAAGGCATATGCGACACTCATTGGTGAAGAGAACGTGATGCCAATCCTGAGCGTTCCATTCGGCATGTTGTTGGGCCCACCTGTACAGAGCTGCATATTGTCGTGTTTGCAAAGATGGACCTCGCCATGGATGTCGGGAGTGAAGTTGCGCATCATGCAGCCTATTGCGCACAGTTTGAGTCGTAACATGACGTCCTGTGGCTGCTCGAAAAACATTATTCAAGATGGTGGCGTTGCTATCAGGGTTCCTCCGAGCCATAATCCGTAGGTAGCGGTCATTCACTGAAGTAGTAGACCTTAGGTGGCCTGAGTGAGGCATGTAATCGACAGTTCCTGTCTCTCTGTATCTCCTCCATGTCCGAACAACATTGCTTTGGTTTACTCCGAGACACCTGGAAACTTCCCTTGTTAAGAGCCCTTCCTGGCACAAAGTAAGAATGTGGACGCGATCGAACCGCGGTCTTGACCGTCTAGACATGGTTATTGACAACACGAGCCGTGTAGCTCCTTCCTGGTGGAATGACTGGAGCTGATCGACTGTCGGACCCCCTCCGTCTAATAGGCGCTGCTCATGCATGATTGTTTACATCTTTGGGCGGATTTAGTGTCATCTCTGGACAGTCAAGGGGACTGGGTCTGTCATACAATATCCACAGTCAACGTCTATGTTCAGGAGTTACGGGAACCGGGGTGATGCAAAACATTTTTGATGTGTGTATTAATTTCAGTGCCAATTTGATGGTGTCCTTGAATCAATTTTAGTGCGTCATCTTCTAGCTTTGCCCATTTCTCATTCAGTCCTCTATTTGCACATTTAATATTCCTAATTTTTTTCAATTCTTCTTTACTAGCCCGCCAGTCACGAATGGTTTTTTCTGTTGGTAGAGGGCCGAAATGCCGCTCCGCTGCTCTGTTTCCATGTTCTTCTGTATATGCTGTAACTTTCTGCTTACAGAACGCATCATACGAATACCTTTTTTATTTCTTTTTCCATTACGAAACTAGCTGTTGCTGGGAACAAAAATCACTTTCAAATCAGGTTCACTGGCACCGTAGACTTCAATGACGCATCATAGGCTAGACAGTGTTCTGGGTCTGTAGTTCGGGAGGGGGGGGGGGGGGGGGGAGCGAAAGTTTTAGCATGCTTGCTAATCCCAGCAGCAACTCACGTTCGTCACATTGGTGTGCACTACTGCCGCCAGTTGAATCCAATGTTCCCATATGGAAATATGCGGCATCGAACATATGACCATTTTCAAGACTGGCGGGAATTTTAAATCAAACACTGAACATTTTAATATTAATTTCCAGTATAAGACGCACCTGAATTTTGGAGGCAGTTTTTCGAAGAAAAGAATTGTTCTTATAATCCGTAAAATACGGTATTTAACAAGTATCCAGTTATTTCTGGTGCTGTCCTTGGGCATATTTGACCTGAGCAACTTCTAATTCTTCTCCCCATCCTCCTCCTCCTCCCCCTCCTCCTCCCTCCCTGCCTCCCTCCCTCCATCACTTCTTATCATCATTATTATCCATTCATTTCATTTTTGTGGTATATGAATAGTTACTTCGCATTATATTTTCTATTTTGTTAAGTTTTGTGGGCCAGTCCGTGTGGCCGAGCGGTTCTAGGCGCTTCAGTCTGGAACCGCGCGACCTATACGGTCGCAGGTTCGAAACCTTGCCTCGAGCATGGCTGTGTGTGATGTCCTTAGGTTAGCTAGGTTTAAGTAATTCTAAGTTCTAGGGGACTGATGACCTCCGATGTTAAGTCCCATAGTGCTGAGAGCCAGTTGAACCATTTTTGAAGTTTTGTGGCACTGTAGACTGCAATGACACATCATGGGCTAGACAGTGTTCTGGTTCTGTTATGGTGGGGAGGGGGAGATAGTGTTAGCAAGCTTGTGAATCCCCGCAACTCACGTTCGTCGCATAGGTGCTCTGCTGTCTCCCGTGCTAAGTACTTGAAAAACGCCAGTTATGAATTATCTAAAATTTTACACAAAACAAACTGCATGAAGTTAAAGTCTTATAAAAGGCTCCTCTGTAAAGTTTATGTTGTCGTCCCTTTCTGTATATAACGAAGTGACAGATTTCGTATGTATAATTTTACGAGGGAGTCACTGGTTCATCACACCATATCACAGTAGTTATGATGAATTCTTACAAAATCAAACAACATTATTTCCATGAAACACCCGAATGCTGTAAATGGAAATGATTTGTTATTTTGGAAGATGATTATGTAATACGTGCAGTCAGCCACGCTTGCAATAAGACCGTGGCTGATCTAATTATTATCTACCATCGCCCGTCAGATAGATCTCTTTGTCTCTAACACGTGACAGACAAGCGTGATAGGTGCCTGTCGTCGTACTGAATAAATGACGTAGAGTCCCAGGGTTATGCAAACCCAACAATCTTTTGCCACTTCGGTGGCTTGGTGCCGCTTTCGCTATCTTTTTAGTTACTTGGGCTTTTGTTTGGCCCCACGAGTCTCACTGGAACCTGCTCCAGAGCTTTCCACAGCAGATAATTATAAGATGTGCATGTCTATTCTCACTGTTTCTGGTAATATCTGCATGTCTACTCTCACTGTTTCTGGTGTACACCGCTTGTTGTTCCTCCGCAATATTCAGTATCAGTTACGAATACAGAGCCGTAGTCGAATCCACCTACAACGTGCAGAATGCTTGATTTTAGTGAGCTCGAGATATTTAGGGGTGAAAATTCATCATCGCCTCAGCCCCATTAAATCAACATTCGATAATCTGAATAAACTTTTAAAATATCAGGCATGAATGCAGGTACGCCAGTAACTTATACTGAATGTAGATGTTTCTATCAATAAACAATTTACTTCGCACAAATTAGATTGTATCCTCAAGTGGTGAAGAGAAGGAAGCCTCATGTAAATGAGCTAACACTTGAGAACACAATAGTTGCGAAAACTGTATGTAATGCACTGGTAATAGGTGCCTCACATCGTAAAGTAAACTTTACGTATAATAA
This sequence comes from Schistocerca americana, assembly GCF_021461395.2. Lineage (NCBI taxonomy): Eukaryota > Metazoa > Arthropoda > Insecta > Orthoptera > Acrididae > Schistocerca > Schistocerca americana. The sequence continues at coordinate 254,212,890 of NC_060130.1, forward strand.
AAAAAGGTGATCAAGTTCCACACAATTTTATAGTCCATCTTCTCCGTTAGATATCTCACATGAGCTCACATAAATAGCAATAGTTCGTAATAGAGACTCCAAACGTGAAATTAAACCAAGCAGCAAATACGTGCTCGTATTTATGTGAATACTCAATCGTCATATAATCAATGTTTCGCTCGCTATAGAGTCCGTCATAGACTCCTCGCCCGAATGACATTCAAACACAACTTCGCTGTTGATTTTATTTTCTTCTCAAGTATGAGAGAGTCAGACAAGCCAGTTAATAACCGAGGCTACCCCCTCCAGTTCTAACCAAAATGCTTCCCTTGAAAAGGACACACCTGATTTCTTTCGCTGTCCGTGTCACACCCTTTCGGGGAAGAGTCGTTAACCGCTAATCCTAGCCCTCTTTTGTTTCCCATGCATTCGCGAGGAACATGACTCAACTCCCGGCCCGCACACCCAGATTTATATCTACCTGTTTTTTCTCTAAGCCGCGCAAGGTAGCCGCGCGGTCTGGGGTGCATTACCACGGTTCGCGCAGCTCCACCCGTCGTAGGTTCGAGTCCTCCCTCTGGCATGGGTGTGTGTGTGTGTGTTGTCCTGAGCGTAAGTTAGTTTAAGTTAGATTCAATAGCGGGTATGCTTTGGGACCAATGACCTCAGTAGTTTGGTCCCATAGGAACTTATCACAAATTAAAACGTTTTCTCTAAATTACTGTACATCACGCTACGATATTTCATTTCTCGGACTACGACTGACTTCCTGTCTCATCCATGCCGAAACTGAGCCGTAAAGTAACGTTAAGAATGTCTTATTCGACATGACCGTTAACCAGAGCTTCTCTTGTATCTATTAGTCGACACGATAGTTAGGACTTCCTTTTGTCAGTTGTATCCCAATTTTTTTATATGTTTCATTGCTATAGGTGATGTGATTCAGCCGTCTACGTATGAGGGCTATCCAGAAGGTAAGTTCCGATCGGTCGCAAAATGGAAACCACTGTAAAAATCCGATGAACCTTTGCACAGATGTGTTGGACAGTGGCTGTAGAACGCCGTCGAACGCGTCACATCGCTCTTTTCAGTTCTGAGCACACAGTGAGCACGTAAATGTACCTAGAAAGTAGGGTCTCCCTCCAAGTACGAGCCGGCCGCTGTGGCCGAGCGGTTCTAACCGCTTCAGTCTGGAACCGCGCGATCGCCACGGTCACAGGTTCGAATCCTGCCTCAGGCATGGATGTGTGTGATGTCCTTAGATTAGTTAGGTTTAAGTAGTTCTAAGTACTAGGGGACTGATGACCTCAGCTGTTAAGTCCCATAGTGCTCAGAGCCATTTTTTTCCAAGTAAGAGGGCCTGGTGAGGAATTTCGCCTGAAATCTATGCAGCCCACGTAACAAACTGTCACGCCGTTCCTTCTTCATGACAATTCTCAGCTGCACTCTGCAGGGGCAATGAAGTTTCTTCTACAGCGTTTCGGTGGGAAGTGTTTGATCACCCACAATACAAAAAAATGGCTCTGAGCACAATGGGACTTAACTGCTGAGGTCATCAGTCCCCTAGAACTTAGAACGACTTAAGCCTAACTAACCCAAGGACATCACACACACCCATGCCCGAGGCAGGATTCGAACCTGCGACCGTAGCGGTCGTAAGGTTCCAGACTGTAGCGCCTAGAACCGCTCGGCTACTCTGGCCGGCCTCCCACAATACAGACCGCAATTGATCCCCTGAGTTTCATCTCTGCTCGCACGTACCGCTGACTATGAAGACAACATTTTGGCACGGACAACGAGCTGTAGACCTGCGAAGATCACTGGCGACTGTCTTCTATGACAAGGGTATTGAAAATTGGTGCAACACCAGGACAAATGTCTAAGTCGGGGCGGGAATTATTAAGATAATTAGCTGGGAGATGTGGCTAGCTGTTGCAAATAAAACATTTTTCATTTTTACAAAAAATGGTTCAAATGGCTCTGAGCACTATGGGACTTAACTACTGAGGTCATCAGTCCCCTAGAACTTAGAACTACTTAAACCTAACTAATCTAAGGACATCACACACATCCATGCCCGAGGCAGGATTCGAACCTGCGACCGTAGCGGTCACGCGGTTCCAAACTGACGCGCTTAGAACCGCACGGCCACACCGGCCGGCTTCATTTTTACAGTAGTGCCGATTTTGCGGACCATCGGAACTCACTTTCTAGATAGTTCTCGTACATAATGGGTCAGAAGAAAAATTATTACCGTGAGACATAAAAAATAGAGATATAGTTAGCTATAGGAGCTTAATAATTTGTATGTAAATATAGGAAATGCGATTACAGTCAGCATTCAACATTAAAATCATTGACTTCTCTTGCAGGAACGTCTCCTGTAGTCACAATCATATCGACTAAGAAGCTGCGTAATGTTCTATATACGGCAACACGGAGATCCTACAAAGATTGTGGTCAGTGCTCCATGTTGCAATCACTTGATAATTCTTAGTGATGTTGTTGACCTGTCCTTCCAGTTTACACTGACAAATGAAATGTGGTTGATGTCTTCCTCTTTATCATAGTCACTATGTTGTAATAATAAAATAAATAAATAAAAAATAAATATTACTATTACTCAATATTATTGAATATTCATATGAAAATTCATTTTTGCAGAATATAATACGATTGCGTAATTAGAAATGATCTGTGTTTATTTGAATTTTTCTTGGCTATCGGACTTCTCTTATATTTAAGTCGTAGTTGCAGGCTGCGGACTCCGAGAACATTGGCGGGTGTCATAATCACGAAAATCGTCCTTATGTTGTTTTCACTTCACTTCAATAAACAAAAAATACTTGATACTGTTGTTCATAATACTATTATTCAGGCACACATATGATACATAGAACTCGTAATACTTCATATTTAAAATCGCACATCTTCATCGTCCTTCTGCATACGAGAGACAGTGTGTAAAAACAAAAAACTGTACAAATAATTGAATGAATGTTTTATCGTTTGTCTGCGCCTTACCGCGCATTCAAAATCAACGTCCTTGGCAACTATTCTGGTCGATTGGTGTTTCATTCTTTTGTTTTTTAATAAATATTAATTTTACGACATCCTGGGGGCCTTTCATCATGTACCTTTTTTTTTTTTGGTCATCAGTCTATTGACTGGTTTGATGCGGCCCGCCACGAATTCGTTTCCTGTGCTAACCTCTTCATCTCAGAGTGGCACTTGCAACCTACGTCCTCAATTATTTGCTTGACATATTCCAATCTCTGTCTTCCTCTACAGCTTTTGCCCTCTACAGCTCCCTCTAGTACCATGGAAGTCATTCCCTCATGTCTTAGCAGATGTCCTATCATCCTGTCCCTTCTCCTTATCAGTGTTTTCCACATATTCCTTTCCTCTCCGATTCTGCGCAGAACCTCCTCATTCCTTACCTTATCAGTCCACCTAATTTTCAACATTCGTCTATAGCACCACATCTCAAATGCTTCGATTCTCTTCTGCTCCGGTTTTCCCACAGTCCATGTTTCACTACCATACAATGCTGTACTCCAGACGTACATCCTCAGAAATTTCTTCCTCAAATTAAGGCCGGTATTTGATATTAGTAGACTTCTCTTGGCCAGAAATGCCTTTTTTGCCATAGCGAGTCTGCTTTTGATGTCCTCCTCGCTCCGTCCGTCATTGGTTATTTTACTGCCTAGGTAGCAGAATTCCTTAACTTCATTGACTTCGTGACCATCAATCCTGATGTTAAGTTTCTCGCTGTTCTCATTTCTACTACTTCTCATTACCTTCGTCTTTCTCCGATTTACTCTCAAACCATACTGTGTACTCATTAGACTGTTGATTCCGTTCAGCTGATCATTTAATTCTTCTTCACTTTCACTCAGGATAGCAATGTCATCAGCGAATCGTATCATTGATATCCTTTCACCTTGTGTTTTAATTCCGCTCCTGAACCTTTCTTTTATTTCCATCATTGCTTCCTCGATGTACAGATTGAAGAGTAGGGGCGAAAGGCTACAGCCTTGTCTTACACCATTCTTAATACGAGCACTTCGTTCTTGATCGTCCACTCTTATTATTCCCTCTTGGTTGTTGTACATATTGTATATGACCCATCTCTCCCTTTGGCTTACCCCTACTTTTTTCAGAATCTCGAACAGCTTGCACCATTTTATATTGTCGAATGCTTTTTCCAGGTCGACAAATCCTATGAAAGTGTCTTGATTTTTCTTTAGCCTTGCTTCCATTATTAGCCGTAACGTCAGAATTGCCTCTCTCGTCCCTTTACTTTTCCTAAAGCCAAACTGATCGTCACCTAGCGCATTCTCAATTTTCTTTTCCATTCTTCTGTATATTATTCTTGTAAGCAGCTTCGATGCATGAGCTGTTAAGCTGATTGTGGGATAATTCTCGCACTTGTCAGTTCTTGCCGTCTTAGGAATTGCGTGGATGATGCTTTTCCGAAAGTCAGATGGTATATCGCCAGACTCATATATTCTACACACCAACGTGAATAGTCGTTTTGTTGCCACTTCCCCCAATGATTTTAGAAATTCTGATGGAATGTTATCTATCTCTTCTGCCTTATTTGACCGTAAGTCCTCCAAAGTTCTTTTAAATTCCGATTCTAATACTGGATCCCCTATCTCTTCTAAATCGACTCCTGTTTCTTCTTCTATCACATCAGACAAATCTTCACCCTCATAGAGGCTTTCAATGTATTCTTTCCACCTGTCTGCTCTCTCCTCTGCATTTAACAGTGGAATTCTCGTTGCACTCTTAATGTTACCACCGTTGCTTTTAATGTCACCGAAGGTTGTTTTGACTTTCCTGTATGCTGAGTCTGTCCTTCCGACAATCATATCTTCTTCGATGTCTTCACATTTTTCCTGCAGCCATTTCGTCTTAGCTTCCCTGCACTTCCTATTTATTTCATTCCTCAGCGACTTGTATTTCTGTATTCCTGATTTTCCCGGAACATGTTTGTACTTCCTCCTTTCATCAATCAACTGAAGTATTTCTTCTGTTACCCATGGTTTCTTCGCAGCTACCATCTTTGTACCTATGTTTTCCTTCCCAACTTCTGTGATGGCCCTTTTTAGAGATGTCCATTCCTCTTCAACTGTACTGCCTACTGCGCTATTCCTTATTGCTGTATCTATAGCGTTAGAGAACTTCAAACGTATCTCGTCATTCCTTAGTACTTCCGTATCCCACTTCTTTGCGTATTGATTCTTCCTGACTAATGTCTTGAACTTCAGCCTACTCTTCATCACTACTATATTGTGATCTGAGTCTATATCTGCTCCTGGGTACGCCTTACAATCCAGTATCTGATTTCGGAATCTCTGTCTGACCATGATGTAATCGAATTGAAATCTTCCCGTATCTCCTGGCCTTTTCCAGGTATACCTCCTCCTCTTGTGATTCTTGAACGGGGTATTCGCTATTACTAGCTGAAACTTGTTACAGAACTCAATTAGTCTTTCTCCTCTTTCATTCCTTGTCCCAAGCCCATATTCTCCTGTAACCTTTTCTTCTACTCCTTCCCCTACAACCGCATTCCAGTCGCCCATGACTATTAGATTTTCGTCCCCCTTTACATACTGCATTACCCTTTCAATATCCTCATACACTTTCTCTGTCTGTTCATCTTCAGCTTGCGACGTCGGCATGTATACCTGAACTATCGTTGTCGGTGTTGGTCTGCTGTCGATTCTGATTAGAACAACCCGGTCACTGAACTGTTCACAGTAACACACCCTCTGCCCTACCTTCCTATTCATAACGAATCCTACACCTGTTATACCGTTTTCTGCTGCTGTTGATATTACCCGATACTCATCTGACCAGAAATCCTTGTCTTCCTTCCACTTCACTTCACTGAACCCTACTATATCTAGATTGAGCCTTTACATTTCCCTTTTCAGATTTTCTAGTTTCCCTACCACGTTCAAGCTTCTGACATTCCACGCCCCGACTCGTAGAACGTTATCCTTTCGTTGATTATTCAATCTTTTTCTCATGGTAACCTCCCCCTTGGCAGTCCCCTCCCGGAGATCCGAATGGGGGACTATTACGGAATCTTTTGCCAATGGAGAGGTCATCATGACACTTCTTCAATTACAGGCCACATGTCCTGTGGATACACGTTACGTGTCTTTAATGCAGTGGTTTCCATTGTCTTCTGCATCCTCATGTCGTTGATCATTGCTGATTCTTCCGCCGTTAGGGGCAATTTCCCACCCCTAGGACAAGAGAGTGCCCTGAACCTCTATCCGCTCCTCCGCCCTCTTTGACAAGGCCGTTGGCAAAATGAGGCTGACTTCTTATGCCGGAAGTCTTCGGCCGCCAATGCTGATTATTTATCAAAATTTAGGCAGTGGCGGGGATCGAACGCGGGACCGAAGACGTTTTGATTATGAATCAAAGACGATACCCCTCTTTTTTTCATCTCATTTTGTTCGTTATTGTTCGTTTCAATTGTTCGTGGCGGACGTCACCTGACGTCCGTTGAAGTTCGTTATTGATCCATTCACTCAGTTTTTTTATTACAGGAAGCAGCTAACCCTCTGAACGAACACGCTGAGCTACCGCGCCGGCGACCCTAGACCACGGTTACATGTACCTACACATCACATAAAGTATATTGCAGTACGTTGATGCGTTGGTAACGTTAGTTAACTGCGATTAAAGAAAGAAGCATGATATAATAATTCCTGTTTACACCTGAGCTCGCGGTACCTATATCAGACTGAGATCGCTCTTGATACGTCTTCTTATCACTTGGGACGAATTGCAACTTTTTTCCGTATCTGATCACTATCCTCTGCCTTATGGACAATATCAGTTTGTTACCTGCTTTCTCCATTGTACAACGTTCTTCGATAACGCATCAGCCATTTCATTGCCGTGTATGGTTATGTGCACACTAACTTAACAAATTACGTTTCATATCCCTTCCTAGTTGGCAGAAACATATTACTTATTATCATGTTGCATATTGGATAGTTTACCTATCCTTTCGTCAGGAAGGAAGAAATTAAGTAACCTTGGGGTTTAACGTCTTCTCCACAATGGGATATTTATAGACGTATATCACCGTATACAACAAGGATGGGAAAGTAAATTGACCATGCCATTTTAAAAGAAACCATCAAGCCATTCGTCCTAACAGATTAGCGAAATCACGTAAAATCTAAATCTTTATTGACAGATGTTGATTAGAACAGTACTTTTTAATAACGTAGATAATGATATTTTTCTCCGCTATCATCATCTCTAAACCGCACTGCGTGAAGACAGGACTTTCGCAACTCTTACAGACGTTTCTGAAAGAGCGTTGTTTAATTTAGAGTCAGGTTCATCGGCAGTAGTGCTCTGTAGTATTGTGATCAAGATTGTTGTTTACCATGCTGATTCATTAGATTAAATATCGCAAATTGTAGCTTCCAGGAAAACTACACGCTCTGCCATCATGAGGGTGGCATCCCAGTTTTATTGGTAATTGACTTCATTTAGTCTGTGGAGTTACAGGGGATAGGCAAAATAATGTGAACACCTGTATTTACTTTGGAATTGTTAATTAATACGAGGTGTGACCCCCATTTGCCCGTAATACAGCTGCAATTCTTCTTGGAATACTCGCATATAATGATTGTATAGTCTCCAGTGGAACGTTATCCCACTCTTCGACGAGGACCTCTTCTAACTTCTGTAGTGACGAGGAAGGCGGAAATCTGCTCCGGAGTCTGCGCTCCAACGTTGCCCACAAGGGTTCGACAATGTTTAAGTCCGAGGAATGTGCTAGCTAGGGAAGACACTGCAGTTCAGTTGCATGCTCCTCATACTGTGAATGAGTGCATTATTGTCATGAAATATGGCGTCATTGCTGGGGAACAACATTTGAGTCATGGGGTGCACCTGGTCACCTAAAATGTTCACATAATCGTTGGCTGTAACACGGCCTTCGAAAGCAGTGATGGAACCAGCAGAATACCATGATATGGCTGTCCACACCATCACACTTCCACCTCCATGCTTAACTGTTGGAATCAAGCAATGAACATTGTAGGCTTCATTTGGCGTTCTCCATACGCAAACCCGGCCCGATGTTGGAAATAACGTTGACTCGTCGGATCATTTGACGTGTTTCCACTGATCAGCCGTCCAGGATTTATGCCCCTGATACCGTGTTTTACGCTTCTTTGCGTTGGTTGTCGTCACTAATGGTTTCGGTATAGCAGCTCATCCGTGAATATTTGCTTTATGAAGCTCACGGCGGACAGTGTCGATATATGCGGGGTCTCGGAGATGGCTATTGAGGTCTGCAGTCACTTTAGCCGCCGTAGTTTTGACACAGTTCGTGTTAGCATACGATCATTGTGTCATCTAGTTTTGATTGTTGGTTGTTTTTGGGGAAGGAGACCAGACAGCGTGGTCATCGGTCTCATCGGATTAGGGAAGGATGGGGAAGGAAGTCGGCCGTGCCCTTTCAGAGGAACCATCCCGGCATTTGCCTGGAGTGATTTAGGGAAATCACGGAAAACCTAAATCAGGATGGCCGGACGCGGGATTGAACCGTCGTCCTCCCGAATGCGAGTCCAGTGTCTAACCACTGCGCCACCTCGCTCGGTCATCTAGTTTTGACTTGCGCCCACTATTACGTTTACATGATAATGTCTCTCCATGTTTTGTGTAGGCTGTCATGACTGTTGAAACAGTTGCCCTTGTAACACGCAATAAGTTGGCTGTTTTGGTTACTGATCCTCCAGCTAATCGAGGCCCCACAATCTGCCCTCTCTAGAACTCTGTTAGGTCTTTCATTGCAAGTCGATCTCGGTCTCTGAAAGCAAATGTGAATAGTGTACTAATCATAAACAACCTGCACTGATGCCTATTCCGTACTGAAAACGCACAGTCCAATGCGACACAATCAAATACTATCACCTAAGCTTCAGGATTCTCTCTTTGAGACAGTGGTCAGGATGTGTATACGGGGTGTTACAAAAAGGTACAGCCAAGCTTTCAGGAAACATTCCTGAAAGTTATGTGGACATTTGTCCGGAAACGCTTAATTTCCATGTTAGAGCTCATTCTCGTTTCGTCAGTATATACCGTGCTTCCTCGATTCACCGCCAGTTGGCCCAATTGAAGGAAGGTAATGTTGACTTCGGTGCTTGTTTTGACATGCGACTCACTGCTCTACAGTACTAGCATCAAGCACATCAGTACGTAGCATCAACAGGTTAGTGTTCATCACGAACGTGGTTTTGCAGTGAGTGCAATGTTCACAAATGCGGAGTTGGCAGATGCCCATTTGATGTACGGATTAGCACGGGGCAATAGCCGTGGCGCAGTACGTTTGTATCGAGACAAATTTCCAGAACGAAGGTGTCCCGACAGGAAGACGTTCGAAGCAATTGATCGGCGTCTTAGGGAGCACGGAACATTCCAGCCTATGACCCGCGACTGGGGAAGACCTAGAACGACAATGACACCTGCAACGGACAAGGCAATTCTTCGTGCAGTTGACGATAACCCTAATGTCAGAGTCAGAGAAGTTGCTGTTGTACAAGGTAACGTTGACCACGTAATTGTATGGAGAGTGCTACGGGAGAACCAGTTGTTTCCGTACCATGTACAGCGTGTGCAGGCACTATCAGCAGCTGATTGGCCTCCACGGGTACGCTTCTGCGAATGGTTCGTCCAACAATGTGTCAATCCAAATTTTAGTGCAAATGTCCTCTTTACGGATGAGGCTTCATTCCAAAGTGATCAAATTGTAAATTTTCACAATCAACATGTGTGGCCTGACGAGAATCCGCACGCAATTGTGCAATCACGTCATCAACACAGATTTTCTGTGAACGTTTGGGCAGGCATTGTTGGTGACGTCTTGATTGGGCCCCATGTTCTTCCAGCCACGCTCAATGGAGCACGTTATCATGATTTCATACGGGATACTCTACCTGTGCTACTAGAACATGTACCTTTACAAGTACGCCACAACATGTGGTTCATGCACGATGGAGCTCCTGCACATTTCAGTCGAAGTGTTCGTACGCTTCTCAACAACAGATTCGGTGACCGATGGATTGGTAGAAGCGGACCAATTCAGTGACCTCCACGCTCTCCTGACCTCAACCCTCTTGACTTTCATTTATGAGGGCATTTGAAAGCTCTTGTCTACGCAACCCCGGTACCAAATGTAGAGACTCTTCGTGCTCGTATTGTGGACGGCTGTGATACAATACGCCATTCTCCAGGGCTGCATCAGCGCATCAGGGATTACATGAGACTTAGTGTGGATGCATGTATCCTCGCTAACGGATGACATTTTGGTCATTTCCTGAAACAAAGTGTTTGAAGTCACGCTGGTACGTTCTGTTGCTGTGTGTTTCCATTCCATGATTAATGTGATTTGAAGAGAAGTAATAAAATTAGCTCTAACATGGAAAGTAAGCGTTTCCGGACACATGTCCACATAACATATTTTCTTTCTTTGTGTGTGAGGAATGTTTCCTGAAAGTTAGGCCGTACCTTTTTGTAACACCCTGTATATGTTAAGAGTTAACGGAAATGTAGCCTTTTGAAATCTTAGAATCGTTTGTATATTATCTTTGCCTCCATTTTATAAACTTCTGTGGATAGACTCATCCCCCGGGAGATTCCACGGAATAACGCCGAACTTGGGTTGCCTGCGCGTGTAGCGGTGACTGGCGGTGCGCGCCCTTGTCGCATCAACAGGTACCGCTGAGCCGCTGAAGCGCGGGTCCAACTTCAGTCTTTGGCTGGCCCGCAGGGATTCCCCCCACTCAAACAAGTTATCCAACTCGGGCGGTCCGCTTGCGAGCTTTGCGACCTGGAAGCTTTTCGGCACAGGCGCCCTGCTTAATGGTGTAGCGAGCCCCGTTGTAGCAATCCTCCTCTTGCGCTGTGCGTTTAATTAAACTGGTAGCCGTTAGGGCGCGGAGGTTTTCCGCTTGCGTTCAAGAGCAAAACTTCCGGAAAGGCCGCAACGTAACTACAAAATTTTATTTGGAAGTTGTTAATTCGGGGCGTTAAACTAGGCGCTAATTTGTGCTGGAAAGTACGTAAAACAGATTAGCCCCCATGGTAGTTACGGTAATGGAAGAAACGCTACACATTACAGTATTATCGCTCACAGTGCATCTAACATGTAGAAACCCCTTTCGTGTAATCTGCATCTTCTGTACTCTTTTCGAGTTCCATTTCTCATATGGTATTCGCAGGCTTATTAAATATTCGAGCGACTGGTTAATACAACGGTTCTATCACATGGAAGAGCTGTCTCGATTCATGAGTGAACTCGCTTTTATAACAGCTCTGAACTCTCGTAGATCGCGACGTGCCAAGGCGATTAAGACTGAAACGAATTTCATGTTTCCAATAGCCAGAAAATAACTTCAGATTTGACGCGACTGCGGTGGTTTTTGTATCAATATTCCGTCTAATCGCTCTGCCCGGCCATTCAGTACCGACCGGCAGCCGTGTCATCCTCTGCCAATGGTGTTATTCACATATGGTATGGGAGAGGGTGGGGTTAGCACACCGTTGCTAGCTTACCAGACCTTTGCACCACTACTTTCCACTCAGACAGCTCCTCAGTTTGCTTAACGAGGCTAAGAGCACCCCGTTTCTGTCCTCTCACCACAAAAAATGCCCTTACAGTACCGTGAATCTAACCCGGGTCCTCCCCAAACGTTCAGACACGCCCACCACTGAGCTACGGGATCTGAAATTGTATCAATACTACTGTTTATTAACTCAATTAGTTCTCATTTAGCCTCACTGTACTACATGGACTACATTCCATACCTTTCCATTATGATATTTCTAGTCACATCAGTCACGTTTTCCCACTTTATTTCCTTTTATGTTGCAATGAAGCAGGAACGTTAACTGCACATCGGACTGTCCAAAATATTTAATATGCAGACAATGCTAGCCTCAGCAAAGAATTGGGGACCTCAGGCACCCTCTTACATCACACCAAGGTTTCGCACATACAGTACCTATTTTACATCTTAGTTACCTATAAAATAACAATATTTTAGTATGACAGATAGTAAGAAAATGATTATAGTGTCTGCAGAGACAATGTGAATAAACAGCACTGACTAAGACTAAGAGCTAGAAAGTTAATGCTGGCAGAACCTGTACTACAGCTCATTCCAATAATAATAATAATAATAATAATAAAGAAAGTTGCAATTATGAAATAATTAATAGGTGTGCAAAATAGAAATTTTCTGATATAGCGAGCTCTGGGGAAGGGAAATTTAAGGAGACTGCACCAGCTAAGAACATTGGGAAATGAGGAAAATGTGGTTGGAAAGAAGGATGTATAGCGGTAACGAGTGCGTACTGGGACAATCGTAGTCGTTATTGTTGCTTCAGTAGATACATCATTAACCGTCTTTTGAAGCTGGAGATGTTATTTAGTTCTCTAATACAATGAGGGAGGTTACTCCAGAGTCGGGCTCCTGAGTGAAGAGACTAATTCTGGAGAATGACGGGGCTCATTTACGACTCTCAGACACCAGAAAAGATCCGCGACCCCTATTATCATTATGTTAGTTCTACTTTGGGAGGAGCACAGAACGCGGAGATAGATTGCTGGCTCTTTTAGAGGGGAACAGGGCTTGTTCCGCCACTGCGCTCCTCTCCACTCGATGGTCAAAGCTCTTGTTTGTTAACGCTCGGGGGCGACTGCCGTGATATACCGTCCGCACTATGAAGATTTCTTTATTTTCCCATTGAAGAATCTGAAGATGACCAGTGATACTTAATATTACCACATTATATGATGGTGTCTAAAATAAAATGAAATTAATAACATCTCAATAAGCAGAATGCGGGTTGTTTTATTTTTACTTTTTTAAAAAATTTAGAATGAATTAGAAATATAGAAAAATCAATTTTCATTATAAAAAGACACTTTGTTGACGAAGACGGTTTGGAAGTGAGAAAACAGGAATATGTTAATTGTGAATTGCGGCACATCCATTTGACAGCCTTTGAACTTCAGTTATTTCCACATCCAAAAAAATTCGATACTCGCGATTGTTTATGCATCTACTGCAAATCACGTGTCAGCTGTAGATGGAGATTTTTCGGTCCTTCCAGAATTAAGTTTCAGAGATTGAGTGTACTTATAGAAAACTCATTAAACAAAGGACATTGAGCTAAAAGTATAATACTTTTAAAAACAACTGCATTTCTCAATTAAAGAATACAGCCTTTCACTGCCAGGTAGAGTACTCTCGTTCTTACCCTCGTAATAATTGGCAGCCTTCAGTGAGCAACGTTATTAGTGGTATTTATCAATTCAGTACGACAAATAAATGCGAAAATAAATAAGTCATAAGTGCAACAAATCTGCTAGGTTTCCAGTAAAATAATTGATTCGAGGTACAGTGAAGTAGTGCAGTTTTAATGACTGTAGTACCAGCATTTTTGCTACGTTACGAATATCCAGTTGTAGGACACTTTGTCTGGAGTTTGCCCATAGACCTGTCGTCGACTAAGTTATTATTTCATTCGAGCTGTTCCTTATTATTCACGATGTGGATATTTGTATCTAATTCTATAAGTCCGTGCTGCATAACAAAAGAAAGTGATTGGCGAGATTCGAACCCAGGATATTCATGGCATCGAGACTGCAGCTATAGCTAGCAGGCTCTGGTTGCCTGGCCCGAGACATAATCTTCCATCTTTCCAGCCCATACTATGTCAAGATACAGCTACTGTGTCTCCCACATATGTTTTAGAAAGAGTGACACTTAATTTAACGTGACCAGAATAAGCTCTGTGGTCAAGGAGTCGGTCACTGACTAGTTGCAATAAATGTGACAAACACTTACCATGATTTAGATAATAATTTTCATTCCTTATAGTTGATACACAGCTCATGATAAAAATGCTTCACCTTATATGTCCATCACTAACAACGGTATTTAGCTATAGAATAGCAGCAATCGTCACCTCTAATGATTACTTGTGGAGAGAAGAAGCTAAATATAAAGGTTTTTTCCTAAATAAAAATAATGTATTGTCCTATAATCAGTAAAGTCCTGTGTGAAAGAGGAAACGTAAAAGCATTATTTGTAACATGAATCTTTGTACCTGAGAAATACATTGGATCTAAAAGGAACACAAGAATGACTTGCGTCTTTCTCTGTCGAGAAACACAGAGCAGTTTCCAGAGTTCTTATCTCTTACAAACTTATACTCAATAGGCAGTGTTAACGCTAACAAAGCACAAAACCACACTGAAAGCAGTAATTGCAAATTATTATGAAATGAGATTCACATATTGTAATTGCATTGTGTAAGCATTTAGACAAAGCAATTCAGTTTCCGAGTGAAATTTTATCACTTCTTCCGAGAGAAATTATCATAAATAATTTAGTTCTCTCACGAACACATCCAGCTGATTCTGCAGAATAAATGTATCCGATGGTCTTATAAATAAACAAACAGTGTGTATTTGTCACAGTTGGTTTATTTACATTTCATCCAGTTTCGCTGTCAAGTGTCACATAGTGTATTATAATGTTATTACGTATAATAAATCACAACATTAAATACTAAGCACAGTACAAGATCTTCAGAGTTGTGGGGTTTCCCAAACCCCTATTGCGTGTAGCACCCCGTCATCAAAACGCAACGTAGACGGATGGAGGATCATCACGATTAGCTCAGTATCTGTATGGTTCTCAGGCCTCAAATTGCATAGGTCACTGGCAAAAAAAGCTATTGTCCTGAAAATTGCAACACCATCCACAAATGAAATGAAAGTCATACGACAGTTTAATTACAACTTCATAAAATCAAAAACCATAGTATCCTATGAGCACAATACCGGTTATTCAGAATAGGAGAAGTTTATTTCATACCAGTACCTGGATGTAAAATCTGTAGGTATAGGAAATGGAATGATCACATAGCCTCAGTCGTAGGTAAAGCTGGTGGCCGACTTCAGATCATTGGCAGGACGCTGGGAAAGTCCAAACATTCTACAAAGGAGATTTCTTCCAAAACTTGCGTGTGGTCAAAGCCAGAATATTGATTAAATATGTGGAACCCATACCAAATACATACATCAAAAAAAGTTTTTCATCACCTCGGTTCCGTGAGTTCCGGAACCTGCACGGAAAATTGGAATAGAGATCAACATAAACATCATTTCCGCCCTTTTTATTGCACATGAAAACCACACACTGCATTTTAGAGCACCATATAGCGAGATCTTCAGAGGTGGTGGTCCAGATTGCTGTACACACTGGTACTTCTAATACCCAGTAGTACGTCCTCTTCCATTTATGCATGCCTGTACTCGTTGTGGCATATTATCCACAAGTTCATCGAGGCACTGTTGGTTCAGATTGTTCGACTCCTCAACGTTGATTCGACGTAGATCCCTTAGAGTGGTCGGTGAGCCACGTCGTCCATAAACGGCCCTTTTCAATCTATCCCAGGCATGTGCGATAGGGTTCATGTCTGGAGAACATGCTGGCCACTCTATTCGAGCGATGTTGTTATCCTGCAGGAAGTCATTCACAAGATTCGCACGACTGGGCCCCGAATTGTCGTCCATGAAGACGAATACCTCTCCAATATGCTGCCGATATGGTTGCACTATCGGTCGGGGGATGGTATTCACGTATAGTACAGCCGTTACGACGCCTTGGTTCAAATGGCTCTGAGCACTATGGGACTTGACATCTGAGGTCATCAGTCCCCTAGACTTCGAGCTACTTAAACTTAACTAACCTAAGGACATCACACACATCCATGTCCGAGCCAGGATTCGAACATGTGACCGTAGCAGCAGCGCGGTTCCGGACTGAAGCGCCTACAACCGCTCGCCCATAGCGGCCGGCTTCAAGTTGAAACTTGCTTTTTGAAATATCATTTATCGTAATAAAACTGAATTTATAAGCGTAATGACTGTGTCATCTTTAATAACAGGTTTTCTAAAATTTTCATTATCATGATATTAATTTGTATTTGAATTAATAGCCGTACCTATTTATCTCTTTTGGCCTTGTGTAATAACCATTTGGTATAGTCAAACGAAAAGAAAAAATGGTTCAAATGCCTCTGGGCACTATGAGACTTAATATTTCAGGTCATCAGTCCCCTAGACTTAGAGCTACTTAAACCTAACTAACCTAAGGACACCACACACATCCGTGCCCGAGGCAGGATTCGTACCTGCGACCGCAGCGGTCGCGCGGTTCCAGACTGAAGCGCTTACAACCGTTCGGCCACAACGACCGGCTGTACCGAAAATAGATCAGAGGACTTTCAAGACAGTTAAGTTACATGGGTTGCATACAAATCAGGCGAAACACTATTCAGGTGATTCATATACTTTCAGATATATAGCGCATGTGACTGGTAGGACGGCGTAGTGTTTATGTTGGTAAATTTCTGATCTGTAGGTTCTGGGTTAGAGTTCTGTCACTACAATGAATGTTAATTCGTGGTAAGAGTTTTTAGCTTAGGAGGACAACGACAACTGCAGCGTTTAAAGGTTGGTAGTCGTGTAGTATCAAGTGGCTTGAGGGGAATTGGAACGCCCAATCCCGACAGTGTATATTTAGTGACTTGGCTTCCCTGTATTCCAGGAACCACTGTAGCCATTGACATGAAACTTTTACAGGACATTGAACTGTATGTTCTCAGTCTACTGAACTATAATAATTGCATTTCAGCCACTGCTTTCGGAAGTACAATTTTTTAACTACACGATTAAAATTTGGGGTATACTTTTTTGTGCGTTATCCTAAATAATTTTAATTATACATAACATTATATTTTTCTTTCAGTTCATTAGACTCAGGATATGTATGTTATTACTCCCAGAAAATTTGAATACGCTACATGAACTGGTTTCTGAGATTTAGGAAAAAATGCAACAGAAAATGAAAATTTTCAGGAACGGCTTCTAAAGATTCAAAATTCAGTAACTCACGTAATATATGCTTAATTATTTTATTTTTAGTCACTCAGAAGCACCTTCCACCACACTGTATATCATCCTCTTGATTTTTATCAAAGTTTTTTCTTCTTTTCTTCTTTCTGGACTCCTTAGTGGCCTTCTGTGCTGCATACTCTGCTTTATCAATGCAAACCTTGTCCATCCGTTCATGTTCTCTGATGCAGTTTGCTCCAGGATTAATTCCCATACCCCATATGCTGTAGCACTTTCAGGCTATCAGTGTTGCCAACATTAAACATTAAAAGCAACAATAATTCACTAACCCCCCCCCCCCCCCCCCACTGTAGTGTCTTCTTCAGTAATTCAGTAGTTGCCAGTTCTCTGTAAACAGGTTTCATGATATCCATGACTGCTGCTGGGATGGAATGTTTATGGCTGTATGAACTGTTTGAGTACTGGACGTTGTGGTAATTTCACCATGAATGAGGTCCAGGAGCGCAAAGATGGTGTACTGGTTTTTCATCAGTTGACAGTCTGTGGAAGAAGGTAGCCCGTACTGCCTGCTTCATTTTCAACAAATCCTCAGTATTATTTCTAATGGCCATCCCATAATACTGCTGTAGTTCATCAGTCATTTTGTCTGTCAGCCTGCCTCTTAAGGTTTTACCATCGGAAAGTTTCTCGTCTCACAACCTTTGTTTCAACTTCCTCAACCTGGTGCCCATCCTCTTCTGGACATGACCAACACATTCAAGTTTATAACACAGCAATCCACAGCCTGTATATAAAAGATTACAGATTTTATTAGACCTTGAAGTAAAAAGTAATGCACGTAAAAATTTTATTTTCAACCGTAGTAGATTACATTTAAATAATAAAATAAAATATTTCCCATGCGACTTTATAAGTGATGTATATACATATATATATATCATTTTACTCGGAAAACTGCAAATTTTATAATGAGATAAAAATCCGAAAATGAAAAAAAAATTTCCGTTCTAGCTGCCCTTAAGTACTTTTATTTTACTGTGTAGCTGTGGTGGTTAATGATAATATTAATATACCATTCTCTCTTAACCGTTTTTGCACAATCGTCTGTGACTTTGTTGTATTACATCTTTATCTAAAAATTGAAGGTACATGAATTTTCCTTTTTTCCGTAAATCCTCAACAAAATTAATCAAAGGGAAACAAAATGTTCATTTTCATTAACAAATTTTTTTCCGAAATAACACAGTAGATGCAGTACAGCGTCCAGTTTCCATCCTGCTCTAAAACCGAATTTACCCACCGGGGAACAAATACCACCAATATCTTGGTGAATCTGTTATTTTGCGGCATCTCTTACACGCATCATGAACTGCATCGGAAAACGCCGCCTTGGTTGTTGGTGCAGTTGTTCTACTCCTAATAATTTTCTCCATCTCTGCTCACAAGTCCTCTGTTAAACTGAGGACAGCATCTTTCGTCTACCAGTCCAACAGATCATCGTCTCCGTTGATTTCAAACCAGAATTTCACTCAATTCGTGGAACGGTTTTGTTGAAACCTTATTCTGCCTTCCGAAAACCTCTGACGAAGATGAGAAAGCGTTATGTTCTTCAGTATTTGACAGTATATGCAAGGGATTAGCGTAAAAGCAAAGAGGAAAAATTGCTGAATAAATTCCACTGTACCTGCTTTCTGTTTTTATCTTGACTCCGTTAGGGAATGGCTGCAGCCACATGAATGTACGGCACGAACGTGTTGTCTGAAACTGACACATTGCTCCACTTTCTGCTTGTCTCTAGGGCGAAAATGTTGCACAAGCTTTACTGGAGCCAGGGAAGGTGCCAAACATTCAATATTGTAAAAGCTTTCCCCAAGCCTTGCGTATAAACATGTGGAAAGGATGACCAGTTTCCATTTATAAACGTCGCATTGTAGCCTCCTCTGCGATACACGACGATTGTGATTATTCAAATAATTCATAAATAATACTTTATATAGTTATTGCGCTATACATTAGGCAGAGGTTGCATGGACTGGGCAAGGGTTTGGGTTTAGACGAACATCAGTGTTTACCTCAGTAACTTTCACATGTGTATTAGATGGCATTGATACCATTACTGACAACTGACGATTTCTTCTACGAGGTTTAAGAGATTTTCAGTGGAATTCGAGCAGGGGAACTATGTGGAGCAGTCCATAGATTTAGTTTTTCCTAATTATTCCTGATACCATCCAGTCAAAAGTTTAGCTCTGTGGACGTGAGATTCATTTTGAAGCGTTGGATTAGTAGTGTTTTCTCATTAAAACTGAAACCAAACAGGTGGTGGAGGTTAGTGTTTAACGCCCCGTCGACAGCGAGGTCATTAGAGACGGAGCGCAAGCTCGGGTTAGGGAAGGATTGGGAAGGATATCGGCCGTGCCCTTTCAAAGGAACCATCCCGGCTTTTGCCTGAAACGATTTAGGGAAATCGCGGAAAACCTAAATCAGGATGGCTGGAGACTAGATTGAACAGTCGTCCTCCCGAATGCGAGTCCAGTGTGCTAACCACTGCACCACCTCGCTCGGTGAAACCAAACAGGAAACCATGGAATGCTTTCTGACCAAATAAGGCGTTTTCTATTTTCCACGACTCCCTGTTGGAGTCTCTTCGCTGTGGTAGCCGAACAGTGGGCAAATTATAAGGTACAATTATTTTCTTGTCTTCACTTCAATTTGCGGATCGTACACGGGAAAAGAACTGTCTGTAACCCTCCCGCGTATGTCTGAAACACTATGATAGTCTCTTCATGGTCGTTATGTGTGATTTGTGGTGGCAGAATTGTGTTGAACGGTAATGGAATGTGGGCTGTCGAATTTTGTCAGTAACTCTCTCCGCTCTCCATAATGCTTTTCTTGTAGTGTCTGTCGCTGGTGTTATTTGAGTATTTTTATGAAGCCCTTACGCTGATTTGGATTTCGTGCAACCAAATTAATATATCATTATCATCATCATCATCATAGTCATCACCACCACTACCATCATCATGTCACTGATTTAACAAACGATAAGAAACTTTTCTTTTAGCTCTGGTCCCAGCAACTGCCCCTCTCCTCCTCTCCCCCCCCCCCCCTCCTTCTATCTTCTTCAGTTAATATAAACTGTACGATTTGTACGTATTCAGTAATGTCAAATGTCATAACACATGTTAGACTGTGCCGCTTTTACACTATTGAGCAGATTCTAATTTAAACTTGAAATCTAGTTCTTTCTCCATCTTTTTATAATAAGTAATATGAAAGAGACGACATTGAAGAACAAAAATCACCTCAACTTTCAGTGAAAGTTATTGAACTTCGTTGACGTGGTGTTTCACATTGGATTATACGAGTAAATAACAGGTATACTGCACCGGAAGGAGTTGAATATTTAGGCCCTTTGTACGTCTCTCTAGAGGTAACCAACCGATCAAACAGTCATAAGTGTAAGTAATCGAAATGTGTTCGTAGCAGCATAATTAATTTTCACGTAAATCTATTTGTATTGGTGCCACAATCCGATTGCAGAGTATTATCTGACTATCTGTCGACGTGACCGCCAACAAATTTCTCTGGTCCTCAATTGCTCCGTAATTAATGCGGTCTAATCTCGTTTGCGGTTGTCCATTTATCAGTAACTAGCTTAGCGACAGCACTTTCTCGTTCACTCCTCGTTTGGCTGCCAAATGAAGCGTTTAGAAGTTCTCTTGTTAACGCCGCTCGTGTTTTACTAGTTGCGTTCGGTACGCAGATCGGACTAGGTGTGCTCCCGGTCTTTAATCCATAATTTTCAAAGTATAATAAATAACATCCGTGCGACATAATAGCTTGCATGCAAATCAGATCTTCTCTAATGTGAATGCAGTGAGCCAACGAGTGAGCCAGCACGCTCGGTGAACATCAGTATTTTAAAACTAAGTTGAATTTTGAAGTCGACTGCACGTAGTGTTACATGTTGTTTCTCTTATAGATAAAAATAGCTAGTACTTATCACTTTCAAATGAATTTGTATTAATTTTTTAGTTAAAACGGTGATAAGAATTTAGTTAGCAAAAGACGCGTAATAGCCATTCTTACCTGAAGATATAATGAGCAAAAACAGCTGTTAATGTTAGTAATGTAAGTACTTTGTCACGCCATGACATTTTAAATAGCCAACACCTGAGGATCACTACTGACGCAATACTGGTAGTGTCTTGTTAATTTTAACAGACAGTGCTTATTCGCCATAAGTACCAAATGCTCTAAAACATTGTACGTGGTACTTATTACACGTCTTTCTGTCATGACCACATACATATTCCCTGCAAGATAAATTAATGTACAATTCTCGAGCTTCACACAAGAGTATAAAAAGGACCTCTCCTTTTTGTAGATACATGTTGCTGAGAAACCGAGAACTTAATCTTAACAGTACATAGCTACTACAGTCCTTGGTACGACGGTATATCAACATCTACATCTATACTCTGCAGACAACGTTCCGGCGTGTGTATCACTGTCAATTCCACCGTTTCCTGTTCCACTCGCTAATGGTTCGCGTTAGAAACGATTACCGGTCAGCCTCCCAGTGGACTCGAATCTCTCTACTTTTATCTTCATGGCCTTTTCCCGAGATTTACGTATGAGGAATCAATATACAGGAGGAGTCACTAACTATTGCCACCTGGAATAACTCTGAAAGTATGATAGTAGCTGAAACGTTCGTGGGACAGATGTCGCATGGGACAACAGGGGCCATAATATGACGTTGGTTTTTTGTTGCTAGGTGGGGTCGCGTCAGAGATATGAAGGTCAACTTTGTTTTCTGAAATGGGATGCTATATTTTGGTACTTATTTTCTGATAGCGGCTATCGAGACGAATCCAACGATGTGTAACAGTAATGTCTTTAAGGTCAACGAAGGTCAAAAGGTGTCATGAACGTCCATTTATAGAAGGTGTTCGAAGTGATGACCATTGGTATCAATGCAGTGCTGCAATCTTCTTATCATGGGTTGAGTGGTATTCCTTCTAACTTCGGCAGTTATTGAAGCACGTGCTCTGACAATTCTCTCTCGTATATCGTGCAAATAGTAAATATTCGCCGAATACGCCGTAACCATCTAACATGCCACTGACATGTTAACACCATTCGATGGTTTCGCAGTACAACACTAACAGTAGGGTAAGAATAGTATCGTCGAATCAAGTGAATGTGAATGATCTATTCCTTCGAAGAACAAGCCGATATGCCTCTCATTTACGGAGAATGCGAACGAAATTCAGTGAGAGCTAGAGACATATACGCTGGAAGATATCCTCAATGTACTCACCCTACATGTCGTACATTTAAGTATGTATATGACAAATTGAGAACAACTGGAACTTTAACGCATCAGACACATATCCGGCAAAGGAAAGTTACTAAAGAGGAAACGGAATTTGGTACTCTTGCCACTATGTTTCGTGATCCTTGCGTTAGTTCTCGTCAAATCGCAAGAAAATCTGGCATGAGCCAGAGTAGTGTTATTCGTGTTCTGCATCACCATAAATATCATCCTTACCATATCAGTCTGCACCAAGAATTAACTGGTACGGATTGTATGCGTCGCATTGAATCCTGCTGACGGGCTCAACTTCAGATTCAGAGGAGTGACACATTTATTAATTTGATTTTGTTTACTGACGAGACGACATTCACGAACCATGGAAATGTTAATGTGCACAACATGCATTATTGGATAACTGAAAATCCATGTTGGCTGCGGCAAGTTGCACACCAAAAACCGTGGTCGGTGAATGTATCGTGTGGGATTCTGGAGGACAGAATTATAGGCCCCTATTTCATCAAAAATGGCTCTGAGCACTATGGGACTCAACTGCTGAGGTCATTAGTGCCCTAGAACTTAGAACTAGTTAAACCTAACTAACCTAAGGACATCACAAACATCCATGCCCGAGGCAGGATTCGAACCTGCGACCGTAGCGGTCTTGTGGTTCCAGACTGCAGCGCCTTTAACCGCACGGCCACTTCGGCCTATTTCATCGAAGGAAATCTTAATGGTAGGAGGTACTCTACATTCCTGCAAGAAACATTAGGTATGTTACTGGGAGAAATACCTTTAGGGACAAGGAACAGAATGTGGTATCAACACGATGGGTGTCTGGCACATTTTTCGCTGATAGCTAGAAATGAGTTGCAGAGACAATTCCCAAATCGTTGGATTGGACGCGGAGGAAATGTGTCCTGGCCGGCTCGTTCGCCAGACTTGACGCCTCTGGATTTTTTCTTGTGAGGACTCGTAAAAGACATTGTTTATAAAGGCATTCCAACTACACCTGAAGATATGCGAGAGAGAATTGTCAGAGCATGTGCTTCGATAAGTGCCGAAGTTAGAAGGGATACCACTCAATTTATGATAAGAAGATTGCAACACTGATTGATACCAATGGTATTCACTTCGAACACCTTCCGTAAATGGACGTTCATGCCACCTTTTGTGACCTTCGTTGACCTTCAAAGACCTTACTGTTACACATCATTGGATTCGACTCGATAGCCGCTATCAGAAAATAAGTACCAAACTATAGCACCCCATTTCAAAAAACAAAGTTGACCATATCTCTGAAGCGACCCCACCTAGCAACAAAAAACCAACGTCATATTGTGGCCCACGTTGTCCCAAGCAACTTTTGTCTCACAAGCTTTTCAGCTCCTATCATACTTTCGGAGTTATTCTTGGTGGCAATAGTTAGTGACTCACCGTGTATATATTGACCTTCTAACAACGTACGCCCTCGGAACTTCAACAGTGAACCATCCCATGATGCAGAACGCCTCACTTGCAACATCTGCCACTAGAGTTGGTTGATTACCTCCGTGACGTATTCGTGCATGCTAAATATGTCTGTAACGAAACGCGCTGCTCTCCTTTGGATGTTCTCTATTTCCTCTATCAATCCTGCGTTTGATCTAGTACTGACGAGCAATATTCAAATATTGGGCAAACAAGTATTTTGTAAGCTACTCCTTTGTTGGCGGACTACATGGGGATTCTACCAATGAATCTCAGTAAAGCATCTTAATTTTATGTAATCGTTCAGCTTAAAATCGCTACGTACGCGTACTGCTAGATATTTTATGGAAGTAATTGATTCCGGTGACTGTTCTGTAGTCATATCATCGTACATTAATGGGTCTGTTTTGTCTTTGTATGCGCAGTACGTTACATTTCTTTATTTTGAGTATCAATTTACATTCCCTGCCCCAAGGTCTTTCTGCATTTCGCTACAGTTTTCTAGCGTTGCGGCTTCCCCATATAAAACAGCCTCATCCGCAAAAGGCCTCATGGGAGTTACGATGTTGTCTACTATATTATTTATATACATTGTGAAAAGTAATGGACCTGTAACGCTCCGATGGGTAGGCCTGAAGTTACTTTTACATCTGAAGACCTCTCTCCATTGAGAACAACATTCTGTGTTCTTTTTGCTAGAAACTCTTCATTTCAATCACGGAATTCGTTTGATATTCCGTATCGTCGTATTTTGTTCAGTAGGCGTCAGCACGGAACTTTATCGAAAGCTGTACGGAAGTCATAGAACACGGCATCTACCGCCTTCTCGGTCTCGTGGACGAATAGAGCGAGCTGGATTTCACAGAATCGTTATTTTAGAAACCCATGTTGATTCCTAGGGAGGTGGTTTTCGGTCTCCAGAAATGTCGTAATACGGGAGCGTATTTATCAAATTACTTGTAAATTATGTATACGAGTGTAAGAAAAAGTGGTATATTGCTATAATTTTAATATTTCTTGTTCATCATATCAATCTACTCTCCCTAAGATAAGTTATTAACAACCAAATATCAGCAAGCGTAAGTCTCTACGATGGTATAGAGGTAGAGTTTAATATTTGTATCCTCTGCCTGCTTAGTGCCATGTGCTATTTTCTGGCGGGCATTATGCATGATGTTGGTCAAATAAGCAAGAATATGTGGTGTCGAGTATTTATGTAGTGCCACCTGTAAGGCTTTCACTCGGGGTCAGAATGGAATTAATCAGAACTTGATGTCTCGTCGCTACTGATACTACTTTGGAAATGACCTGCACCACACAATGTTATGTGAATGCCACCATCTGATGGTCGAGGTAAGCTGTGGTTTGAAAACTGATTTATTAGATAGTAAATAATAAATTAATTACATTCATTTGGTTTTTTGACTATGCATCTTTTATTTACACCATAGTCAAGCGTTCATCAGCGAATAAAATTAACTAGATGACAATGAGGTTTCACATGCGTTTCTTTTTTATGATAAAGTTCAAAATTATTTTTCCTCCTACAAGAAAGAGGTTGAGTCTTTTATTTCACACATTACGCGTAGTTTGATCTTTATCTATTTTTACTGTGCAGTATCACAAAACGGACTCTTATTTATAGTACTGTGGCGACAGCAAAGGCACTGTTATACTCGTGTATTCCTTCTTGATCACAGTCAACTGCCCACGAAGCACTCGAAGAACGTCAGCGTGTAACACCCATACAAACTTCGACAGCATCGGCTATTTGATGCTGTTTGGAGTCAAAAAGGTTTTGGATTTACAGGGCATCAGTGCTCGCCACATATCGGCTACATGGGAGTGATACCACTACTAACAGTTTTTGTTCCCGTCTAAATGGTTCAAATGGCTCTGAGCACTATGGGACTTAACATCTATGGTCATCAGTCCCCTAGAGCTTAGAACTACTTAAACCTAACTAACCTAAAGACATCACACAACACCCAGTCATCAGGAGGCAGAGAAAATCCCTGACCCCGCCGGGAATCGAACCCGGGAATCCGGGCGTGGGAAGCAAGAACGCTACCGCACGACCACGAGCTGCGGACTCCCGTCTAAATGCTTCAAAAGATTTTCAATGTAGTTCAATAGGAAATTCATGCGATTCTGTGCCAAATAATGGTCTTATTTATCATATTATAACGTACTGTCGTAATCAAATAATAAAACAATAGATTTGGTACAGTGTTTCACTGTAAACCGTTCAACTGCTTGCACCACAAATGTTGCGAAATAGAAAGTGCTATTGATGTGCTGTTTTCACAGAACGGATTGGTAGTCAAGGGCTCGTATTCTTAGCCAATGAGCAGATTGTAATAGTACTTAGATAGTGTATTTTTTGTGCAAAACATACACTTTTTTAAATGGGGCACTGCCTATTGACATTAATGCACTAAAAGTAGGGTAAATTAAAATGCCAGTGATGTTTGTTGCAGTACTCTTGTGCTAGTCGCTTACAAGATATCGTATTTTGAAAAGTTGCCACACCGACACTTGTTCACTGCCTAAGGTATCACAAACTAAAGAACAACATGTGTGGATGTACTAGTTATGTGGATTCTGACCAGTAACGAGACATTTGACCGTCACAGTTTGTGTTCAGAATGACTACCGGCAGCGACTTTACGCATTTCCAGACAGGTATGGAACGACTGCTGCAAACGTGCTAGCATTTCAGAGGTGATGTCGAAGCAGGCTGTAGCAATACGTCGTTGCATACCATCGGTTGTAGTTGGTATGTCCATGTAGCCGACGTCTTCTAGCTTTCACCACAGAAAGTGTCTCCAGGCTTCAAATACGGGGAACTGGGCGGCCAAGGTACATGTCCCCTGCGTCCAGTCCAACGCTTTGGAAACAATTCGTGAAGACATGCTGTAGTACTTCATGCACTATGGGTTGGACAGCCATCATGTTGCTACCACAGGTTTCCAATAGTCTGCAGGGGAACGTCTTCTACCATCCGTGGAAGATTGTCCGTCAGAAAGCTACCATACTTGTGCACGTTCAGTGTTCCGTCTGTGAAAAACAGGCCTATGAGCTGATGGTTCACTATCCCACACTCCATGGATGCTGACGTTCCACCTGACGAAGCCAACGGGGATTGTCGACAGACCAATAACGCCCGTTTCGGTGGTTTAGCTGGCCATGATTGGTAAATGTGGCTTCATCAGTAAATAAGGTACATGATATATCTGCAGTATCTTATACTAATGTCTATGTACGGAAGGTAACACCGTTCTCATAATCGTTTCCGAGCAGCCCTTAATGGAAAGAGATTTGATAGGGCTGGAACCTATGTCGATGGAGAATGTGTAGGACACTTGTCTGACTCATGCCACTTCCTCGTGCAGATCAACTGCAACAGCAGCTGGAACTTTAATTTCCCCCTCTTCTGCCGTCACTTCAAAAACTGGCTCTGAGCACTATGGGACTTAACATCTGACGTCATCAGTCCCCTAGAACTGAGAACTACTTAAACCTAACTAACCTAAAGACATCACACACATCCATGCCCGAGGCAGGAATCGAACCTGCGACCATAGCAGTCGGCGGTTCCGGACTGAAGCGCCTAGAACCGCTTGGCCACCGCGGCCGGCCACACTAGAATCTTTGAACAAACATCACTGACATTGCAATTTACCCTACTTTTAAGTTTTTAATGTCAGTAGGCATTATTACATTTAAAAAGTGTATGTTGGCAAAAAATACACTTTCTAAGTATTATTACAGTGTGTTTATCGGCTAACAGTACGAGCCCTTGATTACCAATCCTTTCTCAGAAAAGCGCACGTCAATAGCACTTTCCATTTCCGCAATATTTTCGGTGCATGTTTTAGGTGATTCACCTTGTATATCTGTCGCGGACTAAAGAGCACTGTGTGTTAACAGTGAATACACGCGGCAGGAGTCAATAGTGCCAGGAACGCGAATGTTTGATAATTTATTTTGACGTTTTGACACAATACGAATGTACGACTTGAACTATTGCGCTTCTTGAAGTCGTAATATTGCTGATAGACGGCAGTGGAAGCTACATTAGTTGAATTTCGTTTCTTTTTGAGGGATTATAGAGCAAGATCGTATTGCGAAGAGGTTTAAAGATGTGCAAACGCGAATTATGGAACGAGGAATTAGAAGTGTTACTTACGAATAGTGACAACGAGGATGGCTTAATATTCCTTCATCGCCGGATGAGAATACTGTGGCTGTTGTCGATCCTGGCGTTTCAGCATCTCAGGACCGACAAAATCGTTCCGTCTGCTTCCCGCGATCGTCTCCCAGGAATGGAAAACATAACGACGAGAAGTCAGAGGGAATTCTGCTGCTGTCTGCAGACAATTTTTAGTGACAGCAAAGGCACAGAAATGGCTAGCACAGATGGAACTGGAGTGAGACACACCTCGCTGCCTGCAGCCATCTCACTGCTGGCACGAACTCAGCAGAGAAAGGGTTAATGGTATACAAAAAGGGCTTGCGTTGCTTGCAAGACTGTTTCATTTTTCGGATGTGTCCCCGACAATGACACTTCAGCTTCGCGAGGCTGATTTTCAAAGTGTGCTGCCATTTCATGCAGTTACTGTTCGTGCAGGTTTCAGCCAGAAAGTTTCTATCTGAAAATGTTTCAAAATCAACATACGACAGATCCACATATTCTCTCAGTTTTTTCCTCGACTATGGCATCAGTAACCTAGAATCTCTGAAAAGTTCGTTCTTCCTTCTCAAGACTTTAAGAAGTAATTACACTCATACGTTTGAAGTTAATTTGAATGAAACCGTTCTGTTCTTAATTTTTCTCTTCACTATATTAAAAAACTCTGGACACAGCACTACCTCGTCGTTACCTACCAACTGCTGACTATTTCACATGTCTCCTTGGTAACATTTCTATGGAGATAGCCGATATCATATGCAATAACACAAACAACTAAAGGAACAAATCTTTATTATCAAATAACTGCTTTTGTTTTGTGAATAAACTAATTAAAAGGCGGAGATTTTCAATGATTTGCTTACATGCTTCGATAAGATTTAAGACACAGTTTTATGACATTTATACGCTTCTAAAACCGAAGGTCTAATATGTTTCTGTTTTGTTTCAGGTAAGTGAACGTGCGATTATGCCGCGCTGCGATGTCACAGCACCTGCAGTAAGTAGTAGATTTACATTGAAATGCTCTAAGTGCTTTTGAACAAAATCTTCAAAGCTGTTGTCCAACCGCTCCAGCAGCAGTTATTTCCATATGTAAGTCATGTTCGATGAGACCACCAGAGTCAACAGGCGTGCCGCGGTGGATATGCAGATTCCCGTCAGATCATCGAAGTTAAACACCGTCGGGAATGGTCAGTACACGGTGTTCATAATTTCAGTTCCAGTTTGAAAACGCTGTAGAAAGATAACTACTCCTCGGGGTACCGTCAAATTTGACCAGCATATTATTGATGCAGAGGTAAGCGCCATAGAAAAAAAAATAACGAAAACTTTACCAGCAGATGGTACTGTAAGCCTCTTAATGTAAATCGAATCGGCTACAAGTGACAGATGAATCGCAATACGATAGTTATAGTTTGAGTTGCACATTGCACCATCCTTACTTCATTGTGCCTGACTATATAAGTTCGGCAGTCAACAGCTGCAGCACTGTTAGGTGAGCCCATGTATCATGGCAAGGTCGTACCACATCGGATGGGAAAAATCGCATTTTAGTCGTTCTGAGGCCAAAAACCTCATAAAAAGCAAAATGATGTCTGTTTCTAATCTTTGTGGGACTAGTGCAAGACATCTCCAACATGCTGTCCACCGTTTTCTGCCACAAACTGAAATCGAGAGCGACACAACGGAGTGTCTCGGGAGTCACGTTCAGAATGCATTTCGCAGTGCGTGCCTTCGGTTTTGCTATGTTTGTAATTGCAGCACTGAACACTATATCTTTAAGCTAACCCCACAGCCAGGAGTCCCACGAATGAAGATCAGGTGATTTGGACCGCGAGGATGTAGAGAAATGACGGCTGATAATTCTAGCATTTCCGAAATGTCTCTGCAGCAGCAGTTTCACTGGCTGTTCAAGGGTTGGAGCGCCACCTAGCATAAAAATGATCCTATCCACACTGTTGAATGGTTTGAATGTCGTTGGGGCACAAAAGACGTTCATAGCGTTTACCAATGACGGTAGAGGTAATAGGACCCGCAGGACTTAGGATATCTTTGAAC
The DNA here is from genome assembly GCF_021461395.2 of Schistocerca americana. Taxonomy (NCBI): domain Eukaryota; kingdom Metazoa; phylum Arthropoda; class Insecta; order Orthoptera; family Acrididae; genus Schistocerca; species Schistocerca americana. The sequence goes on from NC_060130.1 coordinate 254,242,920, forward strand.
GATGAAGAGTACGATGAGGTGGGAACGGTTGATGTGTGTGCGGACTTTTTGCACCCCATACTCCGCTATTCTGCGTATTAACATGTTTACGGAGATTGAAATGAACTTCGTTTGTCCACAGAATGTTCCGTGGTCTTTCACTGTCCATTCCCATGAGAGCAAGGAATTGCAGAGCAAACGTCTGCCTTACTGGTAGGTCAATAGGTAGCAGCTCCCGAACGTGTGCGATTTTGTACTGATAGCAATGCAGGATGTTTCGTAAGATATTGTGCACCGTGCTGACAGGCATGTCCAACGTTCGGGCAATTATATGTGCACTGCGTGTTTGCACATCACGGCTCGACACCTCCTGCAATGATGTGGCCACATTTCTGACAGACGTCGGATCAACTGCTTTCCCCCCTCTGCCACAGTGCACTTCAAAACAACCTGTCTTTTTCAATTTTGTAGCCGGCCGAAGTGGCCGCGCGGTTCTGGCGCTGCAGTCTGGAACCGCGAGACCGCTACGGTCGCAGGTTCGAATCCTGCCTCGGGCATGGATGTGTGTGATGTCCTTAGGTTAGTTAGGTTTAACTATTTCTAAGTTCTAGGGAACTAATGACCTCAGCAGTTGAGTCCCATAGTGCTCAGAGCCATTTGAACATTTTTTTTTTTTTTTCAATTTTGTAATCACTTTCTCCAGACGCTTAGCATACATCGGACCAATACCTTTCTTCATACCCTCGAGTGTCCGGAATTTCTGCACGGCTACTGGCTCACAGTCATCGTTCTTGAAAAAGATGTTTACCAGCAGCGCACCATTCTTCATGGAGGCGTGTGCCGCGTGTCTGTTGTTGTACATATTCTTACGCTTACAGCCACATCTATCGGTTTAATTTTCGTTAAATTTTCCTTGTTGTTCTATGACGTTTCCCACGGTTTCAATTATATACTGTTCAAATTTGACGTCATTCTGAGCAGTGGTTCTCTTTCTAGACCGTTTTGAAACTGGAACTTTAATTATGCACACCGTATATTTGTTTATGTGACCGTCCACGTACGCCGTTAGCTGTTGATAATTTCCGCTTGGCCTTTACGGCAGAGGAGCAGGATGTATGGTGGCGTAAAATCTCTGATCACCAGTATTTGCACCAATAACACGGATTAAATTCCAAACCTCTGTGCAGTGTCTTGTGAAATGAGAGCATCCTTCAGATGGGGACATGAAGCTCGGTTGCACCCTTGGTGCCATTCCAGAGGATTAGGCTATTTGTGGGTATAGGGTTGTATCTACCATCATCATCATCATCATCATCATCATCATCCAGCACATATATGGCACCATACAACACACACACACACACACACACACACACACACACACTACAGTCACCTTCACTTAACGGTTACGCTTAACTACACACAAGGCTCACGTTTTAAGGTGCCTATAGGTGCAAAGGATAGAAAACATCTCTCCCATTCAGATTGCTGGTCCTAACCTTCGGTGTCTCCTAGCCAGTCATGCTACATGACTTTACTCTACTTTACCAGAGTAATGATCAGGGAACAAATGTAGCGCGCGCTCGCTCGCACACTGCTGCTCATCAAATCTGGAACACCATGAAGGTGGCATGCAACAAAAGTCACTCTGTCACTAAGTCTGTTACGTACTCGGAGATTCAAATGATTAGGTTTTCTGTCAAAGGCATAAAGTGGCTTCGAGGAACGCCATCCACAGTGAGTATAGAACAGGATCTTACGCACCGGGTAACTCATTTAGAATGTTGGTTGTTTGTCAGATGATCGCGTTACGCATCATGGAAGAAGTAGAAGCATCTACTAGCACCTATCGGGATTCGACAGTGGCAGGATCGAGATTGGTTTATCGTTTAGTGGAGCGCAGTGTTGCTGTTTGCTTGGGACTGGATCCAATTGCTCTCGTGCGAAAATGAACTCGACGGTTTCAGGACGGTTCTGCCACGAACTGAATTGTGAATGCAGAGTAAATGTAGACGTAGGACTTTACTCAACACCATACAGGATCTTAAGGTCTCACGTGACTAGTGCCCGAAAGGATAGAAACATTTCTCGCTCAGCCGTGAAGCATCAGACAAATATGTAACGTACCGTGAGTCAGGAAATGGGTTTGTCTGCAGCAAAAAAGAATCCACAAAGAGAGTGAGGTGATATTCGGAACACCACAGACTGCACGGTCGCAACTTTTACGGCAGACGCTACAGTAGAGAGAAGCGAGTCGGCAACACTGGATACAGGAATGAAACCATATCGTCTTTCCAAATCAGTCCTCGCTCACTGTACAGCATCGCAATCGATGCATGCGTGTGGCGAGCCAACGAAAGTTACCAAATCGAATGCGATAGCGTCTCACGTAGCGTACCGGTTCACATAGCCAGTAATCTCGATAGCGTCCGCCCCTGGTAGCTGAGTGGTAAGCCGGCACGGTAGCTCATCGTGTTCGGTCAGAAGGCTAGCTGCCCTCTGTAATTAAAAAACTGAGTTAATGGATCAACAACGAACTGAAACTGGTGTCTTTCGACGTCCGCCCAGAGCAAATACAACGAACGAAAACGAACAAAATGAGATTAAAAAAAAAAAAAAAAAAAAAAAAAAAAAAAAAAAGTGGTCAGCGCGATGGGATGTCATACCTAACGACCCGGGTTCGATTCCCGGCGAGGTCGGATATTTTTTCCGCTCAGGGACTGAGCGTTGTGTTGTCCTTATGATCGTTTCATCCCTATCGACACGCAAGTCGCCGAAGTAGCGTCCACTCGAAAGACTTGCCCCAGGCGAACGGTCTACCCGACGGGAGGCCCTAGCCACACGGCATTTCCATCTCGACAGCAAGTGTTCCATTTCTGACGTTTTAAGACCGATCGTTGTGTTCTACTGTATATTCAAGGCCTCCGTGACCCGTACGGTTCTAGCGCTGCAGTCCGGAACCGCGGGGCTGCTACGGTCGCAGGTTCGAATCCTGCCTCGGGCATGGATGTGTGTAATGTCCTTAGGTTAGTTAGGTTTAAGTTGTTCTAAGTTCTAGGGGACTGATGACCTAAGATGTTAAGTCCCATAGTGCTCAGAGCCATTTGAACCATTTGAGCCTCCGTGACGTTTATTTTCACCAACAGAACTTTGGACTACTGGGTGCCACTTGCGTTCTCACCTTCCACGATATTAACGGAGTTCGACTGTTACCAGCGTGTCCACCAGATCTCTCGCCCACTGAAAACATCTGGTTATCAAATACCGAGAGACTGGAAGACCACGAGTCTCCAACCAGTATGACTAATGAACTGTGTCAAAGAGCTCAAGCAGTATGGAAAGAAGTACCCACATCTAAGAGAATGTTTTGTGTCTGTGGCCAAGCTAACTTGGTAAGTCTTAAGTCATTCATGATGGTTTCACTTGGTAAACAGTGAAAATAAGAAAAAAACACGTGACACCTGACCGACCTCCATGTCATCCTCAGTCACTCATCATCGGATACTGTATGGGGTGGGGGGGGGGGGGGGGCATGGGATCAGCACACCACGCTCCCAGCGTGTCGACAGGTCGACGTTGAAGAAGCTAACTCTGCGTTACGTAATTCCTCAATAGGCATCACGAAGCAGAATGCATCCCGCTCCAGCCCTCTCACCAAGGAAAAAACCCCTGGCAGTCCCAGAAACCGAACCCGGCTCCCCTGCATGATGGTCTGTCGCGTTGACCTTTCAGCTACGGAGGCTGAATAGTGAACAATGACACTCTATAATAAATTTCTTTTAATATGTCCGGCATCTGTCTATATTTTTGTTTTCCTTATTGAAGCAACAAGTGTTTCAAAACGGCATTCTATTTTTAGGTTTTTCACATTCAATTGAAGATCTCCATCATGATCTGTTGACATAATTTTTGTATCCCACCTGGATAGGCGGCGCGTGGGTCTGGTCCTGTGAACTACTTCTGTAATATAGGCCGAGAGTGAAGGAAGCGAGTAGGAGCAGTAGAGGTGAAGCACTTCGGTACTGCATGTAACTTTAACGCTTCTAATAGAGTCAAAAACTCAAGTAAATATCAAATTCATACCTAACTTTGGCTAGGATCAGCGTGTAGGTGTGAAGCCGTAGCCAATGTCTAATCCTGTGAAGTTAGGATGAATGTTCTGTATAATCTCAAAGCTAACAAATACTCGTTGCTGTCCAAATTTTAACTGAACGTAACTAATACAAAGTCTCAATAGCAAGCTAGCCCACTTTGTAGTACGAGCGATACTTCCCGGCCGTCTGCTCTTGATGAAATGGGCTGAAATCAAGACGGCACTCCCTAAGCGCCACAGCGTCGGCCAGAGGGCGCTGTGGTCGGCGTAGTTAGCCTTCTCTCGTAGTGCCAACTTACGAAAGCGTGCACCTACATTCAGGCATCGTAACTATCGATGCCACAATAATAGCATGTGTATTTACCAAAATCTGTTTCTTTGCTTGTACGTAATGAATTTCCTTTACATTTTCTCATCTTCGGAACTCACGTGACATCGCAACAAACTTTGTTAGGACACTTATCGTAGAACGATATTCTCGAATTGGATAACCGAGCGAGGTGGCGCAGTGGTTAGCGCACTGGACTCGCATTCGGGAGGATGACGGTTCAATCCCGTCTCCGGCCATCCTGATTTAGGTTTTCCGTGATTTCCCTAAATCGCTTCAGGCAAATGCCAGGATGGTTCCTTTGAAAGGGCACGGCCGATTTCCTTCCCCATCCTTCCCTCACCCGAGCTTGCGCTCCGTCTCTAATGACCTCGTTGTCGACGGGACGTTAAACACTAATCTCCTCCTCCTCCTCGAATTGGATAAACAATCGCCTTATAGTTGATCATCTTAACAGACGGACTACAGTTTAACAGAATCTCCCCCACACGTTTCCCTACCTTTTCATAATGCTTTGTAGTATTACTCTAACATATTTAAACTATATAACATGCACCTCAAGTCTACAATTTACGTTGATTATGTTGTTTTATGCTTTAAGACGCGTCTAGTGATCTAAATAGGAAGTGATTATAATAATGATGAACCACATCATTGGAACTACTGCTCATCGTGAAACAGAATGGCGTCTGGTGGCATAGCAGACAGGTCTGACGGTAAGGCAAGTACACTGGTGTGCAAAATTTGAGACGAAAGTTTTCACCTTATGTGTCGTTGTCTGGTAAAATAGCTCGACGCAGCTTGGAATATACGTAGAAAGAACTGCTACAGAATAGTACAGAAGGCATCTGCAAGAAATACCGAATTAGAAGAACAGGATAGAGACTTTCGTTCGAAGACAGTAATCACACTGAAGTCACCGCGATTCATGGCGGTCGCCTGGACATTACATCACCACGGATGCCAATAGGTGCTCTGCAAGGTGCTGTCATGCCAACCACAAGGTTGGTAATGACATGGCTTTGCCACAGCCTGGGGGATGTTTCCAGAACGAAATTTTCAGTCTGTAGCGGAGTGTGCGCTGATATGATAATCTGCCAGGAAGTTTCATAAAAAATGGTTGAAATGGCTCTGAGCACTATGGGACTTAACTGCTGAGGTCAACAGTCCCCTAGAACTTAGAACTACTTAAACCTAACTCACCTAAGGACATCACACACATCCATAACCGAGGCAGGATTCGAACCTGCGACCGTAGTCGCCGCGCGGTTCCAGACTGAAGCGCCTAGAACCACTCGGCCACTCCGGCCGGCGAAGTGTCATATCAGTGCACACTCCGCTGCAGTGAACAATACATTAGTGACTCTGACGCTGTTTGTTGTTCTGACGTTACTTTTGTTTCTGTTGAACATTTCCCGTTCTGTACAATGTACTTCGTTATATCTGTTAAAATATTTTGCGATGTATCTAAGAAGATGCTCTGGATGATGGTACCTTGGTTACCTGTCGAAAATGTGGCACAGTATTAAAGGACTTCCGGATATGTAGGTCAACGGAATCTATCTGCCCACATGCATCTACTGTTTGGGCGATATCGCCTGCGAAAAAACACCGAGCTTTGTTTGGCACGGATCATGTTTCTTGAACCGATGCTGGGTCATTCTAACTAGCTGCGTTTCCTCGTCTGATATCGTAATGTCTGAGATTACTACATGCTCTGGGATTCTGTAACAGACTGACTGTTGAGTTACACTTCTGTAATTCATTGCATTCGTCCTTTTACACTTTTATAAAGAGAAGTAATCTGGTGTCTTCTTCAGTAGGACTATACGTTGCGTAAAGATTTATGCCTGTGTAAACTAGGAGAGTGTAGTAGGATTCTCTTACAAGGAGACCTTACGAACTACCCCTCACTGATTTGATTCATATTGACAGTGCGTGTAGGACACGACCGACACGATTAGAACTTTAACATATGTAAACAGGAAGATGCAACCCGCAACCGTTTTTCAGAATATCGGGTTTGAAGATTATAGACGTGCTCATGTTCTACTCTTCGTAAGGCGGCTAGTGATCACAGAGACAGCAGCCGAGCAAGTAAGCACTTGGTTTCATTAGTGCGAGGTCTCTCGATCGAATTTCGGTTCTGCTTTTTTTTCATTCCCATGTAATTCCAGCAACAGTTTCATTATGGCCGTGCAAAGTATTAATATTTAATAATTCATTTACTATTTTCCTAATCTTTAACATGAAAACAGGAGATTTTTTCCTTAAAGGTATAGGAAATGAAGAAAGGATACACAAGAACAATCGGTCAAATCAGTGGAGTCATTTTACTTATATTATTCTGTCTACATTTGTGACAAGTGAAATTTTGATGGCGATCCCGTTTGTAGCTCGTTCAGAGCATCATGTCGGCAAAATAAACATAAGCCTCTCATGGCTTGGACGTTCCAGATGGAAGGCAGGTCATGAAAGGCGCCCCATAGAAAATGTAGAAGGAACTGCTGGAATCTGGAGTTCTGAACAAGTGTGCAGTGTCGATTATTAAGTACGTTCGATAACCCAAAACCGATTTCTCGTCGTGGCCAAAAAGATAGCGGACCGTATGGCCGCGTATCCAATTCACAGTTATAGTTTCTGTTGCAGGGTAAAGCATCACGTGCGGGAGTAAAAGAGTCTGGAAACTGATCTGAGCAGGTGTCTGTAGGGTAAGGAGGGCCAGGATAAGCTGTGCGAGCCTCCAGACGTCAGGGGACGGACCACATGAGACTCGGTGGGCGCCTGTGTCCTCCACACCACAGTGAATGCATATTGGTATGTCAGGGAGACGGATACGGTACAAACTAAATTGGTTGACCGGTTTGCCGTTGGCGGTGGCATGCCAGGAAGATTGGACGCTGATGTCGAGAAAGCCTGCATGCACCGCCTTCCACACACGACCCCTTATGTTCAGGAGAAACTAATTTTCTGTGGGACTGGGGGGACCGATAGATTTGTAATTTGTAGTGGACAGTGTTTGTCCAGAATATTCGAGGGAGTGTTGAAGATTGGAGACTGTAACTTAATTCCAGAAAGAGATGCCGAAAGTGATAAAGGGGGGGGGGGGGGGGGGTAGAATGTTTGGTAACTTGACTGGGCCTGACCTGGAAACCAGCTCATATTCATGTAAAAGCTGTCCAGTGAGGCTCGCCAGGCAAAGGCGACGGACTTTCAGTTGGGAGCTAACATCTACATCTACATCTACATCTATACTCCGCGAGCCACCTTACGGTGTGTGGCGGAGGGTACTTATTGTACCACTATCTGATCCCCCCTTCCCTGTTCCATTCACGAATTGTGCGTGGGAAGAACGACTGCTTGTAAGTCTCCGTATTTGCTCTAATTTCTCGGATCTTTTCGTTGTGATCATTACGCGAGATATATGTGGGCGGTAGTAATATGTTGCCCATCTCTTCCCGGAATGTGCTCTCTCGTAATTTCGATAATAAACCTCTCCGTATTGCGTAACGCCTTTCTTGAAGTGTCCGCCACTGGAGCTTGTTCAGCATCTCCGTAACGCTCTCGCGCTGACTAAATGTCCCCATGACGAATCGCGCTGCTTTTCGCTGGATCATGTCTATCTCTTCTATTAATCCAACCTGGTAAGGGTCCCATACTGATGAGCAATACTCAAGAATCGGACGAACAAGCGTTTTGTAAGCTACTTCTTTCGTCGATGAGTCACATTTTCTTAGAATTCTTCCTATGAATCTCAACCTGGCGTCTGCTTTTCCCACTATTTGTTTTATGTGATCATTCCACTTCAGATCGCTCCGGATAGTAACTCGTAAGTATTTTACGGTCGTTACCGCTTCCAATGATTTACCACCTATGGCATAATCGTACTGGAATGGATTTCTGCCCCTATGTATGCGCATTATATTACATTTATCTACGTTTAGGGAAAGCTGCCAGCTGTCGCACCATGCATTAATCCTCTGCAGGTCCTCCTGGAGTACGTACGAGTCTTCTGATGTTGCTACTTTCTTGTAGACAACCGTGTCATCTGCAAATAGCCTCACGGAGCTACCGATGTTGTCAACTAAGTCATTTATGTATATTGTAAACAATAAAGGTCCTAACACAAGGTGCCGTAACTCTGTCTGGCACATGGAATAACCCAACTCCACCATGCTCCCCTGAGATGGAAAAACAGGCATACTGAACTTTGAATAACATCCCGGTACATAGAAAGGATCCCATCGCCATCAACTCAAGGTACCCTCCGCCACACACCGTCAGGTGGCTTGCGGAGTATGGATGTAGATGTAGATGTAGAACATACGATGGGTGAGGGAAATCTGGACTGGGAACACTTCCGCCACGTGAGGGATATGAGAGGTGTGGAAGACATTCTCGTACCACACATAGCTGGTGATCAACGAGGTCAGCCCTTATCGTTTGAAGGAGACGACTGCTGTTTGTTGCCTCCAGCGCCGAATATCATCCATAAAATAAATGTCCAAGATGCATTGGACGCTGGTGGCCACGCTTAGAGGAGTGGCACATCTATACGGTAGGCCCTCTCCAATGAGCAGAACCTGCAATTTCGAAACATTAAGATGAATGCCCGGTGCCCATGTTTCGCCACCCATGTCACAGCGCATGTAGAGGACGAGATTGACGGTATAGATCGTACAACAGAAGCGGTGTCCGTGCAATGACAGGCCCACAGGGCTCCGGTGAAGTCCTTGGAGCGGGGGTTCTAACGCCAAAGTATACAGTAACGTGGAAAGTGGACAATCCTGTCGGACGGAGCGCGCAATCGCTAGAGGCGCCGTGAGGCGTCTTTTATAGACGGAGACCGATACCAGCATGGTCTACCGTCATGTCCTCAGTGTGACCATCAGAATGCTTGAACTTCAGTCCGTGTGCGTGTTGTCGAATTACGTCAGCGCATGCCATCTCCGTAGTAAAAAAAAAAAGTTCAAATGTGTGTGAAATCTTATGGGACTTAACTGCTAAGGTCATCAGTCCCTAAGCTTACACACTACTTAACCTAAATTATCCTACGGACAAACACACACACACACACACCCATGCCCGAGGGAGAACTCGAACCTCCGCCGGGATCAGCCGCACAGTCCATGACTGCAGCGCCTCAGACCGTTCGGCCAATCCCGCGCGGCGTCTCCGTAGTCATTTTAATGTAGATAATCCTGCCGGTGATATAGAAGTGAATACCGATCACTTGTTGTGGGACCAGGCGTAGGTCGCCGCGAATTAATTGTTCTATTTCATAAGCACAAGGTCGTGAATGTTCTGCTGGGAATATAACTTTGTACGGCAATAAGAGTACGTGCAATATTAATGGAGTCCATACAACACAGATACCGCGACGCGGAAGTAAACAACTCTTTTAGCGGGGCGCTGTCCTGGCCGCGGATCTGGTCCGCACGCGCGCACGGTCGAAAGGCAACTAGCCGTCATAAGTGGTTCTCGGTCGTCACACAGTATCGAAGCATAGCATCGAGGATTGTCACAGGAATCTCACAAACAGAAACAGTACCGGGAGCGAGATTCGATCCAGAAGCCTCACGCTTATGAAACTAAGCGCTTACTCGCTCGGCTGCTGACTGTTATCATTACTAGCCCTACATAGCATACAGCACAAGCACGCCTGTAATTTTCAAACTCGATTTTCTCAAAAAGGATTGTGAATTGTGTCGTCCTGTCCACACATATTGAAGTCTTAGTCGTGCACTACACACCCTGTCAGTGCGAATCAGATAGCTGAAAGGGAGTTCGTACGGTCTACTTGTTAGCGCAACTGCGCTACCTCGCTACATTTTCCACTTCGTACGTGTGCACTATAAGAGAACCCTGCACAGAGCCAGGAGGAGTTCCTCATACAACACTACCAGAAAATGATTAACTGCTACTACTTGTGTTGTTGCAACGAGAGTTTCAATGTGCTAATGCCTTTCCAGTCGACCTCTGCCACATGCTGTTTGAGCGAGACAACACGTGACGCTAACAACGCGCGGGTATTGGGATCTCGCTAGACAGCGCCTGCTTGCCGCTTCACAAGCCACGTCACAGGGACAATAGCTCAGAAGGGCCGTGTAGAGCATGGCGGGTTGCCGCGGTTTCCAGCGCACTCGCCGCCTGCATAACACACGTCCAGTTTGAGAACTGCTCTGGCGGTGACGCGAAGCAATTAGCCCGGGACCGCGGGCCGTCATTGTTCGGCAGCTGCGGCGGTGACGGCCGAGGCCGTCGTTAATGTCGGCGCGAGCGTATGTCTAGCTGCAAAGTGCTAACAAGCTGACGGCTGCACCTGCGGGCTCGCAACTTGCTGCGCGCCCGGGAGTTAGCCGGCTTCTGCGCCTTGTTCTCAGCAGCCCTACTTGTTACTCGCCTCCTACCAAACCTCCACCTCACTGTTTCAAACAAAATTTCCGTATGCTCATCCGTGGAGATTAATAACATTTTATCACCATAGTTCTACCACCGCACTCAGTTACTGCGTCATGACGAAGCAAGGAAGAGTAGATTTTAATGTTCCATCGACAGCGAGTTCATTAGAGACAGAGCACAAGCTCGGATCATGAAAGTGTTGTGAGGGAAATAGGCCGTGCCTTTTGACAGGAAACTCACCGGCTGTTAAAGTAGATGCCGTGTAACGTTAAGTTATTGCCAATCTGTTATTCTGTGCAGTAAAGGACTCTAAGGGTAACGACTACATTTTAAACCTATACAGTCGGATCTGTGCGATCCTATAGTGTGGTGTGCATACTATAAGACCTTCAGTACACACACCATCAGATTATTTGAATTGTCGCTCTAACGAAGTAGGCGAGTGTCAGCAATATGTCTCGTGGTCTTATCGTGGCGTGTTTATCTTCTGCCATTAGGTCGGACAATAGAAATGCCACTTGCACGCTTAGAGTAGCGGATTGACGGTGACCAACTTTAAACAGAACTCGGTTAATTTTCACACACATTTATTAAAATAATAACAAGCATAAAAATTACTTAACTTAGTTCTTGATGCTATTTACAATTGACAATCTGAAGTTCCTTTCGTATTGGTACGTCAGTCTTATTCTCACATATATCTCTGATACTTGACAAAAGTGTCTATACCGAGCGAGGTGGCGCAGTGGTTCGACACTGGACTCGCATTCGGGAGGACGACGGTTCAATCCCGCGTCCGCCCATCCTGATATAGGTTTTCCGTGATTTCCCTAAATCACTCCAGGTAAATGCCGGGATGGTTCCTCTGAAAGGGCACGGCCGACTTCCTTCCCTAATCCGATGAGACCGATGACCATGCTGTCTGGTCTCCTTCCCCAAAGCAACCAAAAGTGTCTATACATTTATCTTCATGGCTATGTACAGGAATATGGTAATCTTATTAGACGCAGACTGAAACTTGACTATAGACTGGTACAGACAAATGTAGAACTCGTACAGACTGGTGCAGACAAATTCGGACTGACGAATCGGAGGTCTGTACACTCGTTATAATACCTCGCGCGTTCATGTATCACTGCACAAGTGTGATCCACGAGGAGAAAAGGTTCTACGTTAGCAGCAATCTCATTGGCTGCGCTACATATTAATACGCGGATCGGCGGAAGCAGAATTTGGTCCGTCTCTACGGCAGCGCCATCTCGTAGTGCAGAGGCGGACGAGCGTTGCGCCTGCGCTGTTGTGCTTAGCGTGGCGCGCTCTAGTGGGAAAGTTGCGTACGCGCTGACTACGCGAAACTGTGTACACAACATATAGATGCCGGCCGGAGTGGCCGAGTGGTTCTAGGCGCTACAGTCTGGAACCGCGCGACCGCTACGGTCGCAGGTTCGAATCCTGCCTCGGGCATGGATGTGTGTGATGTCCTTAGGTTAGTTAGGCTTAAGTAGTTCTAAGTTCTAGCGGACTGATGACCTTAGAAGTTAAGTCCCATAGTACTCAGAGCCATTTTGAGCCAACATATAGGTATTATCCAGAAGAACTCCCATCCTATAGTGGTGAGCAAGTAAGAAGGCAGGTGCTAGACGTGTCCTGCTTACGGCAAGTGCCATGATCCGATTTCCCATTAAGTTCGCCCAGTGGAAGAGGGGCAAAATAAGCGAAGACGTGTCTCGGCTTATCCGTATATACTCGACCGTTTTTGACAAAATGACGGTCAAAGTTCTCGAGGCACTTTATGTGCCTTTTAGTGAGTATGTAGTTCAACGGCCGGCCGTTGTGGCCGAGCGGTTCAAGGCGCTTCAGTCTGGAACCGCGCGACCGCAACGGTCGCAGGTTCGAATTCTGCCTCAGGCATGGATGTGTGTGATGTTCTTAGGTTAGATGAGCGGTTGGAAGGTGAGCACTATCATGGCCCTGCAATGAATAACCAGTCTTAAACACCAAGGAACCTGTAAATGTCGCCGACCTAGGATGTAGTAGGCAACGGTGAAGCACTGCATTAAAGACATTTGTGACATATCTTATCTCGCTAGATGACGCTCATAAGCAGAACAGGTCCCGAGAAAAAGTACTCAGGAGTAATACATGCACACAGTTGTTCCAGGTGGATAGCTTTTCAGAAGAGTCTAAAAAGGAGAAAAAAACTAAATAACTCAACTGAGATTCGGAATGCCGAATGTAAGAACGATGAAAATGAGAAAGTACATTTAGAATGTAACAAGAAGTGAAGAGGTACAATACCTTATTCCGACTGAGTGAAGTATCATGTGTAGGGGAAACTGAACACGGAGACTATAAAATAATATTCAAAGGAAAATGACACATTTGGATAAGAACAGTAAGATCGTTATGTCACTGAATGAAGCAGTGCCATCAATAAGAACATTGAGTGTCCCTGAGTTTATTTTGATCATTCACGCCTACTAGCGGATATCCGATATGAAGGATGGTGTAATATATTAAATACATGAACAGGTAGTGGTAATCTATGAAGCAAATGAAAGTAGGTAAGTAAAAACCATAGCGACTTGAGACTGGAATGCTATATATGGGACATGGCCCAGGTAGAAACTAAAGGAACTGGAAATACAGTGACATTCTGCGAGTTCCTTAATCTGTCGACTGCATACACTTGGTTTATGAATCATCGTTGACGACTGAAAGTGAAAATCTTTTAGTGGCAGTGGAAAATACGATAGAGATTTTATCATAATTAAATTCTGAAAAACAGCATAAAAATGGCGAAAACATTTCCAGGAGAAGACCCTGATAAAAATTATGGGCCTCTGACGGCAGACGTACGGACATGCGTGAAGCAGTTCAAATGAAGGAACAGGTTTGAAATTGGGATGTGATTAAGGTGATCACAGAAGACTCTAAGGCCAGGTCGCAAACCACAGAAGGAAAAACTGGAAAATTCATTAGTGTGTATCAATGAAGCAGGATAATGTAAGAGGTTTAAAAATGTAATTAGGAGAGCTTAAGAAGGATGGGAAAGTAAAGAAAAAAAGAATAGGAAATAATGGAAAAGAGCAAAAGTGTTCAATAAACTGGATGAACGTGAAGTGAAAAAATGGTCATTATATAGACTGGGAACCGTAAGGGAAGCTTAAATGGTTCAAATGGCTCTGAGCACTATGGAACTTAATCTCTGAGGTCATCAGTCCCCTAGAACTTAGAACTACTTAAACCTAACTAACCTAAGGACATCACACACATCCATCCCCGAGGCAGGATTCGAACCTGCGACCGTAGTGGTCACGCGGTTCCAGACTGTAGCGCCTAGAACCGCTCGGCCACTCCGGTCGGCTGCTTATCACAGTGGTAGTTCCTATGTCGATTCTTCACGATAATGTCCTAGTTATTATTGTGGCCATTTGTTTGTGTTTGGAGGCACATGGCACACTTCATTAATATATCCTTGTGTGGTGGTCCGGAGCCGTGCGACTGCTACGGTCGCAGGTTCGAATCCTGCCTCGGGCATGGATGTGTGTGATGTCCTTAGGTTAGTTAGGTTTAAGTAGTTCTAAGTTCTAGGGGACTAATGACCACAGCAGTTGAGTCCCATAGTGCTCAGAGCCATTTGAAACTTGTGTGGTGGCCTTGGTGGCCGATCGGTTCTAGGCACTACAGTCTGGAACCGCGCGACCGCAACGGTCGCAGGTTCGAATTCTGCCTCAGGCATGGATGTGTGTGATGTTCTTAGGTTAGTTAGGTTTAAGTAGTTCTAAGTTCTAGGGGACTGATAACCTCAGATGTTAAGTCCCATGGTTCTCAGAGCCATTTTTGAAAAAACTCGAAAAGATCGTTCATTCACGATATTCAAGTGGTTCATTGTAGCGAAACTGCCAGGCAATGTTAGAAAGGAAATCATACATTTAAATTAATTGTACTTTAGACAGTTTTTATGGGGACGAAATGAAGAACATTTATTTTTATTTTCCTGTTTTGCAGAGTTAACGTTTATGCCAAATATCGACTTTAATACGTCCACTAGCTTGCTCAGTGTATATGCACGGCTTTTGTACAAAACTTTGGAAACACCGAATCGCAATACATTACCATGTTTAGTATGGTGTAATAAACCTATTGGCATTCATAACTGATTCCAGTCGTCTCGTAATGGATAAATGTAGATCCTGTATGGTTTTCATAGGAACGTTATGTCACCCCTCGTGAGAAAATTGTGGCAAGTTTGAAAGACGGGGAAACTGACACTTTCATCGACTTTTATATTATCGATATCTGATATGCTAATTATATAGAGTGATATATAGACTGGATCAATTTGATTTGAAAATAGCGTAATCTTTTATTTTTATGATAGATTAGCCGATAGTGATTGCCAATGCATGAAGTTCTTGTAGGCGTTTTATTTCTTGAGAATTACGTTTGGCTAGGTTGGCAATTTCACGGACAGGCAGCAGATAAAAGTGAGGTGCAGGGTACCATTAACATAACGCCCGCTGCAAAAGGTGACGCCGCGACCAGGTAGGACAGCGTTCCCTGACGGCTGTTGTGTGTACTGGATACGACGAGGGAACACCTGTTGCGAGCCACCACGATGCGGACAGCATGTAACGCCGCGTCCGTCCCTACGGCCGCAGAGGAGTTGTAGTTCTGCGCGGAATGACTGTCGCTCACACGTTCCTAAAGCGTTTTTCTGTGGTGAGGGCGTTGTAAACTAGAGTCAAGGTTGTGGAAGGCATTATGCGCAGAATGCAGAGGAGACGTCCCATGTCTGCCGATAGGAGAGCAATATACCGATAGACGCTATACAGGTTCTGTGAAAGCTCTACAGGTATTTCGGCTCTATACCCTTGGCAGAAGGTGTCAGGCGAGGTGCGAGGACTCTGTAAGTGTAATACTGCGACTTTCTCTTCCTAAAAATACCTGTAGCTGGTTCCTCATATACACTACTGGCCATTAAAATTGCTACACCAAGAAGAAATGCATACGATAAACGGGTATTCATTGGACAAATATATTATACTAGAACTGATATGTGATTACATTCTCAAACATTTTGGGTGCATAGATCCTGAGAAATCAGTACCCAGAATAACCACCTCTGGCCATAATAACGGCCTTGATGATACGCCTGGGCATTGAGTCAAACAGAGCTTGGATGGCGTGTACAGGTACAGCTGCCCATGCAGCTTCAACACGATACCTCAGTTCATCAAGAGTAGTGACTGGCGTATTGTGACGAGCCAGTTGCTTCGCCACTATTGACCAGACGTTTTCAGTTGGTGAGAGATCTGCAGAATGTGCTGGCCAGGGCAGCAGTCGAAAATTTTCTGTATCCAGAAAGGCCCGTACAGGGCCTGCAACATGCGGTCGTGCAATATCCTGCTGAAATGTGGGATTTCGCAGGGATCGAATGAAGAGTATAGCTATCTGAAATGTAACTTCCACTGTTCAAAGTGCCGTCAGTGCGAACAAGAGGTGACCGATTCTGCTAACAGTCATTGGATCTCGACCAACGCGAGCAGCAATGTCGCGATACGATAAACCGGAATCGCGATAGGCTACAATCCGACCTTTATCAAAGTCGGAAAGGTGATGGTACGCATTTCTCCTCCTTACACGAGGCATCACAACAATGTACCACCAGGCAATGCCGGTCAGCTGCTGTTTGTGTATGAGAAATCAGTTGGAAACTTTCCTCATGTCAGCACGTTGTAGGTGTCGCCACCGGCGCCAACCTTGTGTGAATGCTCTGAAAAGCTAATCATTTGCATATCACAGCATCTCCTTCCTGTCCGTTAAATTTCGCGTCTGTAGCACGTCATATTCGTGGTGTAGCAATTTCAATGGCCAATAGTGTATATAAAGCAGATAGGAATCTTAAGAGGGTCGTAGGAAAGAACATGCTGTACCATAATAATCCATTCCTTTTGAGGCACCGACAGGGCAGAGCCAAAAAAAATTCCTTTCTTTAGCTGTAGGTCTAGCAATTTCATTGGTCAGCCTGGTCTGACGTAGTATGTTTGGAAAATTATTCAGAAGTGGGAGGACGCTCTAGGAGAATTGACCTTGTCATTGGATGACTGCTCCTTAGAGGCTAGGATTGGCTCTCGAAGAGGGGGACAATGTTACGAGGGAAAACAGGAGAAACTAAGGAGACTCTTCGTCTGCTGATAGTGGGAGAACCACATCGAATACTGCTCGCAGAATTCGTTGTGAGAGTTTGTAATTTCACTTTGTAGCTCCAGTTGGCAATGATGTAAAGTTTGCGTTAGGTAGCTTTTCAGGATTGGCATGCATCCTATCCGAAACGTTGGCCGCCAACAACAGCAATGGTGAACAACACAATACGCTGTTAAAACAGCGGTAAGATATACATTCGTCATCGGCGTGTATAAGTCGCAATGTACTCAGTAAACGTTAGACTGTTAATGAGTAGGTGGAAGTCAGTTAATAGTATCTTATTAAACACGTTCGTGTTATACATCTGTGGAAATACTGCAATTGTTTTGTGTAAGGACTTCTAAAAACAATAGAACTTAGGTAACTTTGACTTTCGTTACGTACGAATCTCACTTGGTCACAAAATTAAATTACAATGTCACTGTTCTACCACGCTTTTGAAGTCTCTAGAGCCATGATTTAGCGCTGATAAAAAATCCTTTTGTAACAAACGATAGTTTACAGTATTCATTGGACATCTGCGTACTAATACAGGTTAATTGCCTAAAGGCGTAGTTGGTGGGCTAGTACAAGTTCAGCTAACATTGATGGCGGTGGATAGAGACCACACACCCTTCTCTCTAAACAAGGTCACAGAGGTGCAATAACATTGAGATCTGGTGACTGAGGTGCTCACTAAACTGGTCCTGGACGATGTGACTGTGTGAACAGGGGTTCTGCCGACTTGGAACATAGCATCACCATATGGAAACAAACATTGTGCCATGGGATGGATCTGATCAGCCAAAATGGCTATGAGGGAGCTCCAAAATGGCTATGAGGGAGCTCCAAAATGGCAATGAGGGAGCTCGATCATGCTCACATTTCATCCTGATCCTCTGCCCCAGGGCTGGACGCCATCCACATTCAGATGTTGCAGCACCTTTCTTTTGGGACAAGCACTTTCTGCTTAACATGTACAACTACATCAGGATAGAGGGCACATTTCCTGGACACTAGCGTCAAGCCACCATCATACCCATACCTAAGCCTGATAAGGACAAAAATCTTCCTTCTAGCTACCGCCCCATCTCTCTTACCAGCTGTCCGCAGCTCGTGGTCTCGCGGTCGCGTTCTCGTTTCCCGAGTACGGGGTCCCGGTTTCGGTTCCCTTCACTTGCCTCGAGGTGACTGGGTTTTTGTGTTGTCCTCATCATTTCATCATCATTCATGAAAGTGGCGAGATTGGACTGAGAAAAGGTTGGGAATGTGTACAGGCGCTGATAACCGAGCAGTTGAGCACCCCACAAACCAAACATCATCATCATCATCATCTCTTACCAACTGCGTTTGCAAGGTGATGGAACGCATGATTCATGCCCAGCTGGTATCGCGGCTCGAGTCTAGCAATTTACTGACTAATGCATAGTGTGGATTTCGAGCGCGGCGTTTTGCGGTTGACCATCTCGTTACTTTATCCACCCATGGCATGAATGGTCTTCTGCGGAAATCCCAGACTGTGCCCGTGTTTTTCGATTTGGAGAAGGCCTACGACACCTGATGGAGAACTGGTATCATCCATACTCCTCACATGTGGGGCTTCTGTGGCTGCCTGCCCTGTTTCCTTCAGGCATTTTTAACAGATCGAGTTTTCATGGTGCATGTGGGTTCTGCCTTGTCAGACAACTTTATCCAGGGTTCCGTCCTGAGTGTCATCCTCTTTGCTATCGCTATATCGCCATTAACCGTATCACGACCTGTCTCCCACCGCGCATCTCTGGCTCCCTTTTTGTTGACTGTTTTGCCATCTATTGCAGTTCTCCGCCGACCTGTCTTACTGAGAGGCGTCTTCAGCGGTGTCTTGATCGTCTTCACTCCTGGAACATCGACAGTGGCTTTCGCTTTTTCACTGACGAAACCCTCTGTATGAATTTCTGACGACTCAAGTGGTTTCTCCCACCATCTTTAAATCTTGGGCATGTTGCCCTTTCGTCCGTTGAAACTACGAAATTCTTAGGGCTCATACTAGATATGAAACTCCTTTGGTCCTCCCATGTCTCTTACCTGGCAGCCCACTGTATATGATTCCTCAATGTCCTACGTGTCCTCAGCGGTACTTCCTGGGGTGCCGATCGAACCAACCTCCTCCGTTTGTACCGGTACCTTGTCCATTCGAAACTCCACTATGGGTGCTTTGCTTATGCATCTGCACGTCCATCCCTCTTATGCCGTCTCAACACTATCGACCATCGTGGCATCCGTTTGGCCATGGGCGCATTTTACACCAGCCCGATTGAGAAACTGTATGCTGAAGCTGCTGAACTACCGCTGTTCTACTGCCGTGACTTTCCCCTTAGCCTATATGCACGCCCTTTGTCTGCCATGCGTGCCCACCCATCCTATGCCTCCTTCTTTGATGATTCCTTTGATCGTCAGTATGGGGCTCGTCCATCTTCTCTGTTACCTCATAGAGTCTGCTTTCGGCGCTTGCTACAGCGGTTTAACTTCGCACTACCTGCACCTTTCCCGGTGGGCGTGAACCCTTCGCCACCTTGGTCTTGTGAAGCATCCCATGTTAACCTTGGCTTTCATTCGCTTCCTAAGGACACTACTCCAGCCTCGGTCTATCGCCTTCAGTTTCACGACCTTCGCATGGGACTTCGCGATAGTATCTTTGTATACACTGATGGCTCTCGGACTGACCGTGGGGTCGGATGTGCCTTCGTCGTTGGTAGATATTGGATTCCGGCACACTACTCAGTATTTACAGCCGAGCTCTTCGCCTTGTATCAGGCCACGGAGTACATCTGGTGACACAGTCTTTTCAGTTGTGTCCTCTGCTCAGACTCACTCAGTGCCCTTCACTGCCTATGTGCGCTGTACAGCGCCCATCCCTTAGTGCAGCGGCTCCAGGAAAACTGTCAACTGCTCACTCTTGGTGGAGCCAGTGTGATGTTTCTGAGGGGTTTCTGGTCATGTCGGTCTGCCAGGAAACCAGGCTTCTGACGCAGCTGCCAAAGCTGCTGTCGTAGAACCTGTGTCGCGAGCTCCTATTTTCCCTCCGATGATTTCTGTGTTGCCGTCTGAGAGGAGGGGGTGACCCTTTGACATCGCCAGTGGTCCTCCATTCGCGGGAATAAGCTCCAGCTTACTGAGCTTCTCCCAGCAGCTTGGACGATCTCCTCTCGGCCCTCCCGCTGGGAGGGGGTTATTTTAACTCAGCTGCGTATTGGGCTCTGCCTTTTTAGCCCTTATCACTTTGTACACATTGCGCCCAAGCTTTAACTGTCCGCCACTTCCTGAAGGAATGTCCATTTTTTGACCTTTTACGTTCCCGTTTGTGTTTACCATCTGAGTTATCGGCCGCTTTAGCAAATGACGTGCGGGCTGTTGACCTCGTTTTACTTTTTATTCGTCAAATCAATATGGCGAAGGCCATTTAATTTTTAGTTGTGGACCTCCGTTTCTGTGTGATCTCTTTTTTCAGCCCTTTTACCTCGTGCCTGTTTTTAGCTGTCTTCTATTATGTCAGTTGAGATTGACGTATGGTCGTTTTTTAAATCATCTCTGTCTTAGAGTTCAAGTGGCTCTGAGCAGTACGGGACTTAACTTCTGAGGTCATCAGTCCCCTAGAACTTAGAACTACTTACACCTAACTAACCTAAGGACATCACACACATTCATGCCCGAGGCAGGACTCGAACCTGCGACCGCAGCGGTCTCGCGGTTCCAGACTGTAGCGCCTAGAACCGCACGTGCACTCCGGCCGGCTGTCATAGAGTTCTATAGTTTTGACTTGGGCGCTAATGGCCGCAGTTGTTTTTGTACCCTAAAACAAAACAAACCACTGGGGCAAAGCCGTTTGCGCTGTAGTGTTCAAATGAACCAATGATTCGATGGCAGCTTTACCTTGTCGCAGTTTTAGAAAACGCAGAGTTGGATGTTTCGGAGACGAACTTCTTTTTACTTCTCTAATCAGGCAATCCTCTTCATACACATTATTTAAACGAATTTAAGTGATAGTCAGTTTAAATGTACTGTGACCGCTCTATTTCATTTCTTTTTCTATTTTGCTTCAACCAGACATTCACTACAAGGCGCCATTTTCTACTGACTAAGCATAAAGTTTTCTGGGAATTTCTTAACGCCATAACACTTGTGAAAATGGAAAAGTTTCACTACAACAGAACTCTGAGTCCCTCCATGTTGTTTCGAGGTTACCAATGCACTCTACTTAGCATGTGGTTCGTTGTGATATTAACAGCACTCTAACGGCAGGATATCTGCAGCACTGCAACCCACCCACCTTGACATTGGCTAGCCGATACCATTTCTGGAGCAATAGTGGGACGAGTGAAGAAAATAATACAGAGCTCGAGTCCCAGTGAACGCTGGAAACGGCAGGGCAGTCTTGCTGAAAGCCGGTGGTGGTGGCGGCCAGTCAACGATGTTATGCACGGATTCCAAGTCCTGTGGTTGGCGTTCGGTGCGCCCAGGGTGGAGAATTTCCCCGGGGATCTCCAACAGGGCAGCAGCGTAGCGTCGTCCGCACAGATTTCGTCTGGGCTGTCTTTACGCCGCTACCATCGTAGTCATCCCATCTACATTTCAACTCAGCAAGCCACCTTTTGGTGACTGGTGGAGGGTAGGCTCGATCTTCGATTTTCAGGCACGATCATTTAAGATAAATATTTGGGAGGAAACAATACGTTGCCGGACTCCTACTGAAATGTGTCCTCTTGACATTTTAACTGTAAGCATCTCTGAGAGCGACCTCATAAGCGTGTCAGAGAAGAACGAACAAACCTTTGCAGTACTCTCCCTTGAAATTCAAAAAAATGGTTCAAATGGCTCTGAGAACTATGGGACTTAACATCTGGGGTCATCAGTCCCCTAGAACTCAGAACTACTTAAACCTAACTACTCTAAGAACATCACACACATCCATGCTCGAGGCAGGATTCGAACCTGGGACCGTAGCGGTAGCGCGGTTCCTGACTGAAGCGCCTAGAACCGCTCGGCCACAACGGCCGGCCTTTGAAACTCCTGTCTTCTCTATTAGTAGTAAGGTTCCCAGACATACGAACCAAACTCAACAATTAGCCTGACAAGTGTTCAGTAACCTTCTTCTTACGTTTCCGTAGCATTCCACAAGCGGCACTGAGTGGCATCTGTTTATCCTAGAATTAGAGGTCAACATCGAACATAAATTTAAGCTTTAGAAAATGAAAGCGAAACGTGGGCGATAAGTAGCATACTACATGAAATGTATTCGCAGTTACGGAAATGAACAACCGTCATCTGTATAATGGAATGATGACAATGAAAATTTGTGTCGGACCTGGTTGGTTGACGACAAATGGAAATTTTGGACTGGTCGTGAGTCGTGCTCGGACAGCCGAATGGGGAGCGACCGCTCGCGATAAGCGGGAAATCGGGTTTCGAGTCCCGGTCCGGCACAAATTTTCATTGTCGTCATTCCATTACGCAGTTGATGGTTATTCATATTTTGCAACTGCGAAAACATTTCATGTATTTCACAAGGCCGTACTCCTTCGGACATGTGTGCAAGTCCGAAGGAACTTAACACCGTAATTCGGAATAATACAGGCACTGCAA
Source organism: Schistocerca americana (assembly GCF_021461395.2). Taxonomy (NCBI): domain Eukaryota; kingdom Metazoa; phylum Arthropoda; class Insecta; order Orthoptera; family Acrididae; genus Schistocerca; species Schistocerca americana. The sequence goes on from NC_060130.1 coordinate 254,265,530, forward strand.
TATCGTACCGTATCGTATAAATAGCCTAGTCAAGACCACTTTGAAATGTGATGCTACAGTAGAATGCTGGAGATTAGATGGACGGATCACGTAACTGATGAAGAAATACTGGCTAGAATCGACGTATTGTAGAATACATCCTGAGGCATCAAGGTATAGTTCATTTGGTAATAGAGGGAAGCGCGGTAACAGATTTTGTAGAGAAACACGAAGGCTTGAATATAGAAAACGGGTTCAAACGAATGTAGGCTGCAGTAGTCGGCTTGCAAAATATGCACTAGTATGAAGATTCTAGTCTTCGGACAAGAGACTATAACAGTGACATTGTTATGTACACGTTGTATCTTAAGAAGCTCCCGGCGCATATTCCTAGACCTTTTATGGTTCTGTTTTCATTACAGCTGTTTACGTTGAGAATCAGTAGCAAGACCTACATCACATGCCAATTCTTTCTAAATACTCCTGAATGTTGCGAGGATTTTCAGTGGGGGTCAATTCTCCGCGTTTAACAAATGGTTCAAATGGCTCTGAGCACTATGGGAATTATCTTCTGAGGTCATCAGTCCCCTAGAACTTAGAACTACTTAAACCTAACTAACCTAAGGACATCACACACATCCGTGCCCGAGACAGGTTTCGAACCTGTGACCGTAGTGCGTTTAACATAATCCACCAACCATTTATATCTATTCTTAATACTAACAGCCCTTAATACTCACTATCCGGGAACATCCATATCCCATGCTTTCTCCGGGATAAGATCACCACGCTGCTGTATATTTGATAATAAACCCTCAATTCAATAACAAACATGGCGTAATATTCGTTACTCTGGTACTTTATTTACTGGGCAACAGTAACAATATGGAAATCAGGTACTATCTTATACAGAGGTGACAAGCATGTCCGAAGGACATTCAATAGTACTAAACAGACATTGCCAAATTTGTAACACCTGTAAAGACAGGCTCAAACGACTATAATGACGTTGTATCTCCCTATGCGGGAACCACAGAATATGTGCCAGTACTAAGTTATGTAGGCACTGTGATATATGGAGGTTTGGATCAGTTTGTGAGGCGGGCACGAATACCCGAGCTTTTAAGCTCTTTGGAGCAGGCATGTGTGTTTACTCAGTGCGCTCGTAAACATAGGTGTTTGCTCGTGGAAAAACAGTTTATTAAGGTAATATTGTAGCTTAAATAAGTAAATTAGTAACTATTGTGATCTATATATTGAAGGTTTCGCTTTTACTTGCGTAGTTTTCGTGAAAAGATAACTGTTCGAAAGTGCAAGCCGTTGGCGTGGGGCCGCGCGGGATTAACCGAGCTGTCTGACGCGCTGCAGTCATGGACTGTGCGGCTGGTCCCGGCGGAGGTTCGAGTCCTCCCTCGGGCATGGGTGTGTGTGTTTGTCCTTAGGATCATTTAGGTTAAGTAGTGTGTAAGCTTAGGGACTGATGACCTTAGCAGTTAAGTCCCATATGATTTCACACACTTTTTTTTTCGTTGGGATGGGTTTGTTTTCGTTATCGACCGCAGTAGGTTATGTGATTATTCAATAATTTCCGGGTAGTGTCTGTGTAGCTTTATTGTGAAGAGTATCGTGCGTGTATAGTTTGCATTCGGTTCGTGTTTTCTGTGTTTCTGTACTTCCATACAGTTAATTTTCCATATTGTGCAGTAAAGTTGTTAAGTGGTGTTTCTGCTTCCATTAGAGTATTTATACATAATTCAGTGATAGCGCCTGTTCAAATTTGTCGTTAGAAAATGTCGAGCCTCTTCAGTTTCTTACTCGTTTCGTGATTTCCGCCACTATAACCTACTTCAGTTATTAACTTCGCGCTGTTTGTATTCGCCTGCTGCTGCATTCGTCTGACGTCCAGAAGTTCTCTGCTCATCTCACCGCAAGCTAAGTTACTTTCTGCTAATTATTAATTGGTGTAGGGGAATTGTTTCTAGTGTAATTTGTATTGTTTGTATTTGTGTTTTTTGTTTGTAGTGTAATTCGTATTGTTTAATCCGCCGTCATGTGTGACAGATGTGGATGTTGTACATTAGTGAGCACGAGAGTAAAATGTCAGGATTATGGGTTGGTGTTTCACTGGGAAGATTGTAGTGGGAGAGCTGTTAAGGTGCCAGACGAGGCTCGCCAATGGAGTAGTGGATTATGTAGCCGTAACAAGAAAATCATGGAACAGGGAAAAAAGATTTGCGCCCTTCAGGCTGAACTAAAAATGGTGTACTTTAAATTGGACAGGTTGAAGGGGGAAACAGACAGTGGGAGCTGGGAACAGGTAACAAGTCGTAGTCAGAAGTAGAAAGCCCCAGAAATCATTTTTTAGATTTCAGTGAGCAATCAGTTTGATTTGTTACCTGAAGTAGAAGAGCCTCAAACAGTTTTTGAGCAAAGTAGGGTGCAGCAGACCCGTAGTAACAATTGTAATGCTAAGTCGGGAGTAAAATCAAGCAGAACGAAAAGAGTCCTGCTGTTAGGTAGCAGTCACGGGAGAGGTGTACGCCAGTTGCTACAGGATAGGCTAGGAGTCGAGTACCAGGTCACAGCCGGCCGGTGTGGCCGAGAGGTTCTAGGCGCTTCAGTCTGGAACCGCGCGACCGCTACGGTCTCAGGTTCGAATCCTGCCTCGGGCGTATATGTATGTGATGTCCTTAGGTTAGTTAGGTTTAAGTAGTTCTAAGTCTAGGGGACTGATGACCTCAGATGTTAGGTCCCATAGTGCTCAGAACCATTTGAACCAGGTCACAAGCATTTGTGAAACCTAGGAGCCTTGTGCAAAGATTTTGATGAGGAGGACCATGTTCTTATAGTAGGAGGAGAAGGGAACAGCCTGGCTAGCAATTAGGAGGGGGGTTACTGTTGGCAGAAACTAAATTTCATATCTGTGCTGTGCCTGTTGATGCAATTGGTAGGTGGGGTTACACTAGTCATGGCCTGCACCTGAATAAGAGGGGGAAGAATAGATTAATTGATCTTCATGCAGAAAATGTAAGGAGGGCCACATGCACACAAGACAAAATACCTGTGATTACTGGAGTCAGAGGGACAAATTTTTTAGGTTAGAGTAAGGTTACAGACAGAGAGTATTGAAAGAGATTAAAACAGAACAGTGCCATGATGTCTGTAGCAGTATCCGAAGAAATAAAGTTTGTGTGTTTCATCAGAACATTAGAGGACTGAAAAATAAGACAGATGGGCTTCCTGTATGCTTAGAAAATGGGGTATAGATGTTTTGTGTCTCTCTGAACACCATGTAACCGCAGGGGTGGAGAAGTTAAATTTAAGGGATTAGAGATTAGCATCTTATTCATGTAGAGTCAACACGGGAAAAGAAGGAGTTGCTGCTTATATAAAAACTGGACACAAAGTCAAAAATATTGAAACAAATAGTTTTTGTCTAGATCAGATCCTTGAAGCATGTGCTTGTCAGTTGCTACTGCAATGTACTTCTATAGTAATTGTAACAATCAACAAATCCCCTCAAGGTAACTTTCAGCTATTCATGAAAAATGTAGAGGCATTATTGAGCTACCTGTCAGACAAAATGAAGCAGTTAGTGGTTTGTGGTGATTTTAATGTAGATTTCTTAAAAGATACGGATAGGAAAAATAAGCTAGAGTCTTTGTTTGGTTGTTTCAATCTAGTGTCTGTTGTAAATTTTCCAAGTCGTGTGCAGCAGGATAGTAGGTCACTTATCGATAACGTTTTCATAGATACTGCCCAGGCAGAAAACATTAATTTGCACCCAGTTGTTAATGGGCTATCAGATCATGATGCACAGTTAATGGAAATACCACACATAGGACCTTACAGGATTCAGGCAGGTTCATACAAGGCAGGGAAGCTTATTAATGCGAGCACGATACAGAGTTTTAAGTGCAGCCTAGAAGAGGTAGAATGGGATGAAGTACACACAGAAAATGATGCTGATGCCAAATTCAATTTACTCCACCGTAAATTTGCCTCAATATTTGAGAGTTGCTTTCCTGAAACGTTATCCTAAAAAGCCATTACAAAGTGAAGTAAGCAATGTATTGCTAAGGGGAGTAAGATATCGTGTAAGAGGAAGAGGGAAATATAAGGACAGGCCAGAATAAGTCAGGATGCGACGTTACTTGCTTACTACAGGAGATACTGTAATACTTTAAGGAAAGTCTTTAAGAAGTCGAGAAGCTTATGTGTTCTTACAGAAACTAATAATGCAGATAGTAAGATTAAAACTATATGGAATATTGTCAAACGGGAGACGGAGCAGCCTGACAGTGACCAGCATACAGTAGCAATAAAGCTAAATAATGATGTTGTGGGTAATAGTTCATAAGTTGCAAGTATTTTTAACAGTCACTTTCTGAATGTAGCAGCAAAAATGGGATTAAAGGGGTCAGTTGAAGAAGCAAAAAAATATGTCATTCCTTAGGAATTTAGGCCTTTAAAAATAGCACCAACATCCCCCACTGAAATTAAGGAAATTATAAATATACTGAAAAACAAGAGCTCATGTGGTGTTGACGGAGTCTCTAACAGAATTTTGAAATGTTATTCTAATTTAGTAAGGGGAGTGTAATGCTTTGCTGGTACAGGGAATTTTTCCAGACAGATTCAAATACGCAATTGTCAAACCTCTTCAAAAGAAAGGGAACAAGAGTGACTTAAATAATTATAGACCAATCTCATTGCTGACTTCATTTTCTAAATTATTCGAAAAAGTTATGTTTTCAAGAGCAGTCTCACATTTAAGTGAAAATAATTTACTAAGCATGTCACAGTTCGGATTCCGGAAGGGTTACTCAACTGAGAATGCTATCTACACAATTACCCATCAAATACGAGGGCTGTCCAGAAAGTAAGTTACGATCGGTCGCGAAATGGAAACGACTATGAAAATCCGGTAAAGCTTTGCAAAGATGTGTTTGGACAGTGTCTCTAGTATGACTCTAGGTAGAATTATGTCGCTCTTTTCGTTCCTGAGATCTTAGTGAGCGCGTAAAGATGTTATAGAAAATAGTGTCTCCCGCCAAGTACGAAGGCCTGGTGAGAATTTTCCTAGAAGCTATGCAATCAACATTACGTAACTGTCGTGCGGTTTCTTCTTCAAGACAATTCTCAGCCTAATTCTTCAGGGGCAATGAAAATGTTCCCGCATCGTTTCAATTGGAAATGTTTGGTTACCCACAATACAGCCCATAATTGTCTCCCACTGAGTTTCATCTCTGCTCAAACGAACCGCTGGCTATGAAGACAACATTTTGGCACAGACAACGAGCTTTAGGCCAGCGTAGAGAATTGGCGGAAAGCACTGGCGGCTGCCTTCTATGATGAGGGTATTGGAAAGTTGGTACAACGCTACGACGAATGTCTGAGTCAGAACGGCGACTACGTAGAGAAGTAGCTGAAAGGTGTAGCTAACTGTTACAAATGAAACATTTCTGATTTTCACTGTGATTTTCATTTCGTGATCAATCGTAACTTACTTTCTGGACAGCCCTCGTAGTACAAGCCCTAAATAACAAGTTATCTGCAGTTGGTGTTTTTTGTGATCTCTCCAAGGCATTTGACTGTGTGGATCATGTCACACTCGTAGAATAACTCAGGTTTTATGGAATTGAAGGCTATACACACAGCTGGTTTGAATCATACTTAATGAACAGAAAGCAAAAAGTTGTGCTGAATAGCAGAAATAACGTTGGGACGGTAGTAATTTCTAGTGAATGAGGATTTACCACAAAGGGAGTCCCACAGGGTTCAATTTTGGGTCCTCTGCTGATCTTTATTCATGCGAATGACCTCTCACTTAACGTTCAGCAAGCAGAACTAGCACTTTTTGCAGATGACACGAGTGTTATAATAAATCCCATTCCAGAAAAAGCAGCTGAAGATATTGTTATGGATGTATCTCAAGGAATTAAGTGGTTCTCAGAAAATGGACTCTCCCTTAATTTTGAAAAAACTCACTAAATCCAGTTCTGTACGCCGAATAGAGTCATACCGACATTTGATGTAGCATATGAACAGGGCTCAGTTAACAGGGCAGATTTCTCCAAACTTTTGGGTGTTCACATTGATGACAATTTGAATTGGAAGAAGCATATTACTGAGCTTCTCAAACAATTAAGTTCAGCTTCTTTCGCTCTTCGTATAATCGCTAGTGTTGGTAATAAATAGATCGGCCTCCTAACGTACTTCTCATATTTCCACTCAATAATGTCTTATGGAATAGTTTTCTGGGGTAACTCACCACTTAGAGGCAAAGTATTGATTGCACAAAATGAGAGCAGTGAGAATAATTAGTGGTGTTCACCCAAGGACGTCATGTAGGTACCTTTTCAAGGAGTTAGGTATCTTAACTGCACCATCAGAGTACATATTCGTCAATGAAATTCGTTACAAATAATCCATCTCAATTCGCGAAGAACAGTGATGTTCATACGTACAACACTAGAGGGAAAAATGACCTTTCCTAACCGTTATTGAAGCTGTCAGTTGCTCAAAAAGGAGTACATTATTTAGCAACAAAAATCTTTGATCATTTGTCCAACAACGTAAAGTGTCTGGCAGGTAGCAGAACAAGTTTTAAATCTAGCTTAAAATCATTTCTTTTGGACAACTCCTCCTATTCCATGGACGAGTTTCTGTTTCAGAAATGGTAAAAAGAATTGTACCTCTAAATGTAGTTGCATGTGTAGAACTAAAAATTTCAGTAATATTAATATTAGCACTATTCATGTGTGTATATATATATATCTTCTAATCTGGCTTGTTCCACATCCTATCGATAAAATAATCGGGAAAATGATCTACGGAACATGACATAACTAAAACTAAAAAAAAAGCTAAGGTGATAAGCTGGAAATCCAGTTTCTAGTCTCGGTCTGGCGCAACTTTTCGTGTGTTACTTATAAATTATACAGCTGATATCTAATCGTATTCGCAATTTAAGAATACATTTGGTCAATACAGTCTCAGAGTAGACGATGTTATCAACTGCTTTCTCGATTACATTGAAGAACATAGCAAAGTGACTTTCATAACATCATTGTGTACGGAATCCATGTTGATTACTGGAGATTTTCGTTGTTCAAACTGGTCGAGATACAGAAGTGCAAAACGCATCTTGTAACTCTACGACAGACGGACGTCAACGATGACGACTTTTGAAACGAGAACGATCTACACCTTTCCTCCGGTATCTTTTAACGCTTCATTGTAAGTTTTCGCACGTAATCTGCGTGGAATCATACAATTATCTCACCAGGTCCCGATGCATCTCCTCTGTTGTTCGATTTTAGTTAGTTTTCTATCCGAGATTGCTTATCTCAGTATCTACTATTAAGGTGTTCGTGCAGTGACTAAAAGAAACAAACCTATTACGATACAGTCGTGAAAGAATGTCTGTCTTCTCTCAGTAATTTTCTGCTCAGGTGCCCACATGGTCACGGGGTGACTGTATAGAAGAATTTGATGGGCATTACTGATTTTACGTAAGACTTCTTTCTGTTTTTAAGGATCTCAAGAAAAAATTTTACTTGCTAATTCTTTGAATGCATTTCGCATTGCTCTTCTTACACTAACTTTTTCTCCGTTTAACATTTGGTACGTTAGTAACTTTTTGCCTTCGTTTAAGTCCATAATGGCGCTACCTTTGCTTTCGTAGCAACTTTCAACACGGCTGATCAACCAAGGCAGGTACTTACGTGGCACGTGCACGACTAAACCATACTGTAGAATACTTCTGCATCCTACCAACAGATATTCCACATTTTTTTTAACGCAAGAGATCAGTGGTTAGTGGTGGCTGCTCGGGCGACCTGTAGTCTTTTTTTGCCGCAGTTATTAAGCAAAAATGTATTTTTTTCTCCTTAACATTCCTTTCAAAACTACCCCTACCTTAGGTTATCGAATATATCCTGTTACTTTGACGCTGGGATGCCTAACCTGATACCTTCTCAATTATATTTTCTAACTACTCAGGGTATTTTCTTTGTATTGTGCAAGACCAAAGTGACAAAGTATAAAAAAAATTCGAAAATATTTCAGTCTTGATATAAACACCAAGAAAGCCATTAACTAGACAATGGAACCCTTTACTGTCGAAAAAAAACATTTTTAATGAATGACGGCGTTTCACTGAAGTTAATATTGTAATAGCGGCATTGCACACTTACGATTGTGTGGGTGGAACTTAAGTCTCTTCTATCCGATAGACGTTTAATAGCCAGTCTACTCTATTTTCTATTTTAACCAGCCAGAAATGTTGCTTAAGCGGTAACAAGCAACAGTTGCGGAACTAGACGTGCCACCTACCCATGAAAAAATAAAATAATTGCAGTAGCAATTTATTAAATTAATTCCACTATTACTATTCATCTACTATTCATGTTTTTGGAAACTATTATAGTAGTAACCATAATTTTCTAATTATAGTTTTTTTCTTCTTTTTCTACGCTTTGATCTGCTGATATTCCGAACGACGTGTTGAGCTATCACCACACATGTTTGGAAGTCATAAAATGAATTCGGTTTACAGAAATTTTCGACACATTATATTTTTTAAATTTACTTCGAGGACTTGTCCTAAAAACCATGTATAGATAAACCGACTGTTTCTAGACTCAGTACCACAATGATGCTTGCTCGACAAACAGATCAGTACGGAATATAAATACTGTACTTGTTAATTGAGAACTTATTCACAGGTAGAGCGCAGTGCGATATCCTAAGCAAATAATCTAACAAAGAAACCTAAGTAGTTTCCAGTGTGACCCAGGAAGTGAGACAGTTCTGTTACTGTTTTACATTTTTTAAGTTCCACGAATCATGTTCCACGTATCTCACACAAGTCCCTAGTATGTGGAAAGACATTAAACAAATGCCTATGCTTCAAATGGCTCTGAGCACGATGGGACTCAACTTCTGAGGTCATCAGTCCCCTAGAACTTAGAAGTACTTAAACCTAACTAACCTAAGGACATCACACACATCCATGCCCGAGGCAGGGTTCGAACCTGCGACCGTAGCGGCCAAACAAATGTCTATGGAGTACAATATAATTATATATATTTATGATATAGTAGAGCATTACAGTTGTAACACCGATAGTATTATAATCTAATACAGTATCTTTGAGAATTCCCATAAAGATACTCAACATAAGATTATTATTTAATTAACTATTAAGTATCACTACCTTTAATTAGATCTGTATGGTTACTGAATACTTGATTAGCAAGCGATTTATCTCAATTCTATACTAATATTAAACGCTTAAAGTCTTCGTAGATGATATTGCTCATTGTCGTATTATAATCATGATAGCTACTACTTTTCAAGAAAAGAGTGATGCTGGTGACAACACGAAGTGTGAAGCCGTGTATTTCATGAAACCTAAAGATCTCGTAGCAACTGACTACACAGATAACAACTAAGAATTGGAATTATGGATGCGCTACTGATAACAAGGAGTAACAATGCGAGACGAATTGAAATGGAACGGTCGCATACGTTTAGGAACAGGTAAATATAACGATAGGTCTCGATTTGTCAACAGATTAGTAGAGTACTGCAGTTTGTCTACGAAAGAAACTGGTCGCAAAACACTGATGCCGCCGATGTTTGCAAATAATCGTGTGTGCGGGACTCAGAACGACCTTAACGGGGGACATGGAATGTGTACGAAGATGGGCAGCGTGATTTGTCTCAGGGTTGTTTGTTTTCAAGACGGTCTAACAGAAACATTAAAAAGTCTCAACAAATGGACAGTCCAGGAAAGAAACTTAATACACTCCTGGAAATGGAAAAAAGAACACATTGACACCGGTGTGTCAGACCCACCATACTTGCTCCGGACACTGCGAGAGGGCTGTACAAGCAATGATCACACGCACGGCACAGCGGACACACCAGGAACCGCGGTGTTGGCCGTCGAATGGCGCTAGCTGCGCAGCATTTGTGCACCGCCGCCGTCAGTGTCAGCCAGTTTGCCGTGGCATACGGAGCTCCATCGCAGTCTTTAACACTGGGGGCATGCCGCGACAGCGTGGACGTGAACCGTATGTGCAGTTGACGGACTTTGAGCGAGCGCGTATAGTGGGCATGCGGGAGGCCGGGTGGACGTACCGCAGAATTGCTCAACACGTGGGGCGTGAGGTCTCCACAGTACATCGATGTTGTCGCCAGTGGTCGGCGGAAGGTGCACGTGCCCGGACCGCAGCGACGCACGGATGCACGCCAAGACCGTAGGATCCTACGCAGTGCCGTAGGGGACCGCACCGCCACTTCCCAGCAAATTAGGGACACTGTTGCTCCTGGGGTATCGGCGAGGACCATTCGCAACCGTCTCCATGAAGCTGGGCTACGGTCCCGCACACCGTTAGGCCGTCTTCCGCTCACGCCCCAACATCGTGCAGCCCGCCTCCAGTGGTGTCGCGACAGGCGTGAATGGAGGGACGAATGGAGACGTGTCGTCTTCAGCGATGAGAGTCGCTTCTGCCTTGGTGCCAATGATGGTCGTATGCGTGTTTGGCGCCGTGCAGGTGAGCGCCACAATCAGGACTGCATACGACCGAGGCACACAGGGCCAACACCCGGCATCATGGTGTGGGGAGCGATCGCCTACACTGGCCGTACACCACTGGTGATCGTCGAGGGGACACTGAATAGTGCACGGTACATCCAAACCGTCATCGAACCCATCGTTCTACCATTCCTAGACCGGCAAGGGAACTTGCTGTTCCAACAGGACAATGCACGTCCGCACGTATCCCGTGCCACCCAACGTGCTCTAGAAGGTGTAAGTCAACTACCCTGGCCAGCAAGATCTCCGGATCTGTCCCCCATTGAGCATGTTTGGGACTGGATGAAGCGTCGTCTCACGCGGTCTGCACGTCCAGCACGAACGCTGGTCCAACTGAGGCGCCAGGCGGAAATGGCATGGCAAGCCGTTCCACAGGACTACATCCAGCATCTCTACGATCGTCTCCATGGGAGAATAGCAGCCTGCATTGCTGCGAAAGGTGGATATACACTGTACTAGTGCTGACATTGTACATGCTCTGTTGCCTGTGTCTATGTGCCTGTGGTTCTGTCAGTGTGATCATGTGATGTATCTGACCCCAGGAATGTGTCAATAAAGTTTCCCCTTCCTGGGACAATGAATTCACGGTGTTCTTATTTCAATTTCCAGGAGTGTATTTCTTTTAAGATATAGGTACAAAATTCTAATAACTTATTTCAGAATTAAATGTATGAGTATCCGCCATCCTTTACACATGACTGTCTTTGAAATCTATAGAATAAAATAAATGAAAAAGGCCTCGCACAGGAACATTTGAGATCGTATTCTTCCCATTCCCCATCCCCGCATGGAAGGGGACAAGCTCTAATACTGGCAAAATAATCATGTTTTGATTAACGGGAAAAAACGAATATACAAAAAGATTAGCAGCGTGGATGGTCACACGCATGTTTAATCGAGGAGGGTGTAGAAGAAACGCTGGAAAGTGTCAGCTATCCGATACTCCATAAAATATATCTAATATTTCGCGAAACATCCGTGTAGGAAATTCCCATAACTTGTTTTTACTACGGAGGCTACGGGTATTGGTTCCCCTCAACAAATCGCTAGCGTAAACACCGTAAAAATAAAATCAAACGACTAAGAGTTCAGACAGGAACCTTATCGCAACGAATGGAAAAAATCGTTATTATTTAGTAAAATAAATATCATTTGCTGCCTCTCGCATTATAGTGATTTACGAAGAGAACGCGTCTCATAGTATCCCCAAAGTATTAAAACCTGTGATCATAGCTCAGGGAGGAACAAGCAGCAGTAGGAATGGGGATGAAATATATCCTGTCTGCCGAGTGGTCCCACAGCTAATATACAGGCAAGTTACGTCTGAACTTCAATCAGAAAGCTTAATTCTAGCTTTAGCGTCGACGTGGTGCAGTTTTGCAGTCCCTTGCGCGCTCGTGCTCCCCCCTCCCCCCCCCCCCCCCCCCTTATTTCTCTCTCTCTCTCTCTCTCTCTCTCTCTCTCTCTCTCTCTCTTGCGACGTCATTCAAAGTCAGATTGCTCGCGGTTTCTCACTCGGAACGAAGTAACTGCCAGTGGAGTCGGTAATTTTCCAACACGTGTCACATTTTCCAACGAGTGAGGCCCCCCTCTGGCGGGCGGCGAGGAGGGATGTTGCCGTAATGAAAGCGCTTTGTAGCGAGGCTCCCATGCGGCCTTTGGCCCGGAAGTAACGACGCAAACACACCGGGTAAACGCGCGCCCCAGTACCACGTGCGACGTTGCGATGCTACTAGCCTCCAATGTGCATAAGCTCTCATTTTTGTGCGGTCCCCTTAACGAACTGGAACAGAGCGACCTCATGATGTCACAAACAGTTCCACTTTGAATGGAAGAACGGCAGATATGGACCTATGGCGAACGGTGTCAGATGTATATTTCATAGGGCAGCGAGGCAACTGAAAATTGCCCGCTCCGCCAATGTTGGATAATCTCTGCTTATTAAAGGCACAGAGGGCGACTTCTGAGAGGTTTTCAGACGAAGTGGAGCTATCTTTGTGATTCGTATTCAGTTGATCTTCCGATGTTTTTGTCAGTCTGCGTCTCTGTGTGTGGCGCTGATGCCGTAGTTTGGTCGATTTTCACTGCGAGCGTGGCGTAATTACAATCTCAGTTACATGCAACAGAGGGAATCTAAACCCCACCAATGGTGCCAAGTGTAACTGGAATTTGGTTCCACGTTATAACTTTAAGAAAATTTGCATTATTTTAATTATAGGATAGCTAGTGGTGGAATTAACAGGGTGTGAGCGATAAGCGTATACAACACACCACAATGGTGTAGGGGAAGGCGAGACGAACAATTTGATACAGGAAATTTGTGATCCATTGATCTGGGAAACAACCTTAAACTGGGCTACAAAAAACACCTAAGCAACATCGCATGAGCGCCACTCGAGATGTTAAATATCTTTTCAACATGGCAACCAGTGGTCCCAAATGGTTCACTAACAGGCCTTGAGAGGGCAACCCATGTAATGCCAAACCGAAGTTCATTTATCCTACATATTTAAATATTTTTAACGTTTCTTAACTGACAATAGCTGTTTAATAAGCTAAGTTTAGTGTGTGTTTATTTTTATTTCTTGACAATGTTCTTTTAACTAAGAAATTTTACATTGTTATTCGACTTATTACTCTTTGGTTAGTAATGACATCATGCCGTCAGAAGTGGGCGGAGCCTCCATTATATATAGTAAGACGTGCACTGGTTTCTCCAGTAGTGATTCTCCAGCTGAAATAGGTTCCTACTCAATGGTAATTCATGTTTTTATAGCTTAATAACTTTATGTATTTTCTTTAATGTATGTAGCCCTCTAATTAAAGCTTTGTATACCACTTGTAGATCTGAAGATGACCACAGCAGTGGTCGAAACCGGTCACCTTAATAAATATAAATCGTGATCAAGGCTGTTTTTAATAGTAAAAAAACGTTTCAGAAAATTCTTAAATGCGTGTGAAATGTCGCACACCGTAAAAGAAATTCTAAAATCTAATCAAGCACCTGAAATCGGAAGGAGTTCACACAAATCAACTGAAATGTGTTTCATGCTAATAGTGGAACTGAAGATTTAAGGCATAACGGATTAATACGACTGTCCTATAAAGGTAATTGGCAATAATCAGGGATACTGAGTGGCCTAACAGTTCGATAGCTCCTACATCTCTCAATAATTCATCATCCGTAACGTAATTTCATTCTCTTCTTCTGTGCCCCTTTTGTATTACTTTGTCTCAAGCTTCAACCACTTCTGTTCCAATTCCATTATCTCTAGGCACTTTTCCTCTCTTCATACCTCGAATTCATTCATTTACATAATTTGGAATTGCCTCCCAAATTCCACTATATTCATTATTGTATATCTGTATTTCAAAGTGTTCTCTTGAGTTACACAAAAATATAAATAAATCTCCGTAAGCTTATACAGATTTCTCTATGTTGTAATTTACTGTGCTATATGTCTTCTTGAATGATGGAATGTGCTGGAACCTAACAGAATTCACTGCTTGGTTTTCCTCATGTTCTACCAGTCCCTATTATCGTTTCATTACTTTGGACCTGAAATCCTTGACTCAAATAATTTACTTAGTCGCTAAAATTGTTTTACTTGCTCCTGATGCGTATCGTTACCCATCATCATCAGATCTGTGGTACAAGAAATGACATAAGAATGGATGGAAACAAATTTTATACAGTAACAAGATGTAGTATAAGTATTGCTGACGCGTTAAGTGAATTACGTACTTCAATAGATACATGGTATCTGATCATCGAACATCCTTACTCAGTGACAGCGGCCAAATGCTCACACCGTACGACGTGATGCAAAGGAAACATATTAAGCCACCAGGCAACCGCCATACATGGAATTATGATATCTCATGTACACTCTTAATTATAGGCAACTTATAAACATTCTTCAAATATTACATTAGAAATGAGAAAGATATTATTATTTTCATTCAGCTTGGCGCTGATGTACTTCAGGCGCAGTACAACATGAACCACACTGGCTACAACATTTCAAAAGACACTCTTTAAAAAGTAAAGGTGTCACACAGGAAGATGAGGAGGAGAAGGAAACATTATTACGACATCAGGAGAAGGAAACAACCGTCCTTCTTCATAACTTCCTAAAAGAAACAATCGTGTGTAAAAAGTACACTAACCAAGTTAATATAAAAGTTGCTGATGATGATAATCAGTATTAACGATGATAATGTACAGTGTAAGTGAGGTTGTAGGGATCGACCGAAAACTATAGTAACATCCTTGTACAAATCCTATGTACTGTAATAACCTGTGGAATTCATAAATAAACCATACGAGATGAAGTTCGGAAATATATTAGTGTCACAGGGTAGTCACATTACGTACTACAATTAAAACACAGTGCATGGCATTACGAAACAGTCAAAATTTATTATAATTGTCTCATCCTCAAATCACAGACGAAAACCTGACCGTTACATATGGCACTCTACACAGGGTTGCGTGATAGCATATGTATATGGATGCAACACAGAATGAATTACATGAAACGCACACCCATCATTGTACCTACAAGCAAAACTAATTCCCAAAGAACAGCATTACTATATGAAAAACCCACGAGTGCTAACATAAATCTATGCAAGCAACACTAATTGATTACCATGTGGGGCAACGTACACGTCCACGACTGCACACAGATGAAACAAAATTCCTGGGCAATGGTATTAATGTGTTAAAAAAAGGAGAAGTGTCAACGCAGCACATCACAGCACTCACAGTCTAAAGCGCAATACTAAATTGATGAGACCTTGCTCGATGACGCTTGGGTGACCTTTTTGTACAAGTCTGAGAATTGAAGAATCACTTATCTGGTTTCAAACTAAACGAGAGCTCAATTTTCCAAAATCACTACGCGTAGGACTAATTCCACGAAGTTTAAGAAATCGCAATTCAACAGATAGTATAAACGCAGCGATCAACTTTTCTAAAGAGTGGAGAACGCGTTAGTCAATTTTATAAACTTAAAAACCGCCATTTGAGTGCTCTTCCTAATGCAGTATGCATAAGACATCGTCTAATCCCAAAAAAGAATAATGTTGATAAAACGACCGAAACTCAAATGGTTTTCAGAATTCTTTTTGGTCTCTTTGAACTCCACAAATTATTTTCTTTATCGCTCCTTTGTTTTCTATTTTGCATTTGTCTGGTTAAATTCGGTATAATTTTTGTTGATTTCAGTAAGTATGAGTAATATGCCGTTTTAAGCTATACATGGTTCTCTAAGTGATCAAAGTCTTCCAAATAATTGCTAAAACGCCCAAGCAATTGATACTTATTTTAAAATTTTTACATCACTTTATTCTGTAACCCGCAATAGGCTATGCAATGAATTTCTTTGTTTTTCGACCCGCAGTCCCACATACATTAGGAGATTCTATAAGTGCTGCTTCAATGTCGATCATCTCGAAAACATTTTCTTCCAGTTTTACACCATTTCTTAACGACAAGAAAGCAATATTAAAGCAGTAATAGAATGTTTCTCAAAAATGAACGCTTAAACAAGTGAAAAACGTTTACAACGTTAGATTCCAGCTCCAAGACTACGAATTATTTACTATATCTTTCCACAGCTCATTTACTCTTTTAGTAAAGGAACGAAATCGCAACGAACTGGTCTAAGAAATCATCTCCACAAGTCTACAAACGTTGAGAAATATAAACGAGGGTGTACAGTCAGCAAAACAAATCAAGCTGTCGCCTATTACATCATCACAGACGAAAGAGGCAATCTGGAAAATAAATCATACATGTAGTCCATAAATCGATTACATTCCCAAATATATGGGAAAGAAATGGCTAATTTGAATTTTACCGACACGTCATCAACTAGTGTGAAATTAACGACGGCAATGAAACCCATTTCATACATTCATAAATTTTAATGACCATTTTACGATTGTGAACTATAAACAGAGAATTTTGAGGGCCTTAAAGCTCTATTATCTACGTATTTATTATGCCGGCAGTAACAGCTTCAGTAAAAATTTCGAAATTAACTGCTCAAAAGCAATTTTAACACCTCCTGCATCTACGCGAACTTTTGGGGGTTTAGATTCTGGGTAAGCAGGTAATGAAAGACGTAGTCTAATGAAACTAAAACGAAGTTTCGTGAGAGATTTCTGGAACTTCCTTACTAATGTTTCTGCCTTAAGAAGTCCTCTATTCTCTGTTATTTCAATACGGAAAAAACCACTTATGCAGAATATATCTGGGTATCGAACCTCCATTCCTCAGACAGTTGTATTTCTTACTTGGCCAGCGTGGTTGTCGTTGAAGGGCATTAACCTTATGGTGCAAAAGCGGCGGTCGTAAAAATTTCTTTTCTCGATTTTAGGGAAAACATGTGTTTGCGGACAGCACATATAAATGGTCTAAATCGCTCAGTTTAGAGTTATCTACCGATATTGTCGAATTTGAGTCAATAGGGCGTCATGAACTCTATGAGATCGTTTCCCAAAAACAAGAGAGGGGAGTAGTGAGCTATAATAGCGCAGTGTCCTACATTTTAGATGGTATGCAAGCGACGTACAAGACATGAACCCAGTCGGCCGGCCACGATTGAGGCCTTCCCTTTGTTAGAAACGAGTCGGTTTGACACTCTGCACTCGCACTGCAATTGAATCCTGACGGAGAGGCTAATGACTGCACGCGAACACATTACACGAAAACTACCACTCCAGCCCACTCATGCCCCTTCTCAGCCGGTGAATACCTACGAACTGCAATACCGACAACACGTCAGCGTCACCGATAATCTCTGGACGCGAAAGTGGCCACTGATGTATTTGCAACCCCAGCTGTAACTTTGACACATGACTGCAACTTAAGAGGACCACACGCTGCCTATCTAACCCATGTTAATTTAGGCAAGTATTTGACCCATTTCTGAAAAAAACTATTTGATGCAGGACCTTAATATTTTTACTATAAGTTACATGATGCTAATAGAGTCAAGTGTACTAAACTGTACTTTATCCATTTTACAGTTTTTAAGAAATACTATTTAAAATTTACTAACAAAAATATTAAGTTTTTTCTGCAGAAAATATTTGTTGTGAACTTTCTAATGGGGGAATATTAATAAATGTAGTACCAGAGGTGGATTTTTATGTTATGCAGTGTCTCTGAAAATTTCATTCATTTATCTACTATAGTTTTTGATATAATGAGGCTTATGTACTGAAAAATTTTAGTTTGCGGGAAATTGACTTTAAAGAAAAAACTTTTGAAATTTGTTACTTACAGTTAATTAAAACTGTCCCGCCGCATATCATGACCCTTCTTTGGCCTCTAGCAGGTCTTCCAGCTTCCTTTTCACCTTCCTGGATGTTTGTCTTGCTTTCTTGGCCTCATTTTATCGCAATGTTGCAGCCCAGTGATCATTTTTTCACCAGGATTAAAATGGTTCAAATGGCTCTGAGCACTATGGGACTCAACTGCTGAGGTCATTAGTCCCCTAGAACTTAGAACTAGTTACACCTAACTAATCTAAGGACATCACAAACATCCATGCCCGAGGCAGGATTCGAACCTGCGACCGTAGCGGTCTTGCGGTTCCAGACTGCAGCGCCTTTAACCGCACGGCCACTTCGGCCGGCCACCAGGATTAACTCCCAGCTTTTTCAGTACCCAACACTTTCCAATATTACCATAATTGAATGTAAGAACAGCATCATGAACTCCTAGTTTCATTGTATGTATGCCTACAAATACAGTTTTAGAAAGTGGTTTCAAATTATGCTGTTGAAACATTCATTTGGGTTCTGTGTCTACCCATGCAGACATTTCCTTAGAATGTCAGGATGAGTCAAGTAATTGAAAATAGGTTTAATTGCTGTAATAACAGCAGCAGGAAGAGAATGCTGGTGAGAATAAGATTCTCCAGTTGCCTGAGCCCTATTGTATTTGCACCACGAATTTTCTCCTGATGGACACAATCCATGACATGGCTTATCATCAGTAGAGGACTTATGGAAGAATATGGCCCAAACATCTCTCTTAATTGCCTCCAGATTTTCTTTATTTTTCCTAATTATCTGGCCATATTATACCTCCAAGTTTTCTATTTCAGTTTTAGTTAACCGACCCTGTCCGGTCAACAATTTTCCATCTTCTAATTTTTTTCCTCTCGTATCAACAGTTAGTTTTCTCAGCCTTGTTCCTAAACGTTTTTGAACATGGTCTACACATTCTATTTTGCTAATAATGGCATCTCCATATGGCTTAGAGTTGACAGTAGGTGGGTTGACAGTGGGTGACAGAAAGGTGGGCGTGGCACGTAAACACACTTAGTAGGAAAATGCTTTTTAAATCCTTTTCAGGGTACTTAAATAAAACCTTAATCTATCGAAATATGATGAAATCCTAAAATCGATTTTTTTCGACCTGAACCACGGTATGGTCCCCTTAAGGAAGATCTCATCCAAGTATCCAAAGTCTTAACAAATTATAGTTATTCGTAAATGCTGAGATCAGTAGCCTTTTGTTGTATGAATCAGTTCTAACTGTGATGAGGACTTGATTAAATACGTACTCCCTACCAGATCAACATATTTTTCTCCATTTGATTTATCCTTACGTTCCATTTCTGCGAAACTTAATGGTTTTCCAAGGGTGACATGGCTCCCAATGAACTCGATTAAATTATAGTAATTTTAGCATCGTATCCATTTTAAGTTACTCTCCTGGAAATTGAAATAAGAACACCGTGAATTCATTGTCCCAGGAAGGGGAAACTTTATTGACACATTCCTGGGGTCAGATACATCACATGATCACACTGACAGAACCACAGGCACATAGACACAGGCAACAGAGCATGCACAATGTCGGCACTAGTACAGTGTATATCCACCTTTCGCAGCAATGCAGGCTGCTATTCTCCCATGGAGACGATCGTAGAGATGCTGGATGTAGTCCTGTGGAACGGCTTGCCATGCCATTTCCACCTGGCGCCTCAGTTGGACCAGCGTTCGTGCTGGACGCGCAGACCGCGTGAGACCACGCTTCATCCAGTCCCAAACATGCTCAATGGGGGACAGATCCGGAGATCTTGCTGGCCAGGGTAGTTGACTTACACCTTCTAGAGCACGTTGGGTGGCACGGGATACATGCGGACGTGCATTGTCCTGTTGGAACAGCAAGTTCCCTTGCCGGTCTAGGAATGGTAGAACGATGGGTTCGATGACGGTTTGGATGTACCGTGCACTATTCAGTGTCCCCTCGACGATCACCAGTGGTGTACGGCCAGTGTAGGAGATCGCTCCCCACACCATGATGCCGGGTGTTGGCCCTGTGTGCCTCGGTCGTATGCAGTCCTGATTGTGGCGCTCACCTGCACGGCGCCAAACACGCATACGACCATCATTGGCACCAAGGCAGAAGCGACTCTCATCGCTGAAGACGACACGTCTCCATTCGTCCCTCCATTCACGCCTGTCGCGACACCACTGGAGGCGGGCTGCACGATGTTGGGGCGTGAGCGGAAGACGGCCTAACGTAGCCCAGCTTCATGGAGACGGTTGCGAATGGTCCTCGCCGATACCCCAGGAGCAAGTGTCCCTAATTTGCTGGGAAGTGGCGGTGCGGTCCCCTACGGCACTGCGTAGGATCCTACGGTCTTGGCGTGCATCCGTGCGTCGCTGCGGTCCGGTCCCAGGTCGACGGGCACGTGCACCTTCCGCCGACCACTGACGACAACATCGATGTACTGTGGAGACTTCACGCCCCACGTGTTGAGCAATTCGGCGGCACGTCCACCCGGCCTCCCGCGTGCCCACTATACGCCCTCGCTCGAAGTCCGTCAACTGCACATACGGTTCACGTCCACGCTGTCGCGGCATGCTACCAGTGTTAAAGACTGCGATGGAGCTCCGTATGCCACGGCAAACTGGCTGACACTGACGGCGGCGGTGCACAAATGCTGCGCAGCTAGCGCCATTCGACGGCCAACACCGCGGTTCCTGGTGTGTCCGCTGTGCCGTGCGTGTGATAATTGCTTGTACAGCCCTCTCGCAGTGTCCGGAGCAAGTATGGTGGGTCTGACACACCGGTGTCCATGTGTTCTTTTTTCCATTTCCAGGAGTGTATATTATTACAGTCAAACATACAACTTGACACTGTCAATAAACAAAGTCTGGGTAGTCCTGCACATACGAGTCGCCATATTTATGGTCGATCTTTATCTAAAAAGGTGTGGGATGATGTTGGCAGCATCCTGGACGGGTTAAGTGATTCCCTAGTTGCCACAAGAGAGAGTCGCGTAAGGCTGGTCGTGGGAGAAGACAATGCTGTGATCCATAGCTTTGACACTTCCTTGTGATATGGTCAAACACATGAATACAGGGAACTGCACAGATTTCAGACGGAATGCAAAGTTGGTACTCACGACCGCCATACCATAGAAGCAGTCCTTCAGCTCCATGTTCGGTTGTGGGGTTAAAATTTCAAGTCATTTGCTATTACAGGGTAATTTTGGCATCATCTTCCGTAATACAGTAATGTGGGTTTTGAAGCTGAAGTATACTTTTTGGGATCGAGCTTCAATGTTGATAAATAGATATAAAATCTGACTCTATAATTATCATTAACGTCATTTCTCTGTAATACGCAATTAATCAGGTAATACGCCACATTCTCCGTATTGGTCTATGGTAATGTTGTACGTAGGCTATTTAGGTTTTTATGTTGGTAGCGCCACGTAACGCTCTGTATGAAAATCACTGACTGTGCTGTGTGCAGTCTGTGGCTGGTTTGCATTGTTGGAATATTTGCTATTGTAGTGTTGGGCAGTTGGGTGGGAACAGCGCGTAGCGTTGTGCAGTTGGAGGTGAGCCGCCACCAGTGGTGGATGTGGGGAGAGAGATGGCAGAATTTTGAGAGCGAACGATGTGGACGTGTGTCCATCAGAAAGAGTAAATTTGTAATACTAGATATCATGAACTGATACATATATATATGATGACTTTTGAACGTTTTAAGGTAAATACATTGTTTGTTCTCTATCAAAATCTTTCATTTGTAACTATACCTATCAGTAGTTAGTGCCATCAGCAGTTACAATCTTTTATTTAGCTGGAGGCACTGGCGCTTGCTGTATTGCAGTAGTTCGAGTAACGAAGATTTTTGTGAGGTAAGTGATTCATGAAAGGTATAGGTTATTGTTAGTCACGGCCATTCTTTTGTAGGGATTATTGAAAGTCAGATTGTGTTGCGCTAAAAATATTGTGTGTCAGTTTAGTGATGATCAGAATAAGTAAAGAGAGAAATGTCGGAGTTCGTTCAGTTTTGCTCAGCTGTTTGAAAATCAAATAACGTAAGAGGTTTACCAGCACAGTCTTTCTTAATTTTTCTAAGGGGACGTTACAATGTGTATGACCGGAATGCGGCATCTTGGTTATTTCTATGTGTTAACATAAATATGCCTCAAAGCTCGTAGTTAGCACGCTTGAGCCGGCCGGTGTGGCAGTGCGGTTCTAGGCGCCTCAGTGTGGGACCGCATGACCGCTACGGTCGCAGGCTCGAATCCTGCATCGGGCATGGATGTGTGTGATGTCCTTAGGTTAGTTAGGTTTAATTAGTTCTAAGTTCTAGGCGACTGATGACCAGAGAAGTTAAGTCGCATCGTGCTCAGCGCCATTAGCACGCTTGCTTTAGGGTTCTGTACCTCAGTCGGTAAAAACCGAGCCTCATACTTTTTTCCTTCTAATCTAAAATTTGACTGAGCGCTATGCAGTGAGTGATGCGACGATAAAAGTAACCCTTTCGTAAGGACAATAAATATTTTACGAATTTGGCGAATATGTTTCACTGCCCACCCGTGGTACGTAGACGAAAACTTTGGTCCAAGTACATTCACACTGAAAAGCAGATTTTCGCTGTATTAGTATGTGGCTGTTTCACTAGGCTATGATGAAAATCTTCTATTGAACATCTGAACCCTGATTATGGAGCTTTCGCTGTGGAATACGTATAAATTAATAAAAAAAAACTAAACACATATAGCTGAAGGACTTATTCATAAATTTACTCTCTACTCACCGCCAAGCTCTGTCATCGTAGATCCGATAACGTTATAATAAATGGTGGTTGCACAAAACATACATATTCGTGATCACGTTTTGTGAGGAAAGCACTTCAAACTAATATCACACTCTTTGAGCGTGATATTAGTAAGTTGGTTATTTAATTCAGCGAAATATGTTCAAAATATTTGTCTTGAGTAAACTGTGAAACTAATGCAACTCAACGCGTCTCTCCTTAAAACATTTATTTGTAACAGGCCGGCACTACACAATTCACACACTATCGTATATTTGTCATTCTATATTGGTCGATGATCAAGTTGTTTTTGGGGTAAAAGCGAGGGTGGCAGAGTTTGTATGGAATCTTTGTATTTAGAATGAATCTTCCACTCTGAATTACAGTGTACTTCGTTTTGAAACTTGATGACGGATACTCCTACCAACATGTCTTCCTATTGACAGATAAATCCAGGCACTCAAGCTGTGCGCAATAGGCTGCATGATGCGCAACTTCACTCCCGATGTCCATGGCGAGGTCCATCTTGCAACCACGACACCATGCAGCGTGGTACAGATGGGCCCAACAACATACCGAATGGACCGCTCAGGATTGGCATCACGTTCTCTTCACCGATGAGTGTCGCCTATGCCTTCAACCACACAATCGTCGGAGCCGGTCAGGCTGAACGCCTTAGACACGCTGTCCAAGCGAGTGTAGCAAAGTGGAGTCGACGTACGCCGATGGTGGTCATGGAGGGTGCCATAACGGCTGTACGATACTTGAATGCCTTCCTCCGACCGATAGTACATCCTTATCGGCAGCGTATTGGCGAGGCATTCGTCTTCATGGACGACAATTCGCGCCCCCATCGTGCACATCTTGTGAATGCCTTCCTTCAGGATAACGACATCGCTCGACTAAAGTGGCCAGCATGTTCTCCAGACATGAACACTATCGAGCATGCCTGGGATAGATTGAAAAGGACTGTTTATGGACGACGTAGCCCACCAACCACTGTCAGGGATCTACGCCCAATCGCCGTTGAGGAGTGAGACAATCTGGACCAACAGCGCCTTGATTAATTTTTGGATGGTATGCCACGACGCATACAGGCATGCACCAATGCAAGAGGACATGCTACTGGGTATTAAAGGTACCGGTGTGTACAGGAACTTGGACCGCCACCTCTGAAGGTCTCGCTGTATGGTGGTACAACATGCAAAGTGTGGTTTTCATGAGCAATAAAAAGGGCGGAAGTGACATTTATGTTAATCTCTATTCCAATTTTCTGTATAGGTTCCGAAACTCTCGGAACCGAGGTCATGGAAAACGTTTTTTGGTGTGTGTATAAACACTTCAACCGCGAGCTGTACAATGAATTTCTCCAACGGGCACAGGCTGAGTTGTTAGATTTTCCACTAGCAACAGGGATGCGGTTGTAGCAGGATTAATGTTCGGTACATTTTCTTTTGGTGGCGTGAAGCATCTTAAATTTTTACTGGACGTTCGGCTGACGGAGACGTGGCCGGTATGGTCACCTCATGTAACTTCCCCCCGATTAATTTATTTTATCCGTGTCATTAACACATTGTATCAACAGCGTCCTTGTGAAGAGTACAGAAATTCCTGAGATGTAGAGATACTTCCGAGACCTCGCATGCACAAAGGCGGGAACAATGCTGCTTACAGCAAATTGAAAGCTTTTTAAGTACTAACCACAGTAAATGGATATTATTTTCTAATAATTTTTCGAGTATTAAAATGTCAAAGTTAGCCGGCCATTGTAGCCGAGCGGTTCTAGTCGCTTTAGTCTGGAACCTCGCTGCTGCTACGGTCGCAGGTTCGAATCCTGCCCCGGGCTTGGATGGGTGTGGTGTCCTTAGGTTACTTAGGTTTAAGTAGTTCTAAGTTCTAGGGGACGATGACCTCCGATGTTAAGTCCCATAGTGCTCAAAGCCATTTGAACCATTTTTTTGACAAAGTTAATTCAACGTACAAAACTGAAGAAAAATGTTTGCGTCACTGCCATTTTAAAAATTATCTTACAAAATTTCTTTTCCTTTTCTGAAGTTTCGTAGAAATCTTCAGCTTCATGAAGAGTTATTCACCAGTATTATCGAACTGGCACAAAGTTAAAAATAAATGTGCCTTTTAAAATACGTGTTTATCGGTAAAGTTCTGTTTTGAAATTGTGAAGCTGAGTTGGTGCTCTCCAGTTTCCTACATATTCCAGGCAATCTAAGGCTCAGCAGTCAATGTGTACGTAAAACGCATTTAAGCCGAAAAACATCGGCTGCGATGTTTTTGAGAAAAAGGGCTTATACAATAGGTCTGAAGCACTGTATGATACTATGATAAACTATAGCTCGTAAGTATTCTGACCGCCAGGTTTGGGTATTGCTCCTATACGAGAAATTATCTCGGAAAGAGTGTTCTTTGTTAGCCAACAGGGCTTTTTTCAGTTATGACTTAGGGTCGATACACGCTCGCATACTTGTCTGCGGAAGATAGGACATGTTTCATAGTTCACAATTACAAGTTTAGGAACATGTTGTTCGAATCACG
The DNA here is from genome assembly GCF_021461395.2 of Schistocerca americana. NCBI lineage: Eukaryota > Metazoa > Arthropoda > Insecta > Orthoptera > Acrididae > Schistocerca > Schistocerca americana. The sequence goes on from NC_060130.1 coordinate 254,290,762, forward strand.
GAAGATACTGTACTTTCCTAAGTGTCCATCAAATAAAAATGAATGGCATATATACCCTATCAGACAGTAGTCCGAATCTTTCCTCAGTTTAGAGTGTGCAACCCCTTTCGCTCCTATGTAATGCGAAGGCGCCTGTCATTTATACATGTGTGTCAATAATATGAAACGTTCTGCAATTTGGGCTCCATATGTTTACATCTCTCCTCTCTGTGTCTCTGTAAAGATGGCTTGTTACAGTCTTTAACCAAGACGTATATTGGGTAGCCCCCGTTCATGAAAGCGTAATGCTCTACGTTGTACTAACCAGAAAACAAATTTGTTGTGCTAAACAAAGTATGTTCCCTCATCCTCTAACGTGCGAACGTCGTGCACAAGGGAGGATACACCACGCTATACTCCGTTCATTGTAAGAACAAACCTTATGTAAACAAATACAAACGCGATGATTGGTCAGCAGCCGTAGCTCTCGTGCATTGGTGTTATTCCGCTCTTGGAAATAGATACAACTTTTGTATTAGATATTTTAAACTATGTCACTATAAATGAAACTTTAAGATGTTCTAATGTATTGATAGCTGTCAACGTTTTTCTTAATAATACTGTAGCTACGTAATTTTTATTTCAAAATCGTGTAAAGTCACAGTCTCTGTAAGAGCTCCGATTGTCTCACTGTTCATAATGGAAATGCCATGTGTTTATGGCCTCCCGTCGGGTAGACCGTTCGCCTGGTGCAAGTATTCCGAGTTGACGCCACTACGGCGACTTGCGTGTCGGTGGGGATGAAATGATGATGATAAGGACAACAGAACACCCAGTCCCTGAGCGGAGAAAATCTCCGACCCAGCCGGGAATCGAACCCGGGCCGTTAGGTATGACATTCCGTCGCGCTGACCACTCAGCTACCAGCAACGGACACTGTTCATATGTACCACGAAAATGGATGACACTGCTTCCTGCTTCATAATGAAACATGCGCGCGGAACACTGTCAATGGCGGGAAGCCAGTCGTTCTTAATGTTTTTCACAACATTCGAGAGAAAACTGAGTTGTGACTTTTGTTGAGAAAAATGATGAACTAATTATAAATAATGTAGGTCTGTTTGTAAGACTGGCGTAATTGGTAGCATCGGCGATTGATAATAGAGAGGTCTGGTGGCAGTGCTTCGAAATTCAATAATTTTTTTGTTCCGTTTGAATACATAAATCATTTAAATATGAAATTTATCAGTATGTGGTAATTAACTCATACTTAACCATCATTTTTTTCAAGAAAACTGCACGTCTTCTGGTTTGTAATTACATACTGCACGCAGAATTCTGGTTTTCGTTGCAAATACGCATTTTTAATTATCGATATATTATAAAAGATTGTCACGAATTTTGAAGTTAAGAAAACATTACACAATAAAATGTTTTGGAGAAAAATGAAAAGTCAAATACTCTTTGTTTGAATATGCCCACTGTTTTATAGGACTAATTTGGTCTCGCACGAGCACGCTGTAGATATGTGCATTTTAACAGCTGTCGCCGTACCACTGCTATCTGAACCAACAGAATTGATCTGGAGCCAAGTTAAGGGATTTGTCGCGAGACTAACAAGACATACAGGGTGTTACAAAAAGGTACGGCCAAACTTTCAGGAAACATTCCTCACACACAAAGAAAGAAAATATGTTATGTGGACATGTGTCCGGAAACGCTTACTTTCCATGTTAGAGCTCATTTTATTACTTCTCTTCAAATCACATTAATCATGGAATGGAAACACAGCAACAGAACGTACCAACGTGACTTCAAACACTTTGTTACAGGAAATATTCAAAATGTCCTCCGTTAGCGAGGATACATGCATGCACCCTCCGTCGCATGGAATCCCTGATGCGCTGACGCAGCCCTGGAGAATGGCGTATTGTATCACAGCCGTCCACAATACGACCACGAAGAGTCTCTACATTTGGTACCGGGGTTGCGTAGACAAGAGCTTTCAAATACCCCCATAAATGAAAGTCAAGAGGGTGAAGGTCAGGAGAGCGTGGAGACCATGGAATTGGTCCGCCTCTACCAATCCATCGGTCACCGAATCTGTTGTTGAGAAGCGTACGAACACTTCGACTGAAATGTGCAGGAGCTCCATCGTGCATGATCCACATTTTGTGTCGTACTTGTAAAGGCACATGTTCTAGCAGCACAGGTAATGAAATCATGGTAACGTGCTCCATTGAGCGTAGGTGGAAGAACATGGGGCCCAATAAAGACATCACCAACAATGCCTGCCCAAACGTTCACAGAAAATCTGTGTTGATGACGTGATTGCACAATTGCGTGCGGATTCTCGTCAGCCCACACGTGTTGATTGTGAAAATTTACAATTTGATCACGTTGGAATGAAGCTTCATCCGTAAAGAGGACATTTGCACTGAAATGAGGATTGACACATTGTTGGATGAACCATTCGCAGAAGTGTACCCGTGGAGGCCAATCAGCTGCTGATAGTGCCTGCACACGCTGTACATGGTACGGAAACAACTGGTTCTCCCGTAGCACTCTCCATACAGTGATGTGGTCAACGTTACCTTGAACAGCAGCAACTTCTCTGACTCTGACATTAGGGCTATCGTTGGTAGAGCACTTGCCCGCGAAAGGCAAAGGTCCCGAGTTCGAGTCTCGGTCGGGCACACAGTTTTAATCTGCCAGGAAGTTTCATGGAAATTAAGCATTTCCGGACACATGTCCACATAACATCTTTTCTTTATTTGTGTGTGAGGAATGTTTCGTGAAAGTTTGGCCGTATCTTTTTGTAACACCCTGTAAAAGCTGCCAGACTTACTGTAACGAATGAACGAAGCTTTGTGACAGGTCACTGCCGAACGATGGCGAAATGCAGAACAGCACGTCATAAAAGAGGAGGAGGAGAAAATGTGGACTTTTTGGTGGCTTGGGATTCTTTTGATGATGGCCTCGTTATCAGCGTAGCAGTAATCAAATGTACCGCTTTCCTAGGAATCCGATATGAAAGATATTCAGAGATTAGCAAACGACTGACTTTAATACCTTCAGTGGCTTCAATATTTACCTACATGGTGGAACCCCAGCAGTGCGCTTATACGTCGCACATAGCTCATCCAGAAAAATTACCCTTCTTGAAGTCAGGAATTTTCATCATTCTCGTTTTTAATTACAGTATTACGTTAGCTAAGATGGAGAGCATGTTTTCCTTCAGATCACCTAAGGAGCGTATCGCCTGAGATTTACCATTATTTCCTTCTGTTAAAAAAGTAAATGACATTCAAGGCTATATTGTTCTCTGCTCGTCTCTTTTTACGTCTTTACTACAGCTTTTCACATCACTGCAGGTTAGTTGGACCAGGTATCTGGCCAGTGCTTTCCAAGGTAAATGGGCCGGGTGGTTGGTTGGTTTGAGGATTAAAGGGACCAAACTGCATAGGTCATCGGTCCCTAAATGGGCCGGTAAAGCTGTTATCCCGTACTATCGATGAGCCGATGTACCCGTAACGCACAGCATAAAACGTATCCTCATTATCGTACGTGACTGTTCTCGAGGCAGATTGGCTTCTGCTCCACGTGAAACGAAATCCAATGAGGTTCCGGTGCATGTGGAAGAATACTAGGTGTAATGTCTACATGAGGTACATTCTTATGATGAACGGGGTATAGCTCGACGCCTCTCGTCAAACTGAATTGCCTTTTGCACCACCAGGAAGTATGGTGTTTGCAACGTTACGATACCTTCTTCCCCGTTTTACGACTGATATTTACTGTGTGTTTTATGGCCAATATTCGTCGTTTTACCGACAAGACTCCGTGAACGGTTCTTAACGTATCCATCAAATGTACCTTTTTATATTCTTCTGGCTGTTAGTTTGTGGTGTTTACAAAGGCAGTACTTTTGGAATGACTGGATGGCTTTGTGTATGCAATAAAAAACAAATTCTGCTATGAACAAATGGTTCAGATGGCTCTGATCAGTATGGTACTTAACATCTTAGGTCATCAGCCTCCTAGAACTTAGAACTACTTAAACCTAACTAACCTAAGGACATCACACACATCCATGTCCGAGTCAGGATTCGAACCTGCGACCGTAGCGGTCTCGCGGTGCCAAACTGAAGCGCCTAGAACCGCACGGCCACACCGGCCGGCCTGTTGTGAACATATGTCTTGAAATTCTTTAGTATGGATTGAAAGGATATGCACAAGAGACGGACCAGACTGGGCCAACATGGGTTCGTCGAGTGCACTGTGAAGCCAAAACATCATGACCACTTCGCACTACGACGTTGGATGCCGCCTGGAGGCTTTGCGGGCACGTGACGGGGTAATAAAGATACGTATGCCGAGCAGACACTAACGGGGGATCACCCTAGCGAAGATATGGACTGCCAGTAGGGAAATCCATTGATATAAGTGACTTGACAAAGGGCAGAGTATTATTACGTGGATCCCGTGAACGAGTATCTAGAAAACGGCGAAGCTAGTCGAATGTTCACGTTCTACTGTCGTGAGCACCTACGGAAAGAGGTAGGACAGTGAAACTACCAGTAGGTGCTAAATGGTTCGACGTCCACGACTTTTCACGCAACGTGGTGGTCGGAGGCATGTCTGCTCCGTAAAGTTAGATACTTGGTGACCTGTGGCATCTCTGCCGAAAGAGCATAATGCTGGTACATGCGCAAGTGTTCGTAGCACACCGTTCATAGTACATTATTGAACATGGAGCTCCGCAACAAACCACACCTACGTGTTCACATGTTGACCCAACAAAATTGTCATTTAAAATTGAAATGGGCCAGAGTCCGTCGGGATTCGACAGTCGATCAGTGGAAACGTGTCGGCTCTTACGGTGAATCACATTTTTGCTACACTATGTCGCTGGTCGTCTCCATAAAGGCCGTCATCGGGGGGGGAACGACGGCTCGAAACTTGCAGCGCGCCACGGACGCAGGCAGATGGGAGCAGTATTATGCTGTGGTAGACATTTTTCTGCACTTGTATGGGACCTGTGGTAGTAGTCGAAGACAGACTGATAGGTGTGATGAACCACCTGCATCCCTTCGTGCTTGATGTCTTACCCGACGGCTATGTCATCTTTCAGGAGATTAATTGTCCGTGTCTCGGAGCCAGAACAGTGCTACAGTGGTTGAGCAGCATTATGGTGAAATCATGTTGATGTCTCGGCGACTGAATTCGTCTGACGTAAATTGTGTGGAATCAGTTTGGGTCGCTATCGGGCACCATCATCTCGTACGCAAATCACCCGGCCCGTTATTTACGCAAATTACATGAGCTGTGCGTAGACATGTAATGCCATATACCTGCACAAACCCACCAGCAAACTGTGGGAGCCCAGTTACGCAGAATCAGTGATAAATTTCGTTCCAAAGACGGATAAACAAGGTATTAAGGAGGTGATCATAATGTTTTAGTTTATCAGTGAAAGTCTCATCGACGTTAGTAATTTAAGACAAGATACTGCTATGGTGTGTGTATTTATAGTGGATCTGCCCAACTTGATAATGACAGTGCCCCAAATTATGTGACGTTGGGTACCAAGATAGTGCAGCGTGTGGAAGTTTAGCCCGCCATTGCGACAGACTGGTGTTCTGTACCATCCTGTTTCAGCAGTATTCCAGTCCCAGCAGCGGGGTGATACAGGCAGCTAGTTTCCCTATCTCGCCACGAGTTGTGAAGTCTACACGTAGGGTCTTACTGCAACAGATCTGTAAGTTGAGCAAGCACTAAAGGAAAGCAAGGAGGTATTTGATAAGAGGATTCAAGTTCAGGGAGAAGAAATAAAAATTTTGTTGCTAGCCGATGACATTATTATTCTCTCAGTAACGGGAAAGGACTTAGGAGAGCAGTTGGGCGACTTGGATAGTGTTTAGAAAGAGATTCTAAGATGGACAACAATGAAAGTAAAATACGGGTAATTTAATACAGCCGAATTCAGTCAGTGTATGCTAATAAAATAAGATTTGGAAATGAGACACCGAAATCAGATGTGTTTTACTATTTAGGCAGGAAAGTAACTGATGATAGTCGAAGTAGAGATTATATAAAATGCAGACTGGCAGTAGGAAGTAAAGCTTTACTGAAAAATAGTTATGTTTAACATCTAACATTAATTTAAGTGTTAGGAAGTCTTTACTGGACTTACTGTACGAAGTGATTAGTGGGTGATAAGCAGTTCCGACACGGAGAAAGTAAAAGCTTTGCAGATATGGTGCTACAGAAGAATGCTGAAGATTAGAAGAGTAGAATAAATAAGTCATGGGGAAATACTGAAACGAAATGGGGAAAAACGAACTTTTTGGCATAAATTCACTGAAAGAGGAGATCGATTGGTAGGGGGCATTCTGTCACATCAAAGAATCGTGTATTTTTGGGTCTGAAAATTGCAGAGGGAGCCATACACTGAACAGACAAAACATTTTGACCACTTCCCGCCGCGAGGCAGAATGCCATCTAATGGTGTTGTGGGCACGTGAAGCACTAGCGATAGCATGTACGCGGAAGAGATACGAATGGACCGTCATTATAACGAAGATACGGTCCGCAAATTCGGAAATCCACTGATATAAGCGGTTTTGACAAAGGGCACATTGTTGTGGCGCTGCGGTTGGAAACGAGGTTCTCTGAAATTGCGAAGATGCTCGCCTGTTGGCTAACTACAGTCGTGAGCACCTGTGGAAAGTGGTTAAAGGAGGCTGAAATAACGAGTAGGCCGAATAGTATTGGACGACACGTCTCATTAGAGAACGTAGCGGTCGGAGGATCCGCCGTTGTGTAATCAAGGATAGGCAGCGATCTGTGGCAGATCTGACGACAGAGTACAGTGCTGTGCAGGCGCAAGAGTTTTGGAACGCACGTTCATTGTTGAACTTCGGGGCCAACATCACACAACCATTACGGGACCCTGTGTTGACGCAGTGACATCGTGATTGCAGTGGGCACAACATCACTGAATTTTCACCGTGGTTTAATAGAAACGAGTCGCCTGTCGAATGAATCGCATTTCTCGTTACACAAGGTCGATGACTGGGTCCTTAAACGCCGCCATACAGGCGAATGGGTGCTTGAAAAGTGCACCCCGCCACAGATGCAGGCCGGTGAGAGCAGAATTATGCTGTGAGGTACATCGAGTTGGGCTTCTGTGGGACCTATGGTAGTACTCGAAGACACCATGACAGCAGTTAAATACATGAACATTACTGCGGACCACCTGCGTCCCTTCATGGTTGAAGTCTTCTCTGATGGTGATGACATCTTTCAGCGACACAAGGCCAGAATCGTTGTGCAGTGGTGTAAGAAGCATGATAGTGAACTCCCGTTGATGTCTTTGCCAGCAGATGGATATTTAGTGGAACTTTAATAAGCCGAGAGCTTCTCAGATTGCTCCCGTATTACAAAAGGCTCATAAAGGTGTCGTTAATGATTTACTGCGTTCCGCCCATCACTCTCACCTCCATGAAGCCAATAACCATGGACTCTGATTCGAGAAATTACATTTATATACTAAGATGGTATCTGTTCTTTCGGACATTCCGAAAGAGAAAGAACAGATACCATCTTAGTATATACATAGTTCAGGCTCACCGGCCACTTGACCATCTTCTTCTTCTGTGCGGATGCACAAACAGTGCCCGAACTCTTACAGGAATCGGCAACGCGCCGCGAGTAATGAGTATAATGGGCGGGGGCACTACGAATGTAGTGCGGGACAATACGTTGAGAATGTGGGTTTGGCGGGAGGCGTGCTTGAGATAAATCCCTGCAGTCGCGCTATCCTCTGTGTCCTCGATGGCTCAGATGGATGCCGGCACGTTCAGCGTGCTCGGTCACAGGGTTAGCTACCCTCTGTAATAAAAAAAAACTGAGTGAACGGATCAACAAAGTACCTAAACGGGTGCCATCAGACGTCCGCCCCGAACAAATTCAACGAACAATTGAGAACAAAATGAGATCTATTTTTAAAAAATGGATAGATCGCCTGCCATGTAAGCAGGAGATCCTGGGTTCGAGTCCCGGTCGGGACAAACATTTTTATCTGTCCCCATTGACGTCTGTCAACGCCTGTAAGCAGCTAATGGTTTTCATTTCATTGTAGAAACTACATTACCACAGAATATGTCACCACATGTTATTTCCACAAAATTAGAAATAATGGTTTCAAAGAAAGATGGGCACTTCTCTGGAACTCTCCCTTGATGGTTATGCTTCAAATATTACTACATTATTTTTCCCCATATTTCTGCTCTGATATAACGTTCAGAAAGCTGTTGGGACATGCTCAGAATTTCTGACAGACCACCGTTGAGTGAACTTTCCGCTAAAGCCTGCTTTACACGCGATTCATACGTAGGAGCTACTACTTCGACAAATACGCGCGGTATAGAATGTTGTGTGCGCGGCCGATCCACAGGAAGCGCTGTGGGGCTTAGCGGGGCTTTGAGCTGCCTCGGTGGCAGGTGTCCCGAGGCCGCACACAATTCCCCTGTGAATGCCAACAGCCTATCAATACCTGAAAGCACGGGTCGTGTCTCCGCAAATATGTTCACGCCTTCCCACGGCGATCTGTAGCCTAAAAAGCACTGGAGTAGCAGTACATTATCTCTTCCTTTATTTTGTATATATAACATCTCCCGGATTCGACAGGATTTGTATCTGAGTTTCTTTGTCTTACTTTCCGCACTGTTGTTACATCTTTTGGTTTTGCGTAAGCATTTACATATTCAACTGCTGAAAATCAATATCGGCTCATTTTTGTAGGTACAGTTTCGATATATACAGATTTCTTCTCAACTCTAACGACACATTTAAATCTCGCTCATGGTGGAATTACAGTCCTCCAACCGCGGTTACAAAACCCAAATGCAAGAACGCTGAGCTGTCTGTACGTTATATCTCATGGAGAATGATGTCTTCCATACCAAGCAAGAACTAAAAGCGCATTATTTATGTACTCATTCCAGTATCTTTCCGATGTAAGACTGATATGACATAAAAGAGATGTAAACAGAAAAATCAATTTTGCCCACCTAATATAAATTTGTACCGTGTTTGTGCCGATACAGTGCAAAGTAACCACCGAATACATATTCAAAACATTTTTAAAGCAACTGTCACTGTATGCCTTCAGACAATACAGAAATAACTACACTCCCGGAAAAAATTAGAACTATTTTTTTAAAGGCTTCCAGTTCACTCAACATTTATTGCTGCAACAGCGCTTTTGGAGTACATCACATTTATAAATCAACTGTACAAGCGGTTCTGAGGTACCAGGTATCGAACCACGTTGGAGAACCAATATTAATATTTGGTATGGCCTCCGTGGGCAGCAATACAGGCACTGACTCTAGTATCCAGTGGATCATACAGATGGAGAGTACTTTCCTGGGATAACTAATTCCACGCCTGCTCGACCTGTTCACGTAGTTCTCTGAGAGTTTTTGGTTGACAAGTAGCACGAGTCACTTTTCGTTCCATCATTCCCACGTACTCGATTGGAAACAAGTTTGCTGGTTGTATTGGCCAGGGAAGTTGCTGCACGTCTTGTAAGACACGCCGAGTTTCACGCGCAGTGTGTAAGCGACTTATCCTGCTAAAACTAAACATCACTTTACTGTTGCAAGAACGGCAAAAGACGGATCTAATATTTTGCACGTACCGAGTGCTGGTTAGCATCCCCTCCAGAAACACCAAAGGTGAACGAGAGCTGTAGCTTATCACACCACAAACCATAAAGCCTGTTGTTGGGCCAGTGTTTGTTGGACGGATGCACCCTATGAGGCAGCGCTCACCAGGTCGGCGTCGTAAGCGCCAACTACCATCACTTGCATGAAGGTAAAATCTGCTTTCATCGCTGAAGACTACGGCGCACCGTATCATCTTCCAAGTGATCCTCTAAAAGCCCAAGTCGAGCTGTGCACGCCGATGCAGTGATGTGAATGGAAGACGAGCTAGAGATGAGGGTGGCCGGCCGAGGTGGCCGAGCGGTTCTAGGCGTTACAGTCTGGAACCGCGCGACCGCTACGGTCGCAGGTTCGAATCCTGCCTCGGGCATGGATGTGTGTGATGTCCTTAGGTTAATTAGGTTTAAGTAGTTCTAAGTTCTAGGGGACTGATGACCACAGCAGTTAAGTCCCATAGTGCTCAGAGCCATTTCCACGAACTCAGCAGAGACTCTTCCACCGTTTTTCCTCTTCATGTCCAGAAAACAATTTACCGTACGAAATTCCAATTTTCCCAGTGGGCTGAGCCATTTTTATTTGGCGTGCTACGGTACTCATTGTGCATCAGGACTGCAGACATGCACCTTGATGCAAACAAAAACTTAATTACGCAACCTTCTTCTTCGATAGTGATAATTAATCCCTCGCCATACTTCAATGAGTCTGACTCGTGGAAGCAAATACGGATCAAACGTAAACATCACGAGGCAGATTCATAGGAACGAAAGTTGGGCGAAACATTTTTTTTTTTTTTATGTATCGGACATGGCTCTATTCAGTACGTACATTATCAGAAAATTAATACACTGCCAGCGAAAGGAAACATTAGTTGTTACTGCATGAATACAGCAGAGGTAACGTTGAAGAAAAGTCCAGTTGCCGTACTACTAAGAGAATGGAAAACCATCATTATGTGAAACACTTCTTCGATTCCAGACGCAACTCTGCGCCCATTTCCAAAGCATATGGCTCTGATGCCTAAAAAAAAAAAAACCAACCAGAATGTGGAACGTTTGCGTAAAACAGAAAACACGAAGTGGAACGACGTGGGAATGTACCAAGTGTAAAATGGCACTAAATCCACCATAATGCTTTCAAAAGTTTCATGCCACACAGGACTGTTAATTTTTAGTGTTACAGGTATTCTTCTATTAGAAATTCGTTCAAGGGTAGCATTTATTCTTGTAATTATATTTTTTGTTGATGATGTTTACGTTCCTTCTGAAGACGTCAGACCTGAAGATGCCCACGAAGATTGTAAATTTTATTGAAGTGTTGTTTACCCCGAGCGAGGAGGCGAAGTTGTTAGCAAGCTGGACTCGCACTCGGGAGCGTGACGGTTCAAACCTGTGTCCGGCCATTCAGATTTAAGTTTTCCGTGATTTCGCTAAATCGCTCCAGACAAATGTTGGGCTGGTTTCTTTCAAAGGGCACGTCCGATTCCCTCCCCAGTCTCTAGTCGCCTCGATGTTGACGCGACGTTAAATCCAATCTTCCTTCCTTCTTCATTTTTAAAGCGTTGTTTCCATATAATATTTTGTATTTATATTTTGAAGTATTGTTTGAAATATAGTTTTACAATAATATACGTAAAAGTTAGTGTTAACTTCTGCAAGAGCAGTGTCACGCAAAACAAATAAACGTGTAGCGACATGACAGATATCTCCATGTAGGTTTGTATTGCGATCGTATCGCACATCATGATGGCCAGTTTCGCACGTACCTTTTCCAATCGCTAGGGCACAGATTTCGTCTAACTGAATGATACGGGAAGGGGTTAAAAATTAATGATTTTTCCTCGTCGAAGATGATTCTGACTGGTATGGTAACAAACCGATTGCTGTTGCCTAGTACTGAATGGACGAGTATAGTATTAGACATCATCCCGTCTACCCACTGTTACAGTCCGTTATGCTAGACGATGATTCCTGTCATCAGTGCCTTGTTGGTCACGTAGTTGACTCTGGCGGTCGTGTTTTTCCTCGAATCGAAGTAAACACTGCCATGTGTCACTGTCACGTGTGACACGGTGACATATGAAAAAGTTATACAATCTCGGACATGTAGTACCTGTGTGGCTGACCACAGTCGTGTCTGGCCATGGTCTGATGAGGGCTCATACATTTGATACGGTGAACTATTCTGTTCGCCGTGGAAAATGGAGTTTCCGCTCTCCAACACCGGTAGCAGCTACAAGTTATTAGATTGCTCTTGAGTGTACGGACAATAATTACAGACGACCTGTCAGTCCATCCCAATATGTTATGTTGTATACCAAGGGATAAAACATTTTTCATAATATGATACCTATTATGATCTTTTTTTTCTTCAAACAAAAAAAAGTATATTTAGTAAAAAGCAAAGTCAAATTTTGATAATTATAGTTTGTTGGTTTTTATTAAAAATCGCTTCTAACACAGTAACTGTTGGCGTTGTGCAAGTCTGAGATCGAAGTATGTGTTTTCCACACGAACAGTGAACCAGAAGGTCAACAGTTTTAGTCAGGAAAGTATAAACATAACTTTAACCCTAAATACTTAGGCTAGAATTTATGTCGTTCCGTAGCCTACAAAATTCCTTGGAAAACTGTATACAAAAACTATAGATGTACTGATGTAGTAAAGAAATTTTCTGTTATTTATCGCCAAAATTTTGCATTAAATCTATTTATACACATTTCTCAATTAACTTGCCCAGTTAATAAATATTGCGCTCCACTCTGGAAATGCAGCATCCCGTAACGCTGCTGTCAGGATTTACTATTTAATTATCGTGTTTTATTAAAAATATAACATCAAATGCAGCAGACTACCCAACGCTGTGTCATAACAAAAATTTCAAGCAGACGCGGAAATAATGTTTCACTTTTACGTGCATGTACCGATAATTTAAAATTAGAAAGAAAGAAAATAGTTGAGATATTGGAAGGCAGACGTGGGTTTTCCTAATAATGTAGCATACTGTAGGACTTAATCTCGTAGTAACCTAGCGTCGTAATCTCTCTCACAATCATAGAGGCAAACTGTATTACTAATCATGAACTCATCGACACAAATATTTATACAGATAGTACTGTGTAGCAAATGAATCCGTTTAATTAAATGGCTGAACAGTATGTTGGGAAAAAACTTTTTACTTTAGTACCAAAAATATTTTATCATGATGAATTGTCGAAACATTTAATAAAAGAAACAAGTCGTCTTCACCGTATTTAATTCTTGAATTGCAGAACGTGAGCGAAAAGAGTTATCGAGAAACTGTATTTTACGGACAATTATGACATAGCTGGACCGTTACTATAGATCTCTTGCTTCAGTGGCAGGTGAACAACTTCCATATTCTCTTTCATTGCTTCCGTTGCAGTGTCATATTAATTATTTCAGGCATTCCCATATACAGCCTCAGTAACCGCATTTTGCCACATGCTTTTCCTTGGTCATCACAAAGGCACGCAGCTGCACTCAGAACGCACACAACAACGAAGACCTAAGAGTAACTTCCACAGACCATTAGCCTAGATGCTGTTGCGATAAATAAAGTCTCTGTCCAATAAGTGCAGTTCTCATGCAGACACACGAAAATGTTTTCACATAATTTTTTTATTACACGTTCTACTTTTTTGTATTATTTAACTTTTGAAAGACTAGATCACAAAAATAATGTATCTGCAAATACTAAATAGCTCAGACATAAAACGGCAATATTTACACAAACAGTTCCTTGCGTTACTAACAGATGGTGTTACATTTACGGAATATTGGCGGATACTTCAAAATCCCTCAAACTGGATTATCATTTGATATTAACAAATACACGAATGAAAAGTATGCTGAGCCACTAACTGTGGTACATAAAAATAAGTGTCTTTAATTCCATGTTATTGACTTAACTGTGTCGTTACAACCCATACTAAGAATATTGGCGTCCGACTTGGTCTGCGCATGACAAATGAAGTCCACTCATATCTCGTATCTCTGTTACCCTGACGCAAAAACAACGGAGACGGCTCACACTATTAAGTAACTGTTTCTCGTGGGCTAATGGTGCTTGGCTGTTTCTAGATCTTGCACTGTATACTTATCGCGAAAAATTTCATCGGAATCGATCAAACCATTGACAGTGATTTACCAGTGTGCTGTAAATGTATGCTTGTCCGCCGTAAGAAGACAAAGAAGATGTAATTATAGTCTCATGACAAATGATATGTAGAAATATTTTGAGCAGTAGAAAGTGGGAGCGCAGATGAATGTGGACCCAGATACGTCCTGCTTTGAAACAGGATATCATCAATCACATATAAGCTCACCTAGAAAAAATGTGTCACCCATTTAAAAGAACACAATGGTCGCATTATAACAGGGGTAACTGGTGTATAACTTCTACCAGGTGGTTTTATGAGCTTCCACCGCTAACGTAACTCCTGGCAGTATGTGGAGTGTCGACTGTCAATAACAATCGATTTCAAATCCGACAGGAGTTGCTGCTATCAATGGGTGCAACTCCATCTCAGCACGTTTCCCAGCCAACATTTCGAAGGCAACTGCATGCAGCAGGCATCTGGAGTCGGTTACCTAGTACAAGACCATTGACGGCAGCAGCATACACAGTGAGGTGATAAAAGTCATACGACACCTTCTAATATCGTGTAGGATCCTGTTGCGCCTGGCGTAATACAGCTACTCGACATGACATGGTTTCAACTAGTCGTTGGAAGTCCCCTGAGGAAATATTGGGCCATGCTGCCAATATACCCGTCCATAAATGCGAAACAGTTTCCAGTGCAGGATTTTGTGCACGAACTTACTTCTCGATTATGTCCCATAAATGTTGGAGAGGATTCGTGTCGGGCGATCTGGTTAGCCAAATCATTCGCTCGAACTCTCCAGAATGTTCTACAAACCAATAACGAAGAATTTTGGCCCAGTGACATGGCGCATTGTCATCCACAAAAATTCCGTCGTTGTTTCGGAACATGGAGCCCATGAATGCCTGTAAATGGTCTCCAGGTAGGTGAACATAACCATTTATAGTCAATGATCGGTTCAGTTGGACCAGAGGACCCAGTCCACACCATTATGGAGCCATCACCAGCTTGCACAGTGCCGTGTTGGCAACTTGGGTACGTGGCCCCTTGCGGTCTGCACCATCCTCGAATCCTACCATCAGCCCTTACCATCTGAAATCGGGAGCCCATTAATGCCTGTTTATGATCTCCAGGTAGGCGAACATAACCATTTATAGTCAGTGATCGGTTCAGTTGGACCAGAGGACCCAGTCCACACCATTATGGAGCCATCACCAGCTTGCACAGTGCCTCGTTGGCAACTTGGGTACGTGGCCCCTTGCGGTCTGCACCATCCTCGAATCCTACCATCAGCCCTTACCATCTGATATCGGGAGCCCATTAATGCCTGTTTATGATCTCCAGGTAGGCGAACATAACCATTTATAGTCAGTGATCGGTTCAGTTGGACCAGAGGACCCAGTCCACACCATTATGGAGCCATCACCAGCTTGCACAGTGCCGTGTTGGCAACTTGGGTACGTGGCCCCTTGCGGTCTGCACCATCCTCGAATCCTACTATCAGCCCTTACCATCTGAAATCGGGAGCCCATTAATGCCTGTTTATGATCTCCAGGTAGGCGAACATAACCATTTATAGTCAGTGATCGGTTCAGTTGGACCAGAGGACCCAGTCCACACCATTATGGAGCCATCACCAGCTTGCACAGTGCCTCGTTGGCAACTTGGGTATGTGGCCCCTTGCGGTCTGCACCATCCTCGAATCCTACCATCAGCCCTTACCATCTGAAATCGGGAGCCCATTAATGCCTGTAAATGGTCTCCAGGCAGGCGAACATAACCATTTATAGTCAATGATCGGTTCAGTTGGACCAGAGGACCCAGTCCACACCATTATGGAGCCATCACCAGCTTGCACAGTGCCTCGTTGGCAACTTGGGTACGTGGCCCCTTGCGGTCTGCACCATGCTCGAATCCTACCTTCAGCCCTTACCAACTGAAATCGGGACTCATTTCAGTCATGTTGGGTACAACAGATAAGTTCAGAGCGCATGAGAGGCACTGCAGGCGATGTCGAGCTGTTAGCAAAAGCAGTCGCGTCGGTTGTCTGCCGCCATAGCCCATTGAACGCCAAATTTCACCGCATCGTCCTAACGGATACGTTCATCTTACGTCGCATATTGATTTCTGCGGTTATCTCACGCAGTGTTGCTTGTCTGTTAGCACTGACAACTCTGCGCAAACGCCGCTGTTCTCGGTCGTATGAAAAGCCATTGGCCACTGCGTTGCACGCGGTGAGAGGTAATTCCTGAAGTTCTATATCCTCGGCACACGCTTGACACTGTGGATCTCGGAATATTGAATTCCCTAACGATTTCCGAAATGGAATGTCCCATACATCTTGCTCCAACCACCATGCCGCGTTCAAAGTCTGATAATTCCCGTCGTACCGCCATAATGAGGTCGGAAACCTCTTCACTTCAATCGCCTAAATACAAATGACAGCTCAATGCACTGCCCCTTTGTACTTTGTGTACCCGATACCACTGCCATTTGTATATGTGCATATCGCTATCCCACGACTTTTGTCACTGCAGTGTATAGCTGCACGTCTTGATTGGCCCAAACAAGACAGAAACTGTTGTAAAGGAACTTAATAATTTTTTCTTATTGATAAATAGATAGACAGTTATTCGACTCTCGTACCAAAGATTAATGTGAAAAGTATTGAACACTGATGGACAAAAGAAGCTTTACAGTCTTCGTTTATTAGTTTTAGTATTAGTTAGTTTTCGTTGTTCTCCTGTCCTGGTGATAAGACGTGTTGTGTATTTTTAAAGTGAAATGGTGTCACACAATTAAAGCAATTCATGGTCAATATGATTTTCTGATTTACGATACCACGGATCCCAGCTCCTGTAACTCTGGGAGATTATTATTATTTTAATTTTACACGGAGAATTATATGGAGGCGACGGTATTCAAGACGGCGCTGTTCAACAATAGAGGTACGTGAATGTGTTCACCTCTTTCCCTTTGTGGCCACTAATGTCAATTTCGATGTATTTGCAGCGACATTCAGAACCTGCAGTGTTACATTTCATTTAATTTGGAAGTCCTATAATTTTCCTTCGTAGATGAATAAATGCAATTTAATCACAATTCTTTTTATCTAGGCCACGGGGAATGATAGTACTTACAAGGGAACCTCCCCATCTCACCCCCCCTCAGATTTAGTTATAAGTTGGCACAGTGGATAGGCCTTGAAAAACTGAACACAGATCAATCGAGAAAACAGGAAGAAGTTGTGTGGAACTATGAAAAAATAAGTATACAAACTGAGAAGTCAATGCGCAAGATAAGCAACATCAAGGCTAGTGTAAGTTCAGGAGAGCCGTGGTCCGGTGCTTAGCGGGAGCAGCTGCGAAACGAAAGGTCCTTGGTTCAAGTCTTCCCCCGAGCGAAAAGTTTAATTTTTTATTTTCAGACAATTATGAAAGTTCAGGTACTCACACGAAATTAACTTCGCTCTCCAAAATTCCAGGACATGTTCAGATATGCTTGGACATATGCAGGATTTGACGGTCTACACACGGGAAAATTTGAAAACGTTAAAAACATATGTTTTGACAGAGCACAGGGAAAACTGTGTGACTGTGAAACTGTTGTATTCATTTGTTGCAGTTTATGTGACAAACTCTTATGTTTTCATCACTTTTTTGGGAGTGATTATCACGTCCACAAGAAAACCTAAATCGGGCAAGATAGAAGAATCTTTTTACCCATTCGCCAAGTGTACAAGTTTGGTGGGTCGACAACATATTCCTGTCATGTGACGCACATGCCGTCACCAGTGTCGTATAGAATATATCAGACGTGTTTTCCTGTGGAGGAATCGGTTGACCCATGACCTTGCGACCAAATGTTTTCGGTTCCCATTGGAGAGGTTCAAATGGCTCTGAGCACTATGGGACTCAACTGCTGAGGTCATTAGTCCCCTAGAACTTAGAACTAGTTAAACCTAACTAACCTAAGGACATCACAAACATCCATGCCCGAGGCAGGATTCGAACCTGCGACCGTAGCGGTCTTGCGGTTCCAGACTGCAGCGCCTTTAACCGCACGGCCACTTCGGCCGGAACATTGGAGAGGCACGTCCTTTCGTCTACTAATCGTTGGTATTCACGACCGCCATACCATAGAAGCAGTCCTTCAGCTCCATGTTCGGTTGTGGGGTTAAAATTTCAAGTCATTTGCTATTACAGGGTAATTTTGGCATCATCTTCCGTAATACAGTAATGTGGGTTTTGAAGCTGAAGTATACTTTTTGGGATCGGGCTTCAATGTTGATAAATAGATATAAAATCTGACTCTATAATTATCATTAACGTCATTTCTCTGTAATACGCAATTAATCAGGTAATACGCCACATTCTCCGTATTGGTCTATGGTAATGTTGTACGTAGGCTATTTAGGTTTTTATGTTGGTAGCGCCACGTAACGCTCTGTATGAAAATCACTGACTGTGCTGTGTGCAGTCTGTGGCTGGTTTGCATTGTTGGAATATTTGCTATTGTAGTGTTGGGCAGTTGGGTGGGAACAGCGCGTAGCGTTGTGCAGTTGGAGGTGAGCCGCCACCAGTGGTGGATGTGGGGAGAGAGATGGCAGAATTTTGAGAGCGAACGATCTGGACGTGTGTCCATCAGAAAGAGTAAATTTGTAATACTAGATATCATGAACTGATACATATATATATGATGACTTTTGAACGTTTTAAGGTAAATACATTGTTTGTTCTCTATCAAAATCTTTCATTTGTAACTATACCTATCAGTAGTTAGTGCCATCAGCAGTTACAATCTTTTATTTAGCTGGAGGCACTGGCGCTTGCTGTATTGCAGTAGTTCGAGTAACGAAGATTTTTGTGAGGTAAGTGATTCATGAAAGGTATAGGTTATTGTTAGTCACGGCCATTCTTTTGTAGGGATTATTGAAAGTCAGATTGTGTTGCGCTAAAAATATTGTGTGTCAGTTTAGTGATGATCAGAATAAGTAAAGAGAGAAATGTCGGAGTTCGTTCAGTTTTGCTCAGCTGTTTGAAAATCAAATAACGTAAGAGGTTTACCAGCACAGTCTTTCTTAATTTTTCTAAGGGGACGTTACAATGTGTATGACCGGAATGCGGCATCTTGGTTATTTCTATGTGTTAACATAAATATGCCTCAAAGCTCGTAGTTAGCACGCTTGAGCCGGCCGGTGTGGCAGTGCGGTTCTAGGCGCCTCAGTGTGGGACCGCATGACCGCTACGGTCGCAGGCTCGAATCCTGCATCGGGCATGGATGTGTGTGATGTCCTTAGGTTAGTTAGGTTTAATTAGTTCTAAGTTCTAGGCGACTGATGACCAGAGAAGTTAAGTCGCATCGTGCTCAGCGCCATTAGCACGCTTGCTTTAGGGTTCTGTACCTCAGTCGGTAATAAACCGAGCCTCATACTTTTTTCCTTCTAATCTAAAATTTGACTGAGCGCTATGCAGTGAGTGATGCGACGATAAAAGTAACCCTTTCGTAAGGACAATAAATATTTTACGAATTTGGCGAATATGTTTCACTGCCCACCCGTGGTACGTAGACGAAAACTTTGGTCCAAGTACATTCACACTGAAAAGCAGATTTTCGCTGTATTAGTATGTGGCTGTTTCACTAGGCTATGATGAAAATCTTCTATTGAACATCTGAACCCTGATTATGGAGCTTTCGCTGTGGAATACGTATAAATTAATAAAAAAAAACTAAACACATATAGCTGAAGGACTTATTCATAAATTTACTCTCTACTCACCGCCAAGCTCTGTCATCATAGATCCGATAACGTTATAATAAATGGTGGTTGCACAAAACATACATATTCGTGATCACGTTTTGTGAGGAAAGCACTTCAAACTAATATCACACTCTTTGAGCGTGATATTAGTAAGTTGGTTATTTAATTCAGCGAAATATGTTCAAAATATTTGTCTTGAGTAAACTGTGAAACTAATGCAACTCAACGCGTCTCTCCTTAAAACATTTATTTGTAACAGGCCGGCACTACACAATTCACACACTATCGTATATTTGTCATTCTATATTGGTCGATGATCAAGTTGTTTTTGGGGTAAAAGCGAGGGTGGCAGAGTTTCTATGGAATCTTTGTATTTAGAATGAATCTTCCACTCTGAATTACAGTGTACTTCGTTTTGAAACTTGATGACGGATACTCCTACCAACATGTCTTCCTATTGACAGATAAATCCAGGCACTCAAGCTGTGCGCAATAGGCTGCATGATGCGCAACTTCACTCCCGATGTCCATGGCGAGGTCCATCTTGCAACCACGACACCATGCAGCGTGGTACAGATGGGCCCAACAACATACCGAATGGACCGCTCAGGATTGGCATCACGTTCTCTTCACCGATGAGTGTCGCCTATGCCTTCAACCACACAATCGTCGGAGCCGGTCAGGCTGAACGCCTTAGACACGCTGTCCAAGCGAGTGCAGCAAAGTGGAGTCGACGTACGCCGATGGTGGTCATGGAGGGTGCCATAACGGCTGTACGATACTTGAATGCCTTCCTCCGACCGATAGTACATCCTTATCGGCAGCGTATTGGCGAGGCATTCGTCTTCATGGACGACAATTCGCGCCCCCATCGTGCACATCTTGTGAATGCCTTCCTTCAGGATAACGACATCGCTCGACTAAAGTGGTCAGCATGTTCTCCAGACATGAACACTATCGAGCATGCCTGGGATAGATTGAAAAGGACTGTTTATGGACGACGTAGCCCACCAACCACTGTCAGGGATCTACGCCCAATCGCCGTTGAGGAGTGAGACAATCTGGACCAACAGCGCCTTGATTAATTTTTGGATGGTATGCCACGACGCATACAGGCATGCACCAATGCAAGAGGACATGCTACTGGGTATTAAAGGTACCGGTGTGTACAGGAACTTGGACGGGCCACCTCTGAAGGTCTCGCTGTATGGTGGTACAACATGCAAAGTGTGGTTTTCATGAGCAATAAAAAGGGCGGAAGTGACATTTATGTTAATCTCTATTCCAATTTTCTGTATAGGTTCCGAAACTCTCGGAACCGAGGTCATGGAAAACGTTTTTTGGTGTGTGTATAAACACTTCAACCGCGAGCTGTACAATGAATTTCTCCAACGGGCACAGGCTGAGTTGTTAGATTTTCCACTAGCAACAGGGATGCGGTTGTAGCAGGATTAATGTTCGGTACATTTTCTTTTGGTGGCGTGAAGCATCTTAAATTTTTACTGGACGTTCGGCTGACGGAGACGTGGCCGGTATGGTCACCTCATGTAACTTCCCCCCGATTAATTTATTTTATCCGTGTCATTAACACATTGTATCAACAGCGTCCTTGTGAAGAGTACAGAAATTCCTGAGATGTAGAGATACTTCCGAGACCTCGCATGCACAAAGGCGGGAACAATGCTGCTTACAGCAAATTGAAAGCTTTTTAAGTACTAACCACAGTAAATGGATATTATTTTCTAATAATTTTTCGAGTATTAAAATGTCAAAGTTAGCCGGCCATTGTAGCCGAGCGGTTCTAGTCGCTTTAGTCTGGAACCTCGCTGCTGCTACGGTCGCAGGTTCGAATCCTGCCTCGGGCTTGGATGGGTGTGGTGTCCTTAGGTTACTTAGGTTTAAGTAGTTCTAAGTTCTAGGGGACGATGACCTCCGATGTTAAGTCCCATAGTGCTCAAAGCCATTTGAACCATTTTTTTGACAAAGTTAATTCAACGTACAAAACTGAAGAAAAATGTTTGCGTCACTGCCATTTTAAAAATTATCTTACAAAATTTCTTTTCCTTTTCTGAAGTTTCGTAGAAATCTTCAGCTTCATGAAGAGTTATTCACCAGTATTATCGAACTGGCACAAAGTTAAAAATAAATGTGCCTTTTAAAATACGTGTTTATCGGTAAAGTTCTGTTTTGAAATTGTGAAGCTGAGTTGGTGCTCTCCAGTTTCCTACATATTCCAGGCAATCTAAGGCTCAGCAGTCAATGTGTACGTAAAACGCATTTAAGCCGAAAAACATCGGCTGCGATGTTTTTGAGAAAAAGGGCTTATACAATAGGTCTGAAGCACTGTATGATACTATGATAAACTATAGCTCGTAAGTATTCTGACCGCCAGGTTTGGGTATTGCTCCTATACGAGAAATTATCTCGTAAAGAGTGTTCTTTGTTAGCCAACAGGGCTTTTTTCAGTTATGACTTAGGGTCGATACACGCTCGCATACTTGTCTGCGGAAGATAGGACATGTTTCATAGTTCACAATTACAAGTTTAGGAACATGTTGTTCGAATCACGGAAGATACTGTACTTTCCTAAGTGTCCATCAAATAAAAATGAATGGCATATATACCCTATCAGACAGTAGTACGAATCTTTCCTCAGTTTAGAGTGTGCAACCCCTTTCGCTCCTATGTAATGCGAAGGCGCCTGTCATTTATACATGTGTGTCAATAATATGAAACGTTCTGCAATTTGGGCTCCATATGTTTACATCTCTCCTCTCTGTGTCTCTGTAAAGATGGCTTGTTACAGTCTTTAACCAAGACGTATATTGGGTAGCCCCCGTTCATGAAAGCGTAATGCTCTACGTTGTACTAACAAGAAAACAAATTTGTTGTGCTAAACAAAGTATGTTCCCTCATCCTCTAACGTGCGAACGTCGTGCACAAGGGAGGATACACCACGCTATACTCCGTTCATTGTAAGAACAAACCTTATGTAAACAAATACAAACGCGATGATTGGTCAGCAGCCGTAGCTCTCGTGCATTGGTGTTATTCCGCTCTTGGAAATAGATACAACTTTTGTATTAGATATTTTAAACTATGTCACTATAAATGAAACTTTAAGATGTTCTAATGTATTGATAGCTGTCAACGTTTTTCTTAATAATACTGTAGCTACGTAATTTTTATTTCAAAATCGTGTAAAGTCACAGTCTCTGTAAGAGCTCCGATTGTCTCACTGTTCATAATGGAAATGCCATGTGTTTATGGCCTCCCGTCGGGTAGACCGTTCGCCTGGTGCAAGTATTCCGAGTTGACGCCACTACGGCGACTTGCGTGTCGGTGGGGATGAAATGATGATGATAAGGACAACAGAACACCCAGTCCCTGAGCGGAGAAAATCTCCGACCCAGCCGGGAATCGAACCCGGGCCGTTAGGTATGACATTCCGTCGCGCTGACCACTCAGCTACCAGCAACGGACACTGTTCATATGTACCACGAAAATGGATGACACTGCTTCCTGCTTCATAATGAAACATGCGCGCGGAACACTGTCAATGGCGGGAAGCCAGTCGTTCTTAATGTTTTTCACAACATTCGAGAGAAAACTGAGTTGTGACTTTTGTTGAGAAAAATGATGAACTAATTATAAATAATGTAGGTCTGTTTGTAAGACTGGCGTAATTGGTAGCATCGGCGATTGATAATAGAGAGGTCTGGTGGCAGTGCTTCGAAATTCAATAATTTTTTTGTTCCGTTTGAATACATAAATCATTTAAATATGAAATTTATCAGTATGTGGTAATTAACTCATACTTAACCATCATTTTTTTCAAGAAAACTGCACGTCTTCTGGTTTGTAATTACATACTGCACGCAGAATTCTGGTTTTCGTTGCAAATACGCATTTTTAATTATCGATATATTATAAAAGATTGTCACGAATTTTGAAGTTAAGAAAACATTACACAATAAAATGTTTTGGAGAAAAATGAAAAGTCAAATACTCTTTGTTTGAATATGCCCACTGTTTTATAGGACTAATTTGGTCTCGCACGAGCACGCTGTAGATATGTGCATTTTAACAGCTGTCGCCGTACCACTGCTATCTGAACCAACAGAATTGATCTGGAGCCAAGTTAAGGGATTTGTCGCGAGACTAACAAGACATACAGGGTGTTACAAAAAGGTACGGCCAAACTTTCAGGAAACATTCCTCACACACAAAGAAAGAAAATATGTTATGTGGACATGTGTCCGGAAACGCTTACTTTCCATGTTAGAGCTCATTTTATTACTTCTCTTCAAATCACATTAATCATGGAATGGAAACACAGCAACAGAACGTACCAACGTGACTTCAAACACTTTGTTACAGGAAATATTCAAAATGTCCTCCGTTAGCGAGGATACATGCATGCACCCTCCGTCGCATGGAATCCCTGATGCGCTGACGCAGCCCTGGAGAATGGCGTATTGTATCACAGCCGTCCACAATACGACCACGAAGAGTCTCTACATTTGGTACCGGGGTTGCGTAGACAAGAGCTTTCAAATACCCCCATAAATGAAAGTCAAGAGGGTGAAGGTCAGGAGAGCGTGGAGACCATGGAATTGGTCCGCCTCTACCAATCCATCGGTCACCGAATCTGTTGTTGAGAAGCGTACGAACACTTCGACTGAAATGTGCAGGAGCTCCATCGTGCATGATCCACATTTTGTGTCGTACTTGTAAAGGCACATGTTCTAGCAGCACAGGTAATGAAATCATGGTAACGTGCTCCATTGAGCGTAGGTGGAAGAACATGGGGCCCAATAAAGACATCACCAACAATGCCTGCCCAAACGTTCACAGAAAATCTGTGTTGATGACGTGATTGCACAATTGCGTGCGGATTCTCGTCAGCCCACACGTGTTGATTGTGAAAATTTACAATTTGATCACGTTGGAATGAAGCTTCATCCGTAAAGAGGACATTTGCACTGAAATGAGGATTGACACATTGTTGGATGAACCATTCGCAGAAGTGTACCCGTGGAGGCCAATCAGCTGCTGATAGTGCCTGCACACGCTGTACATGGTACGGAAACAACTGGTTCTCCCGTAGCACTCTCCATACAGTGATGTGGTCAACGTTACCTTGAACAGCAGCAACTTCTCTGACTCTGACATTAGGGCTATCGTTGGTAGAGCACTTGCCCGCGAAAGGCAAAGGTCCCGAGTTCGAGTCTCGGTCGGGCACACAGTTTTAATCTGCCAGGAAGTTTCATGGAAATTAAGCATTTCCGGACACATGTCCACATAACATCTTTTCTTTATTTGTGTGTGAGGAATGTTTCGTGAAAGTTTGGCCGTATCTTTTTGTAACACCCTGTAAAAGCTGCCAGACTTACTGTAACGAATGAACGAAGCTTTGTGACAGGTCACTGCCGAACGATGGCGAAATGCAGAACAGCACGTCATAAAAGAGGAGGAGGAGAAAATGTGGACTTTTTGGTGGCTTGGGATTCTTTTGATGATGGCCTCGTTATCAGCGTAGCAGTAATCAAATGTACCGCTTTCCTAGGAATCCGATATGAAAGATATTCAGAGATTAGCAAACGACTGACTTTAATACCTTCAGTGGCTTCAATATTTACCTACATGGTGGAACCCCAGCAGTGCGCTTATACGTCGCACATAGCTCATCCAGAAAAATTACCCTTCTTGAAGTCAGGAATTTTCATCATTCTCGTTTTTAATTACAGTATTACGTTAGCTAAGATGGAGAGCATGTTTTCCTTCAGATCACCTAAGGAGCGTATCGCCTGAGATTTACCATTATTTCCTTCTGTTAAAAAAGTAAATGACATTCAAGGCTATATTGTTCTCTGCTCGTCTCTTTTTACGTCTTTACTACAGCTTTTCACATCACTGCAGGTTAGTTGGACCAGGTATCTGGCCAGTGCTTTCCAAGGTAAATGGGCCGGGTGGTTGGTTGGTTTGAGGATTAAAGGGACCAAACTGCATAGGTCATCGGTCCCTAAATGGGCCGGTAAAGCTGTTATCCCGTACTATCGATGAGCCGATGTACCCGTAACGCACAGCATAAAACGTATCCTCATTATCGTACGTGACTGTTCTCGAGGCAGATTGGCTTCTGCTCCACGTGAAACGAAATCCAATGAGGTTCCGGTGCATGTGGAAGAATACTAGGTGTAATGTCTACATGAGGTACATTCTTATGATGAACGGGGTATAGCTCGACGCCTCTCGTCAAACTGAATTGCCTTTTGCACCACCAGGAAGTATGGTGTTTGCAACGTTACGATACCTTCTTCCCCGTTTTACGACTGATATTTACTGTGTGTTTTATGGCCAATATTCGTCGTTTTACCGACAAGACTCCGTGAACGGTTCTTAACGTATCCATCAAATGTACCTTTTTATATTCTTCTGGCTGTTATTTTGTGGTGTTTACAAAGGCAGTACTTTTGGAATGACTGGATGGCTTTGTGTATGCAATAAAAAACAAATTCTGCTATGAACAAATGGTTCAAATGGCTCTGATCAGTATGGTACTTAACATCTTAGGTCATCAGCCTCCTAGAACTTAGAACTACTTAAACCTAACTAACCTAAGGACATCACACACATCCATGTCCGAGTCAGGATTCGAACCTGCGACCGTAGCGGTCTCGCGGTGCCAAACTGAAGCGCCTAGAACCGCACGGCCACACCGGCCGGCTTGTTGTGAACATATGTCTTGAAATTCTTTAGTATGGATTGAAAGGATATGCACAAGAGACGGACCAGACTGGGCCAACATGGGTTCGTCGAGTGCACTGTGAAGCCAAAACATCATGACCACTTCGCACTACGACGTTGGATGCCGCCTGGAGGCTTTGCGGGCACGTGACGGGGTAATAAAGATACGTATGCCGAGCAGACACTAACGGGGGATCACCCTAGCGAAGATATGGACTGCCAGTAGGGAAATCCATTGATATAAGTGACTTGACAAAGGGCAGAGTATTATTACGTGGATCCCGTGAACGAGTATCTAGAAAACGGCGAAGCTAGTCGAATGTTCACGTTCTACTGTCGTGAGCACCTACGGAAAGAGGTAGGACAGTGAAACTACCAGTAGGTGCTAAATGGTTCGACGTCCACGACTTTTCACGCAACGTGGTGGTCGGAGGCATGTCTGCTCCGTAAAGTTAGATACTTGGTGACCTGTGGCATCTCTGCCGAAAGAGCATAATGCTGGTACATGCGCAAGTGTTCGTAGCACACCGTTCATAGTACATTATTGAACATGGAGCTCCGCAACAAACCACACCTACGTGTTCACATGTTGACCCAACAAAATTGTCATTTAAAATTGAAATGGGCCAGAGTCCGTCGGGATTCGACAGTCGATCAGTGGAAACGTGTCGGCTCTTACGGTGAATCACATTTTTGCTACACTATGTCGCTGGTCGTCTCCATAAAGGCCGTCATCGGGGGGGGGAACGACGGCTCGAAACTTGCAGCGCGCCACGGACGCAGGCAGATGGGAGCAGTATTATGCTATGGTAGACATTTTTCTGCACTTGTATGGGACCTGTGGTAGTAATCGAAGACAGACTGATAGGTGTGATGAACCACCTGCATCCCTTCGTGCTTGATGTCTTACCCGACGGCTATGTCATCTTTCAGGAGATTAATTGTCCGTGTCTCGGAGCCAGAACAGTGCTACAGTGGTTGAGCAGCATTATGGTGAAATCATGTTGATGTCTCGGCGACCAAATTCGTCTGACGTAAATTGTGTGGAATCAGTTTGGGTCGCTATCGGGCACCATCATCTCGTACGCAAATCACCCGGCCCGTTATTTACGCAAATTACATGAGCTGTGCGTAGACATGTAATGCCATATACCTGCACAAACCCACCAGCAAACTGTGGGAGCCCAGTTACGCAGAATCAGTGATAAATTTCGTTCCAAAGACGGATAAACAAGGTATTAAGGAGGTGATCATAATGTTTTAGTTTATCAGTGGAAGTCTCATAGACGTTAGTAATTTAAGACAAGATACTGCTATGGTGTGAGTATTTATAGTGGATCTGCCCAACTTGATAATGACAGTGCCCCAAATTATGTGACGTTGGGTACCAAGATAGTGCAGCGTGTGGAAGTTTAGCCCGCCATTGCGACAGACTGGTGTTTTGTACCATCCTGTTTCAGCAGTATTCCAGTCCCAGCAGCGGGGTGATACAGGCAGCTAGTTTCCCTATCTCGCCACGAGTTGTGAAGTCTACACGTAGGGTCTTACTGCAACAGATCTGTAAGTTGAGCAAGCACTAAAGGAAAGGAAGGAGGTATTTGATAAGAGGATTCAAGTTCAGGGAGAAGAAATAAAAATTTTGTTGCTAGCCGATGACATTATTATTCTCTCAGTAACGGGAAAGGACTTAGGAGAGCAGTTGGGCGACTTGGATAGTGTTTAGAAAGAGATTCTAAGATGGACAACAATGAAAGTAAAATACGGGTAATTTAATACAGCCGAATTCAGTCAGTGTATGCTAATAAAATAAGATTTGGAAATGAGACACCGAAATCAGAAGATGTGTTTTACTATTTAGGCAGGAAAGTAACTGATGATAGTCGAAGTAGAGATTATATAAAATGCAGACTGGCAGTAGGAAGTAAAGCTTTACTGAAAAATAGTTATGTTTTAACATCTTACATTAATTTAAGTGTTAGGAAGTCTTTACTGGACTTACTGTACGAAGTGATTAGTGGGTGATAAGCAGTTCCGACACGGAGAAAGTAAAAGCTTTGCAGATATGGTGCTACAGAAGAATGCTGAAGATTAGAAGAGTAGAATAGATAAGTCATGGGGAAATACTGAAACGAAATGGGGAAAAACGAACTTTTTGGCATAAATTCACTGAAAGAGGAGATCGATTGGTAGGGGGCATTCTGTCACATCAAAGAATGGTGTATTTTGGGGTCTGAAAATTGCAGAGGGAGCCATACACTGAAGAGACAAAACATTTTGACCACTTCCCGCCGCGAGGCAGAATGCCATCTAATGGTGTTGTGGGCACGTGAAGCACTAGCGATAGCATGTACGCGGAAGAGATACGAATGGACCGTCATTATAACGAAGATACGGTCCGCAAATTCGGAAATCCACTGATATAAGCGGTTTTGACAAAGGGCACATTGTTGTGGCGCTGCGGTTGGAAACGAGGATCTCTGAAATTGCGAAGATGCTCGCCTGTTGGCTAACTACAGTCGGGAGCACCTGTGGAAAGTGGTTAAAGGAGGCTGAAATAACGAGTAGGCCGAATAGTATTGGACGACCACGTCTCATTAGAGAACGTAGCGGTCGGAGGATCCGCCGTTGTGTAATCAAGGATAGGCAGCGATCTGTGGCAGATCTGACGACAGAGTACAGTGCTGTGCAGGCGCAAGAGTTTTGGAACGCACGTTCATTGTTGAACTTCGGGGCCAACATCACACAACCATTACGGGACCCTGTGTTGACGCAGTGACATCGTGATTGCAGTGGGCACAACATCACTGAATTTTCACCGTGGATTAATAGAAACCAGTCGCCTGTCGAATGAATCGCATTTCTCGTTACACAAGGTCGATGACTGGGTCCTTAAACGCCGCCATACAGGCGAATGGGTGCTTGAAAAGTGCACCCCGCCACAGATGCAGGCCGGTGAGAGCAGAATTATGCTGTGAGGTACATCGAGTTGGGCTTCTGTGGGGCCTATGGTAGTACTCGAAGACACCATGACAGCAGTTAAATACATGAACATTACTGCGGACCACCTGCGTCCCTTCATGGTTGAAGTCTTCTCTGATGGTGATGACATCTTCCAGCGACACAAGGCCAGAATCGTTGTGCAGTGGTGTAAGAAGCATGATAGTGAACTCCCGTTGATGTCTTTGCCAGCAGATGGATATTTAGCGGAACTTTAATAAGCCGAGAGCTTCTCAGATTGCTCCCGTATTACAAAAGGCTCATAAAGGTGTCGTTAATGATTTACTGCGTTCCGCCCATCACTCTCACCTCCATGAAGCCAATAACCATGGACTCTGATTCGAGAAATTACATTTATATACTAAGATGGTATCTGTTCTTTCGGACATTCCGAAAGAGAAAGAACAGATACCATCTTAGTATATACATAGTTCAGGCTCACCGGCCACTTGACCATCTTCTTCTTCTATGCGAATGCACAAACAGTGCCCGAACTCTTACAGGAATCGGCAACGCGCCGCGAGTAATGAGTATAATGGGCGGGGGCACTACGAATGTAGTGCGGGACAATACGTTGAGAATGTGGGTTTGGCGGGAGGCGTGCTTGAGATAAATCCCTGCAGTCGCGCTATCCTCTGTGTCCTCGATGGCTCAGATGGATGCCGGCACGTTCAGCGTGCTCGGTCACAGGGTTAGCTACCCTCCGTAATAAAAAAAAAAAACTGAGTGAACGGATCAACAAAGTACCTAAACGGGTGCCATCAGACGTCCGCCCCGAACAAATTCAACGAACAATTGAGAACAAAATGAGATCTATTTTTAAAAAATGGATAGATCGCCTGCCATGTAAGCAGGAGATCCTGGGTTCGAGTCCCGGTCGGGACAAACATTTTTATCTGTCCCCGTTGACGTATGTCAACGCCTGTAAGGAGCTAATGGTTTTCATTTCATTGTAGAAACTACATTACCACAGAATATGTCACCACATATTATTTCCACAAAATTAGAAATAATGGTTTCAAAGAAAGATGGGCCCTTGTCTGGAACTCTCCCTTGATGGTTATGCTTCAAATATTACTACATTATTTTTCCCCATATTTCTGCTCTGATATAACGTTCAGAAAGCTATTGGGACATGCTCAGAATTTCTGACAGACCACCGTTGAGTGAACTTTCCGCTAAAGCCTGCTTTACACGCGATTCATACGTAGGAGCTACTACTTCGACAAATACGCGCGGTATAGAATGCTGTGTGCGCGGCCGATCCACAGGAAGCGCTGTGGGGCTTAGCGGGGCTTTGAGCTGCCTCGGTGGCAGGTGTCCCGAGGCCGCACACAATTCCCCTGTGAATGCCAACAGCCTATCAATACCTGAAAGCACGGGTCGTGTCTCCGCAAATATGTTCACGCCTTCCCACGGCGATCTGTAGCCTAAAAAGCACTGAAGTAGCAGTACATTATCTCTTCCTTTATTTTGTATATATAACATCTCCCGGATTCGACAGGGTTTGTATCTGAGTTTCTTTGTCTTTCTTTCCGCACTGTTGTTACATCTTTTGGTTTTGCGTAAGCATTTACATATTCAACTGCTGAAAATCAATATCGGCTCATCTTTGTAGGTACAGTTTCGATATATACAGATTTCTTCTCAACTCTAACGACACATTTAAATCTCGCTCATGGTGGAATTACAGTCCTCCAACCGCGGTTACAAAACCCAAATGCAAGAACGCTGAGCTGTCTGTACGTTATATCTCATGGA
The DNA here is from genome assembly GCF_021461395.2 of Schistocerca americana. Taxonomy (NCBI): domain Eukaryota; kingdom Metazoa; phylum Arthropoda; class Insecta; order Orthoptera; family Acrididae; genus Schistocerca; species Schistocerca americana. The sequence goes on from NC_060130.1 coordinate 254,321,867, forward strand.
GAATGATGTCTTCCATACCAAGCAAGAACTAAAAGCGCGTTATTTATGTACTCATTCCAGTACCTTTCCGATGTAAGACTGATATGACATAAAAGAGATGTAAACTGAAAAATCAATTTTGCCCACCTAATATAAATTTGTACCGTGTTTGTGCCGATACAGTGCAAAGTAACCACCGAATACATATTCAAAACATTTTTAAAGCAACTGTCACTGTATGCCTTCAGACAATACAGAAATAACTACACTCCCGGAAAAAATTAGAACTATTTTTTTAAAGGCTTCCAGTTCACTCAACATTTATTGCTGCAACAGCGCTTTTGGAGTACATCACATTTATAAATCAACTGTACAAGCGGTTCTGATGTACCAGGTATCGAACCACGTTGGAGAACCAATATTAATATTTGATATGGCCTCCGTGGGCAGCAATACAGGCACTGACTCTAGTATCCAGTGGATCATACAGATGGAGAGTACTTTCCTGGGATAACTAATTCCACGCCTGCTCGACCTGTTCACGTAGTTCTCTGAGAGTTTTTGGTTGACAAGTAGCACGAGTCACTTTTCGTTCCATCATTCCCACGTACTCGATTGGAAACAAGTTTGCTGGTTGTATTGGCCAGGGAAGTTGCTGCACGTCTTGTAAGACACGCCGAGTTTCACGCGCAGTGTGTAAGCGACTTATCCTGCTAAAACAAAACATCACTTTACTGTTGCAAGAACGGCAAAAGACGGATCTAATATTTTGCACGTACCGAGTGCTGGTTAGCATCCCCTCCAGAAACACCAAAGGTGAACGAGAGCTGTAGCTTATCACACCACAAACCATAAAGCCTGTTGTTGGGCCAGTGTTTGTTGGACGGATGCACCCTATGAGGCAGCGCTCACCAGGTCGACGTCGTAAGCGCCAACTACCATCACTTGCATGAAGGTACAGGGTGTTTCAAAAATGACCGGTATATTTGAAACGGCAATAAAAACTAAACGAGCAGCGATAGAAATACACCGTTTGTTGCAATATGCTTGGGACAACAGTACATTTTCAGGCGGACAAACTTTCGAAATTACAGTAGTTACAATTTTCAACAACAGATGGCGCTGCAAGTGATGTGAAAGATACAGAAGACAACGCAGTCTGTGGGTGCGCCATTCTGTACGTCGTCTTTCTGCTGTAAGCGTGTGCTGTTCACAACGTGCAAGTGTGCTGTAGACAACATGGTTTATTCCTTAGAACAGAGGATTTTTCTGGTGTTGGAATTCCACCGCCTAGAACACAGTGTTGTTGCAACAAGACGAAGTTTTCAACGGAGGTTTAATGTAACCAAAGGACCGAAAATCGATACAATAAAGGATCTGTTTGAAAAATTTCAACGGACTGGCAACGTGATGGATGAACGTGCTGGAAAGCTAGGGCGACCGCGTACGGCAACCACAGAAGGCAACGCGCAGCTAGTGCAGCAGGTGATCCAACAGCGGCCTCGGGTTTCCGTTCACCGTGTTGCAGCTGCGGTCCAAATGACGCCAACGTCCACGTATCGTCTCATGCGCCAGAGTTTACACCTCTATCCATACAAAATTCAAACGTGGCAACCCCTCAGCGCCGCTACCATTGCTGCACGAGAGACATTCGCTAACGATATAGTGCACAGGATTGATGACGGCGATATGAATGTGGGCAGCATTTGGTTTACTGACGAAGCTTATTTTTACCTGGACGGCTTCGTCAATAAACAGAACTGGCGCATACGGGGAACCGAAAAGCCCCATGTTGCAGTCCCATCGTCCCTGCATCCTCAAAAAGTACTGGTCTGGGCCGACATTTCTTCCAAAGGAATCATTGGCCCATTTTTCAGATCCGAAACGATTACTGCATCACGCTATCTGGACATTCTTCGTGAATTTGTGGCGGTACAAACTGCCTTAGACGACACTGTGAACACCTCGTGGTTTATGCAAGATTGTGCCCGGCCACATCGCACGGCCGACGTCTTTAATTTCCTGAATGAATATTTCGATGATTGTGTGATTGCTTTGGGCTATCCGAAACATACAGGAGGCGGCGTGGATTGGCCTCCCTATTCGCCAGACATGAACCCCTGTGACTTCTTTCTGTGGGGACACTTGAAAGACCAGGTGTACCGCCAGAATCCAGAAACAATTGAACAGCTGAAGCAGTACATCTCATCTGCATGTGAAGCCATTCCGCCAGACACGTTGTCAAAGGTTTCGGGTAATTTCATTCAGAGACTACGCCATATTATTGCTACGCATGGTGGATATGTGGAAAATGTCGTACTATAGAGTTTCCCAGACCGCAGCGCCATCTGTTGTTGAAAATTGTAACTACTTTAATTTCGAAAGTTTGTCTGCCTGAAAATGTACTGTTGTCCCAAGCATATTGCAACAAACGGTGTATTTCTATCGCTGCTCGTTTAGTTTTTATTGTCGTTTCAAATATACCGGTCATTTTTGAAACACCCTGTAAAATCTGCTTTCATCGCTGAAGACTACGGCGCACCGTATCATCTTCCAAGTGATCCTCTAAAAGCCCAAGTAGAGCTGTGCACGCCGATGCGGTGATGTGAATGGAAGACAAGCTAGAGATGAGCGTGGCCGGCCGGAGTGGCCGAGCGGTTCTAGGCGTTACAGTCTGGAACCGCGCGACCGCTGCGGTCGCAGGTTCGAATCCTGCCTCGGGCATGGATGTGTGTGATGTCCTTAGGTTAGTTAGGTTTAAGTAGTTCTAAGTTCTAGGGGACTGATGACCACAGCAGTTGGACCATTTTTATTTGGCGTGCTACGGTACTCAGTGTGCATCAGGACTGCAGACATGCACCTTGATGCAAACAAAAACTTAATTACGCAACCTTCTTCTTCGATAGTGATAGTTAACCCCTCGCCATACTTCAATGAGTCTGACTCGTGGAAGCAAATACGGATCAAACGTAAACATCACGAGGCAGATTCATGGGAACGAAAGTTTGGCCAAACATATTTTTTTATGTATCGGACATGGCTCTATTCAGTACGTACATTATCAGAAAATTAATACACTGCCAGCGAAAGGAAACATTAGTTGTTACTGTATGAATACAGCAGAGGTAACGTTGAAGAAAAGCCCAGTTGCCGTACTACTAAGAGAATGGAAAACCATCATTATGTGAAACACTTCCTCGATTCCAGACGCAACACTGCGCCCATTTCCAAGGCTCTGATGCCTTTAAAAAAAAAAAAAAAAAAAAAAAAAAAAAAAAAAAAAAAAAACCAACCAGAATGTGGAACGTTTGCGTAAAACAGAAAACACGAAGTGAAACGACGTGGGAATGTACCAAGTGTAAAGTGGGACTAAATCCACCATAATGCTTTCAAAAGTTTCATGCCACGCAGGACTGTTAATTTTTAGTGTTACATGTATTCTCCTATTAGAAATTCGTTCAAGGGTAGCATTTATTCTTGTAATTATATTTTTTGTTGATGATGTTTACGTTCCTTCTGAAGACGTCAGACCTGAAGATGCCCACGAAGATTGTAAATTTTATTGAAGTGTTGTTTACCTCGAGCGAGGAGGCGAAGTTGTTAGCAAGCTGGACCCGCACTCGGGAGCGTGACGGTTCAAACCTGTGTCCGGCCATTCAGATTTAAGTTTTCCGTGATTTCGCTAAATCGCTCCAGACAAATGTTGGGCTGGTTTCTTTCAAAGGGCACGTCCGATTCCCTCCCCAGTCTCTAGTCGCCTCGATGTTGACGCGACGTTAAATCCAATCTTCCTTCCTTCTTCATTTTTAAAGCGTTGTTTCCATATAATATTTTGTATTTATATTTTGAAGTATTGTTTGAAATATAGTTTTACAATAATATACGTAAAAGTTAGTGTTAACTTCTGCAAGAGCAGTGTCACGCAAAACAAATAAACGTGTAGCGACATGACAGATATCTCCATGTAGGTTTGTATTGCGATCGTATCGCACATCATGATGGCCAGTTTCGCACGTACCTTTTCCAATCGCTAGGGCACAGATTTCGTCTAACTGAATGATACGGGAAGGGGTTAAAAATTAATGATTTTTCCTCGTCGAAGATGATTCTGACTGGTATGGTAACAAACCGATTGCTGTTGCCTAGTACTGAATGGACGAGTATAGTATTAGACATCATCCCATCTACCCACTGTTACAGTCCGTTATGCTAGACGATGATTCCTGTCATCAGTGCCTTGTTGGTCACGTAGTTGACTCTGGCGGTCGTGTTTTTCCTCGAATCGAAGTAAACACTGTCCTGTGTCACTGTCATGTGTGACACGGTGACATATGAAAAAGTTATACAATCTCGGACATGTAGTACCTGTGTGGCTGACCACAGTCGTGTCTGGCCATGGTCTGATGAGGGCTCATACATTTGATACGGTGAACTATTCTGTTCGCCGTGGAAAATGGAGTTTCCGCTCTCCAACAGTAGCAGCTACAAGTTATTAGATTGCTCTTGAGTGTACGGACAATAATTACAGACCACCTGTCAGTCCATCCCAATATGTTATGTTGTATACCAAGGGATAAAACATTTTTCATAATATGATACCTATTATGATCTTTTTTTTCTTCAAACAAAAAAAAAGTATATTTAGTAAAAAGCAAAGTCAAATTTTGATAATTATAGTTTGTTGATTTTTATTAAAAATCGCTTCTAACACAGTAACTGTTGGCGTTGTGCAAGTCTGAGATCGAAGTATGTGTTTTCCACACGAACAGTGAACCAGAAGGTCAACAGTTTTAGTCAGGAAAGTATAAACATAACTTTAACCCTAAATACTTAGGCTAGAATTTTTCGTTCCGTAACCTACAAAATTCCTTGGAAAACTGTATACAAAAACTATAGATGTACTGATGTAGTAAAATTTTCTGTTATTTATCGCCAAAATTTTGCATTAAATCTATTTATACACATTTCTCAATTAACTTGGCCAGTTAATAAATATTGCGCTCCACTCTGGAAATGCAGCATACCGTAACGCTGCTGTCAGGATTTACTATTTAATTATCGTGTTTTATTAAAAATATAACATCAAATGCAGCAGACTACCCAACGCTGTGTCATAACAAAAATTTCAAGCAGACGCGGAAATAATGTTTCGCTTTTACGTGCATGTACCGATAATGTAAAATTAGAAAGAAAGAAAATAGTTGAGATATTGGAAGGCAGACGTGGGTTTACTAATAATGTAGCATACTGCAGGACTTAATCTCGTAGTAACCTAGCGTCGTAATCTCTCTCACAATCATAGAGGCAAACTGTATTACTAATCATGAACTCATCGACACAAATATTTATACAGATAGTACTGTGTAGCAAATGAATCCGTTTAATTAAATGGCTGAACAGTATGTTGGGAAAAAACTTTTTACTTTAGTACCAAAAATATTTTATCATGATGAATTGTCGAAACATTTAATAAAAGAAACAAGTCGTCTTCACCGTATTTAATTCTTGAATTGCAGAACGTGAGCGAAAAGAGTTATCGAGAAACTGTATTTTACGGACAATTATGACATAGCTGGACCGTTACTATAGATCTCTTGCTTCAGTGGCAGGTGAACAACTTCCATATTCTCTTTCATTGCTTCCGTTGCAGTGTCATATTAATTATTTCAGGCATTCCCATATACAGCCTCAGTAACCGCATTTTGCCACATGCTTTTCCTTGGTCATCACAAAGGCACGCAGCTGCACTCAGAACGCACACAACAACGAAGACCTAAGAGTAACTTCCACAGACCATTAGCCTAGATGCTGTTGCGATAAATAAAGTCTCTGTCCAATAAGTGCAGTTCTCATGCAGACACACGAAAATGTTTTCACATAATTTTTTTATTACACGTTCTACTTTTTTGTATTATTTAACTTTTGAAAGACTAGATCACAAAAATAATGTATCTGCAAATACTAAATAGCTCAGACATAAAATGGCAATATTTACACAAACAGTTCCTTGCGTTACTAACAGATGGTGTTACATTTACGGAATATTGGCGGATACTTCAAAATCCCTCAAACTGGATTATCATTTGATATTAACAAATACACGAATGAAAAGTATGCTGAGCCACTAACTGTGGTACATAAAAATAAGTGTCTTTAATTCCATGTTGTTGACTTACCTGTGTCGTTACAACCCATACTAAGAATATTGGCGTCCGACTTGGTCTGCGCATGACAAATGAAGTCCACTCATATCTCGTATCTCTGTTACCCTGACGCAAAAACAACGGAGACGGCTCACACTATTAAGTAACTGTTTCTCGTGGGCTAATGGTGCGTGGCTGTTTCTAGATCTTGCACTGTATGCTTATCGCGAAAAATTTCATCGGAATCGATCAAACCATTGACAGTAATTTACCAGTGTGCTGTAAATGTATTCTTGTCCGCCGTAAGAAGACAAAGAAGATGTAATTATAGTCTCATGACAAATTACGTGTAGAAATATTTTGAGCAGTAGAGAGTGTGAGCGCAGATGAATGTGGACCCAGATACGTCCTGCTTTGAAACAGGATATCATCATTCACATATAAGCTCACCTAGAAAAAATGTGTCACCCATTTAAAAGAACACAATGGTCGCTTTATAACAGGTGTAACTGGTGTATAACTTCTACCAGGTGGTTTTATGAGCTTCCACCGCTAACGTTACTCCTGGCAGTATGTGGAGTGTCGACTATCAATAACAATCGATTTCAAATCCGACAGAAGTTGCTGCTATCAATGGGTGCAAGTCCATCTCAGCACGTTTCCCAGCCAACATTTCGAAGGCAACTGCATGCAGCAGGCATCTGGAGTCGGTTACCTAGTACAAGACCATTGACGGCAGCAGCATACACAGTGAGGTGATAAAAGTCATACGACACCTTCTAATATCGTGTAGGATCCTGTTGCGCCTGGCGTAATACAGCTACTCGACATGACATGGTTTCAACTAGTCGTTGGAAGTCCCCTGAGGAAATATTGGGCCATGCTGCCAATATACCCGTCCATAAATGCGAAACAGTTTCCAGTGCAGGATTTTGTGCACGAACTTATTTCTCGATTATGTCCCATAAATGTTGGAGAGGATTCGTGTCGGGCGATCTGGTTAGCCAAATCATTCGCTCGAACTCTCCAGAATGTTCTACAAACCAATAACGAACAATTTTGGCCCGGTGACATGGCGCATTGTCATCCATAAAAAATCCGTCGTTGTTTCGGAACATGGAGCCCATGAATGCCTGTAAATGGACTCCAGGTAGGTGAACATAACCATTTATAGTCAATGATCGGTTCAGTTGGACCAGAGGACCCAGTCCACACCATTATGGAGCCATCACCAGCTTGCACAGTGCCTCGTTGGCAACTTGGGTACGTGGCCCCTTGCGGTCTGCACCATCCTCGAATCCTACCATCAGCCCTTACCATCTGAAATCGGGAGCCCATTAATGCCTGTAAATGGTCTCCAGGTAGGCGAACATAACCATTTATAGTCAGTGATCGGTTCAGTTGGACCAGAGGACCCAGTCCACACCATTATGGAGCCATCACCAGCTTGCACAGTGCCTCGTTGGCAACTTGGGTACGTGGCCCCTTGCGGTCTGCACCATCCTCGAATCCTACCATCAGCCCTTACCATCTGAAATTGGGAGCCCATTAATGCCTGTTTATGATCTCCAGGTAGGCGAACATAACCATTTATAGTCAGTGATCGGTTCAGTTGGACCAGAGGACCCAGTCCACACCATTATGGAGCCATCACCAGCTTGCACAGTGCCTCGTTGGCAACTTGGGTACGTGGCCCCTTGCGGTCTGCACCATCCTCGAATCCTACCATCAGCCCTTACCATCTAAAATCGGGAGCCCATTAATGCCTGTTTATGATCTCCAGGTAGGCGAACATAACCATTTATAGTCAATGATCGGTTCAGTTGGACCAGAGGACCCAGTCCACACCATTATGGAGCCATCACCAGCTTGCACAGTGCCTCGTTGGCAACTTGGGTACGTGGCCCCTTGCGGTCTGCACCATCCTCGAATCCTACCATCAGCCCTTACCATCTGATATTGTGAGCCCACTAATGCCTGTAAATGGTCTCCAGGCAGGCGAACATAACCATTTATAGTCAGTGATCGGTTCAGTTGGACCAGAGGACCCAGTCCACACCATTATGGAGCCATCACCAGCTTGCACAGTGCCTCGTTGGCAACTTGGGTACGTGGCCCCTTGCGGTCTGCACCATCCTCGAATCCTACCATCAGCCCTTACCATCTGATATCGGGAGCCCATTAATGCCTGTAAATGGTCTCCAGGCAGGCGAACATAACCATTTATAGTCAATGATCGGTTCAGTTGGACCAGAGGACCCAGTCCACACCATTATGGAGCCATCACCAGCTTGTACAGTGCCTCGTTGGCAGCTTGGGTACGTGGCCCCTTGCGGTCTGCACCATCCTCGAATCCTACCATCAGCCCTTACCATCTGATATTGAGAGCCCATTATTGCCTGTAAATGGTCTCCAGGCAGGCGAACATAACCATTTATAGTCAGTGATCGGTTCAGTTGGACCAGAGGACCCAGCCCACACCATTATGGAGCCATCACCAGCTTGCACAGTGCCTCGTTGGCAACTTGGGTATGTGGCCCCTTGCGGTCTGCACCATCCTCGAATCCTATCATCAGCCCTTACCATCTGAAATCGGGAGCCCATTAATGCCTGTAAATGGTCTCCAGGCAGGCGAACATAACCATTTATAGTCAATGATCGGTTCAGTTGGACCAGAGGACCCAGTCCACACCATTATGGAGCCATCACCAGCTTGCACAGTGCCTCGTTGGCAACTTGGGTACGTGGCCCCTTGCGGTCTGCACCATCCTCGAATCCTACCATCAGCCCTTACCATCTGAAATCGGGAGCCCATTAATGCCTGTAAATGGTCTCCAGGCAGGCGAACATAACCATTTATAGTCAATGATCGGTTCAGTTGGACCAGAGGACCCAGTCCACACCATTATGGAGCCATCACCAGCTTGCACAGTGCCTCGTTGGCAACTTGGGTACGTGGCCCTTTGCGGTCTGCACCATGCTCGAATCCTACCTTCAGCCCTTACCAACTGAAATCGGGACTCATTTCAGTCATGTAGGGTCCAACAGATAAGTTCAGAGCGCAAGAGAAGCACTGCAGGCGATGTCGAGCTGTTAGCAAAAGCAGTCGCGTCGGTTGTCTGCCGCCATAGCCCATTGAACGCCAAATTTCACCGCATCGTCCTAACGGATACGTTCATCTTACGTCGCATATTGATTTCTGCGGTTATGTCACGCAGTGTTGCTTGTCTGTTAGCACTGACAACTCTGCGCAAACGCCGCTGTTCTCGGTCGTATGAAAAGTCATTAGCCACTGCGTTGCACGCGTTGAGAGGTAATTCCTGAAGTTCTATATCCTCGGCACACGCTTGACACTGTGGATCTCGGAATATTGAATTCCCTAACGATTTCCGAAATGGAATGTCCCATACATCTTGCTCCAACCACCATGCCGCGTTCAAAGTCTGTTAATTCCCGTCGTACCGCCATAATGAGGTCGGAAACCTCTTCACTTCAATCGCCTAAATACAAATGACAGCTCAATGGACTGCCCCTTTGTACTTTGTGTACCCGATACCACTGCCATTTGTATATGTGCATATCGCTACCCTACGACTTTTGTCACTGCAGTGTATAGCTGCACGTCTTGATTGGCCCAAACAAGACAGAAACTGTTGTAAAGGAACTTAATAATTTTTTATTATTGATAAATAGATAGACAGTTATTCGACTCTCGTACCAAAGATTAATGTGAAAAGTATTGAACACAGATGGACAAAAGAAGCTTTACAGTCTTCGTTTATTAGTTTTAGTATTAGTTAATTTTCGTTGTTCTCATGTCCTGGTGATAACACGTGTTGTGTATTTTTATAGTGAAATGGTGTTATACAATTAAAGCAATTCATGGTCAATATGATTTTCTGATTTACGATACCACGGATCCCAGCTCCTGTAACTCTGGGAGATTATTATTATTTTAATTTCACACGGAGAATTATATGGAGGCGACGGTATTCAAGACGGCGCTGTTCCACAATAGAGGTACGTGAATGTGTTCACCTCTTTCCCTTTGTGGCCACCAATGTCAATTTCGATGTATTTGCAGCTACATTCAGAACCTGCAGTGTTACATTTTATTTAATTTGGAAGTCCTATAATTTTCCTTCGTAGATGAATAAATGCAATTTAATCACAATTCCTTTTATCTAGGCCACGGGGAATGATAGTACTTACAAGGGAACCTCCCCGTCGCACCCCCCCTCCCCCCCCCCCCCCTCAGATTTAGTTATAAGTTGGCACAGTGGATAGGCCTTGAAAAACTGAACACAGATAAATCGAGAAAACAGGAAGAAGTTGTGTGGAACTATGAAAAAATAAGTATACAAACTGAGAAGTCAATGCGCAAGATAAGCAACATCAAGGCTAGCGTAAGTTCAGGAGAGCCGTGGTCCGGTGCTTAGCGGGAGCAGCTGCGAAACGAAAGGTCCTTGGTTCAAGTCTTCCCCCGAGCGAAAAGTTTAATTTTTTATTTTCAGACAATTATGAAAGTTCAGGTACTCACACGAAATCAACCTCGCTCTCCAAAATTCCAGGACATGTTCAGATATGCTTGGACGTATGCAGGATTTGACGGTCTACACACGGGAAAATTTGAAAACGTTAAAAACATATGTTTTGACAGAGCACAGGGAAAACTGTGTGACTGTGAAACTGTTATATTCATTTGTTGCAGTTTATGTGACAAACTCTTATGTTTTCATCACTTTTTTGGGAGTGATTATCACATCCACAAGAAAACCTAAATCGGGCAAGATAGAAGAATCTTTTTACCCATTCGCCAAGTGTACAAGTTAGGTGAGTCGACAACATATTCCTGTCATGTGACGCACATGCCGTCACCAGTGTCGTATAGAATATATCAGACGTGTTTTCCTGTGGAGGAATCGGTTAACCCATGACCTTGCAATCAAATGTTTTCGGTTCCCATTGGAGAGGCACGTCCTTTCGTCTACTAATCGCACGGTTTTGCGGTGCGGTCGCAAAACACAGACACTAAACTTATTACAGTGAACAGAGACGTCAATGAACGAACGGACAGATTATAACTTTGGGAAAATAAAGAAAGTAAACTTTCCACTCGAGGGAAGACTTGAACCAAGGACCTCTCGTTCCGCAGCTACTCAAGGTAACCACGGGACCACGGCGCTCCTGAGCGCACATTGTCCTTGATGTTGCCTACCTTGTTCATGGGCTACTCAGTTTGTATATTTTCCTTATTTTTTTCGTTGTTCCACACAACTTCTTCCTGTTTTCTCGATTGATCTGTGTTCAGTTTTTCAAGGCCTATCCACTGTGCCAACTTATAACTAAATCTGAAGGGGGTGCGATGGGGAGGTTTCCTTGTTAAAACGTACGTGCCTGTATCCCGATCGTACGACCGCATACAACTGAGTGTGTGTGGTGTCACCGCCAGACACCACACTTGCTAGGTGGTAGCCTTTAAATCGGCCGCGGTCCGTTAGTATACGTCGGACCCGCGTGTCGCCACTATCAGTGATTGCAGACCGAGCGCCGCCACACGGCAGGTCTAGAGAGACGTCCTAGCACTCGCCCCAGTTGTACAGCCGACTTTGCTAGCGATGGTTCACTGACAAATTACGCTCTCATTTGCCGAGACCATAGTTAGCATAGCTTTCAGCTACGTCATTTGCTACGACCTAGCAAGGCGCCATTATCAATTGCTATTTATCTTGTGATGCATGTACCGTCAGACCGATGTTCACCAATTATGGATAAAAGTTAAGTATTCCAGAAGCTACGTACTATTTTTGCTACTATAAAGACCTTGTCCTGTTCCAGATCTCACGCCATCTTGCGTGAGCTTAAACGCGTGCCCTTCGGCCTCCCGTCCTAGTGGATTGGCTGTCTTGCCAGTCCACGAAAGTGTGTACCGACGGAACTATATTTATGACCCATTTCTCTTACGGTATTTTTTCTTATTTTGTGACACTCACTCGCGAATGTACGTGTCCTGTTATATTCTGGAGTCAGTCCGGCGTAGGCTATAATAACGTTACTTGTAATATCCAGTGGCTTAGTTTCCTCAATTGACGCCCGCATCTCGTGGTCGTGCGGTAGCGTTCTCGCTTCCCACGCCCGGGTTCCCGGGTTCGATTCCCGGCGGGTCAGGGATTTTCTCTGCCTCGTGATGGCTGGGTGTTGTGTGATGTCCTTAGGTTAGTTAGGTTTAAGTAGTTCTAAGTTCTAGGGGACTGATGACCAAAGATGTTAAGTCCCATAGTGCTCAGAGCCATTTGAACCATTTTTTGAACCTCCACAATTTAACAGGACGGTTACACTGTGTAGCGGATAACTCGAGGTATAGTATGATATGACGAGTCCTTTCTTCTGTTAAAGTTCGGACAGCGTATATACCTAGAAGAGTCAGTCAATATATTGCTTCCTCCTACATATATCTCGCGAAAGGACCATGAAGATAAAATTAGAGAAATTGGAGCCCACACGGAGGCTTACCAGCAGTCCTTCATCCCTCGAACCATACGTTACTAGAGCAGGAAAACTGGGAAGTGACAGTAGTCCTAAAGAACCTTTCGCCACATGTGCTTTGCGGAGTGTAGGTTTAGATGCAGTTACCGCTACTTTACCTTTTGAAATTATGAAAGTAAACGAATGCACCGACGGCAGTATGCGGCTTTAATCCGCAATATGTGCATGTGTATTTCTGACAAGAAACATAACAAAAATAGAGCCGAAATTACTGTTGTGGTTTCTACCAAGAGATTCACTGCCTTGGACTGAGAAAAAGTCAGAATTGTTAATATTAAACGATACTACAAGTTGTATAGGATGACTAAGATACTTCACAGCAGAACAAGCTAACTGGCATTCATCTCCATATGATTTACTAAAATTTTGTCTCACTCAGTCATAACGAATTAGTCTTTCCTTTCTTACACACACACACACACACACACACACACACACACACACACACACACACACACGTTTCATGCCTGAAAATGCGTTGAGAAACTAAAAAACTAAACTAAGCTCCTCCCGAACAGGCCGTGACGGCCCAGTGGTACCGACCGACCACCGTCTCATCCTCAGACCACAGGCGTCACTGGATGCGGATATGGAGGGGCATGTGGTCAGCACACCGCTCTCCCGGCGGTATATCAGTTTCCGAGACCGCAGCCGCTACTTCTAAATCAAGTAGCTCCTCAGTTTGCCTCACAAGGGCTGAGTGCACTCCGCTCGCCAACAGCGCTCGGCAGACCGTATGGTCACCCATCCAAGTACTAGCCCAGCCCGACAGCGCTTAACTTCGGTGATCTGACGGGAACCGGTGTTATCACTGCGGCAAGGCCGTTGGCCCTGAGAAACTAAACTTAATAAAAAAATTTGCTCCACCTTCGTGACTCAAAGAGTTTGTTTTAACTGATTGTCAATGTCAGCTGCTCGGTAGAGTCAACACCGACTCAAAGGAAGGCCTCGGCGCTTGTTGGTGACGTCGCGTCAGCTAGGCACGGCGAACGCCAGGTCTGTTGCAGGTATACTCATAATGGTGGTGTCTCTCTCTCTCTCTGACACAGGAAAATGTGAAACTATTGGCGGTAGTTGACCAACACACACTGTTCTGAGAGATTTCTGCAATCAATTAATTGTGCAATTCATTACACGTCTTAACAAATAGTGTACTCCTGAACTTAAATTTCCACCTGTTTGAAGGATTGACATACAAAAACATCTTCATGGTCCAGCAGCAACAGAATTCGTGCTGCTTTACCTTATTTGTAAATCTGATGAAGTTACGTTTGTACCGGGTTGCTTTTACAAGAAACTGTGAACATATTGGTGCTCTTCTTTAGGTGCCTTGGTTGACTAAGGGGTGAGGAGCACTGAATGTTAATGAAATATCTTGCGATTGTCCACGTTGGGGGAGGGGGTGTGGGACAGAAGAAGAGACAAAAGAGAGATACTTGTTTTATCAAATAATTTTTTTTTATCTCATAAAGTTTCTCCTTTCAGTTGCAAGAGGGGAATATTTATCTTTTCTAATGTCCATGTTTAAAAACGTGTCAGCTCAGCAGTATTTTCGATGTATGAAGCTATTTTGCTTCCTGTTTAGAATTCCTTTCGTTGAAAACGACTGTAATCTAATGACTGGCAACAGTTGGACATTTACACATGTAAATTAGTTCACATTTCCAGTGACGATGTCAAACGAAAATAAATAAATAAATAAATAAAAGAAACAAGTTAATTGTAAGGGGGTTGGGGTAAGTTTAGATAACAAAATGGATCAAGTAAATATAGTTACTTGAATGTAAACTTTCAGAAGCTTGTAATGGGGCAAAGTTCAAGTGGCTCTAAGCACTATGGGACTTAACATCTGAGGTCATCAGTCCCCTAGACTTAGAAACTACTTAAACCTAACTAACCTAAGGACATAACACACATCCATGCCCGAGGCAGGATTCAAACCTGCGACCGTAGCAGGCGCGGGGTTCCGGACTGAAGTGCCTGGAACCGCTCGGCCACCGCGGCCGGCGCAATGGGGCAAAGCATCTTCTCATATTGATCTACGTTTGTTTCGACAGGATTCAGTAATACACAGCTGTGATCTTCATTTGTAGCTTTACGATAGTAAGAAAATCTTCCAACTAAATAAAACTGCAGAATCAAAAACAATACCAAACAGTTTGTCCAAAAATAAGAGATTCATAGTGATAAGCACGCCCAGGCGCTTCTGCCTGCAACAGACCTGGCGTTCGCCGTGCCTAGCTGACCTGACGTCACCAACAAGCGCCGAGGCCTTCCTTTGAGTCGGTGTTGGTAGAGTGCACAGTGCCTCCAATTGCGAACAGGACAGTGTGGCTTGTAATACTGTTCAGACTCTCATCACGCCGTAAAGGGTCATTCCATACTTCATTATGAGCGCAGTGTCACTTTCCGACAAGATAGTGCGTCGACACAGGAACTGCGACTGAACAGACCTCGGAAGGCCAAACGGTACTGACTGACCGCCGCGTCATCCTCAGACGATAGGAGTCACTGCGAGCGGATACGGAAGGGCGTGTGGTCAGCACACCGCTCTCCCGGCCACAGTAAGTGTTCGTGGCCACAGCCACTACTTCCCAAATGATTGGCTCGACAACTGCTAGTCCATCCAAATGCTAGTCAAGCCCGACAGCGCTTAACTTCGGTGATCTGACGGAATCCGGTGTTATCATTGCAGCAAGGCTGTTGACTATCTAGACATAATCTTAGCTGATCCATTATGTACCGTGGGACAACGGCTGGCATGCACTCCTTGATGTAATAATTTACCAACAGCCGTATGTATTGTAGATGTATTGACGGATCCAGTTATATGGCTCCTTCCGTGTATAGCGTTTTTACGACTACGACGTGTGGGGCCTGAAGATGGCATCAGTGTAATGCTGAAACTGGTAGCACATAAGAAGTTCATAAAATAAATTTCTACTGTACATACGGCTGTTGGTAAATTATTACATCTTGGAGAATCTAGACATAAAGTTGCCCGCTGAGTTGGTGTTGACCACAGCGACGTCATTAAAACATTCAGTGGCAATCGCGGACACACGACATTGACCATCTGCCTCATAGTGGTCTCCCACGGTCATCAACACCGGCTGATGACAACTACCAACAAATTATGACTCGTAGGTACAACGAGGTGAGTGTCAGAGATCTGCCTTTTTGTAAGCAGTTATGAGGTTTGCGTCTTCGCAGACAGCACGCAACCATTTTCACACGATCAGTTTGGCCTCCAAGTGTCCATTACGAGCAACATTGCAGACCCGCGGCTGTTGGAGAAAGTGGACGTGGGAACTCCTGGAACTGAAACTGGATCAGTGGTGACAGGCTTTCTTCGCCGACGAAACACAAATTGTCTGACGCCTTATAATCGCCGTAGGAGAGTGTGGAGCCGAACAGGTAGTAATGCACTTTTCAGGCATGAAGTCACATGTGTTCAGAAGAGACGTTCTATAAGTAATGGAACACTTTTTTTTTCTGGGCCAAGTTCATTTGAAAACATGCGGAATCTGTTGTGGGACTGAGCATGTTTGTGATCAGTTCAGACTTAGAGTGCGTCGTTGAAAGTGTCTTCCACACATAGTGATTGAACTCAGAAGCTCGCTGTCTAATAAGACTGGGACAGACATCCGCAGCATCGCTTCAACCACTTTATACTGAAATAGTAAACACCTTTCTCCAAAGCTGTTTCACAGAGAAATACCGCACTGCAGTTCTTTCTCTAAACCCTCGCACGAACGAAAAAATGGCTGACATCGAAATAAGTGTCCAAGGAATAGAAAATCAGTTGAAATCACTCAACAGAGGAATGTCCACTGGACCTGACGGGATACCAATTCGATTCTACACAGAGTACGCGAAAGAACTTGCTCCCCTTCTAACAGCCGTGTACCGCAAGTCTCTAGAGGGACGGAAGGTTCCAAATGCGTGGAAAAGAGCACAGGTAGTTCCAGTTTTCGAGAAGGGTTGTCGTGCAGATGCGCAAAACTATAGGCCTATATCTCTGACATCGATCTGTTGTGGAATTTTAGAACATGTTTTTTGCTCGCGTATCATGTCATTTCTGGAAACCCAGAATCTATTCTGTAGGAATCAACATGGATTCAGGAAACAGCGATCGTGAGAGACTCAACTCGCTTTATTTGTTCATGAGACCCAGAAAATATTAGATACAGGCTCCCAGGTAGACGACATTTTCCTTGACTTCCGGAAGGCGTTCGATACAGTTCCGCACTGTCACCTGATAAACAAAGTAAGAGCCTACGGAATATCAGACCAGCTGTGTGGCTGGATTGAAGAGTTTTTAGCAAACAGAACACAGCATGTTGTTCTCAATGGTGAGACGTCTACAGAAGTTAAAGTAACCTCTGGCGTGCCACAGGGGAGTGTTATGGGACCATTGCTTTTCACAATATATATAAATGACTTAGTAGACAGTGTCGGAAGTTCCATGCGGCTTTTCGCGGATGATGCTGTAGTATACAGAGAAGTTGCAGCATTAGAAAATTGTAGCGAAATGCAGGAAGATCTGCAGCGGATAGGCACTTGGTGCAGGGAGTGGCAACTGACCCTTAACATAGACAAATGTAATGTATTGCGAATACATAGAAAGAAGTATCCTTTATTGTATGATTATATGATAGCGGAACAAACACTGGTAGCAGTTACTTCTGTAAAATATCTGGGAGTATGCGTACGGAACGATTTGAAGTGGAATGATCATATAAAATTAATTGTTGGTAAGGCGGGTGCCAAGTTGAAATTCATTGGGAGAGTCCTTAGAAAATGTAGGAGGTGGCTTACAAAAACTCGTTCGACCTATACTTGCTTATCAGTGTGGGATCCGTACCAGGTCGGGTTGACAGAGGAGATAGAGAAGATCCGAAGAAGAGCGGCATGTTTCGTCACAGGCTTATTTGGTAAGCATGATAGCGTTAAGGAGATGTGGCAGACTCTGCAAGAGAGGCGCTCTGCATCGCGGTGTAGCTTGCTGTCCAGGTTTCGAGAGGGTGCGTTTCTGGATGAGGTATCGAATATATTGCTTCCGCCTACTTATACCTCCCGAGGAGATCACGAATGTAAAATTAGAGAGATTCGAGCGCGCACGGAGGCTTTCCGGCAGTCGTTCTTCCCGCGAACCATACGCGACTGGAACAGGAAATGGAGGTAATGACAGTGGCACGTAAAGTGCCCTCCGCCACACACCGTTGGGTGGCTTGCTGAGTATAAATGTTTGATATAGATGTTATGGACAGCACGTAAGGTGCATCCGAGCATGTTACAATACTTGTCCTGCAGTTAAACGGTACTGATTGATACACAGCAGCAGATTTTGATTTCACAAATGTGCTCCTTGGAACAGATTGTCTTTACTTTGGTTAATACTTTGATTTGACAGGTTTGCTATAGTTAAGCTTTCGCTACTTGAGCCAGTGTGGACGGAAAACGATTTACCTTTTGGGTACCTAACTGTACAGGAATGATGCTCTGCTGTGTGCTGCAGGATATGCGTTGTTAGAAACGTTAGTGTCATGACTTGCCGTTAGGCGCCGGTGACTAAGCATCCACTCGGACCCCAATTACCAAGATATGCAGCGTGAACGGCACACGTTACTGTGATCTGCTTAGCCAACATTTGTTCTCTGCCCAACGGGAGAGAGACCCTTCGGACTCACCTGTTTTGGTGCACGATGGAACTCCTTCTCACATTGCCCGTGAAATCACTCGGTTACTCCGTAACACATTTGGAGAAAACCGAACCATTGACAGATCTTTCTAAAGTGCGTGGCCAGATCTCCCGATTTAAACCCTTGTGATTTCTGGTTGTGCGGTTATTCGGAGGACAGGGTTTATCAACGGAGACTAAGGCGCGATAGAGGTTGAAATTGTGCATAGTGATGGAGGTAGCCAATATTCCACCTGAGTAAAAAATGGCTCTAAGTGTTGTGGATTGGCAAGACAGCCAACCCACTATGAGAGGAAGCCGAAAGGCACGCGTTTTAGCTCACGCAGGCTGGCGTGAGGTCTGGAACAGGTGAGACTAACAAAAAACTTACGTAGGTTCTGGAATACTTAACTTTAATCCATAATTGGTGAACATCGCTCTTGACGGTACATGTTTTGCAGCATCAATAGTAACTGGTAATGGCGCCTTGCTAGGTCGTAGCAAATGACGTAGCTGAAGGCTATGCTAACTATCGTCTCGGCAAATGAGAGCGTATTTTGTCAGTGAACCATCGCTAGCAAAGTCAGCTGTACAACTGGGCGAGTGCTAGGAAGTCTCTCTAGACCTGCCGTGTGGCGGCGCTCGGTCTGCAATCACTGATAGTGGCGACACGCGGGTCCGACGTATACTAACGGACCGCGGCCGATTTAAAGGCTACCACCTAGCAAGTGTGGTGTCTGGCGGTGACACCACACTAAGCGCTATGGGACTTAACATCTGAGGTCATCGGTCCCCTAGACTTAAAACTACGTAAACCTAACTGATCTAAGGACATCACACAAATCCACGCCCGAGGCAGGATGCGAACCTGTGACCGTAGCAGCAGCGTGGTTCCGGACTGAAGCGCCTAGAACTGCTCGGCCACAACGGCTGGCTTACACGTGAGTAGTTTTGGGCAGCAGTAGACCAATCTTTAGTGCGGTTCCTGGCTTTCCTGAATGCGTATTGTCGTCACACTGAGCAACATACCAGGAACGTAAACATAGTACGCAATTAACGAATTTTATCCTCTTATATGAAGACTAAAATTTGTTTCTGTCAGTATTTTATCCGTTATTTCTCTTCCGCATGTCTTTCAAATGCTGCCACAATGTTTCATTGGCCTACGGTCACTCTTATTTCATAGGAGTCCTCTCAAGTACCGAAAGTTTAATTTTACTTACCCTGTATTTCACCGGAAAGTTTTGTTTGTTTCATGAACTTAGCTTGTCAGTTTCTAGTTTCTTGAATCTCAACCCACTCATGATCCCAGATGTGCAGATGGTGAACACTTTTTAAGATAGTTTTTTTAAGCTATTATCAGATTTCTGCAGACGGATTACGACTTTCTTCATTGTGGCTGCAATGTAGATTCAAGCCTCCATTATTATTTAAATTCACATAATTAAATTACAGATGCGGATATGCTTGATTTCACATTTACCTTTTATCTCTCTTTCCCATAAGGGTTTTGACACAAAATGCTAACGAAACGAGAAGATTCAGTGGTTATGAGAATGGAGTCACATACCGAAGAAGAAAGTTTCATATATCGGTATAACTTGTGAGATTTAGATTTTCCGTTGTTTTCCTAAATAGTTAGAGCCGTTTTCAGCGCTGTTTCCTCCAAAAGGCTAACACCTATTCAATTCTTTAGCCCTCTCCTCTTCCTCTCTTCCTGCTGAGCTAGTGTACAGACTTTAATCATTTTGAAGGCGAAGATACACTAAACTCTAACACCCCGATCTGCTGGCTTGCATCCGGAGAAATATAATTTAGTTAGAAAAAGAAAACTAATGTATAATAGACGCCTCTCTTACTACAATAGATGTTTCAGTAAGTTGCATTTAAACGTTCTGTGCTACTTTTTTCACTGTCACCTGGTTCATTTTTTACTCATTCCAAATTTATTTTATTAAGGATAAAATATACCCTGGATAATTTATAATGCATTTTACATTCCTTCAAAAATAGCATGAAATCAGAGTAGAACCGTTACTATTATTGAATGTCTGTTAAATACGTCTTTGCAACTGTAATAAAATGCATATTTTTGTTACCTTTTACTGAAACAAAACATCACCACTTGTCTGTAACGAAATATATTTACAATCTGGAAGCTTTCTAGATCGAAAAACAGTTCATTACAAAAAAAATTACTTTACTTGCCGCATTTCTGTCCTGTTTTCTGCCCGTATTTCTGTCTGATCATAAAAAATTGTCTCTTAGCATGTTTTTGATGTATTCCTTCATTTGGCACTGTTGGCTTCTGCCTAATACCAGATTATCAACAGCAATGACAATACTCAAAAACCATTTAAGTTATCATAAAGATTATAACAAATTAAAAGTCAAGAATGATGGAGTGTTTATTTTCCGTTGTTATAATTTTTATGATAATTTGAATGGTTACTGAGTGGTTGGTGGGTTTGGAGAGTAGAGGGACCAAACTACAGGGTCAACATTCCGGTTATTGAGTGTTGTTGTTGTTCGTAATGTCTCTGAGCTGTGGTTCCCTCCCAGAAGGTTGGTTTTAACACCACATTGATTTGCACAACAAGGCATTTTTTTATGTTTAACACAACGCAGTTTAGAACCATTACTATTTTTTGTATCTTTCTCGGTAAACATGTCTCCGTGTGTTTGGTGTGGTAGCGTTACCAATTTAACCGTTACTTTTCCTTTGATCTAAAATTTTTCTCTTACTCTGAAGTTAATCATATGTGTGTTATGTCATTCAATTATATCACTAATTATTTATTTAACGTTTAAGAGAATTTAAGGAGTAGTGATGAAGTTGAACGTGAAGGTTTAAATAGTGAGTAGTAGTGGGTTGGAGGGGGGGGGGGGAGGAGGAGGAGAGACAAGGAGAAAAAAGATGAGTGACCAGTGAATGCAAAGAAGGGGAATGGAGAATGGAGAAATCGAGGAAGAAGGGGTGAGATAGTTGCAAAGACGGATTCAAAATACCTTAATAAAAGCGTCATATTTTCATTACGTATATTTCTAGTTGAAAGCACTTACAGCCGCGTGTTGCCTTTTGAGAGAGAAGTCCAACCAATTTCATCAGTGAGCTCTTCTTCATTACCGAAGGGAGAATCGCTGCACCGTGCGAGCCACTACATGAAAAAGACACAAAGTTAAATAAATGTTTTACAGCCAGGACACGGAGTAACTTTCTCCATTTAAACTACTAATGGCCAGAAGCCAAACGAAAGTACTGGGGATAAATCCGCTTCAGTTTGCATCAGACGGGTTTTCGCGGAACAAAGTTTAGTATAATATAATTCACATCGTAACTGCTGGAATTAAGTTGCCATGTAGCAGACACCAAATTACCTGAAATTACATCTCGTCTAGTAGCACCATACTCAGCCACTAAGTGTATTTTGACGCAAATGTTACAACGGCACTGAACTGAGCCACCTGTCGATTTAGATAATTAAAAGGGACACTAAAAAAATCCGTCAGATTTCAGCAAACTAAAATCCAAACGCCTGCCTGTGTATAAACGTGGCTGCAGTCTTTCCAATAATTCAGTTCTAAAGGTCATTTATCGCAAAGTAATTAGACGGCTAAAGCCTCACCTGTCTGTATAAACAGAAATTAAGGGTTATCTGAGCTATAATCTTGTTATGAATGATTTATTTCTGTTCTGCTTGCTTTTAATTCCTACCTTCCAGTTCAAAGGAAAAGCTTCCTTTCCCTCTCCTACTTCATTACGGGGTGCTGAGTTTAAGCCAAATGCAACGTATTTGAGAGGGTCAGCGTACTCCTATATTTTCCAGCCGACCCAGATTTCCCTTGACTTCCATAAATCATTTGAGACGTTCGCGGGGATGTTTCGTTTTACAGCTTACCACGTTTCCTTTCCCGAACGGCCACCTGCTAATTTATAACAATCGCTGTTAATACCTCGATGCTATGTTACTCTCGTTTCTTAGTTTTTTATAAAATCATATTTAGCTGATGATGAACATGTTGGTATAATAAAAATGCTATAAAGACTGTAGGCGTAATTTGTTATTAAGTTTCCTGCATATGTTCCTGTCTCCGTTTACTATGAGAAGCCGTTATGGCTACCGTGAAGTCAACTTTATAGTTTATTTTCGACACTTAAATAGCACCCAACACAGTGGTTCCCAATCTGGGGTAATTATCCCCTGAGGAGTAAACTGAAATTTTCTGAGAGTTAAAAACAAAAGAATTCGATTGTGTTACGGTTACGAAGCTAAACTGTTTTTTAAGGATCGTTATTACTATTTCGTAAGATTGTAATACTGATTTTCCCACGCCCGGGTTCCCGGGTTCGATTACCGGCGGGGTCAGGGATTTTCTCTGCCTCGTGATGACTGGGTGCTGTGTGCTGTCCTTAGGTTAGTTAGGTTTAAGTAGTTCTAAGTTCTAGGGGACTGATGACCATAGCTGTTAAGTCCCATAGTGCTCAGAGCCATTTGAACCATTTTGTAATACTGATTACTAAGTTTCCAGTCCTTATCTTTCTTTCATATTCAAGCGTTAACCCGTGACACGATTTGGTTGACGGTAAAGCTCATGAAACGCATGTATGAGCAGCTGCTACTCACATTTTCCACTTTCCACACAACATATTGCATTGTGCCATGTTTCTATGACAATAAAATACAGACGTACACATCTCATATACTTTAATATCTCATCAAAATGCATTTTCTGAGTTGCATGTGTTTCCCGCAATGAAACATAAATTGCTTCATTATTCATTTGACAATGGATAATGCATCTAACTGACGGCCTGGCGTAACAGTAACTACACTGTGATCAAAAGTATCCGGACACCTGTCTGAAAATGACTTACAAGTTTCTGGCGCCCTCCATCGGTAATGCTGGAATGCAAAATGGTGTTCGCCCACCCTTAGCCTTGATGACAGCTTCCGCACTCGCAAGCATACGTTCAATCAGGTGCTGGAAGGTTTCTTGGGGAATGGCAGCCCATTCTTCATGGAGTGCTGCACTGAGGAGAGGTACCGATGTCGGTCGGTGAGGCCTGGCACGAAGTCGGCGTTCAAGACGTCCAAAAAGTGCTCTGTAGGATTCCCGCCAGGACTCTTTGCAAGCCATTCCGTTACAGGGATGTTATTGTCGTGTAACCACTCCCCAAAAGGCCGTGCATTATGAACAGGTGCTCGATCGTGTTGAAAGATGCAATCTCCCTAATTGCTCTTCAAGAGTGGGAAGCAATAAGTTGCTTAAAACATTAATTTAGGCTTGTGCTGTGATATTGCTATCCAAAACAACAAGGGGTGTAAGCCCCCTCCATGGAAAACACGACGTCACCATAACACTACCGCCTCCGACTTTTACTGTAGGCTCTATACACTCTGGCAGATGACATTCACCGGGCATTCGGGGGAGGACGACGGTTCAATCCCGCGTCCGGCCATCCTGATTTGGGTTTTCCGTGATTTCCCTAAATCACTCCAGGCAAATGCCGGGATGGTTCCTCTGAAAGGGCACGGCCGACGTCCTTCCCCATCCTTCCCTAATCCGGTGAGACCGATGACCACGCTGTCTGGTCTCCTTCCCCAAACAACCAACCAACCAACCACCGGGCATTCGCCATACCAACACCCTGCCATCGGATCGCCACATTGTGTACTTTTTTACCACTGTCCACACCAAGCGAGGCATCGTTTGTCACTTACTGGCGTGATTTGTGGATTATGAACAGCCACTCGACCAAGATATCAAAGTTTTCTCACCCCCCGCCTAACTATCATAGTACTTGCAGGGGATCCTGATGGAGTTTGGAATTCCTGTGTGATGATCTGGATAGATGTCTGCCTGTTACACATTACGAGCCTCTCCAACTGTCGGCGGTCTCTGGCAGTCAACAGACGAGGTCGGCCTGTACGCTTTTGTGCTGTAAGTGTCCCTTCACGTTTCCACTTCACTATCACTTCTGAAACAATGGACCTAGGGATGTTTAGAAGTGTGCAAATGTCGCGTACAGATGTATGACACAAGTGACACCGAATCACCTGACCACGTTCGAAGTCCGTGAGTTCCGCGGAGCGCCCCATTCTGCTCTTTCACGATGTCTAATGACTACTGAGGTTGCTGATATGGAGTACCTGGCAGTAGGTGGCAGCACAATGCACCTAGGGTCTTCCAGCTTCTTCTAGTTCAGAAGTACGGAGTCCAGGAATGAAGTAATTTACAAGCAGTAAGTGTAGAACACGCATTTTAATTCGGTTGCCTTTGAATGGGGAAGCATAGTGTGGCTGAATCAAGGTCGCTAGGGAGCGGAGTGGTGCTGAGGCTGCATATTTTGTAACAAGTGTCTATCCTCAGTGCGGGTAGTTTGCTTTCTTTTCTGAAGAGAAGTTACAGGTAACACTAGCGATGCACTGCTAAGTGCTTCATCATTCTATAAAAATGGTTTTTAGAAATACGCAGAACTATTAGTTCATTATGTTGTAAAACCCCTACAGAAACTAACTGATGTCATTCTAAACACCAAAGTGATCAAACATTTTTTTGTTTCATTCTAAAACCTTGTTCTGCACTAATGTTGATGACGTTGGAGGTGGGAGAGGGGGAACGAACTAGCTATTATCTGACTGCACTCAGGGGTAATGGCCTCAGAAAGGTTGGAAAACTCTGGTCCAGTAGGTATTACAGACGTATTTGTTACTTGATATCACGGGCAGTACTGAAGTTTTTACAGTGAAGAATAAATTAAATTAAGGGAACAATCGATAATGTCCCTGTTTTTGGGAGTCTCAGTCATGTTTAACTAAGTAATAACTCTTTCACTATTTCACTAATCTTTTATTTCCTTTCGGATATCGTGACAGTTTTGGCTCTGTAGCAGCTTGCAAGAGATTCTGCGATCAACATAAACGTTCCAGCTGTAGTACTTTACCATAATATCACAGTTTACACCTTGAAAATTCGTACTGACTATACTGTCAACAAGAAGTAGTCAAGGACATCGTATGCAGCAACATCTGGCCATGTTGAGATAATGTTGCCAATGTATAAGATTGGGACCTGCAGTCTATACATACCAGTACTGTGATACCTCCTCAGCGAAGCAGTCATGGAAACAGCCATCCTTCTGTATTGGGAGCGGAGCATATAAGTAATAAACGTTTCAGTGTATTGAAAATTCTTGCTGTATGCTTACTATTACAATATTGAGCGAGTATAACGTATTTATTTCCTCGTTGTTTATATAAATCACGGATATGGATGTCCTTTACGTCAGCATCATTGAAACTCTCGCATCACAACATATTAGCCAATACAGAAGTCAAACTCAATTTAATTCTGATTTCTACGCGATACGTCGTGCAGTTTGTCATTTGTCTGGAAGTTTATGCCCCAGAAAACAGAAAATGGCAAAGCAGCAATGGCTAGAGGGAAAGTGAAATGCTGTTGAAGCACGCATAACTATGGGAGCCGTAAGTGTCGTCTACGAGAAAGATTAAGAGACCTTTGGAGAAAGGAAAAGTAGAGGATCAACAGCGCAGGCAGCAATACGGTACTAAGCAAGTAAGAGAAGGCTAAAAGATGGAAGCAATATACGGGATGAAACAAAAATGTACGGGACAAATTGGAGGACACATTCCTCACACGTAGACGAAGAAATCATGTTATATAAACATGGATCTAGAAACACATTGTTTCCATATTACCAGCTCATTTTCTAAAACTCATTAATCATGACAAACATACACGAAAATAATGCACAAGAATACCACAAGCAACTCTTTCTCACAGGAGATGTTCAATAAGCACTCCTTGAGCATTGATACATTCATCAACCAGCCGTCGTCATCAATCTCGGATGCGCTGGAATACTGTGTATGGGTTTGCAGCCTTCCATAATACGGGACATAGAGAGTCTGAACCTCTTGTACAGGGCTTCCATATACAAGAGCTTTCAAATGCTGTCACAAATAAAAGTCCAGTGGGTTTAGGTCCGGAGAGAGTGGAGGCCAGACAACTGGGCGACCTCCACCTATACATGTGTTGGGGGTTGGGTTGTTTTGGGGAAGGAGACCAGACAGCGAGGTCATCGGTCTCATCAGATTAGGGAAGGACGGGGAAGGAAGTCGGCCGTGCCCTTTGAAAGGAACCATCCCGGCATTTGCCTGGAGCGATTTAGGGAAATCACGGAAAACCTAAATCGGGATGGCCGGACGCGGGATTGAACCGTCGTCTTCCCGAATGCGAGTCCAGTGTCTAACCACTGCGCTACCTCGCTCGGTCATACATGTGTTATTTAGAAGCCGACGGACATTAAAACTAAAATGAGGAGGTGCGCCATTGTGCATGAAGTCTATGTTTCGTCGCATAGCTAAAGTCACATCTGCTATCAGATCAGGCAGAACATTCTCTATGAAATTATAACAACTTCGTCTGTTGAGCCGAGGTGAAAGAAAGTGAGACTCTACCAAACAGTCGCCAACAACGCCGGCCCAAAATTTGATAGAAAATCTTTGTTCGTTTGCGGGAGGGCTTACATCTGCCCATACATGTCGATAGTGAAACTTTTCAATCTGATCTCAGCGAAACTCATTGGAGAACATGAGTTATAACATGAAAACAAAGAATTTTCACACCCACGTTCATTTAACATAATTTCCTCGTTTACATTTGAGGAACGTGTCCTGCATTTTGTGCCGTACGTTTTTGTTACACCCTGTATATGAGGGTTACACAATGGAAACGAATTTGAATTGTATCGAAAGGAATGGGGGAAGTAGATGAAGATGAGATTGTAGACATGATATTCCGAGAAGAATTTGGCAGAGCACTGAAAGATTTAAATCGAAACAAGACGCCTGAAGCAGATGACATTCCTTCAGAATTATCGTTATCGTTGGGAAAATATAACGTAACAAAGCTGTTCCACGTCGTATGGGAGCTACACATATCAAAAAAAGTTTTCATCACCCCAGTTCCAATAACTCCTGAAGATAGACGTTGGCTGTGGGTATTCAATCACAGACACAGTCCCTTTGGCTGTTCCGAGATGTCAGTAAACCCACCCAAAGATATTAACAACCATGCTTGTTACTTTGTGCAAGGGAAGTGTCCATGTGTCTCGTAATGAGCCAAAGTGATGTTGTTCGGACATGAAAGAGATACAGAGAGACAGGAACTGTCGATGACATGCCTCGCTCAGGCCGCCTAAGGGCTACTACTACAGTGGATTACCGCTACCTACGGATTGTGGCTCGGAGGAAACCTGACAGCAGCGCCACCATGTTGAATAATGCTTTTCGTGCGGCCTTAGAACGTCTTTTTACGACTCAAACTGAGCGCAATAGGCTGCATTAGGTGCAGCTACACTCCCGACGTCCATGGCGAGGTCCATATTTGCAACTACGACACCATACAACACGGTACAGATGTGCCCAACAACATGCCGAAGGGACAGCTCAATATTGTCATGACGTTCTCTCCACCGATGAGTGTCGCATATGCCTTCAACCAGACAATCGTCGGAGACGTGTTTGGAGGCAAACCCGTCAGGCTGGACGCCTTAGGCACACTGTCCAGCGAGTGCAGCGAGGTGGAGGTTCCCTGCTGTTTTGGGGTGGCATTATGTGCGGCCGACGTATGCCGCTGGTGGTCATGGAAGGAGCCGTAACGGCTATACGATACGCGAATGCCATCCTTCGACCGATAGTGCAACCATATCGGCAGCATATTGGCGAGGCATTCGTCTTCATGAACGACAATTCGCGCTCCCATCGTGCTCATATAGTGAATGACTTATTTCAGGATAACGACATCGCTCGACTAGAGTGGCCAGCATGTTCTCCAGACATGAACGCTATCGAACTTGCCTGGGATGGATTGAAAATGGCTGTTTATGAACGACGTAACCCACCAATCACTCTGAGGGGTCCACGGCGAATCGCCGTTGAGGAGTGGGACAATCTGGACCAATAGTGCCTTGATGAACCTGTGGATAGTATGCCACGACGAATACAGGCATGCATCAATGCAAGAGGACGTGCTAGTGAGTGTTAGAGGTACCGATGTATACAGTGATCTGCACCACCACCTCTGAAGGTCTCGCTGTATGGTGGAACAACATGCAATAAAAAGGGCGGAAATGATGTTTAGGTCCATCTCCATTCCAATTTGTGTACAGGTTCCGGAACTTTCGGAACCGAGGTGATGCAAAACTTTTTTTGATGTGTGTAAGACAGGTGAAATAACATCTGACTTAAAGAAAAACGTAACAATTCCATCTGCCAAAAATGCAGGCGCTGAGACCTCTGAGTATTACATAACCATCAGTTTAATTACTCATGGTTTCAAAATACAGACAGTGTGGTTTACTGTAAAAGTTCGCGAGCCAGCGTGGCCGAGCGGTTCTAGGCACTACAGTCTGGAACCGCGCGACCGCTACGGTCGCAGGTTCGAATCCTGCATCGGGCGTGGATGTGTGTGATGTCCTTAGGTTAGTTAGGTTTAAATAATTCTAAGTTCTTCGGGACTCATGACCTCAGAAGTTAAGTCCCATAGTGCTCGGTGCCATTTGCAAAAGTTCCTAGAAGAGTCAATCAATATATTACTCCACCAGCGTATATCTTGAAGGAAGACCATCAAGATAAAATTAGAAAGATTCGAGCCCACGCAGAGCCTTATAAGAAACCATTGTTCCCGCGATCCATACGAGGGGACAGGAAAAGAGGGAAGTGACACTGTGCACAAAGTACCCTCCGCCACAACACACAGTAAGGTGGCTTGTGGCGGACTTATAGGTGTAGAGGAACACACGAGACAATACTGGCACTGAGACGTACCGCAGAAGTCTGACTGGATAAGGACGTACCAACGCTACAGCGTTTGTAAACTTAGAGAAAGATTTTGACAATGTTGACTATAATTCGCTTTGAAATTCTTAAGGTAGCAAGGGTAAGATACACGGAGATAAAGTTTATCTATGATTTGTACAGACACACAATTGCTGTTATATGAGTCGAAGGACATTAAAGGGAAGCAGCAGTTCAGAAGTGGGAGTAGTCTATAGCCTGTCCTCGAAGTTATTCGATCTGTATATCGAGCGAGAAGTATGGAAAACCAAGGAGAAGTTTGGAAAGGGAATTAAAGTTCAGAGTAAACAATAACTCTGAGGTTCGTCGATGATCGTGTAATTCCATCAGAGACGGCACAGAAATTGGAAGAGCATTTGAGAGAATGGATAATATCTTGAAAAGACATTATGCGATGAATGTCAACAAAAATAGAACAAGGGAAATGGAATTTAACCGAATTATATCAGGCGATGTTGAGGGAATTAGATTAGGATGTGAGATACAAAAAGTAGTAGATTAAGACCCAAAAATAGAGAAGATATAA
The DNA here is from genome assembly GCF_021461395.2 of Schistocerca americana. Lineage (NCBI taxonomy): Eukaryota > Metazoa > Arthropoda > Insecta > Orthoptera > Acrididae > Schistocerca > Schistocerca americana. Next base: position 254,351,627 of record NC_060130.1, read on the forward strand.
AATGCACACTGGCATCGGCAAAGAAGAGTTTCTAGAAAAGAGAAATTTGCTAACATCTAATATAAATGTAAGTGTTAAAAACTGTTTTACTGAAGGTATTTGTCTGGAGTGCACCCTTGTACGAAAGTTAAACATGGACGATAATCAGTTCAGAGAAGAAGAGAATAGATTCTTTTGAAATGTAGTATTATATAAGAATCCTGAAGATTAGATGTATACATTGGATAACCACTGAAGAGGTACTGAAACGAAATGGACAGTGTGGACGGAGACGAAGGATTGGCTTCAGTAAGCAGGTCTGCTTGTTAGGCACAGATTACCAGGTTAGTACAGGATAGGCTAGCGTTGAGATCTGAACAAACCCGGTCTTTGGACTGAAGGCCACAACGATATTTACCGTGTGCCTCTCTTAAGAATCGTCAGGCACATTTTCTTTTCTGTTTCAGCAGACATTAGCAATCTCTTTTTTTTTGCGGTCTGTAGCTAGCGACACCCCAAATAAGTACTGTCCATCACGACTTCCATGCAACACCCACGGTCGACGAAAAACGTTTGTTTGTTTCCCGTTATGAGCAACATTATTTTTAAAGCCGTATTTTACGTGCTCAGTTGGTAGAGCGGACCAAGATCACTCTAGTACGGTCTTTGTTTTATCGAAATGTATTGACAGGGACAGTGAAACACGAATACCCAGTACTCCACCAGTGACTGAAGTGCGCCCGGGCCCATGCTGGCGGCTGCCACCAAGCAGTATCGCTGCTCAGTCACTACTGGAGAGCTGGTTATTCTTTCTATTTTACTGTCCCTGTTAATAGACGTCGAAGAAACGAAAATTGCCCTAGGCTAATTTGGGACTGTTTTATTGAATGGACACGTAAAATACCGCATTAAAACTCATATCGTTTGTAACAGAAAACAAGCCTACGCTTTCCATCGACTGTGAGCGTCGCTTGAAACGCGTGATGCGCAGTGTTTGTTTGGGATCAATTCAACAAAACGTTGCAAAAATGAAACATCAGACATCTTTCTAAACACCAGAAAAAATTCACCTGACGTTTCTTATGATGTCCTGCATGTGCGATCTGATTCTTCCCGGCGTATTTCTAACCTGCACTATTCTCGGGTATCTGTCTGGCTCTTGTCGTAAGTTCTATACGAAATTTCATCAAACAGGTTCGTTGCTATCTTCAGGTGGTTTCTGATCACTTGGTCGTCAGCAGCCACTAGAAGATTGCAGCGGGGCTCTTGTCTACCAATATATCACAGAGAACTTGCGACGTGATCTGGGAAAACACCATAGAAATCTATATAACCTGCATAAGGAATAATAAACGCAAGAACGTCATTGGATATGGAGCACGACCTAGAGACCACAACGTCTCGTGCACTTCCTGTAACCCAGGACTTCCCAACGTGTGGTCCGCCGGCTCTTTCTAGGGGGTCCGCGGCCACCTTTCACCAAATCGTGTAAAATAATGAGTAAAATTATTGAATAAAAATGTGAAAATCAAATTCATCACTTTTTTTTCGTATGAAAAACTTGGATACTTTTACTTCAGGTCGTATCCCCAAGCAGCCTTTGCGGTTCCTAAGTGAGACCGCATACACAGTTAGTGCCGGAGAATGCGGCTTCTCTGATCGACTGTTTCGCAACAATACGGGGGTCGTTTGTGCGCCGGATCACGGCGCTCGATGCGCTGAAACATTTTACGCATGCGCGGAGCGAGCTTTGTCGACCAATCACAGCGCTCGCTGGCACGTATGCGGCCCCAGGCATCATTAAATGTTAAACTTGCTTTGTCAGTGCACTACCTATTTCATAAGTCGACTTTTGACCAGTTTATTACTTCTAACATGGGTCGGTGGCTGAAGTCAGGATCATTGAAGAAGTGTGCAGTTTCTCCATCGTCTTCACAACAAGGGAAGTTTCCAGTTGAAATGAATGAGGAGGGAAGACGACCAAAGGAAGACTTTACATACATTTGAACATTTTTCCTTCGGATTTCACGAAAAATCACACACGCACACACACACACACACACACACACACACACACACACACACACACACACGACTGTTACGAAATATGCATGCTCCTTACACAACAGTAGCCAAATATTGGGAGTAAACAGACCATAAGCGGCAGCTTGTCAACAGCGAACAGTTTGGACGTGACGTTGATTGCTCTTGGAGGAAGAAATGTCAATTACCAAGTAATTTTAATTAGGCTATAGTGTGTTGAACAAAGGGAGTGTCTGGATACAGTGGGAATTCAAATTGGATCGTTAATTTCAAGTTGTTTCCATTCATCTCTAAACCAAAGACTATTGATACTTTGAGGGGGGGGGGGGGGGGGGGATCTTTGTGAACATGGCACTTGCATTAAGAAGCTTTCAGTTCCCATGGGTTTCACTCTGAAATTTAAAGTTAATGTGCTCTTGACTAACTAGGGGTCCACCATGGATTTTCGACTGAAGAAGGCGTCCGCCAGCTGAAAAGGTTGGGAAGCCCTGCTGTAACCTATACTTTTTGACCGCAGTTACCACAAGTAGTGCAGCCGCAGCACACAAACTTGTTGGAAGTTTTGTCCTAGGGCAGTTATAGATATTTTTACATAGAAGGGGCTAAAACAATGATCTTTCACTAGTAGTGTCACTATTCTATGTACTTAAATAAATTTGTTGCTTTTGGATTTGCAATAACACTTAGAATGTCGATAATTCTCTCAAAAATGAAATAGCTTATTTTCTCATTAGTTTTTAGGTTCCGCGCCTCAGCCTGCAAAAACGAACCCCTACAGGATCAACTTGTTGCCTGTCTGTCTGTCTGTCTGACTGTTCAGTACAGTAAGAGGTAACAGAAAGAGGTATCAGGCTGAAATTTATATCAAACACTAAGGTATGTGGTTCCCTGACTGCAACAAAATTTAAGCTCCAGAATCAATACTATCAAAAGATATTGCAATTTATAACACATACACGGATGAATCAAAACGTTATGACCACTTGCATAGCAGCATGTTTGTCCGTCTTTAGAATGAATTGCATCACTTATTCTGCGTATCAGGGAGCCGACACTTTGTTGCTGGTTTGTAGAGATATGTGGCATAATACACTACTGGCCATTAAAATTGCTACACCAAGAAGAAATGCAGATGAAAACGGGTATTCTTTGGACAAATATATTATACCAGAACTGATATGTGATTACATTTTCACGCAATTTGTGTGCATAGATCCTGAGAAATCAGTACCCAGAACAACCACCTCTGGCCGTAATAATGGCCTTGATACGCCTGGGCATTGAGTCAAACAGAGCTTGGATGGCGTGTACAGGTACAGCTGCCCATGTAGCTTCAGTACGGTACCACAGTTCATCAAGAGTAGTGACTGACGTATTGTGACGAGCCATTTGCTCGGCCACCATGGACCAGAAGTTTTCAGTTCAAAAATGGTTCAAATGGCTCTGAGCACTATGGGACTTAACATCTATGGTCATCAGTCCCCTAGAACGCAGAACTACTTAAACCTAACTAACCTAAGGACATCACACAACACCCAGTCATCACGAGGCAGTGAAAATCCCTGACCCCGCCGGGAATCGAACCCGGGAATCCGGGCGTGGGAAGCGAGAACGCTACCGCACGACCACGAGCTGCGGACCATTTTCAGTTGGTGAGAGATCTGGAGAATGTGCTGGCCAGGGCAGCAGTCGAACACTTTCAGTATCCAGAAAGGCCCGTACATGACCTGCACATGTGGTCGTGCATTATCCTGCTGAAATCTAGGTTTTCGCAGGGATCGAATCAAGGGTAAGGCCACGGGTCGTAACACATCTGAAATGTAACGTCCACTGTTCAAAGTGCCGTCAGTGCGAACAAGAGGTGACTGACACGTGTAACCAATGGCACCCCATACCATCACGCCGGGTGATACGCCAGTATGGCGATGACGAATACACTCTTCCAATGTGCGTTCACTGCGATGTTTCCAAACACGTATGCGACCATCATGATGCTGTTTGTGTATAAGAAATAGGTTGGAAACTTTCCTCATGTCAGCACGTTGTAGGTGTCGCCACTGGCGCCAACCTTGTGTGAATGCTCTGAAAAGCTAATCATTTGCATATCACAGCATCTTCTTCCTGTCGGTCAAATTTCGTGTCTGTAGCACGTCATCTTCGTCGTGTAGCAGTTTAATGGCCAGTAGTGTATGTCTCCGCACAGGTCATGTAATTCGCGTAAATAACGGGTCGCGTACGCAGTGATGGCGCCCGATAGCGACCCAGGTTGGTTCCATAGAATTTACATCAGGCGAATTTAGTCGCCGAGACATCGACGTGCATTCACTATAATGCTCTTCAAACTACTCTAGCACGGTTCTTGCTCCGACACACGGACAGTTATACTGCTGAAAGAAGACATTGCCGTCGGCGAAGACATCAAGTATTAAGGGATGCAGATGGTTTACAGCTGTCAGGTGTCTTCGATTACTACTCAAGGTCCCACGCAAGCGCAGGAGAATGTCTCCCACAGCATAATACTGTAGCCACCAGCTTGCGTCTGTGGCGCGCTGCATGTTTCGAGTGGCCGTTCACCTCGATGACGGCGTTTGCGAAGACGACCATCGACGTAGTGTCGCAAAAATGCCATTCACCCGAAGATCCGACATGTTTTCATTGATCGACGAACGAATCCCAGTGGTTCCATGCCCACTGCAATCGTAATTGACGATGTCGTTGGATCAACATGTGAACACACAGGGGCAGTCTGCTGCGGTGCTCCGTTTTTAACAATGTACTATGAGATATGTGCTCCGAAACACTCGGGCGGGCACTAGCATTGTGTTCTTTCGGCAGAGATGCCACAGATCCTACTTTACAGAACAAAATTGCTCAAATGGCTCTGAGCACTATGGGACTTAACATCTGAGGTCATCAGTCCCCTAAAACTTAGAACTACTTAAACCGAACTAACCTAAGGACATCACACACATCCATGCCCGAGGCAGCATTCGACCCTGCGACCTTAGCGGTCGCGCGCTTCCAGACTGAAGTGCCTTTACAGAACGGACAAGCCTCTAAACCCCACGTTTTGTGAAGACTCGTGGACCACCAACAGCTTAGTGCCTAGTGGTAGTTTCATTGTCCCACCCTTTCCGTAGAAGCTCGCGACAGTTGCACGTGAACATTCGACCAGGATGAGTGTGTTCGAGATACTCGGTCACAGGCTGTGCATAATAATAATCTGTCCTTTGTCAGAGTCGCTTATCTTTAGGGATTTCCCCATTTGCAGCCCATACCTTCGCTAGGGTGATCCCCCGTGTGTGTCTGTTCTTACATACTTTTGATACCGCGTCACGTGCTCGCAATGCCAACAGATGGCATCCATCGTCGCGGTGTGCAGTGGTCATAATGTTTTGGCTCATCAGTACTCGCAGAGCCACTCGTAAAACTTATACAGTACTTCCTATTGACATAGCCTCATGAAGTTAGACAAGAAGCAAGGATTCTTAGTAAAAGTAAAGGAAAAAATCCTAAAATTGTTAATTTTTAATTATATCACGTACAAAATATTTCTTGCCATTACAAACTTAAACTGCATTTGTAACCTGTAAAACGATCTCTGATCCTCACCTCCCCCACCCTCCCTCTGTCCTTTTCCTGGGGCTCCCTCTCCCCCTCCTGCCAACCTGTTTTTTTTTTTCGCCACTTACCCTCTCCTCCTTGATTCCATTCTCTCTTTCCACCCGCCCCCCCCCCCCCCGGCCGGCCGTTGTGGCCGTGCGGTTCTACGCGCTTAAGTCTGGAATCGCGGCGTGACCGCTACGGTCGCAGGTTCGAATCCTGCCTCGGGTATGGATGTGTGTGATGTCCTTAGATTAGTTAGGTTTATGTAGTTCTAAGTTCTATGGGACTGATGACAGATGTTAAGTCCCACAGTGCTCAGAGCCATTTTTTTTTCTCCACCCCCTCCCCGAGTCATTTTGTTTTCCCCTCCACTGCCTTCCCCACTCCGTCTCACGTCCGCCCTACCCCTCTTTTTTCTGTGTCCTCTCCCTCCTTCGGCTCCCCCCATTCTTGTTTTCCCCACCCATTTTTCCCTTGCATCCGTCAGGGTCCCCCCCCCCCCTCCACCCCCCCCCCCCCCACCAGGCAATCTGCCTTAGGCTGTGTTGCGTTATTTTCGTCTCGAATCTCTGGTGCAGTGTTTGGGTGTTCAGTGTAGTGTGCCCCGTTTTTACAGTGTTGCGAATAGAAAACATACTGTCCCCATGTTTTTTTAAATTGTCCCTGTGTACTTACTGTATGTCTTCGTCAGCATCGTCAATCCCGCGTTTTTTTCTATTTTAACTTCAACTTTTCCGCCACTTGATTGTTTTCTGTTTGTTATCTTCCCATTATTTTTTTAAACTCTTCTATCGGCTGTAGAGCGGCGTATTAAGCTGCTGTCAGCCCCCCCCCCCCCCCCCATTGGGGTAAAGGAAAAGAAATGAAAAAAAAATCAGGGTCTACAGGAATTTTGATCTGTCTTCCAGTAATAAAATGATTAACGAGGAAGGTCTGCGTGTGTAATCTAGAAATATTTCGTGCTGCTTGACTGAGCTAGTGCGAAGTGTATTCCCCTGCCGCTGTGAAAACGATGCCTTTGCCATCTAGCGGTGATAGGTGCAAGGCCCGCCGTCACGGCGCTGGCATCGCACGTCTTCATCAAACTGCTCATTCTACATACAAACAATCCACGTACACCTTATTGTTTCAGAGCTCATTGATACTAGTAATTGATGCGTTACACGGAATAATTCGACATTTCTGTAACAACAATAGCCTTATGGCCGGTTGTACTATTTGCTTCTCTGGATACTTCGCTCAAAGCTTACAAGTAAATGCAACAGGGACGACAGCAGACGAATTCAGCGCATCTGCAATTGTCAAATACCATAGCATGTTAATGTAATTACAACATTATTAAAATAAATAAAAATGGCAGTTACGAATGCGAAATTACACAAAAAAATTTAAAGTTAAAACTAAAACTCCTCGGAAGTCTTGGAATTCCTGGGACCGATATCTTGCCGGTATCGCTATTCGGAACTCCCCGGGGTGGAAGAACTATCTATATACATAATTAAGTTCGTACGGAAGCCTGAGAGCACGAGTATTAATCGCACATGTCTGGGTTTTTTTCTAGCATCCGTATCTTCTGTGGAATGCAACATTTCCAATCCTGAGGAGCTCGATCTCACTTTCTACTTCATACCGCCAGCATTGCTTCCTTATCGTCTTGTACATTTCCGCAGTTCGCTGTCTCTACACTTACCTTAGTACCTGAAGCTATGGCACTCGTACTGTGGGGCTTCTGCTCACTATACTAACCCTGCCGTAACCATCTCTACTGCCTACATATAGTACTTTAATTCGCACTGAACTATTTTCCTGTGTTTATATTGTTGGTCTCTAATCCACACTACTGGCCATTAAAATTGCTACACCACGAAGATGACGTGCTACAGACTCGAAATTTAACCGACAGGAAAAAGATGCTGTGATATGCAAATGATTAGCTTTTCAGAGCATTCACACAAGGTTGGCGCCGGTGGCGACACCTACAACGTGCTGACATGAGGAAAGTTTCCAGCCGATTTTCATACACAAACAGCAGTTGACCGGCGTTGCCTGGTGAAACGTTGTTGTGATGCCATGTGTAAGGAGGAGAAATGCATGCCATCACGTTTCCGACTTTGATTAAGGTAGGATTGTAGCCTATCGCGATTGCGGTTTATAGTATCGCGACATTGCTGCTAGCGTTGGTCGAGATCCAATGACTGTTAGCAGAATATGGAATCGGTGGGTTCAGGAGGGTAATACGGAACGCCGTGCTGGATCCCACCGGCCTCGTATCACTAGCAGTCGAGATGACAGGCATCTTATCCGCATGACTTTAACGGATCGTGCAGCCACGTCTCGATCCCTGATTCAACAGATGGGGACGTTTGCAAGACACCAACCATCGAACAGTTCGACGACGTTTGCAGCAGCATGGACTATCAGCTCGGAGATCATGGCTGCGGTGGAGGAGGAGGATATTAGTGTTTAACGTCCCGTCGACAACGAGGTCATTAGAGGCGGAGCGCAAGCTCGGGTGAGGGAAGGATGGGGAAGGAAATCGGCCGTGCCCTTTCAAAGGAACCATCCCGGCATTTGCCTGAAGCGGGCTAGGGAAATCACGGAAAACCTAAATCAGGATGGCCGGAGACGGGATTGAACCGTCGTCCTCCCGAATGCGAGTCCAGTGTGCTAACCACTGCGCCACCTCGCTCGGTCATGGCTGCGGTTACCCTTGAAGCTGCATCACAGACAGGAGTGTCTGCGATGGTGTACTCAACCACGAACGTGGGTGCACGAATGGCAAAACGTCCTTTTTGCGGATGAATCCAGGTTCTGTTTACAGCATCATGATGGTCGCATCCGTGTTTGGCGACATCGCGGTGAACGCACATTGGAAGCGTGTATTCGTCATCGCCATACTAGCGTATCACCCGACGTGATGGTATGGGGTGCCATTGGTTACACGTCTCGGTCACCTCTTGTTCGCATTGACAGCACTTGGAGGCCGGCCGAGGTGGCCGAGTGGTTCTAGGCGCTACAGTCTGGAACCGCGCGACCGTACGGTCGCAGGTTCGAATCCTGCATGGATGTGTGTGATGTCCTTAGGTTAGTTAGGTGTAAGTAGTTCTAAGTTCTAGGGGACTGATGACTTTAGAAGTTAAGTCCCTTAGTCCTCAGAGCCATTTTTTGAACAGCACTTGGAACAGTGGACGTTACATTTCAGATGTGTTACGACCCGTGGCTCTACCCTTCATTCGATCCCTGCGAAACCCTACATTTCAGCAGGATAATGCACGACCGCATGTTGCAGGTTCTGTACGGGCCTTTCTGGCTACAGAAAATGTTCGACTGCTGTCCTAGCCAGCACATTCACCAGATCTCTCACCAACTGAAAACGTGTGGTCAATGGTGGCCGAGCAACTGGCTCGTCACAATACGCCAGTCACTACTCTTAATGAGCTGTCGTATCGTGTTGAAGCTGCATGGGCAGCTGTACCTGTACACGCCATCCAAGCTCTGTTTGACTCAATGCCCAGGCGTTTCAAGGCCGTTATTACGGCCAGAGTTGGTTGTTCTGGGTACTGATTTCTCAGGATCTATGCACACAAATTGTGTGAATATGTAATTACATGTCAGTTCTAGTATAATATATTTGTCCAATGAATACCCGTTTATCATCTGCATTTCTTCTTGGTGTAGCAATTTTAATGGCCAGCAGTGTATTTATTACATTGACATTGGCCGGTGTCGTGAACTGCCCTGTCCATCAGGCCTGCATTACATGTTTCATTTGTTTTGCGGTCTACATTGAACCATTCTGCTATTGTTGCTGGATAAAGCCAGGTTTTCTTTGACTGAATAAAATATTCCTTTATGTTCCCTAGTTGAGTCTGTTAGTTTCGTGTGTTTGCAAGACCACTGAGCTCATGGTACTTGCGAAGACAATTTTTTTCCTATTCCATAGATGTCCTTGTGCTCTGGGCTGCTGTGGCTTGGCTCCTTTGAAGCTGCAGTGTTTATCCCGGAATTCATCCCAAGATCAGGCACTGCTCTCTGACTGTTAAGCAATGACTGTTTGGCTACATCCTACAATGCAGCTTCCTATCACTGAATATTTTGCTTTCATGTGCGCTTCTCTTTGAAACATGAAGTTGTATCTGACGTTTTAAACGTGAAACTTCATTGACTTACAAATAACACGTATCGACTCAAGTCCCTTGTCCATGGACAGAATTCAGTATTTAGCCACGATGTATGTCACATATCACAGACTTGGTCCTGGATACGGAACAATATTAAAACGAGTTAACATTGCCTTCCAGCTTTATTGGAAACATTTAAAAGTATTTTTGAGTCATACTGTAGACACCGATATTTTATTTATGTAATTTTAATTTTATTCCTAGATAAAATATTGTGACTTAAACTAGTATTACTTGCGTAGCCTAGTAAACGGCGTGCGTAACGAAGTAGCATAGGTTAATGCTAGATTCATCTAAAAGAAAACACTCTATTTCATTTTAATGTAAGAAGATACGTGATGGGATGTATCCGTCTGAAGAACTGGGTCTATGTTGTAGCCCTGTCATCTGCCAAATCTCCACGTTATTATTTCACCTGAATGTCTAAGACGTATTCAGTTATAAACTGAAGAGTCAAATAAACTGGTACACCTGCTTAATTTCATGTAGGGCCCCCGCTAGCACGCAGAAGTCCCGTAAAATGATGTGACATGGACTTGACTAATGTATGAAGTAGTGTTGAAGGGAACTGAGACCATTAATCCTACAGGGCTATCCATAAATCCGTAACAGTACGAGGGGGCGGAGATCTCTTCTGAACAGCATGTTGCAAGGCGCCCCAGATATGCTCTTTTTTCAGTGCTTCTTTTTTCCAGAGTCTTCAGCTGTAGTTGTAGGACTGGGCAGTTCTTCACGTGGTTCATCTTAAAGAGAAGCACAGTCACTCGTGAATGAAGCTGCCTATTACGTAACCATTGTAAATTCGAGAGAAGGCTTACAGACCTTCACGAACTTTGGTTGCGTTTCCACTAGCGACAGACTCTAAAAACGAACACTTTTATTAGTGTGTTGTATGCCAGTTTATCCATTTGAGCCACCTAACACCATTGCTCCTTTCAGAATCCGTACAAAGAAAATTGTTTGACAAAAAGAAATGACTCTTAACTTGCTTAATTGCGTAAAATGTACCAGAAATTTTGAAAAAATCATGATATGAACGCCAGCTACCTACCTTTTACATATGAAGGACTATCTGCCCTTATATTAGAACAAATAAGCCCTCGGTCACAAATATTAAGTCCAAATTGGCCAGGTTTCGACGCTACTATGAGCGTCGTCTTCAGAATTAAACTAACTGTTCTAAAACATTATAGGTATATAAGACATTAATAAACTAAAGTGTGTACTGACTGGAAAGAGATGTAGTACTTGCAATTCACATTCCAAAAAAATCTAAGCCGGAAAGGCGACGTCATGAAAAGTTGTAAATAAGATAAGACGGCGAGCCACTAAGGGCTGCTCGTAACTGAGTGAACACGGGTTGCAACAAAACTGAGGTGCCCACGTTAGAAAGTGTGGGCAAGTAAACATGGTGTTGCTACGAGCGCCATATAGTAGCCGCAGAAACAACTAGGCTACTATACATTCAAAATTAGACACATGAAACTGTAATGAAGCTGATTCAGGCATAACGTAAGCACTAATAATAATAATAATAATAATATTTTTTGTTCTTATATAATTCTGACACGGTCACTGAACCTTAACAGCTATGTACAAAGTTTTACTATCTGCCCTTGTTTTCGTGCGGGTTCAATATAGATAAATATTGCTGAAAGACACATTTAAGATGCTGTCCAGTGTATCACTAGATACAAGTGAGAAAGTTTCACTAGACACTCCAGTCTAAATTTCGTGCGAAATCAGTTCGAAGTGAACTGTGGTTATACGACACTATCTTAAAATTTTACACACGCCAAAAATATAAATACCTTTTGGTTTGATAAATTATATCAATAACCATAACAATGTCACCTGAATCTTACGTTACTCGAGAAACTGTGAGCATTGAGCCTTCTCGTAGAGCATTGCGGACAACTCTGCTGGCTAGCAGAGTTCTTGTCAACAGACGCAGCTGAGGCACACAGCAGTGTGTGTAAGAACTATTCCACGGTGGTTCGTACAATGCCATTCATTAGCGCTCATTACCTGAAACTACTCCATGTTTGTTACTCCTACCACATACGACATGCTCCAGGATTTCTTGCTAAACCTAGCCCGATTTCAGGTAATGGCGCTAGTTTTTAAATTAACTGCTACTGTTTGTTAGTGGGCCTCAGAGTAGAAGCAGAAAGGGCAGTGGCTTTCATACAGAGTTGATTACGCTACAGAGTCACCTCTTTTGCTAACTCACATTCATAGAGAATCTCCTGCGGAGCGAGAACTCTTGTCTGGCTGGAAAGGAGGTCAGGGGGCTCCTGTTTACAGCAAGGGTGTACAGAATTACAGAAGTGATATCGCTGACGCCCCCCTGCTGCAGGGTCCTACACTACACCTAGGCCATATTCTAAGCTCTATAATTACTGTGTCTTCTTGGAGGTATTAAAAAAAATTTAAAAAAACATGCGCAGATTGAGGAAAAATCATTCGCGTTGAACCCAGCTTGCAGTAGTCCTAAAGATGCAAGTGGACAAGTTGATTCCGTCTTCCAGATTTAAGAAAAGCGTTGTGCATCGTAGCACATCGTCGACTGTTAAGAAATGTTTGATCGTACAGAGTAACTTTGCTGACTTCGCAGATATTGGATTGGCTCAACGAATCTACAGGGTGATCCATTAATAGTGACCGGGCCAAATATCTCACGAAATAAGCGTCAAACGAAAAAAAGTACAAAGAACGAAACTCGTCTAGCTTGAAGGGGGAAACCAGATGGCGCTATGGCTGGCCCGCTACCTGGCGCTGCCATGGGTCAAACGGATATCAACTGCGTTTTTTAAAATAGGTATCCCAATTTTTATTACATATTCGTGTAGTACGTAAAGAAATAACCACTTTTTTTGGTTTCTGGTAGATGGCGCTGTAATAGTCACAAATGTATAAGTACGTGGTATCACGTAACATTCCACCAGTGCGGACGGTATTTGCTTCGTGATACATTACCCGTGTTAAAGTGGAACGTTTACCAATTGCGGAAAAGGTCGATATCGTGTTGATGTATGGCTATTGTGATCAAAATGCCCAACGGACGTGTGCGATGTATGCTGCTCGGTATCCCGGACGACATCATCCAAGTGTCCGGACCGTTCAACGGATAGTTACGTTATTTAAGGAAACAGAAAGTGTTCAGCCACATGTGAAACTTCAACCACGACCTGCAACAATGATGATGCCCAAGTAGCTGTTTTAGCTGCTGTCGTGGCTAATCCGCACATCAGTAGCTGACAAATTGCGCGATAATCGGGAATCTCAAAAGCGTCGGTGTTGAAAATGCTACATCAACATCGATTGCCCCCGTACGTATTTCTACGCACCAGGAATTGCATGGCGACGACTTTGAACGTTGTGTACAGTTCTGCCAATGGGCACAAGGGAAATTACGGGACGATGACAGATTTTTTGCACGCGTTATATTTAGCGAGGAAGCGTCATTCACCAACAGCGGTAACGTAAACCGGCATAATATGCACGATTGGGCAACGGAAAATCCACGATGGCTGCGACAAGTGGAACATCAGCGACCTTGGCGGGTTAATGTATGGTGCGGCATTATGGGAGGAAAGATAATTGGCCCCCATTTTATCGATGGCAATCTAAATGGTGCAATGTATGCTGATTTCCTACGTAATGTTCCACCGATGTTGTTACAAGATGTTTCACCGCATGACAGGATGACGATGTACTTCCAACATTATGGACGTCAGGCACACAGTTCGCGTACAGTTGAAGCGATATTGAATAGGTGGATTGGTCGTCGAAGCACCGTACCATGGCCCGCACGTCCCCCGGATCTGATGTCTCCGGATTTCTTTTTGTGGGGAATGTTGAAGGATATTTGCTATCGTGATCCACCGACAACGCCTGACAACGCTTCAGCACGTTGTCAATGCATGTGCGGACATTACGGAAGGCGAACTACTCGCTGTTGAGAGGAATGTCGTTACACGTATTGCCAAATGCATTGAGGTTGACAGACATCATTTTGTGCATTTATTGCATTAATGTTGTATTTACAGGTAATCACGCTGTAACAGCATGCGTTCTCAGAAATAAGTTCACCAAGGTACATGTATCACATTGGAACCACCGAAATAAATGTTCATACGTACCCACGTTCTGTATTTTAGTTTAAAAAATCTACCTGCTACCAACTGTTCGTCTAAAATTGTGAGCCATATGTTTGTGACTATTACAGCGCCATCAATCACAAAGCGAAAAAAGTGGTCCAACTAAAACATTCATATTTCTTTACGTACTACACGAATATGTAATAAAAAATGGGGGTTCCTATTTAAAAGAAAGCAGTTGATATCCGTTTGACCTATGGCAGCGCCATCTAGCGGGCCAACCATAGCGCCATCTGGTTTCCCCCTTGAAGATAGACGAGTTTCTTTCTTTGCAGTTTTTTCGTTTGACGCTTATTTCGTGAGATATTTCGCCCGGTCACGATCAATGGACTACCCTGTATAAAGAAGGTGGTTATAGTTAAACTTTCGATGCGTGAGCGGGAATGGTGTTGAGACTGTGCATTGTAGGATATGTGTTGTTAACAATATTAGCGTCACGACTTACCGTTAGGCGCCTGTACTGGTGCGTCGACGTAGGATTCAAACGCAAGCATCAGTGTGCGGTAACAGTTGCAGACAACATGGGTATCAAAGTGGTGGGCAGGGTTTTACTCGTAAAGCAGTTTTGACATGAAAACGGCAATAGTGCTACTGCTCTTCACAAGTATCAACGCATTAAAGGAATACGGAGAGGTACTCTTTCCCAACCGCCATTGAAGAACACGCTTCGGTATTTGGAATTAAGTGGCGATTTGAGAATTGCAGACGGCCAATTGCGCCACAAATTGTTAAATAATTTGCTGTTGCCGTGGCTAAGAACGCTGGACGCAATGTCTGATCTTCAAGCGCTGCACGAGCGGAGTGACAGCTGAACATTCCATAGCCCACCGTTCGATAAATGCTGCAAGCAGTAGTGAAATGGTATCCAGCCTATCGTGGGTGCACATAGTCGTCACACTGAACAACGTTTGTGACCTGGTATATAAACATAGCGCGCAATTACCAAATGTTACCCTCTCATTGAAACCTTCCCGTCTCCTCTATATCTCTTTTGTTACGCAATAACCGTCTCCTCTATATCTCTTTTCTTACGCAACCTTCCCTTCTACAATAAACTATGAAACCTTCCCTTAGGATTTCTACCTCTTGCTTCATAATAACAAATGAAATGTTCCCTTTGAAATTAATTCTCTTTCTCAATCCTCGCATACAAATTTAAATGCTGCTCATTAAAAGTTATTTTCTGATTATTTCGACGAAACATAGAATGTGTCGTCGTCGTGGCCCTCAGTCGTTACCTGCAATAACCCAAAACTGTTCCTTACCTTTTTTACTGTTACTGGATCGCCATCTGACTGCTACATCGAACTATGACGTGAACATATTTACTCTGTTTTACTATACTCTATTAGCTGCTGGTGGGCTGTTATAATAAGTGGCTGTATTTATTACCAAAGCTGACGTTATTCTTTAACAGAAAAGCTGACGTTATTCTTTAATTAATTTGACTGAAGTTACGTAATTCATAGTTAAACCTTTTCTTGACAACAATAAAATTTTGCGAAGTTTTACGTTGATGGTTTTTGAGATGGATTATAATCAGTAATGCAATATTGCTGGCAAAATTAATTATATTCTGAATGAAATGATTTTACAAACCTTCAAATGGGACTTTTTACAATAATCTTACAACTAGCAATGCGCAGACATACCTTCAGGAGTCTTGAGTTTCTCAAAAAGTTAATTCAAAAATATTAGTTCCTCTTATGATAATAGCTAGCTGATGTCTCTGTACATCCGTTTATAATCTCTTCTAAATCATAGCTAGCGGCTGGCAGGCACACCGCTCCTCTCAACCTCTCGCTTCAGACCTACTACCGACTCGCTTCGCATCTCGCTTACTACTGACTCCTTACGAACGCCAAAGTGCGGTCTCTCCTGCCAACAATGCTTTCTGGTGCAGACAATCCCTGCTACCATTACAAAATGTATCAATGCGCGGTCTTTCCTGCTCTTTTCTTAAAATGTATCCATACGCTGTCTCTCCCGCCCTTTTTAAAATTATATCAATGTGCGGTCTCTCTTGCCAACAATACTTTGGTGCAGACATTCCCTGCTACCACAATTATTTCCAATATGACAAATATTAATTATTCCTACTTAATCTTATTAATAAAACATAAACATCTTTCATAAATTGAGGTTTGACAATAGACAATAGAAATATACACGTCTTACATCATGTGCAAATTAAAATGTTTTTCTTTCAATAATTTATTCGTTATTTATCTTCAACGTGCCCATAAAAATGTTTCCACTAAGTTTCATTGTCTTAAGGTAACTTGTTTTTCATGAGGGCCCCCTCAGGTAGCAAAAGTTTAATATAACCATCCTGTACTAGAGAATATTCCAGAACTACATGCTACACACAAACTATTACTTCTACAGAAAAAATGAACAGGATGTTTCTGTAGGAAATTAAATTCAATTAAATTTTGTGCTGGGAAACGTTTTCACTGGGACAACGGTTTTTAAGTTATTAAAACAAATGCGTTTGAAGGTCACTTTCTCACATTTTTCCTAAGTAATTCGAAACCACTGGCTCTAGCAAAAACTTATCCGAGTAAACAATTGGTTACATTAGATTTCCTACAAAAAAGTCCTTATTTGTAATTAATAGTTTAAATAGCGCATTTAATAATGTGCGAGAGAGCACGAAAACCTTGCACGTGGTATTTGAAGGCGTTGTGGGTTGCATAAAACACAGTAGTAGGGGCAGTTGAATCACACCGCATAAGCACCGACATGTAGGCAAGGAAATAGTGTGGCCTTAGGACGGGCACCTTTTGATCGGCAGTTTCGTTACAGTTACAAACTGTGTGTTCGCCTTGTAACTGACGAGTCGCAAATACCCGGATTTCGTATAACCAGTGTTTGTGAATGAGAGCAGTTAGCGACTTCCAACAAACTTTCCACGTAATTTCAGATCTTTACGAAACTCTTTCTCACTGACACCTCCCACAAAATGATGAAAAGAAAGAGGTTTATCTCTTACTATATTTTCACTGTCCATCCAGTAAAACTTGAGCATCAGACATGACGTTTTAATTTATTACTTCTTTACTTCCTATTCCATTCGCAAGACAGTTTGCAGAGAGTATTCACATATACTACTGAACGTACCAGCAAAATTATGTCATTACACGGCACTTGCTTCAGAAGCTATGACATCATAAACATCGAGATGCGTAAAAAACTTGCTTTTTCTTAAAATGGAGGGCGAAATAACCTGACTATATTTATACAGTGTTTCATAATAAGAGCACCTGATGACTTCAAGCAAACTTAAAGCATAATTTCCAACCTCTTCTAAACACCTTCTCACTTGCGTAATTACCATCAAATAGTTAACACATTAACTCATTTGTAAAGTAGTCAGACATTTGATCCTGTTTTTACATGGGTAGTCGATTTTTTAAAGAATCTGGGGTTTACTAGTATTCGAATAACAGAGCGTAACACTTCATAAGAGAAGGCAGATATTGTAGACAAACGGAAATAAAATTGGAAATACCACAGGAAGAATAAGTGGAACTATAACGTTTTCAATACATATAAGCGATTTAGCAGGTAAGATAGGCAGCAGTATAAGATAGTTAACGACGAAACTGGTATTTGCAGGAAAGTAACACATTTAGACTATCATAACGATATACAGAAAGACTTGGACAAAAATTTCACTTGACTTAGTGAACGGCAGTTATCTTGAAAAATGGATAAGCATAAGATAACGCCTATTACGAAGAGCAAGGACCCGATAGTATCCGCTTATATCTCGAACATGTCACATTGTATAAGTATTAAGCGATATTAAAGTGTTAAGTTCATGTAAAATGAGTAATAGGGAAGGTCAGTGGCAGTCCCAGGTTTTTTTTTAAGGTTTTCGGAAAATGTAATAAATCTATAAATCTGTGGAGAAAATCGCATAGAAGATGATACTGTGACTAATTCTGAATTATTTTTCCTATGTTTTCAGTCCATAAAACAGACGTTGGGCGCTTTCAGCGACACAATGCTGGGACGATAAGAAGTCGGTGTAGTAGATAGTACAATCATTCTACTGCCATTATCGTACGTCCTGCGAAGCGATCGTGTGGATAAGATAAGGTTAATTAGGGTCCATAGCGAGGCATATCGACAGTCATTTTGTACTCGCTCAGTAAGCGAATTCAATGAGGCAGAGGATCAATTATACAGGGTTATTACAAATGATTGAAGCGATTTCACAGCTCTACAATAACTTTATTATTTGAGATATTTTCACAATGCCTTGCACACACATACAAAAACTCAAAAAGTTTTTTTAGGCCTTCACAAATGTTCGATATGTGCCCCTTTAGTGATTCGGCAGACATCAAGCCGATAATCAAGTTCCTCCCACACTCGGCGCAGCATGTCCCCATCAATGAGTTCGAAAGCATCGTTGATGCGATTTCGCAGTTCTGGCACGTTTCTTGGTAGAGAAGGTTTAATCACTGAATCTTTCACATAACCCCACAGAAAGAAATCGCATGGGGTTAAGTCGGGAGAGCGTGGAGGCCATGACACGAATTGCTGATCGTGATCTCCACCACGACCGATCCATCAGTTTTCCAATCAACTGTTTAAGAAATGCCGAACATCGTGATGGAAGTGCGGTGGAGCACCTTCCTGCTGAAAGATGAAGTCGGCGCTGTCGGTCTCCAGTTGTGGCATGAGTCAATTTTCCAGCATGTCCAGATACACGTGTCCTGTAACGTTTTTTTCGCAGAAGAAAAAGGGGCCGTAAACTTTAAACCGTGAGATTGCACAAAACACGTTAATTTTTGGTGAATTGCGAATTTGCTGCACGAATGCGTGAGGATTCTCTACCGCCCAGATTCGCACATTGTGTCTGTTCACTTCACCATTAAGAAAAAATGTTGCTTCATCACTGAAAACAAGTTTCGCACTGAACGCATCCTCTTCAATGAGCTGTTGCAACCGCGCCGAAAATTCAAAGCGTTTGACTTTGTCATCGGGTGTCAGGGCTTGTAGCAATTGTAAACGGTAAGGCTTCTGCTTTAGCCTTTTCCGTAAGATTTTCCAAAACGTCGGCTGTGGTACGTTTAGCTCCCTGCTTGCTTTATTCGTCGACTTCCGCGGGCTACGCGTGAAACTTGCCCGCACGCGTTCAACCGTTTCTTCGCTCACTGCAGGCCGACCCGTTGATTTCCCCTTACAGAGGCATCCAGAAGCTTTAAACTACGCATACCATCGCCGAATGGAGTTAGCAGTTGGTGGATCTTTGTTGAACTTCGTCCTGAAGTGTCGTTGCACTGTTATGACTGACTGATGTCAGTGCATTTCAAGCACGACATAAGCTTTCTCGGCTCCTGTCGCATTTTGTCTCACTGCGCTCTCGAGCGCTCTGGCGGCAGAAACCTGAAGTGCGGCTTCAGCCGAACAAAACTTTATGAGTTTTTCTACGTATCTGTAGTGTGTCGTGGCCATATGTCAATGAATGGAGCTACAGTGAATTTATGAAATCGCTTCAATCATTTGTAATAGCCCTGTATTGTTAGGAAGTACCGTCAGCTATGCACTGTATTCTGGCTTGCGAGAGTGTCACAGGATCGGCGACTCCTCGTCGTTTCACAGGGGGTCCCGGGTCCCATTCCCGACCAGATTGGGGATTTCCTCTGCCTGGGGGCTGGGTGTCTGCGTTGTCCTCATTATTACATCATCGTCATCATTCGTGTAAATGGCTAAATTGGACTGTGTAAAGTTTGAGACTTTGTACGGGCGCTGATGACTGCACAGTTAAGCGCCCCACAAACTAAACATCATCATCATCGTCGTAGTCGTCGTTTCAGATGAATCCCGGTTCTAACAAGGGAACCTCCCCATCGCACCCCCCTCAGATTTAGTTATAAAAGGGCACAGTGGATAGGCCTTGAAAAACTGAACACAGATCAATCGAGAAAACAGGAAGAAGTTGTGTGGAACTATGAAAAAATAAGCAAAATATACAAACTGAGTAGTCTGTGCGCAAGATATGCAACATCAAGGAAAATGTGAGCTCAGTAGTGCCGTGGTCCCGTGGTTAGCGTGAGCAGCTGCTGAACGAGAGGTCCTTGGTTCAGGTCTTCCCAAGAATGGAAATTTTAATTTTTTTAATTTTCAGTTTATGTGACAAACTCTTATGTTTTCATTACTTTTTTGGGAGTGATTATCACGTCCACAAGAAAACCTAAATCGGGCAAGGTAGAAGAATCTTTTTACCCATTCGCCAAGTGTGCAAGTTAGGTGGGTCGACAGCATATTCCTGTCATGTGAAGCACATGGCGTCACCAGTGTCGTATAGAATATATCAGACGTGATTTCCTGTGGAGGAATCGGTTGACCTATGACCTTGCGATCAAATGTTTTCGGTTCCCATTGGAGAGGCACGTCCTTTCGTCTACTAATCGCACGGTTTTGCGGTGCGGTCGCAAAACACAGACACTAAACTTATTACAGTGATCAGAGACGTCAATGAACGAACGGACAGATCATAACTTTGCGAAAATAAAGAAAATAAACTTTTCACTCGAGGGAAGACTTGAACCAAGGACCTCTCGTTCGGTGGCTGCTCACACTAACCACGGGACCACGGCACCACTGAGCTCAAATTCTCCTTGATGTTGCCTATCTTGCGCATGGACTACTCAGTTTATATATTTTGCGTATTTTTTCATAGTTCCACACAACTTCTTCCTGTTTTCTAGATTTATCTGTGTTCAGTTTTTCAAGGCCTATCCACTGTGCCAACTCATAACTAAATCTGACGGGGGTGCAATGGGGAGGTTCCCTTGTAAGTGCCACATTACAATTCTGTTACGCGTCTGACGAGGCTCGGTGGAGGGGTGAAGGGGGGGGGGGCACGAAAGTTGCCAGATTGCATTTGTCATCGCCATCTGGCACGATCATATCGGTTGCAATTGGGTACAAAACACGAATACCTCTAGCTTGCATTACCGGTAACTGGGGAAACGTCTTCTACATCTAAATATACACCGATGAGCGCAAAAGAAATGACCACCGCTTAATAGCCTGTCTGTGCACCTCTGGAACGAAATACATTGCTGATTCTGCTTATCAGGGATCCGACAGTTTGTTGGTATGTTTGTGGAAGTATGAGGAATTACATGTATACGCACAGGTCATGTAATTCACGTAAATAACGGGCGATGATTTGCGTATGCCGTGATGGCGTTCGATAACGAACCACATTGGTTCCATAGAAATTTATATCAGGTGAATTTGGTCGCAGAGCCATCAATTTGAGTTCACTACAATACTCCTCAAACCATTGTAGCACGGTTCTGGCTCCGAAACGTGGATGGATATACCGCTGAAAGATGACATCGCCGTCGGGGAAGACTCAAGCATGAAGGGATGCAGGTCAGCGGGTCTTCCATTACTACCACAAGTCCCGTGCAAGCGCAGGAGACTGCATCCGCTAGCGCGTAATACTGCTCCCAGCAGCACACGTCCGTGGCGCGATGCACGTTCCGAGGCATCGATCACCTCGATCACGGCGTTTGTGGAGACGACAATCGACCTAGTGTAGCAAAAATGCGATTCACCTGAAGAGTCGACACGTTTCCATTCATCGATGGTCGAATCCCAATGTTCCTGTGCCCACTGCAATCGTTACTGACGATGTCGTTGGGTCAACATGTGAACACGCAGGGGTGGTCTACTGTGGACAACAATGTACGATGAAAGGTGTGCTCTGAAACACGTGTGTGCACTGAAACAAGTATGTGCTTTTTCAACAGAGATGCCACAGATCACCATCTATCCTACTTTACAGAGCAGACAAGCCTCCGAACCCCACGTTATATGAAGAGCCGCGGACGTCCAACCATTTAGCACCTAGTGGTAGTTTCATTGTCCTTCTACTTCTTTCCGTAGATGCTCACGACAATAGCAAGCATACATTCGTTCAGCTTTGCCGCTTTCGAGATACTCGTTCATAGGCCCTGGCATAATAATAATCTGCCCTTTGTCAGAGTCGCTTATTTCAATGGATTTCCCTATTTGCAGCCCATATCTTCGTTAGGGTGATTTCCCGTCCATATGTGCTCCGCTTACATGTCACTTACCCGTAACGTCACCAGGCGGCATCCAGAGTCGCGATGGGCATTGGCCACAATGTTTTGGCTTACCAGTGTATACTCCACAAGGCACCTTCACGTATGTGGCTGTGTCTTACGTTCTGCGTCTACATGAAACTGTCTTTCAACAAGATAACATAAGGCCGCACGTTAATCGTGTTGACCTGACATACGACGATACAGAGGTAACCGACTGTTGCATGGGCAGTACTTTCTCTTACACACTGAGAATATCTGCTCATGGACTGCCGAGAAACTGGTTCGCCACCACTCGCCAGCCACTGCTGTTAACGAACGCTGGCGTAGAGTTGAAGTAGCATGGAGTGACATACCCGTATTGTCACTCAAGTTCATTTCGCCTCAGTGTCCACGCGTTAGAGGTGACTGATCTGTGTACTGAAATTTGCACGCTGTATGATCTCATAACACCCACAAATGTAATAATGTACACTTATAGCTACAAGAACAGTACTACAAATCAGTATTAAGCAGGGGTAGCCAAGTTTTTGTCTCGTGATCTATGCATGGGCCCCAGTGCAAAACAAATTTTCAGTGTTATTTAACTATTTTGGGCGCTCTGGAGACATAAGACAATTATTATCTGGCACAAACTTTGGGGCCGCGCGGGGTAGCCGCGCAGTCTGGGCGTCTTGTCACGGTCCGAGCGGTTGCCCCCGTCGGAGGTTCGAGTCCTCCCTCGGGCATGGGTGTGTGTTTTCCATAGCGTAAGTTAGTTTAAGTTAGATTAAGTACTGTGTAAGCTTAGGGACCGATGACCTAAGCAGTTTGGTCCCATAAGACCTTACCACAAATTTACAGTTTTCTTACAAACTGTCGGCATACGGACAAACGCAAACAGTACCAGAGTTTCGCACTCAAGTTCCCATGCAATCCTGACATATTTTGTTCCATAACAGACAAAACGTCTTTCACACAAATATGTCAATCGAAATATTGTAGTACTTTTGCAACCTCATTATGAAAACTTGGGAATTGTACCTGAGGAAAGCAATACAGACGTCCTTGACAGTTTTGTTGTAAAAAAATTTGTCAATAAAACTGGAATTACCTTGCAGTTCAATCAGCTACGTCTGCAAATGCACAGAGAAAGTTTCCATTGAAAACAGCACACAAGCAATGTAAGATTCACAATATTCTCGAAACCTTTGTAAACTATTATTGTAATTCTTTCAAGGCCGCAATGAATTCTTCAAACCGCATGTTTTCTCTAGCGCCAGTGACATTGGGGAACTGGGCTTTCTTTGTCAAAATGTGTTCCTCTTTTAAATGCGTGTTCCCATCAAATCAGAAAGAAGTTGCCTTGTAGTGTCTCACTGTGGGCAGTGTGCAGTCGAGTCCACTTAAATTGCGAAGTCTGCAATTCATTTAGGATATTCTGATTTTCGTTCCTGCTCTCCTTTTCCCTTCATAAATTCAATAGCGAGATTTAAATCGAAAAATCGTTCCAGGCATGCCCCTTGACTCAAGCAACGTGCTTTCACTAATATATGGAGTTACGATACTCTTCGGTCAACTATTTCAAATGACAATAGAATAACGTATGCGACTTCTGAAATTTCAGTATTCGAATTTCTTCATGTGGTTTGTGCTGACAAATTTAGCACAAAGTTCTTCTTGCTGCACAGAACAACGCATCCCGTCTGTCGGTCGCTGTAAATTTTTGTTGTTTCATTGTCTACTAAATCCTTACATTCATTCTGCGTAGTTTGTAATGCCGTCACGTACGCGACTTGAGAATTCTCCTCTCTCTCTTCTGTCATTCCCATTCATTTTAAAGGATTGTCACGGCAGATAGCTAGATTGCCTCTGTTTTCGTGCAAACAGCGACTGGACCCGTGAGCGTCCCTCATATCACGAACATATAGTGAATGGTAAACAGTGCTGACACCACGATACTGCCGAACTATGAGAGTTGTGCGGAACGGAAAATGCCGCACCGCAAAGCTAAATAAAATGTGGCGCTGTTCCTGATACTTCCGGGCAGTGCCGAGCAAAGGTGAGTGACAGGTTGCAGGTCGGGCCTGCGCCGCCTACCCCCCCCCCCCCCCCACCCCCCTCCCGCGGAGCCCGAACACGCTGCTGCACGCTGCACGCTGCACGCGTGAAGTTTGGCACGCCATGGCCTAACCTGGTATAGAGGCTTGAATGTTTACATGAATATTAAACACTGTTGGTTGGAATAATTGTGCATAGTATCTGTACAACAGTATGAAATCCAGTCTACTGACAAATACAGTCAAATGGTACCGCATTAGACGACAGTAGCACAGTACATAACAAGACATCATCGATTCAGCCGGCTCAGGGCGGTGTTAGTGTGTGAGTACGAGCCTATTACAGACAGAAAAGAGATACCATTAGTGACAGAGCGAGTTGTGTACACAAACCACGATTGTGACAATGCCACGCAGAAAACAGTTATCATGTGATGAACAAGCAAAAACCAGTACGTAAAATGAACTGGGACTTTCTAATCGTCAAACTGCCAAGAAGTTGAACTGTTCAAGTACAGTGCTTGACAGTTTCGTTAGACTGGGAGCACGATATGGAAAGAATCGAAAAAATGAGCAAAGAAGAAAATTATATGAGGCTTAGAAAGGGCTACTTTTGCGCAAAGCCGGGGCCACTAACTGTTATTCTTCTCACTTTCTTACTAATTTATAGTTGCCAGTAACTCTCAGACGCATACAACTAATTCTGTCACGTGACAAACATCTTGCATTCAAGAAACGACTACAGAAATCCGCTCTAACACCTAAACATTAACCGGCTAGATTGAAATTTTGTGAAAACCGTATGTCATAGACTTAAAAATGGGATAAACTGATCTTCAGTGACGAGATTGGGTTTCATTTATATTGTCTGGATGGATTTCAATATTATTGGCATGATCTCAGAACAGGGCAGCAGGTAAGAATGAGCAGAAATTTTGATGGTGCAAGTGTTACGATATGGGCAGACTTCTGTGGTAAAGGCAAGTCACACACTGTTTGGCTGGACATTTCAGTGAACTCTGACATGTACACAGAGATGCTAAAGACAGAATTGATTAGATCCACCATCTATGCTTAACATGGAAATGTTGCATATAGTTGACGAGGGCTGCAAAATGAACCTTTTAGAACAATTTGAAATATATAAACATTATCACTTAAATTCAAAAAGTTTGTTGAATGAACAACTTGTATTAAGAACTAAACACTATTTTGACTGCATAGCATCTCTTATAAAATGTGAAAATTGGGCCATTCCTCTTATATATTAGAACAATGTGCTATGTTTTTTTCACATTTATTGTATATAACTTCTTCATATACCTTAGTTATACTTCTTACGTGCTTTTATGTAGGTTCCTTGCTGCTTGCAGAACAGGTTGCCATGCACATAAATGTGATTCAGTTACTGTAAATCATCAATCTGTCAATCTGTATTTATAGTAATCACATACAACAAATAAATTTTTAGACTGATCATGTCATTATGATTCTATGAAGAAGATATTGACATCTGCCAAACCAATAATAAGTAAGTTTCTGTAATATACGCCTTATACTTTACGTACATGTATAGCGAAGGTCTCAATTTTTATAACGTCTCTAATTCTGTAGGCTTCTGAAGATGACAAATTAATTTTTCGCAACCAGTGAAGCGAAATGAAATACATTTCCAACTGAGGACTGAATTTTATTCTGAAATATATACTACAGTTGCTGAAAAATTACAGCTATAAATAAAATACTAGAATTTGTTAGTCCCTGCCAGTTTGATGTTAATACTGTATTTCCCTCCTGCGTTTTGTAGGCAGAAGCCTTTCACAACTTGGTTTATTGCAGATAATCATGTTTCCTTTCTTGAAATTATCTGATCATTATTAAAATTACTGTGAACCGGGTTTCTCGTGTTAATTACTTCCTATAATATAAAGTCCTTAAGAGTATTGCTACAGTTACATTTGAAAGAATGTAAAGCTGTAACAGGTGTGTCTATTTTTGTATATCTTCGTAACGCTCCTGACCAGTATAAAAAGAAAAAAAGTTATTACAACATCTGTGTGATTGCGAAGCTGCGTGAAACGACATCTGTTGCGGGCTGTACTACACGTGATAACGCTCGCTAGCATTGTGTTTCCAGCGGTGCGTGCTGGAAACTATTAATTTGAAGCACGCACTGCAGATGTAGCTGCTTTATGCTTCTGCCGCTAGATGACAGGCTATAACAGTTCGGAATACAGTTCCAAGTTTCGCCGCTAGGTTCCGTCACCGGCAGAGTCCCCGAGATCACTTTCGCGCGGCGCCGCTAGGTTCCGCCACCGGCAGGGTCCCCGCGAGGCAGTTTAGCGCGGCGCCGCTAGGTTCCGCCACAGTGAAACCACGAGAAGCTCTTTCGCGCGGTTACCGATAGATGGCCGCAAACTTTTCTCAGTGGTGCTACGTGATAGAAACAGCAGCAGTGAAAAAAGTAATCAATATTTTTGTTCGAACTGCTGTGCAGAAACGTGGTTCCGACTTTGGAAGAGGCGGTTCACTTTGATAACGAAATTGGTTACCTTTACCACCAAATAGAAAATATAAATATTATCCAGGCTAGCAATTATTCAAAAACAGTGTACATGATCGACAAAATTTACTAATTGGTAGTAAAATTGATAGTGAAAGTTGTCATTTGAATTTTGTCGCTTTTGTAAATGGTCAACATTTGGTAATTCCATTGACACAAGTCCTGATCGTCTTTTCTCGCTATACATTTTCGCTATGCAGGTGTTCAGTTAATTAGACTGATATGAGTTTATTAGCAAATAAAGGCACCAGTATGTTCATGTGTTAAGTCTCGACTTATAAGGAACCCATGTTACACCAAAGTTATAAAAAATAAATAAATATTTTCTACCTAAGTCACAGTGGACTCCAGTTCCCAGTAATAAGTTGTTCTTAGTATTTTATGTTTACGTCAAATGGTTCAAATGGCTCTGAGCACTATGGGACTTAACTACTGTGGTCATCAGTTCCCTAGAACTTAGAACTACTTAAACCTAACTAACCTAAGGACATCACACACATCCATGCCCCAGGCAGGATTCGAACCTGCGACCGTAGCAGTCGCGCGGTTCCGGACTGCTATGTTTACGTCCCACTTAAATTATTTCTCCAGCGGTATTTCCAGTAGCGTTGTGGAAGGCACTTTCTCATGAATGGCTTCGATTCTGTTTGTTGTTACGCATGGATGGAATGTCTTTTATGTTTATTGTTTTTGTATTTTTTGTCTGAACAGGAGACTACCATGATATATATTTAGCTTTCCCTTTGTCTTTTGCCCTGCGCAGAAGAAAATATTTGTCTATTTCCTACTTTAAGTATAAAGATCACTGCTTTTGCGTTAACAACAGGTATATAGTTATATTTGTAGGGCTATAAGCATTTTATTATATTTCTTTCGGATATGAATTGTTTTCACATTTTTAGCGCCCAGTAACGCAGTGAGTTGTGTTTCAGTATCGTAAATGTCAGCGCACTGACAGCAAAATTTTCGAATCTCGGACTGCCACAGTTTCAGCTAGCCACGAAATTATATGCAGCCAGTTGTATAAAAGAAATCTAATTTCTTTACCGAGACTCTATGAACGACAGGACAACGGTAGTTTGCTGATGCATCTTATTCTTGACACAAATAATGATATATGTATAGCCTTCTGAAGAAGGGCACTTAGTGCCTGAAACCGGTAAAGAAATTAAATTTATTTTATGCAACTGGTTGCTTATCATTTCGTTAATACAACTACAGTTGCCGAGCACGGATAAAACACTGAATTTAACTCATCACATGTAATATACGCAGCATGTGTCTTACATTGTCTGAGGCAAATCGTTCTCTTATTATGTGCGAATATTTCACAAGACCAGTGTTAGCAATTCCCTGTCCTGCTCCACTCGTGTATCGAACGAGGAAAAAAATAGCTGTCTGTATGCCCTGTTAGAATTTCGTGGGATCATTGCAACTTCGAAAGTGCGCACTTCTTACGAAATACTTACAAAAGCTGTATCTGAAAATTACGTAGAACAAATTATTCATCACGCTGCCCATGATGTGAACAAATAAGAATTTTTAGGAACAAACATCCAACCCTTTGAGGATATTGACATAGACACTGGGATCCGTAATCTCAAAGCAGACGTAGAATGACCACAATGCTACTTAGGACTACAAAAACAAGCTAAAAAGTCTGGATGCGCTCGGCTATCACAACTGTAAGGTATTCAATAACACCAGCAGCAAAGCAGTACGACAGGATCAGTCTCAAAACCATAAGAAATTTTGGTCGCACTTTATGGCTTTTAGTGATAAAAAAAATCTTAAATTTGTGCGGAGAGGATCCAAAATATAAAATAGCAGAACAAATGCTGAAATACTAAACCCTCTCTTCAAATGTCCGTTTGGAAAGGGAAATAAAGAACTAGTGTCACTATCCACCAACAGTACCCCTGCTAGGATGAGTGACACGTTAATTAGTACTACAGGCATTGATCGGCACCTTAAAACGATAATACTTAATAATACCCAAGCGTTCGATGGCATCCTTTCCAGGTTCTACACACAATCTGTGAAGGTATTAGCTCTACTCCAGACTGTAATTTACACCATATCCATTGAGCAATGATACACTATGTGATCGAAAGTATCCGGACACCTGGCTGAAAATGACTTACAAGTTCGTGGCACCCTCTATCGGTAATGCTGGAATTCTATATGGTGTTGGCCCACATTTAGCCTCGATGACAGCTTCCACTCTCGCAGGCATACGTTCAATCAGGTGTTGGAAGGTTTCTTGGGGATTGGCAGCCCATTCTTCAGGGAGTGTTGCGCTGAGGAGAGGTATCGATGTCGATCAGTGAGGCCTGGCACGAAGTTGGCGTTAAAAAACATCATCCGAAAGGTGGTCTATAGGATTCAGGTTAAGACTCTGTGCAGGCCAGTCAAAAAAAGATTCAAATAGCTCTAAGCACTATGGGACTTACATCTGAGGTCATCAGTCCCCTAGGCTTATAACTACTTAAACCTAACTATCCTAAGGACATCACACACATCCATGCCTGAGGCAGGATTCGTGCCTGCGACCGCAGCAGCAGCGAGTTCCGAACTAAAGCGCCCAGAGCCGCTCGGCCACAGCGGCCGGCTGCAGGCCAGTCCATTACAGGGATGTTATTATCATGTAATCACTCCGCCATAGGCTGTGCATTATGAACAGGTGCTCGATCATGTTGAAAGATGCAATTGCCATCCCCGAATCGCTCTTCAACAGTGGGAAACAAGATGGTGCTTGAAACATCAGTTTAGGCCTGTGCTGTGATAGTGCCACGCACAACAGCAAGGGGTGCAAGCCCCCTCCATGAAAAACAAGACCACACCATAACTCCACCGCCTCCGAATTTTACCGTTGGCACTACACACGCTGGCAGATGACGTTCACCGGGCATTCGCCATACCCATACCCTGCCATCGGATCGCCACGTTGTTTACCGTGATTCGTCACCCTTGAAAACCTTTTCCCACTGTTCAATCGTCCATTGTTTACGCTCCTTACACCAAGCGAGGCGTTATTTGGCATTTACCGGGGTGATGTGTGGTTTATGAGCACCCGCTCGACCATGAAATCCAAGTTTTCTCGCCTCCCGCCTACCTGGCATAGTACTTGCAGAGGATCCAGATACAGTTTGGAATTCCTGTGTGATGTTCTGGATAGATGTCTGCCTATTACACATTACGACCCTCTTCAACTGTCGGCGGTCTCTGTCAGTGAACAGACGAGGTCGGCCTGTGCGCTTTTGTGCTGTACGTGTCCCTTCACGTTTCCACTTCACTATCACATGGGAATCAGTGCGCCTAGGGATGTTCAGGAGTGTGGAAATCTCGCGTACAGACGTGTGACACAAGTGACACTCAATGACCTGCCCACGTTCGAGGTCCGTGAGTTCCGCGGAGCGCCCCATTTTGGCTTCTCACGATGTATAATGATTACTGAGGTTGCTGATATGGAGTGCCTGGCAGCACAATGCACCTAATATTAAAAACTTATGATTTTGGAGGTATCCGGATTCCTTTGGTTACATGGTGTATGTTCCACATGATTAGAAAAGAACTCGGTCACATCCATCTGTAACAATGGCAGTATAAACTGGCGACCCACCCCAGCTTCGCACTGGTAGTACTAACAAGGGAACCTCCCCATCGCACCCCCCTCAGACATAGTTATAAGTTGGCACAGTGGATAGGCCTTGAAAAACTGAACACAGATCAATCGAGAAAACAGGAAGAAGTGGTGTGGAACTATGAAAAAATATATATACAAACTGAGAAGTCAATGCGCAAGATAAGCAACATCAAGGCTAGTGTAAGTTCAGGAGAGCCGTGGTCCGGTGCTTAGCGGGAGCAGCTGCGAAACGAAAGGTCCTTGGTTCAAGTCTTCCCCCGAGCGAAAAGTTTAATTTTTTATTTTCAGACAATTATGAAAGTTCAGGTACTCACACGAAATCAACTTCGCTCTCCAAAATTCCAGGACATGTCCAGATTTGTTTGGACATACGCAGGATTTGACGGTCTACCCACGGAAAAATTTGAAAACGTTAAAAACATATGTTTTCACAGAGCACAGGGAAAACTGTGCGACTGTTGCAGTCATTTGTTGCTGTTTATGTGACAAACTCTTATGTTTTCATCACTTTTTTGGCAGTGATTATCACATCCACAAGAAAACCTAAGTCGGGCAAGGTAGAAGAATCTTTTTACCCATTCGCTAAGTGTACAAGTTAGGTGGGTCGACAACATATTCCTGTCATGTGACGCACATGCCGTCACCAGTGTCGTATAGAATATATCAGACGTGTTTTCCTGTGGAGGAATCGGTTGACCTATGACCTTGCAAACAAATGTTTTCGGTTCCCTTTGGAGAGGCAAGTCCTTTCGTCTACTAATCGCACAGTTTTGCAGTGCGGTCGCAAAACACAGACACTAAACTTATTACCAGATCATAAATGCGAAAATAAAGAAATAAAAATTTTCCCTCGGGGGAGGATTTGAACCAAGGATCTCGCGTTCCACTGCTGCTCACGCTGGCCACGGGACCACGGCGCCCCTGATTTCTCACTCTCCTTGATGTTGCATATGTTTCACATAGACTACTCAGTTTGTATATTTTGCTTATTTTTTCATAGTTCCACACAACTTCTTCCTGTTTTCTCGATTGATCTGTGTTCAGTTTTTCAAGGCCTATCAACTGTGCCGACTTATAACTAAATCTGAGGGGGGTGCGATGGGGAGGTTCCCTTGTAAGTACCTTCGACCGGACGAC
Organism: Schistocerca americana; assembly: GCF_021461395.2. NCBI lineage: Eukaryota > Metazoa > Arthropoda > Insecta > Orthoptera > Acrididae > Schistocerca > Schistocerca americana. Next base: position 254,383,083 of record NC_060130.1, read on the forward strand.
TTGTCTGACGTAGCGATAATAAATTAGACATACAACTCTTCATCGTGAATCACTCTCTTTATAAGTGAAAAGCATACCAAAATACCTGCAGTTGTTCAAATGGCTCTGAACACTATGGGACTCAACTGCTGAGGTCATTAGTCCCCTAGAACTTAGAACTAGTTAAACCTAACTAACCTAAGGACATCACAAACATCCATGCCCGAGGCAGGATTCGAACCTGCGACCGTAGCGGTCTTGCGGTTCCAGACTGCAGCGCCTTTAACCGCACGGCCACTTCGGCCGGCCCTGCAGTTGTTCCTGAGTGTGGTGTCACCGCCAGACACCACACTTGCTAGGTGGTAGTTTTAAATCGGCCGCGGTCCGGTAGTATACGTCGGACCCGCGTGTCGCCACTATCAGTGATTGCAGACCGAGCGCCGCCACACGGCAGGTCTAGAGAGACGTCCTAGCACTCGCCCCAGTTGTACAGCCGACTTTGCTAGCAATGGTTCACTGACAAATTACGCTCTCATTTGCCGAGACGATAGTTAGCATAGCCTTCAGCTACGTCATTTGCTACGACCTAGCAAGGCGCCATTATCATTTGCTATTTATCTTGTGATGCATGTACCGTCAGACCGATGTTCACCAATTATGGATTAAAGTTAAGCATTCCAGAAGCTACGTACCTTTTTTGCTAGTGTCTATTCCTTTAACTGTTCCAGACCTCACGCCAGCCTGCGTGAGCTTAAACGCGTGCCTTTCGGCTTCCTCTCATAGTGGCTTGGCTGTCTTGCCAAGTCACAACACTGAGATTAGCCATAACATACTGGCGGAAAAACGCGGCGGGGGACTTTAGTATAAGCAGCGATCAAGATGCTCTCGTTCGAAGACCGTACATTCCAGAATCGGTATGCCAATCGGGTGAAATCACCGTGAGCGTTGAGGCAATCATTGTACACCCATTTCGTAAAACACCGTTTCCCGCTGCGCGAAGAAGAGCGAAACTGCCTGCTGCAAACCTTCGTCCGACAGGAATCGTCAACCCTCCAAGGCCTTCTTTAAGGAACTAGGGTATGATATTTGTATGGGGAGAGATCAGGACCACAGGGTGCGTGCTCGAATGTCACCCACTTGACTTGGTGTAACTTCTCCGTTACGACATTCGCTATTAGGGCACGTGCGTTCTCATGAAGCAGCACCACAGCTTGAGGCATAATTCCACAACAGTTGGTTTTAGACAGACATGCTGCCTCGTACATATTCTTCAAAACAAAAAGAAAAAATGGTTCAAATGGCTCTGAGCACTATGAGACTTAACGTCTGAGGTCATCAGTCCCCTAGAATTTAGAAGTACTTAAACCTAACTAACCTAAGGACATCACACACATCCATACCAGAGGCAGGATTCGAAACTGCAACCGCAGCGGTCGCGCGGTTCCGGACTGAAGCGCCTAGAACCACTCGGTCACTCCGGCCGGCCACATTTTTCATTCTCTGATGGATGTCTAACGGCGTTTGTCCTTCAGCAGCCATGAAAAGAATATCAGCATGTTGGTGCCTTGTGGACACATCGTGTAAAGACGTCTTCATAGTTCACGTTTCCGTATTTAACGCACGCACGTCGGAAAGATACAAATGCCACATTAATCCCTTGCCTGCATGTCTGTGCTTATATACCCGCACTGGAGTTGTCACTCTGCAGTCATGGACTGTGCGGCTGGTCCCGGCGGAGGTTCGAGTCCTCCCTCGGGCATGGGTGTGTGTGTTTGTCCTTAGGATAATTTAGATTAAGTATTGTGTAAGCTTACGGACTGATGACCTTAGCAGTTGAGTCCCATAAGATTTCAGACACACATAAAATTTCACACACACAGTTGTCACTACTTTGCATACACACTGCAGCAACACCTTCAAACGGAATATTCTTGATCGGAAATTGTAATAAGCATAGATGATCGACAGAATTACTGCCTTATACACTGATCAGTCAGAACATTATGACCACCTACCTAACAGCCGTTCTGTCCACCTTTGGCACGGGTAACAGCGGCGACGCGTCGTGGCACGGAAACAATGAGGCCTTGGTAGGTCGCTGGGGGTGTTGTCACCGCACAAGTCACCTAATTCTGTAAACCCCGGAGAAGGGGGCGATAAGCTCTGACGCCACATTCAATAACATTCCACATGTGTTCGATCGAATTCAGATCTGGTGAGTAGGGAGACGAGCACACCAATCGGAACCCGCCACTGTGTTCCTCGAACCACTCCATCACACTCCTGGCCTTGTGACATTGTGCATTATCTTGTTGAAAAATGCCACTGGCGTTGGGAAACACGATCGTCATGAAGGGGTGTACGCGGGCTGCAACCGGTGTACGGTACTCCATGGCCGTCATGGCGCCTTGCACGAGCTCCACTGGACACATGGATGCCCACGTGAATTTTTTCCAGAGCATAATGGAGCCACCGCCTGCATGTCGCCGTCCCGCAGTACAGGTGTCAAGGAGCTGCTCCCCTGCATTGTGCATTATCTTGCTGAAAAATGCCACTGGCGTTGGGAAACACGATCGTCATGAAGGGGTGTACGCGGGCTGCAACCGGTGTACGGTACTCCATGGCCGTCATGGCGCCTTGCACGAGCTCCACTGGACACATGGATGCCCACGTGAATTTTTTCCAGAGCATAATGGAGCCACCGCCTGCATGTCGCCGTCCCGCAGTACAGGTGTCAAGGAGCTGCTCCCCTGCATTGTGCATTATCTTGCTGAAAAATGCCACTGGCGTTGGGAAACACGAGCGTCATGAAGGGGTGTACGCGGACTGCAACCGGTGTACGGTACTCCTTGGCCGTCATGGCGCCCTGCACGAGCTCTACTGGACACATGGATGCCCACGTGAATTTTCTCCAGAGCATAATGGAGCCACCGCCTGCATGTCGCCGTCCCGCAGTACAGGTGTCAAGGAGCTGCTCCCCTGCATTGTGCATTATCTTGCTGAAAAATGCCACTGGCGTTGGGAAACACGAGCGTCATGAAGGGGTGTACGCGGACTGCAACCGGTGTACGGTACTCCTTGGCCGTCATGGCGCCCTGCACGAGCTCCACTGGACACATGGATGCCCACGTGAATTTTCTCCAGAGCATAATGGAGCCACCGCCTGCATGTCGCCGTCCCGCAGTACAGGTGTCAAGGAGCTGCTCCCCTGCATTGTGCATTATCTTGCTGAAAAATGCCACTGGCGTTGGGAAACACGAGCGTCATGAAGGGGTGTACGCGGACTGCAACCGGTGTACGGTACTCCTTGGCCGTCATGGCGCCCTGCACGAGCTCCACTGGACACATGGATGCCCACGTGAATTTTCTCCAGAGCATAATGGAGCCACCGCCTGCATGTCGCCGTCCCGCAGTACAGGTGTCAAGGAGCTGCTCCCCTGCATTGTGCATTATCTTGCTGAAAAATGCCACTGGCGTTGGGAAACACGAGCGTCATGAAGGGGTGTACGCGGACTGCAACCGGTGTACGGTACTCCTTGGCCGTCATGGCGCCCTGCACGAGCTCCACTGGACACATGGATGCCCACGTGAATTTTCTCCAGAGCATAATGGAGCCACCGCCTGCATGTCGCCGTCCCGCAGTACAGGTGTCAAGGAGCTGCTCCCCTGCATTGTGCATTATCTTGCTGAAAAATGCCACTGGCGTTGGGAAACACGAGCGTCATGAAGGGGTGTACGCGGACTGCAACCGGTGTACGGTACTCCTTGGCCGTCATGGCGCCCTGCACGAGCTCCACTGGACACATGGATGCCCACGTGAATTTTCTCCAGAGCATAATGGAGCCGCCGCCTGCATGTCGCCGTCCCGCAGTACAGGTGTCAAGGAGCTGCTCCCCTGCATTGTGCATTATCTTGCTGAAAAATGCCACTGGCGTTGGGAAACACGAGCGTCATGAAGGGGTGTACGCGGACTGCAACCGGTGTACGGTACTCCTTGGCCGTCATGGCGCCCTGCACGAGCTCCACTGGACACATGGATGCCCACGTGAATTTTCTCCAGAGCATAATGGAGCCACCGCCTGCATGTCGCCGTCCCGCAGTACAGGTGTCAAGGAGCTGCTCTCCTGCATTGTGCATTATCTTGCTGAAAAATGCCACTGGCGTTGGGAAACACGAGCGTCATGAAGGGGTGTACGCGGACTGCAACCGGTGTACGGTACTCCTTGGCCGTCATGGCGCCCTGCACGAGCTCCACTGGACACATGGATGCCCACGTGAATTTTCTCCAGAGCATAATGGAGCCACCGCCTGCATGTCGCCGTCCCGCAGTACAGGTGTCAAGGAGCTGCTCCCCTGCATTGTGCATAATCTTGTTGAAAAATGCCACTGGCGTTGGGAAACACGATCGTCATGAAGGGGTGTACGCGGACTGCAACCGGTGTACGGTACTCCTTGGCCGTCATGGCGCCTTGCACGAGCTCCACTGGACACATGGATGCCCACGTGAATTTTCTCCAGAGCATAATGGAGCCACCGCCTGCATGTCGCCGTCCCGCAGTACAGGTGTCAAGGAGCTGCTCCCCTGCATTGTGCATTATCTTGCTGAAAAATGCCACTGGCGTTGGGAAACACGAGCGTCATGAAGGGGTGTACGCGGACTGCAACCGGTGTACGGTACTCCTTGTTCGTCATGGCGCCTTGCACGAGCTCCACTGGACACACGGATGCCCACGTGAATTTTCTCCAGAGCATAATGGAGCCACCGCCTGCATGTCGCCGTCCCGCAGTACAGGTGTCAAGGAGCTGCTCCCCTGCATTGTGCATTATCTTGTTGAAAAATGCCACTGGCGTTGGGAAACACGATCGTCATGAAGGGGTGTACGCGGACTGCAACCGGTGTACGGTACTCCTTGGCCGTCATAGCGCCTTGCACGAGCTCCACTGGACACATGGATGCCCACGTGAATTTTCTCCAGAGCATAATGGAGCCACCGCCTGCATGTCGCCGTCCCGCAGTACAGGTGTCAAGGAGCTGCTCCCCTGCATTGTGCATTATCTTGCTGAAAAATGCCACTGGCGTTGGGAAACACGATCGTCATGAAGGGGTGTACGCGGACTGCAACCGGTGTACGGTACTCCTTGGTCGTCATGGCGCCCTGCACGAGCTCCACTGGACACATGGATGCCCACGTGAATTTTCTCCAGAGCATAATGGAGCCACCGCCTGCATGTCGCCGTCCCGCAGTACAGGTGTCAAGGAGCTGCTCCCCTGCATTGTGCATTATCTTGCTGAAAAATGCCACTGGCGTTGGGAAACACGATCGTCATGAAGGGGTGTACGCGGACTGCAACCGGTGTACGGTACTCCTTGTTCGTCATGGCGCCTTGCACGAGCTCCACTGGACACACGGATGCCCACGTGAATTTTCTCCAGAGCATAATGGAGCCACCGCCTGCATGTCGCCGTCCCGCAGTACAGGTGTCAAGGAGCTGCTCCCCTGCATTGTGCATTATCTTGTTGAAAAATGCCACTGGCGTTGGGAAACACGATTGTCATGAAGGGGTGTACGCGGACTGCAACCGGTGTACGGTACTCCTTGGCCGTCATACCGCCTTGCACGAGCTCCACTGCACACGTGGATGCCCACGTGAATTTTCTCCAGAGCATAATGGAGCCACCGCCTGCATGTCGCCGTCCCACAGTACAGGTGTCAAGGAGCTGCTCCCCTGCATTGTGCATTATCTTGCTGAAAAATGCCACTGGCGTTGGGAAACACGATCGTCATGAAGGGGTGTACGCGGACTGCAACCGGTGTACGGTACTCCTTGGCCGTCATGGCGCCCTGCACGAGCTCCACTGGACACATGGATGCCCACGTGAATTTTCTCCAGAGCATAATGGAGCCACCGCCTGCATGTCGCCGTCCCGCAGTACAGGTGTCAAGGAGCTGCTCCCCTGTATTGTGCATTATCTTGCTGAAAAATGCCACTGGCGTTGGGAAACACGAGCGTCATGAAGGGGTGTACGCGGACTGCAACCGGTGTACGGTACTCCTTGGCCGTCATGGCGCCCTGCACGAGCTCCACTGGACACATGGATGCCCACGTGAATTTTCTCCAGAGCATAATGGAGCCACCGCCTGCATGTCGCCGTCCCGCAGTACAGGTGTCAAGGAGCTGCTCCCCTGCATTGTGCATTATCTTGTTGAAAAATGCCACTGGCGTTGGGAAACACGATCGTCATGAAGGGGTGTACGCGGACTGCAACCGGTGTACGGTACTCCTTGGCCGTCATGGCGCCTTGCACGAGCTCCACTGGACACATGGATGCCCACGTGAATTTTCTCCAGAGCATAATGGAGCCACCGCCTGCATGTCGCCGTCCCGCAGTACAGGTGTCAAGGAGCTGCTCCCCTGCATTGTGCATTATCTTGTTGAAAAATGCCACTGGCGTTGGGAAACACGATCGTCATGAAGGGGTGTACGCGGACTGCAACCGGTGTACGGTACTCCTTGTTCGTCATGGCGCCTTGCACGAGCTCCACTGGACACATGGATGCCCACGTGAATTTTCTCCAGAGCATAATGGAGCCACCGCCTGCATGTCGCCGTCCCGCAGTATAGGTGTCAAGGAGCTTGCTCCCCTGGAAGACGAAGGATTCGCGCCTTCCCATACGCATTGTAAAGAAGGTGTAGGGATCCATCAGACCATGCTACTCTCTGCCATCGCGTCAACGTCCACTGCCTATAGCCACGTGCCCATTTCAGTTGCAGTTGCCGATGTCGTGTTGTTAACATTGGCACATGCTTGGGTCGTCGACCGCGGAGTATTAGCGTTCGGAGTGTTCAGTGCACTTTGTGTGAAGGTACACTTGTACTCTGCCGAGCATTAAGGTCGGATGTTAGCTCTTCCGCAGTTCGCCGCCTGTCCTTTTTACCAGTCTGCCCAGCCTACGACGACCGACATCTGTAATGAGGGGTGGTCGCCCAACCCCACGACATCTGGACGTGGTTTCACCTATGTTTTGCCATGAGATGAAGACACCACACCACTTCTCGAACACACGAGTGTTTCTGAAATGCTCGTACCGAGCATCCACGCCATCATGACCTGCCTTCGGTCAAACTCAGATTGGTGACGCGCCTTCCCCATTCTACACAAGGACGGAACACTCACTGATACTACGTGCACAGTGCGTGTGTCTGACTAGAAGTCGTTCCTCGCCAGGTGACGCTACTATCGCTTGGACTGGTTTATATTGATTGCTGGTCGGTGGTCATAATGTTCTGGCTGACAAGTTTATAACTCAGTTGTATTTTTACTAGAACACTACGGCGTATTCTTAGTTCAGACATTATTTAGCCCCGTACCACGTAATATCTTCTGTGTCATGGTTAGAAGAAATAGAATTGATGTGTTGTTTCTAAACCTTCGAAAAGCTTTAGATTCAGTTCCACATCAACTCCTGCTCAAGAAAATGCCATCATACTGCTTTTTTCATGGATAGAAACTTTCTTGACGGTCGGGGATGTAGCACATTATCTTGGGCCGTATGCCGCAGGGAATGGTTGCGGCTTTTGGCATGCATTACATACTTAGCGGCCAGTATTAGTTGCAATCTCAGGGTTTTGGCAGAGGACACAGTTATATATGACTAATTTCTGTCCCATAACTATTCCAGCCTTTATTCAGTTTAATCTCGACAAAGTATCAGGCTTGTCGGAGGACCATAGAGAAAAGTATAGTTATAGTCTTAAACTTAAGAGCGAAGCATGCGTTCACTTACAGACTAATGAGTCCCAGACAGCCAGTGAGTCATGTCATACAAATATTTGGGAGTGTAACGATTATAAAGGATGTATCATAATTAATGATGTATGCACATGCAGTTGAAGGTACACGATATTAGAAACGAAAAAGTCTCAGTAAACTCTGCTGCAGAGTGAAAATCTCATTCTGGAAACATCCCCCAGGCTGTGGCTAAGCCATGTCTCCGCAATATCCATCCTTTGAGGAGTGCTAGTTCTGCAAGGTTCGCAGGAGAGCTTCTGTAAACTTTGGAAGGTAGGAGACGAGATACCGGCAGAAGTAAAGCTGTGAGGACGGGGCGTGAGTCGTGCTTGGGTAGCTCAGTTGGTAGAGCACTTGCCCGCGAAAGGGAAAGGTCCCGAGTTCGAGTCTCGGTCCGGCACACAGTTTTAATCTGGCAGGAAGTTTCAAAAAATATGTAGTAAATATGAGCTCTATAGTCGATATCTTAAGAGCTATGAGCATTTGTTCAGCAGAAAATACGTGTTTCACAGTTCAAAAGATTAATAAGTGTTCATAGCTCATACGGTATGCAACTTAGAGCCCATGTTTACTGACATATCTTCTTTATTTATTTATTTTATTTTTTCTTCCAGTATCGTGTACTTTCATCTGTATGCATTTACACCATTAATTATTATACATTCTATATAATCCCAGATGTAGATAAATCAAATGGTAGACTAATTCTTTGTTTGGAGAGAAACGACGCATCACGAAAGAATTATCCAAATGAGGTTGGCTGAAAACTGAACTGGTAGCATGTTTAGTTGATATACATTGAGAACCGGTAATGATACTGGTTTCTTACAATGATGATCCAAAACATTATGATCACTTGCTCAATAGTTTGCGTTTCTGTCTTTGGAACGAAATATATTACCGATTCTGCGTATCAGAGATCGGACAGTTTGTTGGTAGGTTTATGAAGGTACGTGGCATTAGATGTCTACGGAAAGGTCATGTAATTCGTGTAAATAACGGGCCGCTGATTTACGTACGCCTGATAGCGACCCCAATGGCTTCCATAGGCTTTACATCAGGCGAATCTGGTCGCCGAAACATCAGCGTAAGATCACTATAATGGTCCTCTGACCACTGCAGCACGGTTCTTGTTCCGATACAAGGACAGTTATACTGCTGAAAGATGACATCGCCGTCAGGGAAGACATCAAGCATGAAGGTATGCAAGTGATTCGCAGCTGTCAGCATGTGCAGGTCCCATGCAAGCGCAGGGTAATGTTTCCCATAGCATAATACTGCTCCCACCAGCCTGTGTCCGTGGCGCGCAGCACGTTTCGAACCTCCGTCCACATCAAATGGCTCTGAGCACTATGGGACTTAACGTCTGTGGTCATCAGTCCCCTAGAACTTAGAACTAATTAAACCTCACTAACTTAAGAACATCACACACATCCATGCCCAAGGCAGGATTCGAACCTGCGACCGTAGCGGTCACGCGGTTCCAGACTGAAGCGCCTAGAACCGCACGGCCACACCGGCCGGCCCGTTCACATCGATGACCTGGGTAGCCGACACGTTTCCATTGATAGACGTTCGAATTTCGATGGTCCTGTGCCCAATGAAATGGTAACTGACGAATTCGTTGGGTCAACATGGAACACGTTGGGGTGTCTGCAGCGGAGCTCCATGTTCAACAATGTACGATGGACGGTGTGCTCCGAAATGCTTTTGCATGAACCAGCATTGTGCTCTTTCGGCAAAGATGCCACAGGTCACCATCTGTCCTATTTTACAGAGCAGACATGCCTCCAAACCCCACGCTCCGTGAAGAGCCGTGGACGTCCAACCATTTAGCGCCTGGTGGTTGTTTCACTGTCCTACCTCTATCCGCAGATGTTCACGACAGTAGCACGAGAACATTCGACCAGATTTGCCGTTATCGAGATATACCCAGTGCGTTGTCCTCGATGGTGAGTGTTCATCGGAGGTGAGGGTATCATCTGGAGTGCCCCAGGGAAGTGTGGTAGGTCCGCTGTTGTTTTCTATCTACATAAATCTTCTTTTGGATAGGGTGCATAGCAATGTGTGACTGTTTGCTGATGATGTTGTGATGTACGGGAAGGTGTCGTCGTTGAGTGACTGTAGGAGGATACAAGATGACTTGGACAGAATTTGTGATTGGTGTTTTTGTGTTAGCATAAGAGTCAACACCGTGTTACGAGTGGAGGCCGAAATGCACGCTTTTTAGCTCACGCAGGCTGGCGTGAAGAGGGAAGAACTATACTGACGTGCGGTCTGGAACATAACAAGGAATGAGAATTCAGAAAGCGGACATAATTAGTTTGATACTTAACTTTAATCCATTAATGATGAACGTGGCTCTTGACGGTACATGAATCACAATATTATCTGTTCAGAATACATTCTTGAAGTAATTACAGTAACTGAATATGGCGCCTTGCTAGGTCGTAGCAAATGACGTAGCTGAAGGATGTGCTAAACTGTCGTCTCTGCAAATGAGAGCGTATGTAGTCAGTGAACTATCGCTAGCAAAGTCGGTTGTACAACTGGGTCGAGTGCTAGGGAGTCTCTCTAGACCTGCCGTGCGGCGGCGCTCGGTCTGCAATCACTGATGGTGGCGACACGCGGGTCCGACGTTACTAACGGACCGCGGCCGATTTAAAGGCTACCACCTAGCAAGTGTGGTGTCTGGCGGTGACATCATAGGTGTAAAGAATGGCAGCTAACTCTAATTATAGATAAATGTAAATTAATGCAGATGAATAGGAAAAAGAATCCTGTAATACTTGAATACTCCATTAGTAGTGTAGCGCTTGACACAGTCACGTCGATTAAATATTTGGGCGTAACATTGCAGAGCGATATGAAGATGGACAAGCATGTAATGGCAGTTGTGGGGAAGGGGGATAGTCGTCTTCGGTTCATTGGTAGAGTTTTGGGAAGATGTGGTTCATCTGTAGAGGAGACCGCTTATAAAACACTAATACGACCTATTCTTGAGTACTGCTCGAGCGTTTGGGATCCCTCTCAGGCTGGATTGAGGGAGGACATAGAAGCAATACAGAGGCGGGCTGCTAGATTTGCTACTGGTAGGTTTGATCATCAAGCGAGTGTTACGGAAATGCTTCAGGAACTCGGGTGGGAGTCTCTGGAGGAAAGGAGGCGTTCTTTTCGTGAATCGCTACTGAGCAAATTTAGAGAACCAGCATTTGAGGCTGACCGCAGTACAATTTTACTGCCGCCAACTTACATTTCGCGGAAAGACCACAAAGATAAGATAAGAGAGATTAGGGCTCGTACAGAGGCATATAGGCAGTCATTTTTCCCTCGTTCTGTTTGGGAGTGGAACAGGGAGAGAAGATGCCAGTTGTGGTACGAGGTACCCTCCGCCACGCACCGTATGGTGGATTGCGGAATATGTATGTAGATGCAGATGTAGATTCGTTCATAGGCTGTACGTAACAGTAATCTGACCTATGTCAAAGTCGCATATCTCAATGGATTTCCCCATTTGCAGCCCATATCTTCGGTCCGCTGACATAGTTTTGCTACAGCGCCACATTTTCATAATGCCACTAGACGGGCGCATCCACCGTCGCGGGGGCAGTGGTCATAATGTTTTGGCTTATCGGTATAAAACACACATTCTCCACCGAAAGGCGAGCTCCACTGTTTCGCTTTTCTCACTCTCCTCAAGTAATAGCGTACAGCACGTACTATATTTCATGGTTGTTCACAGTTTTGTGTAAGAGATATCCATGGGCATTGTTTCTATTTATTTTACAGGAAGTGATCCACTCCTGTTTCCAACGTGCAACAGGCGCCAGGATTAAATTCCACTTGGCTAAAGCAAAAGGAGGAATGGAAGGAAGCCAACGATAATAGGATTGTTCTGCCGTCTGAGCGCCTGGGGTTCATGAAATGTTTAGTAGTTGCCGGCCGCACGGAGCAGCGCGTCCGTTTGTCTTTCTGCGGAACGCACTGCGGCGTTTCTCGCTGCTGGCAAACACTCCACGCTACTGGGAACTACCGCCACGTTCTCCTCAACTGAGAAACACGATTTTGTCACCTTACAGTTTGTGCTCGTCTGTAGCAACGCTTCATTTAGTTGCCAATTTGAAGGGGAACGAACTCCCGCTACGGATAAATTCCAGGTGACTGACGAACCTGCGGCTTAGTCCCTTTACGCACCAAATCAACCAACCCACCAAAAAACTGCAGTCAGATACACGGTCTGAATGGAGTCTGTCCGCATTAAATCGCCTTTCGACTGTACTTATAAATAGTAACAAGTTTCTCTGAAACACCACAGCATTGATGGTAAACGAAAAACAAGACACGATATTTCACCAGCGGGGAGGCAAAATTGGCAGAGCTCTTGTGCAGGATGAGGGAAACCGGTGTTTTAAGCTACGGATGGAACGACTGAAGACGTGTATAAACTCAGTTTGCTCACACGTTGAAAGGGAGCATTTGATCGTATTTGATACCGGCACAAATTTCATCGTATAAAGTTCGTATTGTGTTTTATAACTCTCAAACTTTATTTTCCAGAGGACTGCAAGAATACGCCTTTCGAAACTTCTCACTTACTGCCGGCTAGTTCATCGATTTTGGTGAAATTGGTCACCGAGTAAGAACGGAAGTCAAGGTATAAAACAGTCCCACATTAATTTTAACCATATTCTGCAGCTTAAAACGTGACTGTATTCAAAACATTTGAGGTATTAATTAAACAACGCCTTCAGTCACAATTTTTTCGTGTTTTATTAACTACAAGATGCATTTAGGACCCTGTGGGTCCATCCTCAAGTGTACTTTGTATTAATACACGTTTTATTTCTTCTCCTGAATGAAGTGAAATGCATATTCCTGTCACGAAAAGGTTTAATGTTAGATTATGAATTTCGTAAGTCGAACGCGGAAAATATGTGCAAAATAGCGGAAAATGAACGGTGTAAACTCACCACAAATCGAAGGAAAGCATTTTCAACGTTTTTGTACAGACAAACATTCTTTTCTCCGTCGTTTTATCACATGTCACTTCATTCAGGACGTACATTTGCACACACATGTTTATAAACACTGCACAGATTTTTTGTACCTGGTGTTGTCAAAGATGAATTTATTCGTAGTGCTGAAGGTATATCTATAAACAATTGACATATGCCAGGAATAACTTTAGAATAGGTCTTTAAAATTACTAAATTACTAATTTTAAAGACCTATTCTAAAGTTATTCCTTGCATATGTCAATTTTTTATAGTTATATCTTTAGCACTACGAATAAATTCATCTTTGACAACACCAGGTACAGGCGAATGAAATATTTAATGTATACTGCACTGTTTAAGGTATGTAAATAACATCTGAGACGCTTACCTGATAGTTTGTTATTTGAGGGAGCATTATTTAATGTACGAAAATAATAATAGTTGACAGTGTCAGTAAAGTTGTACGCAGTGGTCCTTTGGACATGCATGGATGCAGGTCCACAGGAACATTGCATCGGACTTTACAGACACTGCAGTAATGTACAGGATGACAATTATTGAACAATATGAAATAAAATCGTCTTAACTTCCGAACGGTTTGCGTTAGGGCGTTCAAATTTCTCGGTTGGCCACGGGACACGATGGCAATTAGTATGCAGATGTATGGTTTGGTTTAGCGACGAAGCCCATTTTCATTTGGATGGGCTCGTCAATAAGCAAAATTGGGGCATTTTGGAGGCCGAGAATCCGCATTTCGCGATCGAGAAGTCCCCTCATCCTTAACGGGTAACTGTGTGGTATGCAATGTCCAGTCACGGAATAATCGGTGCGATATTCCTTGATGGCAAGGTGACGACCGAACGGTACGTGAAGATTTTGGGAGATTATTTCATCCCCACAATCCAAAGTGACCCTGATTTCGACAAGATGTGGTTCATACAACACGGAGCTTGACACCATCGAAGCAGGAGAATGTCTGATGTTCTGAAGGAGCAGTTTGGGGACCGTATTCTGATTCTGGGGTACCCAGAGGCCACTGGCATGGGCCTCGATTGTCCGCCATATTCTTCGGAACTAAACACATTCGACTCCTTTTTGTGGGGCTATATTAAAGACTAGCTGTACAGCAATAGCTCCAAAACCACTGCTGAGCTGAAAACAGCCATTCAGGAAATCATCGACAGCATCGATATTCCGACACTTCAACGGATCTTGCAGAATTTCATATTCGCCAATGATGGCAGGCATATAGAAACATGCCATAATCTAAATCTGAATTGCTGTAGTGATGGTTGGTTGGTTTGGGGAAGGAGACCAGACAGCGTGGTCATCGGTCTCATCGGATTAGGGAAGGATGGTGAAGGAAGTCGGCCGTGCCCTTTCAGAGGAACCATCCCGGCATATGCCTGGAGTGATTTAGGGAAATCACGGAAAACCTAAATCAGGATGGCCGGACGCGGGATTGAACCGTCGTCCTTCCGAATGCGAGTCCAGTGTGTAACCACTGCGCCACCTCGCTCGGTGCTGTAGTGATGTTTACATGTTGAATGAAGTATGTGCACGCCGTAGTTTGTAACCAATTTACGTTTTTTTTTCATATAGTTCAATAATTGTCATCCTGTATTTCATGCCAAAGAAAAGACAATCTGACAAGAAAATTAAAGAAGTCTCTCCCTGTGCGGGAATCACATAACTGTACGAGCTCTATGGGAAGCAGAAACTGGACATTTGGAAGTATGGCTCTGTCCGTGAAGCGTACTCGTATATCTGAAGCGCATAAGGCGACCGCCCGCATAAAGCGGGGAATCCGGGTTCGAGTCTCGGTCTGGCCCAAATTTTCGCTCGTTTGCAGTAATATCATATAGCTGTGGTGGTACCGTATTCGCAACTCACGAATACATTTCATAATGTATTAAATATCATGTTATGGCTATTCATAGTGCTGATTTAGAAAATTATGTAGCGTTTACTAAATTTTCCATAAAAAAAAGCACTCCGTCTTCTGGCCACGAGTGGCCTACCGGGACCATCCGGCCGCCGTGTCACCCTCAGGAGGAGGATGCGGATAGGAGGGGCGTGGGGTCAGCACACCGCTCTCCCGGTCGTTATAATGGTATTCTTGATCGAACTATTCGGTCGAGTAGCTCCTCAATTGGCATCACGAGGCTGAGTGCACTCCGAAAAATGGCAACAGCGCATGGTAGCTGGATGGTCACCCATCCAAGTGCCGGCCACGCCCAACAGCGCTTAACTGCGGTGATCTCGCGGGAACATCTGCTGCAAGGCCGTTGCCTACTAAATTTTCCATAGTTTATAAAATATTATAAACTTCATAAAATTAATCTATCTTTAGCATAAGTTTTCTCTGCTATACTGTAACCTAATAAAGTAATAGCAAACGTGATATCAAGGTAATTATCCGTAGGATCCTAAGGTTGTCACAATTTTGCGATACTCAAAGATGATTACTACTTTTGGAATTTTATCGACCGATTTCGGTGGTATGGTGCCGAAATTTCTTACATATTAAAACGGTAGAATAAGTGTTTCCTGCCGGCCGGTGTGGCAGTGCGGTTCTAGGCGCTTCAGTCTGGAACCGCGTGACCGCTACGGTCGCAGGTTCGAATCCTGCCTGGGGCATGGATGTGTGTGATGTCCTTAGGTTAGTTAGGATGAAGTAGTTCTACGTTCTAGGGGACTGATGACCTCAGAAATTAAGTCCCATAGTGCTCAGAGCCATTTGAACCATTTTAAGTGCTTCGTATGCCAGTCTGTCTCAGACAGCCTCACTGAGTGGTGTGTATAGTTGCTACATTAAGTATACTTGTTTCTGACTTCTGGCACAATATAAAAAAGCTTGTAGACTGTCTAGGAATATTGCGGATTCTGAGGGGTTGATGTAGTGGTTGTATGACACAATGTAAACCATGCGATGTCAGCAGCTCTGCTATAGACGTTCACTGAATCGCCCCTCACCGTGCGGGATGACTTGATGGTCAGAGTCTGGACTCGCATCCGGAATGACGACGGTTCAAATCCCCGTCCGGCCATCCATATTTAGGTATTCTGTGATTTCTCTAAATCACTATAGGAAAAAGCCGGGATGGTTCGTTTGATAAAGCCACGGCCGATGTCTTACCCCATCCTCCTCTAATCCGAGAATGTGCTCCGTCTCTAATGACCTCGTCGTCGACGGGACGTGAAATTCTAATCTTCCGTACACTGAGTCCCGTAAATCACAAGACATTTTATATTTCATAATCATTTCAAGATATTGAAATGAGCTTTCCGTTTATTTATACACTACCTGACAAACCCTGCAATGCCCTGGTATTCGTTTTGCCGGATTTCAATTGGAAAGGAAAATTAAAAAAAAAAAGAACTGCATTTGTAGTGAAACATCGAAAAAATTTCATTGCCATGTATTCGTGAAAGCTCCTTTGAAATGATGAAATAGTCGTACAAGGAAATATGCATAATGTACTACTGTAAAACTACAGCTGCTTCGCGTCTCTGCGGCAACGCCTCTTCATAACTCTATAGATGGCTATTGTGTCTGCCTACAGCCCCATTCGCTTCACAGTTGGAAGCTGTCAAAAGCGCTGCCAGGCGTCACGGACTTCGTTAAGATGACTCAACTTTAGGGGTGTCTTAGTAGTAAAGAATAAATGCATTAAAACTTCATGCGTGCTGCGGCAGTTTTTCACGCAATTCAGTGTTTATGACATCATATCTCCTGAGATATGGTAGCTAAGTGGTCCCTAGCCCCACAGAGTTTGTTGCTTGGTAGTAAGGGACATTTTTACCAAGATTGGTTGAAAAAAAATGGCTCTGAGCACTATGGGATATAACTTCTAAGGTCGTCAGTCCCCTAGAACTTGGAACTACTTAAAACTAACTAACCTGAGGACATCACACACATCCATGCCCGAGGTAGGATTCGAACCTGTGACCGTAGCGGTCGCGCGGTTCCAGACTGTAGCGCCTAGAACCGCTCGGCCACCGCGGCCAGCAGATTGGTTGAAGAGGAGGAGATTATGGATTAACGTCCCGTCGACAACGAGCTCATTAGAGACGGATCACAAGCTCGGATTAGGGAAGGATGGAGAAGGAAAGCGGCCGTGCCCTTTCGAAGGAACCATCCCGGCATTTGCCTTAAGCCATTTAGAGAATCCACGGAAATTCTAAATCAGGATGGCCGGACGCGGGTTTGAACCGTCTTCCTCCCGAATAAAGTTGGTTGAAATTGGTCCAGTAGTTCAGGAAGAGATGTGGAACATATACACGCACATTCACCCATACATATAACCAGTTTTGTAATGGCTTTGTACGTGTTTATTTTACCTGCAAGTGACAGTACAAAAAAAACTGGCTCTGAGCACTAAGGGACTTAACTTCTGAGGTCATCAGTTCCCTAGAACTTAGAACTACTTAAACCTAACTAACCTAAGGACATCACACACATCCATGCCCGAGGCAGGATTCGAACCTGCGATCGTAGCGGTCGCGCGATTCCAGACTGTAGCGCCTACAACCGCTCGGCCACTCCGGCCGGCAAGTGACAGTACACAAAGCGTTGATTTTTCCGCTACATGGTGAGTGTCTTGACTTTTTTTTATCCACGGGCATCATCAGTTCGTAACTATATTGAATGACGACGATGAGGTCCCATACTCCGATGAGCGTAGTGGACGATGCAGGAGACCCGCACCGCCATACTAGGCAAGGTCCTAGCGGAGGTGGTTTGCCATTGCCTTTCTCCGACCGTAAGCGTAATAAATTATGATGATGAAGACGGCACAACAACAGCCAGTCATTTCGAGGCAGAGAAAATCCCTGACCCCGCCGGGAATCGGACCCAGGATCCCGTGCGCGGGAAGCGAGAACACTACCGCAAGACCACCCATATTGAATAGTTTGTGAAAAATACTTTTTTGTGGCCCGCACATATCAAGGTTCAGACAAGTTTTTCTCAGGACTGAAGGCAGCCGGCAGAGTGCAGTATCAGCCCTGGAAGACTATACTTGTGAGCTGGAGCGACCATAGTCGTCATTTTCCTGATGTTAGCAAATAGTGTCTGTGGTTTGTGCAGTGATTGGCGTTGACAAATAAATGAATAGTGAAGCTGTAGCTTTTTACATTATGAAACAATGTGCGTATAGTGTGCGTAGTGGGTACGATGATTGATATTGGGAAATACATGGACAGTGTAGCATTAGTTTCTTGCATTATTAAGTAACTTCTCTGCAAGAATATGTAAACAAAACCGAATGAGGTTGTGTTATTTTTACCACCACCTTGTAACCGGGACGATGGAGACTCCAATCCCCGACCGGTGATTTAAGTTTTCAGTGATTTTTCTAAATTACTTCAGGCAACTGCTGGGAAGATAAGGTAACCGCCGATTACCTGCCCATCCGTATGAAACTATATATTCTATGTTGTAACCCGTATACGTGTTTGTCAGAAACAGTCTGAAAGGCTTGTCACGGTGTTGCAGGGTAGGTTGAGTTGATAAATAATTTCTAAGGTAAAAACTCGAAACGTTGCTCCGTTTCCGAGTTAATTAGCATTGAAGTTAACCAGTCAGGCCGTTGCTAGCGCAAATTCAAGCGGTCCGCCAGATACGGTGACGTCAAACGTGTATTTCGTTTGGTTTCCAAAAACCGAGAGATACAAAAATTGAAAATGGAACGGTAGTAAGAATCGAATCCGAGCCAAAGGTTGAGCAGTCTCATGTGCTATGAGAACGACTGACACTAACTGTATCTGACGGGCTGCTTGAATCTGCTCGTGCAACGACCTGATTTGCTAAATTTCTATGCTAATTAACTCGGAAACAGCGCAACGTAAGAGATTTTTTTTCTTAAATATTATTTCTCAGCACAACCTACCCTGCAAACGCCCTACAAGCTCTTCAGACTGTATCTGACTACCCTGTATATGAAGAATGTTTTTTGTTCTTAAAGCGCATAACCAAGACTTGTTCAATATCATTCTAAAAGCGATCCACGGAACGCATAAAAAAAGTACTATACTACTACAAGCACCACCGGTGCTTGTACTACTGAAGAATAAAAAGTTCGAGGATATTTTTTCTCAATGATAAAATTCTTGAATGACATAGGGAAAAGATAAATAACATATAGTCAGATTAGAGAGTGGGGAATGTAATCGAGATTTTCGAAGGTATGCATATCGCCCTTATTGCTATATCGTCACAGTTGTACTTCTGACAGGTGCTGATTGCGATCATTTTGGTGTCGCGAAGATGATGTCGATGGCGATGGGTCAGGCAGTGTTGGCGGCTATTTCCCAACTATTGGCAATGAGCCGCCCATCAGCGTAATGGCGTGGCGTTCCCATTACTAAATGCCTGCCTCTGCGAAAACTCATTTTCTTCCTCAATAACTTCGATTATGGGAGTAATATTTTTCAGGAAACAACAGCAGCGGAGATAGATCTATTGTGAGCACTAAAAATTGACAATGAAACCAAAGAGGTATTTTAATTTCCTTTTCCTGTTACAGTGCTATTCAATGTAGTTATGAATGGCAACAGTATTATAGTACGAAGCGTATTTAATCATTAGTTACTGGAACGAAGCGGCGCTGTCGGAGATAGATTTAAAGAAATCCCTTGCTTTCTACAATTACAGTAAAATAACGTTTATTTAAAACAACGTAAATAACAAAAGACAGGGAATGAAAAGAGACGATATTTTGGTACAGTTTAAAACCAACTATATAACTCAAACAGCTACTGTCGGAAATACAGCGATTTTGCATTTTTTCATTACAACATATTTCTATAAAAATGTGATACTGCCTTGTATTTCAACGTATCATTAAAATCTGATAAATTTAATACTTCTGAATTCAGTAGCAGAAACCCGATTACAGCTTACATGGCCAATTAAGTACAAGACTCATCCTTCGTATTATATTGCCAAGATAAAAATGTCTGTGTTGGGTAATATTTATTTTTAAATGCCGGGATGGCATTTCCTTCCTCATCTTTCCCTAATCTGAGCACTTTCTTCTATTTTACCCTTCTTTTGTGGTACAGGAAAATCTAACATCTGGATGCCAAATTAGGCAGTAAATCAAGTACATTACATGCGGCACTTAAAATTCAGAATTCATCCATAGTTCATAAGTGGCTGTAATAACTAATATAAACATACTAGCTTCATCGGCATATTAATTGTTTACAAATATCAGTCCCTTGCAATTAAAAACATAAAAGTAAAGCTACAAGTTTGACTGGAGCACCATAGTATTTTAGTAGGCTCAGTAGTATTGCCGTTAGCTTCCTCTGACGTATTAAATTTTACTTATTATTTCATAAATGTTCACTAACAGTGATATTCCTTATTTTTTAATTCATACACACAGAACTCTGTATTAGTTTCTTTAGTCGTGTGAAAACGACGCTGTTGTTGAGGAGAAGACTACAATGTTAAGCTTGTTTCTTAGCCACAGAATTATCCTGGGATTCTTCTTTGGCAAGCTCGTAACCTGTCCATCCTTAATTAGATATTTTCCAAATGTATAAATCTATAAGGAATGTTTTACCTATTACTAAGAGAATCAGAAATTTCGGTCAAGGTACGCCTAAAACATGTTGCCGCGTGTTAGGACAATATAAAAACTTCTCAGCGTGGCGGTGAACGTTATGGTTTTCAGGTCTAAGATGCACTTTTTAAATTTGTTTTCATATTCCCCACTTAGGTAAAAGCACATTGAGTCCCGTATCTGCATGTAGTAGAATTTTTCCCTGAATATGGTTTTGGAAGAGCTGTATAACACCATACCATTGGTGCCCTAACCTCCTCAGTGGACGCGAAACTCTTACCAACAGTAATTTCTTTACGTATGGGAAAATATCGAATTCAGCGGGTAGCCAATCTGTTGAAGAGGGCGAATGTTGAAAAATTCTTTCAGTTTTGTCATTGTGAAATATCTTTGCGGGTGATTGCATTTTATTCACGATACATGGTTTTCTTTCTTCCGAATCTAGTTCTCGTTTCACTTTTTTTCTTTTTTTGGCATAGAGTTGGTTCACTATGCCTGCATAATTTTTGCGAATACTTTTTTGCAAACTGGAGGCTAATAAGAACGGGAATCCCTCTTTTATTCCAGATAACACTTTCCATATGTTTCCCAGCAGATGAAAACGACCTGGTCGCTTGTGGTGAAGAGCCGGAATGGCCGCGCGGTTTAATGCGCCACGTCCGGACTGCGCGGACCCTCCCGTCGGAGGTTCGAGTCCTCCCTCGGGCATGGGTATGCGTGTGTGTGCGTGTTTGTGTTGTTCTTAGCTCAAGTTAGAGTAAGTAGTGTGTAAGTCTAGGGACCGATGACCTGGCCAGTTTGGTCCTTTAGGAATTCACACACATTTGAACATTTGTGGTGACGATTCACAGCCGTGTACCAAGACCTTATATTACTGTTTCGTTTCTGACCAAAGCAGCTAATTTGTGAAATAAAATTAAATGAACTGTTTTTACAACGGTTAAAACATTGATGAGAACCATGCTTTCGTATATATTCTTGGTCGACATTCAATAAATACTGCAAAAACTGTGCCCGAGTTTTTCACAGTTAATTTTTCATTCATGAGGTACTGCACCATCATTGCGATATTCCTGACTCCATCCGTTCTATACATATGTTGCCCAAAATGTGAAAATTTAATGAAAGCAAAATATCATTTCCATCAAAGCCATCTGTCAGCTTATAGGAGCCTCACATGCCATATGATTCTTGACGTCGACGGGACGTTCATATGTAGTTTTTGTGGTGTCACCGCCAGACACCACACTTGCTAGGTGGTAGCTTAAATCGGCCGCGGTCCATTTAGTACATGTCGGACCCGCGTGTCGCCACTGTGTGATCGCAGACCGAGCGCCACCACAAGGCAGGTCTCGAGATACGGAATAGCACTCGCCCCAGTTGTACGACGACATTGCTAGCGACTATACTGACGAAACCTTTCTCTCATTTGCCCAGAGACAGAATAGCCTTCAGCTAAGTCCATGACTACGACCTAGCAAGGCGCCATTAACCGTATCTGAAGATAGTCTTATTTGTATTATCAAGAGCGATGTACCACAAGGATAGAATAAAGTTAAGTATTCGAGGAGCTGCATACTTTTCTTATTAGAATTCACTACTTATCCTGTTCCAGAATTCACGCCCGTCTGCGTTAGATAGCGTGCATTTAGGCCGCCTCTATCTACAAGGTGTTGGCACATTTACCAACACATCAGTTTTTCTTTCTGGTTTTCGTTGGATTCTTCTCTTCATGCACAGCTTCTTCATCTTCTTTTTTAATTTAACAGTGCCTCTGTATAGTTACAATTTTCGTCATTGGGTTTAAATTTTTCTGTAGTTACCACTGTCTGAATGAACAATTAAACGACCTTGTTACCAGTGACTCTTTTTTTTAGGAGAAATGCATCTTTGGCCAAGTTTTCAGCTTATCTATCAGTGTGTTCGTTTGAGTATTGCAGTGGCTGTGGATCGCACGTCATACGTTTACCAAACAGACTGCGTCTGCTTCGAGCTGCAGTACCGTACAATAAATGACATGGATTGGGTTAACACGTTGGGGTGAGCACGCTGACTTCTCAATTGAGACTACAAGAATCGAATCAAAGTTAACACAGTTCTGCCTAATACGCATAGCGTCGTGGCACTCTTTCATTGTAGTCATATCTTCGTGAACTAGGGGCAAGTACAAGAGTAATCTGCAATGGAAGCGACTGGGTCCAATACGAGTTGGACAGAGACCATGTACAGAAAAGTGCAAACGGGATTTTTCGTTTCACACACGAAAAAGGAACCTTGTCAGAAAATCATATTCGAGGCTAAATATATCATTGATTTAGTTTATAGAATATTACAGAAGAGGAAAGTCATTTGAAAGGTTATCCTCGTCGTCTTACTGAAGAGGAGAAAATAAGTTGGAGTACCACAGTATAATTGTTTATGCCCCGTTTTACAGTCATGGTGTAAGTTCATCTGCTTCCTCTGAGTGGCATCAATTCATTTTTATTTTTCCATAAAAGTAAACAAACATTTTCGTAGTAACTGATTCACATCCAGCTGACAGATTCAGCATCCGGGACATGCTTTCGAGCACCTGACAAAGAATATCTCGACTCGGGCATGACTCCTTGTGTACTGTTGGAATAAATGCATGGACAATCATGGTGACTGCACTGAAAGTGTTAACTGCCACTATCCTGTTCCCTCTTATCTGAGCAACTACTTATAGAGCGAAGTTTCTCCATGAGAGTCCTTTTCAGATTATGTTCTAAACTTTCCAATGCACGCCTTACCCATTAGTGAAGATCTCACATTCCGAGAAGACTAGACCTATCGAAGTAATTCACAGTCGTTGGTTGACAGTTTAGTTGAAACCGGATCAGGAAAAAAGCACCCAGTATACAAAAAATTTGTCCTGGGGGACTGCTAATGAGAACGCATCGCTTGATCAAGTTCCTTTAACTACAAGCAGTATGCATTTCAGTCAGTCATCCTATTTGATGGCAACAGTTTTATAATGACATGGAGAGACTGATCGTCGTAGAATTCAATATAACAGAGGAAAAATTTTACGGCTGCTGATTGATGAACCCTTTTATGTTTTTCGCTGCGCATCACCAGAGACGATCCGTTATTTTGTCATCAGTGGCTATTTACTGCGGACACGCATAGTATCTTTACCCTGTTGTTGTGAATGCAGATGATTATGTGACTGACAAAGGTCACTGTGACAGATTCATGGGACATCTAGACAATAGCGAGAGAAAAATATGCCAGTAAGCGCTATTGATTTTCTATGTTTAGGCGTATCTCTCATTTCAACAACACACATTTTGATGTACGGCCTCAGTTATTTTCCCTCTTGTGTTGTAATAAATAAAGATTTAGTGCTATCCGTTTTCATACGCATGGAAAGGCCAAACATTTCACATGACCATTCAAGTTGGATAGAACAACTGGGCAGAAAGAGATCGAATTGAAGTGAACGTTAACAGAATTAAAAACTAATGTTGCTATACTACCTATTACCCTACCTCTCCCCCCCCTTCCCCCCTCCCCCCCCCCCCCCGTCCCCCAGGTTGCATGGAAGGGAACCAGTGACAGAGAAGGTACAGGGTTCTAGCTTACCCCCGATATTATTCAATATGTACATTGGACCAGCAGTAAAAGAGCCCAAAGAAAAATTTGGAGCAGGAATTGAAGTTTAGGGAGAAGAAATAAAAACTTTGAGGTTTGCCAGTGACATTGCAATTATGTCATAGACAATAAAGGACTTGGTAGCTGAACGGAATGGGTAATGTGTTGAGAGGAAGATATAAGATGAACATCAAAAAGCTAAACAAGTATTATGGAATGTAGTCGAAGTAAATCAGCCGGCCGTTGTGCGGTTCTAGGCGCTTCAGTCTGGAACCGCGTGACCGCTATGGTCGCAGGTTCGAATCCTGCCTCGGGCATGGATGTGTGTGATGTCCTTAGGTTAGTTAGGTTTTAGTAGTTTTAAGTTCTAGGGGACTGATGACCACAGATGTTAAGTCCCATACTGCTCAGAGCCATTTGAACCATTTTTGAATTAAATAAGGTGATGCCAAAGGAATTAGATCAGGATTAAAGTAGTATATGGGTTTCGCTATTTGGGCAGCAAAATAACTGATAATGGCTGAAGTAGAGAGGATATAAAATACATACTAGCAATGACAAGAAAAGCATTTCTGAAGAAGAGAAATTTGTTAACATCGAATATAGATTTAAGTGTTAGGAAGTCTTTTCTGAAGGTACTTGTCTGGAGTGTATGGAAATTAAACATGGACGATTAATAGTTTAGCTAAAAAGAGTATAGAAGCTTTCGAATTGTGGTTCTACAGAAGAATGCTGAAGATCCGATGGGTCGATCACGTAATAATGAGGAGATACTGAATAGAATTGGGGAGAAAAGGCATTTGTGGCAAAACATGACCAAAATTGGGGTATCGGTTGATAGGACACATTGTGAGACATCAAAGGACCAATTTAGTAATGGAGTGAAGTGCGAGTGGTAACAATTGTATAGTGAGACCAAGAGGTGAATATAGCAAGCAGATTCGGAAAGATGTAGGTTGCAGTAGTTATTCGGAGATGAAGAGGCTCGTACAAGATAAAGTAGCATGGAGAGCTGCATCAAACCAGTCTTCGGACTGGGGACCACAACAACAAGAACCTATTATTCCACACCTAATTGGTGACACAGGCGTTTTTTGTAGTATTGCTTTTGGGTCAACAACGGTGAACCGTTTGTACATCAGTACGTTCTTTTTCTTAAGCTCTGCTCGCCCAGTTTACGCATCGGGGCTCAATGTGACAAAGATCCCCATTGTTCCAGAGATTGGTTTCAGTTCTTTTTGAAAATTATAAACCATTATTCTTACGTCACACGATACGTACGCCTGCTGTCAAATTATCATAATCATAATCTTTATCATCATCATAATCCTTATCATCAGCATCATTATCATTTTTATCATCATCATCATCAATAGTACGAGAGCCTTTTGCGAGCCTTGGCCTTACGCAGAAGATTATTCCACTGTCATTTGTTTGATTATTAATTCCTACTCCGAGCTTTGTTTGTTTGGGACCCTGTATGGTCGCCTACGCGCATGTTCAAAATGGTTCAAATGGCTCAGAGCACTATAGGACTTAACATCTGAGGTCATCAGTCCTCTAGACTTAGAACTACTTAAACCTAACTAACCTCAGGACATCACACACATCCATGCCCCAGGCAGGATTCGAACCTGCGACCGTAGCAGCAGCGCGGTTCCGGACTGAAGCGCCTAGAACCGCTCGGCCACCTACGCGCATATCTCGCCACGTCAAGGTCCTGGGAATTTTCGTTCTGTTACCGTCTCCCTGTCTTTCTCCATTTTTTGTGGCCACAGCTAACATATTCTATTTCACATGCGCAGTCAACATGGACAGAACAGTCGAGCAGAAAGAGACCGAATCGAAGTGATCGTCAACAGCATAACAAACATCACAAATTTCGCTATCCAGCCTATGATCCCATTCCTAACTGGTGACAGGTATTATTTGTAGTGTTGATTTTGAATCAACCACAGTAAACTCTTCGTGTCTCATTTGACTTCTGATGTTTTCCTTAGCAGCCTTCACTAAGACTATCAAATTATTCGGACTGTCTAATTTTTCTCAAAAAATGCCTCTGAGCACTATGGGACTTAACATCTTAGGTCATCAGTCCCCTAGAACTTAGAACTACTTAAACCTAACTAACCTAAGGAGATCACACATATCCATGCCCGAGGCAGTATTCGAAACTGCGACCGTAGCAGTCCCATGGTTCCGGACTGCAGCGCCTAGAACCGCACGGCCACCGCGGCCGGGCGTCTAATTTTTCTGTTTATATACAGCTCCCTTCTATAAATACAGTCATAGGCTGATCTGAAGACAATACAGAGAAGATGTGTATCACTCTCAAATTCTTTTTATTTTTCAAGTGTTTTCTGCATCGTGGAGACCTGGTCAACAGTACGTTCTCCTTGATAAATCAATTTCCACTATAGTTAGAACATACCATGTTATCACCTTTCTTGTATATTGGGTATGTGATACCTATGTTCCATTCATCAGAGATACTTTCATCTGGCCAGACCTTAATTACAAGGTTGACGAAATGTCTGACAAACTCCTATTATACATTGTTTCCCAGTTCTGTTAGTATTATATTCATTCCCGGGGTTTCATTACTCTTCAACTTCTTGACGATTGTCTTTACTTCCTCAGCACTTGGTGCTGGTTCCCCCCGTTTCTGCGTTCCTTGTGTTTCCAGCGGGTAAGATTCAGTGGTGCTCTGCTAAACCTTCATTTAGCACTACATCAAAGTGTTGAGCTTCATCGCTATTCAAAATCGAGTCATCTGTATTTCCACATAAATTTCGTCCTTGGGTGAAAATCCTTCTGATTCTTACTCAACTATTGATAAAAATCTCTCACCTCATTTATCCATTTCAAATTTTCTCTTTGTCTTTTTTGCAGCCTATTTTCTTCTCTTCTTGCTATTCTATAATCTTCCGCAGAAGTCAGACTATGTTTTACCTGTTGAATTGTCTGGTAGGCCTCATTTTTATCTCCTTTCACTTGGGTACAGTCTTCATTATATAAGTCAATGTGCGTATCTCAGTCCAATCTTCATTGACTCTCGTCAGCAGCTTTTCTAAGGGTGTCTTTTAAGTTCTTCCATATTCTCTCTATCCTCTCACTGTTGGGAAATCGTGCCAGGTTTACCTTGAGTAGGTCAGAAGATCTCTGGACAGTTGCGGTCTCTGTGAGCTTATCAACACGGCATTTTCCTGAATGAGATCCAAGAACCTTCCTTGCATTAGCTTTAGGCTTCGGATTGTTGCTATTACAACGCAGCTGTCAGAGTGTTGGGTTGGACAGATGTTTTGCATGTATTAGAAAATTGTCGATTTGGTCAAAAGTATTTGTCTGGAGATTTTCACGTCAATTTATGCATTTTTTGTGGTCTAAAGTTGTACTGCCCATTACCATATTCCTGAAGGAAGCAAAGGGTACAAATCTGATGTCATTGTCAAAAAAATGTTCAAATGTGTGTGAAATCTTATGGGACTTAACTGCTAAGGTCATCAGTCCCTACGCTTACACACGACTTAACCTAAATTATCCTAAGGACAAACACACACACCCACGTCCGAGGGAGGACTCGAACCTCCGCCGGGACCAACCGCCACAGTCCATGACTGCAGCGCCTGATGCCATTGTCATTTGAATTACCGTGTAAATAATAGTTTCCAATATATGACTCATATTCTGCTCCTTTTCCTATTTTAGCATTTATATCTCCAAATATTGTCTTACCTCTCGGACACTAACTGTGTACTTCATCCAGACCATCATAAAAAGCATCCACCTCTTCATCATCCTTCTCATTTTTTGAGGCATGAACACACATGAGTCTATAGTTGAAGAATTTGTCTCTGATTCTGAGCCTGCTCTGTCTATGTGATTTTACCTGAAAGTCCATAATAACACTCTTCTTGTACTATTATTTACAATGAAACAAGTGCAAAACGTTTGACACTTCTATAGGCAGGTGTGAAATATCTTGTGATCCTTATTCTCTATCACTCCTTCACCTGCTGACCTCATCTCTTGAATAACTGTAATATCCAGTCGGTTTTCTTCCAGCTGATAGAGAGTCCAAACATTCCATGATTCCCGTGACAGCTCCTTTAGAAGTCTGCTACTTCGTCTTCAACAAATCTGCTCGGCTACCTCTTCATTAGATTTCGTAACATTTGATTTTTATTGACTAAGTTAACAGCCCAAAGTTAACCACAGCAATACTGTAGTGCCATCGTTCTCTTCAGTGGCTACCTTAGCTGATAGGTCCGTCTTTTAAAGAGTAGAGAACTCGCTTCTTCGCCGTTGCGGTGCTCATAAAGTATACCGTTGGTCAGGGACCATGGCGTGCTCGCGTATGCTTCGCACGTAGTAGGAATACATAATGTTTCATTAGTGTATTTCCACCAGCAGAACATCTGTTCCGAATCGAAAAACAGGTAATGTACGATGTGTCTTGCCCACAGTTGCAACACACACTTGGAATTGTCTCTATGAGATCATATGCTTACAGCAGTTTGCTAGCTGCCTCCACGGTCGGTCATGTACCTGCCCTGCCATTTTACCTATATTACATCACCTATATTACTTCACCTATATTACTTCACCTATATTACTTCTTATAACGTGAAACGAAAAGCGGCTGTTATAAGAATCTGAATCAACGAATAACAAGTACTGACAGTAACATCTCGAATGTGTCATTCTTAAGCAAACTTGTCATTCATTCTACAAATTCATCCTATAAAAATCAGACGAAAAGTATCGTTTGATCATAACGATCAGAGCCAGATGAACGAGTTTTTCAGTTTACAGATAACTCAAGATAGAGGAGAACCGAAGTAACAAGAATATGTTGCCCTCAGTGGTCATGTAATGGAATTTCTATACAGTACCTTGCAGTTCGTGCTTATTTCTCGTAGTTTATTTCCCGGTTGTATCACATTAACGAAGCCCCTAGGCTGTTACAGAATTCATATGAGAGTTATCGAAGTGTAATTGGTAAAATAGTTTGATATGTTAGCACGATACTTGTGGAAGCATCTGACTCAGTTGACGAGACTAACAGTAATTTCATTTCATATTGGAGACTGTTGGAAATGTTTAATAACGTTTTAAACATAGATGCTGCACACATCACACGAACTTCGTCTCCTTATACAATTGCTCATCAGCACTTGCGAACAAAATGGTTGAGGGTCACATAAATAGGGAGAGAGCAGAAGGACCAACAGACATGGGGGCTACACGTCTCACTTTTGGAATCACTATGGAAGAACTTCAAAAACTTTAACATTTGTAAGTGAACGAATATAGATGAAGTGGATGAGGCCGGCCTCTGTGGCCGAGCGGTTCTAGGCGCTTCAGTCGGGAACCGCGCTGCTACTACGGTCGCAGGTTAGAATCCTGCCTCGGGCATGGATGTGTGTGATATCCTTAAGTTAGTTAGGTTTAAGCAGTTCTAAGTCTAGGGGACTGATGACCTCAGGTGTTAAATCCCATAGTGCTTAGAGCCATTTGAACCATTTGTTGGAGAAATCTGTAGTCGGGTCCGGAGCGATGATTTAGATAACCCTGACCAATCAAGTCCTGACCCGTGAGGTGAGGATAAATAAGTCATCAGTTCTATATGACCGTCATTTCTGTAGCTGTTGGATGAGCTTCACATTAGTTCCAAATTAGAACAACTGAATGAAAAAATGCACCTCTTCCAGTCTTCACATTTTGTTGGAAAGCGCGGCTAACAAAGGGGCCCTGCCATAGGTCGATACACAGTCGAAACTTCGCTTGGTGGAAGAAAGGTGAAAATAAAGGGACACCTGTTTTGTCTCAGATTCTAACACTGGATAACTTCCGCGAAAATGACGGTCTTTCCTTTTATGCTACTTTATCAAATCGCGCGTGCAGCATTAAACCAAGTGAGGTAAAATGAAATGTCGTGTGGCTAAGGCCTCCCGTCGGGTAGACCGTTCGCCTGGTGCAGGTCTTTCGATTTGACGCCACTTCGGCAACCTGCGCGTCGATGGGGATGAAATGATGATGATTAGGACAACACAACACCCAGTCCCTGAGCGGAGAAAATCTCCGACCCAGCCGGAAATCGAACCCGGGCCCTTTGGATTGACAGTCTGTCACGCTGACCACTCAGCTACCGGGGGCGGACACCAAGTGAGGTGATATCGTAGTGGCTAACAGCGCACTTCCGAATTTTTGCGTTCCGTGTTCAAATCCAAATCTAGGATTTTTTCTTTTATTTTCACGGAAAAATGTAACATCAGTGACGCCAATATTTTCTGTGATTTTGAGAAATTCAATTGGATTATTGAGAAAATAAATAATCATTTCAAACCTTATTCAAATATTTTTTATCAGAGCAAATCTCATATAAATTTATGTAATTAGTAATAACTGAAAATTAAGAACAGATTTTAGTATTTCATTGTCTGCTTTGGTCTTTTACTTTTATACTTCGAGAGAACTAATGCGTTCCGCTTGGTGGAGTGTATAATAAAAACATCCAAAGCATAAAAACTGAGGGAATCGCAAGCAATTTGATATGCCATAGTCGTATAAGGAGGGATAGCCTTGCTCATCCTATGAGTCAATCATGTACAGATTGCAAAATCTGTGTTTTCTAACTGAAATCCGTTTGTTTGTTCCATGAGCCGCACATTGACCGAGGGACGGGCGATGGCGTCGTCAACCTCCCCGTCCACATGAAAACAGACTTTCAGATCCTCATCAAATTCTGGGTCGTGACCAACAGGCAAATGTGGTGGGCAGTGTTAGAGCTATATTGGATAAGCCCATGAGAAACAGAGCCCACCATTGCAGCTGGCGAGGCGTGTATTGTCGCTGAAGGTTTGAAGAAATGCAGTAGGGTTTTACGACGCGTCATGAGCGTGAAACGGCGACCATATATATAATCATGGAAGCTTTTGATGACGAAGATGATAGCCAAAGCCTCTTTATCTATTTGGCCGTAGTTCCTCTGTGCTGCCGTGAGGATCTTTCTGAGAGACAAATGCGATGTGCCACTCCACGCCTTTCTCAATGTGGGACAAAACTGATCCGATCGTGTAGTCGGGAGCATCGGCCGCTAACACCAGTGGTTTCGTTGGATTATATGCCGTTAGGCAAGTAGGTCTAAGGAGGGCCTGCTTCAGGTCATGGAACGCCTTATTACATCGGGAAGACCAATTCTAGGGCACGTTCATGTGGAGCAAGTGGCTCCGCAATGGCTGCGTCATGGGAATGAACCGTCAATAGCAGTTCAGCTGACCTAAGATAGACTTGAGCTGGGATGCATCTGTGGGGGCTGGCAGCTGTTGGATGGCAGATACATGCTACAGCGTAGGCCATATGCCTGATGCGCTGAAGGTACGTCCTAAACAGTTGACCTGGCTGATGAAAAAGGAACATTTGTCAAGAGTACAGTGAAGGATCGCTAACACGAAAGTCGAGGTTCTGGGCAAGATCAGCTGTCCTCTTTCCAGTGAACAGAGTATTGTTGAGGTAGTTCACTGTCCCTGAGAAATCCTTTAAGAGATGCTCCAAGAACCTCTGGAAGATCACTGGGACACTAGCGAGGCCAAATGGAAGCCGCGCGTATTGGAACAATCCAAAAGGAGTGTTTATGATCGCAATCTGCTGGGAGACTTCGTCCAATGGGAGCTGGGGACAAGCATCCCAGTAGTTGATTTTGGTGAATACCTTACCCCCAGCGACACGGGAAACAATGTCCTCAAGCTTGGGAATGGGATATGCGCCGACTACGGACTGGGCACTCATAGTGGCCTTGAAGTCACCACAAATTCAGACAGCGCCCGACGGATAATCCACAGTCATCATTGGTGACAGCAAACTCTACACCGCTTGTCTTAAAAAATTTTGGGACTGCAGTGGGTACAAGGAGGATGTGTGTCTAGAGTCCTAGAACCCCAATCGACAGCTTCTGAAACACTGGTCTCAATTTAGCAAATAGGTCGGTGGTACAGGGGCAGATGGCCAGGTCTTGGCCCTCTTAAGAGGTGTTATGAACCTCGAGGCCCACAGTATAAAATAAGTCTAGGTCAAGCCGGTTAGATTCCCCAGGAGCTGCAACCACCAGAATCCTAGCTAGGGTTACTGCAGCGCCATGGCGGAGCCTGGTCTGGAAGCACCCTGCAACTGAAATGAGGTCGCTACTAAAACTACATAACTTTGTCATGAAGGGGCACAGTAGACGAGACCCGATGGCTTGGTGTGTAACCCAGTCGATTGCCATAGCTGAACACCCCATGTCAATCTGGAAGGTGACTGTTTTGCCTTCCAACTTGACATGTATAGACAGCAGATGAGTAGACTGCAGGAGGACGGCCTCTGCCAGTGATACTTTTGGAGAATGTAGTTGGGAAGGTTCCTCCTCAGGGCTTTCTTGTGCCCAGTCCACTGACTCTGAAGTTTGTCGCTCCTGCACTTCCACTTTGCGGCCACACTTACTGCAGACAGTACACTTCACCTTGTGGAAACGGCGTTGGTGACTAAACATTGTTTACTAGATGCATTTGTTTGAAACGACGTGTCCTGGGAGGGTCTTTTTCGGACTTGGGTGCCAACCGCTGTCGGAAAGCATCCAAGTCGAGACAGGAGACAAATATCAGAACTGGATCTTGGATAGAAGCTGCTGCTCTGACGGTCTGCTCAAAAGCCCGAATTTTGGAAAGGCACGAGTCAGGCGAAGGATCTTCGAGCTTCAGGAGATCCTGCCGGAGACCTTTGTGATGGAATGAATTAAAATCATGTTGCAGACAAGAGCTGACGCGTAATGGAACTTGCATTGTTAGTTTGCACATTGAAACCAGCCTGGGAGAGGCCCTGGAGTTTATCTATCTATTCCCTGTAGGTTTCGAAATGTAGCTTCTGACAGCTAAAGAACTTGTGTCGAGCTGCGGAAATGTGTATTGAGCTTCGAAATAATCAGCTAGGTTTTTGTTCAAGGGATCATAGGGCAGTAATTGACGTTCTACTCGCGTATGTAACAGTTGTAGCAGCTGGTAGATCGCGGGTCACGCATTGGCCAACAGGAAGAGGTACTGCTCCTGATCGTCTCAGACGTTGTACACCGCAGAATGCTGCTCTAATTGGGCTATGTAGCAGGCCCAAAGCTAGATTTTCTTGTCAAAGAGTTGAAACGGCGGTGGTGCCGATGCGCTTGGCCCTACTAGGCGGCGGGGCTGGGCACCGATCCCCACAGTAACAGGAGGGAGTGTCTCCAAAGCGAGGAGTTGTACCAGAAGCTTCACTCGCCTGCTGAATCCTTTGGAATAAGAGCAATACCGCATGCGTGATGTCTTTGTTCGGCGGCAAGGACGCCGCTTGTTTCTGATCTACCTGGGGAAATGCACACGTGTTCTAAACAGTTCAAAATAATCGTCGTCCCCACTGCAAAATCTGTCTATTTTTCCTAATTGAAATAGAGTCCCAGTAGGAGTACTGTAACTTCTTTATTGTCCTTCCGAAAACAAAAAAACTGTTAGTCGCAATTTACAGTTACAAATTAACTCCGCCTCTTCGGCGGTTTCGAACAATATATGATTCTGTAGCTATGGCTCCACCCAGTGTTGTATTTTATTACCTTGCAAAGTAATTTAAGTGAATGATTAGCTTTAGAGAGAGTTTTCTACTTTTTCAATAGTCAAAGAAACTTGGCTAGTGAAACTATACCAGTTTATGGGTCCCCATCATATTGTCCTGTTGTTAAAGAAAAATTTAACTATTACTGTTATCAAGGAAAACTGCTATTGACAGAGGAGCTTAAACAGAGTATTGCAGATGTTATTCATCTCCCTTTGTGTTACTCATTTCAGTCAAGACAGAAGCTCCTCATGACTAAAATTAGTTCTGCACTTCATGCAGTGATGTTTCAGTATTTTGATTAGGTAATGCTATTGATTGTGACCGTCATTAGTATGAGCTCGGTGCAATTTTACTCCCCATAATTTACTGGTGTGGTGTGTGGGTGTGTGTGTGTGTGTGTGTGTGTGTGTGTGTGTGTGTGTGTTTTATTTTTAACTTCTGCTACACACAGTACAAGGTGCACTGTGTCAGTTTGTATCCTGTTTGCCATTCAAAGAGAAATTTTAACAAAAGTAACTTCAATAGTCCACAGCTCGTGGTCGTGCGGTAGCGTTCTCGCTTCCTACGCCCGGGTTCCCGGGTTCGATTCCTGCCGGGGTCAGGGATTTTCTCTGATTCGTGATGACTGGATGTTGTGTGATGTCCTTAGGTTAGTTAGGTTTAAGTAGTTCTAAGTTCTAGGGGACTGATGACCATAGATGTTAAGTCCCATAGTGCTCAGAGCCATTTTTTGAACCCCACCAGGGGAAGTTCGGCCGCCGGGTTACAAGTCTTTTCAGCTGATGCCACATGCGTGTCGATAATGATGAAGACAACACAGCACCCAGGCCCCGAGCGGAGGAAATCTCCAAACCGGCGGGGAATCGAATTCTGGCCCGCTGCATGGCACTGAGACGCGCTGACCGCTGAGCTAAAGTGCAAATACTACTGCTATTATAAAAAATCTTTATTATTAGTGGCTATAGGTTCCACCTGTTATGCAATACATTGTTTTATACTTGTTAGCCAAACATGTTTCGGCACCTCTGTGCCATCGCCAGTGGGTTTTGTTTATTGAAAAACTGTAAAAAACGACATTATTTTGGGTTGTAACTGACCTAAGAAAATGAGACCTAAAGACAGATTTTGTTCGTTTTGTTCTTACCTTAATTTTACAATATACGGTTTTGCAGGACCATCGGTATGGCATCCTGAATTGATAGCTTGTCATCTGCAAACCAAACGATGTAAATGTGAATTTACCAGCGAGTTAAAAAATATATTAATTTTTAGAAACGTGTTTTTTATGCAGAAAAATGTTTTGCGTATATATTTGTTATTACCCACGTTTTGTTGTGACAGATCCTTGGTCTTTCGCCTTCTAAGAGCACTGCACACACACATTAAATATACAGGGTGATTATAATAAAACTTTCAAAACGCTGTAGAAATAACACCCCTGGTCAGAACAACGTCACAGTGACCCGTATATAGAATAAATTTCCTTTACTTTACATCTATCGTCACAAAATTTTTTGTCAATAGATTACCGGTTTCGGTTTATAATGATCATCTTCAGATCTGTTTTACATTAGGACATTGTTTTTATAAAACAGATCTTAAGATGGTCATTATCGGCCGAAACCGGTAATCTGTTGACAAAAAATTTTGTGACACTAGACGTAAAGTAAAGGAAACTATACAGATGGTCTTGCAAAACCGTATATTGTAAATTAAGGTAAGAACAAAAACGAACAAAACCTGTCTTTAGGCCTCATTTTGTTAGATCAGTTACAAACTAAATTATGTTCGCTTTTTACGGTTTTCAATTAACAAATGATGATGGCACAAAGGCGCCGAAACATGTTTAAATGTTGAAATAAACAGTTCACAAGTTGAAATAAACAGTTCACATAATATTCAAAAAACTGGTGATTTCTCAAACTGGGGAACAATCAAGAATGGGGTGCCGCTAGGTTCGGTCTTGGGTCCTCTGCTGTTCTTAATATATATTGATGACTTGCCATTCCATATTCACGAAGATGCAAAGCTGGTACTTTTTGCGATGATACAAGCAAGTATAGCTATCACACCCAACAGACAAGAATTAACTGGTGAAATTGTAAATGATGTTTTTCAGAAAATCATTAAGTGGTTCTCTGCAAATGGGCTCTCATTAAACTTTGACAAAACACAGTATATACAGTTGAACTGGAAAAAACACGCTGAGGATCTGCTGAAACGTTTGAGTTCAGCTACTTATGCTATTAGGGTCACTGCAAATGTTGGCGATATACATCTGAGTAAATTAGCTTACAACGGCTATTTTCATTCTCTGCTTTCGTATGGCATCATATTCTGGGGTAACTCATCATTGAGTAAAAGAGTGTTCATTGCACGAAAGCGTGTAATCAGCATAATTGCTGGAGCTCATCCAAGATCATCCTGCAGACACTTATTTAAAGAGCTGGGGATCTTCACTATGGCCTCACAATACATATATTCACTTATTAAATTTGTTATCAACAATCCGAACGACTTCAAAAGTAATATCAGTGTACATGGCTACAACACTAGGAGAAAGAGTGATCTTCACTGCTCAAAGTTAAATCTAACTTTGGCTCAGAAGGGCGTAAATTATGCTGCCACAAAAGTCTTTGGTCACTTACCTAATAGCATCAAAAGTCTGACAGATAGCCATATAGCATTTAAAAGGAAATTAAAAGAATTTTTTAATGGCAACTCCTTCTACTCATTAGATGAATTTTTGGATATAGTAAGTGGGTAATTTCCCAAACCCCCCCAAAAAAATTAAAAATATTGAGTGTCATGTAATTTTTTTGTCTAATGTAATATCTTGTATAGACACCTTTTATTAACCTGACACGTCCCACATTATTACGAAGTGTCGAATTCGTGATCTATGGAACAAGTACTAATCTAATCTGTTTAGGTAACAAGAGAAAATAGTATATTGCATAAAAGACGGAACCTATATTCAATAATTTGACCTGCAAACCTGAAAAAAATACACGAGCTGCAAATCCAAAAAATGAATAATCTTTGTGTTACTACTCCTACTCCATTGACGCAGTTGTGACAGGAACCAAGTTTCTCACATGTACTGCTGTTAAAACTTAAAACAGTATTAGACAGTATCAAAATATAAAATAACATGAAGAAACAAATACAATTTTCTGTTTTTCCACTCACTTTCGGGCAGAACCTAGTGTTAAGTTTTTATCGCTGCCGAATGTACATTCAGTATTTGATTACAGTCGCACGGGCTGAGGCGCAATCAGTAGGTCTTTTTGAAGGTTCCCAATGCCAAAGGACTCCTTTAGGAGATACAATAATAAGCTTTGTAACATTATCCTGGCAATCAAAACCTCACAGTCCGTCGAGCTTTGTTAAAGAACTCTTTGGTCTATTAGTCTTTACGTTAAAGCGTACTGCGATGAAGACCCGGAACAAAGAGAAGAGTTAGC
Organism: Schistocerca americana; assembly: GCF_021461395.2. Classification (NCBI taxonomy): domain Eukaryota; kingdom Metazoa; phylum Arthropoda; class Insecta; order Orthoptera; family Acrididae; genus Schistocerca; species Schistocerca americana. The sequence continues at coordinate 254,420,128 of NC_060130.1, forward strand.
GCCGTTTTCTTCGTGGGACGTTTAATGGCATAATTATCAGTCTAATGGGAATCTGTGCGAGGGCTGCTTGTTAGGGAGTCCCGTCTCACCGTAATTACCGCAGGGCTCCCTAAGCACGCCATAACCCCTTACCCCTCAAAGCGCCCGCAGCGTTTCCCGGCTCGAGACGAAATCGACAAAAGGTCAGCTATGATGTAGTAAAACCCCGAAAGTATCGTTGTGCGGATACACTAACGAAAGGAGAAAGAACAAGAAATAATTAAAATCTACATCGTTTGAATTTTTGTCCTATCTTACACTCTCATATTCGCGAGTTAAGGGACGGAGTTGGGAGAATCACTATTCATTCACTAGCACAAAAGTGACCAGTGAAAATCCCTTCTAGAATTATTCCCATAAGGATTGATGCGAAGGGAATGCACCATGTCAGTTCTTCAATCTATATATTGGAAACACCCTACGGAATAAATATTACGTGAAAATGACCTTAAAAACAAAATACTGTTTTGTTTTCTTATTTTTATAGTGGGAACGAGATATAAACGGATTGAGTGCAAAATAGGAGGAACGAAGTTGGAACAGGTGGACGGTTTCAAGTACTTACGATGCATATTCTCACAGGATGGCAACATAGTGAAAGAACTGGAAGCGAGGTGTAGCAAAGCTAATGCAGTGAGCGCTCAGCTACGATCAACTCTCTTCTGCAAGAAGGAAGTCAGTACCAAGACTAAGTTATCTGTGCACCGTTCAATCTTTCGACCAACTTTGTTGTATGGGAGCGAAAGCTGGGTGGATTCAGGTTACATTATCAATAAGGCTGAGGTTACGGATATGAAAGTAGCTAGGATGATTGCAGGTACTGGTAGATGGGAACAATGCTATTTTGTCTAAAACTGACATGATGAGACCGTGGCTGTGTACAATTAATGTAGGTTAATTCTTACAAAAAAACTGGTTGCTGTTTGCGTCTTTGTAAGAATTAACCTACATTAGATGGGAACAACGGCAGGAGGGTGTCCACAACGAGGAAATCAAAGAAAAACTGGGAATGAACTCTCTAGATGTAGCAGTCAGGGCGAACAGGCTTAGATGGTGGGGTCATGTTACACGCATGGGAGAAGCAAGGTTACCCAAGAGACTCTTGGGTTCAGCAGTAGAGGGTAGGAGGAGTCGGGGTAGACCAAGGAGAAGGTACCTGGATTCGGTTAAGAATGATTTTGAAGCAATAGGCTCAACATCAGAAGAGGCACCAATGTTAGCGCTGAATAGGCGATCATGGAGGAATTTTATAAGGGGGACTATGCTCCATACTGAACGCTAAAAGGCATAATCAGTCTTAAATGGTGATGATGATGATGATTTTTATAGAAGAGAATTAGTCTTCTTAAGGACTTGGATCCACTAGACTTTACTACAGGAAACATACTCCTCGTGTATGATAACATGTAGTTCATTTCCCATTCCAGAGATCACAGCGCGTAGTTTGCTGCAGAACAAACGGCAGTCACTGTTGATTACAAGTATGACAAAACTTGCGGTAACGTAGAAGAGGGCTGGGTTGTTTTCGGGGAGGAGACCGAACTGCGAGGTCTTCGGTCTCATCGGATTGGGGAAGGATGACTAAGGAAGTCGGCCGTGCCCTTTTCAAAGGAACCATCCCGGCATTTTCCTGAAAAGATTTAAGGAAATCACGAAAAAATAAATCAGAATGGACGGAGCCGGGAGTGAACCATCGTCCTCCCGAATGCCAGTCCAGTGTGCTAGCCACTGCACCACCTCGCTCGGTAAATAGAAGTACAAAGGCAACAGCTTCTACTGTTGGCCCACCGATGTGGGATGACACAGTTTTCAGTCTATTTGTAGTAGTCATTTTGAGTGAAAAATAACACAACAGCAGGCCTAAAGAAATTTACACCCTACGACTTACCGTAGCAGATAAATAGAAGAAAGGCAGACTTGCGTTTATAGAACTTGTAGATTTAGAGAAAGCTTTTGACAGTGTTGACTGGAGTACACTCCTGCAAATCCTGAAGGCAGCAGGGATAAAAGTGCACAAATTATTATTTGCAACTTGTGCAGAAACCAACTCCAGCTATAAGAGTCAAAGAACATGAAAGTCGTAAGTGAGAAAGAGTTGAGACAGGGCTGTAGTCTATCCCAGATGTTATTTAGTCTGTGCAATAAGCGACAAAAAGGGAAATACGAAAAAGGAATTAAAGCTCATGGAAAACAAATATATATTTTCAGGATTACCGACAAAATTGCAATTTTGTTAGAGATTTGGAAGAGCAATTGAACTGAATGCATAGCGTCTTGCAAAGTGAGTACAAGATGAACACCAACAAAAGCAAGGCACGGCGAATGGAGTGTAATTGAATTAAATCGGGCGGTGCTGAGGAAACTATGTTGGGAAGTGAGAAACTAAAAGAAATAGATAAGTTTTGCTGGAGTGGAAAGGATATTAAGCGCAGAGCAGCAATAGCAAAAAAAGCATTTCTGAACAAGAGGAGTTCGTTAACATCAAACATTAATTTAATTGTTAGTAAGTCTTTTCTGAAGGTGTTTGTCTGGAGTATAGCCTCGTACGCAAGTTAATTGTGGATGATTAGCAGATCAGACAAGAAGACGCTAGAAGCTTCTGAAATGTGCTGCTGTAGAATAAAGCTGAAGATTAGATAGGTAGATAGAATAAATGAGGATATAATGAATCGAATTGGAAGGAAAAAGAAATTTTATGTCACAACTTGACTAAAAGTAGGAATCGACTGATAGGACACATCCTTAGGCGACAAGGTATAGTCAGTTTGCTAATGGAAACAGAAAGGCGCGTGGCGCGGGGGGGGGGGGGGGGGGGGAAGGCGGTGGGAGGAGGGGGATTTGTACAGGAAGACCAACGTGTGAATACAGTACGCAGGGTCAAAAGGGTGAAAGGGTGTAGGCCTGGGATACAGTACTTATACAGAGGTGAAGAGGTTTGCACAGGTTAGACTAGCATGGAGAGCTGCATCAAAACAGTCTTCGGACTGAAGACCACAACAAGTGATGAATTGAAACAATCGATGGGAACCAGAGCGGATCAGTGTGAAGTAGCGGAAACGGCTGTCCATGCTGAGATCAGGAGGATAAAATGGTCGGAGGTAGATCGCCAACCAAATGGGCTGTGGCGAAAATACTTTTGGACGGAGCTGCTGCTGATTTTGTGTCAGAAAGAGAAATAAATTATGACTGAGATGATATTAGACATGTGTTCTACATCTACATCTACATACATACTCCGCAATCCACCATACGGTGCGTGGCGGAGGGTACCCCGTACCACAACTTGCATCTTCTCTCCCTGTTCCACTCCCAAACAGAACGAGGGAAAAATGACTGCCTATATGCCTCTGTACGAGCCCTAATCTCTCTTATCTTATCTTTGTGGTCTTTCCGCGAAATGTAAATTGGCGGCAGTAAACTTGTACTGCAGTCAGCCTCAAATGCTGGTTCTCTAAATTTGCTCAGTAGCGATTCACGAAAAGAACGCCTCCTTTCCTCCAGAGACTCTCACCCGAGTTCCTGAAGCATTTCCGTAACACTCGCGTGTTGATCAAACCCACCAGTAACAAATCTAGCAGTCCGCCTCTGAATTGCTTCTATGTCCTCCCTCAATCCGACCTGATAGGGATCCCAAACGCTCGAGCAGTACTCAAGAATAAGTCGGATTAGTATTTATAAGCGGTCTCCTTTACAGATGAGCCACATCATCCCAAAATTCTACCAATGAACCGAAGACGACTATCCGCCTTCCCCACAACTGCCATTACATGCTTGTCCCACTTCATATCGCTCTGCGATGTTACGCCCAAATATTTAATTGACATGACTGTGTCAAGCGCTACACTACTAATGAAGTATTCAAACATTACAGGATTCTTTTTCCTATTCATCTGCATTAATTTACATTTATCTATATTTAGAGTTAGCTGCCATTCTTTACACCAATCACAAATCCTGTCCAAGTCATCTTGTATCCTCCTGCAGTCACTCAACGACGAAACCTTCCCGTACACCACAGCATCATCAGCAAACAGCCACACATTGCTATCCACCCTATCCAAAAGGTCATTTATGTAGATAAAAAAAACAGCAGACCTACCACACTTCCATGGGGCACTCCAGATGATACCCTCACCTCCGATGAACACTCACCATCGAGGACAACATACTAGGTTCTATTACTTAAGAAGTTAATAAAAAGTTATAGAATGAGTAGGTTCTAAAATTGAACTTATGGGCTTAATGCTAGGCATCATTAAATAATTTGCTGCCGGTACGTACTGTTTGAGTAGTAGGTCTTCTTGTGTAGACTGCCGCCACATACATCATTGGCTGCTTTTTCGGACTGTTGGGCTTCTAATTCTGACATATATGGTATTTGATAAGATGCTGCAGTGACTGGGCAGATGATATACGAGGGTAGATGTGCTAATGATGTAAAACGAATAGTGGTCACTTCCGGTAGCAGGTTCAAAAATGGTTCAAATGGCTCTGAGCACTATGGGACTCAACTGCTGAAGTCATTAGCCCCCTAGAACTTAGAACTAGTTAAACCTAACTAACCTAAGGACATCACAAACATCCACGCCCGAGGCAGGATTCGAACCTGCGACCGTAGCGGTCTTGCGGTCCAGACTGCAGCCCCTTTAACCGCACGGCCACTTCGGCCGGCCCGGTAGCAGGGATTATTAAACTAATGACCACGTTGAAAGTCGGTCTAATCATACACTGTCAGTAGAGCAACTATAGCGGATATTTCTCATGCAGTGCCGCTGGAAAGTATAGGAAGGATGAACCATTCATGACTTGGGAAAACAACATTGTAGTTTTCATGCCTTTGAGAATAATAATAACAATAATAAATGATGACGGTATATCTGGGAATGAAATATCGTAGGAAATTGTTTTTGAAATAACTGTCCGTTACCAGTATGAATAAATTACTCATTACACTCTTATTTTGCGTTTCCACTTGTAGAAAAGATGCAGAGTTTATGAACAGTTTTTGTTTTCTGAACTAGTCAAGAAATACGGCACGGTAGAGTGTCAAATGGATGTGCTGAAGACTTTCATAAAACCAAATGTGAATGAACAGGACGTTAAACTGCTCACCCTGTACGACACAGTGATAAATCGCTCCTTAGGAGAAAGTGGAGTCACTGTTTCACAGCAAAATTTGAAACTTACGAGCAGTTTTGTGTAGAAGCGAGAAGACATCTCACTAAGGAAGTAAGTTTAGAGCTTAACATCCACGTATGCCGAGCGGGGTAGCCGCACGGTCTCAGGCGCCTTGTCACGGTCCGTGCGGCTCCCCCCGTCGGAGCTTCGAGTCCTCCCTCGGGCACGATTATGTGTGTTGCCCATAGCAAAAGTTGGTTTAAGTTGGATTAAGTAGTGTGTGGGTTTAGGGACCGATGACCTAAGCAGTTTGGTGCCATAAGACCTTACCATAAATTTCCAAAATTTACTTATGCCGACGTGTTTAGAGATGCTTCATAACTTCAGGCACTCAAAGACGGTGAAGCACACCTCCTGTTTTCTTCTCCAAAGAGTTTTCTCAAATGTTTGTGGAGGAACACGTAACTGAGACCAGGGCAGAGGACGATTGCACTGCGACAACTCTCTGCGTCCGCTGGTTGTTGTAAATGATGGAGCTCTCGAAATGGATTACACAGTCATCTGAAAATACACTCTAACTTGTGTGACCCAAACAGCTTGAATCGGGTATGTGCTTGATGTAATAAGATATTTGTTATCATGCTCAGAAAATCTGTTCCACGAAGATGATTTATTTATTTATTTATTACGCTCAGAAAATATATTGAACAAATAAGTAAAACTTTACAATCGTGCGATTCGCAGAAATTAATCCCATGCTCAGAATGCAAGGGAAATTCGATCAATAAACGCCAGTGTCCAGTGCTAGAATATTGCCCTGTTGTGTGGGACCCGCACCAAATAGTTAACACAGGGGATATTTAACATACAGAGAGAAGGGTACGACAAATGTCACGGGTTAGTGTCACCCATGGGAGATTGTCACGGAGATGCTGAAGAAACTGAACTGACAGACGCTTCAAAATAGACCCCAGCTATCCCGAGAAAGCCTAATTACAATTCTTAAAGAACTGATTTTGAATGATGACTTGTGGAATACACTACAATTCCATACGTATTGCTCTCGTATGGATCACAAGGTGAATATTAGACATTTTACAGCGCACATAGACGGGGCTACACAGTCAGTCTTCCCGCACTCCATAAAGGATTGAATGGAATGGAAAGAAAACCTAATAACTCGCACAATGGAAGGCATACTTTGCCATGCACTTCACAATGGTTCAAAGAGTACGGACGTCGATGTAAATCCTTTACTCTCATCAATACTGTATAATGAAGTGAAGCTTAGCACTCACAGCTTCGCGAAACATCGTAATGGGAGGAATGGACTTAATACACAGTATTACCGTCTATGCAACAACTCATGCGGAAAAGACTGAGGCCGCTGTAACAATGTACTATTACTCTTCGTGTATTCGTTTACATTAATTCAGCTTAAATTTACAACTGAAATCGGATTGATTTTTAATTGACATATAGAACAGACAGATTCCTCAGTTACCCTCGAAATATCCTGGCAGGCTTTTGAACTCCGTTGCGCTCTCCTCCCCTCCACCCTCACCGTAGCCCCAGCTGCCCCTCCCACCATCCCTCCCCACGAATTTCGTTATAAGCTCCGGCACAGAAAACTCTTTCTGGAAGAGAGACGTGCTCTGAATGCCCGGCTAAAATTCGCAGAACAGCGAACTGCCATTGTGTTCTGAATAGCGGCATAACGAGATTGTTGTTTACATCTGGAAACAGCACTGCGTGGAGAAAAGTATTCTCGATTGAAAGTTTCTGCTTAAAGAGAGACAATTGTCTGCTACCTCTTATTGTCAAACCATCCGTAAACACCAAAAGTTGGAAAAATTCCTATAATAAGATGAACGCCAAACGGCAATATACGATGCGTATTTTCTGATGTTTTTACTACACATCTAATATGAATCCAACGTCTAAAGATGCTTTTCAGGTAGATTTATACACTTATCTAGAGGTGATTTTTCTTTATGAAAGCGTGTTACTTGTGTCCGTTGAGAATATTTCGCCTTGAAAAAAAAGAAAAAAAGACGGACGCTTAATTTGTTTACAGGAAAATGGGTTTTGCTCAAAATAAAATCAAATTAAGCGTCCGTATTATTTTTCTTTTTTATTTCAAGGCAAAATATTCCTAACGTATTTATTTTTAAGGCAAACACAGGCACAAGTAACGAACTTTCATGAAGAGAAATCACTTCAATATAAGTGTATAAATCTGCCTGAAAAGCATCTTTAGACGTTTGATTCATATTAGCTGTGTAGTAATAATAACGTCAGAAATACGCAGTGTATATTGCCGTTTAGCATTATAAATTATGACGTTTATTTCGTCCAGCAAAGACAGTTCTCCTCACTTACTAAGAAAGCAACGACTGAAAGTAATTACCGCCCTTTGTACTGCCTTTAAATTTTCATCCCTGTTTGTAGTTAGTGGCATGTTAACAAATACTTAACCATAATGCAGCAGGATTTCGCGAAACCAGAGCCTGCAACTACAAAATTTCTTTTTACCTAAAAAAACCGTAGCTCTGTTCTAAGCAGATACATAGACCGTTTCTTCCTCCTTGACGATATTTTAAATTTTTCTCGATTTTATTTATAGATTCAGTCTGCCCCATTTTTGGGTCTTACTGTTGTTGGCAGTTCCTGTGTCTGAGATTTCGATTTACTTGTAATGTCATTCTACGCTATAATATAATTTCTCTCACTTTTACATCCCAATCATTTCTCATGTTTCCATTCCCTAGTTATACCGTTTTATGTCATTCTCTGACTGTACTACGACTTATTATTTGCTACGACATATGTTTGCTAATCACTTTCCGACTACAATGCTTTTCTCATTGCTATATGGACAACGGTAGTTATTTATTACCTGGTGACACCTTGTAAAACTAAAATCTTTGCATAATAGGATCGGCCACGGCATGCCAAACTGCAGGTGAGCGTCTTGTGCTGTTGCATGTTGTAATGTGTAATAGGCAGACATCTATTCAGACCATCACACAGGAATACCAAACTGCATCAGAATCCACTGCAAGTACTATGACAGTTAGGCGGGAGGTGAGAAAACTTGAATTTCGTGGTCGAGCGGCTGCTCATAAGCCACACATAAGACCGGTAAATACCAACCAACGCATCGCACGGTGTAAGGAGCGGAACCATTGGACGACTGAACAATGGGAAAAGGCTGTGTGGAGTGACGAATCACGGTACACAATGTGGCGATCCGACGGCAGGGTGTGGGTAAGGCGAAAGCCCGGTGCACGTCAACTGCCAGCGTGTGTAGTGCCAACAGTAAAATTTGGGGGCGGTGGTGTTACGGTGCATTCGTGTTTTTCATAGAAGGGGCTTTCACCCCTTGTTGTTTTGCGTGGCACTATAACAGCACAGGCCTACATCGATGTTTTAAACACCTTCTTACTTCCTACTGTTGAAGAGCAATTCGGAGATGGCGATTGCATCTTTCAACACGATAGAGCACCGTTCATAATGCACGGCCTGTGGCGGAGTGGTTACACCACAATAACATCCCTGTAATGAACTAGCCTGCACAGAGTCATGCCCTGAATCCTGTAGAACACTGTTGGGAAGTCTTGGAACGCCAACTTCGTGGCACGCCTCACCGACCGACATCGTACCTCACCTAAGTGCAACACTCCGTGAAGAATGGGCTGCCATTCACCAAGAAACCTTCCAGCACCTCATTGAACGTATACGTGCGAGAGTGGAAGCTGTCATCGAGGCTAAGGGTGGGCCAACACCATACTGAATTCGAGCATTACCGATGGAAGGCTCCACGAACTAGTAAGTCATTTTCAGCCAAGTGTTCGAATACTTTTGATCACATAGTGTAACTGTATCTTCTGTTTACTGTTTTAACTTGTTCGCTAGTCAATTCTGTTCCTGGTGAAGTTTCCTGCGACAACAGTTGCCGTATAACCCTGTAGCCTACGTCTCCTTACCGTTCTAAATGAAGTAGTAAACAACAAACCTCCGCAAAACGCAAATCACACAGTGTGCTATCAGGCGGTCCTGGAGGTGGAACATCTATTGCGCTGTAGGAGGTATTGTCGTGTTCTCGAAGAACATCACGTCGCACACTTGTTACTAAGTTGCACATGGTAAAACGGAGAACAACAGGTAATGATCGAGGAAGCAATGTAGCTGCAACAGTCACCCCCATCAATTTGAAGCTCTCTCTTTTTATGTTGTTTTGTCCGAGTTTGTTACTAACTTTCCAGTTCCACTGTACAGAATTTTTCTAAGCTACACTCCTGGAAATTGAAATAAGAACACCGTGAATTCATTGTCCCAGGAAGGGGAAACTTTATTGACACATTCCTGGGGTCAGATACATCACATGATCACACTGACAGAACCACAGGCACATAGACACAGGCAACAGAGCATGCACAATGTCGGCACTAGTACAGTGTATATCCACCTTTCGCAGCAATGCAGGCTGCTTCTCCCATGGAGACGATCGTAGAGATGCTGGATGTAGTCCTGTGGAACGGCTTGCCATGCCATTTCCACCTGGCGCCTCAGTTGGACCAGCGTTCGTGCTGGACGTGCAGACCGCGTGAGACGACGCTTCATCCAGTCCCAAACATGCTCGATGGGGGACAGATCCGGAGATCTTGCTGGCCAGGGTAGTTGACTTACACCTTCTAGAGCACGTTGGGGGGCACGGGATACATGCGGACGTGCATTGTCCTGTTGGAACAGCAAGTTCCCTTGCCGGTCTAGGAATGGTAGAACGATGGGTTCGATGACGGTTTGGATGTACCGTGCACTATTCAGTGTCCCCTCGACGATCACCAGTGGTGTACGGCCAGTGTAGGAGATCGCTCCCCACACCATGATGCCGGGTGTTGGCCCTGTGTGCCTCGGTCGTATGCAGTCCTGATTGTGGCGCTCACCTGCACGGCGCCAAACACGCATACGACCATCATTGGCACCAAGGCAGAAGCGACTCTCATCGCTGAAGACGACACGTCTCCATTCGTCCCTCCATTCACGCCTGTCGCGACACCACTGGAGGCGGGCTGCACGATGTTGGGGCGTGAGCGGAAGACGGCCTAACGGTGTGCGGGACCGTAGCCCAGCTTCATGGAGACGGTTGCGAATGGTCCTCGCCGATACCCCAGGAGCAACAGTGTCCCTAATTTGCTGGGAAGTGGCGGTGCGGTCCCCTACGGCACTGCGTAGGATCCTACGGTCTTGGCGTGCATCCGTGCGTCGCTGCGGTCTGGTCCCAGGTCGACGGGCACGTGCACCTTCCGCCGACCACTGGCGACAACATCGATGTACTGTGGAGACCTCACGCCCCACGTGTTGAGCAATTCGGCGGTACGTCCACCCGGCCTCCCGCATGCCCACTATACGCCCTCGCTCAAAGTCCGTCAACTGCACATACGGTTCACGTCCACGCTGTCGCGGCATGCTACCAGTGTTAAAGACTGCGATGGAGCTCCGTATGCCACGGCAAACTGGCTGACACTGACGGCGGCGGTGCACAAATGCTGCGCAGCTAGCGCCATTCGACGGCCAACACCGCGGTTCCTGGTGTGTCCACTGTGCCGTGCGTGTGATCATTGCTTGTACAGCCCTCTCGCAGTGTCCGGAGCAAGTATGGTGGGTCTGACACACCGGTGTCAATGTGTTCTTTTTTCCATTTCCAGGAGTGTATTTGTTTCCATAAATTCGGTATTTTCGGCAGAGGGACTGTAAATAAGCAATATCTATAGATTCTGTAATGATCTGCGATAAGCATAAAATTTTGTGTAGTTGAAAAAATAAAAACCATGTAATGGATGCAGGAAATTACTGGACCACTTCACATGCATTAGATTTCATTCGCAGTTTATTAGAACTGTCGAGGTAAAAAAGTCCGATGAAGGTGCCCACGCTGAAAAAGGGAACGAAAACACGTTTATTGAATGACGGCTTTCGTGTGACGCGTGGCTGTTTTTGCAGTTGAGCCAGGCTTCTTCAGCCTAAACTGACAGCGCGTCACGCGGACAGCGGTTTCTCGCTGATATTTCGTGTAGCGGTTGCACCAACATAGCACACTCCTAATTTGCATAGCTATTTCGCCCGTTTATGAAATCAGGCACGAAGTAGACCTTATCTTCGTTCCTGTGCTATATAGTTACGAGGGGAGTTCAAAAATTAATTTACACGATGCTAAGGCAGGGCAAATGAATTTTATTGAATGCTGCTCTGCATTTCAAAGTGACACGGATAAATGATATTGTTTTGGAACATAGTAACAAAGTCTCTGAAAACAATGATCGGAACGTTCCGCGGTCATTCAATTCCTCAGCGACAGAAATCCACTCGTGGGAGAACCGTTGTGTCAGCGTCCTCGTGGTTGGAAAATCTCTTTTCTCGCAGAGGTTCTTTCAGCTTGTTGGAGACGGAAATCGCATGGTGCAGTATCTGGACTTCCCGATCAGCATCAACCTCGTCTGTGCGGTCTTGGTAAAATTGTTAGCGCCATTTCACTACGGCTAGACGAGGTATCCCGTTCTTTCCGTATATCGGCAGAATTGCACGGTGAACCTGTTGTAATTTAGACTATTTTCCACAAGACTCATACTGTTCCACCTACTTCAGATTTGGAGTACGTTTTCAGTTGCCACGTCATTTCAATCGTTCACTGTGGTTCACTTGCTATCAAGGAACGGAGCTTGGGTTTAACGTCCCGGCGACATCGAGCTCATTAGAGACGGATCACAAGCTCGGATGATGTCAAGGAAGGGGAAGGAAATTGGAAATCGGCTGTGCCCTTTCAAAGGAACCATGCCGGCATTCGCCTGGAGCGAATTAGGGAAGTCACGGAAAACCTAAATCTGAACGGCTGGATGCGGGTTCGAACCGTCGACCTTCCGAATGCGAGTCCAGTGTGCTATCCACTGCTCCACCTCCCTCGGTATTCGATTATTATCCGTACAGCAGCAGAACTCTCTCTGCAGGAAACCCGGAACATGGTCTCTCATTTAACATTGCGCCACTCTTGTTGGACAACGGTCTTGACGTGGGACAACGTGTGTTACTCTCTGAAGTTCCTACTTAGACAGTAAAATCACTGGTGGGGGTGGTGTTGCGCTTCCGTATCTTATCTCCTGTTATTTATTTCCTGGTGGCAGTTTTATTCCTACTTGGCATCCGTTTCACAACTTGCAATAGGTCTGTGAAGGTTATCATCGTTATTCAGTGTTTGCTATCCTCGTCTCAGTTGTCGACGTTGTCAGTGAGATGGTGTAGTACGGAAATCACTCGGCGCGAATTCCCTTTAAACAGGGGTTTAAATCTCCACATTGCCATTCTGACATAGGCTTTCCATGGTTTCGCTAACGCATTTCCGATCAGTACGATCGTTTCTTCAAGCGCCGTTATCATCCAAATGAGGCTAGGATTGTCTCCTAAGGGACTGATTTCGACGAGTTGTCAGGCCCTTGGCAAAAAAAAAAAAAAAAAAAAAAAAAACAGGCCTCCAGTAGTAAGCACACATTATATTTTCATGTAATCCGAAATGAACGAAACTGCCACTTGCTCTGCTATCATGCACTACTAGTTTAATGATGATGATGTTTAGATTGTGGGGCGCGCAACCGCGCGGTTATCAGCGCCCGTACAAATTCCCAACCGTTTCTCAATCCAATCTTCCACTTGCATGGAGGATGATGAAATGATGAGGACAACACAAACACCCAGTCATCTCGAGGCAGGTAAAAATCCCTGACCCCGCCGGGAATCGAACCCGGGAAACCGTGCTCGGGAAGCAAGAACGCAACCGCGAGACCACGAGCTGCAGGCACTACTAGTTTAAATTCGCTGACATGAGCAGTTTGATAACGTCCTCGGCGATGGCTAAAATGCAGTTTATCGCGGTACGTCTCATGGAGAACAGCTTCTACCACATGAAGCGGATATAATTGCTTCGCATTCTAGCTCGGACATTGATATTCATTCGTTTTAAATCTCTCGTTACTATGTGTTTTGTGTTTCCCTCTTAAATGTTGTGCCTGCACAGAAAAAAGATTAAACCATTAATAATATCCTCATGAGAGAAAACGAATAAGATACCACTAGATCCAAGATCCATTGCAGCCCACGTAAACTTTCCTCTTAAAAGCATATCACCATTGAGCTGCAATGTACTCAACTTCCTAATTCAATAGCAAAGTGCAATCGAAGTACAAAACATACATCTCAAATCGCTCTTTTCTAATGCTCTGAGACCGAGCGAGATGGCGCAGTGGTTAGCACACTGGACTCGCATTCGGCAGGATGACGGTTCAAATCCCCATACGGAGATACAGATCTATGTTTTCCGTGATTTCCCTAAATCGCTTAAAGCAAATGCCGGGATGGTTCCTTCGGAAGGGTACGGCCGCTTTCCCTGTCCATCCTTCCATAATCCGAGCTTGTGATCCATCTCTAATGACCTCGCTGTCAACGGTACGTTTAATATCCTACCCCTCGTCATCCCTTGAGCACCGAGAATATGCTCTGACGTCCGGTTACAAAAGTTACTCACGAAGGATGGTGGCTCATGTACTCACGACTGTGTGGTGTTTGTGAACTTTATACTGCTCGCACGTACCTATAACCCAGCAAGAAATGATGTGTGGCCAACTGCACTGTAACTCATGTGCACACAGTTAATATACAGTTTTACCAGAGGTAACCATTGAAATTCATATTTCAATGATCACGATAGTTTATGCTGACAGCGGTAGTTGTACCCTGGTACCCTGGGATCCAAACAGTGCTTCGCCACAAGTTAAATCGACGGGCAATAACCAATAGCATCCCAATTAATTTTTGTCTGTTCATCGATTCTGCAACTCGAACACCATTTTCAGTGGTTGGGCTTGCCATTACTTATTTCTTATTTAATCTTCCATGTCTACTATTCCATATGGAATTCATTTATGATCAAATTTCCATGCTTTAGGCCTGTAGCGCGCGTGTTTACTACTAGGGCGCACAACAGATATCATGTGGAAGCAAATATGAATGGAATAGGTGGCGTGACGGATAGAGGCTCATGCCTTAAGCACGAGACTTTCTTTCCATTTTCTCGCAGAAAGGGTGTTTTAACAAGTGGGCAGCTATCAACAGGAAGAGGAACGGTCTTCTTTGGCGTCGTAATGTAGAAGTAGTTTGCTAAATATTAACCTCAACTTTATTAAAACAATTAAGCACAGCCGGCCGCTGTGGCCGAGCGGTAATAGGCGCTGGTTTCTGTTCTTTCGGACATGTCTGTATAAGTACATAGTTCTGGCAACACTGGCCATGACCTTCTCCTTCTGTGCGGATGCACACATATTCCCCGAACTCTTACGGGACTTGGTAAGAATGTCTTCCACGCCACGAGTAATGAGTGTGTTGGGGTGGGACACTACGAATGTAGTGTGTGGACATATAAGTTGAGAATGTGGGTCTCGCGGGAGACGTGCGCGAGATAGTCCTTGCAGTCGCACTATCCTCTATGCCGTCGGTGGCTCAGATGGATAGAGCGTCTGCCATGTGAGCTGGAGATCCCGGGTTCGAGTCCCGGTCGGGGCACACATTTTCACCTGACCCCGTTGATATATATCAACGCCTGGTTGCAGCTGAAGGTATTAAAATATAATTCTAACAACTGTTCTAGGTCTTGTCCTTCAGGGTGGTTTTTGTGTCGATGAATCAGTTCTTGCTGAACACCTTGCAACCCACTTTGCGACAGCATTGCTAACCGCTTCTTATCTGGCTGTCTTTCTACTGCAGAGACGACAGGTTGAAGACTTCCCCATATGTCAAACACCCCCTCCCCCACTATTTAGAATCATATAATCAACATTTCACTGACTGGGAACTGCTTAAGGCTCTTGCCTCGTCTTATGATATGGTCCCAGGCCTTGGGTCAACTCATAATCGGGTTATTCAACACCTGAATAGTACTCAAAGACAACATCTATTCACGTGTTACCGAGCGAGGTGGCGCAGTGGTTAGCACACTGGACTCGCATTCGGGAGGACGACGGTTCAATCCCGTCTCCGGCCATCCTGATTTAGGTTTTCCGTGATTTCCCTAAATCGTTTCAGGCGAATGCCGAGATGGTTCCTTTGAAAGGGCACGGCCGATTTCCTTCTCAATCCTTCCCTAGCCCGAGCTTGCGCTCCGTCTCTAATGACCTCGTTGTCGACGGGACGTTAAACACTAACCACCACCACCACCTACTCACGTGTTCAACTGTATTTGGCTCTAAAGTGTCTTCCCTTCACCGACCGATTAGCTTCACCAACGTGCTCTGCAAACTGCTTGAAAGGATGATTGCATACAGATCATGTTGGATTCTCGAGTCTTGGGCCTCTTTCCCACTGTCAGTGTGGTGTCCAGAATGGACAATCCACAACAGACCATCCGGTCCACTTGGGAACAGCAATCCGACAGGCTTTTCCTAAACGCCAACACCACATTGCAGTCTTTTTTGACTCACATAAGACATACGGCACCACTTTGACGCCATCACGTTTTACTTATCTTCTCTGACTGGGGCTTTTGTGGCTACCTACTGGTTTTTATTCGTCGGCAGTTGTCTGGGTTCGAGTTGCTACTTCAGTCAGCTGTCCGCATGTCCAAGAGAATGGCGTCCCACAAGGTTCTGTCACGAGTGTCGCACCCTTCCTCATCAGTACGCTAATGACGTCTGTTCAGGCCACTGGTCATCCATGCACTGTAATAAGTTGACGACTCTTGCATTTCGTACAGATTCCTACTAAGAGCCTCGGCAGAACGCCGGCGCCAAGCTCCCATCCCACAATCCTCTGCGTGGACCCTTTCCCATATTTTCAGTTTCTTTCCGCAAAAATCTGGGCCGTGCATTTCTGTCGTCATACCATGGCCCAGCCTGACCTAGACCTCTTCTTGGATACCCGGCGCGTGGAAATTGTTGCACAGTTTCTTTTCTTTGGCCTCGTTTTTGATAAAATGCTGACTTGGGAGCTCCACATTCGTCAACTAACGACTAGTTGCAAGCAGAAACTTAACGCTCTTTGCTTCCTTGCCCAACTATCTCGTGTTTTCGCTCCTCTACCGAGCTCATGGCTTAGGGCCATCAGCCCCAGGCTCTGCTCTTCTCCACCAGCCATCAGCTAATTCAGATCTGTAACGTCTCCTCTCTCCTTCCATTCCTCTACCCATTACGTTTACTTAGACCAGCGGACGGCCTCACAGTTCGTCCCCGGCGAGCCCCTATGTACACTTATGTGGCAGAATAAATCAGAATTCAGTTTATTTAAATATTTCATTTCAAACTCCCTTCAGGTGCCCATGTCCTCTTCCATTGGACTTCTACGTCTGTACGTTACAGTGAGATGGCAAAAGTAATGGGATAGAAATATGCACATATACAGATGGTGTCAGTATCGCGTACACAAGTTATAAAAGGGCAGTCCGTTGGAGGAGCTGTCACTTGCACTGAGGTGATTCGTGTGAAAAGTTTTCCTACGTCAATATGGCCGCACGATGGGGGTTTACAGACTTAGAACTCAGTATAGTAGTTGGGGCTAGACGCATAGGATATTCCATTTCGGAAATCGTTAGGGAATTCAATAATCCGTGATCCACAGTGACAATAGTGTGCCGAGAATACGCCATTTCACGCATTATCCCTCATCACGGACAACGCAGAGCCCGACTGCCTTTACTTGGACCGAGAGCAGCGACGTTTGCGTAGAGTTGTCAGTGCTAACGGACAAGCAATACTGCGTGAAATAACCGCAGAAATCAATGTGGGATGCAGGACGAACACATCCGTTAGCATATGGGATTGGTTCCCAAATACGTGAGTGGCTCGAAGACTTCTTAATTAATAGAACCCATTACGTTGTCCTCGATGGTGAGTGTTCATCGGAGATGAGGGTATCATCTGGAGTGCCCCAGGGAAGTGTGGTAGGTCCGCTGTTGTTTTCTATCTACATAAATGATCTTTTGGATAGGGTGGATAGCAATGGGCGGCTGTTTGCTGATGATGCTGTGGTGTACGGGAAGGTGTCGTCGTTGAGCGACTGTAGGAGGATACAAGATGACTTGGACAGGATTTGTGATTGGTGTAAAGAGTGGTAGCTAACTCTAAATATAGATAAATGTAAATTAATGCAGATGAATAGGAAAAGAATCCTGTAACGTTTGAATACTTCGTTAGTATTGTAGCGCTTGGCACAGTCACGTCGATTAAATATTTGGGCGTAACATCGCAGAGCAATATGAAGTGGGACAAGCATGTAATGGCAGTTGTGGGGAAGGCGGATAGTCGTGTTCGGTTCATTGGTAGAATTTTAGGAAGATGTGGGTCATCTGTAGAGGATACCGCTTATAAAACACTAATGCGACCTATTCTTGAGTACTGCTCGAGCGTTTGGGATCCCTATCAGGTCGGATTGAGGGAGGACATAGAAGCAATACAGAGGCGGGCTGCTATATTTGTTACTGGTAGGTTTGATCATCAAGCGAGTGTTACGGAAATACTTCAGGAACACCGGTGGGAGTCTCTAGAGGAAACGAGGCGTTCTTTTCGTGAATCGCTACCGAAGAAATTTGGAGAACCAGCATCTGAGGCTGACTGCAGTACAATTTTACTGCCGCCAACTTATATTTCGCGGAAAGACCACAAAGATAAGATAAGAGAGATTAGGGCTCGAACAGAGGCATATAGGCAGTCATTTTTCCCTCGTTCTGTTTGGGAGTGGAACAGGGAGAGAAGATGCAAGTTGTGGTACGAGGTACCCTTTGCCATGCACCGTATGGTGGATTGCGGAGTATGGATGTAAATGTAGATAGTGCGGCGAATTGGCTATGGCAGCAGACGACCGACGCGAGTGCCTTTCCTAACAGCACGACATCGCCTGCAGAGCCTCTCCTACGCTGCTGATCATATCGGTTGGCCGCTAGACAACTGGAAACCGTGGCCTTGTCAGATGAGTCCTGATTTCAGTTGGTAAGAGCTGATTGTAGGGTTCGAGTGCGGCGCAGACCCCGTGAAGCCATGGACCCAAATTGTCAACGAGACACTGTACGAACTGGTGGGGGCTCCATAAAGATGTGGGCTGTATTTACGTGGGGGATGGGTCCTCTGGTCTAATTGAACCGATCATTTACTGTAAATGTTAAGTTTAGCTGCTTGGAGATAATTTGCAGCCATTCATGATCTTCATGCTTCCAAACAAGAATGAAATTTTGTGGGTGACAATGTGCCATGTCACTAGGCCACAGTTAACCGCGTTTGGATTGAAGAACATTCTGGACAGTTCGAGCGAATTGTTTGGCTCACCAGATCACCCGCCATGGGATGTAATCGAGAGGTCAGTTCGTGCAAAAAATACTGCACCGGCAATACTTTCGCAATTGTGGATGACTGTAGAGGCAATATGGCTCAACATTTCTGAAGGGAACTTCCAACGACTTACTGAGTCCATGACACGCAGGGTTGCTGCAATACGCCGGGCAAAAGCATGACCGACATAAAATTAGGAGATATTCCACGACTTTTGTCACCTAAATGTGAATAGACATAAAACCTGCGCTCTCTTCCAAAAGCGTTACCTTCACGTACAGGGGACTTGTAGCGTCAGCTACAGATAATGTCCATAAAAAAAGCTACTCCGCTATGAAACTGCTCTAAAGGTCCTGTTTCATGGTGTAATCTTACACTGATCAGCCATAACATTATGATTACCGACCCACTATCGCTATAAACCAGTCCAGACGATAGCTGCCCCACCTCACGAGGAATGACTGCTAGTCAGACACACGCACGGTGCATGTAGTATGCCGGCCGAAGTGGCCGTGCGGTTCTAGGCGCTGCAGTCTGGAACCGCGAGACCGCTACGGTCGCAGGTTCGAATCCTGCCTCGGGCATGGATGTGTGTGATGTCCTTAGGTTAGTTAGGTTTAACTAGTTCTGAGTTCTAGGGGACTAATGACCTCAGAAGTTGAGCCCCATAGTGCTCAGAGCCATTTTGCATGTAGTATGAGTAAGAGTGCTGTCAGTGTATAGAATGGGGAAGGTGTGCCATCTATCTGAGTTTGACAAAGGGCGGATTTAGATGGCCTAGAGGCTCGGCACGAGCATTTCGGAAACTGGACGACTTGTTGGGTATTCGAAGTGTGCTGTGGCGACTGTCTTCAACACGTGGCGAAACGAAGGTGAAACCATGTCCATACTTCGTGGGGTTGGGAGGCCACCCATCATTTCAGATGTCGGACGTCGTAGGGTGGGCAGGCTGGTAAAATGGACAGGCGGCGAACTGCGGAGGACCTATCATCAGACTGTAATGCTGGGCAGAGTACAAGTGTGTCTGAACGCACAGTGCACGGAACACTGCTAACGATGGGCCTCCGCAGCCGACGACCCATGCATGTGCCAATGATAACACCACCACATCGGCAACTACGGCTGAAATGGGCACGTGACCATGGGCACTGGACATTGGCGCAAGACACCTGTACTGCGGGAAGGAGACAAGCTGGCGGCGGCTCCATTATTGTCTATGGAACATTCACGTGGGCATCTATGGCTCACACTAGGCACGATGAGGGCCAGGGAGTATCGTACACTGGTTGCAGACCACGTACACCCCTTCATGACGATCATGTTACCCGACAGCTGTCGCATTCTTCAACACGATAATGCGCCATGTGGAGTGTGATGGAGTGGATCGAGGAACACAGTGGCGAGTTCCAGTTGAAGCGCTGGCGCCCCAATTCGCCAGATCTGAACCTGATCGAACATATCTATGATGTGATTGAACGTGGCGTCAGAGCTCATCGTCCCCCTCCCCGGAATTTACAGGAAGTAAGGGACCTGTGTGCACAGAAGTGATGCGAATTCCCTCGAGCGAGCTACAAAGGCATCATTGCTTCCTTGCCACGACGCGACGCCGCTGTTATTCATGCCACAGGTGGACATACCGACTATTAGGTAGGGTGCCATAATGTTCTGGCTGATCAGAGAGTTTCTTGGCGGTCTTCTTTTGTTGTTTATGTACTTGTTTTCTGTCGATGATAACTTAAACTGTTCAGCATGTCCTGCTTGCTGATCTTAAGGGCTTCTATAGATTTGATGTCCAAGGGTCCGTATAAGATCGCCACACTTATGCATCAAAATTCTCCTGGCGTTCATGAAGCGGTTTACATACGAGGTGCATTCAAGTTCTAAGGCCTCCGATTTTTTTTCTCCGGACTGGAAAGAGATAGAAACATACGCATTGTTTTAAAATGAGGCCGCGTTCATTGTCAATACGTCCCAGAGATGGCAGCACCGTACGGCAGATGGAATTTTACCGCCAGCGGCGAGAATGAGAACTGTTTTAAATACTTAAAATGGCGACGTTTTCCTTACTTGAACAGCGTGCAATCATTCGTTTTCTGAATTTGCGTGGTGTGAAACCAATTGAAATTCATTGACAGTTGAAGGAGACATGTGGTGATAGAGTTATGGATGTGTCGAAAGTGCGTTCGTGGGTGCGATGGTTTAATGACGGCAGAACATCGTGTGACAACAAACTGAAACAACCTCGGGCTCCCACAAGCCAGTCTGACGACATGATCGAGAAAGTGGAGAGAATTGTCTTGGGGGATCGCCGAATAAACTGTTGAACAGATCGTCTCTAGAGTTGGCATTTCTGTGGGTTCTGTGCACACAATCCTGCATGACGACCTGAAAATGTGAAAAGTGTCATCCAGGTGGGTGCCACAAATGGTGACGGACGACCACATGGCTGCCCGTGTGACATGTTGCTAAGCAATGTTGACGCGCAATGACAGCACGAATGGGACTTTCTTTTCGTCGGTTGTGACAATGGATGAGACGTGGATGCCATTTTTCAATCCAGAAACAAAGCGTCAGTCAGCTCAATGGAAGCACACAGATTCATCGCCACCAAAGAAATTTCGGGTAACCGCCAGTGCTGAAAAAATGATGGTGTCCATGTTCTGGGACAACGAGGGCGTAATCCTTACCCATTGCGTTCCAAAGGGCACTACGGTAACAGGTGCATCCTACGAAAATGTTTTGAAGAACAAATTCCTTCCTGCACTGCAACAAAAATGTCCTGGAAGGGCTGCTCGTGTGCAGTTTCACCAAGACAACGCACCCGCACATCGAGCTAACGTTACGCAACAGTTTCTTCGTGATAACAACTTTGAAGTGATTCCTCATGCTCCCTACTCACCTGACCTGGCTCCTAGTGACTTTTGGCTTTTTCCAACAATGAAAGACACTCTCCGTGGATGCACATTCACCAGCCGTGCTGCTATTGCCTCAGCGATTTTCCGGTGGTCAAAATAGACTCCTAAAGAAGCCTTCGTCGCTGCCATGGAATCATGGCGTCAGCATTGTAAAAAATGTGTACGTCTGCAGGGCGATTACGTCGAGAAGTAACGCCAGTTTCATCGATTTCGGGTGAGTAGTTAGTTAGAAAAAAAAATCGGAGGCCTTAGAACTTGAATGCACCTCGTAAAATGGGATGCCTGTGATTTGCAACAGAGGTGTTGTGAGGTTTTCTTGGGAATTGAGGAAATTTCAAGGTCTTTTCTCGCTCGCTTTGAACCCACGGCAACATCTTTCCATAGCAAAGTGACATACTGTAATTCACGGCGAATCGAAGCCTTACACCAACAGAGGGATCCCAATGTAAGCACGACCGAAGACACGCATTAGCGCGTAAACCCCCGAGGTGTATGTAAAGTGTGCCGTGTGTACCTATGGTTGTCTAATGTTGTCTCCACATTGGAATTCTCACGCTTGCAAATGATTGAGATGACCCTGCCATTGAAACTGAAACTTTCTGACTGATTAAAACTGTGTGCCAGACCGCGACTTTAACTCAGGACTTGTGCCTGCCAGGAAGTTTCATATCAGCGTACACTCCTCTGCGGAGTGAAAATTTCATTCTGAACCCTGCCATTGCCATCCTACACCTATCGGTTTTCATGAAACGAAGTATCGTGTTGTGGTTTTGCTTCACTTCTGTTTAGAACATCAGACCCATGATTCCCATCGGGATGCTATTAGAATTAATCACAACGTGGACACCGTAAATTATTTATTTAAAAAAAAGTAGAGTACAAAAAATTGTACAAATATGAAATATACAATATCGGATTCCTCCATACATGCAGCTGATGTACGTGGCTTACTTGCAATTCCCTGCCTACACAGTGGACCCGGTATGCCGCCGGCGAACTCCCAGTTCAACAAACAGTACAAGATTGTAGTTTGTTTACTAACCAGGAACAGAAATTCGACTTATGTATTCTCCCGTAAAGAAGCACTTCAGTGTGTCTCAGACTCACAGAGAGCTAAAGAATCGTCACTCAAGTAAACAGCGAAGTCTCTAGCTCGATTCCCGGAGGGAAGTGTCTTCGATTGATCCTGGCAGGGATGTGCTCTCGACCGATTCCCGGAGGGAAGTGCTTGCTCACGTCGTACTGCGCTCCTCCTGGATACGCAGCATCTACGTTTGCACTCAGGCGACGAATTTTACCGGCCGTTACAAAATCATTACCTTCCATCATATTAGTCATGAATCTGCCAACCAATCACATGAACCTCAAATTCCTTTCAGAAGATTTTCTGTAAGGTTCCATTTCCCTTCTTACATCTTTAGCGGTAGGGATGGGTAAACCGGTACCGGTATTTTAGCACTGAATAATCGGTATTTTTTTTTATATTTGATGGTCTCAGTTGCAACAGTTTTTTTTATTTTTTGCTGATGATCTGGTGCAAAGCTGGCGTATCAATCTACCATAGCAGCAGTGCTAAAATTTTTGATTTTCAAATAAATATTTTTTAAAAGAAAACGAGTAATGTTTGTTCATAAAAATTTTGATATTAGATTATTATGGATGTTGGGAAAACCAATCATCACTATTTTAATAGCAACGCCTAGAGTTAGAAACTAGCAACAAACACGAAATAAGAATCGGTACAGCATTGGAGACAGTAATGTACCTGTTGTCGTCTCATGTGGCCTATTAGACGGTACGAGAGTAAATGCAGTGTGCGGGACCTGCCCCTGCCTGGTCTAAATGGCAGTTTCTCGCTGTCAACCTCGGACTCTACTGCAGAGTTGTACCATCCCTAGTTTGGAAGGACAATGCTCCAGATGCTTTAAACGATTAGAAACGGGAGGAGGCACACCAAATTTGTGACAACATATAAATAGGAAACATTCACAACGTTTCTTGAAAGCGGAGGTAAATTTGATCGATATACCCATAATTTTATTTACATGGTGTAAACTAGGGTTAAAAACTGAACACTTAATTTTGTGGTTGCTTCAGGGTGAAAAACTGACACCATCAGAAAGTGACTACGCAGGATAATGGTCTATTTGTGACTTCGATCTCGCTGTTGCCACAACCGTCTCCTTAACCTTTGCAATCTTTGCTGCAGACAATGAGACCGATTTCTGCTGCAGCCTCAATCCCATTCCGATCGTGCACCCATTCTATTTCACATCCATTAGAATTTTTCAATCTATGTTCAAAGTCTACGTTTTTTACACGACATAGTAAAAATTAAAAACCGAAAATCGGTTATTTCAGAAACCGGTTATTTTGAGAGGTTTTAACAGTAAGGTTAAACTGTAGACGAAAAGAACCGGTGTAACCAAAAACTGGTTGTTTAAGCTATAACTGCTATCTCTACTTAGCACTCCCCACCAGAAACGTGTCTCTGTTTTTTGGTGGGAAGAGGGACCCAGCGCTTCCTGCGAGAAGATTCCTCAGACGTCAGCTCGCGACCGTCGTTTGTGACCCCGTGCATTCCTTCACACTAAAAGGATGACGTTTCGCCGTCTTCCACCCCAACGCTCTTTCCCCAGGTACACTGTTCTCAAATTTTTTTTCCCTCCCACTAGAGAGCAATATCCCACCCATTCTGTCCACGCTACGGGGGTTTCCCGCCTCAAGCATCGTAAACCGCGGCTGCCACGTACTGCTCTCTCTCAGGGTAGTAAATGCCTTCCTCTGAGGAACACGACAAAACTTTTGCCAGCCTCTATTTAGACAACAACGGCTTCTCAGGGACGCCTGGCCCTCTTCGCCCTTACTGTCAGTATGCAGTCCTAATTAACTCTCAGATATTCAGTACTACAGAAATTGTCAGTACTAGTTGCCAGCCAGTACCAACAAATTAAATGATTAAAAATCCGATTTTTCATCGTGAACAGTAATCTAATATAAATCTACCAGAACATTAAATGTATGGTGGCAAAATTTTGCTGCCTTACAAGGGTTCTCTGGCTACACTTTTCTGATGTGCTGGGAACATATGAGAAGTCTCCAGCATTTACACCAAGATAATGTACCACCTCGTTCCATTTGCTTGGGCTTCTGGCGATTCTGACTGGCGACAGTGTGGAGGGTTGCACCTGGGGCGGACGATACCCTGGATTTTTCAGTATGACAAGGCGCGTTCAATAATTAATGCAACACATTTTTTTCGGATATCATGTTGGTTTTGTTCATACACTACTGGCCATTAAAATTGCTACACTAACAAGAAACGCAGATGATAAACGGATATTCATTGGACAAGTATATTATACTTGAACTGACATTTTCACGCACTTTGGGTGCATAGATCCTGATAAATCAGTACCCAGAATAACCACCTCTCGCCGTAATAAGGGCCTTGATAAGCCTGGGCATTGAGTCAAACAGAGTTTGGATGGCGTGTAAGGTACAGCTGCCCATGCAGCATCAACACGATGCCACAGTTCATCAAGAGTAGTGACTGGCGTATTGTGACGAGCCAGTTGCTCGGCCACCATTGACCAGACGTTTTCAATTGGTGAGAGTTCTGGAGAATGTGCTGGTCAGGGCAGCAGTCGAACATTTTCTGTATCAGAAAGGCCTGTACAGGACCTGCAACATGCGGTCGTGCATTATCCTGCTGAAATGTAGGGTTTCGCAGGGATCGAATGAAGGGTAGAGCCACGGATCGTAACACATCTGAAATGTAACGTCCACTGTTCAGAGTGCCGTCAATGCGAACAAGAAGTGACCGAGACGTGTAACCAATGGCACCTCATACCATCACGCCGGGTGATACGCCAGTATGGCGATGACGAATAAACGCTTCCAATGTGCGTTCACCTCCATGTCGCCAAACACGGATGCGACCATCATGATGCTGTAAACAGAACCTGGATTCATCCGAAAAAATGACGTTTTTCCATTCGTGCACCCAGGTTCGTCGTTGAGTACACCATCGCAAGCGCTCCTGCATGTGATGCAGCGTCAAGGGTAACCGCAGCCATGGTATCCGAGTTGATAGTCCATGCTGCTAGACACGTCGTTGAATTGTTCGTGCAGCTGGTTGTTGTCTTGTAAACGTCCCTATCTGTTGACTCAGGGATCGAGACGTGGCTGCACGATCCGTTACATCCATGCGGATAAGATGCCTGTCAACTCGACTGCTAGTGATACGAGGCCGTTGGGATCCAGCACGGCGTTCCGTATTACCCTCCTGAACCCACCGATTCCATATTCTGCTAACAGTCATTGGATCTCGACCAACGCGAGCATCTGTGTCGCGATAGTATAAACCGCAATCGGGATAGGCTACAATCCGACCTTTATCAAAGTCGGAAACGTGATGTTACGCATTTCTCCTCCTTACACGAGGCATCACAACGATGTTTCACCAGGCAACACCGGTCAACTGCTGTTTGTGTATGAGAAGTCGGTTGGAAACTTTCCTCATGTCAGCATGTTGTATGTGTCGCCACCGGCGCCAACCCTGTGTGAATGCTCTGAAAAGCTAATCATTTGCATATCACAGCATCTCCTCCCTGTCGGTTAAATTTCGCGTCTGTAGCACGTCATCTTTGTGGTGTAGCAATTTTAATGGCCAGTAGTGTATTATTCCCCACTCTTTTCGCTAAAAAATCTTGTTTTTAGCATAATATCCATTCAGTGAGATGGCCTTATGCCATCTTACTGGGAAAGTCTGTATGGCTGCGTAGTACAAACCTACTGCTCAACGTCAGAGCCCATGTTTTGCTGCATCAGTTTTTTTTTTTTTTCACTATGGGACTCAACATCTGAGGTCATCAGTCCCCTCGAACTTAGAACTACTTAAACCTAACTAACCTAAGGACATCACACACATCCATGCCCAAGGCAGGATTCGAATCTGAGACCTTAGCGGTCACGCTGTTCCAGACTGAAGCGCCTAGAACCGCACGGCCACACCGGCCGGCGCTGCATCAGTAACCTCCCCATCACCCACGTACAGTTTCCTGTGGAGTGCATACTTCATTAAGCCAACCAGATGTAAGGTGGAAGGTCCGAGGTCGGGGCTGTAGGGCGGATGAGGAAGAACAATCCAATGAGGTTCTGTGAGCTCTTCTCGGATGCGAAGACTTGTGTGACGCGTTGCGTTGCCACGGATTAGGAGAAGTTTGTTTGCATTTTTGTGGTGACGAACACGCTGGAGTCGTGTCTTCAGTATCCTGAGGGTAGCACAATAGTCTTCAGAGTTGATCGTTGCACCATGAGGGAGGTCATTAAACAGAATAACCTTTTCAGAGTTCCAGAAGACTTTACCGGCTGGGGGTGCGGCTTTCAACATTTTCTTCGGATGAGAGGTAGTGTGGCGTCACTCAATGGATTTCCCTTTTGTTTCCGCTTCGAAGTGATGAACCCATGTGTCACCCTTGTGACGATTTCTGACAGAAAACTGTCACGTGCAGCCTCGTAACGCGCAAGCACTTCTGTGCAGATGGTCCTTTTTTGCTCGTCATGGTTTTCTGCTAGGCGGCGAGAATCCCAGGTAGCACACACCTTTGCATACCCCAACTGGTGGAACAGTGTGTGAGCACTACCAACAGAGACATCCGGTTGTGCAGCGAGGTGTGTGACTGTGAGTCGTCCAGCACGTCGAATGAGAGGTCCACAGCTCGTGGTCTAGTGGCTAGCGTTACTGCCTCTGGATCACCGGGTCCCGGGTTCGATGCCCGGCCGGGTTGGGAATTTTCTCTGCCTGGGAGCTGGATGTTTGTGTTGTCCTCATCGGTTCTTTACCATCATCATCATTTGTGACACTGGCTAATTGGCCTGTGTCAACAGTGGGACTTCGTACGGGAGCTGATGACTGGGCAGTTGAGCGCCCCAGAAACAGTCATCATCGAATGAGGGCTTTCACACGTTTCAGTATTGCGGCCGGCCCGATCGCGCGAGATCGGACAGATTTGAGCGAATTTGTTGCGATTATGATAGACACCTTACCCATCGAATCACCGTACTTTTGTTCACTGACACGCCTTCGTAGACATTCTGCATTTGAATATCTGCAATGCACTGGTTTTGCCGGCCGGTGTGGCCGAGCGGTTCTAGGCGCTACAGTCTGGAACCGCGCCACCGCTACGGTCGCGGGTTCGAATCCTGCCTCGGGCATGGATGTGTGTGATGTCCTTGCGTTAGTTAGGTTTAAGTAGTTCTAAGTTCTAGGGGACTGATGTCCTCAGAAGTTAAGTCCCATAGTGCTCGGAGCCTTTCGAACCATTTTTGAATGTTCTGGTTTGACGCTAAAAGAAACTCAATGACAGCCCTCTTCTTGAAACGCAGCTCTGTTACAGACGCCATTTTGAAGTTTGTGTATAGTGCCGCCATCTGTCGGAACTTCGTGAAACTATAGGGGCTGAAGCAGGAATATTTCACGATGTCCGACAACAAATACCACATTTTTAACCGAACTTCGCCGGAAAAAATGTTGCGTTACTTATTAGACGCCTCTCGTGATAATAAGGCGGTGTGCTGTCAGTGACGGCACCGGGTGGTCTGCATTCTCAGAGAACGTTTGTCGCATATGCACGCAAGAGCATCTTTGCCTGTATGGCTTCAGGACATTCGAGGGTTGGATTCCCTCACTTCCTCATCGAGGACTCGCACTGCCTGGGCTACTCTCAGGGTGTATCTTCGACGTGGAAGAGCCCCCAACCGTGCTTGTCGCGTTGTTGCCCGTCTGCACGCCGTCACTGCTGCCCGCCGCCGCCGTCGTCGTCTGTTCGCCGCCGCCCGGTGCTTGCCGCCGCCGCCGCCGCCGTCGCCGCCGCTTGGTCGCCGCCTGTCGGTGCTCGCCGCTTCCTCTTCTGCCGCCGCCACCTGGTCGCCGCTTCTTCAGCCACCGCCGCCGCCGCTGTCGCCGTCTCTTGGTGCTCGCCGCTTCTTCTGCCGCCGTCTCTCGGTGCTCGCCGCTGCCGCCGTCTCTCGGTGTTCGCTGTCGCCTGCGATCATGGACGCCCCAACTACTACCATCATCTACACCTCTCCTTCACCTGCCCCCACTGTAACGTCATGGAGTGCTTCCTCTGGGATTCACCCGTCTCATGCACCTCCCCTACTCACAGCCTCCTCCCCATCTATCTCCTCTCCATCGATGTATCCCCACCTGTACGTCACTCCTGCTCCTACCCCTGCTCCTGCCCCTGCTGCTTCTCCCGCTCCTGCCTCTGTCCCTGCTCCCAACCCCCCTCCCCCTCCTGTCGCCCGCCGAGACGACTTTCCCCCTCTCCCCCCTGCGACTACCGCTGCTTCCCCTGCCAGAGTCTCCGCCCGCCGCGCCACAGTCGCCGCCACAGAGCGCCCTACCCTCTCATCCGGTGCTACTGCCTCACAGGAGGGCCCTGCCTCCCACCACCTCCCCATCCATCCAGTCCCTCATCCCTCCTCCCAGGCAACACCTGCCAAAAAATCTTCCAAACGGCCCAGTGGCGGCCTCTCCTCTACTCCTTCCTCCAAAAAGCCACTGCCTGCCCCACCTCCCACTGACCCCGCTATGGATACCACCCCACCTCCCTCCTCTCCAGCCCCCTCCCTGTATACCTTTGTCCTAGCCAACCCTGATCCGAAATTCCTGGATGCCCGCACCCTCACCCTTGAAATCCGGAAGTACATCCCCAGTGCACCCATCACCCAACTTATCCCTCGCAGAGACACTGTCCTCATCAAGTCTCCCTCTCCATCCTTCCATACTGATCTCCTCCGGCGCCTTCCCTGCATCACCTTTGGGCCCCATGCATCCCTCACCCCATTCCTTACATCCTCCTCTCTTCGTCAACCCCAACCGCCTCGTCGTCCGCCGACTCTCACTGCCGTCATCACAAAACTCAGCCCTGTGATCACAGAGGCTGAGGTGTTGGCGGAACTGAATGCCCACCCCTCCCTGGTAGTCCGCTCTGCCCGCCGTATTTACAACTCCTCTGGCCCTACTTTCCTCATGCGTATCTTTACAGAGTCCGCCTCCTCCATCGACCACCTCCTCACGCAGGGAGCCCTGATTTTCAACCGCCGCCACCCTGTTGATCCGTCCCGTTCCCCTCCTCAATCCTACCGCTGCCAGCGTTGTCTTCTGTACAATGACCACCTCACCCAAAACTGCAAGAACCCACCCACCTGCCCCCATTGTAAAGCCTCCCACTTCCTCAAACAGTGTCCCAACCTTGCCTCCCACCCATCCTGCAACACCTGCAATGAACCTCACCCCACCTATTCCTCCAAATGCAAAGCCAAGCCCCCTCCCACCAACCCTGAACTCACTGTCCCTGATCACCCCATTGACCCACCTATCCACCCTAACAATTCCCTCCGCCCTCCCCCTACAGCGGAAGACATCATCCGGTTCCTCACCGTCGTCCTGCAGAACATCCACCCCTTCCAGCGCCCCCACACACTCCAGCAGATTTCCCTCACTGCCCGCTCTGTTTTCCACTTAAACACCTACTCCCACAACCAGGCCCACTTTACCTTCACCCGCCTAGACACCCTCGTTTAAGCCCCTCTCTCCCCTTCCCACTCCCTTCCCACACCCAACGCCATGGCTCGTCAACAGTATCGTCTCCTCTACCTCGCCGGCCGGAGTGGCCGTGCGGTTCTAGGTGCTACAGTCCAGAGCCGAGCGACCGCTACGGTCGCAGGTTCGAATCCTGCCTCGGGCATGGATGTGTGTGATGTCCTTAGGTTAGTTAGGTTTAATTAGTTCTAAGTTCTAGGCGACTGATGACCTCAGAAGATAAGTCACATAGTGCTCAGACCCATTTTCCTCTACCTCAGCATTCGCTCCCTCCCTGCAAACAAATGCCTCTTGATGCATACCCTCTCCCAGCACCAGGTTGACTCCTTCATCCTTAATGAAACCTTCCTCCAACCCCACCATGAGGTCCGCATCTCCCCTTATCTCCTTCACCGCACTGACAATCCGATTCCCCTAGCTCGAGGCGGGGTCGCTATCGGCCACCTCAGGCATCTCCCTGTCCGGCCACAACCCCTCCTCAATGACCCAACCGAACACCTTCTCCTCAGCCTCTTTTTTCCCTCCCTCACCGTCACCTGTGCCACTATCTATATTCGCCCCGCAGCTCCTCTCCCCTTTGACTTCATTTCCCATGTTGACCATACCTTCTCCACCTATGTGGTCGCCGCTGACCTCAACATCCACAGCCATGACCCTGCCACCCTTCGGCGGTGGTATCAGTTCCTTGCCACCATCCATGGTGACCTTGTTCCTCTCCCACAGCACACCCGTCCTGAAAGTAACTCCACCCCCGATGTTATCCTCGCTTCCCCCAACCTCCTTGGTCGCATTGCCGTTGATGTCCTCGATCCCGTCGGTAGTGACCATCTCCCTGTCCTTCTCACCATCTCCCCTACCCGTCCTGCCACTGCAGCCACCCGCCCACCTGCCCCTCCAAAATCTGTTTATGACTACCACCGTGCAAATTGGGATGCCTACTGGGAATCCATTGCCTTACAGGTCGAAAGCCACCCCCTCACTTTCCACCACCCTGATGACATCACCCATGCCTCTTCCTTCCTTCAGAAGACCATCACTGATGCTGTGGAGGCTCATGTCCCTACCAAACTCATCCACCCTCACCGCCCTACGCTTCCTCCACAGGCCGTCCTTCTTCTGCGTGAATCCCGCAGGCTCTACCGCTCCTTCCTCCGCACTCGTGACCGGGATACTCTCACCCGCCACCGGCAATTACAGCGGTATATCCGGAACCTCCTTACAGCAAAGAAACGCCGGGACTGGCGTCAGACATGCACACGCCTCAACTCCACCCTCCCTGTCAACTCCTCCAAGTACTGGTCAGCCTTACACCGCCTTACTGGTAGCCATCCCACCCCGCATTACCCCATCCTCCATGACGATCGACCCTTTCCGGACAACCTCAGTAAGGCTAACCATTTTGCTTCCCACCTGTCCGAGGTCTTCTCCATTCCTGACAGTCCCCATTTTGATTACTCCCTCTTCCCCACTGTCCTTGACCGCACTGACACCTCTGTCCCCCCGCTCGCCCCTAGCTTCCAGTACTTGGATCGGCTACCCCCCTCCGACATCAACACTCCCATCACCATGCAAGACATCACACTCGTCCTCCGCTCCAAACGCAACACCGCCCCTGGTCATGATGGCGTCACCTACCGTCACCTCAAGGAATCCCCTCCATCTTTCCTGTCTGTCCTTGCTACCCTGTACAATGTCCTCCACTCCACTGGATTTTACCCTGACCTGTGGAAGACTTCCCGTGTCCTGCTGTTCCCTAAGCCTAACAAACCCCCCTCTGCTACCTCTTCCTATCGTCCCATCTGCCTCACCTCCGTGTTCAGTAAGGTCTTTGTGGCCATCCTCTCTCGCCGTATCCACCGCCACCTTAACCAGCACCACCTCCTTCCTCTTACCCAATGTGGCTTCTGGCCTTCCTTCTCTGCTGACGACCAGCTCCTTAACCTTACCCATCTTCTTTCCCTCCAACTTAACTCCCGTCGCTCTGCTATCTTTGTTTCCCTTGATCTCCAGAACGCCTATGACCGTGTCTGGCATCCCGGGCTCCTTTTCAAACTCCAGACCTATGCTCTCCCCATCAACTTCGTCCGTCTCGTTGCTTCCTTCCTCTCCCATCGTCCCTCCTATGTGACTATCCACAATTCCAACTCCTGTACTTTCTACCCCTCTACCGGCGTGCCCCAAGGTTCTGTCCTTTCCCCTCTCCTCCATCTCCTGTACACTGCTGATATGCCCAAACCTCCCCCTCCTGTTCATCTTCTCCAGTTCGCTGATGACACCACCTTCCTAGCCCTTTATCCTACCCTTCAACGGTCCCAACGTACCCTCCAAACCCACCTTGACCAATTCACCGCTTGGTGCAACCAGTGGTTCCTCCGTGTTAATCCCTCCAAGACCCAGGCGATCATCATAGGCCGCACCACCCGCTCCTTCCGCCTCCATGATTTCTACCTCACCATTTACGGCCGTCCTATCCACCTCACTCCTACCCTCAAATACCTTGGCCTCACACTCGACCGCCACCTCACCTGGACTCCCCATCTCCTTACCATCCAAAACAAAGCTCACAACCGCCTCCGCCTCCTGAAACTCCTGTCCGGCCGGACGTGGGGTCTGCATCCTTCCACCATCCTTCACACCTACAAATCCATGATCCGCCCCATCCTTTATTATGCCAGCATCGCTTGGATTTCCGCCCCTCCCCGGTTCTATAAAGCCCTCCAGATCCTCGAACGCCATGCACTCTGCCTCGCCTTCCGCATCCACCTTCCGTCCCCCACGCCCATCCTCTATGACCTCATCCCCTTCCCCCACCTTCTCCTTTTCCTTGAACACATCCGCACACTATATATTGTCCGCCGCTTTGATCCCCCTCACCCCCTGGTGTCTCCCTTCCTCTCCACTCCCAACCAGTTGCCGCGCCTTTACTGTTGTGTCCCTCCCTCTCTCCATCTCCACACCCTCCATCTCTTTTCCCAACACAACTTCCACCGTTTACCACTCCCGGATGGTGAGCTTCGCCCTGACATCTACCCTTCCTACCAACTCTAACCCCCCTCTCCCTGCCTCCTCCTCAGGGCTCCCTCTCCTCCCCCTCCCTCCTTCTGAGCGGATTTCCCCTCCTACTCCCCGTCCATCTCTTGTGCCTTCTTTCAGTGTCTCTGCGCTCCCTCCTGCCCTGTCTTCCCTTTTCCTCTCCCACCCCATGTGTCTCCTACCTCTTCGTGAACCCACGGTTGCCCCTCCTTTCTTCATCCCGCCGCTTCCCCAGCTGCCCCATGCTCTCCCCTCCTTTTCCATCCTCTCTGACCTTTCCCTCGGCAGGTCCCGCCTGGTAGTTTTATTCTTCGTCGTGTGTGCTCCCAGTGGGTTTTAAGTGTGTTGTTTCGGAGTGTTTTTAATACTGTGGCCAACTTTTAACCTGTGCATGCGCATCCCGTGTCTTCTCTGTGTTTTAAGAATCGCCAATTTTTTTTTTTTTTTTTTAACTTTCTGGTGACTTTTTTAACTGTCCCCAATGAACGTCTACATGTCAGTGTATTTTTACCTCCATTTTCTCCCCTTACTCTGTTTTATGTTCCCCTTTTTTACCTCCTTATGTATGTATTCTGTTATTCTTGATTTAGTTGTCATGTCACTCGGCTGAAGAGCGGCGGATTGTGCTGCTGACAGCCCTCCCCTGCCCATATGGGGCAGGGACATGAAATCACAATAAAGAAAAAAATATATATGGCTTCAGAGACAGAGTCCCTTATGTGCGTGACTGCAGCGATGTGACAACGGTGAAATAGTGCTTTAGATCCCGTGCATTGCACGTTAGATGTGAGACTGTCAGCAGTGCTTTCAGTACGAGACCTGATGATGTAATGATAATGCACTGGCAAACTATTGTATCAAAATGCGACGGACGCTATTTCAAATATGCTAGCTTTCTGTAAATCAGCTGACTGACAATGTGAGAAGCGACACTGTACTTGCAGTTACTGGGGATTATAATGATACTCCAATGAAAATATACTTCCAGTTCCGAGTTCTTATCAGTGATTTTCGTCATGTACACTCTGGACCTCCTTTACGAGAATAACACTTATTGGTCATTATATTACGGATACACTGTATGGTATACTTTCTTTTGTGATTTCCGAAGACTTTTGGATGATGTTTATAAGAAATTCATCAGTCAGAAAATAAATGAATGTTGTAGTTGCGCACAGCTTTCACCCTGCCACGCAAAAAGCCGAAAACGAGCATATTCTTCGAAAAGTGGGTATTGCCATGTAATCATTTACACCCAAAATGCGAGTTCCATCTAGGTTAGTGAAACGTCGAGTGTTCTGGCTGGTGGCTTTAGTGGTGAGCGTCTCATCGGATGTGGTTAACCGACGAGTAAATGGGACTTTCGGACTAGTAATCCCCCTCCCCCTTTGGGATCCCAACGGTAACATTGTAGATTGGTACGAGGACACGAGAGAACTCCCGAATGAAACAGAGTGCGTTTTACACAGATATGTCATTAGACCAGAAATAGTAAAGCACAATACAGTCTGGTACACATGCCTCATAAGAAGCAGCGAATTGCAATTTTGCAAAGGCTCCGCCTTTCTTTCTGTAACGGAAAGATACTTTCTGAAATAATTACTTTAGTTACATGTATCACACATAACTTGAACAACTTTTTCATTGCAATGATGTGTAAGGAGGCAATTTACATGATACATCGTTAGTTAAACATTAATTAATCATTTTTCAGTCATAATCACGCAGCTGTACTTAAAATAGGTTTCTTTGTTTGTTTTTTTTCTGGCAGAAAACCAATTTTTAAATAAAAATTTGTGTCTTAAGTAGAAAGGAGTTTCCAGAAGATAGATATAAATCTTTACTATCTGTCAGACATTTTATGTTCTTGGAGAAACAACTAAAATTTTTTGTTGGTGCGTATTTTTTCTTCCAGTGTTGTAGGTATGGACATCACAAGTCCTCTCAAATAGTGATGTACTATTTATGACGAATTTGATTAGCGAATGTACAATATATTGTGAAGGTGCACTTGAAATGCATCACTCTGTAAAGCGGTACCTACAATACACAATATGTGATCAAAAGTATCCGGACACCCCCAAAACATACGTTTTTCGTATTAGATGCATTTTCCTGTCAACTACTGCCAGTTACTCCATATTAGCGACCTCAGTAGTCATTAGACATCGTGAGGGAGCAGAATGGGGCGTTTCGCGGAACTCACGGACTTCGAACGTGGTCAGGCGACTGGGTATCACTTGTGTCGTACGTCTGTAAGCGAGATTTCCACACTCCTAAACGTGAAGGGACACGTACAGCACAAAAGCGTGCAGGCCGACCTAGTCCATTGATTGACGGACAGCCGACAGCTGAAGAGGGTCGTGATGTGTAATAGATAGACATTTATCCAGACCATCACACAGGAATTCCGAACTCCATCAGGATCCACCGCAAATACTATGATAGTTAGGCGGGAGGTGGGAAAATTTGGATTTCATGGTCGAGCGGCTGCTCATAAGCCACATATCACGCCGGTAAATGCCAAACGACGCCTCGCTTGGTGTAAGGAGCGTAAACATTGGACGATTGAACAATGGAAAAACGTTGTGTGGAGTGACAAATCACGGTACACAATGTCGCAATCCGATGGGAGGATGTGGCGAATGCCCGGTGAACGTCATCTGCCAGTGTGTGTAGTGCCAACAGTACAATTCGTAGGCGGTGGTGTTATGGTGTGTACGTGTTTTTCATGGAGGGAGCTTGCAGCCCTTGTTGTTTTGCATGGCACTATCACAGCACAGGCCTACATTGATGTTTTAAGCACCTTCTTGCTTCCTACTGTTGAAGAGGAATTCGGGGATGGTGATTACAGCTTTCAACACGATCGAGCACCTATTAATAATGCACGGCCTATGTCCGAATGTTTACACGACAATAATATCCCTGTAATAGACTGGCCTGCACAGAGTCCTGCCCTGATTCCTACAGAACACCGTTGTGATGCTCTGGAACGCTGATTACGTGCCAGGCCTCACCGACCGACATCGATACTTCGGTGAAGAATGGGCTGCCATTCCCCAAGAAACCTTCCAGCACCTGATTGAACGTATACCTGCGAGAGTGGAAGCTGTCATCAAGGCTAAGGGTGGGCCAACACCATATTGAATTCCAGCATTACTAGTGGAGGGCGCCACGAACTTGTAAGTTATTTTCAGCCAGGTGTCCGGATACTTTTGATTACCTAGTGTAACTGCGGGTGAACCCCACTAACCATTCCTACTGCTCTGTTTTGTAAGCTGAGTACTTTCTAAGCGATGAGTTACCCTAGAAAATTATTCCATAAGACTCCGTAAGACACTGTTGAGTGTAAACTTGCATTATATTTTAGGAGGCTGCTCGAAGACAAGCAATTATACGGAGAGTAAAAGAAGGTGAACTTAATTGTTCGGGGAGGTGAGTAATATTCTTCTTCCAGATCAAGTTTTCATCAATACGTATACCAAAAATTTGGAGCATTTTACCGTGTTTGTTAATTCCTGTTCATATGCTACATCAGTTGTTGGTATGGCCCTATTTCTTGTACAGAACTAAATAGCGTGTTTTCTCAAAATTAACGGAAAGTCCACTTTAAGGAAACCACTTAATAGTTATTTGAAGAACGTAATTAACTGTTTCTTCAGTTGCTTTCTGTCTCTCTTCATTCCTTCTTTCTCCTGGCGTTATCCCTTGTGTTCACGTGGTCGGCATGTCAGTCTGGATTTGGCGAGTGTTAGTGATGGAGGGCGGCCGGATGCTGTTACAGCAGCCTCCCAGTCTGACCGCGTTTAATGTTATTCCACGTGAAAGTGTGAGAACGTGTTCGGAATGTTTGCGATTCGTATAACTGATGTGGAATGTGGATACCGGCCCTGTGTTCACCAAGTCGGGTATAGGAAATCGCCTAAAATCCACATACAATCCGGTCTTTTCTATAATGCGATTTGGCTGGTACCGGCGGAGGTTCGAGTCCTCCCTTGGGCGTAGGTGTAAGTTTGTCCTTAGGATAATTTAGGTTAAGTAGTGTGTAAACTTAGGGACTGATGACCTTAGCAGTTAAGTCCCATAAGATTTCACACACATTTGAACGTTTATAATGTGATTTACTGTAACACCTGTATCTTCTGCTTGATGAATGTTACGTGGAAGGTCATTTACATACATAGGCTATAAGAATGAATCCAAATTTGAACCTTGTGGAACTGCGTTCGTCATCTCTCCCTGATCACTAAAATTTTATCTGCTTCCGACATTGTTTGAATTACTCAGGACTTTTTTTGCATTTTTGTTGTTAAACTAATTGTTTGCAAAGCCATCATCTCCACAAATTACTCTGAGATGTATTACTTTTTCCAACATCCTGAAAAAGGCATCATTCAGGAAGATAGATGATTATTATTTAAGTCTCTCTTGTCACTTTTCTTATAAAGATGTTTAGCAATGTAATATTTTAATCTGTCTGGTTAGGTTTCCTTTGCTAGTGGTACACAGTCTGACAAAAAACGTAAAGCTCAGGGAAGATATGGTCGAATGTCAGTGCAACTTCGTATGCATGCACACCATTGACAGATACGTAAATGATTACAGTTGGAATTCTCCGTGGCAGGTAGAAAGATAGGTTCAAATGGTTCAAATGGCTCTGAGCACTATGGGACTTAACATCTATGGTCATCAGTCCCCTAGAACTTAGAACTACTTAAACCTAACTAACCCAAGGACATCACACAACACCCAGTCATCACGAGGCAGAGAAAATCCCTGACCCCGCCAGGAATCGAACCCGGGCGCGGGAAGCGAGAACGCTACCGCACGACCACGATAGAAAGATAGGCATAGCGCACTAGTGTTGTTTGTGTTATTTTGTTGCAGACCTGCTGAGATACTTAAGGGAAATGAACGGCGTTGGATGTTGAGTATTCACTGCTAAAGACACGATGGTGCGTGCTCGTGTTAGACAGTGTTATCAGAACCTGAAATAGTTTGATGGCTCAATGTCGGACTGCGTGGGAACGTGACGGCAGGCTAAATCGTCCTCAAGTTCCCGATCTCCCACGTCTGACTGCCACAAGGAAGGACCGCCATGTTGTGCACCAAACACATCACAAACCCTTCACAACGGCGACAGCCATCCAAGAATAAGTAATGGTCTCTCTGAAAACATTTTGTGTCATTACACCATTGGTCAGAGACTAGAGTCAGCTGGACTAGTAATTACCGTCCCATGCGTAGGCTGCAGCAGTTCACAGCCTTCTAGATTGCGTAGTTCCCAAGATATGACTGCTCAACTGTGGCAGTATATGTGTAGCCGCAAAACTGACAGTCACGTGTCAACACTCAAAATATTATTTGAAGGTCTCACAATCGTCTGATTTAAATGTATTATATACCAAAATGTTCAAGAAAGTCCAAAGTACATTATGGAGTAGAAAAAAGAAAATGTCAAATTTCAACGAATTTCACATACAATGTCCCCTTAACACAACAACACAAACCTCAGTGTTTGGAGTAGTGTCGTCACGGAGAAGCATGGACTGCTGATGAATGCCATCGCATTGTGTTCAGCGATAAATCCGTTTCTACACTACCCAAGATGACCGTTCTTTGGATGTTTTGGAGCGGCAGATCATTCTGGTAGTGACTGGAGGAAGTCAGCGGGCACATCGGTAAGTCACGGACGTCCTGTGTCCTCATGTGTTACGTCTCATGCGACAGTATCGTGGTGTCATTTTTCAACAGGACAATGCAAGTCCACAAATGTCTCGTGCCTGTATGAACTATCTACGTGATTTTGAATTACTCCTGTGACCAGCAAGAACTCTAGTGGACCAGCTCGGACATCAACTCCGTCTCAGTGCCAGTACCTTAAATATCGAGGACTTGTTGCAATAGCTGTGGGCCAGTTTGTCTCAGGAGAGGATACAAAGGCCTTACGGCATCCGTTTTGAACCGCATTAGCACATGCATTCAGCCAGAGGAGGTAAAACCTCACGTCAAAAAGAGGACCAATACTGCCTTGTTATCTGTAAATTTGATTCTACACTCCTGGAAATTGAAATAAGAACACCGTGAATTCATTGTCCCAGGAAGGGGAAACTTTATTGACACATTCCTGGGGTCGGATACATCACATGATCACACTATCAGAACCACAGGCACATAGACACAGGCAACAGAGCATGCACAATGTCGGCACTAGTACAGTGTATATCCACCTTTCGCAGCAATGCAGGATGCTATTCTCCCATGGAGACGATCGTAGAGATGCTGGATGTAGTCCTGTGGAACGGCTTGCCATGCCATTTCCACCTGGCGCCTCAGTTGGACCAGCGTTCGTGCTGGACGTGCAGACCGTGTGAGACGACGCTTCATCCAGTCCCAAACATGCTCAATGGGGGACAGATCCGGAGATCTTGCTGGCCAGGGTAGTTGACTTACACCTTCTAGAGCACGTTGGGTGGCACGGGATACATGCGGACGTGCATTGTCCTGTTGGAACAGCAAGTTCCCTTGCCGGTCTAGGAATGGTAGAACGATGGGTTCGATGACGGTTTGGATGTACCGTGCACTATTCAGTGTCCCCTCGACGATCACCAGTGGTGTACGGCCAGTGTAAGAGATCGCTCCCCACACCATGATGCCGAGTGTTGGCCCTGTGTGCCTCGGTCGTATGCAGTCCTGATTGTGGCGCTCACCTGCACGGCGCCAAACACGCATACGACCATCATTGGCACCAAGGCAGAAGCGACTCTCATCGCTGAAGACGACACGTCTCCATTCGTCCCTCCATTCACGCCTGTCGCGACACCACTGGAGGCGGACTGCACGATGCTGGGGCGTGAGCGGAAGACGGCCTAACGGTGTGCGGGACCGTAGCCCAGCTTCATGGAGACGGTTGCGAATGGTCCTCGCCGATACCCCAGGAGCAACAGTGTCCCTAATTTGCTGGGAAGTGGCGGTGCGGTCCCCTACGGCACTGCGTAGGATCCTACGTTCTTGGCGTGCATCCGTGCGTCGCTGCGGTCCGGTCCCAGGTCGACGGTCACGTGCACCTTCCGCCGACCACTGGCGACAACATCGATGTACTGTGGAGACCTCACGCCCCACGTGTTGAGCAATTCGGCGGTACGTCCACCCGGCCTCCCGCATGCCCACTATACGCCCTCGCTCAAAGTCCGCCAACTGCACATACGGTTCACGTCCACGCTGTCGCGGCATGCTACCAGTGTTAAAGACTACGATGGAGCTCCGTATGCCACGGCAAACTGGCTGACACTGACGGCGGCGGTGCACAAATGCTGCGCAGCTAGCGCCATTCGACGGCCAACACCGCGGTTCCTGGTGTGTCCGCTGTGCCGTGCGTGTGATCATTGCTTGTGCAGCCCTCTCGCAGTGTCCGGAGCAAGTATGGTGGGTCTGACACACCGGTGTCAATGTGTTCTTTTTTCCATTTCCAGGAGTGTATTTTGCAATCACTGAAATAACATCCCATGCCCTCACAATTCGTGAAGTTTCATTTCGTTTCCTCCTCACTTCTGTGTACTTCACGTATTTTATATATATCCCTAAGGACATTAGTTATTAACACTCTGCCGTCCGGCGACAATACAGTGATGTCGTACGCGAAATAGCGGTCAACAGCCGGCGATAGCACAGTGGTGTCGTGAGCATAGTATCGCGCAGTGGCCGGTGACAGCACTTTAGTATCTTTGCATTCTGTTCGTGTTTTGTTTAGGTAACAAGACGTTACACACTTCAACAAGTTTTTTTGTTTTTATACGTACTTGTGCCCCTTCATCATGGCAGACGAAAGAGTTAGTAGGATTATTTACGATGAATACGCGGACGTGTTGTCTGATGTTCTTGACGACTTGGCCGATTGGGAAGAAGACATTGGACATCAAAATAATTAAAGTGAAGCAGAATCGTCGGAAGATGGTGAAATACGTCCAAGAAGAAATCGGCGAACGCTACGGTTGCCAACTGATTCGGCTGAATCAGACGAAGAAGACAGTGCACAGTGGTCAGACTTTGATTTACCGAGAACCAATAATAAATTTGACGGATCTCCGGGTCCAAACATATTTCCCAAAGATACACAGAGTGTCGAAGATATCGTAGAATTATATATTGGGAACGATCTATTTGAATATATTAGCAACGAAACCAACAAATACTACAGTCAAAATTGCAATAGAAGGGAACTGGATTAAAAAAACGCTAAATATATCGACGTTACGGGACCGGGATTTAGAAAATGGTTTGGCCTTGCTATCCTTATGGGAATTGTAGAAACAGCAATGATCGATGGTTATTGCTCAAAGAATCCGTTGACAGACACACCAATATTTCGCAAAACGATGTCCCGCAACCGACTCAGACAAATATCACATTTTTCCGACAGCCGACCGGCTTTGAAAAGCAATTCGTAATTGATTATTTTTCCAAAAAGTTTAAAGAAATGTTTAATCTAAGTTGAAACATCACAACTGATGGTGGAATGATACCGTGGCGTGGACAGTTAAACTTTAGTGTTTACAATCCGCCGAAAATTACGAAATTGAATAATGACCAAAAGTAAACACGAAAACTAATTTATGAGAAATACTTGGACCATTTCAAAATAAATTCAACAGAATTTTGGAGCCAATTTGTTATTATACATTAAACCTGTTCCCATCATTTTCCTGAACAATAATCTAAAGAGTGAATAGAGACCCAGGACCAAAACAAGTAACGTCCATTTAATTTGCCCGAAAAAAAAAAAGGTTCAAATGTCTCCGAGCACTATTATGCGACTTCACTTCTGAGGTCATCGGTCGCCTAGAACTTAGAACTAATTAAACCTAACTAACCTAAGGACATCACACACATCCATGCCCGAGGCAAGATTCGAACCTGCGACCGTAGCGGTTGCTCGGCTCCAGACTGTAGCGCCTAGAACCGCACGGCCACTTCGGCCGGCTTTCCAGAATAGATAGCCACTTTACTCTAGGATAAAAAAGGAGTTTTCATGATTGATTACCTTTTAAACAGTGAAACAACTGGTGAATGATACAAAAGTATTCAGAATCAAATGCAAAAACGTACATGAAAAGACGGTTGGATCAAAAGAAACACATCACGTATTTCCCTTAAAAATACGTGTTTTTTCCGCATCTAAAGGATTCTGTGGCTGTGAAACTTTTTGACTGCAGTGAAGACACTACTACAGCAATTGGAGAGAATTTTGTAGACGCTCCAAAATCTTGCTTAAGAGACAGACCATTTCGTAAATCCTGGAAATGAAGGCGTTAAATCCTTATGAACTTCTACGGTCACAGGTTCGAATCCTGCCACGGGCATGGATGTGTGTGATGTCCTTAGGTTAGTTAGGTTTAAGTAGTTCTAAGTTCTAGGGGACTGATGACCTCAGATGTTGAGTCCCGTAGTGCTCAGAGCCATTTGAATCCTATAAGCTTTCATTAACTCTGGCTGAATCTCTGTCGGAAATAAACTGTACAAAACAGAAGACGGTAGTTACTCATCTGCATAATGAGCAATAGCATTTTAGTGATTTTAATCACGTCATTTAGTACGTTATTTAATTGCGGATATTGTCAGTGAACTCACGCAAGGAAGTGATTGCATTATTAACTTTAGATACGAATTAAATCATACGGGTTTGCCGTGCATGAGTACACAGCATTCGTTACGTTTAGTGCGACAAAGGGATCCCCAGCACGAATCTTCTACTCCAGTCTGACCACATTCACATAGCTTTATACAGCCGCAGCATCACATGATGCAGCAGATGAACAGTAGCGTAAGAAACAATTTCTGGTGGCTGTTCACAAGACAGCGATGGTGGCAGTGAAAATATGCCTAACTGAAACTAAGTGCACAAGTTCATATAACGCGAATGTAAACTTTGACAGAAGCTGTCTCGTGGTTCGCGAAGAAGAACGAATGGATTGACGATATCAGCAAAACTGAAGTTCCTGGAAGAATGCGCGAGAAGAGATGTTAGTGATGCACCATCATCAACAGACGAGTGCGACTTCTTAGACCCATAGTGAGGCATGAAAGACTGCTGAAAACAATAATAGAAAAATATGTGAATGAGAAGGGCGAAAGAGGAATTGAGCAATGTTTTAATCAATTACAGATGCAGGGTTTCAAAGTTTTGAAGTGATGAAGAGGAAATAAAAGTAACGAAGAGGCTGAAGAATTTCTCTTGATTAGTCTTTAGACTGATCGATAATGGCTCTTTTGACCCATTTACGTCCATGATAAAACATAACGCCTCTCGCAATCCATCTGCTTAGTGTACAGAGAGATGTATTGTTCCGTTCTTTCGCCACTATTTCGTTACAAGTGAAGACACCTGTCGTTGAATATATGAGGAGTCGTTCGAAATATGAACCAAAACAAGGGAGCGTTCCTAGTATGGCCAGAAGACAGCCTCCGAAGTTATACAAAGTATTTAATCAAGTTTATCCGAAAGCCTTGTCGGAAAACATCCCCCAACTTGTTAGCAAAGTGCTTCCCTTCCCTTCCCTTCCCTCCCCCTGCAGGACCACACCCCTGAGGGGACGTACCTTGTGAGAGGGCCGCCCCCCTGCTTTCACTTCCTGCATACTTAACAACCGGCAGCACTTCCTTCGCCGATAACTGCAGCCAATTCAGCCGCCTACTCAAAGCACGAACGACTCCTGCTTCACGGCCATCCCTCTCGTGCAATCATTCTCCTCACCTACTTTCCCTATATTTTCAGTTGAGAAGGAGCTGTTGCTAATATTAAATCGAGATATTTGTCATGTGGTGTAATCGAAATTTCCGAAACGGATTTAGGTAGTCCAAGGATTTAAAAAGAAAGACACTATAAAGTAGCCTTTAGGGTACTTACAAGGGAACCTCCCCATCGCACCCCCCCCTCAAATTTAGTTATAAGTTGGCACAGTGGATAGGCCTTGAAAAACTGAACACAGATCAATCGAGAAAACAGGAAGAAGTTATGTGGAAGTATGAAAAAAATTAAGCAAAATATACAAACTGAGTAGTCCATACAGAGATAGGCAACATCTCGGAGAATATCCGCTAATGAGCGCAGTGGTCCCG
Organism: Schistocerca americana; assembly: GCF_021461395.2. Taxonomy (NCBI): domain Eukaryota; kingdom Metazoa; phylum Arthropoda; class Insecta; order Orthoptera; family Acrididae; genus Schistocerca; species Schistocerca americana. Next base: position 254,464,320 of record NC_060130.1, read on the forward strand.
TGGTTAGCGTGAGCAACTGCAGTAGGAGAGGTCCTTGGATCAAGTCTTCCCTCGAGTGAAAATTTTAATTTTTTATTTTCAGACATTTATTATCTGTCCGTTCGTTCATTGACGTCTCTGTTCACTGTAACAAGTTTAGTGTCTGTGTTTTGCGACCGCACCGCTAAACCGTGCGATTAGTAGACGAAAGGACGTGCCTATCCAATGGGAACCGAAAAAGTTTGATCGCAAGGTCATACGTCAACCGATTCCTCCACAGGGAAACACGTCTGATATATTCTATACGACACTGGTGACGGCATGTGCGTCACATGACAGGAATATGTTGTCGACCCACCTAACCTGTACACTTCGCGAATGGGTAAAAAGATTCTTCTACCTTGCCCGATTTAGGTTTTCTTGTGATGTGATAATTACTCCCAGAAAAGTGATCGCATCGGACGGACAGATAATAATTGTCTGAAAATAAAAAATTAAAATTTTCACTCGAGGGAAGATTTGAACCAAGGACTTCTCATACTGCAGTTGCTCACGCTAGCCACGGGACCACGGCACTCGTGAGCTCACGCAGTCCTTGGTGTTGCATATCATGTGCATACACTATTCAGTTTGTATATTTTGCTTATTTTTTTCATACTCCCACACAACTTCTTCCTGTTTTCTCGATTGATCTGTGTCCAGCTTTTCAAGGCCTATCCACTGTGCCAACTTACAACTATATCTGAGGGGGGTGCGATGGGGAGGTTCCCTTGTTAGAACATGCTACAGACCCTTGCGTATCGCTCCCATAGTGACTGCGAAGACAAACTGAAACTAATTACAGCCTACACAGAGGCTTTTAAGCAATTATTCTTCCTGCGCTATGCGAAAGAACGCAAGGAACACAATACCCTGCCTGACAAGGAGAGTTAAAATCACAGGAAGGGCGGAGGAAATAAAACGAAATTTCACGGGTTGAAAGGATATATGGTGCAATTTCAGTGATTGCAATATCGAGACAAGTTTACACAGTACTTGGCACTCTGAGCTGGCCATTATGACGTTGGACTCCGTGTGGTCTGGATTCCTACATTGATTGTGTTGGGAAAGGGGCTTATAAAGCCGTTGTGCCCTGACTTAAGGTAAGCTGGCCTCCAGCTGTTACATCTGCCTCTTGATATCCGTCAATGTTGAGAACGTGTACGAAGTGACATTGACATCCGATCATGTCTTCACTTTTTGACCAAGCAGTGTACCATTCGAAAACACTGCAGTATTTACTGACACACGCCTGCGAATCTCACTGAATGTTCATTGGTGGTGGTGGTGGTTAGTGTTTAACGTCCCGTCGACATCGAGGTCATTAGAGACGGAGCGCAAGCTCGGGTTAGGGAAGGATTGGGAAGGAAATCGGCCGTGCCCTTTCAAAGGAACCATCCCGGCATTTGCCTGAAACGATTTAGGGAAATCACGGAAAACCTAAATCAGGATGGCCGGAGACGGGATTGAACCGTCGTCCTCCCGAATGCGAGTCCAGTGTGCTAACCACTGCGCCACCTCGCTCGGTAATGTTCATTGGTGCGCAAAGATTTTACGTTACTACTAGCGGACCCGACAGTCGTTGTTCTGCATGATATGTCAAGCGATTAGGATATTAAACAAAGTATGAAATGAAAGATAAACAATATAATAATTTAATTATTCTTTATTTTGAAATAACATAAATTTTTCTAAAAGCAATTCGCCGGCCGAAGTGGCCGTGCGGTTAAAGGCGCTGCAGTCTGGAACCGCAAGACCGCTAAGGTCGCAGGTTCGAATCCTGCCTCGGTCATGGATGTTTGTGATGTCCTTAGGTTAGTTAGGTTTAACTAGTTCTAAGTTCTAGGGGACTAATGACCTCAGCAGTTGAGTCCCATAGTACTCAGAGCCATTTGAACCATTTTCTAAAAACAATTCGTTATAATCAATAATGTTTGTTTAATTTTATCTTAATGCGAGGTGATGAACAATATTTTTAGTCAATTCCTGAGGAGTATAAATGAATTAACTTGATGGTTTTCCAATGGGAGAACACGCCACATATAATTGGCCATGTGAAAAGACCGGATTATCTAGATCCAACCCACATATCGACATTGTTTGACCTTGTGACTTATTAATAGTCATGGCAAATGCCAAGCGAATTGGAAATTGTGGCTAAAATAGCTCGTTCGCGAAGCCACGCATGATTAATATAATTAGCTTGTAAATCTGGAAATATGCTTTGAATCAAAGCATCTTTCGTATTTACCATGTTGCAGATATTGTCTGGCAATTCAATGGATTGTGTGTCTCCATGCAATGGTATTGTTCCATTCCCAATGTGCAGCAATTGCTCGGAGAATGATAATGCCAATGGATCGTTTTGCAGTTAAACACGTATATTTGTGTTACTACGTAATGTACTGACATTTCGCCTTAGATAAGATTGTTTTATACATGCGTTAATTTCATCCGCATATGTAGCGCGTGGAATGATCGGCAATGTCTGTCTAAAATTACCGAACAGCAGCAGTAAGACACCACCGAAAAGCCTGGTGTTATTATTTAGACCTTTCATCATTCTATCGAGGACTTCAAGTGAATGCTTGTGGGCCGTAGTGCATTCTTCCCAGATAATAATTTTGCATTTTTGCAAAACTTTAGCCATACCGGAATGCTTTTTTATGTTGCACCTGCATCTGAATTTGTGTGAATGTTCAACGGCAACTTGAGTGCTGAATGTGCACTCCGTCCGCCATCAAGCAAAGTGACTGCAATAACTGATGAAGCAATTGCTAACGCAATATGATTTTGTGATCGAATGCGCGCAAGTATTAGCAAGATGCCAAACGTTTTTCCAGTGAGTTGCTCATTTTTTTCAACGAAAGTAGTTAAAGAGGCCGTATTGAACTGTTGTTCGCACTGAATCTCGCTGTTAATGATGTCTGTTGCTGGGCGGTTAGGTGACGGCATACCAAAATGAATGAGTGGCATATTCGAAATCAGAATGCAAATATCTTCAATCTTTATTAGCGCCTCGTCATATATTTCCGGCGAAAAATCGATATTGGTATCTTGATCAGCGATCCGAATGCGATGCAGAATGTCGTTGCTCATGGAATCTTTATATTTGTCCCGGAGGAGAGAAGCTTAAGATGGAAAACATGTCGTCAATAATATGGCCCCCACTTGAATGCATACACAACAATTCATTCAAGTCGATCTAGTCGTTTAGTTACAGTATACATAAATAACCTAGATACCGACTGCAGCGCCATATGCCGGGCTGATTTGTGAATCTAAACCATCCAGCGCGCCACCCAAACGCATACAAAAAAATTCATTCAAATCGGTCCAGCCGTTTAGGAGGAGTTCAGTGACATACACACGTACAGTAGAATTATATATATAATGATTTAATCTCATCTTTGGTTCTCTCTACCATACTTTGCACGCCGACACACAATCTGGCGGTGGTTATTTTAAAACTCATTACAAAATTTTTCCACAAAGTCACAATACCACCAATATTTCAAAAAACATATCTGTATGTACACAAGCTTCAGTCAGTCAGAAAAACAGTTTCATGATGAATACTTCTTTCATCTACTACTATGACTGCAGAAATAATTTAGAGGGTTTTAAACGTGTATTTTTAACACGACATGCAGGTACACGTCGCACTGACAATTTTTCAAACAAATGTATTATTTGAAGCCCACCATATCTATCACGATTCTATCAGAATCTTCTTCGCCACATTAATCAGCTCTTACATATATTTTCCCTTATGACATTAAAAGCAGTGATTGGCATCAATACAGATTATGCATTTCTGTTCAACTTAAATATTTACTGAATTATTGAACTATTATTATTATTCTCTACTTTCTCAGACGTTAAGTCTGGTTAAAAATGGAAAGTGACGCGGACCTTGATCAAGCGTCACTTCCTTTTAACTGTATGGTATGTGTTATATTGCATTTAGGAACTTTCGGGTAATTGAACATGTATCAATAATTACTGATTTCTGTAGTTGTATATATAAGTTTGGATGTAGCTGTATTGCATTGATGTACTGGTGCATATTGTGTGGTATGACTCCTGTAGTTGATAGTACAATTCGTATAATGTCAACTTTATCCTGATGCCACATATCCTTGACTTCCTCAGCCAGTTGGATGTATTTTTCAATTTTTTCTCCTGTTTTCTTCTGTATATTTGTTGTATTGGGTATGGATATTTCGATTAGTTGTGTTAATTTCTTCTTTTTATTGGTGAGTATGATGTCAGGTTTGTTATGAGGTGTTGTTTTATCTGTTATAATGGTTCTGTTCCAGTATAATTTGTATTCATCATTCTCCAGTACATTTTGTGGTGCATACTTGTATGTGGGAACGTGTTGTTTTATAAGTTTATGTTGTAAGGCAAGCTGTTGATGTATTATTTTTGCTACATTGTCATGTCTTGGATGCGTCTTGATCGATGTGTGGCTGTGTTAAATGATACGGGTGCTTGCCATGTAGTGTTTTCTTTTTCCAATTTATTTTCTTCGTGTCTGTTGATGTTATGTGATCTAAGGGGTTGTAGAAGTGGTTATGAAATTGCAATGGTGTAGCCGATGTATTTATATGAGTGATTGCTTTGTGTATTTTGCTAGTTTCTGCTCGTTCTATAAAGAATTTTCTTAAATTGTCTACCTGTCCATAATGCAGGTTTTTTATGTCGATAAATCCCCTTCCTCCTTCCTTTCTGCTTAATGTGAATCTTTCTGTTGCTGAATGTATGTGATGTATTCTATATTTGTGGCATTGTGATCGTGTAAGTGTATTGAGCGCTTCTAGGTCTGTGTTACTCCATTTCACTACTCCAAATGAGTAGGTCAATATTGGTATAGCAATTTCCGTGCCGCTCGCATGAGGTCCTTATTTCTGGCCGGCGTAGCTCCGTCTACGTTCGCCTTAATGGTTTTAATTTTGACAGACATAATCTTATGATTATGCGTCTTTATTGTTTTAATTTTTAATCTGTGACATGGCCAGTGTTTGGCTCTCAAAATAATTTAATTTTTTGTTCTGAAAAAGATTCCATTACTGGAATCGAAACCTGGGTAAACGAGTAAAAATTACCTTGCAACTGAAGGCTGAAAAAATTGTTTATTTTCAATACATATACGGTTGCTGACGCGCTGCATTATGTTAAAGATTTGTAGTATCTGACAATCCAATCCCACGGCTATTCTGCGAAATGGTGCTCGAATATACAGGGTGGTCCATTGATAGTTACCGGGCCAAATATTTCACGAAGTAAGCGTCAAACGAAAAAACTACAAAGAACGAAACTCATCCAGGGGGAAGCCAGATGGCGCTATGGTTGGCCCGCTAGATGGCGCCATTGGTCAAACGGATATCAACTGCGTTTTTTTTTAATAGGAACCCCCATTTTTTATTACATATTCGTGTACTGCGTAAAGAAATATGAATGTTTTAGTTGGACCACTTTTTTCGCTTTGTGATAGATGCCGCTGTAATAGTCACAAACGTATAAGTACGTGGTTTCACGCAACATTCCGCCAGTGCTGACGGTATTTGCTTCGTGATAGATTACCCGTGTTAAAATGGACCGTTTACCAATTGCGGAAAAGGTCGATATCGTGTTCATGTATGGCTATTGTGATCAAAATGCCCAACGGGCGTGTGCTATGTATGCTGCTCGGTATCATGGACCACATCATCCAAGTGTCCGGACCGTTCGCCGGATAGTTACGTTATTTAAGGAAGCAGGAAGTGTTCAGCCACATGTGAAACGTCAACCACGACCTGCAACAAATGATGATGCCCAAGTAGGTGTTTTAGCTGCTGTCGCGGCTAATCCGCAAATCAGTAGCAGACAAATTGCGCGAGAATCGGGAATCTCAAAAACGTCGGTGTTGAGAATGCTACATCACCATAGATTGCACCCATACCATATTTCTATGCACCAGGAATTGCATGTCGGCGACTTTGAACCTCTTGTACAGCTCTGCCTCTGGGCACAAGAGAATTTACGGGACGATGGCAGATTTTTTGCACGCGATCTATTTCACCAACAGCGGTAACGTAAACCGGCATAATATGCACCATTAGGCAACGGAAAATCCACGATGGCTGCGATAAGTGGAACATCAGCGACCTTGGCCGGTTAATGTATGGTGCGGCATTATGGGAGGAAGGATAATTGGCCCCCATTTTATCGATGGCAATCTAAATGGTGCAATGTATGCTGATTTCCTACGTAATGATCTATCGATGTTACTACAAGATGTTTCACTGCATTACAGAATGGCGGTGTACTTAATACATGATGGATGTCCTGCACATAGCTCGCGTGCTGTTGAAGCGGTATTGAATAGCATATTTCATGACAGGTAGATTTGTCGTCGAAGCTCCATACCATGTCCCGCACGTTCGCCGGATCTGACGTCCCCGGATTTCTTTCTGTGGGGAAAGCTGAAGGATATTTGCTATCGTGATCGACTGACAACGCCTGCAACATGCGTCAGCGCATTGTCAATGCATGTGCGAACATAACGGAAGGCGAACTACTTGCTGTTGAAACGAATGTCGTTACACGTATTGCCAAATGCATTGAGGATGACGGATATCATTTTGAGCATTTATTGCGTTAATGTAGTATTTACAGGTAATCACGCTGTAAGAGCATGCGTTCTCAGAAATGATAAGTTCACAAAGGTACATGTATCACAATGGAACAACCGAAATAAAATGTTCAAACGTACCTACGTTCTGTATTTTAATTTGAAAAACCTTCCTGTTACCAACTATTTGTCTGAACTTGTGAGCCATATGATTGTGACTATTACAGCGCAATCTACCACAAAGCGAAAAAAGTGGTCCAACTAAAACATTCAGATTTCTTTACGTACTACACGAATATGTAATAAAAAATGAGAATTCGTATTTAAAAAAACGCAGTTGATGTCCGTTTGACCTATGGCATCTAGCGGGCCAGCCATACAGCTATATGGTTTCCCCCTTCAAGCTAGACAAGTTTCGTTCTTTGTAGTTTTTTCGTTTGACGCTTATCTCGTGAGATATTTGGCTCGGTCACTATCAATGGAGCACCCTGTATAACACGTAGTCAGTTCTATGTATGCGGCGTACAATCACAACATTCAACGCTATATTCGGATAACTAAATGCGGTAAGCGCGCACTTGCGAGAAATAGAGATGAATCAGACACGTATCGTATCGCGCGCAAAATTACACACAGATACTATTGACCGTACCAGTCAACTCACGTGTGGCTTTTCGGACGTGTCGGTGAATGTTTAGCTGCTTCAAATACGCAGTGACAAGCAGTGCGACATGAAGACACAAAGAGCAAAACGTACACCCTGCTCTGACAGACAAACTGAACATTTCGTGTCCCCTTGCCTCACTCGACGTTTCGAAATATTTGTGTCGTCTGAGCGATATACGGGTGCAAAATACAACCATGAGTTAAATTTCTGCGTAAGCACCGTTTCCATCAAAAACAGATGTACTGAGGAAAATAAAATGAACGTTTTCAGAAAAGTTTGCGCGAAAATGACCTTCAGTTCTTTCGTAATTTGACAAATCCTAAATACGAGACACGTTTTGTTACTTCTTTTCTTTCACAATATTATTGAGGTACGTGGAAAAAATAATAAGCTGACGCTTATTAAAAATTTTGATTCACTATGATATCATGCATATGAGAATATACTTTCCGATATACAATAACGTACCTGTGTCTATTCATGTAGTTGGTCTGGAATTCTTACCTATTTGACTCACAACTTGAACGAACGCCATAAATATGTGGAGTAACTGTAATTGAATATTTAGCTGTATGTAAGTACAAAGCGCCAAATTTACCGAACGAAGGTACAAAAAAATGTAACATGCTTCTTTTCCTCTTAATTTTTTCTCCAAAATATTCAATTCAAGATAACTTGATGGCAAGAAAAATGGCCGGTCCCTCATAGTTGCTACGTCCGGCCCTCTGCACTAATTTGCAACACTGTAGGACGCGGAAGTGTCTCGGGGAAATGTTGTCTTCCGCTCATGGTGTTACCGTGCTGTATCCACTCCTCGTGGTACATGTCGCGCGATAGTGGCGCAAATTCTCGAGTTCGAGTCCTCTCATTCCTTTATGTCTTTTAACTACATTTCGATATTCTAATATAACTACCAGTCTGATGGAAGCTCGATGATATTTTCCTTCGACCATCTTGGGCACGCTTTTGGTCTCCCATTGATTAGCATAAAATTGTTTCTTATTTTAGCTTGATTTTCCTTGCCAGATAAATTCAATAAAACGAGTGAATACCTTGCAGTTACACAATATGTGGTCACTATGTGTTATTTATCGGTTGTTATTCCTTGTTTGAAGTTCTTGTATTTGTCATGCAATCACGATTTGGATTTTGAATATTTGAAGTCTGTGAATGTTGTTTAATCTTTACTTAACAGAGACGCCAATGCAAAAGTGTATAGCACTTGTAACATATTGTTCGCTTTGCATTCAATAGGCAGGGTTAGGAATCCGTGAGTAGTAGTGCTGCATATTGTAATCCAAAGTAACAAAAATCAAAGGGGTGAATATTACTGCATTTTTATTTGAACGTCGTCAGCTCACTCATTGAGAATTCCAATACAGTTTTGTTATTGATGATGAGTAATTACACATTCACGTCAACTTCTTAAGAAGAAGTAATAGCTGAGCCCTAACAAAAGACATATACTCGAACAAAGGGCAGCGTGAACAGACAGTATTGTGCGTCTTGTGGCACAAAAAGGGTGTAGTGCGCTACGAATCTCTCCTCAAGAGTCTGTCCATTTTTACCTTGTCGGTTGCAATGTAGGAAGAACGACCATCAAAAATGCAGCAATTCCTGTTATTGCATGGTTACCCACTTTGCTGATTTCACAAACAAAATTGTCTAGGAGAGTCTTCCCTCGCGTAATTATTCGTCTGATCTTGTACCCTCAAATTTTTACCTTTTATCGCCCCTACTCGAACAACCGTCAAGGAATTGCGTTTACAGATGAAAATACTCCTCAAACCTGGCTTGACGGTATCCTTAACTCTGAACAATCATGTTCCTACAGGCGTGTAATTGGTAACAACCTGAGATTGTAATTTCTTAAACTTTGCCGGCGGTTTTGTGAAATCTTGTTGAATCGAGTGTTCTGCCGGTGGTCTGCGTTTATCTAACACAATATTTCGACGTCGTACCTCGGCGTCTTCATCAGGTGCTTCCTGGTCACAGGACGTCGAAATATTGTATTAGATAAACGCAGACCACCGGCAGTACACCCGATTCAACGAGATGTCAACCTGAACACTGTCAGACTGTTTCAGACAGTGACAGAGAATATACAGTCAGTGATTAATTTCTCCCTTATGTCCACTGTTGTGTTCAATAAACTAAAGGAAGAACACTGTTAAAATAAGTGTTGAACTAATAAAAGTGAATTACAACTTATCATGGCAGCCTTACGACGAAAGTCAACTTTAATACAGTTTAAAGTATCTGCAATACGAGCGTTCCTAGATCGGCATCAATTACAGTTATCTAATTTCATGAATACAGTTTAAAGTATCTGCAGTACGAGCGCTCCTAGATCGACATCAATTACAGTTGTCTAATTTCATGAAGACAGCCCTCAATTCATGAGCTGATAATGATACTGAACTGACGAGTTCATTGTTGTGGTAAGTATATTAATTTCACAGATACTGCTGACAAATATTATTATCCGCTATGCAACTGACTTGACAGTCACTACACGGGTTTTATACGTTACATCTCGGTAAGTAATCAACTCGATACAATCCTATTTCCACTGTTCTGAAATATAAAGACCATAAGTTATTTGATTTAATAGGCGCTTCACTCTTATTAACATATATGATATAATCCGGCTAACAGTGACCACTGGTAAAATAAGTGGGTTTTCTTTGTGGTCATGAATCAGCAGTGTATGGGTAATCTCTGCAACGTTTAGAACCGTCTGCCCATCTACGCCGCTGTGTTTGTCCTCGCTAACTCTTATATAAATATTGTGGTAGCCTAGAGACGTCGTTCGTATGAAAGCATCAGGAACTAAAATAATAACACTCTGCGACAATTGTGAGGTGCTGCATAGAGAATCAGCATACTTCTGGCTTGGTGAACCTATTATTATTTCGGATTCTTTGTGCCTTAAGTGTACTGCAAGTTGAATAGCTCTTCAACATAGGTACTTTTAGCTTTTATTATGTGATATTCCTGGCAGTGGCCGCCAGTATTTTATTTTGGTAGAAGCTCGCCTTGATGCAGCTTGATACACGTGAAGTAGCGTATGGTACAAAAGTGGAGTGAGGTACAAGCGACAGATGGTACAATATGTACCAGTCCCGTGGGAGAGTCCGCCAATTGTACTGGACTTGCTTCTGATTGGTCGGCAGGTTCGGGTGCTAGACGCCGAAAGGCCTAATTTCTCTTATTAATTATTTATATACTTTTCATTGTATTTGCCAACGGCCTTGCCCGGCCGGAGTGGCCGAGCGGTTAAAGGCGCTACAGTCTGGAACCGCACGACCGCTACGGTCGCAGGTTCGAATCCTGCCTCGGGCATGGATGTGTGTGATGTCCTTAGGTTAGTTAGGTTTAAGTAGTTCTAAGTTCTAGGGGACTTATGACCACAGCAGTTGAGTCCCATAGTACTCAGAGCCATTTGAACCATTTTGAGCCGGCCTTGCCGCAGTGGTTAACACCGGTTACCGTCAGATCACCGAAGTTAAGGGGCTCCGGAACGCCCTATACTTGCAATGTTAAAACTAACGCTTATAAATTACATCTTTCCTCACAAAGTATTTGAGGTAGGAAGTTGAACTTTTTACAGATTATTTATTGGAATATGGGCTACAACTTAACACTGGGATTTTACAAAATTTTAGTTCAGTTATTAAAGATGATTTTTTTTCAATTGTAATGAAAATTCACAACATTTTTTTGCAATTTTTTATTTATATATTCAAAAATATACAGTTTTTTGGAAAAAGGCTGTGTTAAATTATGCAGAAGGTACTGTGTAACATTTACTGAAAGTTTGAAACAAATATGTTTGGAAGATCCTTAGAAAACATGTAATTAGTATGAGAAAATAAAAGTTTTGGGAATCGAGCGACAAAGATTGGATTAACTTTTCAGTGCATTCCAGGTCCATAGGATGGATTATCTTCATCCTCTGCAAACTCCTCCTCCAGCTTCCTCTTGTTCCTCCTCCTGTTTACTCTTGCTTGTATTTCTAGACTCTTTACAGCCCTGTCTGCAGCCCGAAGGCGTTCCTTGTCTAAAGCAAGCATCGCTCGTTGTTGTGTTCGTAGATTTTGCTACCATTTTCTTCAGTTGCAGTTACTGCAACACTGTTCCAAAAGGTGGTCATGTATGAACACTTATCACATTTCAGTTGTATTTCACTAGCAAGTCCTACGTGCGTTATTGTGGAGAGTTTCAGACCAACTTCACTACAATGAATACATCTTACAAAGTTTGAAAAAATTCCTTTGAGAACCGACATATTAAATATTTCATTCACATCCGATTCGCCCATAAGACATTCATAGTTTTCACTCATTGAACCAAGCTTCTTCTGTGAAGTATTTTCTTTCCCACTTTGACTGCTATGGGCAGGTGTACTTGAGAGGTTAGGTTCACTCACTTGGTTATCGTCTTTATTGTTTACAGTAATAACACATACCTTTGGCTTTCCAACATTTCTCCTTTTCTTAAAAGCCTTCAGAGGATTTCTAATAACTTTACTTTTACTCATTAATTATACTTCAACAAAACAGAGACTCAAGAAACAGAATTAATTACGAATATTTTCGAGATAACGACAGAGTAAATAAACATGAAACAATCGACAATCACACCAGCGATATATATTGAACCATCACAGGTTAGCCACAACACATACTTTATCTCACATCACTAAAATGTACCTGATGAACACGGACGTTAATAATAACACCATTTGACAGCAGTTTAACAGCGCCACAGTGGGTCACGCCCATGTAGAACACATTTCAAAAAAAATTTAAAAATAGTTGTAGTCTTCGGAATTGAATAAATTATATATCTATTAAAAGGTAATAGTCTGCAGATTCAGAAAACGCAAAAAAGTAAAAATTGAACTTTTCATGATTTTGAGCCTTTCCGGAGCCCCTTAAGCGCTGTCGGGCTGGGCTAGCACTTGGGTGGGTGACCATCCGGTCTGCCGAGCGCTGTTGGCAAGCTGGGTGCACTCAGCCCTTGTGAGGCAAACTGAGGAGCTACTTGATTGAGAAGTAGCGGCTCCGGTCTCGTAAACTGACATACGGCCGGGAGAGCGGTGAGCTGACCACATTCCCCTCCATATCCGCATCTAGTGACGCCTGTAGACTGAGGATGACACTGTGGCCGGTTGGTGCCGTTGGGCCTTCATGGCCTGTTCGTAAGGAGTTTAGTTTTTTTCATTGTATTTAACCCAGTTTACAGTATGACAAGCTCTCATGGTTACTTATGTGCCTGTTGTTTTTGTTTATTAAATCTCACTAGTTTTCAGAAACATAAGAGTAACGATATTGCAACCGAAGTGCTTCATAAACCTTCAGATCGCTTTGGCGCGTCTGGGAGACGAAGTACTTTGGCTGCACTAGACACACTGTTTCGGGCGTTCTAAAGGGACGGACGTGTCGTACTCTATATCGGAAATTGGATGGAACAGTTACCGTACGATTAAGGCCACCGCTTTTTTAATCACACAGTTAAATTTTGTGTACTTTTTTGTACGATATCGTAAATAATTTTAATTATACATAACATTAGGTTCTTCTTTCAGTTCAGTAGACTCAGGATATGTATGTTATTAATCCCTGAAAATTTGAATACTCTACACGAAGTGGTTTCTGAGATTTAGTAAAAAATACAACAGAAAATGTAAATTTTCAGGAACGGCTTCTAAGGTTTCAAAAGACATAACTCACTTAATATATGCTTAAATTTTTATTTTTAGTCACTCAGAAGCACCCTGCGCCATTCTATATATCACCCTTTTGACCTTTTTCGAAGTTTTTTCTTCTTTTCTCCTTCCTGGACTCCTTAGTGGCCAACTGTGCTGCACATTCTGCTTTATCAATGCGAACCTTGTCCATCCGTTCAAGTTCTCTGATGCAGTTTGCTCCACAATTAATTCCAATATGCTGTAGCACTTTCACCCTACCAATGTTGCCATCATTAAAAGCAATAACAGCACCATTAACCCCACACTTTAGTGCCTTCATTTCAACAAAAACAATTTTTGGTAAGCGAGTCCATACAAGATTATTGAACGACTCATTGGGATTTTGAGTCTGACCATGCAGACACTTCTTCAGTAATTCAGGATTTGCTATGTCTCTGTAAAAACCACTACCGCTGCTGGGATGGAATGTTTATGGCTGTATGAACTGTTTGAGTACTGGACGTTGTGGTAATTGCACCATGAATCAGGTCCAAGAGGACAAAGGTGGTGTACTGGTTTTTCATCAGTTGACAGTCTGTGGAAGAAGGTAGCTCATACTGTGTGCTTCATTTTCAACAAATCCTCAGTATTATTTCTGATGGCTATCCCATAATATTGCTGTAGTTCATCAATCATTTTGTCTGTCAGCCTCCCTCTTATGGTTGTACAATCAGAAAGTTTCTTGTCTCTCAAACTTCGTTTCAACTTCCTCAACTTGATACCCATCCTCTTTTGGACATGACCAACACATTCCAGTTTTGTCATAATCATCTCACCATAAGGCTGAGTGGCTACTACACTGTTATATGCTTTTGAGTCTCCATCACCTAAGAACTTAATGTAACAGACTCCCCTTCCATTCACAGATCGAGTAAAAATTTCAATAGCTGCAGAGGCCTCCATACCACTACTTGTTCCTTCATAATTTCTGTCACAGATATGTCCTTCTTCATTCCCTGATTTACATTTATAACAATGTTTGGTTAAAGTCTGGAAATCTATTACCTTTCCAGTATCCACACTGGTCACCGTAGCAACAGAATTCTTAGAACTGTAGCCGCACTTCTGCTAAGTGCCATCAAAAGCTACTGGTATGTCAATCATACTATCATTTAGTTCAACAGCTTCGTTTACATTACCCTTCATTGACCCACATGCAATAGATTCCACAACAGCTCCAATAAATCCTGCATACTTGTCGATTTTACAAGGTGGGTATGGCATATTCATCACGGCACACATTGTTTCTGCTGCAGAGTGTCCTTTGGCAATAGCTCTCAATCCATAAAGCCACCTAACATTTACTTCAAAATAATTACCTTTACACTTATCAGAATCCTAAAATGAATGAATGAGTATATTTACAAATCGCACAATTAATGATAAGTTTCCTGGCTAGTACATACGATACCTCACTGTCTTCATGTAAACTAACTGGCCCTCCAAGTGTTTTACAACACACGAATTCACCTAACACCCTGGTTAGGATGTGGAAATCTACCAGAATATAACCTAACCTACCATTTACATCACTTTCGTTTTGAGAAAACTGTATATCACAGCGTTTTATTTTAATCTTCTCTAGATACTGACGAGCTTGCGTGCATTTCATCGTCTGTAACTTCACGTGCCACATGTTGAACTCAATGTCACCCTTAATTGGAAAATATATTACCATGAAACCCACATTTCGTAAAAACACCTCGTTTTGTTGTCATACTTTACTTTTCGAGAGATTTACCAGTATATTCGTCATTTTTCTTCGGAAAAACGTTAGCACTTAGATACACACCGCGTGTTTGTACTACGAAACGATACGATACTGTCTTTGACAGTGCTACCAAAACAAATATGTAATTTAGCCGTGCTACTGAGCGTGGACTTTATCGAATGTATCTAAAACTGTCCTGCGCCCACAGTAAGATACCAAAGCTGCGCTCACGTGAAGAAAAGATGTTCTTTATATGAAATGGAGTCTACGGGGTCCTAGTTTTGTGCTAAAATTGATGTGTTGGCAGAAGAGCCAACACCGTGTTGCTAGAGGAGGCCGAAATGCACGCGTTTAAGTTCACGCAAACTGGCGTGAGGTCTGGAACAGGACAATGTAATTAATATAGCCAATAAGGTACGTTGCTGCTGGAATACTTAACTTTAATCCATAATTGGTGTACATCGCTCTTGACGGTACATGTTTTACAATCTCAATATAAACTGGTAATGGCGCCTTGCTAGGTCGTAGCAAATGACGTAGCTGAAGGCTATGCTAACTATCGTCTCGGCAAATGAGAGCGTATTTGTCAGTGTAGCATCGCTAGCATAGTCGTCTGTACAACTGGGGCGAGTGCTAGAAAGTCTCTTTAGACCTGCCGTGTGGCGGCGCTCGGTCTGCAATCACTGACAGTGGCGACACGCGGGTCCGACGTATACTAATGGACCGCGGCCGATTTAAAGGCTACCACCTAGCAAGTGTGGTGTCTGGCGGTGACACCACAAAAATGAGCCACGCGACATATTGCAGACAACGTGACGGTTACGTGCGCTTGCCTCTGTTTTGGTTTATCCTCACTTCAAGGTTAACTAAGTGATCAAAATGCCCGCCACTAGGACCAAGATAGGAGAATCGTCTAAGTTCGATTCAGGCTTCTATGTTATGTAACACACTTACTCTCGAATGAGATTTGCAGCTGGTTTTGTTTTCGACTAATATTCTTTTTTTTTTACAAATACAATTTTAATATGAGCAAAAGAGGATTGTAAAACGCACAGTGAATATCAAAACTGACGTAACGATAATTTAAAATTAAAAAATGGAATTTAAAATGAAACGCAAATAGATAAAAAAACAGATGCATGCTTCATAACTATTCAGCAGAAATGTTATTTATATGTTTCCAGCGCAAAAGCCAGATTGGCAACTTCTCTTCAATTACAACTAAATGAAATTAATTCTATGGCTGTTGTTACGATTACGATACAGTACACGGCAGTACAGTTTTATATTCAGCATACTTGCTAAATAGACATTAATTAACGTTAATGCCCAGAATAATAACAATTTTAAAGTTGTGGGATTACCATATGTTCTGCATATTCAACAGTTAAAAAGAAAATAAATACTTAGTGGATATTAGAAGTACATCCTTTTTCATAGAACAGTGAATTTTAACTAAATTGTCAGTATTGGGATGCTATATAACTGCATAATAGTTAAAGTTTGTCGAAGCAGCTACATCTTAATGGGTGAACAATTTGTAGTGTATTTCTAAAAGTACTTCAGGAGAAGACTAAAATGTTGCCCATAAAGATTGTATCTCCCCGGTTCGATTCAGTACCTCTCCATTAGATTATCTTAAACATTCTTCTTTAACACTAAATTTCGTCGCGACGCAAGGTTCAAATGGCTCTGAGCGCTATGGGACTTAACTTCTGAGGTCATCAGTCCCCTAGAACTTAGAACTACTTAAACCTAACTAACCTAAGGACATCACACACATCCATGCCCGAGGCAGGATTCGAACCTGCGACCGTAGCGGTTGCGCGGTTCCAGACTGAAGCGCCTAGGACCGCTCGGCCACAACGGCCGGCGCGCGACGCAAGGGTTTCCCAACAAATTGTCAAATTTTATCAGCCGCGTGACCCGATACAGACGGCATCATCATGATAAATGGTATCCTACAGCCATATATGAAGTAGTCCTTGCTCGGAATACTCTCACAAGATCACATGTAGATGTAATTAAACTTTGTTTATTTGAGCAAGTAAATTTTGAACACAAACAGGCTGCTGTTTCTGATGCAGTACAACAAAAGAAAATTAATGTTCTCCAGAAAGTCTTCTGAGTAATGTGGAGTAGGAGTTTGTCATAAATAATTGTTCTTCAGCGAAACGAAATTAGGTTCTTGAGAGTGTAGCTTACATTCTTTTGACCAACGGAAAGTTTATATCCAAAACAAAGTACGCGTTCAAAGTCCTGTCTCACGAGCAGCACGAGTTGTCCACGGCGCAGGCGCAAAAGCTCGGAGCACAGGTCGCGGAAGCGTAGCCGTCCGGGAGGCGAAGGCGACCTCCGATCCGAGGCGGTGTCCAGACGGTGACGATTTATCGGTCGTTCGCTGGCGAAGAAGGAACTCTCTCGCCGGTTCCTCGAGGGCAGGAATACTCGTGTGGTGGAAGGTTACAATTTTCCTATTGGCTATCGAAGTTGCGGCATATGCAGAAAGAAATGCATGTCTGGAGTGGCCCCTGTTGCTCTCTTCTGCGCCCTCTAGCTGGTTACATCTCCTCCTTTCCCGTCTCTTCTTCCCGCTGTCTGTGTCCAGGTCCTCCTCTTTCCTTTCTCTGTCCATCTCCTCCTCTCCCCTGTCTCCGCCAAATTCCCCCTCCCCTATCTCTATCCATCTTCTCCTTCTATCTGTGTCTATATCCTGAGTATGAGTATGCCAACGTTTTTATTCCCTTAAACCATATTCGTATCTTTTCCCTATATTCGTAACCTTGCCGTTGAGCGCCCGTGCACCCCAGAAACAATAACATCCTTCCCCCTCTCTGTCTGTCCATCTCCTCATCCTCGTATCTCTCTCCACGTTATCATACTCACCTAAATAGGGGGCTGGTGGTTCTTACCCCTACAGTATTTCATTCCAGCTTGTAACTAATATCTGTACCAAATTTGATCGAAATTGTGCCAGGCGTTTAGGATGTGCTTTTTACCCGTGGCTTTGCTTACATACGCACATGTCAAGTATATTTCACACAAACTGAACACATATCACACCTGTTTGTACACATATTTCACTTGTATGTCTAGCAAATTTCGCCCTGCAGTTTCATTTCACAGAGTTTAATTTTAATGACGTCGTATGTGCTGAATTACGTGCTGCACAATGATACAGTTTTGCAGGTATATCTAGTGGTATATGCACCTATTGGAAAATTTGGGAATTTGTGGTAATTACGTATGGGATCAAACTGCTGAGGTCATCGGTCCCTAGGCTTACACACTACTTAATCTAACGTAAAACAACTTACGCTAAGGGCAACACACACACCCATGCCCGATGGAGGACTCAAACCTCTAACGGGTAGAGACAGGCGAACCGTGGCAAGGATCCCTAGACCGCGCGGTACTCCGCGCGGCTGTGCCTATTGTCTGCGGAATTTGTTAGGAATACAGTGATAGTAAAGAAGGACCAAGTTAAAATGTCACGCATGATGTGGCAGTTTTTTTCTCACATCTCAGTATTTGATGTGATATTGTCTGAACTATGTGTCGTACAGTAATATACACACACACCAAAAAAAGTTTTGAATCATCTCGCTTCCGAGAGTTCCGGAACCTGTACAGAAAACTGGAATAGAAATCAACATAAACATCATTTCCACCCTGTTTATTGCACATGAAGACCACAAATTACATGTTGTACCACCATACAGCGAGACCTTCAGAGGTGGTGGTCCAGATTGCCGTACACACCGGTACATCTAATACCCAGTAGCGCGTCCTCTTGCATTGATACATGCCTGTATTCGCGTGGCATACTATCCACATGTTCATCAAGGCACTGTTAGTCCAGGTTGTGCCACTCCTCAACGACGATTCGGCGTAGATCCCTCAGAGTGGTTGGTGGGTCACGTCGTCCATAAACAGCCCTTTTCAATCTATCCCAGGCATGTTCGATACGGTTCATGACTGGAGAACATGCTGACCAGTCCAGTCGAGCAATGTCGTTATCCTGAAGGAAGTCATTCACAATATGTGCACGATGGTGGCACGAATTGTCGTCCATGAAGACGAATGCCTCGCCAAGATGCTGCAGATATGGTTGCACTATCGGTCGGAGGATGTGCCTTTCAGTATCGTACAGCCGTTTTGGCGCCTTCTATGACCACCAGCGGCGTATATCGGCCCCTCATATTGCCACCCCAAGACAGCAGGGAACGTCCACCTTGCTTCACTCGCTGGACAGTGTATCTAAGGCGTTCAGCCTGACCGGGTTGCCTCCAAACACGACTCCGACGATTGTCTGGTCATCGGTGAAGAGAACGTGATGCCAATCTTGAGCGATCCATTCGAGATGTTGCTGGGCCCATCTGTAGCGCGCTGCATGGTGTCCTGCCTGCAAAGATGGACCTCGCCATTGACGCCGGGAGTAAAGTTGCGCGTCATGCTGCCTATTGGGCACAGTTTGAGTCGTAACACGATGTCCTGTGGCTGCACGGAAAGCTTTAGGTTCCTCCGAGCCATAATCCGTAGGTAGCGGTCATCCACTGCCCTTGGGTGGCCTGAGAGAGGCATGTCATCGACAGTTCCTGTCTCTCTCTGTATTTCCTCCATGTCCGAACAACATCGCTCTTGTTCACTCCGAGACGCCAGCACACTTCCCTTGTTGAGAGCCCTTCCTGGCACAACGTAACAATGCGGACGCGATCGAACCGCGGTATTGACCGTCTAGCTATGGTTGAACTACAGACAACACGAGCCGTGTAACTCCCACCTGGCGGAATGACTGGAACTGATCGACGGTCGGACCTCCTCCATCTAACAGGCGCGTCTCATGCATGGTTTTTTACATTTTTGGGCGGGTCAAAGGGACTGTGTCTGTGATACAAAATCCCAGTCAACGTCTGTCTTCAAGAGTTCTGGGAACCGGGGTGATGCTAAACTTTTTTGATGTGTGTATTTTTGTAGCAGCCTTCAGCGGAAAATTTAGATACTGTCTTCGAAAAATGTTACTGGTAGTGGTGGTCGTAACGAATCAATAAATTTATTCGTTTTGCGTGATACGGTTGTTTTTTACGCATTCAAAGTTTATTACGTCATATCTCCTAAACTAAGTGTCGTACAATGATTTAAATTTTTGCTACATTCAGCGATATAAGTGAATACTGTCTGCAAAATGTGTCACGAATATAGCTAGTACTAAATAAGTAATAAATTAAAATGCTATGTGGCAGTTTTATTGCATGAATAGCGAAAATGCAGTAAGCGACAAACTTTCTCGTTTCATCATTTTGTGTTGTCATCGAGAAAAAGTTTTGTAGAGGTTTGAAATTATGTGTAAAGTTTATTGCAAGCCTCTAAGTGCTCCCATTCTCAAATAATGGACAGTTGAATATAATTATTCTCGTGGGCTACATTACTTTTCCAGCCCCGCCGATACCCCTTTGATAGGTTTGTGGTTCTTACTCCCACAGCGATTCTTTCCGGACGATTAATGATAACTGTACCAAGCGTGATTGAAATCGGTCCAGTGGCTTAGGAGGAGATGTGGAGCCGGCCGGTGTGGCTGAGCGGTTCGGGTGCTTCAGTCTGGAACCGAGCGACCGCTACGGTCGCAGGTTCGAATCCTGCCTCGGGCATGGATGCGTGTGATGTCCTTCGGTTAGCTAGGTTTAAGTAGTTCTAAGTTCTAGGGGACTGATGACATCAGATGTTAAGTCCCATAGTTCTCAGAGCCATTTGAACCAATTTGGAGATGTGGAACAAACATACATACATGCTTACATCCATTTTTAAATTTGTATGGATATCAAGAAGTGGCATACACACAATGTAATTGAAATGTTGTTAAAAGGTTAAGTCTGAACTTGAGTGACGAGTGTACCACTGTCGAGATGTAATTGCTAAGTAAGTTAAACATCGTCTCTTTTGTCCACTGAAACAAAACAAGTGAGCTAAACATCGCCTCTTCTGTCCACTGAAACAAAATACGTGTTCTTTTGCGTGTTAACTAGATATTGTCCCAGTATGGAGGTGTGTTTTATCCCATGAAGCACAATAACTGATCTTTTAAGTACTTTCAAGTTGTTGCTCGCAGTTATCTGTATTGTTATCTAATGACGAAAGGGCATCGCGTAGTTCCCTGGGCGGTCGACTGAGACTGTTTCTTGTTCCCCTAACCATGTTTTTCTTACTTTTCTTTCACTAAATGTCTAAGTATTTTGTAAGAAGTGTGAGAGAAATTTCGTACAGATAAAATTCCAAAATGTAGGTTTTGGTACACACCTTTTGTTTTGTATTAACATATTGTATTACTTCATGAAACTGTTTCATTTCACTACCCACGACGCACCCTGTCCATTCCAAGAGCACATAAAGAGAATGTCTGCTTTTAACCGGGTACTTGATCTCGCTGAACAATGGAAAGCATCAAACGGTCCACGATCCCGTCGAAATCTCTGTAAGTGGGGACCGTCAGTGGCTGTAAATGATCTTCTGGAATGATTACTTTCTTCTGTACCCATGTATGTGTTCTTCATAGCAACCTAGATGCGGGTGACTGCAGATGTTTAAAGTTTAATTGACCGGAGCCAACAGACACACAGTAGCCTCCCAGTAGCCAATCAAATTTAAAGGTATTGTCATTGATCGCTATATTATGCAACACAAAGGGTAACTATCGAAATACGAACTGCATAACTCAGTTGTTTATTTTGTATACCATTGATAGTAATTAAAGCAGCCAGGTCAAATGTATTTTGTCAAACAACAAAATAACATGAGCTGCAGGAGACAGCATAAAGTACACGTATTTCTATCAATAAGACGAGGTTTACTCAACAGTAACTAATTTTGGCATTGAAAAAATAAGTAAAAAATAATATAGCTAGTTGGAAATGGAAATGCCTTGTGGCTAGGACCTCCCGTCGGGTAGACCGTTCGCCTCGTGCAAGTCTTTCGAGTTGACGCCACTTCGGCAACTTGCGTGTCGATGGGGATGAAATGATGATGATAAGGACAACGCAACACCCAGTCCCTGAGCGGAAAATAATCTCCAAACCAGCCTGGAAACGAACCCGGGCCGTTAGGTATGACATTCCATTGCTCTGACCACTCATCTACCACGGGCGGACGTATAGCAAAACAATGAAGGAACTATTCTATCGTGAAAAGAAGTAGTCATGTCCGTACATTATGGCATCTACGAAAGCCACAACAGACTCTTGCACTGTGACAAATATTTGCGGATTAAACTATGGCGGTGTACCACAGAAACACGTGGCATACATTATGACCACTATGTCCACCTCCGGCACGAATAACAGCAGCGACGTGTCGTGGCAGAAGCAACGAGGACTTGGTAGATCGCTGGAGGAAGTTGGCTCCCAAACTGCACACACAAGTCACCTAACTCCCCTAAATTCCGGAGAGAGGGCCATGAGCTCTGAGACAACGGTCAATCACATCCCAGACATGTACGATCGGATTCAGATCTGGCGAGCTGACGGCTAGTATATCAATTGTTACTCGCCACTGTGGTCCTCGACCCACTCCATCACACTCCTGACCCTGCGACATGGAGCATTATCTTGCTGAAAAATGCGACTGCTGTCGAGAAGCATGACCGTCTCGAAGTCGTGTACATGGTCTGCAGCCAGCGTACGATCCTACTCGGCCATCATGGTGCCTTGCACGAGCTACACTGGATCCATCGACGCCCATGTGAATGTTCCCCAGAGCATAATGGAGCCGCCGCCAGCTTGTCCTGCAGAACAGGTGTCATGGAGCTGTTCCATTGGAAGACGAAAGATTCGCGCCCTTCCATCGGAATGATGAAGAAGGTATCATGATTCATCAGACCGCGCATCCCTTTGCCACTGCACCAACGTCCAGTGGCGATGGTCACGTGCCCATTTCGGTAGTAGTTGCCAACGTCATGGTGTTAACACTAACACATGCATGGGTCGTCGGCTACGAGTGGTCGGTGCAGTGCGTGTTCAGACACACTTATACTCCGCCCAACTTTAAAGACTGATGTTAGTTCGCCACAGTTCGCCGCCTTTTCTGTTTTACCAGTCTGCACAGCCTATGACGTCCGATATCTGTACTGAAGGGTGGCCGTCCAACCCCACTACGTCTGGACGTGGTTTCGCTTTTGTTTCGTCACGAGTTGAAGACACCACAGCACTCCTCGAACACCCGACGAATCGTAAGAGAGAACGTACTGTCTGCACGTCTTGTGTGTTCGACAAATTGTATCCGAGGCATAGGAGAGTAAAGAAACACAGCGAACGCACTTGGATGATATACCCCGTGCTCAGGTAATTGCAAAAGAAGACAACAGCCACTGTTAGCATTAGTTGGATCGGGAGTTAAATGTCATGTCTCCTACGGTGTGGAGAAAATTCCAGGTAGGGGGACAGAAAGAATCAACGTTAGTGTCGTCCACGTCGATCATGTGCTAAAACTCAGCAAAAGAATTGTTACTTTGACTTCTGCATCTACATAGATACTCCGCAAGCCATCGTACGGTGCGTGGCGGAGGGTACACGGTACCACTAACTTATTTGTCATTTCCTTTCCTGTTCTACTCGCAAAAAGAGCAAGAGGAAAACGACTGTCTATATGCTTCCTTATGAACCCTAATTTCTCATATCTTATCTTCGTGGGCGATACAGTGTATGTTGGTGGCACTAGAATCGTTCGGCAGTCTCTTTCAAATGCCAGTTCTCTAAATTTTCTCAGTATTGTTTCTCGAAACTAACGTAGCCTTCCCTTCAGGGATTCCCATTTGAGTTTCCGAAGCATCTCTGTAACACTTACGTGTTGTTCGAACCTATCGGTAACAAATCTAGCAGCCCGCGTCTGAACTGCTTCGTCTTCCTTCAGTCCGACCTGGTACAGATCCAAAACACTCGAGCAGCGCTCCAGAACAGGTATCACCAGCGTCCTATATGCGGTCTCCGTTACAGATGAACCACTTTCCCCAGAATTCTCCCAACAAACCGAAATCGACCATTCGCCTTCCCTACCACAGTTCTCACGTGCTCGTTCCACCTCATATCGCTTTGCAACGTTACGCCCGGATATTTAAACGAGTTGACTGAGTCCAGCAGGACACTAGTAGGCCTAATACTGTATCCGAGCATTACCTGTTTCATCTTCTTACCCATCCGTATTAACTTACATTTTTCCATATTTAGGGCTAGCTGCCATTCACCACACTAACTGGAAACTTTGTATAAGGGCAATAGCGCACTAGTGCGGCCACGGCCAGACTTGCGGTTGGTCGTATGCGGCCAGATTTGCACGGAAAGGCGCACCGAGCCGGCTGCGGTCAGCCGCCCGTGCCGCTATGTCTACATCTACATCTACATTTATACTCCGCAAGCCACCCAACGGTGTGTGGCGGAGGGCACTTTACGTGCCACTGTCATTACCTCCCTTTCCTGTTCCAGTCGCGTACGGTTCGCGGGAAGAACGACTGTCTGAAAGCCTCCGTGCGCGCTCTAATCTCTCTAATTTTACATTCGTGATCTCCTCGGGAGGTATAAGTAGGGGGAAGCAATATATTCGATACCTCATCCAGAAACGCACCCTCTCGAAACCTGGCGAGCAAGCTACACCGCGATGCAGAGCGCCTCTCTTGCAGAGTCTGCCACTTGAGTTTATTAAACATCTCCGTAACGCTATCACGGTTACCAAATAACCCTGTGACGAAACGCGCCGCTCTTCTTTGGATCTTCTCTATCTCCTCCGTCAGACCGATCTGGTACGGATCCACACTGATGAGGAATACTCAAGTATAGGTCGAACGAGTGTTTTGTAAGCCACCTCCTTTGTTGATGGACTACATTTTCTAAGCACTCTCCCAATGAATCTCAACCTGGTACCCGCCTTACCAACAATTAATTTTATATGATCATTCCACTTCAAATCGTTCCGCACGCATACTCCCAGATATTTTACAGAAGTAACTGCTACCAGTGTTTGTTCCGCTATCATATAATCATAAATAAAGGATCCTTCTTTCTATGTATTCGCAATACATTACATTTGTCTATGTTAAGGGTCAGTTGCCACTCCCTGCACCAAGTGCCTATCCGCTGCAGATCTTCCTGCATTTCGCTACAATTTTCTAATGCTGCAACTTTTCTGTATACTACAGCATCATCCGCGAAAAGCCGCATGGAACTTCCAACACTATCTACTAGGTCATTTATATATATTGTGAAAAGCAATGGTCCCATAACACTCCCCTGTGGCACGCCAGAGGTTACTTTAACGTCTGTAGACGTCTCTCCATTGATAACAACATGCTGTGTTCTGTTTGCTAAAAACTCTTCAATCCAGCCACACAGCTGGTCTGATATTCCGTAGGCTCTTACTTTGTTTATCAGGCGACAGTGCGGAACTGTATCGAACGCCTTCCGGAAGTCAAGAAAAATAGCATCTACCTGGGAGCCTGTATCTAATATTTTCTGGGTCTCATGAACAAATAAAGCAAGTTGGGTCTCACACGATCGCTGTTTCCGGAATCCATGTTGATTCCTACATAGTAGATTCTGGGTTTCCAAAAACGACATGATACTCGAGCAAAAAACATGTTCTAAAATTCTACCACAGATCGACGTCAGAGATATAGGTCTATAGTTTTGCGCATCTGCTCGACGACCCTTCTTGAAGACTGGGACTATCTGTGCTCTTTTCCAATCATTTGGAACCCTCCGTTCCTCTAGAGACTTGCGGTACACGGCTGTTAGAAGGGGGGCAATTTCTTTCGCGTACTCTGTGTAGAATCGAATTGGTATCCCGTCAGGTCCAGTGGACTTTCCTCTATTGAGTGATTTTAGTTGCTTTTCTATTACATGTGGCGATATTTTACATATTATTTGCTTGCTGCTGCGTGTCTGCAGAAGGATCTTTCTGTCATCATGGACTTTGATGCGAAGAATTTTATTATAAACGTAAGGGAGAGGCCTGTTGTGTGATACTTGTCATCTGAAGAATATGCTGAAATGTGAAAAAGAGGATGTGGGAGGAAGTGACTATAATGTTCTGGGGCAGAGAATGTGCAACACCACAGGAACAAAACACGCTGTGCAAGTTCTATTACTGTTATTTATCTTTATTAACACAACATGTACATATAATTCAGAATACCGTGAATGTAATCCAACTGCCATGGCAGAGCGCCTTCATGTACAAATTAATCGGCATAAACGTTTCTGTAATGTGAACTGGATGCACGAATACGTATTCGTTGTGGAATATCCTCATGAACTGAAGGATATCCATACAGTGTATCTAAATATTGCACACCATCACTCTTTCGTACATAATTGGGTAAAACACAACGTGCCTTAACAATGTCTTTGGCGAAATCGACCCCCACATTCAGGGGTGTGTGAAAGATCCTCCACTTATTTGCCATTATCCCGAACGTGCAATCTACGAAACATCTTGCTCGAGAATACACTATATGGATATCCTTCAGTTCATGAGGATATTCCACAACGATACGTAGTCGTGCATCCAGTTCACATTACAGAAACGTTTATGCCGATTACTTTGCACATGAAGGCGCTCTGCCATGGCAGTTGGATTACATTCACCATATTCTGAATACCTCTTTTTTTCTATCAAGTATCAGACTTACGTATGGACACACAGCGAAAATGCGTCGTCAGCAACAAATACATAAGACACTGTTGTTTTGTTTATGTCTGGAATGTGTTTTTCTTCCGGAATGTCCAAATTATTAGACAGTATCCGCTTATAGAACACTGATTGTTGAAATACCGTTGAATCAGCACATTTACCATACGATCCCACATCTACAGCGACAAATTTATAGTTTACATCACAAACAGCCATTAATACAACAGAGAAATATTTCTTATAGTTGAAGAACATTGATGCACTGTTTGCTGGTTTCACCAGTCGCACATGTTTTCCCATCAACGGCGCCGAGACAGTTTGGGAAATTGGCCTTAGTTTCAAAATCTTTTGCTACTTGCAGCCAGTCGTTTTTGGTCGGTTCGAAAATGGCTCTGAGCACTATGGGACTTAACTTCTAAAGTCATCAGTCCCTTAGAACTTAGAACTACTTAAATCTAACTAACCTAAGGACATCACACACATCCATGCCCGAGGCAGGATTCGAACCTGCGACCGTACGGTCGCGCGGTTCCAGACTGTAGCGCCTAGAACCGCTCGGCCACTTCGGCCAGCTTGGTCGGATCTTACAAACATTCATCTTTAAAGATAATCCAAATTAATGAACATACTCTTCTTAAAATTTCTCTGATTGTTGTTTCTCGAAGTAGGAAAGCATGATGTAAATCAACGAACGAATTTACAGTTGCCAAATACCTGAAAGTAAGAAATTACTAAATTATTTCACCCTTTTGCGAGATAGATTAGTTTTAAGGCAATCCTTCTCAGAACAAAATGTCTTGAAATATTTTTCTAAGATAATCTAATAAACAGAATTGTTCTAATCATTTTCTTTAAATTAACGTATGTCCCATCAGTTCCTACCACTTATGGTATGCGGAAACTCATCTAACGTATCACTAACTGTAGCTTCCCTTTCCAAAGAATAGACATTATTGGTAGCTAAGATAATATTTCACTTTTACAGGTATATCGTTACAGAAGAAATGGCGTAACATCAAAGATTCATACAGCCGAGAAAAACGGAGATTAACCGGCAAAAGTGGTTCTGCAGCTGCGAGAAAGACGCCATATCTGTATTTTAATCTCCTATCATTTCTGAATATTACCAATCCACCGTCGCATACACATAGCAGCTTGTCACCTGAGACTGCTGAGTATCGGGCCACAGCAGAAACTGAAATTCCAAGTGAACCATACCAGGCTAGGGTTCTCGGTAAGAAAAGGAAAGCAGAAGACGAAATTGGAAGACAAGTAATCTATATTCTGCAAAAATCTGCAGAAAGCAGGCAGCAACTGGACACACAAATGATGACAGATGACGACTGGCTTTTTTCTTGTCTTTGGTCAGCGACTTAAAAAAAATAGCTCAACATCTGAAGTTGTCACTAAAACATACTGGAATCTGTTCGGACGGAGAGGTTGAGACATTTAACCATAAATCTTTGTAATGTCTTTGCCCACATCTGATGCTAGTTTGTACTGATTGACACCAACTTTTCATCATACACTTTGTTACATTATGCCAGATTTTTACATCCTTCGTTCATGTTTTCTTCACTGAACTGTCGTGTCACGGAAACCGCTTTGAAGCTTAGTAATGGCGCACGGATCAGCTCAAGTGGTTACAGCAAAATCCAGTAACTAGCCGCATGACCATTTGTGGCACATTTATTTAAACAGCTATCCCGTCAAACGTTTGTTTAATTAAATACCGTATATAGTATCTATGGCTATAAATGAAATATTGGAACGGAAGGTAATAAAATAGCAGAGCAGAACATTTACGACAATTCAGAAACGACGCTCATACAGGAAAAGTAGGAGAGAGCTGACTTCAGACGCGAGTTGGTTGGACTTACTTGGTATGTGTGGCATGGACTTACTTTGTATGTGTGGTGCCGGTGAAAGTGGAACGATAGGTTTCAAGTCTCTTACAAGCTGTCAATTTTGTCTGGGAGCCCGACGCTCAGTGAAGTAAAAAAGAAAGGAAAACTGTGTTTAACGTCCCGTCGACATCGAGGTCATTAGAGACGGAGCACAAGCTCGGATTGTGTCATAGATGGGGAAGGAAATCTGCCGAGCCGTTTCAAAGGAACCATCCCGGAATTTGCCAGGGGTGATTTAGGGAAATCATGGGGAACCCAAATATGGATGGTCGGACGCGGGTTTGAACCGGTGTACTCCCGAATGCAAGTCCAGTGCGCTAACCACTGCGCCACCTCGCCCGGTGCTCTGACGAAGTGTCATCGACATTGCCCATCAACCCTCTGGCTACCAGTGGTACGCATGTGTCCCACTATAGGTTACCAGAAAAACAGTTGGTTCAAATGGCTCTAAGCACTATGGGACTTAACATCTGAGGTCATCAGCCCCCTAGACTTAGAACTACTTAAACCTAACTACCCTAGGGACATCACACACATCCATGCCCGAGGCAGAATTCGAACTTGCGACCGTAGCAGTACCGCATTCCGGACTGAAGCGCCTAGAACCGCTCTGCCACAGCGGCCGGCAGAAGTAGTTGGAATTTGATGAATGTTACTTCTATGTATGAACGCTCCACTGGTAAAGAGGAACCTGATAACGATTAGCAGGACTCTTACAGTTACAGATTGAACCTGTAGATTGTGCTGCCTTCAAGTTTGATTGTTAACTCTTGTCTCTGTATTGTGACATCGAATTAGTTCGCACCTGCACATGGGCAATCCAGTTAACACATTTGAAAAGCGGACTGCCTTCGTGCCTTCCCGGACACATCGTGTGAACGACTTGCACCAACGAATTGACATTTGCCGCATCACAAACGCAGCTCATACTGAGCACCTGAAGAGTCAGTTATAAACTTCTGGAGATGCTCTGTCCACTGATGTGTGTTTGTTTTCAGTACGTCCTGTACTTTTTGCGAGTCGTCTATTGAAACCCTGTAGGTACGTACGAATAATCCTGTATGTCCTACAGCGCAATCTCCCCAACCCCCTCGGAAAACGAAACTGCGGGATATATTCTTTTTATATTGTTACTTCTGACTGAGACATTAACTACATTATTTAAATTTAAAATAACCATACATCAATGTTTTTAAATGAAATTGGTGGTCAAAGAGTTAAGTTAGCAATCCGTTTGACGTGTGTGGGAAGTAACTTATTAGCAAGTGTCAGGTTTCTCATACATATTGAATCTTGGTTGCATGTCATGAGTTACTCCTACACTGCAGCCATTCCGATGTGTACACACACAATGGCTAACATTTGCGAACTTCTAAAGCACGCCGCTTGAAAAGGGATAAAACTGTCGCCATTAACTTCTTGAATCTTGAAAACGTTTACCCCTAGAGGATTCATACACGTGATGAAATGGGATTACACGAGGCTAGACGTGGCTGAATGGGTGGAGTTTGCAAGGTGACTGACGTTATATTACGTGTGTGAGGGACAGAGTGCTAGCGCTGATACCTTATCGCACTTCCTGCCCTCTGATAACGAACACTAAGTATAACATTCGTGAGATGCTTTGTCTTTTACTGCTGCTATCTGGTGGAGGTTTACATGTAAAAGTTAATGCGGCGGTCTCTTTTAAGATGTTGCTTATTACAGTCCGTTAGAAGAGTGTACCCTGAACGAGAGCATAACCCTCTTACTCTTGTCAGCAACATTCCATCTCACCGCTGGTTACTTCGTTCTTGATGGATCAGTTATTCATACTCGTCTACTCACTTTATTATGGGAACATAGTAGATCTGACAATGTCATCATGAAGTCCATAATATCCCATAAACCTCAACATGATATCCATAATATCCCATAAGCCTCAACATGATATCCAAGCTGAACCAAACGAAGTGACGCAGTCATAAACACTTGAATCGTCTTCAGGGCACAGCAGCACAGATTTAAGTTCTCCGTAAAGTTCCGAAATCATTTAGATCAGTGCTAGGATGTTTGCTTTGAAAAAGCACTGCCGATTTCCTACAGCATCCTTCCGCAGTCTGAGCCTGTTCATCTTCTCTAATGACCACGTCGTCGACGAGATATTAATCTCAACTTAGTGCGATGACGTCATTCCAGTTGTTAGAAATATCTGAGACGTTAGAGGACGATGTTGATGTACGGCAATCTCCGCAACTTACAGGATTTAACGAACGCTGTGAAACGACATTGCTTTTCTAAATATTTGCTATGGGGAAATTTTGCACTGCTTTTGGTGACTCTGCGGAGGGGCCGAGATACCTGGAGGCTGCCTGTAGAATCCTCTCCTCATAAAGTCTATGGCAGAAACTAGGGATATGTGTAATGGTGTCGACGGGTTTGTATTCAGGAGGAGCTGAGCATAAATTTCCATTCGGCCATGTTGATTCAAGTTTTCAGTGGTTTCCCTCAGTCGTTTCCCTCAGTCGTTTAATGCTGGGATGCTTTATCTGAAAACGAGAAGGCTAATTTTCTTCCCCATCGTTGTCCGATCCTTGCTTATACTGCACTCTAATGAGCTCGTAGACGACGGAACTTTAACTGTAGTCTTCCTTTCTGTCGGTGAATTCAGTCACGGTCATTTGATGCTCTATCCAAGAGGTGTGAAAATTGTCCACTTCTGATCAGAGCTGCCTAGATGTAACAACTAAGAACGCAATACTTGGTATAAACGTCGAGTCACACAACGTGTGCCTCCTTATAACATTTTCGTCGGTTTTATTTTGATGTTTCAAATTTAATTTTAAGAATTATTGAGTTGATTTGCTCAGGAACTTTATTTTTTCTCATTCCCTATTTTGGTCAACATGTCAGCTTTATTCTTCAGAGAAGTTATATGCCACACACTACAGTAGAATTGACATAAGAAGTGACTTACATGTATATACAACACTACGATTGTACTACAGTAGTTCATGCATTTTAGTAGGACATACCTAAGTTCCGTATAAAGAAATTATTTTTTGTTTTGTGTTCAATAACATCTCACAGTCGCAACTATCAGATTAATTAAACCATGGTAAAATTCACATTAACGATGTTTATCGTGGGAGCTATATGTACACTACTGGCCATTAAAATTGCTACACCGAGAAGAAATGCAGATGATAAACGGGTATTCATTGGACAAATATATTATACTAGAACTGACATGTGATTACATTTTCACGCAATTTGGGTGCATAGATCCTGAGAAATCAGTACCCAGAACAACCACCTCTGGCCGTAATAACAGCCTTAGCATTGAGTCGAACAGAGCCCGGATGGCGTGTACAGGTACAGCTACCCATGCAGCTTCAACACGATACCACAGTTCATCAAGAGTAGTGACTGGCGTATTGTGACGAGTTAGTTGCTCGGCCACCATTGACCAGACGTTTTCAATTGGTAGGAGATCTGGAGAATGTGCTAGCCACGGCAACAGTCGAACATTTCCTGTATGCAGAAAGGCCCGTACAGGGCCTGCAACATGCGGTCGTGCATTATCCTGCTGATATGTAGGGTTTCACAGGGATCGAATGAAGGGTAGAGCCACGGGTCGTAACACATCTGAAATGTAACGTCCACTGTTCAAAGTGCCGTCAATGCGAACAAGTGATGACCGAGACGTGTAACCAATGGCACCCCATACCATCACGCTGGGTGATACACCATTATGGCGATGACGAATACACGCTTCCAACGTGTGTTCACAGCGATGTCGCCAAACACAGATGTGACCATCATGATTCTGTAAACAGAACCGGGATTCGTCCAAAAAAATGACTTTTTACCATTCGTGCACCCAGGTTCGTCGTTGAGTACACCATTGCAGGCGCTCCTGTCTGTGATGCAGCGTCAAGGGTAACCGCAGCCATAGTCTTCGAGCTGATAGTCCATGCTGCTGCAAACGTCGTCGAACTGTTCGTGCAGATGGTTGTTGTCTTGAAAACGTCCCCATCTGTTGACTCAGGGATCGAGACGTGGCTGCACGATCCGTGACAGCCATGTGGATAAGATGCCTTTCATCTTGACTGCTAGTGATACGAGGCCGTTGGGATCCAGCACGGCGTTCCGTATTACTCTCCTGAACCCACCGATTCCATATTCTGCTAACAGTCATTGGCTCTCGACCAACACGAGCAGCAATGTCGCGATACGATAAACCGCAATCGCGATAGGCTACAATCCGATCTTTATGAAAGTCGGAAACGTGATGGTATGCATTTCTCCTCCTTACACGAGGCATTACAATAACGTTTCACCAGGCAACGGATGTTTGTGTATGAGAAACCGGTTGGAAACTTTCCTCGTGTCAACACGTTGTAGGTGTCGCCACCGGCGCCCACCTTTTGTAAATACTCTGAAAAGCTAATCATTTGCATATTGCAGCATCTTCTTCCTGTCGGTTAAATTTCGCGTCTGTAACACGTCATCTTCGTGGTATAGCAATTTTAATGGCCAGTAGTGTATAAGATATATGTATATTATATGTTTGTTCATTAATATAGTATTTGCAGAGCATTTATTTTTTAATAATTATAAGACGCTGAAGCTTGTCACTAGAAAACCACTTATTTATTTTCCTACAGTCAAAATCTTATACATTTATAAATAGAATGACATGATAGTCCAGAAGCAGTATTTCGCAACATTACTATTCGTCCACTTTTAACACCCGCTTCGCTTAAAGATGATCCTCTCGAAATTTTGCATCAAGGGGTTGATCTCACTTCGGTGAAAATTTGAGAACATTTCTCCCATGACATTTGCCTAGAAAACCAGAAATGATATATGTTTTTAGAATCTCTATTTAATCCAATGTACATTTAAGTTTCTTATTTTGTTTCAGGTAAGTCATCTTTCATTGGCCGCTCCAAGGGGGTACACGCAGCAGTCGCAGTAAGTATTTACACATTTGGACAGCTGAAAACCGATATCAGAGGCTGCTGAAAACTAAAGCAAAGTTCACGGATTGTGTGCTTCTCTGGAAAGCGGACGCGGTAAGTCTGAATGTCTGGAACACCGATGTGGTGCAGTGGAAGCGCACCAAGCCACTATTAACTCTGTAAATCTGCGAACTGAAATATTCCAGGGAAAGCTGCTTTTCTAGACCTTCAGGAAAGGTCTCACACCATCTGTTTATAAGTTATTTGAAATTTGACAAAGGGTTTTTACCGGAAAATCAAAACACCCTACGATATTGTAACAGAAGTATGTACCAGACACGAGTATATGTCCCTCGCAACGATAGCGAGTCCAACGCGCTCGTTAAAGATCTTGGCGCTACACTAGTAAATCAATTGATAGAAAATATTGGCTATCACTTTGTGTGTGCAACTGTTTTATAATTGATTTATTAATAATGCTTTTTGATATGCGACTTGATATGCAACTGGTAAATTGGTTTCATAGTCATAATGCGTATTTCTTTTACGCTAAGACATCGTGAATGATCTGAAAATTAAACATATTTTCCAGTTTGTTTATATTGGTGATACAAAAACAGTTATTCTAACGTTTCTTCGCCTGTTTCTTGTTGGCGTAGGGCTGTGACATCTGCTTGTATAAATCACAAGAATTACTTTCAACACCAGCTTCATTACTTTCAGCGCTGTGTATTTATCACATGATAAACTCCTTCAAATAAATCATTAATTTCACACGTCTGCTTTTAGTTTGTTTTCTCGTATGTTGGGAATTACACTGTGGCGTTCGTTAACAGATGCAGACATCTAAAAATAGAATAATATTTACAACCGCGCATATTGATACGAGATGTGGAATACTGAAAATCAAGAACTGGCATGAAAATTAGTTATAGAGGTAATAATTTGTGAAATATTCAAGCCGATAACAAGTCCACGTGTAGCAAAAAACAGGTGTAGAAAATTCGTTGATACACAAGCCATCTAATAGACAATCACATTAACAAATTTAAGACATCAGGATTATTTAAATTAAAATATTCAGACTGAAACAAATGTTATATCAGACAAACACGAAGAAATTTTGCAACTAGATGTTGGGAGCATGTAAAATGGACAAAAGCACCTAAATTTGTCTTTGCAGTGCATTTGAATACCACAGATGATACTATCAGTGTTACAGAAAATAACTGAGAATTACAGTGCAAAGCGGCCGTTCTACGATAAGTTTCAAGATTTGTATTGAGGCCTCCGGCGTTTTTTTCAGTTCATATATGGTAAATACTTACATATGCTTATTCCATCATTTTTCGAGCGTGCATCCAGGTTATGTATAATTAAGGTTTCATATTTCGGCTGCTAATCTTTCAGCCATAGTCAAGGTGAGTCGCTTACTAATTTTCAAATCACTTTACACACTGTGAAGTAAACGCGCATGCGTCAGAGATAATACTGTTGGTAACAAGAGCGTCAGTCATAGATTAAATACGATGTGTCTAAGAGTAAAACAAAACAAGCGCAGAATCAGTGAATCTACAGAGCACACCAAGTGTGTTGTAGTTTTCGATTACGGAAAGCATGAAGACTTAGGACATTTCCACTGAGAGTGCAGACGTGAAATGAGAGGTTTCCATTATTTGTCGAGCTGGAAATTCCCGTCTCGGTTGAGCAGGCTGTCTGCTAATTGGGTTTCCACAGCTTCTTTGATCACAGAATCCCAGTAGGATGAGGTTGTGGCCAGTATTTTAACTTTCCAGTAACCGATGGAATGGCCAATGGAAATACAATGTTCAGCCACTACTGATTTATTAGACAGTAGACGGCGGTTGTATCGCTGGAGTTCAGAGCAACGTTCTTTTACAGTGCTCATTGTTTTTCCTATATTCCTTTTACCACACTCACATGGATTTTCATATATACATGCCTTTCGTAACTTTTTAAGTATTTTGAACAAATTGATGGTGTTGGCGTGGCAGTCCTCTCTCATCCATAGTAGCTAATCTATGGAGGTTTCGAAGAAACAACACTCAACTTTGCAGTTTTAAAACCGACAGTTTTCTGGAGATATGTCGATGACAGATTCATAGTTTGGCCCAATGGGGAAGAAAAATTGATCGAGTTTCTTTGACAGCTAAACTCTACTCACGAAAATATCAAATTTAGAATGGAACGGGAACTAAAGGGCTGTCTACCTTTCCTGGCTCTATTATTTCGACGTAAGGAAGATGTGTTTTTAGATCATAGCAATTACCGTAAACCTACTCACGCCGATTTATACTTGCAGGCGTCTAGCTATCACTGTCATTTACAAACTATGACTCTACTTAAGACGTCACTACACAGGGCTCACGTGTCCGATAGTGGCAGCTTACAAAGTGATTTGGTACACTTGGAAGAAATATTCCATAAGAATGGATATACAAAACTTCAAATTAAGAGAGCTTTGAAAGCGCGTAGGTCAAATCAACCAAAAGAAGAGCAAGAATAAACAGATGTAAAGTCTACGGCCGGCCTTTCTACCGTTTGTGAGAAATACCTCTTCAAAAAGTGGAAAAATAATTAGCAGACAACCTGCTCTACCGAGACAAGGGTTCCAGCTCGACAAATCATGGAAACCCCTTATTGCACGTCTGCGCTCTCAAAGTCTTCATGCCATCCATAGTTATCAATAACACTCACCGTACACACTGTGGACTCACTGATACTGCGCTTGCTTTGTTTTGCTCTCAGATACATCAGATTTAATCTACGATTGATGCCCTTGTTACCAACAGAGATATCTCTGCGCATGCGTGTTTACTCCACAGAGTGTAAAGTAATTTTAAATCTTGCAAGCAACTCATATTGACAGTGGTTGAAAGGTTGGCAGCCGAAATATAGGAACAGGAACTAAAAATATCCCGGATGATGGAATAGTCGATCCCTAGGGAAAACTCCGTAAATCAGTTATTTATGTTGTTTTCCTGTTTTTTTTTTTTATATAAAAACTTTTCAACCGTAAACTACTTCTGTATCGAATATTTGTGATTTTACCTTTCCGAACGGTTTACAGCTTATACATGCAGTTTCGTATGCCTCGCAACTTGACCCTGGGTACTTGAACTGGGGACCTAGAAACGACGGAGAGGCTTCGTCCTCGCCGTAGCCCACAGTGGTACACAACCCCACAACTGGCTACAGCAGTCCACCCACCCCACCGCCATCCCACACCGAACCCAGGGTTATTGTGTGGTCCGACCCCCAGTGTGATGGTATTTTCAGTCAGCAAATAAATTTCGAAGTATAAAATTATCATACATAAATTGGGTGTTAACGAACATATTAGACTCAGATGATGAGCTACACGTAACGAACGGATGAAAAATTGTATATCAAAGGAGCCGATGTAAGCCCGGAGTAAACACAATAGCGGAGGACAGCCGTCATGGTAGGGTTATCGTGCTGAATGGTAGTGAAGAAAATACAGACATAAGTGTAAAGAGACAGTGTCTCTTTCCACCCTGTTGTAGCAGGGTAATGGAATTTGATAATGAGAATTCTAAAATTAATGGGATATAAAGGTTTAGCATAAAATGAATTGAGATTACTACTCATGTTGGCACTTGTACACCATTAACTTCGGTGGTCTCCTTATCCACTAGCATCTCGTTCCTCCTTTATGAGTAATCGGACGTCACGAAACCCTGGAACTATACTATATGCGCTGTGAATGAAATACAATACACTAGGTGTAAGACAGAAGTGGCAATTCCCCGCTTTGCTCTCTATTTCCAGCCTAGGTTCCATGACTCAACAACCTGAGAGCAATTTTCACTCTGGCAGAGAAACACTTCGTGCGATAGCTGCCTTCCTTAAGTGAAGGAAGAACGTAAAAAATTGCCGTATTCGCAGCGTTATATAACCAAGTTCGTTGACGCCATGGCAGTGAGCCATTCGTCTTTTTCACCAATATCCGATAAATCGGATTTAAACAAGAGTGAGAGCACTTAATTACAAGGGAAGTTAAGTGTTCAAAACTATTTTCAGAAAAGTATTAAGGCTGGCAGCTACAGAACCGGCTTCTTTATAAAAGAGAACTAAGAGAGAGAGAGAGAGAGAGAGAGAGAGAGAGAGAGAGAGAGAGAGGGCAGGGGGGGGGGGGGGGGGATACTAGAGAATCTACCTTCCAACTTTACGGTCAGTTCACGTTATTTGGTTTTCTGTAGCTGATAAATAAGTCGCATTCCCATTCCGATTGGTAAAAGAAACTCCATAATATCTAACTGAAATTTACATTAACAATATTTCATCAATTTCAAGACAGCTTTTTCCATTAATTCAATTCCCAACTATGAGAAAGTGTGGCCGTCTTCAAAGTGTCTGCGAATTACCCATTCGTAAATTTTTTGTGATAGTGTGCTAGCCATCTTTGACCCAGAGAGTATTAAGGTTATTAGAATGAATGACAGTTATTATTTATCAAGGTAAGGTTCCCGAAACGTCCTCAACTAACAGGCCAAATTTAGGAATATTTTTGGGTGTAGATGTATTCCTAAACCGATATATACCTGTGCTAAGACGAGTAGGAAAGAATATTACGGTTTATCTTTCTGTGGACGATGTGGTCATGGGAGACGGAGTAAAAACGCATATTAGGTATAAGATGGAGGGTGGCCTCTTCAAAGGACTCATTCCCTGAGTTCATTTAGGGAAATGGTCATGACCATACAAGGTTCTGAAACCTCTTGATATAGACAACGAGCCCTGTAATCACTGCACTACCTCGATTGATCACTTCACATATCTTCATATTCTGCAGACGTGTGTGAAGCACGTTCTGCGATAACTAGGTCAGTTTTAGGTTCCCTGGTACTTCACGGCCATCTTGTCATTGTTTACTGTAGCTCTACGAAAATTGCGTTTGCGTGTTTGAATGGAGACACGTTTCAGGAAAATAAATCTGCAATTCTCTATAATTTGGTAAACCTGTGCAATTGACATTTATACTCTTATAGAACATAGTCGATTATTTGCCTTACTTTCTGAATGTGAAAACTCCCCTCACTCTCTTCTAATACTTGGGACGATTCCACTTGTGTGTAAATAAGCAGCA
Source organism: Schistocerca americana (assembly GCF_021461395.2). Taxonomy (NCBI): domain Eukaryota; kingdom Metazoa; phylum Arthropoda; class Insecta; order Orthoptera; family Acrididae; genus Schistocerca; species Schistocerca americana. The sequence continues at coordinate 254,502,744 of NC_060130.1, forward strand.
TCATAAAGTTTTTTCTGTTTCCGAAAAATGCATCTCAAATACAGCGTTCCGAAAAATAAAATGCTGACAGAAAGTACTTCAGGGCACTTCCTCGATAAAATAGTTCATATATTTCTTGGTTATAATACACAACATTCGCGCATTGGCTTTGGAGAGCTATGACTTATCTTAGCAGAACAAATTTCCAATCTGTGAGTGGTGAAACACTGCATAATAGCAATTTTCAATTCATAGTGACTTCTTGTTCCTTTGCAGTCGTTGTTCGAGTAATCGGTTCGTGCAGCTTCAGTCCAGGGTACCAATAATTTCCCCATTATGTTCCACAATGCCACGCAAGAAAATACGATTTTTCAGTTGGGTCATGTGTCGGGTTCTATTGATCACAGAGATAAGCGGTCAGCTATTTTGGGTAGTCCTTGGCCTAGGGACCATTTCTATACCTATCGGAAGAGCGGGCGGGCATATTGTAGCTATCCTACAGTAAGCGGCCAAAATTTAGACATTACACACTTCTTCCGGCCTAGGTAAATCCAGTAAATCGTTCGGGTCTTCTGGATTAGGTGTGGTCTAGGGGTGGCCTTACGTGGTTATAAAAGTACAACTTGTTCATGGGTGATTCCTGAGAAAACAATGAAAAAACAGCGATTTTTTGGAACCACAAGTACTAATCATTGGGATGGCCACGTCTGTAATTTCTATTCATGGAAGGTTTTACCATATGTTCTCAAGATGATATTCCCGGGAAGCTTCGAAACTTACTTTCGGTATCGTCATTAATTACCGAGATCCAGAGTTTCGGAGTTACCGCTCTTACGCAGAAAACCGCAAAAACCTCTTGTTAGCCGTTTTTGCACAGTGAAACGAATTATCTGAGTAACTGATCATAGCAAATGGCTCAGATTTTAACTGTACATTTAGTAGACATTTATCTAGCAATGCCATTTCCGGTCTTCGAAAATCTTTATCTGTTATCAAGACAGACCTGAAAAACCATGATTTTTGAGTACCAAAAATACCAATTGTGGGGAAGGCATATTCAAAATTTTTACCGTATGTTCTTAAGATGATGATCTCAGGGAACCGCGAAACGTTTATCCGTTACCGAGAACCAGAGGTTCATTGTTAACGTAATTATGTATGTAAAATGCGAGTATGCACGTAATATGCTGTCTGAGGCGTAATTGTAGTTCCAAGTGACGTTATGAACACATGGCAAGATTCCGGGGTCATCGAAAAGGTTCTGAGGTCACCAAATTATGATAAACGACAATATTTCGTAAGATTATGGTGACCGTACACGGTCAGGCTGAAGACTGCATTGCCAAAAACGGTGGGCAGCTGAAGCACATCACATACAAAAAATTTCCTTCAGACAATATCCACTAATGACATGTAGTTTTGATTATTCGTGATTAAATATAAAACTGGATGGGGTCATCACATCTTCTGTCTGATTCAGTAAAACTAGTACAACGTGAGTGAAATAGTTTAGACAATGAAGCCGATTTTGAAAGGGTCGTGACAATATCTACTTCCAGTCATCCTGATTTATCTATCTGTAACTTAAGTAACCTTTGGCGAATGACAGTATTGTTCTTTGACGAAATCCACGGCCATTTCAATGGACATTTCCGTCCAATTGAGTCTTTGAGATTTGTTAAAAAAACCACTACCGAACGAGGTAGTGCAGTGGTTAGCACACTGGACTCGTATTCCGGAGTACGACGGTTCAAACCCGCGTCCGGTCATCCTGATTTAGGTTTTCCGTGATTTCCCATAAATCACTTCAGGTAAATGTCGCGATGGTTCTTGTGAAAGGGCACGGTCGACTACCTTCCCCATCCTTGCTTAATCCGATGGGATCGATGATTTCGCATTTTGGTCCCCTCCCCCTAATTAACCAACCAATAAAAACCACCGTGCAAAATTAGTAGTAATGCCTTTAAAACAGCCAACGGTTTCTCAGAGTCATATTTATGCATCAAAATTTTTCGTTGCTGTGTGTTTCTATTTATTTATGTATTCGTTTGTATTATTTTGGGGAGAAGTTAATGCACAAATTTTCAAATCTTCAGTACTCTTAAAACCAAGAAATAGTTCGCTGCACGACCAGGGTTCTTTTATACGTCACTGTTGTAGTACACTTTTGGACGAACGAGCATTTGCTTTTCAGAATGTGCGTGTTAGTGACTTATGAATGCTACTAACGAAGTACGACAACGAAGCGCCACACATTTAAAAGAATACGGCTGGTAATGTTAATTGCTACTTAAAACGCTCACTCGAGTACAGCACCATTAGATGACATTAAATGGGTATACATGCTGCTGCAATGACTCGCTCCACATGTGTGGGAGTCAAACAGACCTTGAACTTCGTTGGGACGAATCATAACTATTTTTGTGGACTGACCGAAAGAAAAAATCTATTGCATGTCTTTAGATAAGTCTTTAGATAAGTATACTTGGGCATGTGCCTACCACGCTCTACTACATTCTCTGCCTAAATATTATTTGAAACTTATAACGAATCATCAGAATGTGAAATTAAGTTGTTAATATTGGTAGAATAGAAACTGTAAAATGCAGAGTTGACAAATTTTCCTAATAGTAAATCCCTTTAATATTCTCTGTGACCACGGGAGGCGTTTCTATACGAATGTCTGTATCTATATGAAAATAAAATGAGTGTTACATTAGTCGAGTTCAACTTTCTACTTCAACCTGTCTTTGTCTCCATGCGCAATCACATGATCCTCAAGAAAGCTCAGTGTATGACGGCTCTCAAACTTTTGTATTTAAAAGTAACCCGACAAGTAATGGGTGTGGTCTGCGTGGATCTCACAGTAGCGTATTATACTGTCCATCATCGGTTACTCCGTGCAAAATTATAGACTATGATCAAGAACGTCACCTCGTTAGACTAATCAGCACCCTCCTCGAAAGCCGCAGGTTTTTTTTTTTTTTTTTTTTTTTTTTTGTTGAATTTCAAGGACAATGCAGTCGCTGGAGAGCGCAGAAAAATGGTGTACCTCAGGGAAGCGTCTTGGCTCCACTTCTCTTCAACATTTATACCAACGACCAGCCATTGACCCAGGGCACAAGGAGATTCTTATATGCAGATGACCTAACCTTTGCTACACAGAGTTCATACTTTGAAACAGTGGAAAGAAACTTGACAACTGCACTGACAATACTGTCAAGCTACTGCAGTCGGAACCAACTTCTAAGACACAAGTGTGTGCCTTTCATTTAAGGAACAAGGGAACTAATTGTGAGGTACATATTGAATGGTCAGGCATCCAACTGCAGCATCATCACGCCCCTAAATACTTGGGAGTCACTCTCAACGGAACTCTGGCATTCGAAACTCAATGCAAGAACACCAAAATGAAAATCCCCACTCGAAACAACCTAATTCTCGAACTAGCGGGGACACAGTGGGGCTCACATCCACAAACTATGCGCTCTTCTGCGACGGCACTGTACTTCTCTATTGACGAATATGCTTCGCTGGTCTGGTACAGGTCATCACATGCAAGACAAGTAGACATTGCTCTCAACGAAACCTGCAGGTTGATCACAGGTTGCTTAAGACCTACCTCAACTGGAAAAGCGCCACCATGAGTACGCAGAGCAGTCGCTGCCAACAAAGAGAGACTGAAAATGACTGAAAGTGACTGAAAGTGGAACAGAACAGTGCACATCCACTGCACGGACACAACCACCACAGCAACGGCTGAGATCGCGAAAGAGCTTCCTGAGAACATCCGAGAAGCTCACCATTTCACCAGAGAAGGCAAGGCTGGAGTTATGGAAGAATTAGACGCATCACCTGCATGAACGGATGCCAGAAGCTGAAGAACTGCCACCTGGTGACAATGAAAGCTGGGTGGTGTGGAAATTTTTAAACAGATTACGATCAGGAGTTGAACGATCCAGAGATAACCTGAACAGATGGGGCTTCATAACAGAAGATACGCCGTGTGATTGTGGACGAGGACAAAACAACAAGCCACTTGTTTCAGTGCCCTTTGTGCCCTACACCCTGCACGAAGATTGATCTCCTGCAAGCCACTCCAATCGCCTTACCCCCTTGGAGGTTGCAAAGTACTGGGCATATATATATATATATATATATATATATATATATATATATATATATATACTCCTGGAAATGGAAATAAGAACACATTGACACCGGTGTGTCAGACCCACCATACTTGCTCCGGACACTGCGAGAGGGCTGTACAAGCAATGATCACACGCACGGCACAGCGGACACACCAGGAACCGCGGTGTTGGCCGTCGAATGGCGCTAGCTGCGCAGCATTTGTGCAGCGCCGCCGTCAGTGTCAGCCAGTTTGCCGTGGCATACGGAGCTCCATCGCAGTCTTTAACACTGGTAGCATGCCGCGACAGCGTGGACGTGAACCGTATGTGCAGTTGACGGACTTTGAGCGAGGGCGTATAATGGGCATGCGGGAGGCCGGGTGGACGTACCACCGAATTGCTCAACACGCGGGGCGTGAGGTCTCTACAGTACATCGATGTTGTCGCCAGTGGTCGGCGGAAGGTGCACGTGCCCGTCGACCTGGGACCGGACCGCAGCGATGCACGGATGCACGCCAATACCGTAGGATCCTATGCAGTGCCGTAGGGGACCGCACCGCCACTTCCCAGCAAATTAGGGACACTGTTGCTCCTGGGGTATTGGCGAGGACCATTCGCAACCGTCTCCATGAAGCTGGGCTACGGTCCCGCACACCCTTAGGCCGTCTTCCGCTCACGCCCCAACATCGTGCAGCCCGCCTCCAGTGGTGTCGCGACAGGCGTGAATGGAGGGACGAATGGAGACGTGTCGTCTTCAGCGATGAGAGTCGCTTCTGCCTTGGTGCCAATGATGGTCGTATGCGTGTTTGGCGCCGTGCAGGTGAGCGCCACAATCAGGACTGCATACGACCGAGGCACACAGGGCCAACACCCGGCATCATGGTGTGGGGAGCGATCTCCTACACTGGCCGTACACCACTGGTGATCGTCGAGGGGACACTGAATAGTGCACGGTACATCCAAACCGTCATCGAACCCATCGTTCTACCATTCCTAGACCGGCAAGGGAACTTGCTGTTCCAACAGGACAATGCACGTCCGCATGTATCCCGTGCCACCCAACGTGCTCTAGAAGGTGTAAGTCAACTACCCTGGCCAGCAAGGTCTCCGGAACTGTCCCCCATTGAGCATGTTTGGGACTGGATGAAGCGTCGTCTCACGCGGTCTGCACGTCCAGCACGAACGCTGGTCCAACTGAGGCGCCAGGTGGAAATGGCATGGCAAGCCGTTCCACAGGACTACATCCAGCATGTCTACGATCGTCTCCATGGGAGAATAGCAGCCTGCATTGCTGCGAAAGGTGGATATACACTGTACTAGTGCCGACATTGTGCATGCTCTGTTGCCTGTGTCTATGTGCCTGTGGTTCTGTCAGTGTGATCATGTGATGTATCTGACCCCAGGAATGTGTCAATAAAGTTTCCCCTTCCTGAGACAATGAATTCACGGTGTTCTTATTTCAATTTCCAGGAGTATATATATATATATATATATATATATATATATATATATATATGTGTGTGTGTGTGTGTGTGTGTGTGTGTGTGTGTGTAACTACTGTAAATTTGTATGTTTCTGATTCGAGAATAATAGTAATTAAAAGGTGGATACAGCAGCGAGAAGCTATCCACAACAATTAAGGAAATTTGAGTTAGAGGCTGAAGGTTGCAAAGAGGTATAGAACTTGTAGTTCTCGTACATTGTGCAGTGTCGCACCAGAGACAGCACTCTATTCTACTAAACAAGGTTCTGACAAAGTTAAATTGAAACTCAAGTCAAGCAGTGGTGGCGAATGTTGTGCCTAGAGGACGGTGTACCTAGGAACACACGATGTTTTTTGGTCGGTACTTCAATCTAGTGACTGATTTTATAATCCCATGAAAGAAAACGTACTGGAGACCGTCATAAGAAGTTTCGCCAATTTTGCTTTTGTTATTGTTAGACGTCAGGTTGTCTTTTGCCCAACATATGTAAATATTTCGCGTTCTGCACCTTTAAATGATGTATAGTGCATTAAAGCATACATTGTTAATTCTTCAGGTACATTATATTGTGGTCAGTAAAAGTTATTTACACATTAAGTGGACAGTTGAGTCCTAAAGTCGGTCGTGTACCATGCTGCACCTTGAAAAAGAAATTATTGTTCCACGGAAAATGTGATACTCGCAAATGAACTGAGTTAGTTTAATATTTTAACAATTTATCCTTGCGAAAATGGAAATTTGTGTTAGATTCCAGTAGCTTCCACTTAAAAATGTATGTAACCGGTGACTGGTTTTTGATAATACTTCCACTTAATTTGATTTCACTCACTGATTAGTGGTTTGTGATAGATAAACCATTGAATACAGTATTGATAACATATTCTCTTCTTGATTTGTAGAAAATTCTTGAAAACGTCTTGTTTCCTGGTGGCATTGTATACGTATTATTGTTAGGATCTTTCACAGACCCGCATACAGACTCCTGACTAACTGATTTTTTTAGAGCACACAACAGGTGATATAATATTACGTTTACTGAAACAATTCGTGACCAGAGATTCTGCAGTCATAAGTTTCGGCCAAAGACGGCTAACCAACGTCTGCCCTTGATGCAGCCGCCAGAAGGCCAATTTTATCAAGTAATGTACTCATATGCGGAGACTTCGACAATTCGTGTTCGTACCACTCGTCAAAGGAAGGGGCATCAACAGCAGGTAAGTCACAAGTCAACATATATACAGTCCAGCAGACAATTGCAGCACCGTTCTCTCCACGGATGAGGATTAACTCACAAAGTGACAGCAGAACCGTTTTTATATTTCAGTGAGCCGAACTAGTAAACAGACGAAAGTGTGTGTGTGTGTGTGTGTGTGTGTGTTCGTACAAATCTACAGAAGCGGAACCATTAATATTTATGCACGCCCTAATGTCGGTAGTGTAAGTGATGATTTCAAGTTACAAGATGGCCGCCCAGTTCTCATCTTTCGTACGAATATAATCGAGTAATTCCACAAATAAATTGATCAGAAGGAACTCGTGACCTGAATTAGCTACAACATATTTGGTAGGCGCGTTGTTTTTCTTAGTCCTCCAGTTTGTTACCTGTCGCAGTTAATGCAGCATTGAAGGAAAATTTATTGATGTTCTATGGGCCATCATAACCGCATCAAACAATGTATCATGTGCTGCATTGCTGTTCGTGGTAATCATAGTGATCATTGACGTTACTTTTACTCTACCAGACTGAAGCGTTAATTTTTTTGTACTTCAAACACGTTCTAGGGCCGAATATAGTTCTTTGGCTGGAATTCTCTTACCAATCTTCTTCGTATCGTACCATGTAGTCTACTTTTGACTGTGTTATATCACATGCAACAATCCAAGTCTGAAGTTATTTTTATGTTTGTGTTTTTTCTTAATTTTCGAAAAAAATTAAGTTTAATGCCAATTAAATTCCGGCGAAAATTTAGAGCTTAAGATGAAGAGAAATGGAATAAAAATTATCTATGCAACCTCGCGCAGCTTCAGATGAGCTTAACTGCTGCAGCAGCATCGCTGATAAAGTATGTAATACTCAATGTAAAATACTTAGTTAGCACATACGATACAAATACAGAAAATGTACGTTTCCTGTTTTTTCCTTAGGCATAATTTTACGTTTCGAAGAAGAATATAGACACCTTTATTTTGGTTATTTGTACATTTGTGCGAAAGTTCTGAGTAAATCCCTGAACATTCAAAAATTTTCTGTGGAGTGTGAATCCAAGTCCTTGAGCCTTCCTGTTAACATTCCCTAGACAATAAACACAGAAATTTCATCTAACTAACAGTGTAGGGCGTTCATGATCGTAGTCTAGGACATACATATACAAAAGAAAGTATCTATAATTACCACAAATAATTTTATTTTATTTTATTACGGGATTACCGACATTTTATCGTTTATAGCGAACGCCATTCCCTATTCCTTAACAATTCCTCCTAAAATTTACAAACTACGTGATCCGAGTAACATTACTTTAAAGCAGTGACTGTGAGTGGTTTTACGACTCCAGTGGATGGGACCGAAAACTTCAATGTAGGTCAAAGTCGCGTAGCGTAGCGAGTGCTATAAACACGGTAAGAACGCAAAAGGAATTTGTGGCGCTATTTGTGGAGGACAGTGCACGTCGGTTCCTCCACGCAACACCATCGATCACATTTCTTTAGTCCCCATTCAGTGAGCAAGTGACCGAGTTAGCATTGAATTTATGGTGCCGCGTATGTGGGTCACAAGTTTAAATGTGAAAGCAGAAGTGGTTGCTCTTCTGCCTGGGGTCGTCCTTTTATATTAACGGCGGGCACGGAAAGTGAGGTCAGCAGGGCACGACACGCTGCCACATATCCCTTGTACCTGTATTTCTTAAAACTTACTGTAGAAACTAACAAACGTTTGTGTTGATGTTGTAATTCGTCCACGCTTCCGTGTTGCAAACGGTGTATTGCCGTAAAAAAATGTTCCGATGTACCAATAGAACAAAAATGGATACTGCTCTTGTAATTGGCGGCAGGTTTTCCTTAGTAGCAGCAGCATGAGCAGCATGAGCATCATCAGAAGTAGTAGTACTAAGAATCTGAAGGTCTTATGGCATTGTTGGCTGTGATATATCACGGGGCGAGTTTAATAGCTTGTCGGGAGGTATGTTATTCCTGCGCGCAATGGTTCTTTCTTGCTGATATGTGAAATTTGTGTCGTATATGTATCTGTAGTATTGGTGAGTGTAATAACACGTGTATTGGATCATGTCATACTTGTGCGACATTACTGGTCATTAAAATTGCAAAACCACGAAGATGACGTGCTACAGACGCGAAAATTAACCGACAGGAAAAAGATGCTGTGATATGCAAATGATAGGCTTTTTAGAGCATTCACACAAGGTTGGCGCCGGTGGCGACACCTACAACGTGCTGACATGAGGAAAGTTTCTAACCGATTTCTCATACACAAACAGCAGCTGACCGGCGTTGCCTGATGAAACGTTGTTGTGATGCTTGGTGTAAGGAGGAGAAACACATACCATCACGTTTCCGACTTTGATAAAGGTCGCATTGTAGCCTATCGCGATTGCGGTTTATCGTATCGCGACATTGCTGCTCGCGTTGGTCGAGATCCAATGACTTTTAAAAGAATATGGAATCGGTGGGTTCAGGAGGGTATTACGGAACGCCGAGCTGGATCCCAACTGCCTCGTATCACTGGCAGTCAAGTTGACAGGCATCTTATCCGCATGGCTGTAACGCATCGTGCAGCATCATGATGGTCGCACCCGTGTTTGGCGACATCGCGTGAACGCACATTGGAAGCGTGAATTCGTCATCGCCATACTGGCGTATCACCCGGCGTGATGGTATGGGGTGCCATTGGTTACACGTCTCGGTCACCTCTTGTTCGCACTGACGGCACTTTGAACAGTGGACGTTATATTTCAGATGTGTTACGACCTGTCGCTCTACCCTTCATTCGATGCCAGAGAAACCGTACATTTCAGCAGGATGATGCACGACCGCATGTTGCAGGTCCTGTACGGGCCTTTATGGACACACCAATTGAAAACGTCTGGTCAATGGTGGCCGAGCCACTGCCTCGTCACAATACGCCAGTCACTACTCTTGATGAACTGTGGTATCGTGTTGAAGCTGCATAGGCGACTGTAACTGTACAGCTCTGTTTGACACAATGCCCAGGCGTATCAAGGCCGTTATTACGGCCAGAGGTGGTTGTTCGGGGTACTGATTTCTCAGGATCTATGTACCCAAATTGCGTGAAAATGTAATCACATTTCAGTTCTAGTATAATATATTTGTCCAATGAGTACCTGTTTATCATCTGCATTTCTTCTTGGTGTAGCAATTTTAATGGCCAGTGTATACGATGATGATGATGATGATGACGATGATAATGGAATGGAGAGAGAGAGAGAGAGAGAGAGAGAGAGAGAGAGAGAGATAGACAGATAGACAGAAACCCGGTGCCTGCACATACGCTACTCCTCTCGAATAGCGACAAGGTGGCTGCCGAGCTTCACGTACCCAGGGGAAGAACTGATCATCTTCAACAGTGTCACAGGCCCTCGCCTCATGAGCTACTGCGGCGAAGTTTCGAATTTAATCCAGGGCATTGGTGCAAAGACTCGCGATCAGCAACTACCACCTCCTGACCTTGCCGACCAAATGCTGGTAGTGAAAACTTCATCCCCCATCAAAATTCGAACAGGGTGACCTCTGAGTCGAACGCCACAACACAGGCGTGCGTTAACGACCGCAACTACGGAGGCGGGTGTGGTAGTCGTGATTATGAAATAAAATTAACGAGAGCTCCAAATCTTTCGCTGTGTTAACGCACAGCCGCAGATCGAACCCTTACGGGTTACATCTGTCCCTTGTCCATCGCGATGTTCCTGGCCACGAATTTTGTAGGTTCTCTGAGTAATATTTCAATAAAGTCAGTGATTCCTGTAAAGACTCTAACTATCCCACTCACGAAACTTAATTGTTTCATATCTTTCTGACACTTCAAGTAAACATAGTATTTATGTACACTGAAACGTAAGGTTTCCTGAGTTTGTCCATGTACAGTACAAGTTAGTGTTTCTGAAAGTGTTGAGTTCACATCCTTCGTACGTAAATTTTCTCAGATTCCCACCGATCTAGAAGGAGCAATGATTACAGGTTTGGACAGGGACTCTGATTAATAGACTGGCTCAAATCTACATTCGACAGCAATGATCTAGATTTTCCGCAGCTTCCTTAAATATCTTCAAGATAAGTCATACTAAATGGCTAATGTCCAGCGGAAGTGAAATTAACGTCGGATGTGCACCAAGTAAACGTGATATGACAGCTGCTATTATCAGCATACATGAAAGGGTCAGCTGTTTTCCCAGACTGTTCGCTAACAATGCTGCTCCTGTTCGAAAGTATCATCGCTGGACAATATGGACGATATTTCTACTGGATGCACTGAATGACTGCTAACTTCTAACGGAAATAAACGCAAGATAACGCCCATAAAGAGATAAAGGACCTCGTAGTATCGCGTTACTGCGTTAGCAGTAAATTTATGGGAGCTTTCGCATAGTTTAAATACTCAGAAGGTACCAGTTATGACCGAGTTTCCCGTTTTAAGCTTACTGCAGCTTAAGAGTGTTTTACAGCAGATGCGTTTTGCTTTTATTTACAGAGCATCGTCAGTGGTCGTTCTGAAATACAGTATACGTAATATTCTTCTACATTTTGGTATCTATGGATTGAAAATATTTATTTCTTTATCAGTTTGGTTTATGATCAGCTTGCAGTGTTTTCCCTCATGTTTACATGTTCTGAAGTCGAATACGTTTTCCCTGGATGTTAGTGGAGGTTGAAGTAAAAAAAAAAAATGCTGGTTGTACATTCACCTTTCGGCTTCTGTGACCCTCTTCTGCGTTTGCTGCATTTTTTTCCTTTTTTTTCACAGAAGTAGAAGCGCACTGCATTTTCACATGTTCCGCACTTATCACAGTGTTTTGTTTGTTCATTTGTTTTCGAGTGGGTTGTGAGTATTGACAACTGTATTAATACAATTTTTCCTGAAGACATATCAAACGAAACGAAAGCATGAAATCGGTGTTTGGAAAGATGAACGGATGGCTTAATTTGTTGAATGGATTTGTGAGGTGTAGTACGTAGCCCTGTGCTTGGAAAACCCGTGCAAGATAGCAGTGAAACTTTTTAGGGTGCTGCTCCTGTGTTTAAGGTTGTTGTAAAGCAGGCATTAGAAAAATTCAGCAATGCTCTGCTAGGATGGTAATAGATCGGTATAAAGTTACCAAAGTGTTAGACACCATAAGGCAACTTAATTTGTGATATCTGAAAGGAATGCGACATTGCTCTTTCGGGGCCGTGTTGACTAAATGAAGAAAAATCTTTTCCGAGGTAAACTGTGCTGTAGTAATGCTGTATGAGTTCTTTATATTGCACAGGAATAATGCGAATAAGAAGAAAAATAATTGAGAAAAAAACAGGAACCAATCCTGTTGTGTTGACAGAAGAGCCAACACCGTGTTACGAGGGGAGGCCGAAATGTACGCGTTTTAGCTCACGCAGGCTGGCGTGAGGAGGGAAGAACTATACTGACGTGCGGTCTGGAACATGACAAAGAATGAGAATTCAGAAAGCGGACGTAATTAGTTTGATACTTAACTTTAATCCATTAATGATGAATGTCGCTCTTGACGGTACATGATTCACAATATTATCTGTTCAGAATACATTCGTAGTAACTGAATGTGGCGCCTTGCTAGGTCGTAGCAATTGACGTAGCTGAAGGCTAGGCTAAACTGTCGTCTCTGCAAATGAGAGCGTATGTAGACAGTGAACCATCATTATCAAAGTCGGCTGTCTAACTGTGCGAGTGCTAGGGAGTCTCTCTATACTAGGCCTGCCGTGTGGCGGCGCTCGGTCTGCAATTACTGATAGTGGCGACACGCGGGTCCGGCGTATACTAACGGACCGCGACCGATTTAAAGGCTACCACCTAGCAAGTGTGGTGTCTGGCGGTGACACCACAAATCCCAAAATCCGTTGTTTCATTACAGTGGATCTATATTTCAACTATTAGGTAATCAACTTGCATATGATATTAGTCTAAAGTGTCCCGTAGTAAATAATATTGTTGTAGAGCTTACAGGAGTCCGTGAGTTCATGTTAGACTCCTGTAAGCTCTACACCAACATTTTTTACTACGTGATACGTTAGATAAGTGTCACCTGTTGTTATATGCACTGAAGGTGACTGCATAAGAGTTGAAATCCAGAACTTCTGTAATAAAATGATGGATTTCGCGATCGATTACTGTCCTTTTCTCCATTACCTATATTCAACGATCCCTCAGCACAACGGGACCACATGGATTCGCGTCTGATTGAGAAGAAAGATACTGAGGTGGGTACGGAGGCGTCAAGCAGTCATGTTCTCTCACTTCGTACACGATGACAATGGGACAGAGAGGCTATTATAGGTACGAAGCATCTTCCACCATGCACTATAGACTTGATTGTGGCGTATTCATGTAGACACTAATGCAGTTTGTTCCTTCGGAAAAGTAGTGGCATATTCTTGTCCCACGCTTGTCAAATCGAAGGAGGTACTTGGTATCTAACAGCGTCAACTTTTCTGATGGATCGGATTCTGAAAATATCTCATTCCTAAAATGTCTCAAGAAATCAGCCGGATAAACGCTTCCACAAGGGACATTTTGGGCAGAAATGCCTATCACATTTTTTTCCTTTGATAGTAGGGAAGAATTGACTGCTGTACAAACTGCGCCCATAAACAGGCGAATACATTTTTATAGTACCCCGTCACTAAACTTCGCGCCCCAGTCAACGAGTATTGTTCTGTGTGTAAATAATATTTTTTGTACGATCCTCATCTGTCATGTTGCTAAATACAGAAAACGTGTCAATGACGTTAACTGAGAGAAAACCGTATACTACTGTGAACAGGAGATGGTGAATCCGTTTCCCATCTAGGCGAATCAGTTATATGATTTTCCGAAAGACCACACACCACGCATTCATATAATTGATTCACCTAGATGGGCAATGGATCCACCTTCTTCAGAAGTATGCACAAATACGTCAGACCTCCAGTGGAAATATCAGAGTGGCGGACGGGAGTAAAATGGCCACGGGCTGCGGATAGGAGCGCTCGATGGCATTGAGGATTGGATGTGAGGCGTGCCGAGATAGTTCGTGCAGTTACGATAACACTGTGGCCCGGACGGTGCAAGTGGTTAACTCACGTGCCTAGTAAGCGAGAGATACCGGATTCGAATCCCAGTCCGGTACAAATTTTCACTCGTCACCGCTAATTCCGCTTAATGTCCCACTGCAGCTGACAGCAGTACTCCTCTTTAATTTACGTGTAAAGTTTCAGTTACCTAAGTATTTACGTCTTTCTTTGAAACATGCCACAAACCATTGATTTGGATCCTCTGCGGTCGTACGGTTTCCCGTAAATGATTAACCTACCTCTAGTTGATGTATTACGAGTATAAATCTCCGCAGCCTGACATGTCATATTCTCAGACTTTAGGGCCTGCCCTCGAATCTCTTCTTTGACCGGTATATTTCCAACGCTATAGTTAGTTGTCAGGTTTGATTTAGATACGGCCACACACGACATCAAGTTCAGGTGGGAGTCCATAGGATGTTACAATCGACATAACTCATTGGCTTAGTCATCGTAACGCACTGCTGTATGCAGATTTCCGAGCAATTCCAAGGGTGTAATGGTCTGAGTAGTTGTTGGAGTGTTTGCTTATTAAAGGACTCTTTAGCAGCTAAGAACCATAAGTTCTGTGTAAACTCTTACGGCGTAGGACATGCAAACAACACCGCCGTATCTACGAAATCTTTACAGCAAAATCGTTTTGTGCACATGTATAATAGTAAGTGCAATCTTAACATCAACCGAGACTATATGATAAACGTTTGTTGTACCATCGAAAGTCTTTTATGTGAAACGTGGAGAGGAGTCAGTTATCGGTTTACAAAAGAGACGTATCTACGATGATGCTATGCAGCGGCAGCCACATGCGTCTTCAACGACAACCCTGTCCTAAGTCACGTCTTATGTTTTGACTGCAACACACTTTAAACATATTTGTCGTAAGTGTTGTTCTTTTACTCATTCTGGTTTGTGTGATTCTCTTTGTAGTAATACGACCATTATATTAACTTCTCATGAGATACGTAATTTATCGACATCTTGACTGCCACTATATCAAATGCGCAACTTCTATATCGATTATACTATACTGTCAATGTCAAGACATGTTGTTGGTTGTACGTTAGCTCACAAGGGAGCCGCGTCTATTCGTCATCGCCAATTACGTTCAAATTTTATTATCTATGCAGGGCATGGCCCAAAAGAAAGCATCGGAAGTGGAAGCTCCAAATAAGCAAGCGTTTAGAAAACGTAGTATTTTTTGGCGTCGATCGGGCGAGGCATGAACCATTTTTGTTAGTGTAGGTTCCAGGCAACTCCAAAAATATTATCGTATGATTGTAGACTTTTTGGTCCCGCCTCCCCTCCAAGAGCCATTCAACAGTAGTAGTTTGTTCTCCTGCACGTAGCGTTTCATCCCATCAGATACAATATATTGAGCATTATCTCGGTTTTTTGCAGTGTAAGTCTCGGAAAAATTGAAAGTAAAAAAAAAGTTGACGCATAAGAAGGCAATCCCACGGCTCTTGGATTACCTTGCCGCCTTCTTTCCATGCCCAGAACATTGCCTGGAACCTATGCTAATATAAATAGCTCACACCTCACCTAAACCGCGCCAAAAATGCCACATTTTTCTAGACGTTTGGCCATCTGGGGCACCAACTTCTGTCATTTTCATTTCTGGCCACGCCCAGAATGTACCACGAATTTGGACGAAATCGGTGACGACTAGTAGGCGCGGTCCCCTTGGCAGTAGACCCAAAAATCCCGTCTACATATCTACATCTACACCTACATACATACTCCGCAATCCACCATACGGAGCGTGGCGGAGGGTACCTCGTACCACAACTAGCATCTTCTCTCCCTGTTCCACTCCTAAACAGAACGAGGGAAAAATTACTGCCTATATGTCTCTGTACGAGCCCTAATATATCTTATCTTTGTGGTCTTTCCGCGAAATATAAGTTGGCGGCAGTAAAATTGTACTGGTTCTCTAAATTTCCTCAGTAGCGATTGACGAAAAGAACGCCTCCTGTCCTCTAGAGACTCCCACCCGAGTTCCTGAAGCATTTCCGTAACAGTCGCGTGATGATAAAACCTACCAGTAACAAATATAGCAGCCCGCCTCTGAATTGCTTCTATTTCCTCCCTCAATCCGACCTGATAGGGATCCCAAACGCTCGAACAGTACTCAAGAATAGGTCGTATTAGTGTTTTATAAGCGGTCTCCTTTACAGATGAACCACATCTTCCCAAAATTCTACCAATGAAGCGAAGACGACTATCCGCCTTCCCCACAACTGCCATTACATGCTTGTCCCACTTCATATCGCTCTGCAATGTTGCGCCCAAATATTTAATCGACGTGACTGTGTCGAGCGCTACACTACTAATGAAGTATTCAAACATTACGGGATTCTTTTTCCTTTTCATCTGCATTAATTTACATTTATCTATATTTAGAGTTAGGTGCCATTCTTTACACCAATCACAAATCCTGTCCAAGTCATCTTCTATCCTCCTACAGTCACTCAACGACGACACCTTCCCGTACACCACAGCATCATCAGCAAACAGCCGTACATTGCTATCCACCCTATCCAAAAGATCATTTATGTAGATAGAAAACAACAGCGGACCTACCACACTTCCCTAGGGCACTCCAGATGATACCCTCACCTCCGATGAACACTCACCATCGAGGGCAACCGACTGGGTTCTATTACTCGATGGTTCAGATGGCTCAGAGCACTATGGGACTTAACTTCTGAGGTCATCAGTCCCCTAGGACTTAGAACTACTTAAACCTAACTAACCTAAGTACATCACACACATCCATGCCCGAAGCAGGATTCGAACCTGCGACCGTAGCGGTCGCGCGGTTCCAGACTGTAGCGCCTTGAACCTCTCGGCCACTCCGGCCGGCTCTATTACTTAAGAAGTCTTCGAGCCACTCACATATTTGGGAACCAATCCCATAGGCTCGTACTTTAGTTAGGAGTCTGCAGTGGGGCACCGAGTCAAACGCTTTCCGGAAGTCAAGGAATATGGCATCCGTCTGATACCCTTCAGCCATGGTTCGCAAGATATCATGTGAAAAAAGGGCGAGTTGCGTTTACACAGCCGGCAAGGAAAAAATTAAAACACCCATTGAAAGTTTCGCAGTTCATTCAAAATTTATTGTAGAAACTACGTATGTAGTATGTGGAATGACTACATCTTCAGATCAGCAGCTCAAGCGGTTGTGAGATATCAGGTATGGACTCATACTGAAAACCCATGTTGGTTCGCAGTATAGGCATCATTGGCGACAGTGCAGGGACTGACTCTGGCAAGCATTCGATTTTACAGATTTCGAATATTGTCACGGGATATGCTATTTCACACCTGCATGATCTGTTCGCGTATCTCTGTAAGAGTTGGTAGCCGAGTCCTACGCGACGCTTGTCGTTCCGTCACGTTCAGCACGTGTTTGACTTGAGACAAGTCCGACGATCGTGCGGGCCAGAAAGGCTCCTGCTCGTCTTGGGGAGCACGTTCAGTTTCACAGCAGTGTGTTGGCGAGCATTAGAGCATAACATCAGCTGCCTGTTGCTGGAACGGCGGAAGAACTGATCGCACAACACGCTGCACGTATCGAGTGCTGGACAGAGTTCC
The DNA here is from genome assembly GCF_021461395.2 of Schistocerca americana. Lineage (NCBI taxonomy): Eukaryota > Metazoa > Arthropoda > Insecta > Orthoptera > Acrididae > Schistocerca > Schistocerca americana. The sequence goes on from NC_060130.1 coordinate 254,520,250, forward strand.
CTCCACACGAATGGTGAACGAAAGTTGTAGCTTATCGTACCACAGGTAATAAGGCCTTTGGTGGAACCAGTGCACTCGGACGAGTGTACTACACGAGACAACGGTCACCAAGTCCGAAGTAAGAGTGACTTCAGGTGTGCCGCAGGGGAGTGTCATAGGACCGTTGCTATTCGCAATATATATAAATGACCTTGTGGGTGACATCTGAAGTTCACTGAGGCTTTTTGCAGATGATGCTGTGGTGTATCGAGAGGTTGTAACAATAGAAAATTGTACTGAAATGCAAGAGGATCTGCAGCGAATTGACGCATGGTGCACGGAATGGCAATTGAATCTCAATGTAGACAAGTGTAATGTGCTGCGAATACATAGAAAGAAAGATCCCTTATCATTTATCTACAAAATAGCAGGTCAGCAACTGGAAGCAGTTAATTCTTCCATAAATTATCTGGGAGTACGCATTAGGAGTGATTTAAAATGGAATGATCATGTTGATCGTCGGTAAAGCAGATGCCAGACTGAGATTCATTGGAAGAATCCTAAGGAAATGCAATTCGAAAACAAAGGAAGTAGGTTACAGTACGCTTGTTCGCCCACTGCTTGAATACTGCTCAGCAGTGTGGGATCCGTACCAGATATGTTTGATAGAAGAGATAGAGAAGGTCCAACGGAGAGCAGCGCCCTTCGTTACAGGATCATTTAGTAATCGCGAAAGCGTTACGGAGATGATAGATAAACTCCAGTGAAAAACTCTGCAGGAGAGACGCTCAGTAGCTCGCTACGGGCCTTTGTTAAAGTTTCGAGAACATACCTTCACCGAGGAGTCAAGCAGTATATTGCTCCCTCCTACGTATATCTCGCGAAGAGACCATGAAGATAAAACCAGAGAGATTAGAGCCCACACAGAAGCTTACCGACAATCCTTCTTTCCACGAACAATACGAGGCTGGAATAGAAGGGAGAACCAATAGAGAGGTACTCAGGGTACCCTCCGCCACACACCGTCAGATGGCTTGCGGAGTATGGATGTAGATGTAGATGTAGATCGTACGTATGGACGACTATCACTTGCATTAAGGCAGAATATACTTTCATCGCTGACGGCCACGGCGCGCTGTTCCGTCCTTCAGGCGATCCTTTGATGGCACCAGTACAGTCCTGAACGTCAACGCTGTGGCATGAGTGAAACGCGAGCTAGAGGTGTACGTGCCCGTAGTCTCACTGCTACACTACTGGCCATTAAAATTGCTACACCACGACGTTGACGTGCTACAGACGCAAAATTTAACCGACAGGAAGAAGATGCTGTGTTATGCACATGATTAGCTCCTCAGAGCATTCACACAAGGTTGACACCGGTGGTGACACCTACAACGTGCTGACATGAAGAAAGTTTGCAACCGATTTCTCATACACAAACAGCAGTTGACCGGCGTTGCCTTATGAAACGTTGTTGTGATGCCTCGTGTAAGAAGGAGAAATGCGTACCATCACGTTTCCGACTTTGATAAATGTCGGATTGTAGCCTATCGCGATTGCGGTTTATCGTATCGCGACATTGCTGCTCGCGTTGGTCGTGATCCAATGAGTGTTAGCAGAATATGGGATCGGTGGATTCAGGAGGGTAATACGGAACGTCGTGCTGGATCCCAACGGCCTCGCGTCACTAGCAGTAGAGATGACATACATCTTATCCGCATGACTGTAACGGATCGTGCAGCTACGTCTCGATCCCCGAGTCAACAGATGGGGACGTTTGCACGACAAAAACCATCTGCACGAACAGTTCGACGACGTTTGCAGCAGCATGGACTACCAGTTCGGAGACCATGGCTGCGGTTACCCTTGATGCTGCATCACAGACAGGAGCAGCTGCGATGGTGTACTCAACGACGAATCTGGGTGCACGAATGGCAAAACGTCATTTTTTCGGATGAATCCAGGTTCTGTTTACAGCATCTTCACGGTCGCATCCGTGTTTCGCGACATCGCGGTGAACGCACATTGGAAGTGTATTCGTCATCGCCATACTGGCGTATCACCCGGCGTGATGGTATGGGGTGCCATTGGTTACACGTCTCGGTCACCTCTTGTTCGCATTGACGGCACTTTGAACAGTGGACGTTACATTTCAGCTGTGTTACGACCCGTGGCTCTATCCTTCATTCGATCTCAGCGAAACTCTACATTTCAGCAGGATAATGCACGACTGCATGTTTCAGCTCCTGTACGGGCCTTTCTGGATACAGAAAATGTTCGGCTGCTGCCCTGGCCAGCACATTCTCCAGATCTCTCACCAATTGAAAACGTCTGGTCAATGGTGGCCGAGCAACTGGCTCGTCACAATACGCCAGTCACTACTCTTGATGAACTGTGGTATCGTGTTGAAGCTGCATGGGCAGCTGTACCTGTACACGCCATCCAAGCTCTCTTTGACTCAATGCCCAGGCGTATCGCGGCCCTTATTACGGCCAGAGGTGGTTGTTCTGGGTACGGACTTCCCAGGATCTATGCATCCAAATTGCGCGAAAATGTAATCACATGTCAGTTCTAGTATAATATATTTGTCCAATGAATACCCGTTTATCATCTGCATTTCTTCTTGGTGTAGCAATTTTAATGGGCAGTAGTGTAGTAACCGATTCAAAACAGTTCGTGTTGACACGCGTCGAACCATATTTGTTCGCGTCTGAGCTATATAGGCTCTGCAACCTGTTATAGGTACCATTACAATCTGACATTCTTGGCGGGTGTCTGTGCTCTGTGGGTGGCAAGAACCTCGTCCACGAGTGCGAGAATGCTTGCAAGTCTGCTGTTGCCAGTATCGCAGCACATCTGACATGACACATTCAATTTGTGTAACCACTTATCCGAAGCGACCATCCCGCCACTCGAAAGACATCAATTTGACCCCTCCTAAACTAGCTAAGTTGGCTATAGTAAGCATGAGTGCGTCTTTGTGGCATGTTGCCTGCTGCTCTACACGTCTGCACCTACTGAGCGTTACGACTATTAGCATACCGTTTTTGTTGGTAGACGCAGATGGCGCTCAGGTAGCAGTGCCACTACGCCATCTGCTTGCGGATAGCGTTAAAGCCATTATCAGTACATCTACCATCCCCCATGTGGTATATTTTGTCGTCTGATCAAAATCGATATCATCATTCAACGTGTTCTTATTTTTTTCCCGGTAGTGTACTTTTAAAACTCGTGCAGGGATTTTCTAAACATATCTGGTTCACAATTATAAACTATCTACAAGCAGAAACACAGTTATTCTACACATAAGATGCATCTTACAGCTTACATTTTAGTATAAACTAGTAAAGAAAATAAACTAGTAAAGAAATCATTTTATGAACACCAAACTTTTCTTTCCCCTGCTATGTGCTAAACAGACAAGTTAAGTGAAAGGATCTCGTGCACTGCGTTTTCATCACGTCGCCAACATGTTTCTGGGTGCTTCACCCCAGATATTGGACTGCAACTTCCCATGAACCGTACTCTATCTCATACACTTTCTACCGACGTAGCATTTCGGGAGCGCTGTTTTCTCTGCCGTAAAATCTAGGTCAGACACGATGAGACTTGCTGTAGCCGAACAAAATAGAAAAATCTGAGATGCCGCGCGGGGTCTTGCTAGCACACCGTTTATAACAGAGCCTCGTGAACTAGATTTATTTCGGTCAGTTTTGAAACCGATTCCTTACGTTTACACAAACGCGTTCTGTTATTTGTCGTTAGATCTCAAAAGTGCAGTTAGTTTTAAATACCATCGATAGTTTTTTAATGTAATTCAGCATTCATGTCATAGAGTCTCTCAAAGCGTACTATACCATCAAACTTTTTCAGTGATGATGTGAGATAGTGAACATACAGCTATTATCAAAGTTACCTACCTATCAAGCAACCACTGTTGATACCCTTTGCAAGCTGACGATAATTATATGATGGGGACAGAAATCAGAGAATTATTGTATATTATCCTGTCGGGCATGCAGATACGTAGGAGATACGAGCTGAAACCTTATTATACGTGTTTAATAGTCAAATAACACATGTATAAATCGGCACCAAGACACAACAACAGACTCTGATAGTGTATGTCCTATGGCACTGTGGACATAAGAGAGTAAAGGTTGTGTAAAACAAATTAACAACCTAGTGAATATAGAACGTAATGTCTTGAAAAGTATATGGATGAGGAAAAATATTTTGTGTCTTTTAAAATGTTCAAATTCGATACCAATCAGATCTTCCCTGTTTTCTGATACAGAGAGGGTAGAGCAATCATTCGATGTGCCGACCATTTACAATATAATTCTGAAGAATTATCAACATTTCTATCTCTAAGTACTTTACGTTCTACCTCTAAATCATTTTCCGTGAATATAATAGAGGGAGGTATGTTGACTGAGCGTTACGGTATCAGGAAATTACTATCCGCCACCTTACTGCCGTCATTGGAGAGATTTGTGGTGAGGTCTTACGGGACCAACCTGCTGAGGTCATCGGTCCCTAAGTATACACACTACTTAATCTAACTTAAACTAACGACAACACACACACACACACCCATGCCCGAGGGAGGACTCGAACCACCGACGGGAAGAGCCGCGCGAACCGTGACAAGACGCCTTAGGCCGTGCGGCTACCTCGCGCGACTGCCATCATTGGACGTTTACCTTACACAAATTGATTTGCGTAAGACCGCTTTTTTTTTCAAACAAATGGTAATTCCCAGAGAGGCACGTCGTTTTGTTACACGATAGGTGGTTTTCTCTTTTTTATAAGCCGATATATTGAAGGGTATGAAACTCATTTATGGAATGGTGCGTTTTTTATACCATTCGAAAGCACTTGAAAGGGCGGGTAAGGCGCCATAATGCTTGTTAATGGTAAAATTGTCTGAGAGATAAGCTAATACACTCCTGGAAATGGAAAAAAGAACACATTGACACCGGTGTGTCAGACCCACCATACTTGCTCCGGACACTGCGAGAGGGCTGTACAAGCAATGATCACACGCACGGCACAGCGGACACACCAGGAACCGCGGTGTTGGCCGTCGAATGGCGCTAGCTGCGCAGCATTTGTGCAGCGCCGCCGTCAGTGTCAGCCAGTTTGCCGTGGCATACGGAGCTCCATCGCAGTCTTTAAGACTGGTAGCATGCCGCGACAGCGTGGACGTGAACCGTATGTGCAGTTGACGGACTTTGAGCGAGGGCGTATAGTGGGCATGCGAGAGGCCGGGTGGACGTACCGCCGAATTGCTCAACACGTGGGGCGTGAGGTCTCCACAGTACATCGATGTTGTCGCCAGTGGTCGGCGGAAGGTGCACGTGCCCGTCGACCTGGGACCGGACCGCAGCGACGCACGGATGCACGCCAAGACCGTAGGATCCTACGCAGTGCCGTAGGGGACCGCACCGCCACTTCTCAGCAAATTAGGGACACTGTTGTTCCTGGGGTATCGGCGAGGACCATTCGCAACCGTCTCCATGAAGCTGGGCTACGGTCCCACACACCGTTAGGCCGTCTTCCGCTCACGCCCCAACATCGTGCAGCCCGCCTCCAGTGGTGTCGCGACAGGCGTGAATGGAGGGACGAATGGAGACGTGTCGTCTTCAGCGATGAGAGTCGCTTCTGCCTTGGTGCCAATGATGGTCGTATGCGTGTTTGGCGCCGTGCAGGTGAGCGCCACAATCAGGACTGCATACGACCGAGGCACACAGGGCCAACACCCGGAATCATGGTGTGGGGAGCGATCTCCTACAATGGCCGTACACCACTGGTGATCGTCGAGGGGACACTGAATAGTGCACGGTACATCCAAACCGTCATCGAACCCATCGTTCTACCATTCCTAGACCGGCAAGGGAACTTGCTGTTCCAACAGGACAATGCACGTCCGCATGTATCCCGTGCCACCCAACGTGCTCCAGAAGGTGTAAGTCAACTACCCTGGCCAGCAAGATCTCCGGATCTGTCCCCCATCGAGCATGTTTGGGACTGGATGAAGCGTCGTCTCACGCGGTCTGCACGTCCAGCACGAACGCTGGTCCAACTGAGGCGCCAGGTGGAAATGGCATGGCAAGCCGTTCCACAGGACTACATCCAGCATCTCTACGATCGTCTCCATGGGAGAATAGCAGCCTGCATTGCTGCGAAAGGTGGATATACACTGTACTAGTGCCGACATTGTGCATGCTCTGTTGCCTGTGTCTATGTGCCTGTGGTTCTGTCAGTGTGATCATGTGATGTATCTGACCCCAGGAATGTGTCAATAAAGTTTCCCCTTCCTGGGACAATGAATTCACGGTGTTCTTATTTCAATTTCCAGGAGTGTATTTAGAGGGAAGATTGCTGGAATCCGATGTTTCCTGTGAATACCACCAACGAAAATATTCTTGTTCGTTAGATCTGACGAATTACTGAAGCTAAATGGTCAACCAGATTCTCCGATTTCACTCTTCCTGATTTCGTTCTATGGGGAGAACTCGAAGATGGAGTCTACCGCAAGACCCACTTACCCAGACCAAATCCAGACGAACTCCCATAACTTGTTGTACTATCTATTCACACCATCTCGACTATCTATCTTTCAAACGATGATTACATATCTGCGTTGCAGCCGATGGGATACAGTTTTAGGATATGTTGAAGTGACGCATAAAAGTGGTTCGTGAAGAAATGTATTTGAAGAATAGAGAATAAAATATGTTGACTGACTAGTGTATTCCATTTAATTAAACGTTTCAGCAGTACCTCTACTCATAGTTGTCAGATAATATTTTCTCCTACGCAGAGTCGAACACGATGTTGCTTTCCTGAATGAAGAGAGTGCCATTTCCCTTGGGGAATGCACAGGTAACGTTCTGGAAACGAGCTAAAAGCATGGTGCAAGGTTAAATGGACTATTATATTACAGAAATGTAAAACAATTAAACTGGTAGCCAAGATCGCAGGAATTCTTTTTATTCCATGGTTACCGGTTTCGGCGAAAGTAAAGCCACCATTATCGGATCTTAGGACGCATACAGGTTACAACATCAAAAAAATGGTTCAAATGGCTCTGAGCACTATGGGACTCAACTGCTAAGGTCATTAGTCCCCTAGAACTTAGAACTAGTTAAACCTAACTAACATAAGGACATCACAAACATCCATGCCCGAGGCAGGATTCGAACCTGCGACCGTAGCGGTCTTGCGGTTCCAGACTGCATCGCCTTTAACCGCACGGCCACTTCGGCCGGCTACAACATCAAGGCAAACAATGGTGATATTAATAGTTGCCTATAACACGCAGGCCTTACAAAACTGTCGTAAGTAGCACAAGGTAGAGAAATGATGTGCACTAGTATTCATCGATCAAATAGTTCCTTAATAACACAAGCAGTCACGTACCGTTGGTGTGGGAGTAGTATTGTGTCCCACTGAGGTAAATGAACTTTGGCAGATTACAGTAAAACTTTTATCGCTGTCATCAGTTCAGTAGCACGCATTGTATTAGCTGATTATTGGAATGCATTCCACGAATAATGATAAAACATGGGACAGAGAACATATTAGTTTCTTGACTACCATCGAACAAACACCGTTTCTTTCGCACAGTCAGGATTACAATCCCATTCTATGTTTGTTCCATCAGTAACACCTCAGCTAAAACTGTTTGTGAAAATCTATTTCTCCATTTAGTAGACAGGCTGTTATTATTTCATATAGTGTTCCTGTATACTTACCTCAACCCCTTTTACATGCTTTTAGGTAACACACTTCAACTGGTCAGAACTAGTTCATCGTCGGCTTTATTTAAATAGCTTGCCCTTATTTCAGTATGGGAAGTAATATAATAAACATCATCTTTTACCAATCATTAGAAATCTACTCTGCTACCCAAATTTTGTTCTAATCAATTCTGTGAGTAGTTCCATGATGCAGAATTACATATCAGTGTTGAAACTGCGATGGATCTATACACTTCACTTGTATTTCCTTGCATGTTCTGCCTTTTAGTTATTTTTCATTAATGACTATACAATTTTTGTTGTTTATACCGTATCATAAATACTTGAAGCTTATCTAGATTTCAATGAATATTTTTCTCCGAATTCCATTACTTTGGAAGTCTGGGCATATACACGGTGGTCAGAAACAGTCTGAAAAGCTTATAATGGTATTACATTGTAGATTGTGCTGAGAAATAATTGTACAGAAAAAATCTATACGTTTTACCGTTTCCGAATTAATTACCATTGAAGTTAGCCAATGAGGCCGTTGCTCGCGCAAATTCAAGCAGCCCGCCAAATACAACTAGTGTCAGTTGTTCTCATAGCGTAAATGATAACGCCGGAGACTGCTCAGCCTTTGGCTGGGTTTTGATCCTTACTACCGCTCCATGTTCAACTTTTGCATCGCCCTGTCGTTCGGTTTTAGGAAACCAAACGAAGAACACGTTTGGCGACACCGTCTCTGGCGGGACATTAGAAATTGCGCACGCAACGTTCTGATTGGTTAACTTCAGTGCTGATTAACTCGGAAACGGCGCAACATATTGAATATTTTCCTTAACAGTTGTTTTTGAGCTCAACCTACCCTGAAACACACTTGCAAGCCTTTCAGACTGTTTCTGCTGACCCTGTACATTTAGTTCTTAACTGACGGGCACCGGCTGGTCCCGGCGGAGGTTCGAGTCCTCCCTCGGGCATGGGTGTGTGGGTTTGTCCTTAGGATAATTTAGGTTAAGTAGTGTGTAAGCTTAGCGACTGATGACCTTAGCAGTTAAGTCCCATAAGATTTCATACACATTTGAACATTTGACTGGCACTGTATGCCTCTTTGTAAATTGCCTCCTGTTTCATACAGACTAATTGGTCTCCAGAAAGTGAAATATTAGTCACATTACATGATAATGTTATGTATAAAAATATTAGTCATATAATCAGTGGGTAGTGAGTGACGGACTGATATGATTCACTCTTAATTTTGATCTATCAAACAGAGGTCCGTGGATAACTTTTGAAACATTCTCGATCAAGTTCAAAGCTGCTGCTATATGTACAGGTTCTTCTGCGAGTACGTTAACAAGGCAGAAATAAACACAGCTTAGTTTGGGAAGCGAAAAAAATCTTTAAAAACATAAGCTGTGGTACTGTTTTAAAGGAAACAAATAGTCGCTACTGAGTCGCCAGATGCCATGCGTTCCTTGCGTCGAGGCACTCAATCGATTATCCACAACTACTACTGGCGCTTTGTCGGTACATTTCGCTTTAACTCTACATGCAAAGTCAAGTTTAAAAGTCCTAGAGCGGGTACAGTACTACGTTTTTAAGAGAAAAAATATATTTAATATTCGATACAGACTCCTTTTATATAAATGTAGCCGGCCGGTGTGGCCGTGCGCTTCTAGGCGCTTCAGTCTGGAACCGCGTGACCGCTAAGGTCGCAGGTTCGAATCCTGCATCGGGCATGGACGTGTGTGATGTCCTTAGGTTAGTTAGGTTTAAGTAGTTCTAAGTTCTAGGGGACTGATGACCACAGATGTTAAGTCCCATAGTGCTCAGAGCCATTTGAACCATTTTTATATAAATGTAAATTGTTAAGTATTTCTTTCTATGAATAACTTTCCACCTGAAATGTATCTCAAGAAGGTCTGAAAAATATCCATTTACCACTTCCGCAACTTTTTCACTGGACTCAAAATATTTTCTTCTCACATACTTCTTTAGATATGAGAATAGTTGTAAATCAGGATGCGGTAAAACTGGTGAATAGGTTGGGCATTTCTAAAATTCATATTTCAAATCCCTATTTTCTCATTGCCAAAGCATCTTTCTGGGCACGTGCATTTCTACAGGAAAGATTTTATTCGTTGTATTCCAACTTACGCCTCTTCTAATACTTCTAATAATTTGACGTAGAACACTTACCGAGTTTTCACCAGCTATAGTTTTAGCCATTCCGAGGTATTCGGTAAAAATATTTTTGTATCCAATGAAACACTGTATGCACCGGGTGATCAAAAAGTCAGTATAAAATAGAAAACTCAATAAACCACGGAATAATGTAGATAGAGAAGTAAAAATTGACACACATGCTTGGAATGACATCTGGTTTTATTAGAACCGAAAAAAACAAAGTATGCTAGACGCGTGAAAGATCTCTTGCGCGCGTCGTTTGGTGATGATCGTGTGCTCGGCCGCCACTTTCGTCATGCTTGGCCTCCCAGGTCCCCAGACCTCAGTCCGTGCGATTATTGGCTTTGGGGTTACCTGAAGTCGCAAATGTATCGTGATCGACCGACATCTCTAGGGATGCTGAAAGACAACATCCGACGCCACTGCCTCACCATAACACCGGACATGCTTTACAGCGCTGTTCACAACATTATTCCTCGATTACAGCTATTGTTGAGGAATGATGGTAGACATATTGAGCATTTCCTGTAAAGAACATCATCTTTGCTTTGTCTTACTTTGTTATGCTAATTATTGCTATTCTGATCAGATGAAGCGCCATCTATCGGACATTTTTTGAGCGTTTGTATTTGTTTTGGTTATAATAAAACCCCATGTCATTCCAAGCATGTGTGTCAATTTGTACCTCTCTATCAACATTATTCCGTGGTTTATTAAGTTTTCAAATTTATGCTGACTTTTAATCACCCGGTATATAACATTTCTGGCAGCTGAAATCGAATTCCCGTTTTCTTAATGCAGTGACACTGTTTTTATTGCTGTTTCGTTTCTGACACGAAGTGGTTGAACCATATCTCATTGGCATTTCTTTTGTTCATAATTCAACGAAAGTGAAAAAAAGTATCGTACTATTCATACTAGTACGCTTATGGCGCCAGATGTTATGTATACATTTCTTCCCTTATCACCCAATACAGTATGTGCCCTTACTCAACGTTTTCATCTGAGTATATAGTTTTGGGACATTGCTTGCGTGTGTCAGCTTCAAGAAAACTATGGCTACGTTTCATTTACGATGCTCATTTCTTAACTGTTGAAAATGAAGTAACAGACTTCTTCACGAACTATGGTTAAATTTCCGTTGAAGAAAAACAGTTCAAAACCAAGAATTTAATGACGACTGAGTATCCATCAGAGTGATTACATTGCACGTCTACTTTAAAAAGCCGAACAAAAATAAAACTATTCTGCAAAACAGGTTACTCTTTTACTTTAAGTTCTCATGCAGCTTGTACTAAAACAGTAAAAAGATAAGTCCATGACATCCACGCAATCTCAGTGCCTGATCAAGAATTTTTTACGTTGTCCCAAACACAGTTACCTGCATTTCCCGTTTCCTTCATTAGTTATTAATATTTAGGTAACGTAACCGTAATGATAGCGTCGTAAGCTCCAAAGAAAAGCAGCACTCATCCCTAGCGAAACGACGCGATGATAATGAAGTTCGGTTCTTATTCGATTAGAGCGGGATCCCACTTCCAGAGCAGGGATCGTTAATTAGATTTTTCATTTTAGTCCTGCATAACCACAAATGGACGCTGTTACGCCTCATTAGCGTAGGCCGATTACCGCATTGAATTTCTTCTCATCCAATTAGATTCTCGTCTCTAAATGAGCGTGGTATCGACAGGGTACCTAGCGCTGTCACCCAGGCGTATATGAATCTCACTCCATTTTGTCACTTTACGTGCAAAATTGCAGTTAACTCTGCCTTTGGCGTTGATGTGATTATTGGACATAGTTGCCTGAACTCGGTGGTGTAAACACCTCACGTCCGGAGCTGACTTGCCTCTTATGTAGTGATGCTATCTTTCGTTTTAAAATTGTACTGTGACATTTATAGACACACACTGAACCGCAAGTTGGCTGTCATTGTTATAATATTGTGTTCCTGTATAGAATATCGGGTATTACCGGCAATAAACAACGGCAAAATACTGGTGCCTGTGTAACAAGGGTTGTGCATTTACTGTCTGAATCTAGATAGGTTATCTAGTGTCAACAACACACAGAGTTCTGTGGTCATAGGGCGATGAGTCTAGTTTCCTCTGTACTACAGGTGACGTGTAGCTTGTAGAATGTACATCGCTCTCTTCCGCATGTGAGTGTGTTGGATTCTCTGTCATGTTAGTAGGATTCACACAGTCTTTTTATTTGTATTTCGCGAGTCCAACGATCACACTGAACAGTAAGGTGAATAATAAAACTCCAGTGGCCTATCCCAAGGTCTCAAGCTCTGAGTTTTTCATATGGCTTGCATAACTTATCTTGTCAGAATCAATTCCTTCTATCGTATCGCACAACACAGTTTCTATAGAATGCAAGATGCCCCCTCCCCCCCTCCAATGCACCTACTCTGGGCACATGGGACATAGCGACTTTCCTCTTCTATATACCGGGTGATCAAAAAGTCAGTATAAATTTGAAAACTGAATAAATCATGGAATAATGTAGATAGAGAGGTACAAGTTGACACACATGCTTGGAATGACATAGGGTTTTATTAGAACCAAAAACCACAAACATTCAAAAAATGTCTGACAGATGGCGCTTCATCTGATCAGAATAGCAATAATTAGCATAACAAAGTAAGACAAAGCAAAGATGATGTTCTTCACAGGAAATGCTCAATATGTCCACCATCATTCCTCAACAATAGCTGTAGTCGAGGAATAATGTTGTGAAAAGCAGTGTATAGCATGTCCGGAGTTAAGGTGAGGCATTGGCGTTGGATGTTGTCTTTCAGCATCCCTAGAGATGTTGGTCGATCACGATACACGTGCGACTTCAGGTAACGCCAAAGTGAATAATCGCACGGACTGAGATCTGGGGATCTGGGAGGCCAAACATGACGAAAGTTAAGGCTGAGCACACGACCATCACCAAACGAAGTGCGCAAGAGATCTTTCACGCGTCTAGCAATATGGGGTGTTCTTTTTTTTTTTGTTCTAATAAAACCTTATGTCATTCCAAGCACGTGTGTCAATTTTTACATCTCTATCTACATTATTCCGTGGTTTATTAAGTTTTCAAATTTATACTTACTTTTTGATCACCCAGTATGCTCAGGGATGGCTTCAAGCGCTGAAAATTTTTATGACACTCCAGTCCTTCCAAGTTAACTTGTCATAAGTCAGCTAAAGAAGGCTCCCAAGGCTGCCGACAATAACAGGTCTCGCTCACTGTAATAAAAGGAAAAGAGAAAAAGAAGAAATAAGCAGTGCTGCCGTTGGCAGTAGTAGATATCATTTGCATTTTTCATGCAGTATCAAAGAACTGATTATACTGACTATTGAGATGCACATATTACATTATCAAAATAGGTTGCGTGACGTTTTAGTCACAAACGGCCACACAACATTACTAGCACTACTACTATTTGCTCGGTCTAAATTCACATGCTAACACTTCGATTTGATGCACCCAGTTCCAAACAGCGCTGAAGTATTTCAGTATTCCTGAAGAAAGGAAGGACGGAAGGAATATTAGGGTTTAACGCTTCATCAACAAAGAGATAATGAGAAATGAAGCACAGTCTCGTATTAGACGAAGTATGGACAAGGTAAACGGCCATATTTTTGTGATTTGAACCACACTGTCGCTTGTCTTTAGTGAAACCACGGAAAACGTACATGTGGATGGCCGGACGAGGATTTGAACCATGAATGAGCATCTAGTGCGCTAAACATTGCGCCACATCCCTGAATAAGCTCCTGAAGACATTTGGTACAGTTCTGAAGCCTTACGTTGTTTACGGTATACTAATACTGGCGTATGACTCATGACTTCTCTCACGTACATGTATGTCACATATATTGCACATATATATTGCATATTGTATCTATATCTCGTTCTCTGCTATCTTACATCATATGGCTCTAGACAGTATGTTCTTTATTATGTGTGGTATTCAGCCGTGTGGCATTATCTTGCGTCCCAAAACACGTTTACAAAATTATTGGCTGGCTTCAGTGTTCATTCTTGTTACCTAGTTGGCACATTCAACACCATAGATAAAAGAAAAATTGCACTTCATACGCTTAAAACTATTCCAAAGCGAATAAATACAGGAAAGAAAATCCAATAGGTCGTTTTAGAATATTTTTCCTATCACCACTTTCCCCTACCCATCCCCATCACTAGGGGTATTAGAAGAATCTTGTTCTCACAGATTTTTTACGCAAAAGTGAGTCACGTACATGCCAAATTTTGTTGAAATTGCTCCGGCATCCATTACTTACGCTTTTACTTCACCCCTTTTCAACGCCATCTTCAGCTAAAGTTGTGCTAGAGGGTGTCGCTGTCACAGTATTTTTTTTCGAGGTTCCATGTGATACGTGTGCCCAGCTTGGTAGAAAATGCTTCAGTCGTTACAGAGATGGGCCCATATGTCACTGGCCGGCCGGCGTGGCCGAGCAGTTCTAGGCCCTACAGTCTGGAACCGCGCGACCGCTACAGGCACAGGTTCGAGTCCTGCCTCGGGCATGGATGTGTGTGATGTCCTTAGGTTATTTAGGTTTAAGTAGTTCTAAGTTCTAGGGGACTGATGACCACTGCAGTTAAGTCCCATACTGCTCAGAACCATTTGATATGTCACTGTTTTTGAGCCCACCCCTCTCCCCATACTACGCGCACACACACACACACACACACACACACACACACACACACACACACACCTAGCTGCGAAACTTCTCCAGGACTGTCACCACTGAGCCTAGCGACCAAAAAAACTGTGGATTGGATACTAATACTGGTCGTTATAATATATGCAGCACGAAGGAATAATGCAAATGGGACGAATGTCCGTGGGTTTGATGTACATGTACGGACAAAAAGATGATTACAGTCTCAGAGAAACTGGATGACTTATGCAAGAGAAAGAGATCCACAAACTGAGCAAGTCAATAATGCGTTGGTCCATTTCTGGTCCTTGCGGAAGCAGCTATACGGCTTGTCAATGATGGATAGCGTTGCTGGATGTCTTCCTGAGGCATATCGTCCCAAATTCTGTCCAATTGGCGCGTTAAGTCGTCAAAATCCCGAGATGGTCAGAGGGACTTGCGATTAATGCTCCAAACGTTCTCAATTGGGAAAAGGTCCGCCAACCTAGCTGGCCAAGGTAGGATATGGCAATCTCGAAGACAACCAGTAGAAACTCTCACCGTGTTTGGGTGGGCTCTGTCTTGGTAAAATATAAGCGAAGAATGGCTTGCCACGAAGGGCAACAAAACAGGGCACAGAATATGGTCAACGTATCCCTGTGCTGTATGGGTGCAGCAAATGACAACCACAGGCGTCCTGCTATGAAAAGAAATGGCACCTCAGATCATTAATCGTGGTTTTCAGCAGGCGTAAGACATTTTGGTATCCTACTGCTATTCAGGGCGTCTCCAGACACGACTTCACTGGTCATCGGGGCTCAATTCGAAGCGGGAATCATCACTGGAGATAATTCTACTCCAGTCAATGAGGTTCCAGGCCGAAGACGTGTCTGGAGACGCCCTGCACAATGGTGGGGTACCAACCTGTCTCTCGCCAGCCATATGGCCCGACAACCAGGAGTGCCATTTCATTTCATAGCAGGATCCATTCAGTCGTCATTGGCAACACCCTTACAGCACATTTGTACGTCGACTATATTATACGCCCCACTCCTTTGCCCTTCATGGCAAGCCATCTTCGGCTTACATTTCACAGATATAATACCCTTCCGCACACGTCGAGAGTTTCTACTGCTTGTCTTCGTGCTTGGTAAACCCTACCTTGGCCAGGAAGGTCACCGGATATCTCCCAAATTGACAACGTTTGAAACATTATGGGCAGGGCTCTGCAACTAACTAGGGATTCTGACGATCTAATGCGCCATAATATGGCACAATATCCCTCAGGGGAACATCCAACAACTATCAGTCAAAGCCGTGCCGAATAACTGCTTACATGAGGGCAAGCGGTGGACCAGCGCGTTACTGACTTCCTCGGTTTGTGAAGCTCTTACTCTTGAATAAGTCATCCAATTTTTTCTGAAATTGTAACCATTTGTTTGTCGGTATATGTAGATCACATCTACCGATTTCTATCTCATTTGGGTAATTCCTCCATGGTGTAGCTTTTTTTTTCCTTAGAGTGTATTTTTACATGTCAAGGCTGCTCATCTCCACGCATACCTGTAGGGGCGGTAGGTGGAATATAAGGGGTGTCCCCAAATTCTCGTCGCAAACTTCTAGGACCTATAGAGGGGAGTGCATACATAATATTCTGAACATCACCACGACGGTTTCAGTTTAGGTATGATACGCGTCCATGTCTGCTGAGGAAAAGAGAAAAGTCAGAGTTGCTTGTTCTGGTGCGCAGTAGGGTAGACAGAATGATGTGTGTTACGTCAGACGGTGACCTGATGTCACTTATCGTCTCCCTTGCTACAATATCCCTGTAGACACAAAGGAAGATATGCTGACACGAGTTCTGGCCGCCGCACCAGAAACTGAAGAGACACCAGCTGGGGTGGAGAGTGTACACCAGAATATGCTTCGTAGGTACAAGGTCTCTAATAACGTGGTGGTCGCCACATAGAGCATCTGTTGTAATACATCGGTACTGTCTGTACGTACAGTACGCCGGGTTCTTTTTTCTTTCGGAATAATGTAAAAAAATAATGTTTAAGTGTTAATACAAAAGTCCGCAGCTCGTGGTCGTGTGGTAGCGTTCTCGCTTCCCGCGCCCGGGTTCCCGGGATCGATTCCCGGCGGGGTCAGGAATTTTCTCTGCCTCGTGATGACTGGGTGTTGTGCGCTGTCCTTAGGTTAGTTAGGTTTAAGTAGTTCTATGTCTAGGGGACTGATGACCTCAGATTTTTAAGTCCCATAGTGCTTAGAGCCGTTTGAACCTTTTTTTTTTTTTGGTGTGTGTGTGTGTGTGTGTGTGTGTGTGTGTGTGTGTAACCGTCACCCCCGCCTCCGTGGAGGATATGTGGCTCTTACTCACTCGGTGCTTCTTTCGAGACAGTAAATGATGTGTGTACCTAGTTTGGTTGTAATAAATTCATTAGTCTACGAGATGTGGCCGTATGCGAAACTAACTGTATGTATAACGCAGTGAGTTGGTCGCCAGATTACTAGACAACTTAATGGAGCCGGCCGAAGTGGCCGTGCGGTTCTAGGCGCTGCAGTCTGGAACCGCGAGACCGCTATGGTCGGAGGTTCGAATCCTGCCTCGGGCATGGATGTGTGTGATGTCCTTAGGTTAGTTAGGTTTAACTAGTTCTAAGTTCTAGGGGACTAATGACCTCAGAAGTTGAGTCCCATAGTGCTGAGAGCCATTTGAACCAGTTTGATTGTGAGACTTTCTGGATGATCAGGTCCACCCCGTGGTACAATGTTTGGTCCATTTTGGTGATACTATGTTACAAGACAGCAGAGCACCTGTTCACACAGCTCGCATCTAGCAGGACTGGTTTTGTGAACACAAGGATTAACTGTCGCATCTCTGCTGGCCAGCACAGTCACCAGACCTCAATATTATTGAGCCCTTGTGGTCCACTTTGGAGAGAAGGGTGCCCGATCACTGTCCACCTCCATCACTGTTACTGGAATTTGTCCCTACTTTGCAGGAAAAATGATATAATATTCCCTTGAAAGCCATACAGGAATTTTATTTCTCTATTCCAAGATGACTGGACTCTGTCTTATATGCCAACGGATTTTCTACATCGTATTAAGCATGATGATCTGTTCTGTTTTATGAGTTTTCGTATTTTTGTCCACTCCCTCTATGTTTAACATGATTTATATATACCGTTTGGATTTACCATTTGATTAGCATTAGTGTCTCACTGCATGCATTAAAAGTACACAAACTATATGACATTGCAACAATTTTCTAAAATGACGGCTGTGGTCGAGCGGTTCTAGGCGCTTCAGTCCGGCACCGCGCGGCTGCTACGGTCGCAGGTTCGAATCCTGCCTCGGGCAAGGATGTGTGTGATGTCTTTAGGTTAGTTAGGTTTAGGCAGTTCTAAGTCTAGGGGACTGATGACCTCAGATGTAAGTCTCATAGTGCTTAGAGCCACTTGAACCATATTCTAAAATGACTGGGAGTTCTCCTGAAGATCCATACACAACAGTTGCGCACGAGTGAGTGCCTTCCATCTGACGGAGTATTTAGCTGTTGAATAGTAATACCTCCGAGTTTATATGTGAAAACTCTTAAAGCTTTTTAAATAAAACAAACGTTATTAACTGTCTACGTATTTATTCCTCATGTCCACATATTTCTCTCGCAACAGTGTCACCCTAGCGGCAAACAAATTTCTCCCAACAACAGACCAACTTGTTGATAATCGTCACTGTAGGATGTTTGACTTTGTTGACGGAGCTACAAATTCACCTTTCCTAGTACCGATTCGTCACTATCAAAGTGAAGTCGTCGAAGGTGTTAGGTTTTGGAAACAGGTGAAAATCGAATAGGACGATGTCGGACTGTATCGAGGGTGATTGGAGACGCAAAGCGTCGGACTGTTTCAGATGTCGCAGCCCTGATGTGTGGTCTGGCATTGGCATGCTAAAGGAGACGGCACTCCATGTGTGGGCGAACTCTTAGAATCCGTGCTTTCAGTTTTCTGACCAGTTACGTTACACGCGTCATGTTACACGCTAGAATCGGAACCCTCTAGCGTCAGAGAGTTGCAACTTCTGTCAGCAAAACCTGTATGTCGTCCGAGTAATATGCATTCTATGTGATACCTGATCCGATATTGAGAACAGAATAAAAATTTCGGAAGCATTACTTTTCAACACGGCCTCCTATGTCTTTTTCTCATGTGTCTTCAAAAAGCCACTGAAAATGCTTCGTGCGGCATTAGGAGGAGCATCTCAGTTTTTACAGAGTGGAGAAAAATAAGCTGATCATAAAGCCAGAGCAGGGTAGGGTATGTCTAATCGAGCAAAACTGTGCAGATAACCATTGATCGGAAAAACACTGTTGTGGAGAACCGGCCATGAAACCACAGTCACTCAGTGACGAGCACGCGGAAGGGAGTACATTTAAACTGCGAGGGTCGTTCAATACGTAATGCCTCACATGTCTTTTCTCAGAACATATTTATTGTTAAGAGTCAGAATTTGGTGACAATATACATCAATATGTCTTGTCCATGTCCTATTTTTCTACGTAGTCTCCATCACGGCCGGTCGAAGTGGCCGAGCGGTTCTAGGCGCTACAGTCTGGAGCCGTGCGGCCGCTACGGTCACCGGTTCGAATCCTGCCTCGGGCATGGATGTGTGTCATGTCCTTAGGTTAGTTAGGTTTAAGTAGTTCTAAGTAGTTCTAAGTTCTAGGGGACTGATGACCTTAGATGTTAAGTCCCATAGTGCTCAGAGCCATTTGAACCATTTCTCCATCACGTTCTATGGCTGTACGCCAATGTTGTGGAAGAGCCCTGCTGGTAAAAGCTCTTGTTCTGTAGGCGTAGCCATGTTTTCACTGCATGACTGACACTCTCGTTATCTTCAGAGTTCCCCATAGTGAATCTTTAAGCGGCCCAACGAGATGGAAGTCCGAGGGTGCCAGGCCTGGACTGTACGGTGAATGAGGCAATGCTGTCCAACCTAGTTTGGCGACGTGTTCCCAGGTCCTCAGACGTGTGTGTGGGCGTGCATTATCGTGTTGGAGGAAGAGTTCTACTGGATTACTGTCCGTTCGAAAACGTCGGAAACGGTTCTTGAGTTAATTCACAGTCTTCACGTATGCCTCTGAATTGATGGTTAACCCTCTTGACACCACATCCACGAGAATGACGCCATCACATTCCCAGAAGACTGTCATCATGACTTTTCTGGCAGAGGGGTTGTCTTGAATTTCTTCTTTTCTGGTGAATGAGGATGATGCCACTCCATGGACTGCCTATTTGTTTCCGGCGCAAAGAAGTGCACCGAGCTTTCGTCCCCCGTAACAATCCGTAGCAGAAGGGCCTCTCCGTCGGTCTCAAAACGCTCCAACAATTCAGATGAAATGGCCTTTCTTTGAATCTTGTGGTCCGCTGTGAGCATTCGTGGAGCCCATCGTGAGCATCTCTTTGAATATCCGAGAGTCTCGATCATTGCAGACGCACTTCCAATTGTGGAGCCAATTGTCGAATTGTGATACGCCGGTCGGCACGAATAATGGCATCCGCACGATTCAGCATGTCTGGAACAGAGGCTGCGACAGGACGTCCCGAGCGTGGCTGATCGTGTAGCTCTATTTCTGCAGTTCCTGAGCCTGTACTTTTCATTACCTATCTCACAACTGTACTCCTATCACTGCAGCATCGCCATACACTGCACACAAACGTTTATGGATGTTCACCACGGTTTCTTTTTCTGCACACAAGAATTCAATAACAGCACGCCGCTTGTAACGTGAGTCGTATATAGACGCCATTTTGACGCTGTACTACGGCTCTGCCATCTGCCAGAACGGGTCGAAACTTCCCAGGTGCACAGAACAAGCATCAAATGTGAAGCACCAACAAGGACTTTTGTCTATGTATATTAATAGCTTTTTTTTTAAAGAAAAAAGGTGGGGCTTTACTTATTGATCGACCCTCGTAACTTCCATCAGCTAATGCATGGTACACTAAAGAGTGCCGTTACTAATTAAATTACCTGATGACTGGCCTATGAAATCAAAAAAAAATTTTAATGCCCACCCACGCCTAGTTACGATAGAAGCGAATTTTCTGTGACGTTGTCTGGACAGAGCTTGATTATTAAATCAACTACGCTAAACGTATCGTTGTGCACAACCATCACAACATAACACAGTATCTGCTTAGTCTAAATAAACAGCACAGCGAGAAGCACCCAAACAACTCCGCTTACAGGACAGACTGCTGCGCGCTCTACGTTGATTGGCAGTCGTTTTACGGTCACAGCTAAATAAGAGTGCGTTTCTGACTTACGGGTATTTGGAAAATTTTACTTGATCCGCCGTCCCCTACCCTGAACTGACATAATTATCGAGTTGCTTTTCTTCATCCTGTGTATGTAGTGGCCCAGCCTGTTAGAATGAATATGTGACAAATGTCCACGACTGCGCAGGCATATATGTTCGATCGATCAATTATGAAGATTTCAGTAACTTTGCATGTGCCCAGATCCATTGTTCGAGGTGGCATATGCCATGGTATAGGAACGACAGAAAAGTACTTAACTTGTAACCATCCCGGTACTTCTAAGAAACGCTTACTTACTAGCAAGTCATCACACATTCCTGTCGGTTGTTGAGGTGCTGCTCAGGCACGAAACTCAAGAATGATTCAACGCAATGCGATATGATCAGTTTTCATTGTGGCCAGAAGCCACCGATAGCTAGGAAGGATGAGGAACAGCGGTTAGATTGGAGCAAACAGTAGCATCATTGATCCGTGAGCATAAGTGGATGTTGGTTGTGTTTTGCCTATAGTGGAACTTAATGGAGATTGTGCAGTGATTTGGAACAGCTTTATATTTTAAAAGGAAACGATTTGGTTTCCTCGATGGCAGCAAGAATGTGAGTGTTCATGTTATCTTGCTAAAAAATCAAATATTTCCGACACTGTGGCAGCTGTTTGGATTCAGATTCTTCTACTAAGTTGATAATGCTACAGTTGACAAAACAAAATCATTGTACCGAGGTATAAAAACATTGGGTGGATTTTTTAAATTATCTCTTGGCTATGTAGACAATTGGCCAGCTCAACTTTTTATAGTGGCAAAATAACATTTAATCAACTGCTCCAGTTACCTCTATCTCTCTCTCCCCGTTGACGCTAGTGATGTTTGGGGACGGTGTTCACACTGCTGTTGTGAAGAATTTTGTTTTAGAGATGTTGCTGAAGTGGTCCGTTTGCATCTTCCCGCAACTGGTGTTGGGCATACGACACACCGTTAGACACTATAGAAGAGTTGGCTGCCCATCTGGATGAAGTTGTAGCCATTATTCGTGAAACGGCTGGTTATTTTAAGACTATTACACAACTATAAGCAGTCAGGCATTTTCAGCAACATCTCCAAAACAATATTCATCACATGGCCATTTGAACGGTGTCTCTGATCATCATCAACGTCCCAACCTTCATGGACACCTAGAGACGAAGTGGTACAGTCGTGAAGTATTGGTCACATAAAAAAGTGATTGCCAAGAATTACTGTTGATGTGTTGCAAATGTGGTACGCAAAACGTGCTACAGAAGTATTTAGGACCTGTCTGTCATTTAATATGTGGTTTATAAATAAAGATTTTAGGAATATTTCACAGAACTATGTATGTGCAGTGAGGAATATTAGTTTTATTATTTAACTACACGCATCGAACGTTAGGTGTTAATTAAACAGTAATTACTTAGCATATAATTAATTACTTGGCATAATATTTTGAAACTTGTAATGTAATTAGTTGCATGAAGTGACATTTTGACATTTGCCTGACTATTACGATTTGCAAATATGCGTTAATCATGCACTGTTTATCACAAATGAAAGACTTTTGCAAAACACGCAGCATTACCAGAATTCACTAAACGATAGTGACGCTGTGACGCTCGATGCAAAGCAGTTGGTTCGAAATCTTGTGTTGGAAACAACTTTCATTATTTTTTTTTTCATGAAGAAGAAGTAGAGGGGCGGGTGGGGGGACGTTCGCCATTATGGATTATCGTGGAAACTTCCACGCAGTGCCGGCCGGTGTGGCCTAGCGGTTCTAGGCGTTTCAGTCTGGAACCGCGCGACCGCCACGGTCGCAGGTTCGAATCCTGCCTCGGGCATGGATGTTTGTGATGTCCTTAGGTTAGTTAGGTTTACGTAGTTCTAAGTTCTAGGGGACTGATGACCTCAGACGTTAAGTCCCATAGTGCTCAGAGCCATTTTTAGTCTTGTTTTGATCGTTACACACTTCTCGGAGGAATCACGAAGCATTTACGTGCAAACAGCACACATATTGCACAATCAACAGAGACACTCACATGTCAAAGTAATTATGACAGTTGCAGCTTCAGGTGCGATATTTTTCTAAAAGTGTTAATGCTGGTTCTGGTCTCCATTAGTAGTTCTTAACTGAGTAACAACCACTGAATTCGACATGTTTCAACATGGATAAAATAGTCTGCAATTACCTTTCTTTCTTTTTTAGGAGATCCGCAGGTTAAAACTGGTTCAGTTCATGACCTGTATATGTACAACTTAGATTCCCTTGAAGGTGAACTGATTTTGAAAACTGTCAGAAGGCAGTTGTAACATCTGTTAGCCTTCTGAATTCGTGATCTGATTTCGGTTTATATGGAGTTGTCATTTTAGGACGTACAGTGGCTGGGACCCCATTGCAGACTGCCGATGTTCGCTTCGGTGCTTCCGCTAGATAGAACTAGCAGTATGATGAATTTTTTCCTCACTAACAGCGCCGGCCGCAGTGACCGAGCGGTTCTAGGCGCTACAGTCTGGAACCGCGCGACCGCTACGATCGCAGGTTCGAATCCTGCCTCGGGCATGGATGTGTGTGATGTCCTTAGGTTAGTTAGGTTTAAGTAGTTCTAAGTTCTAGGGGACTGATGACCTCAGAAGTTAAGTCCTCTAGTGCTCAGAGCCATTTGAACCATTTTTTCACTAAAAGCCAGACCATTTCCTACCACGCGCCTTCGTGCTGATAGAAAAACCCTTTTTATCTTCATTTCTGAGTGCACATTAATTCATCTTACAAACGAAGCAGGTAGCATCTATGTTGATGTTGATTTGCAGTATTCACTCCGAAGGCTGGGTTCATACAGCTCACCACAGTACTCTATCTTGTGCGAACCTCTTTTCTCCGAATAACTACTGCAAGCTACATCCTTTTGAACTTGCTTAGTGTATTCACCTCCTGGTCTCCCTCTACAGTTCCCCCCCCCTCCCCCCGCCACAGTTCCCTCTAATACTAAATTGATGATCCCTTGATGTCTCAGAAAGTCTCAAGTTATGTCACAAATTTATTTTCTCCCCAGTTCTATTCACTACCTCGTTGGCTACATGATCTCCCCATCTAATCTTCAGCATTCTTCTGTAACACTACATTTCAAAAGCTTCTGTTCTGTTCTTATCTGAACTGTTTATCGTTTACTTCTCACTTCCGTACCACGCTACACTCCGGACAAATACCTGCAGAAAAGACGTCTTAACACTTACACATATATTCGGCGTTAACAAATTTCTCTTCTTCACATACGCTTTTCTTGCCATTGCCATTCTACATTTTATATTCGCTTAGCTTCGGTTATCGTTATTTACTCTACTGCCAAAATAGCAAAACTCATCTACTAGTTTCAGTTTCTCGTTCCTAATCTAATTCTTTCATCATAGCCTAATTTAATTCCACAATTCCTTGCTTTGATTTTGTTGATGTTGATATTATGTCCCTTTTCAGATACTGTCCATCCCTTTCAACTACTCTTCCACGTCGTTTGCAGTCTCTGATAGAATTTCAATGTTATCAGCAAACCTCAAGTTTTATTTCTACTCCCTGGACTTTAATTCCCTCTCCAAAGTCTTCTTCGGTTTCCTTTACTGCTTGCTCAGTGTAAGACAGGCTGCAACCTTGTGTCACTCCCTTCTCAACCACAGTTTTTCTTTCGTGCATCTCGACTCTTACAATTACCGTCTGCTTTCTATGCAAGCTGTAAATAATCTTTCGCTTCCTGCGTGTTACCCCAGCTGCCTTCAGACTTTCAAAGTGTATATTCCAGTCTATGTTGTCAAAATCTTTCTCCAAGTCGACAGAATCTCTACATGCAGGTTTACCTTCCCTTAACCTACTTTCTAAGATAAGTCGTAGGGTTGGTACTGCATCGGGTAGTCGTACATTTCTCTCGAATCCAAACTGGTCTTCCCCCGAGATCGGCTTCTACCAGTTTTTCTATTCTTCTGTAAATAATTCGTATTAGTATTTTGCAACCGCAACTTAATAATTAATGTTCACACTCACACACTTGCTTTCTTTGGAATCGAAACTACGAGGTGCATTCAAGTTCTAAGGCCTCCGACTTCTTTTCTCCGGACTGGAAAGAGATAGAAACATGCGCATTGTTTTAAAATGAGGCCGCGTTCATTGTCAATACATCCCAGTGATGGCAGCACCGTACGGCAGATGGAATTTTACCGCCAGCGGCGAGAATGAGAACTGTTTTAAATACTTAAAATGGCGACGTTTTCCTTACATGAACAGCGTGCAATCATTCGTTTTCTGAATTTGCGTGGTGTGAAACCAATTGAAATTCATTGACAGTTGAAGGAGACATGTGGTGATGGAGTTATGGATGTGTCGAAAGTGCGTTCGTGGGTGCGACAGTTTAATGAAGGCAGAACATCGTGTGACAACAAACCGAAACAACCTCAGGCTCGCACAAGCCGGTCTGACGACACGATCGAGAAAGTGGAGAGAATTGTTTTGGGGGATCGCCGAATGACTGTTGGACAGATCGCCTCTAGAGTTGGCATTTCTGTGGGTTCTGTGCACACAATCCTGCATGACGACCTGAAAATGCGAAAAGTGTCATCCAGGTGGGTGCCACGAATGCTAACGGACGACCACATGGCTGCCCGTGTGGCATGTTGCCAAGCAATGACAGCACAAAGGGGATTTTCTTTTCGTCGGTTGTGACAATGGATGAGACGTGGATGCCATTTTTCAATCCAGAAACAAAGCGCCAGTCTGTGCAATGGAAGCACACAGATTCACCAACAAAATTTCGGGTAACCGCCAGTGCTGAAAAAATGATGGTGTCCATGTTCTGGGACAGCGAAGGCGTAATCCTTACCCTTTTCGTTCCACAGGGCACTACGGTAACAGGTGCATTTTACGAAAATGTTTTGAAGAACAAATTCCTTCCTACACTGCAACAAAAACGTCCGGGAAGGGCTGCTCGTGTGCAGTTTCACCAAGACAACGCACCCGCACATCGAGCTAACGTTACGCAACAGTTTCTTCGTGATAACAACTTTGAAGTGATTCCTCATGCTCCCTACTCACCTGACCTGGCTCCTAGTGACTTTTGGCTTTTTCCAACAATGAAAGACACTCTCCGTGGCCGCACATTCACCAGCCGTGCTGCTATTGCCTCAGCGATTTTCCAGTGGTCAAAACAGACTCCTAAAAAAGCCTTTGCCGCTGCCATGGAATCGTGGCGTCAGCCTTATCAAAAATGTGTACGTCTGCAGGGCGATTACGTCGAGATGTAACGCCAGTTTCATCGATTTCGGGTGAGTAGATAATTAGAAAAAAATCGGAGGCCTTAGAACTTGAATGCACCTCGTATTACGTCTATGATGCTGCTAATTATTTCATTTATAAGTTGCCCCAGTGCCAATAATCTTTACGTTTTGTATCGCTAAGCCCAGGCGGCCATGTTATGTAAACAGCGGACGAGAGAAATGTGTGTCAAGTTGCAGTAAGGCCGTAGACAGAGAGATTACTATAAAAAAAGCATATTAAAACAGACTTCAGAAGGTTTGGGGCGGGGGTGGTGCAATGTTGGCGGTTCCACGTGGCATTACTATGCAATGAGATGATGTCAGTGGAAGGGGAGATAGCGTGGGGGTGGAAGAGGGAGAAAGGAGGGAGGTTTCCTCCGGCTGTGAGATCCGGCTACAACAGCACTGCCTTGGGCTATGAAGCGGTTTCAGTGCCGTATCCACTCACAGATAAGAAGGGCTTTCATCCCAGGCGGTAACTTTTTAGCAAGTTCGTTTTATTTTACAGTTATGTGGTTTTGCACATGGGAAGCTAAACAGAGACATCTTCTGGTAAGGGAAGAAGGACAAGATTAGGACAACTTGTTTATGGATACTTTCTCTTCCAGTGGAATGGCGCTTACTGGCGCAAGTTTGCCTACTTAAATAATGAGTGGCTTTCTATCCCTGTATTCAGGTCTCGATCTGTAACAAACAAGTCAGAAGACGTGTAAGAGACGGCAGAAGTACAAAGATGAACACAATGCGTTATAAGACATACTGACTGGTAATTTCTACATTATACATGTTTACGTCCGTATCACATCAGTGTTCATTCGGTATTAAGTAAAGATGATTTCGAGACGGGTATCGCCTTCTACACTTGGTTTTTAAAACAAAACCTCGACTTCACGACTGTCATACTGTGGTCTGATGAAGCCATTTTCAGATATAGTAGCGAGGTAGTGAGCTAAATATCTTCAATGACTGCTACTGGAAACACTGGCTGGTTATTTCAGCAAGATGACAGTTACATCGAAAGCATAAACACCTGGTGTGGCTTTATCTACGATAAAGTTATCGGACATTATTACTATTTTCTCTATTTAAAATAATTACATGGTGAGCGGTACTTTGAATTTCTGCGATATGTACTGTCAGTGTGGCTGGAAAATGTTCTACTGGCAGCACGGCTTTTAATGAAGTTGTAGCAATATTTTTCTTTCGTGGTCAGGCGTGCCTTAAATTTCGAGTCATTCCCAGATGCACACACATTTTGGAGTACTCAAAGTGCGCAAATATGATCGCGATTGTGCTTACAACAAGGTGGAATGCTTTTTGACCAACTATTAACGTAAACTGAAACAGAGAAACGTGATATTTTCTAGTAGTTTGCCACAGATATTAATTGAAAATAAAATTTACTTACAGTTAAAATTGTTAGAAAAACATCGTAGAGCACATCAATATCTTACAAACTACCGTTTTCTTTCTTTAAGCGTTATTAAAACAGTCAAATCCAGGAAGAAGTTTTTGATGGCTTCACCGAAAAGGCGAAAAAAACTTTTTGTTCAAAAAATGTTCCGTTTTGGGAACCCTTTATACGGTACTAATTTTTTCCAGTATTCCCATTACAACTTCCGAAGTTCCGTTCGGTAGATCGGAAGCACTCGGTGTGTCATGTGTATCTGTGCTGTCCAGCCACTGTGGCTCCAGACACAATGTTTGTTTCGTGATCCTCTAAGATGCTTAGCCCTATAAACATGACGATATTTAATTATAAATTCTTCGATGAGATTAGCGTAAAAATCACAGTTTTTATGCATTATGCTCCTTTAGTATTTCTTTTTCTGTAATACCAATCTTCGCTTTAAAAGACCATCCTCTGAATACTTAGAACCCGCTAAAATTAACTTCTAGAGTAATTTAAAGCCACATTGACTGTAATCGGTCGTGACTACTTAAAAGATACGAAAAGATTTTTCAGAGACCATTGCCAATCACAAACTATTGTCGACTTAAATTATTTAATAAAGCAACATGTTTCGAGGAAGAAACCTCAACTTCAGGCTGCAATGGCACACAAAAATCATTTAACAAAAGTACACAGATAAATGAAAGTTGTTCTTCTCAGCCTTAGACGTGCTGTCGCTATCCTGCGGAGAAAAAATAGGATAACACAATAAGGGGGAATATTTACTTCGTTGGTTGGTCAGCTGCACGCATAAAAAAGATTTCAATGAATCACTCTCTGTTTATTTGCAGTGGCTGTCTTCTTTGTGATACGTTAAGTTACATCCGTTGCTGTGGCTCCCTGTATCTTGGAAACAACAGTTTATAAACTTGCAAGGACATTTAAAACACGTCATCACGATCAACTCTACTGTGTTACAGAAACAATATGGCGGTGAAAACATAGCTTGTTTCGGTTTAACTATCGAAATGCCGATCCTGGTGTTATCTGTCACTTGGAATGTCTTCTGCACATTTCGCTAACTCATTTCTGATGTTGATCGACAAAATATGTTATAATAAGAGAGACTTTGATCATTTAGAATATTTCACCACACATTGAGTCACAATAGTTTCTGACAGTGACAACTGCAGCACATGTGAGTAGCCGGCCGGGGTGGCCGAGCGGTTCTAGGCGCTACAGTCTGGAATCGCGCGACCACTACGGTCGCAGGTTCGAATCCTGCCTCGGGCATGGATGTGTGTGATGTCCTTAGGTTAGTTAGGTTTAAGTAGTTCTACGTTCTAGGGGACTGATGACCTCAGAAGTTAAGTCCCATAGTGCTCAGAGCCATTTGAACATGTGAGTAGTATGTAAATTTGTTATGACGTCTCATCCATATCTGGTATCGTCAGTGTAAAAAATAGACAAAAAACATATTAGTACGGCTGTGGCCACGTGAAAAAACCAGTCTGGTTGTAAGTGAAAAATAGTCGTTCTTAGTCCAAGTAAAAGTTCATACGGGTAGAAGATATAGTCGTACAAAACACGCCAACACAACTTCCACTTTTACACATTTCACTACTCTCATCCCTTGTGGAACTGTATGTATCCTCCCCATACCCCCATGCCATCCACGGAACGGGTAACATCTGTAGTTGCAAGTGGGCCCGCAGCTCGTGGTCGTGCGGTAGCGTTCTCGCTTCCCGCGCCCGGGTTCCCGGGTTCGATTCCCGGCGGGGTCAGGGATTTTCTCTGCCTCGTGATGGCTGGGTGTTGTGTGATGTCCTTAAGTTAGTTAGGTTTAAGTAGTTCTAAGTTCTAGGGGACTGATGACCATAGATGTTAAGTCCCATAGTGCTCAGAGCCATTTTGTAGTTGCAAGTGGGACTTTAATGATGTTGAAACGTCCCCTTTGAACAATTATACATGACTGTCCTTAAACTGACATACAATGTTTTTAGCGCAACGCAATCTGACTTTCAAAAATCCCTACAAAAGAATGGCCCTGAGTAACATTAAACTATACGTTTCACCAATCACTTACCTCACAAAAATCTTGGTTACTCGAACTACTGCAATACAGCGTGCACCACTACTGCCAGCTAAATAAAAGATTCAAACTACGGAAGGCACTAACTACTGATAGGGATAGTTAGCAAATGAAAGATATTAATAGAGAACAAACACTGTATTTACCTTGATAGTCATATTATATATATAGCAGTTCATGACAAATTACAAAACTCCGCCATCTCTCTCCCCACATCCACCACTGCTGGCGGATCACCTCCAACTGCGCAACGCTACGCGCTGTTCACATCCAGCTGCCGCTGCCCAACACTACAATGGCAGACAACAATGCAAACTAGCCACAGACTGCACACAGCACAGCCAGTGATTTTTATACAAAGGTGGCGTTACCAATAAAAAAAACCTAAACAGCCTACTTACAATGTCTTCAACACAACTGCACCACCATAACACGTACCCATTTCATGATGTAATGATACTCGTTATCAACATCTTTTGCCATCTAGTTTGAAAATTTTCAGTGCTGAATCGAAAAAAAGTGAGATAATTTTTGGGAAAAAGTCTGCAAATGGGATTTTACATCATCCTCATTTTCAAAATTTTAGCACTTGAAAAATGATGTGTCGATCGGAATAAATGAAAATTCGATGGAGGCGAGACAATGCCTCCCAGCCTAATTCATTAATTTTTTCCAGGATCCGCCTTGCGCAACGCTGTTTTGCAATATCGTGCTGCAGAATAACCTCTTTCCCGTTGGCAATCGCAGACCACTTCTAAATTAAAAATTGATTAATCAAGACGGTTGTCCACAGTGACGGTTGGCATTCACCATTTTTTACCGGTTTGAGCACTTCAAAATGAACAACCCCACGAACGCTCCACCAAACACAGAAAAGCGCCTTTTCTGGGTGTAAACCTAGCTTAGCTGTACTTCATGGCGATTCAATCAGGAGAGAAACACTGCCTTTTGCATTTTGGTTTACCATAGATGACACGTTTTTCATATCCACTGAGCAAGTGATAAAAAACGCTTCTTTATTGTGCACCTGAAGCAATAAGTTACATGTGGTGAATCAGTTAGCTTTACTAATCTGTTGCTAATGTTCTCAGACGGTCGACCAAGTTTCGTTAAGATTATTTGACAGTTCCCCGATTGTCTGACAAGTATTTACTTCCATTTCCTCATTTAACATGTCGTTCTCTGAAGTTGTTGGTCGTCCTGGTCGGTACGAGTCGGAAAGATCAAAATTACCAGATTTGAAGTTGGGGAACCACCTTTGCGTTTACGAACATTTAATGCACTTGGATAAACATTGCAAACGTTTTTGGTTAAAAATTCATTCTAACCTTAAAATGTCTTTGGCACGACTTTGAAGTACACAACTGAACTGATAAACCACAAACGAATATGGAGATGTGCAGAAATCACATTACTTTCCGGCCCCCAAATATTTAGGTTGTTGTTGTTGTTGTTGTTGTTGTTGTGGTCTTCAGTCCTGAGACTGGTTTGATGCAGCTCTCCATACTACTCTAACCTGTGCAAGCTTCTTCATCTCCCAGTACCTACTGCAACCTACATCCTTCTGAATCTGTTTAGTGTATTCATCTCTCGGTCTCCCTCTACGGTTTTTACACTCCACGCTGCCCTCCAATACTAAATTGGTGATCCCTTGATGCCTCAGAACATGTCCTACCAACCGATCACTTCTGCTTGTCAAGTTGTGTCACAAACTCCTCTTCTCCCCAATTCTATTCAATACCTCCTCATTAGTTACGTGATCTACCCATCTAATCTTCAGCATTCTTCTGTAGCACCACATTTCGAAAGCTTCTATTCTCTTCTTGTCCAAACTATTTATCTTCCATGTTTCACTTCCATACATGGCTACACTCCATACAAATGCTTTCAGAAAAGACTTTCTGACACTTAAATCTATACTCGATGTTAACAAGTTTCTCTTCTTCAGAAACGCTTTCCTTGTCTTTGCCAGTCTACATTTTATATCCTCTCTACTTCGACCATAATCAGTTATTTTGCTCCTCAGATAGCTAAACTCCTTTAAGTGTCTCATTTCCTAATCTAATACTTTCAAGACACTGTCCATTCCGTTCAACTGCTCTTCCAAGTCCTTTGCTGTCTCTGACAGAATTACAGCGTCATCGGCGAACCTCAAAGTTTTTATTTCTTCTCCATGGATTTCAATACCTACTCAGAATTTTTCTTTTGTTTCCTTTACTGCTTGCTCAATATACAGATTGAATAATATCAGGGAGAGGCTACTATATTTAGGTACACTCTATAAATAACGGTCGTGCCCTCATAATGTTTGTTTCATTTGTCTTGGAAATTGGACGTTCGCAGTGGTTCCTCCTGATACAGAGGCCAATGTAGGGCGACCTTCACTCGAGGCTAGCACCGACCCTCACCCATCAACGGATTATGTAGGGCAGCGAGAGCCATATTCTTCGGCGACTTGGCCTGCCGCTGCGCTGCCTTTGATTCTCCCCTCCCTTCCGCAGTCACTCACTGCTGGAATGACAGTTACGAGCACGGAAGTGCACGTGTCCACCGCGCGGCGCGCTGGCGTCGCAGGCAGCCAGAAGGCGCGATCGCGACTGCAGTACGAACGCCCGCACCGCCAGTCCGCTGCTAGCCACGCGGCAGACTAGTCGCAGAGAAGCTACTGCGGTTGCCGGCTATCTGCGCTTTCGTCGCCTGTATGTGTACACGCCGAATCTTTTTTCGGTTTACTATTAATATCCTGCACCAAACGCTATTTCATCCGAAACGATTACGGCCATGCATGCTTCATTCGATACGGTTTCGTTTTTGGACGAGATCCGCTTTTTATACTCAAAAGTTATACAACCATTTCACTGGGACTTCTTAGTTCGCTACAGTTTCTTTATTTGTGTTAAGGATTTTCTTGTAAACTCCACCTAGATATCTGTTTCACATAAGCGTGATAGAGCAAGACGCTCCGTAAAGTTGTCATTCTGGCACGTTTCTCGTATCTGCTTTTATTTTTTGAAAAGGAAGCTTCCCTATTGACGTTCATTTCATTTTCATTCATTTCATTTTCACAGTTTCGCCGCAAGCTATCAATACTCACTCTTCTATCATGAGAAGAATACTTTATACTGTATTTAAACTTTTTTCAACTACGTTTTTCAAACTGAAATGTTCTCATAATTTAGCGAAGAAATTTCCTGCACCGCGGTAGCTTCGGATGCGCTCTGTTTGTTCTTTGTTTTCCTGTAATGTTTAAATTTCATGTGCAGTGTATGTACTATTTTATCTGCCAAGTTTTTTTTTTTTTTTTTTTTCTCCTACTTTCGAGCTCTTATTGTGATTAACGTGTAAATAATGTACCAGGTAGATAAAAACAGTTACATAATTGACGACTGACTAAATTTGTCTGAGTCGTCTTACTGTAAACATTCTATGCATCTTAAATTCTGGATTTAAGACGATACTTTCCGTTGCAGTCGTAGAAATAAGCTTGTAGAATGATTTGAGTCTGCATGCATAGATGCTATTTTTTGAGAAGAGGCTTTTTTCTTAGTGTTCTTGCATGTTCGATGTTTTAAGCGTATATGGGTTTAGTAGTCCAATAATGAGTCCTCGGGGGTTGGCTGTAGCGTAACTGTTACCACTGAAATGGCTTCTCTAACTAAAATCAGACGCCAGTTTACGTATGGAGGAATAATGCTTCTTGCGACCACTTGTTAGTCAAGGAACTTATCGTTCGAAATGTGAAGCGGTTCCTAGTATCTGACTTCAGATAGCAACCCACGTATTTCACTTACGGATTGTTTACAAACTGGCTTATCATTACCTGTACATCAACAGAAACTGAGAGCTGGTATGCCTTTACTACGGGCTCATTTTCCATTTGAACTAGAAAAGCAGGGCTAAGGATAGTAAAATTTCTTTTTATCTGTTAATTGTGTTAGAACTTCAGGACAGCATACAAAAAGCGAGATAAAGTTGAAATGGTTTAAAATTACTGAATTTCAGAGTACTGCACAAGCGTGTAATATTTTTTGTGACACTCTGGCTTCAGAACAGCTTAAATCAATACAGTCGTTTCTATAGAACATTCTGGAAGTATGTTTTCTGTTTCAGTAGATATGTTGTCAGAACACATTCCTTAAAAATTATAAAATCACTCAGTATTAATTAACCGAATCTACGAAATCAGACATGTCTAGGTAAGAATAAAAGGTGACTTACTGATTCTATAGACACTTTGAGAGACTATCTATCTTTCTTAGAAAATGCAAGTAAGAAACAACTTCAATAAAAATTTTGTGTATAATGACCGGCGAACTGTAACGCCTTGAGCAGCACATTATTTAATAACTGGTGTTAAAAGTAAATAATTATACCAGAAACAACCTAGGCATTTTTGTGATCTGCTTCTTTATTTTTACACTGAAGTATCATTAAGCAAGCAAGTTTCTTACTGATACAAAAGATCGAATAGTCTATCGGTACACGTTTTCAGAAGAAGCAGTCGCTTCAGCATGAATTTAAGAGATGGAATTGTGTTCAGAGAACAAAAATTACGTGCTTCTGCCTGTAAAATAAGTTCCTTTGTAGAAAGATAGTTTCTTGTTTCGCACGCCACTTCAGTACAACAAATATTATCTGTACTTGTCTAGCAATGAAATTTGCACTAGTAACACAGTCATTAACACGAATAGAAATGAAAAAATGTCGTGCTCCTGGCTGTAGATAACCTTTGGAAGAAGCGCCTTATGCTGACCACATTGTGTATTGTACAGCTAGTGATACGAGCACGAATGAAGTATCCGTAGTTAGGTTTCTCACACACATTTACTTTGATACCGTCAAGTTCTTAATCATTCGGTGTCCTTCTGTTGTCTAATGTCCCACTATATGTCACAGGATTACGCTGCCTCTTTCAGCAACACAGACAAGTGAATCAGGCCTTTCGACAGCGGTAAATCCCCTAAAGTACACGCGAAATGCCCACAGTGGTCACCAGCCGGGGTGGCCGAGCGGTTCTAGGCGCAACAGTCTGGAACCGCACGACCGCTACGGTCGCAGGTTTGAATCCTGCCTCGGGCATGGATGTGCGTGATGTCCTTACGTTAGTTAGGTTTGAGTAGTTCTAAGTTCTAGGGGACTGATGACCTCAGAAGTTAAGTCCCATAGTGCTCAGAGCCATTTGAACCCACAGTGGTCCGTCGCACGGAGCGCCCTTCCGGATTTATGAAAGCACGTCCCTGAATGTTTTCACACAAAATAAATGAGCAGTTATCACTTGTTAACGACGTGATGACGAGTGTTGTGGGATGAAAACGAAGCCACAGAAACATCAGCATTCAGGGCCATTACCAAAAGTATGTGTACAAATGCTTTAGAGTGTCTTTCCACTATTTGTGTCGTGTTCATCCATGAACACATTTGCGAAATAGAAGTACATACAAGGTGCGTGGGAAAAATAATGATACTGATTTCTTATCTACCAAAGATTTTATTTTTCCAAACCACAAATTTGTTCCCTTCAAAGTAGTTCCCTCTGGCAACTGTACACCGGTGGAGTTGTTCCAGCGTTGGTAGCAGCGCTGGAAGGCTTCAGCTGGTGGGGTCATTAACATGTCGGTAACATTCTTTTGAATCCAGAATGAGATTTTCCCTCTGCAGCGGAGTGTGCGCTGATGCGAAACTTCCTGGCAGATTAAAACTGTGTTCCGGACCGAGACTCGAACTCGGGACCTTTGCCTTTCGTGGCCAAGTGTTCTACCAACTGAGCTGAGTTTGGAAGGTAGGAGACGAGGTACTGGCAGAAGTAAAGGTGTGAGCACGGGGCGGGAGTCGGTCTTCGGTAGCTCAGTTGGTAGAGCACTTACCCGCGAAAGGCAAGCGTTCCGAGTTCGAGTCTCGCTCTGGCACACAGTTTTAATCTGCCAGGAAGTTTCATTCTTTTGAATGTTCTCCAGACTCCCAAAATGACGTCCTTTTAAGACTTTTTCAATTCCGAGGAAAGAAAAAAGTCGCAAGGACTCTGACCGAGTGAATAGGTGAGCCGTGGAACAACGGGAATGCTTTTTGAAGCAAGAAATTCCGTGATGGAAGTGGCCGCGTGACATGGGGCGTTGTCTCGAGGCAGCAACCACTTGTCTGCGATATCCGCTCTCACTCTATTCACCTTTTTCCTGAGCCTTTCAAGGATATATCTTTTTGCAATACACTTGGTTGACAGATTGTCCTGGAGGAACAAATTCCTTATGCACAACACCCCTACTGTCAAAAAAGCAAATCAGCATTGTTTCGATCGTTGATTTGCTCATTCGAGCTTTCTTCGGCCGAGGATGTCTCACAAGGGGAGGCCACGAAGTTTGGAACGCGGATTTACTGCAAACTTCGTACAGTCGTAGTACTCCATGAGGACAACAAAATGTGTAAGCCGTAGCGCGTACTTCTCAAGCGTTATTGAGAAAATCGCAAGATAAGCTGTGCGTGGCCATTTTAACCATGAAGCGGCTGCAACCGAGTGGTGCCTGCACGGTAGCTCGGCGTGTTCGGTCAGAGGGCGAGCTGCCCTCTGTAATAAAGAACTGAGTAAATGGATCAACGACGAACTGAAACGGGTGTCTTGCGATGTCCGCTCCGAGCAGATATAAAGAACGAAGACGAACAAAATGAGATTAAAAAAAGCGTGTTCGGTCAGAGCGTTAGTTACTCTTTATAATAAAAAAACTGAGCGAACGGATCGTCGAACAAACTGAATGGGTGTCATCGGATGTCCGCCCTGAAGAAATTCAACGAACAATATAGAACACAATGTTTTTTTT
This sequence comes from Schistocerca americana, assembly GCF_021461395.2. Lineage (NCBI taxonomy): Eukaryota > Metazoa > Arthropoda > Insecta > Orthoptera > Acrididae > Schistocerca > Schistocerca americana. The sequence goes on from NC_060130.1 coordinate 254,556,753, forward strand.
TAGTGTTCAAGCCGCTGGATCGCTGGATCGAGTTCCGTTCGTCAGTTTTTATTTTTATTTTCAACACAGTCATTTTCCTTATTATTTATATTACAATTGATATAATGGGGAAAATACGTGTAATCCGATGAAATTTTATTAAAGTTACAATGTTATTTGGCGCCGGCCGAAGTGGCCGCGCGGTTCTGGCGCTGCAGTCTGGAGCCGCGAGACCGCTACGGTCGTAGGTTCGAATCCTGCCTCGGGCATGGATGTGTGTGATGTCCTTAGGTTAGTTAGGTTTAACTAGTTCTAAGTTCTAGGGGACTAATGACCTCAGCAGTTGAGTCCCATAGTGCTCAGAGCCATTTTGTTATTTGGCAGTCTACTAATTTTTATTATCACAAATAATGTAATAATCATAACTATCGACTAGTAAACGACCAAATGCATAAAGTCATACTGAAAATGTATGCTTGTCCGTGATCTGAGAAATCCCTTATACCTGGAAGGAGCCCGAAACGACTTGTTAGCTCCAAGTTTTGACCGGCACAGACGGCTTTCGAAAGATGTACAATTAATCGTCGCTTTCGACATTACGAGTACAAGTTGCAGGATGGTATTTTTCGTAAAAACATGGAAAGCATAAAGTTAAACGGCACCACATACGCAAGGTCTTTTGAAGTTTTCTGTGGAAAAACAAACTTTGTTAACATTTTCAAAAACCTCTCTTTCAGACGATAGTTTGGAAGCAAACGATGCATAACGCAGTATTTCCTTAAAAATCGGCGCTGATAATTGGTTATGCAGTATCGAGTGTATTATAATAGGGTCTTCCGAGAAGCAATTTATCGTTCTCTTTCGATTAAATACGAACAGTTTTGAAGACACGGACAAGCATTCATTTTCAGTACCACTTTATGCGTTTGGTCGTTTACTAGACAATAGTTATGAATATTATATTATTTGTGATAATAAAAATTAGTAGACTGCCAAATAACATTGTAAATTTAATAAAAGTTACACGTATTTTTCCCATTTTATCAATTGTAATATAAATAGTAAAGAAAATGACTTGAAAATAAAAAAAAACTGACGAACGGAACTCGATCCAGCGATCCAGCGTCTTGAACGCCTAACACTTAAAAAAAAAATCATTTTGTTCTACATTGTTCGCTGAATTTGTTCAGGGCGGAGTCCGATGACACCCGTTCAGTTTGTTCGTTCATCCGTTCGCTCAGTTTTTTATTAGAAAGGGAAGCCAACGCGCTGACCGAACACGCTGAGCTACCGTGCCGTCACCACTCTGCTGCAGCCGCTTCATGGTTAAAATGGCCACGCACAGATATACAGGGTGATTCAAAAAGAATACCACAACTTTAGGAATTTAAAACTCTGCAACGACAAAAGGCAGAGCTAAGCACTATCTGTCGGGGAATTAAGGGAGCTATAAAGTTTCATTTAGTTTTACATTTGTTCGCTTGAGGCGCTGTTGACTAGGCGTCAGCGTCAGTTAATGCTAAGATGGTGACCGCTCAACAGAAAGCTTTTTGTGTTATTGAGTACGGCAGAAGTGAATCGACGACAGTTGTTCAGCGTGCATTTCGAACGAAGTATGGTGTTAAACCTCCTGATTGGTGGTGTATTAAACGTTGGTATAAACAGTTTACAGAGAATGGGTGTTTGTGCAAAGGGAAAAGTTCTGGACGGGCGAGAACGAGTGATGAAAATGTAGCACACATCCAGCAAGCATTTGTTCGCAGCCCAGGAAAATCGACTCGCAGAGCTACCAGAGAGCTGCAAATTCCACAATCAACTGTATGGAGAGTCCTACGAAAAAGGTTAGTTATGAAACCTGAACGTCAACTACCCGAGGCGATGGATCGGCCTCCAGGCAGCCCGTGACAGAGCACTTCATCACTGGCCTCCAAGAAGCCCTGATCTTACCCCCTGCGATTTTTTCTTATGGGGGTATGTTAAGGATATGGTGTTTCGGCCACCTCTCCCAGCCACCATTGATGATTTGAAACGAGAAATAACAGCAGCTATCCAAACTGTTACGCCTGATATGCTACAGAGAGTGTGGAACGAGGTGGAGTATCGGGTTGATATAGCTCGAGTGTCTGGAGGGGGCCATATTGAACATCTCTGAACTTGTTTTTGAGTGAAAAAAAACCTTTTTAAATACTCTTTGTAATGATGTATAACAGAAGGTTATATTATGTTTCTTTCATTAAATACACATTTTTAAAGTTGTGGTATTCTTTTTGAATCACCCTGTATATTCGACGACCGAAATTATCTTGCGATTTTCTCAGTAACGCTTGAGAAGTACGCGCTACTGCTTACACAGTTTGTTGTCCTCATGGAGCACTACGAGTGTACGAAGTTTACAGTAAATCCGCGTTCCAAACGTCGTGGCCTTCCCTTGTGACCGTGCCACTTTGCCGCTTTGTCTCAGCATCGTACTCAAAAATCCACGATCCATCACCTGTGATCACACGAATGAACCATTCGTGGTCATTGGCAATCCTCCCAACAAGATAAACGCACTCGTATCTTCGATTGTCCTTCTGCTCAGTTGTGAGGTTTTTCGGCACCATTTTGGCTCAAACATTTCGCATGTGCAAATCTTCGGTCAAAACTTGTTGAACGACGAAAATATTTAAGTTTAACATGTCAATCATCATCTTTATTGTTAAACCTCGGTATGATCTCACAAGAGCACACATTCGACGTTTCATCAGTTTTTGAAGTTGGTCCTCAACGTGTTCTCGTCCTTCCGAAAATGATTTGTGTCAGACGTTGCTCTAAATTCCGCTGTTCCACATAACGAAAATACAGCTTCACTGGTGGCACTCTCAAAAGAATCACGAGATGGATGTACGGAGCTGATACTTCAACTGAACATGTGGACGGGATGAACACACCAGGCTACACCAGTAATACATCACAGCGTTGCCAGATCTCTCGTATTGATGTCATTCTCATTCCTTTTCTCACATACCTCTTGAGTGTCCACAATTATTGAACATTTTGATTTGTATAAACAACCTGAGATATTTTAATTTATCTTGAATGAGATTTTCACTCTGCAGCGGATTGTGCGCTAATAAGAAACTTCCTGGCAGATTAAAACTGTGTGTCGGACCGAGACTCGAGCTCGGGACCTTTGCCTTTGGCGGGCAAGTGCTCTACCAAATGATCCACCCAAGCACGACTCACGACCCGTCCTCACAGCTTCAATTCTGCCAGTACCTCGTCTCCTACCTTCCAAACTTCACAGAAGCTCTTCTTCGAACCTTGCAGAACTAGCACTCCTGAAAGATAGGATATTGAGGAGACATGGCTTAGCCACAGCCTGAGGGATGTTTCCAGAATGAGATTTTCACTCTGCAGTGGAGTGTGTGCTGATATGGGTAGCTCAGTTGGTAGAGCACTTCGCGCGAAAGGCAACGGTCCCGAGTTCGAGTCTCGGTCCGGCACACAGTTTTAATCTGCCAGGAAGTTTAATTTATCTTTTTTGTCAGTAAAGTGTCGTGACATTTCGACGTAATCCATTTTCGTCCCATGAAAATGCAGTTTGAGCCTTTTTTACCCAATAATAGTTTTATAACTACGGAGAAACTCTTACGAAGCTACAGTAGCTCCGGTTTCTAGCCGTGATTGTGTCTAGGATGCTCCAGATCCCTCAACAGCGTCCCTGCCGTGTAACTAAGCGTAAACTTTTCTTTTTTTCAGTAGTGTTAAAATATTCAGCCGGCCGCGGTGGTCTAGCGGTTCTATGCGCTCAGTCAGGAACCGCGCGACTGCTACGGTCGCAGGTTCGAATCCTGCCTCGGGCATGGATGTGTGTGATGTCCTTAGGTTAGTTAGGTTTAAGTAGTTCTAAGTTATAGGGGACTTATGACCACAGATGTTGAGTCCCATAGTGCTCAGAGCCATTTTAAAATATTCATTCGAAGGAAGGACTCTTAAAATTTACTTGTCTTCAGCGTCATCGTCATTATAGATGTAATGCCTGCTTGGTTGCAGAATTTAGTTAGGAATCGGCTTTGGTTTTTTTTTTTTGTTTTTTGACGAACCATCCCAGCATTTGCCTGCACTGACCTGGAAACACCACGAAAAATTTAAAACCGGACGGCAGACTGCCACTGCAACGCCTCGGGCGGTCACACACTTCAGACCCAGGAATGCAATGCGAGTCTTTACTGTGCTGTACAAGCTGCAATGGTAACAATAGACATGTTCTCTGTAAATTCAGTTATATTTAGAGGAATATTATTGGCTTCTGATTCAGCACCACACCTAGCTCTACCATAAAATTACGTTCGTATGGCACGTCTAAATAGGCTTGAGACTGGTCAGAAAGTTTGACGCTCAGAATACAGCATATTCTATAAGGAAATAGAATCTAGTGTGCAAAAAAGAAGTGTAAAATGGCTCTGAGCACAATGGGACTTAACATCTGAGGTCATCAGTGCGCTAGAGCTTAGAACTACTTAAACCTAACTAACTTAAGGACATCACACACATCCATGCCCGAGGCAGGATTCGAACCTGCGACCGTAGCAGCAGCGCGGTTCCAGACTGTAGCGCCTAGAACCGCTCGACCAGAAGTGTAAAAGGAACATTACTGTTCATGTTATACATTACCGAGTTATCCGAAGATATCAGTAGTAATAAAAGTACTTATCATTGAAGTTTTCCTCGTAAAAATGTTAGTTTCACGAGCTGCAACATGGTCGAGGATTAGAAGAGTAATCCAGGCGGTGTAGAATAAATTTCTTTTATTTCCGTTAGTGATCACAAAACATTTGGTCCTTAGACTACCAAAGGGTCTGTATACTGAAGCAGCAAATCAGCAAGGGGACCAGATGGTGGCCATTGCTGACAGAAACCGGTAGTCTAATGACCAAAAGTTCTGTGAGAATTAATGGAAATAAAAGAAATTTATTCTAAAAGTGTTGGTAATATGCATCTAGGTCAACGAGATATCTTCCTGACGCAAATACTGGAAGCAAGACTGGAAAAGACTAGAGTCTGAAGTCACAAGGTCGTTAGTGACGAAGCATCAGCTCGGGTTGGGAAGAATATCCACTGTGCCCTATGAGAGGAACTATCTTGGTGTACATCTCAAGCGAGTCTTGGAAACCACAGAGAAGCTGAATGTGTATGTCCAGACGGGGATTTGAAACTCTGTCCTCCCAAAAAAGATTTCAGTGTCTTACCACTGCAACACCTTGCTCGGTACTTTCAATGTAAAGAATTGCAAAGTTGTGCACTTCAGGAGACATAAAAACTTTCTTTTGATTACACCACTAAAGAGTAACACCTGAAGTCACATCATACAAATATTTTGATCAACAACGTGTAGAGACATGAAAAGGAACGATCGCATAGCCTCGGTAACAGGTAACACGAATGGTAGACTTCATGTCATTGGTAGGATATCGAGAAACTATAGATTATCTACGTTGGTTTCCTTTAAAAAATATACGTAGCGGATTTTCGAAGATGAAGGCCGAATATCTCTCGAACATCTGCTTATAAAATTCAAAAGTAACATCTTTCAGAGCGTAAAGTACGAGTATTCTTCGAACGCCAACACATCTATTCCATTTCAACCGTTAATACATAATTAGACTAATAATAGCTGTAATTTTAATGAAAATGCAATGAGACGAAGCGGCCATTTGGCTCCGCTTTAGTAAATCTCAGATGTCGTGCTCACACTTTTTGTTATTTTTAAAATTGCCTTGCGTGTTTCGACATCCTGTGATTTTCAAAAGGAATGTTATATCAGACACATTAAATCGTTCAGTCAATATACTGTATTTTGTCAATATTCTCTGTCACGAGACAAGTGCACTTATCTCGTGATTGAGAATGTTGACGAAATACAGTGTGTCTGTTGATCAGTTTTATATGACTAACATAATATTGCTTTTGAAAATGACGGAATGTCGAAATGCGTGTGGCGATTTTGGAAATAATAAAAATTGTGGGCCGGCCGCTGTGGCCGAGCGGTTCTAAGCACTTCAGTCTGGAACCGCGCAACCGCTACGGTCACAGGTTCGAATCATGCTTCGGGCATGTATGTGTGTGATGTCCTTAGGTTAGTTGGGTTTAAGTAGTTCTAAGTTCTAGGGGACTGATGACCTCAGATATTAAGTCCCAAAGTGCTCAGAGCCATTTCAAAAATTATGGCCAAGACATCTGAAAGTTAGTAAATGCCAATAATGCTTAGCACGGCTTCGTACAGGAACTCATTCTTTTCGCGTTCTATTCTTGAATGAAATCCAAAGAAACATTAATATACTGTGCGACAAAAAGTGACCAAATGAGATCACCTTGTAGCCGTTCACAGATCATAGATGTAGAAGCAATTCTAACGTTTCTAGAAACTGCTCTGCGTTTTTGTTTCTGCTCTTTAGAGTATTTTTTACTATAGTTCCATACCGTAAATTCATCAGTGGAGAGCAAGGAAAAAAAATCTAAGATGCAGATACCAAAGAGACACGCTTGACCTACATAAGAATTGTTGGCTAAGAGAGAGCTGAAAGAAATTGATGTAACTATCGTTTCCTCCTCTGATGGAAGAACGTGTAGAAAGGAAGACGGTCCCGAGGGACAGCTTCTAAAACTTTTGTCAGTAATTGATTTATGGCGCCGAGAGAAACAGAAGTTTAGCTGGCTGTCTAAGGAAATGCAATCAGCTGGCCGAAGATAAAGATCGTCGACCTTTTCTTGTGAGAAGACGAGTAACGAACATCGACAGTCTGTTACGTGTCGAATTCAGCTGTTAACATCATCTCCAGTACAGAGCAGTATGCAGATCGTAATCCATAGGGATTACCGTATCACACCTCAGCGGTAATAACTGGCAATTGGTGTGAAGCTCATCTTGAATTTCAGCAATCACAGATATCTGAAAATATCATCAGGCATGTTGCATACCACGCAATAATAACGCGTGCATAACAGCTTGACTTAATTTCTCGCCGTGCGTACACCTCGCTACAGCTATTCGCCTGTGGAACGCAGGACTGCAATTAGAGGAATGTTACCGTCGCTGCAATCGAGGATGAACTGCGGTGATTATTAACCGACAACACAGATGTCAAATTCCATGACGCGCTATAATGAACTCGAGCCGCAAACCGCAACCTGTCGTGAATGAAATGAACTTGCGCTGTCCTGGAATTAACAAGAAACCAATAGAATTCTCACAATTCTGCATAAGTTACAAACTGTATGGAGGCACGGGCAACATGGAACGGAAACTTTAAAAATAAGGAATGTTAGTTTAACGCACTTTCGATGAGGAAATAATTACATACTGAGCAAACTGAACATCATTGAGGTGGAAATCGACAATGGCTTCGTTTAACGAAACACCCTGTATTCATCTTCGGCTTTTTGGCGAAATTAGGATGAAATCCTAACCATGCATGCTGCCGAGGGATTTTCATCCCGCTTCTTCCAAACGTGGTTTTACTATTTTAATTACTACACCGTCTTGACCGGAAGGACGGTAAACGTTCTCATCTAATTAAGACGTAACTGCGTGACAGCCAAACTACTGCGTTTAATTTTAAGTGACGAGATGGGGATCGTCTAGGTTATATCTGAGTCATTGGCTTTTTACGTCATTACTTAATAAACTGAACGGCTTAGACGTAGTAATTCTTACATAAAACCATTCATTCACCTACTTTTTCTCGCAGATGCTAGTGGTAGAGAAAACTTGGTTGTTCTATTATTCTGTCACATTTGCGTTTATCTCATGAATGGAAACAGCCATACCGTCTTTCTGGTTCCCAGATGACAACGTTGGACACGGTGGGGTAGCGGGTAGAGCATTATCCTCCGGTCTTGGAGGTCCCGGCGGGCTAATTTCCGGGAGGGGGGGGGGGGGGCTGTTTTGGAAGCAGGAATTTTTCTTCGTTCTGGTCTCTCCACGAAGACATATTTGCACTCAGCCTGTTGTCAAAATTTGGAGCGAAGATCTTTCCCCAAGGCAAGAGGTGACAAAGCTAAGGACACGTTGTTTCGTCTCCTGCTATAGCCACGGTGCATAGAAGGGCTGTACTCTACTTGCCGTAAGGTCCATATGTCGGCCATACACTTGCGCCAAAGGCCTTAACTTTCGCGTCACTCTGACTCAAGCCAGCGCCAACGCTGTTTACTTCGGCGAATATTCGTGACAAAATTTCATTTATACAATTTTAACACAATTTTCCTGATTGCTAAGAGACAGCAAATTTGGCAGCTTCTAAGCCAACAATTGCGTGCTCACCAACAGACACCGCGAAAGCTCCGTTACATGTGAAATAAATCTGCATTTTAAGTAACAGACAGTATCTGGCAACATATCTCGAAGGGAACGATCTATTGATACGTAAGCAGCATGGTTTCAAAAAACATCGCTCTTGTACAACGCAGCTAGCTCTTTATTCGCACGAAGTAATGGCCGCTATCGACAGGGGATCTTAAGTTGATTCCGTATTTCTAGATTTCCGGAAAGCTTTTGACACCGTTCCTCACAAGCGACTTCTAATCAAGATGCGGGCCTATGGGGTATCGTCTCAGTTGTGCGACTGGATTCGTGATTTCCTGTCAGGAAGGTCGCAGTTCGTAGTAATAGACGGCAAATCATCGAGTAAAACTGAAGTGATATCAGGTGTTCCCCCGGGAAGCGCCCTGGGATCTCTGCTGTTCCTGATCTATATAAATGACCTGGGTGACAATCTGAGCAGTTCTCTGAGGTTGTTCGCAGATGATGCTGTAATTTACCGTCTAATAAGGTCATACGAAGACCAGTATCAGTTGCAAAGCGATTTAGAAAAGATTGCTGTATGGTGTGGCAGGTGGCAGTTGACGCTAAATAACGAGAAGTGTGAGGTGATCCACATGAGTTCCGAAAGAAATCCGTTGGAATTCGAATACTCGATAAATAGTACAATTCTCAAGGCTGTCAATTCAACTAAGTACCTGGGTGTTAAAATTACGAACAACTTCAGTTGGAAAGACCACATAGATAATATTGTGGGGAAGGCGAGCTAAAGGTTGCGTTTCTTTGGCAGGACGCTTAGAAGATGCGACAAGTCCAGTAAAGAGACAGCTTACACTCGTTCGTCCTCTGTTAGATTATTGCTGCGCGGTGTGGGATTCTTACCAGGTGGGATTGACGGAGGATATCGAAAGGGTGCAAAAAAGGGCAGCTCGATTTGTATTATCACGTAATAGGGGAGAGAGTGTGGCAGATTTGATACGCGAGTTGGGATGAAAGTCATTAAAGCAAAGACGTTTTTCGTCGCGGCGAGATCTATTTACGAAATTTCAGTCACCAACTTTATCTTCCGAATGCGAAAATATTTTGTTGAGCCCAACCTACATAGGTAGGAATGATCATCAAAATAAAATAAGAGAAATCAGAGCTCGAACAGAAAGGTTTAGGTGTTCGTTTTTTCTGCGCGCTGTTCGGGAGTGGAATGGTAGAGAGATAGTATAATTGTGGTTCGATGAACCCTCTGCCAAGCACTTAAATGTGAATTGCAGAGTAATCATGTAGATGTAGATGTAGATCTCGTGAAAAAAAATTACTTGCGTAACAAAGTACAAGGTCTGTTCGAAAAATTCCGGAACTTTCTCCACAAAATTTTTCTACGCTTACCTTTTACTTATCGTGCATTGTTTCCTTAGAAATACTCCCCTCCACAATTGATACACCACTTCCAACGCCATTTCTACCTCAAGAAGCGGTACGCCTCTTGCTTAATCATACGAAGCGCCGTCTGCCAATCTTCTTTCATCACAATCAAATCTTCGCCCTTTCAATGGAGTTTTCTACTTAAGAGAAAAAGAGTCTGCAGGCGCCGGGTCTGGAGAATACGATGGATAAGACAGCACAGTCATTTCGTTTTATGTGCAATATTCACACGACAACAGGGATGAACTTGCGGATGCATTATCGTAATGCAACTGCCATAAATTGTCTCACCACATTTCAGGCCGTCTCCTTCCCACATTTTGTCACAGGCGTCGCAACACGTTCGGATTGTACCGTCGATTGACACTGTCTCCCTGTGGCACAAATTTATGATGAAGTAATCCTTCAAAGTTAAAGAAAAGTATCAGAATGGCTTTGACATTTGACCTGCCCTGAGGAATTGTGCTTTGGTGTGGAGGACTTTTCCCGACCCACAGTGAAGATCGAACCTTGGGCTCAACATCGTAACCGTAGACCCACGTCTAATCACCAGTTATGATTCTCTTAAGGAACATCTCGTTCTCATTTGCGAGAAACCAAAAGCTCTTCACAGAGCGTGAGGGGAAGGTATTTCTGATCTTGACTCTGAGCCGTGGGACGAACTTCGCGGCAACACGATGCTTCCAAGATACTGTGTCAGGATTTCATGACATGATCCAACTCAAATGCCACATTCTTCTGCAATCTCTCGGACAGTCATTCTTCAATTTGCACGCACGGTTTCGTTGACATTCCTGACGTGAGCGTTGTCGGTAGACGTCAAAAGGCATCCTGAGCAAGGGTCATCATTAACTTCCGTCTGGCCGTTTTTAAACCGTGTGAACCATTCGTAACACAGAGTACGGCTTAAGCACTCGTTACTGTAGGCTTTCTTCATCATTTGGTGTGTCTCTGTAAAGGTTTTATTGAGTTTCACGCAAAAGTTAATACAGACACGTTGCTCCTCTCACTTTTGCATCTAGAAATTAACAAACTGTGCGACACAATGTTCTACTCAATACAGCATTGAACGATAACTAACTGACATACAACAACGAAACTTCCGGCACTTACACATTAAACACATGCATCGACCACGTTTCGCTCCTACACACCACTGGCGCGAAATTACGAATGTTCCGGAATTTTTGATTAGACCTTGTATGTTCATCTCATAACTCGGTAATTGTAGTAGCATGTTACTGAATGTATTATAGGTGTAATTCTAACTATGACCGCAGTCTTGCGGAAGGTAGAGCATGATCTTACTTAACAATGAAATTCCGCGTTACTGCAAGGACGAATGTGACCGAAGAACACTCCGCAACAGAATTAATTGAACACACAGAAACCCCGTAATTTTCTCACATTGCGACGCAGAAGTTTGAAATTTGGCTCAAAGATGGCTACAATCTTCCTCTGTAATGGAGGAAAGTGTATCGCCTTGAGACGTCACCGTCGGCCTCGATGACGCTTTCAACAGCGTTTCGATTCATGCGAAAGAAAGGCGAGAGTTCAGAAGTTCATGTGAGGAGTAAGGTGAGGTAATGATGCAAAATTAGCACCAAATTTCACCAAAATTCCACGATAGCGTTGGGCAGAATCTTGGTTAAATTTGGTGCCACTGTGACATCATTAACCCACCTTACACGTCGCATGAGCTAAGATCTAGCCTTGCTGTCTGAAGCGTTTCGAGCCTGAGGGTGACTTCGCAGTGCGCCACGGTATTTCACCATTACAAAGGAGGCTTGTAAGCACATTTGAATCAAATTTCAAATTTCTGCGTCGTAATGTGAGATAATTATGAGGACTCGACAAAGAGATCCTTCAATTCCGTTGCGCAGTCTTGAATGCGAATAACCACTGTAGTGATTCTCTGACGTTAATAAAAGTCGCATATAATAGCCACAGACGATCGAAGTGTCTTATCCTCAGAGTAACCTCGAGTTGCACCAAATTAGTGGGACATGACGAGGGACAGTTTTGCTGTGAGAACCTACTGGTTATCGAGTAACTTGAACTCATGGTCTGGAATACTATGCTACTTCATCGGAAGATACTTTTTTTGACATTACGAAGAAACAGGGCTGCTCGGGCTACTGACGAACTGTTAGTCGTGACATACTAACGTGCTCTTCTTTTTCCGAACGTGAACTCTGACCTTCCACCACGACGAGATTCACCAAAATTGATCAGCTAAGTGGCAGTGGATAAACAGTTTACTGCAGACTCGTCCTCGCACTCTCACCGGAAAATGTGCAGGAGTCTCTCACAAAAGAACCGAGCCCAATGCAAATCTGTGTACTTACCAAACACGCTCTGTTAGCGATGGTCGCCGTCATAGTAGGGCCCGTTTGAGTTCACACTAGCTTCCATCCGTTCCTTCGAAACCCCAAACATGTCTCCAAATCATGTTTTGTGAGGTTTGGCGGGAACTTCAGTTTCGAGATTCAGCAGAGTGCAAAAGCACTTGAACGAGATCACGTTGCTGTCAAGGCCACTCCAGCAACGTGCTGAGAACTATTCAAATTTACTCGTACATCTTCAGGAAAAGCTATTAAGTCGGACTTTTTCTACCATTGTTGGAGAATATTCCACGCCACAAAAAGTAAAAAGTTTGTACAGCCCCGAAACTCGAACCCTATCGTTTGCATTCTACAAAGCTACGTACTTTTTTTTTGCGACTCTGCTTGTGAGTCCAAAAGTGTTATTAGCAGTCCAGATAGCACAAGGACTGTGCGTAATCAATTAAAAAGAATAAAATACAATGGTCGAGTAACTCTCCATAAGTCATACATTTATGTAACCAGTGCTAGGCAATGATGGATCACGCTATATGATGTGCCAGTCCTGTGGAAGGGTCTGGGTTTCGCTAACAAGGAACCAAAAGGAAGCTCATTGTAGAGATCAAATACATGTCATGATTAAAGTTAGCAAAACTGCTGGGGATAATCTCAGTTTCTTCTTTGACTCCCACTAGTTACGTAGCTCTTGGTAATAAAGCGATTTTTTATTGAGTGGGTATCTTAACACATATAAAACGTTTTTCACTTAGAAATATTTATAAATCTGACACAAGTCGTTCAGATTACTTCTTGAAGGTCTCAAGTGAAATAGCTCCGCAGTAGTCCCCACCATTCTGATTCGCGTATGATTTATGCTGATGAAAATGAAAACGCAAATAATTTTACAAGATTTACCTAACATTTCGTTTCTCATGCCGGTAACAAGCAATATGGGATTCACGACATGGAGACAATCTGAGACAACTGATTCGAGGTTCGCTGAAGCTTTGAGCCTTTTGAATTCAGACGATCTTCTTTTCTGTTGTTTTTGCCGCCAACTATTGATCAGCCTCTGTAGAAACGCGGGACTCACGTAACAAACGGAAACTGCTGGAAGTATGGGTTCTGGGATTTCATTACCGCTTCGATGAAAGAAAACTCATAATCCTAGCAAGCGACGTAACAGATATCAGTGGATATGTTTTCGGGATCTCAAAGGATCACCCCAAGGGAAGTAATATTGCGTCACGCTTCCAACTGTTAAATCAACTGCAAGTCTAGAGTAATCGCCGCAAGTACGGGAGAAAACAGTAACTGAAGAAATTCCTGAAACGTACTCTTCACAGTATTGGCAATAACCTGAATTTCTGTTGCATCGTGACGAAAAACACATGGCACTTCTTTCGTTTCGTGGAGGAGGCTACGTTCAAACATCAACTCAAAACTCGTCGTAATTACATGTAGTCAGTGATGTGTCAGGAACTTGTACTGTTTTGAAAAGTGGCGCTTAATATAAATCGTTCGTGGAGCAAAGCTGAATGTGTTTTCATATTCAATTCATACCGTCTTTGTCGTGAGAGCATGACGAGCCTATGACTCGTCAGTTTGCCGCATATACGAAATGATCCTGAAGGCTACAATCACAGTTAAAAATGAAGTTACTTCTACGATGAAGCGGTTATTTCCCGCTCTTTTTGTAAACTGTTTGCGTACTCTAGATGTGGAGGCTGACGTAAAGATTTCCTACGTCATCTATCTGCTATATGTGGCCACACATCCTTGGCCGTCCAACACAAATATGCTTACCATATACCTAATAGCTTCTAGGGCCTTGTTTTATTCCTAGTACAACATTTAATCTTCTGGGAGACCATCTCACACGTAGAAGATGGAAATCATTCCAGTCTCCTGAAGCTCTTTGCATAGATACTACAGAATCTTTGAGTGATTAGACTGGAAGCTGTTGTTCATCAAAAAGTATCGATGGGGTTTCAGGTAGGGGTCAACAAACCACCGAATTTTCCTCTTTCTTCTGTGAACTTGTGCTTTATTATATTGATTCGAGTCAAAGATGGTGATACAGCACTACACGTATGCTATTATAAACTTCTCCCAAACCCAGAAAATCATGGGCCTACTGCCTATGCGCTACATGCGGTACCGTGATTCAACAGTTCATTAATACTTCTTCCGCTGGCTACGGGGTGATCAGGACGTTGTTTGAAACGCTGTCACGAACGTCTATTATTCGTTCTTGTGATATTATTTTTCTGATCAGCAAAATGAATGTAAAATCAGTCTTATAGCTTCCCGATGTATAGTTCTGTCACTGGTCTCAGTATCTGAGCTGTAACTTAAGTGTAGTGAAGTATTTGACAAGTATAGCTAACGACTGACTAGCACTGTCTGCTTTAGAGTTCCGTGGTCCCTATATTAGTGCTGCCATAGCTCTGTTCGCATTAGGGTATACCAAAACAACACCAACAACGGTATGTCATATGGAAGTGCAAAGTGATCATTCCTCGAGAGCGAAACGCTTTGCAAAAATGCACAGTTTGTTTACAGTGGATCATAGAAGTTAGAGAACGTTCAGTTTGTCTTGCGATTGTGTTGATCCTAATTCGTTCGCAATCCTTCGGCCATGAGAGTGAGATGAATACACGGATTTCCTCACTTGGGTTCCGTCTTGAAGAATCATTAGCTCAATATACTCAGTGTTCCTCAGACTGAGTAAGTGCTTCCGCTTTTCATTGATGCAGACTGTTTATTCGATGAAGAACCGAGAATGCCATTAAACTAAAATGCAAGAATTTTTCTCTCAGAATCCTGAAGCAGCTATATCATTGACACTACGACCTGCCAGTTGTTGTCCGCGCTTGGAGAAGCAACGATCAGACCGTATTAAGACATCGTAGGCATACCTGTGCTTGGTGCTTCTGCGGTAGAGCGCCAACGGTGTGGCGTTGTTCGCACCTACCATACCCTTTCTGACCTCCACGCGAAGCTCCTAGAACTCGCATCCAGTATATCTAGATGTAACAGATGCATTCGCTTTCTCTCCAGGAAAAGTTCAAAAATATTCAAATGTGTGTGAAATCTTATGGGACTTAACTGCTAAGGTGATC
Source organism: Schistocerca americana (assembly GCF_021461395.2). Taxonomy (NCBI): domain Eukaryota; kingdom Metazoa; phylum Arthropoda; class Insecta; order Orthoptera; family Acrididae; genus Schistocerca; species Schistocerca americana. The sequence goes on from NC_060130.1 coordinate 254,571,896, forward strand.
AGTCCCTAAGCTTACACACTACTTGTCCTAAATTATTCTAAGGACAAACACACACACCCATGCCCGAGGGAGGACTCGAACCGTCGCCGGGACCAGCCGCACAGTCCATGACTGCAGCGCCTCAGACCGCTCGGCTAAACCCGCGCGGCCCAGGAAAAGTAACACCTCGGAGACAAAGAGGCACGTTGCAGCCGTTCCCGTAAAACTCAGACGTCCACAAACCGATAATTATATTGAACACCCAGACCAGCATTTTTGTGAGTCTTCAATACGATTTCTGGAGACAGTCGCTTCCGTCATCGGTCCAGATAAAGTTATTTATTTGTCTCAATAGGATAACGCGTGTTTCCCGTTGTATTGAACGCAGCAAACAAACAGGACCCATTGCTCATGCACGTAGAATACAAAATTTCTCTGCTGGAGCACGATTTCGCGATTTCTTCTCAGCATGAATTAATTCCAAGTGTGTGTGCAGTCTGTGAAATTAGGCCCAATGAGATGTGACGCCCTGAAGCTCTTACTTACAATGGGCCGACATACATCGCTATCCGCAGTGCCAAGCCATCCTCCTTCAAATGGGTCAAATGGCTCTGAGCACTATGGGACTTAACATCTGAGGTCATCAGTCCCCTAGAACGTAGAACTACTTAAACCTAACTAACCAAAGGACATCACACACATCCCTGCCCGAAGCAGGATTCGAACCTGCGAACGTAGCGGTCGCGCGGTTCCAGACTGAAGCGCCTAGAACCGCTCGGCCACACCGGCCGGCGCCCTCTTCGTCTACGGCGACATTTCACGCTAATGGTTTCAATAGGCTTTTGACTTTTGAGGCTTTAAAATCATCTATGAAGGACAGTCAAGGCAAAGTAAAACGTATTTTTATTATTTCATGCGGTGGTGGGCCGAATGAAAATCCGCTTCAAAGAGAGCGACTTAGACGCTATATTCATAGTGATCAATGCCCCAGAAAGAAGTGATTTTAACAAAATAGAAAGGCTTCTTTGAACCGAGAACTGACAGGCCTGATTCTTTCTCACGACTGTGAGAAGCGGCAAAACTTTGAATCCCACCCTAGAAGTGGAGAACTTCCAGAAAGCACGCGAGATTCGGGGCGAAATATGGAGTTCGGCATTAATCGACGGGCACAAAGTCAATGCCGAATACGTAAAGCCGACGGACAATCTATTTATAGTTCCCGATATGCACGATGAACAGTTGTATGTAGACCATGTCAGAGAAAGCCATTTTTTGCTGCAGATATCGTTCAGGGTGTTTCTCCTAAGAGTCGTCAGACGCACCTTTAAACACATAATTCTAATCAGGTCCTTCGTGCGACGCCCAGTGTCGACGTAAAGCGTCGGTTGTTTCCTGTTACAAACAAAATAATATTTTAAAGCGGTATTTTACGTGTTATTCGATAGAGAGCTTCCAGATTAGTCTATCGCGGTATTTGTTTTAGCGATATGTATCAATAGCGACAGTAAAACTGGAACAATAACCAGTGCTCCAGGAGCGACAGCACTGTTGTAGGCCGCGCTGACTGCTGCCGCCAAACATGCAGCGCTACTAACAAGGAGACGGCACGACCGTGGGGTCGGGGATTTGTCCGCAATTTTGTATGGTGAAAGAGAACCCCTAATACCTCACGTGGTTAAAATATTAGGACGCACTACTCGGAAAATCTCGAGAAAAATCGATCCAAAGTTTCTTAGGTGCCTTATGAGCATAAAATGTTAGTGCAGTGTCGTGCTGCCGTCTGGCCTACATGGTTAGCACTCGGACCCTTACGTCAGAGGGCTTGGGTGCGGTTCCTCCTCCAGCACTTTTTTTTTTCTTCTGTTGCTTACAAAATTGCAGCGCATTGTTACAGGAGAATCGTGAAATTAATTCCCGGGAAGATTGTATAAAAATTCATTCTATAATTCACCATCAATTATCGTCACCAATATTCCGAGACATAATTTAATATGCCTGGTTTGCCTCAAAATTGTCAGGAACTTGAAACATTTTCATAAATGTTAATGGGGCATGTTTTGTGCAGGTTTATTGCAAACGCCCTGTGATTGTAAAAAATCCACTTTTATATGTTGCGCAAGATGTCGCAAAAATTATTGCTTTGTTTGTTTTTACGATGATTACCACTGCGGTTCTCGTTTATAATTATTATATGTGTAAAAATTGAATGTTTCCCAATAGACTTTGTTATTCTGATTAAAAAGGCAATGTTTCTCCTTATATACTTTACAATGAAAAATGGAAAACCCACTGCCATGAATTGTGGTGTTGGATAAAAAGAAAAAAATTTTCATTCAATAATGTAACTAATTTGTTAAAGATAATGTAGGTTTGGGAAACTTTCTGAATAATTGGTAAAATAACCAAAGGAAATGAAACAGAAGAAAAAAAAAAGTGCCAGAGGACGAATCGAACACGAGACCTCTGGCGTAAGAATCCGAGCCCTAAGCACCGAGCCTAGACGGGGGTTCAGCAGTGTACTAACATTTTACACTCATAAGCACCTAAGAAACTTTGCATCGATTTTTCCCGGGATGTTCAGGGTAGTGCGTCCTAATATTTTAACCACGTGAGGTGTTAGGGGTCCTCTTTCACCACACAAAATTGCGGACAAATCCCCGACCCCATGTTCGTGCCGTCTCCTTGTAAGTCGTTTCTGGATTGTTGTTTATTCTGCGTGTTTTCCTATCCCTGTAAATACACCTCGATAAAATGAATATCGGATTGGAATAATTTGGGAGCGTTCTATAGAACGGGTGTGTAAAATTCTGATATAAAAATAATTTTGGTAGTAATGGGAAAGAAACCGACGCTCCCTGTTGACACAGCGTGTCGCATGAAAGACGTGATGAGCAGTAATTATTTGGGCACTCCAGCTGCAGAATACAAATACGAAATTACAAATATCTGCCGTAACACCAACTTGACAACTTTATCGAGAGTCAGTCAGTATATTTACTCCACCAGAAAATGCCTATAAAATACGCCCGTGTAAAAATTGAATTCATATTAAAATTTTAGTTTGTAACTGCAGGTGGTCAAGTGTGAAAATCGCGATTGCTGCAGTCATTTTGGAGTGCATTGCATACTGTGGGTTTCACGGCCGTTTCATGCCTCCACCGTATCCATCCTGCAAGTAATCGGAGAACTGACTATGCCGGAGCCAGGGAAACGCGCGTTCGTATCGGCAGTCTCTCACGGTATATCCCATACATGCGGGCTAAAAATGGTTAAAATAGCTCTGAGCACTATGGGACTTAACATCTGCGGTCATCAGTCCCCTATACTTAGAACAACTAAAACCTAACTAACCTAAGGACGTCACACACAACTATGCCCGAGGCAGGATTCGAACCTGCGACCGTAGCAGCAGCGAGGTTCCGGACTGAAGCGCTTAGAACTGCTCATCCACAGCGGCCGACAATGTGGGCTATTCCCAAAATGCCGTACGATTACTGCTGCCCTTCTCTATTGATGAAAGATTAGACTATGCATAGCAGATGCTGCAAGACTTGCAGCATCTACTTTACTTGGACGTATTTGCATGTCCGAAGGAATATTACATCGTACTTCTTAATAACACAGGCAGTGTTGTTCCGTATTTATCCGCCGATACCAGGCACTCGACTCTCAATAAATGTGTCCATCCTGGACGAGAATATATGTAATGTAAGAGTGCAGGTTATGACCAAGGACGAGGACATGTGGAAGTTTAGGTCTGGCCGCGATTCGTGCACGGATATCCCAAGCGGTAAAGGCGACCTCTGACGTAAAGTGGGAAATCAGAGTTCGAATGCCGGTCCAGCACAAATTTTCATTGTCGTCATTCTAATATATTGTTCAAGGTCGTTCGTATTAGCAACTACGAACCCATTTCCTGTCGTATTTTGAATTTGATTATTTGCGAAAATTACTTGCAAAACGCGATGAGTAGAGAGTCATTTGGCAGGTTTCAAGACAATTCAATTAAAAACGTTATAGTGCACCTCAAACGTAGTTATGATTCTCACCTGTAATTTCACAGAAAAACTGTAGTACATATAAGATATGCTTTAGGTATTCTTCGTGGTGTGAAGCAAAAACATGAACATTTCAAACAAATTCTATTATTTAATAACTAAAGGGTAAACCTCACATCAGGGGAAGGCGGGAAGTGTTCCACCACATCTCACCAAGAGGAGAGTGAGGGTACAAATAAAAAAAACCTCACGTATTTAATGGACGTCCCATAAAAGAACTGACATGTATAATTAGAGACCAATGTTCGATTTGCTGCAGAATCCTTGAGCATGATCAAAGTTCGAATAGCATATTTTTCGTTGAGACAGAAAACCTACTGCCAATAAAGCAGCACGGATTTAGAAAGCATCGCCAGCATGAAACTCGGCTTGCCCTTTTCTGACGAGCTATCCTACTAATCACAGTTGCAGGGCAGCAGGCAGATTCCATATCCCTAGATTTCCGGAAAACATTGGATACGGTCCTCCACAGCAGACTGTGAATGAAGGTCTGGACACACAAAATAAGTTCCCAGGTATGTGAATGGCTTCAAGATTTCTTAAACAATAGCACCCAGTACGTTGTCCTGGACAGCGAGTGTTCATCATAGGCAGGGAAGTTTGGTAGAACCACTCTTGTTGTGTGTATACTTAAACCATCTGACAGACAGGCTGAGTAGCAATCTGAGACTGCCTGCTCATAACACTGTGGTGTATGGGAAAGTGTTGTCGTTCAGTTACTGGAGGAGAATACGGGACGACTTACACATCATTTTATTTGGTTTGATAAATAGCAGTTTGCCCTTTTTGTTGAAAACTCAAATAGCTCGAATCACTCTGAGCACTATGGGACTTAACATCTGAGGTCATCAGTCCCCTAGAACTTAGAACTACTTAAACCTAACTATCCCAAGGACATCACACACATCCATGCCCGAGGCAGGATTCGAACCTGCGACCGTAGCGGTCTCGCTGTTCCAGACTGTAGCGCCTAGAACCCCACGGCCACTCCGACCGGGTCGGCCACGGTGGCCAAGCGGTTCTAGGCGCTTCAGTCCGGAACCGCGCGACTGCAACGGTCGCAGGTTCGAATCCTGCCTCGGGCATGGATGTGTGTGATGTCCTTAGGTTAGTTAGGTTTAAGTAGTTCTAAGTATAGGGGACTGATGACCTCAGAAGTTAAGTCCCATGGTGCTCAGAGCCATATGAACCATAGTGCTCAGAGCCATACTCCGGCCGGCTGTTGAAAACTGTAAAGTTAAAGCGCACGAGTAGGAATAGCAGTCCTGTAGTGTGAGAGTACAGTACTATTGGTGTGTAACTTTACACAGTTACGTCTGTTAAATACCCAGGCGTTACGTTGCAAAGCGATATGAAATGACACGAGCACGTAAGGTCGCTAGTAGGGAATGCGAACTGACGACTTTGGTTTATTGGGAGAATAATAGGAAAATGTAACCCATCTATAAAGGAGACTACATACAGAACACTAGTGCGACCTATTCTTGAATAGTGCTCGAGTGTTTGCGGTCCCCACGATATCAGATTAAAGGAAGACATCGAAGCAATTCAGAGGCGTGCCGCTGGATTTGTTACCTGTAGATTCCGTCAGTAAGCTAGTATTACGAAGATGCTTCGCGAACTCCAATAGGAATCCCTCGAGGGAAGGCAACTTTTTTCGGAACACTATTGAGAAAATTTAGAGAACTGGCATTTGTGGCTATCTACTGAACGATTCTACTGCTACCAACGTACATTTGGTGTAAAGACCCTGACAACAAAATAAGAGAAATTAGGGCTTGTACGAAGGCCTATGGGCAGTCGTTTTCCCTCGCTACATTTGCGAGTGGAATGGAAAAGGGAATTACTTTTACCATACAAGGTACCCTCCTCCGTGCACCGTATGGTGGCTTGCAGAGTATGTACGTAGATGTAGACATAGGCCATGCGAGGAATGTCTTAACACCAGGTCTTCAAGAGAACATGTTAATTGCTATAGGTACCTATCCTGCCTTCAATAGCCGACATGTTGTACGAGATCATACCAACGCAAACAACTTTTGCGAGATTAGCAAGTGATTAACAACTGTGTCCACATCGTACACAGAAAGATAGGTCGTGTAGCTAGGTGACTTCTCACGTTAACTGGTGTTCGCAAATATTTCCTGCAGAAATTTGCAGGAGAGTTACATTTTTCCACATAACTATTTTACACATTTGAGGTCATGTTTACAGGAGTGTGCATGTTCAGTAGCAACTATAGAGTAACGAAAAACCACATGTGGCTGTGCTTCGAACATGCTAATAGCAAATTAGCTGTGGTTCTTTGGGTGAGTGGTTTCAACAAATATGAGGTTCGAATTTATGTACACAAGGAAAGACTGATCAGCGTTTTCTGTAAAACTTTATTTGAATACGTCCTCCCACAGCTGGATGGTGTTGCTGAAAATTTTTCTAGGCGACGTGGATTCAAAGTTACAGCAAGGCCGACGCTCTTTACTCTCGATGCTATAAATATTACTAGTATGTAGTGCGAGAAACGATAGACTGGCCTTGGTGGTCCAGTTCCACGGCTAACGTGGTCAACGAGCGTAACACTCAATATTTTCTTCTTCTGGATTATAAGAGTTTTCGGTATAGATATTGTTGTTAGGAATGTCGCATCCAGTGAGCTTATACGCTTATCTCCTGGGGATGTATGGAACACATTGTATTGACGTGTAGCTCAGTCTGCGGCTCGTGGTCTTGTGGTAGCGTTCTCGCTTCCCGCGCACGGGGTCCCGGGTTCGATTCCCCGCGGGTCAGGAACTTTCTCTGCCTTAAAATGACTGGGTGTTGTGTAGCTTTCACCATCATTTCATCCTCATTCACTCGCAAGTCGCCGCAGTGGCGTTAAAGAACTTGTGGAGCGGCGGCTGAACACCGCGAGGGGTCTCACGGCTACAAATGCCATACGCTCATTATTATTATTGTTGACTCGGTTTGAAAAGATTGAGTAAAGCTACGGCCTTTGTTATGGAGGAGACTCTGGTGATTTAGGAACTTTTATCGCAGAAACACGGTGGCTCGTTGGATATGTCCCCTCGGTAGTTACTAGTATCATTTGAAAGTACGTAAATGACGTTGAAATCAGTATCAACGCTGTAGTATTGCATTACCATGCCTCATCCAAGAACATGGACACTGTAGGTATACCCACTTGGTTCAATAGGCGGCAGTCTGTCGTGCATCGTTCCATCTGACAGCAGAGAAAAATTGTGGAGAACGCACAAAATACACTCCTGGAAATTGAAATAAGAACACCGTGAATTCATTGTCCCAGGAAGGGGAAACTTTATTGACACATTCCTGGGGTCAGATACATCACATGATCACACTGACAGATCCACAGGCACATAGACACAGGCAACAGAGCATGCACAATGTCGGCACTAGTACAGTGTATATCCACCTTTCGCAGCAATGCAGGCTGCTATTCTCCCATGGAGACGATCGTAGAGATGCTGGATGTAGTCCTGTGGAACGGCTTGCCATGCCATTTCCACCTGGCGCCTCAGTTGGACCAGCGTTCGTGCTGGACGTGCAGACCGCGTGAGACGACGCTTCATCCAGTCCCAAACATGCTCAATGGGGGACAGATCCGGAGATCTTGCTGGCCAGGGTAGTTGACTTACACCTTCTAGAGCACGTTGGGTGGCACGGGATACATGCGGACGTGCATTGTCCTGTTGGAACAGCAAGTTCCCTTGCCGGTCTAGGAATGGTAGAACGATGGGTTCGATGACGGTTTGGATGTACCGTGCACTATTCAGTGTCCCCTCGACGATCACCAGTGGTGTACGGCCAGTGTAGGAGATCGCTCCCCACACCATGATGCCGGGTGTTGGCCCTGTGTGCCTCGGTCGTATGCAGTCCTGATTGTGGCGCTCACCTGCACGGCGCCAAACACGCATACGACCATCATTGGCACCAAGGCAGAAGCGACTCTCATCGCTGAAGACGACACGTCTCCATTCGTCCCTCCATTCACGCCTGTCGCGACACCACTGGAGGCGGGCTGCACGATGTTGGGGCGTGAGCGGAAGACGGCCTAACGGTGTGCGGGACCGTAGCCCAGCTTCATGGAGACGGTTGCGAGTGGTCCTCGCCGATACCCCAGGAGCAACAGTGTCCCAAATTTGCTGGGAAGTGGCGGTGCGGTCCCCTACGGCACTGCGTAGGATCCTACGGTCTTGGCGTGCATCCGTGCGTCGCTGCGGTCCGGTCCCAGGTCGACGGGCACGTGGCGACAACATCGATGTACTGTGGAGACCTCACGCCCCACGTGTTGAGCAATTCGGCGGTACGTCCACCCGGCCTCCCGCATGCCCACTATACGCCCTCGCTCAAAGTCCGTCAACTGCACATACGGTTCACGTCCACGCTGTCGCGGCATGCTACCAGTGTTAAAGACTGCGATGGAGCTCCGTATGCCACGGCAAACTGGCTGACACTGACGGCGGCGGTGCACAAATGCTGCGCAGCTAGCGCCATTCGACGGCCAACACCCCGGTTCCTGGTGTGTCCGCTGTGCCGTGCGTGTGATCATTGCTTGTACAGCCCTCTCGCAGTGTCCAGAGCAAGTATGGTGGGTCTGACACACCGGTGTCAATGTGTTCTTTTTTCCATTTCCAGGAGTGTATTATGCAGCACACTATCATCACACATAATGGAAGGGAGGCTGCAGCGGACGCACTACAGTTATGACTTTCTTACCGTAGCAGCATATCTAGTCACGGTCACAACTATCGCAAGAGAATCATTGGCCACGGAGTTGCCTCTTAAAACAAATTAAGCTTAGTCTTACATTACGTTGGTATTCGCATAGTCTGTGACTCAGTGCAGGACATCCACTGATCGATATGGATTGATTGGTCTGTAATAACAGTACCACGAGGACAGGATGAAACGTTCTCATTCTGTCAATTAAGGATTATGTTTCTAAGTCGAAAATTGACCTTTTCTAATCTTGTCCTCATTTAGGTCGATTAAGTTCGTCCAACGCTTCTCCAGTAAGTAGGTCATGTCACTAGAGTGCAGAGTTTGAAAATTTTGCAAAATTCTCATCTACGTCTAAAAATGGTTCAAATGGCTCTGAGCACTATGGGACTTAACATCCATGGTCATCAGTCCCCTAGAACTTAGAACTACTTAAACCTAACTAACCTAAGGACATCACACAACACCCAGACATCACGAGGCAAAGAAAATCCCTCACTTCGCCGGGAATCGAACCCGGGAACCCGGGCGAGGGAAGCGAGCACGCTACCGTACGACCACGAGCTGCGGACCACCTACGTCTCCCAGATCCCTTTACTGCACTCGTAATGTTTTCCAGACTCACATTTCTGAGGATTTTGGAACATAAGGAAGTCAGTGAAGAAAGAAAGCGCCCACTGAGTGCGAATAAAGAAACCTTTTTCGATACATGAACGTAGCTAGGGAGTTCTACCATTTTCGAAGAGAGTATGTGGGTTTTTCCTGTTGTATGGGAAGCCTTAATAGATTAAAGTCTAGCTAGTTCACGGTTAGTTCATCTACCTGTGGTAATGGTGGGAGCATCCGATAAAGCGATAGCCTGGCACGACATTGAAAGGACAAGGCGATGCGGCGTGGCATTCAACCAGTGCATAAATATGCATCTGGCGCCCTCATTCATTTAAAATGAAAGGGATATTTTAAAAAACCCGTTCGAATGTGAACTCCATTACACAGCTCTAAATTATTCATTGTTGACAGCCGACCAGCGTGGAACTTCTGAATGTGTAATTATCGCGCCTTTCTGTGGAGTCCATGTGACGCGCGAACGTCACATTTCATTGTTCGCATTATTTTATTATTTCTTTGCCATTTTTTAGAAGTGAATTTATATGTCTGTTGTGTTATTACGGAAGTCCTTTTGTAAGGACTCAGTTTTAAATGAATTCATGATTAATGTGCAAATTCCAGTGTTATATTCGGAATGTATCACGTTCACGTGATGCTAAAATTCAGGCACAAGTTTGGGCACTGGCTCGTTCATTCTTTTTTCGTATACTCTCAAGTGATCTTTTAAGAAGATTGTTGAAATGACGTAAACATCTAAGTAAGGTATCCAGGTCAGAACCTGAGGAATGTCGTTAGGACGTTATAACAGTTAACACGCGCGATGATCGTCAGCGTCTTACATCACTAATCTAACAAGGGGAGGCCGCCAATTGTGAAATTCAGATTCGATTCATACTGCGCATAATAAAAGCTCATGGCCAGAGGTGTAATGTGGCAAAGCACCAAGATGCACTTCTCAGCCATTGTCGAGAAAATCGACAGTTAAAAGAAACCGTTGCGGTGAAATATATATATATATATATATATATATATATATATATATATATATATATATATATATATATATAATTCCCGGCAATCAGTTGCAACAATTATGCATATAATAAGTTGTTGAAAGTCGTTTGTCGCGGAAAAACTGGCGACTTCGAACATCGTTAAGTTTTCCAAAACAAAGTTCTATTTCACAAATGTTATTAATTGTCTTCATAATGTTAACCACGTATAGTTAACGGAAGACGTAGAAACGATATTCCCAAACGAATACGTATAGCGTAAGTCAAACGTTCGAATTAGAATAGAGACCCCACGAACACAAATTTGCTGTGGCAGGTATGAAATATAAACTCCGTTACTCGCTCGTTACACTTGAATGACAGATGTTGAATGGGCCGAAACGAGCCGCCGCATAACAGCGTAGTTGCCTGCTAACTTCGAAAGAAGGTAGATGCGGTCCCTAGCGCAACTTATAACATTGTCGAAAATCAGTGCGGACGGGAGAGCTTTGGTACACCCTGTTAAAAAAAAACGGAAAAATTGAGGCGGTACAATTGGAGAGCGATCCGCCTTCACCAACATGCATAAGCAATTTATTAATACTTTATATACATATATTTGAATTACAAAAAACTAATAATAATAAAATAAACTGCATGGTGCGAGATTCGATCCGCCGACCTTCGGATTACGAATCCGAGCGCTTACCGCTGCGCCACGACGCTGTAGAAAATTATTAATCGTCGAGAGTATTTCACCGCAACGGTTTCTTTCAACTGTCGATTTTCTCGACAGCGGCTGAGAAGTGCATCTTGGTGCTTTGCCACATTACACCTCTGGCCATGAGCTTTTATTATGCGCAGTATGAATCAAATCTGATTTTCACAGTTGGCGGCCTCCCCTTGTAAGCTTGAAAGCCTTAATAGACAAAACCCTAACATAGATGTAAGCCGGCCGGAGTGGCCGAGCGGTTCTAGGCGCTTCAGTTTGGAACCACGCGACCGGTACGGTCGCTTGTTCGTATCCTGCCTCGGGCATGGATGTGTGTGATGTCCTTAGGTTAGTTAGGTTTAAGTAGTTCTAAGTTCTAGGGGAGGACTGATGACCTTAGATGTTAAGTCCCATAGTGCTCGGAGCCATTTGAACCATTTTATGGATGTAAAAAATAAGAATTTTTACATGTCTATAATTTCAGTGATAAAATGGAAACACTGAACAAAAAATGGTTCAAATGGCTCTGAGCACTATGGGACTTAACATCTATGGTCATCAGTCCCCTAGAACTTAGAACTACTTAAACCTAACTAACCCAAGGACAGCACATAACACCCAGCCATCACGAGGCAGAGAAAATCCCTGACCCCGCCGGGAATCGAACCCGGGAACCCGGGGGTGGGAAGCGAGAACGCTACCGCACGACCACGAGATGCGGGCAAACACTGAACACCGCTGGTAATACGAGCAAGGAGAAACGAGCGAGGTAGCGCAGTGGTTAGCACACTGGACTCGCATTCGGGAGGACGACGGTTCAATCCCGCGTCCAGGCATCCTGATTTAGGTTTTCCGGGATTTCCCTATATCGCTCCAGGCAAATTCCGGGATGGTTCCTTTGAAAGGGCACGGCCGACTTCCTTCCCTATTCCCATGAGACCGACGATCCCGCTGTTTGGTCTCCTCCCCCAAAACAATCCAATCCAACCAGCAAGAAGAAGCACAACTTAGTTGTAGTACAACACTGACACAGGACACCGGAGATAAACAAAAGCCACAACACCGCTTTCGGAATGAAAAATTGTTTTCTTTCAACAAAAGCGTTTACTACGAAACGCCTCATTCGAAGGATCATTCAGGTTTTCTGTCTTGTTAGAAAGATAAGAGTACTCGTTATTAATAGCCCATTTCTAAAGAAGAAAACACGTATTTTTATGTGCACACAGAGGCATGTAAAAACTAGGAGAATAAAGTCGTAAATGATGCATACGCAGCTATTAATTATTATGCGGTAAACGAAGACAAAATTGACGAAGAGCTGTCATGACCAACAAAATTCTTCGTTTTGAAATATAACAAACTAATAGTTGTGCGAATATAATAGCAAAAAGACCTCTAGTATTGTCTGAGAGAACAAGACGTCCAAATATAACGGTATTATTATTTATTTCTTATGTTGGGATTCCAAGATTTGATACTAAGCTCTGGATTCGACATGATTGTCTGATGTTGTACGCATTCCACGAGTCGATTTTTGTGATTTTATCATTACATCAAGCAGAGCACTCGTTAGTAAACAAGTTCTATCTGCGTGATACCTGCGTACAGTAATCTGAGTTCTGCATTCCCGTGCGTTTATTTCCTATGAGGAAAATGCATGAAATGCATTTTTTCTTTGACTGTCCTATATCGTGTCACACGCAGTGAAAACCTTAAACCCCTCTTTTCCAACTGTTATGCTATATGGATACTCTGAAAATCGTACTTAAGTGCCTGGCATAGGTTTCATCGAACCACCTTCACAATAATTCCCTATTATTACACTCTCGAACAGCGTGTGAAAAAAAAACGAACACCTATATCTTTCCGTGCGCGCCCTGATTTCCCTTATTTTATTATGATGATCGTTTCTCCCTGTGTAGGTCGGCGTCAAAAAAAAAAAAAAATTAGCATTCGGGGGAGAAAGTTGGTGACTGAAATTTCATGGGGACGAAAAACGCCTTTGTTTTAATTATGTCCACCTCCAAATCCTGTATCATGCCCGTGTCACTCTCTTTCGTATTTCTGGATAATGTGAAACGTGCTTCCCTTCTTGAACTGTCTCCATGTACTCCGTTAATCCTATCTGGTAAGGATCCCAAAAGATAATTTCTTTAGTAGATATGTTGCAGATTCCAAGTGTTCTGCCAATAAAACGCAGCCTTTGGTTCGCCTTACCCACAACATTTTCTGTATTCTTTCGAATTTAAGTTATTCGTAATTGTAATTCCTAGGTACTTAATTGAATTTACAGCCTGTAAATTTGACTGATTCATCGTGTAATCGAAGTTTAACGGATACCTTTTAGCAATCATGTGGATGACCTCACACTTCTGACGAATAGAGAAATATGAAATTCAAATTCCTGACTGGACTGGAATGCTATAAATGTGCTATTGAATCTTACCTACATAAATTCTATACACTACAGACAAAAAAGTAAAGTTTATATTCCCAAGTTGTAGGTGATGTGTTATACGTCGAAATAGTACAATTTGAATACTGTTTTCTAGCTTCACGGACAAGGACAAGATTAAGATGTTTATATGTAGTATCACAGGCATTTTTTTAAAAATCTATTTTGATATTACATATCTAAGAAGTTCAAAATATTACATATGCAAAATGATTTGAGTGATTCAGGAGGCAAAGGGGCGATCCGTTAATACTTCCTAACTTCCGGATTAATAAATTGAATAGTACATTCGATGTATAGTAAATTTATACGACATTGCTGGCGTTAGTACTTTCCCTTCTTGTAGTAACGGTGTCGCGTTTTAAATTTAGCTGTTTAGTGCAGGGATTATTGTGAAATGAGCGTAAAGTGTAATGCTGAATTTCATCTCGTTGATGTCGTCGGGATAAAGCAGATGGCGAAACACAGCTAACTCCTCTCAAGAAGCTTTTAGAGCATTGCTTGCACAAAGACCTTTACTTAGGCAGACACGAGGCAGACTTTATTTCTTTTTTCGCTTTAAAATGGAAGTTGTTTATGGGTAGTTCCATATTTAATGCCTCACTTGTTTATGCTGATACATAATAATTTGCAGAAGCGACAGAGTGGTGGCGACTGCCACCTGCTAAATGCTCTGATTTTTGGAGCTCTCTGTAACAACATTTATTACCAACTTCGCCGTAAGTAATGCTTTCTCAAGAAAGAAAAAACTGTTCGGCAACCTAAATAAAGGTACAACTGTACACAGGTATCATAGTAAAGTGGCTTCCGATTCTTCCTGCTGGATCGAGTGGCACTAAAGTTCGATAATTCTATCCGAATCACAACAATTTGCATGACTGAGGCTACATTTTGTTGGAAAATATACTATAGTTTTCCGTTTTACGGATGCAGCATGAAAGGGCCAAATAATATGTTAAAGATCCTGCAGGAGTGGTACGTAGTACAAGCCAGTCAAACATGTAACTAATAATTCTCGCTTTACTTCGTGGTTTTCTATTCCTGTTCTCTGTAATGGACCCATTTATCAGAAATAGAAGTGTTTTATAAACAAATTTCTTAACATTGCTAAAAAACGGAATGGCTTCTTAGCGTAGTTCTTTTGTTACGCCATAGCTGTGGTCTCCTTTTGAGAGTTATTAATGAATGTATTGTTGTAAAAAATAAACAAAAAATGAAAAGATATACTTGTGGCTGGAATAGGAAAGAACATTACAAACGGCACTGAAATGTTAACGAAACAGTTATCACATCATAATCAACGTCAAGAATTAAAATATCTAAAATTTGTTCCATTCTTACGTATTTTTCTCCACCCATCATTTCTGTGGCCGATCCATCATCCATATTTCTGATTTTGCTTATACTTCAGCAGTGAGTTCGGTGTTCTGGAATCTTTCAACAAGCTTTTTCCATTTATATATATTTTTGTGAAAGTCAAGAGCGCTTGATTTTAAGACCTTTATTCCAATTATTGGTTTCGACAGAATCGCGCTGACATCTTCAGATTAGCATTACCCTTTGCGTGGATGTTCACACACTTATGTTGTCGACATTTTGAGAACAAAGTAAAAATACATTAAAAAGCTCCACATGGATTGTCATTTATAAAACAGAATACTCCCAGATGGGTTTTAAAATGAATAAACCCATCTGCGAGTATTGTGTTTTATAGATGACAAACCGAGTCGACTTTTTAATGTATTTACCCTTCGTTCTTAAAATGTCGACAACACATATGTGTGAACATAAACGCAAAGTGTAATGCCAACTGAAGATGACAGCACGATTCTGTCGATATATATATATATTCTGTTTACTTGCCGCTCCAGTCTGGGTAGAATTTCGAGCTTTCGATGGAAACCTCCAGCGTCTTCATCACATACAATAAAATGTCGTTGCTGCTGTTGGGGTGACTGATTGGCATAAGTCATCATTGCATTATACTGCTAGAGCTTGTGTCCAAGTATGTGCGGGTGGTAACGGCGCTCCCGCAGGATCGTAAACAACTCAGTGTATTTCTCTGTCCTCTCAGCATCGAGAGCTCGCTTCCGCGCACCACTAAGATTATAGCCTTATTGCATTTGAAACTGTCCTCCAATTTCTACTGCCCCTGTAATAGCGTAATTGCACTATGTAGAAGGGTGAGACAAAATTTTAATTTCATCAAATACTGTTTCGTGTTTATTTGTGAGACTTTGTTCATAATTGCTGATTTCTCAAGATCTTGATTTTTTAATGTGTCTTTGGCGTTCTGAGCAGCGATCGGTAGCGGTGTGGATAGAATGATCGATGAAGCGGCTTCTGAACTCCCAAGTAATGTTATAAGTTTCAGGGACCCTGAAACAGAGACTGTCCCTAAACTGGGACCAGCGTCTCATTTATACCGCGTAACCGCTACGGTCGCAGGTTCGAATACTGCCTCGGGCGTGGATGTGTGTGATGTCCTTAGGTTAGTTAGGTTTAAGTAGTTCTAAGTATAGGGGACTGATGATCTCAGATGTTAAGTCCCATAGTCCCCAGAGCCATTTTTCGTCTCATTTATCTTCTTGGCCTGTTGGAATATATGTATTATGCTTCTTCTTCCCAGGATTTTTTTCTGAATTACTCATTTATTGTGTGGTCACATGACAGAGAAGCTCTGAAGCTTTTGATCTATCACCTGAAAACATACATCTGCTCGAAACAGAGAGAGATGGAAACATAATATTTTTCGATGTTTTACTTGAACACAAATCGAGTTGGTGGTTCGGGCACTCTGTATACCGCAAGCTGGCGCACAATGTTTTATATCTCTTTGCACAGAAGTTTCACCACTTTGTCCGGATGAGAGCTGGCTTAGATACTTTAATATATAGAGCTACAATAGTTCTTGACAAGGGCTACCTGGATTTCGAAATTAATCACCTGAAGTATGTTTCCCGCAATTAGGGGTATAAGGCTCGAGATATAAAGTTAGCGCTCTCCATGAAACGAAAACACCAAAATGTTGAACAATCACGTGACTGCATATCTATTGCTACTATACATCTTCCTTACTGCGATGCTGTTGTTTTTGTGGTTTTCGATCCAAAGACTGGTTTGATGCAGCTCTCGGCGCTACTTTTTCACGTGCGCCTCTTTTCAAAATGGCTGGCTCTGAGCACTACGGGACTCAACTGCTGAGGTCATTAATCCCCTAGAACTTAGAACTAGTTAAACCTAACTAACCTAAGGACATCACAAACATCCATGCCCGAGGCAGGATTCGAACCTGCGACCGTAGCGGTCTTGCGGTTCCAGACTGTAGCGCCTTTAACCGCACGGCCATTTCGGCCGGCGCCTCTTTTCATCTCCGAATTACTACAGAAATCTACATCCATCTGAACCTGTTTACTCAACTCGTTGCTTGGTCTCCCTCTAAAAGTTTAACTCCACCCCCCACCCTACCCCCACCCCCACACACATACACACACTTCTCTCCAGTACTTAACTGATGATTCCTTGAGGTCTCAGAATATATCCTATCAACCGATCTTGTATTTGTAGTCAAGTTTTGCCACAAATTTTCTTTTTCCCCAATTCTCTTCAGTACCTCCTCATTAATTATGCAGTCTAACAGGCTAATCTTCAGCATTATTTTTTAATACCACATTTCAAAGCCTTCTATATTCTTTTTGTCAGAAATGTTTATCTTCCAACGATTCAGAAAAGACTTCCTAACACTTCAGTTTATGTTCGATGTCAACAAATGTCCCTTCTTCAGATGTTGATGATCTGAGAAACAGTCTATACATTTCGATTTTTTTCCGTATATACTAAATATGGTTTTTTTTCTGTTTGTGCAGTCTTCCAGTTGATGAAGGTTGAAATAACTGAAACCGGTCAACAATAAATATAATACATTCAGCGGATGGCAAATAAAAATACATTCTATCATGATTTTCTTATCATTGCGGGTATACAAGTTAAATCCTCTTTACTTCGACAATGATAAGTAATTTTGCTGCCCAAATAATAAAATTAATCTTCTACTTTTAGTGTCTCATTTCATAATTTAATACCTTCAGCATCGCCTGATTTAATTCAACCACACTTCATTATCCTTGTTTCGCTTTAATCGATGTTAATCTTTTATCGTCCTTTCAAGACACTGTCTATTACGTTAAGCTGTTCTTCCAAATGCTTTATTGTCTCTGACAGAATTACAATGTCACCGGCAAAAAAGTTTTTATTTCTTTTCCCTGAAATTTAATTCCTTCCCCAGATATTTTCTTGGTTTTCTTTACTGTTTGCTCAATGTACAGGTTGAATAAAACTGAAGACAGGGTCGTAACGTATCTCTCGCCGTCCCTCAACACTGCTTCCCTTTCATATCCTTCGACTCTGTAACTGCCGTCTGTTTTCCGTGAAAGTTGTATATAAGCTTTCGCTGCCTGTACTCTCCCCTGCTACATTTCGAATTTCTAAGAGTGTATTCGAGTCAACATTTTCAAAAGCATTCTCTAAGTCTACAAATGCTGTAAACATAGGTTTGCGTTTCTTTAACCAATATCTTAAGATAAATAGTAGGGTCAGTACTGCTTCGCGTGTTCATGCATTTCTCCGTAGCCGAAACTGATTTACAACGGGATCAACTTCTACCAGCTTTTCCATTATTTTGTAAATAATTCGTATCAGTATTTTGCAGCCATCACTTTTTAGTTCGGTTATATTCACACCTGTATGCACCTGATTTCTTTGGAATTGTAATTATTACATTCTTCCTGAAGTATGTGGGTTTTACACATCTTGAATACCATGTGGAATAGTTACGTCATGGCTGGCTCTCCCAAGGATATAAGTAGCCCTGTGGAAAGGTCTACTCCCAGGGCCTCGTTTCTCTCAGTGCTATGTCAAATTCTTCTCGCAGCATTATATCTCCCATTTCATCTTCATCTATTTCCCTTCCCATCTCCCCTGTATAGCCCCTCTTTATATTCCATCCACCTTTTTAGGTTTTCATTCTTTGCTTAGTACTGGTTTTTCATCTGAGCTTTTGACATTCACACAACTGTTCCTATTTTCTCCTAAGACCTCTTTAATTTTCCTATAGGCGATATCTATGTTTCCGCTACTTTTACAGGCTTCTACAGACGTGAATTTGTTCTGTAGCCATTCCTATTTAGCCATTTTGCACTTACTATCAATCTCATTCTGTAAACATCTGTATTCCCTTTTGCCCTCTTCATTTGCTATATTTTTAAATTTTCTCCTTCCTCGATTAAGTTCAATATCTTCTGTGATATCGAAGGATTTTTACTAAGCCTTGTCTTTTTACCTATACGATCACCCACTGTCTTCACTATTTCACCTCTCAAAGCTATCCATTCGTTTACTATATAATTTTCCAGTGTTTCAGTCAATCGTTATCTAATGGTCCCTTTGAAACACACAGTAACCTCTATTTCTTTCAACTCATCGAAGTCCCATTGCCTTAACTTCCTGCCTATTTACAATTTCTTCCATTCTATCTACAGTTCATAATCAATAACTTATGATCAGTTAACATCTACCCCTCCAAATGCCATACAGTTCAAAATCTGGTTCCTAAATCTGTCTTACCATTGCATAATCAGTCTGAAACCTGCCACTGCCTCCAGATCTCTTCAAAGTATGCAATCTTCTTTCATGATTCTTAAACCAAGAGTTAGTGATGATTAAATTATGCTCCGTGCAAAATTCTATTAGGCGGCTTCTTCTTCCATTCTTTTCACCCAGTCCTTATCCTTGTACGCTTTTGCCTTCTCTTCCTTGTGCTACATCTAGAGAAATAGGTAGTTCGTGAGAAGAAGTAGTATGGGATCCAGTGTCAGTGTCACTGGAACTTGTAAGACTCCTTGTGAGTTCTGAAGCAATACATCGGTCAGCCTATCAGTATCGTTACCGACCGTCGTGCAGAACACCAAAGGTACGTTAAAAATCTAGAACTTCAAAAAATCAGCAGTTGTTGAACACAATCTCGCACATAAACGCAGAATAATATTTGATTAAGCTAAACTCTTGTACAACACTTCTACATATTGGGATGCAGTAGACATTAGAAAGTGAAAGAACAGGTTGAACAGAGACTGTGGCTACAACCTTACGAGGGAAACTCGCCATTGCACCTCCCTTCAGATTTATTGGTAAGATAACCCAGTGGATAGCCCGTCAAAAACTGAACACAGATCAAGCATGAAAACAGCAAGAATGTGAACTGGACTCTGAAAAAAGGCAAATAGAAACAATGAACGGTCCAAGAACAAGAAGTTCGGTAAAGAGCAGCCTGAATCAGCAACGCGGGAGCTGTGTTCAACTCTCCCTCTTTTTCTTTCCCACAACATTATGAACTGTCCGTCCGGTCATTGAAATGTTTGTTCTCTTTCTATAGTCTTCGTAGTTGTCATACTATACATTAGTTATAGAATATGAGCGATGCGGTAAGAATACGTTACCGTCGCAAGTAAATGTGATGAATAGTGAGAGCAGGCGAGGTACCACATAGATGTCTCACAGAAATGAAAACAACAAATACACCGGTGTGAACTATGTTACAACAAAGGAATTCAAGAATCAATACTTCCAAAACTGGACGAAACTTCAATAATCTTAAAAACATATGTTTTGACAGAGCACGGAGACACTGTGTGATTGTGAAAAAAAATGGTTCAAATGGCTCTGAGCACTATGGGACTCAACTGCTGAGGTCACTAGTCCCCTAGAACTTAGAACTAGTTAAACCTAACTAACCTAAGGACATCACAAACATCCATGCCCGAGGCAGGATTCGAACCTGCGACCGTAGCGGTCTTGCGGTTCCAGACTGCAGCGCCTTTAACCGCACGGCCACTTCGGCCGGCCGTGATTGTGAAACTGTTGCGTTAATCTGTTGCTGCTTTTATGACAAACTGTTATGTTTTCATCATTTCCTTAGGAGTGATCACATTCACATTTATACGAACACCCATATCGGGCAATGACGATTATCTCATTCACTTATTAGTCGTACAAATTAGGTGCGTCGATAAGAGATTCCTATCATGTGAGACACGTACCGTCAGTAATGCCGTGTATGACACACCAGACGTGTTTCCCGGTGGAGGATTCGGTTGACTTGTCGCCTTGTCATCAAACGTTTGCGGTTACAGTTCCAAAGCCACTTCCTTTCGGCTGCTAATAGAGTATTTGGGCAGAATCAACTGTCATTGTAGGTCCCCCTACCTTACACTTCGCTGTTGTAAACGGATGTTACTCCAAGACTAGCACATAAATTTGAATAAAGCGAACAGTGAAAAAAAATTGGTACGAGACAGGCTTGAACACGGTTTGACCGCTTGGTAGTCACACACCGTAACCACATAACCACGACGCCATTTGTAATTGCGTCTGACCTATATTGCACTTCTTGTTCTTGGACCGCTCACTGTTTCTACTTTTCATTTTTGTCCAGTACTCCTTCTTCCTGTTTCCATGTTTGACAGGTGATCAGTTTTTGTCGGGATATCCAGTGGTCCCTCTAACCACTAAATCTGAGGGGGGTACGATGGGAAGTTTCCGTTGTTAGTAAGGCGCGGAAACGAACTCTCGACGCTGAAAAGACGCAAAGAAATCGGCCGAAATGTTCACGTTCGTACGAGCGCGCTCACACCACCATTGCCGACACGGACACAAACTCTAGACACATGACATAATGATTACGTACACAGAGCAATCACAAACCGTCTATGGGCTATAAATGGTCGTCATAACAATGACAACGACACCCTGTTGTTCCTAACGAAGGCTGTGGTGTCACCGCCAGACACCACACTTGCTAGGTGGTAGCCTTTAAATCGGCCGCGGTCCGCTAGTATACGTCGGACCCGCGTGTCGCCACTGTCAGTGATTGCAGACCGAGCGCCACCACTCGGCAGGTCTAGAGAGACTTCCTAGCACTCGCCCCAGTTGTACAGCCAACGTTCATAGCAATGGTTCACTGACAAATACGCTCTCATTTGCCGAGACGATAGTTAGCATAGCCTTCAGCTACGTCATTTGCTACGACCTAGCAAGGCGCCATTACCAGTTTATATTCAGTGTAATAATGTCTAAACAAGAGCGATGTTCTCCAATTGTGGATTAAAGTTAAGTATTCCAAGAACTACGTTCTTTTCTTTATAGGATAATTACTTTACCTTGTTCCAGACCTCACGCCAATCTGCGTGAGCTTAACGCGTGCCTTTCGGCTACCTCCGAGTGGCTTGGCTGTCTTGCCACGCCACTACAAAGGCAATGGAGATTTTCGTCGAGAACTCGGGATTTTACCCACATTTCATGTGATGAGTAAACCGATAATATCTTATACAATATTAATTTCTCTCCTAAAATATTCATTTCTCTTCTTGCTCTCAGAATCTCATCTCTGTGCTTTGTCTTTTTGATCGGTCCTTTAGTAAATGACTAACATTCACATCCATATAACTCTGAACAAGCTGGCACTGTGGAAAGAGACGGGATTCGTATTTGATTGAACGGCTGTTCATATCGTCATCCACTCATTTAAAATTGGGTTTCCTTTAGTTTCCTCAAGTCACTTAACACGATTTCCGGAATGGTTCCTATGAAAAGGCACGGTCGATTTCCGTTCTTATTCTTCCACAATCTTGCCTGGGTTTGTCCCTAATGACCTCGTCATCGACGGGACGATAGAACTTAATATGCCTGTTTTCATACACTAACGTTAGTACTGCCGTTCATTCATATAGTTTAAGCGGCATAGCTGTGCTGCAATTCTTAGAATGTCGTTTGATTGTGCCATATCACCGTAATCGATGCGCATGTCATCAGTTGATGTACAGGATGAATCACCGAAATCTTAGACGCATTTTATTTCGTGAAGGGTTCATGATATCGAAACAAGGTTTCTGGTAAGTGATAGTAGGCAAAGTGGCACGTAACTTTGCTGCATGGGCTATACTCTTCACTCTTGTGTCAACAGTGATGCTGAAGAAAGTATTGATTTTTCAATAGGATACACTTTCTTTAACGCCATTCGAAAGCTCTTGGAAAGATGAGGGCAGTGATAGAGCATTAGTTATTGTTAGCGTTGAAATTTCGCGCAATAGAGTTCGAGAAGTGTGCTAAAGTTGAAAAGTAAGGCGTCCGGAGCGGTCTGTTGCGATGAAAACGCCCATAACTGCGGTTCGCTTTCCAGGCCCCATCGTTATATTAGGCCTTGCGGCCGTTTACTTGCTTCCAAAAAAGCTACTGCGTTGGACATGTGTATGTATACACATTTGAAGAAGATGTACCAAATCCCTTCTGACAATCTAAAACTTAGATACACTGTAAGACAAAAACGAAGCAACACGCCCCACGAAGGAATTATCAGAATGAAATGGAAATCGCTAGATTTAATGTACATGTACAGACAAACAAATGATCACGCTGTCGAAGAAGCTGTATTATTTATTCAGGAGAAAGAGCAAGTCAATAACGAGTTGGTGCCCCTCTGTCTCTTATTTAAACAGTTATTCAACTTGGCATCCATTGACAGAGGGGATACCGTCCTGAGGGATATCGTGCCAAGTTCCGGCCGATTGGTGCGTTAGATCATCAAAATTCCAAGCTAATAGGAGGGCTCTGTCCATAATGCTCCAAACGTTCTCAGTTGGGGAGAGATTCAGCGACCTTGCTGATCAAGGTAGGGTATGACAAGCCCGAGGACAAGCAGCAGAAATATTCATCATGTGCTGACTGACATTATCTTGTTGAAATGTAGGTACAGGATGGCTTTTGATGAAGGGCGACAAAACGGGGAGTAGAATATCGTCCACGTACCGCTGTGCTGTGATGATGACCTTGATGACAACCCACAGGGTTCTGCTCTGAAATGAAATGATGCTCAGTTCTAAACGAACTCGTCGCTAAGGACAGTTCTTCTCCAGTCAATTCCACGCCGAAGACGTGTTGTCTGGAGACGCCCCGGGCAACAGTGGGGTACCAGCCAGACTGTCGCCCGTCATTGAGGAGTAATGGTCTGGGGTGCCATTTTTTTTCATGGCAGGACCGTTTTGGTTGTCACCGGCGGCACCTTTACAGCACCGCGGTACGTCGACGATGTTATATGCCTCGTTTTGTTGCCCTTCGTGGGAAGCCTCCTGGGCTTAAATTTCAGCACAATAGTGCCCACTCGTACACGACGAGGGTCGCTACCGCTTGTCTTCATTCTTGTAAAACTCTACCTTGGACAGTTAGGTCGCCGTATATATCCCATTTGAAAACGTTTAGAACATTATGGACAGGGTTCTCCAACCAGCTCGGGATTTTGACGATCTAACACGCCAATTGGGCAGAATTTGGGGAGATATCCCTCAGCAGGACATCCACAAACTCTTTCAATCAGTGCCAACCAGTTAACTGTTTGCATAAGGGCCAGAGGTGGACGAACGCGTTACTGATTGGCTCAATTTGTGAAGCATTTTCTCTTGAATAAATCATCCAGTTTTCTTGAATTGTATTCATTTGTTTTCCTGTAGATGTACATTATGTCTACTCATTTCCATCCCATTCTGGTAATCGCTTCGTGGTGCGTAATTTTTTTTATCTCAGAGCATAGTTACATAGCTGAATCTTCATCTGTTTCGTATAAAATAGGACCAAGAAGATGTGCAATTTATCTCAGAAGCGTAGGCCAAAGTTGTTGCTACACACAGGGCGGGCAAAATAAAGCTGCACCTTAAGTTAGGCACCCCCCTAACACCATTGGCCCCAGTTGCGGGTGATGTAAGTTGGGTTGCATATTTGCCACCTTTCGTTTCAACTTTAGCTCATTTCTTTGATGCTCTTGCGAAAAGTTTTAATGCCAATGTTAACGAGCATTATGTCGCTGTACTCATCTTTCCAAGAGATCTCGAATGGCGTTTAATATTACACCCAACATAGTGGAATCTGTTTATTTTCTCTGTTAGTTCGTTATTAATACGGGTGATACTTTTGCCCACCTGAGGTCCGATCGGTCGCGCAATGGAAACCACAGTGAAAATCCAAAATATTTTATGTTCAACATTTAGCTGCACCTACCACATTCTACCTGCTTCTCTACATAATCGCCGCTCCGATTTAGACATTTGTCATACCGTCGTACCAGCTTACCAATACTCTCGTCATAGAAGACAGCCGTCTGCGCTTTTCGCCAGTTCTCTTCCACGGTGTGCAACTCGTTGTCTGTGTAAAACTGCTGTACTCGTAGCCAGCGTTTCATGTTAGCAAAGAGACGAAAATCAGATGGAGACAAGTCCGGGCTGTGTGGTGGGTGATGAGACATATCCCAGCGAAAAGGATGGAGCAGCGTCTTTGTTGCAGCTGCAGTGTGCAGCCGACCATTTTCTTGAGGAAGGACATTGTGTCATGACACCATTCCTTTTCTCTTGTTCTGAATTGCACTTCGTAGACGATTTTCTTTAATCGCTTGACCCACTTGCTGATCAAGATCATTCGCTGACACTCACTTCCTTCCCTGACCACCTGCATAATGAATTTCTGCACGTCCTGCTTCGAAGTTCCTGCACCATTGCCATTTATTTCTGTCATGCACGGCCGTTATGTCATGTGAGCTGCGTGGAATCGAGCCGAACCCCTCAGCATGAAGAAACAGGATGACAGAACGTATTTGACATTCGGCAGGAGACACTATTGTTCTAGACATCTTTACGTTCTCACTGTCCACTCAGAACTGGAAAGTGCGGCGTGACGCCATCGACAGGCTTGCTACAGACACTGCTAAACATATCTGCGCAAAACCTCACCGGATTTTAATTGCGTTTTTTTTTTTAAAAAAAAAAAAAGGCAAGTAGCCTTCGTAACTCATAAGGGGCAGTAAACTGAAAACGAGGCACATGCAGAAAGGTAAGTAAACTGTTTACTGTTTAAAAAGTAATCGCCATAACTGTTAATATGACACTGGTCCAAGACGGTCAATGCCTTCACGGAAAAATGTTTGTTGTTGCGTACAGAATCATGATTGTAACCTAGCGTGCACGTATTTGTCCGAAGCAAATCGACAGCCACGAATGTTTTTCTTCAGGGATCGAAAAATACGAAAATCGCACGAAGAGAGATTGGGACTGTATCGAACATGTGTAAGGGCTTCCCTGCGAAGCAACCTTGGTAACATGTGCGGCAACCCACTACGTAGCAGGAAGGTCGCTGGGAAACCCTTACACACGCTCCATACAGTCCAAATCTCACCCCACGTGAATTACATGATTTTGAAGCCTCGAAGAGAAATATTAATGGCCGTCGATTTGTTTCACATGAAGAGATGCACGCCTGGATATGGTCATGGTTCTGTAGGCAAGCGCCAACATTTTTCCATGAAGGCATTGACCGTCTAATCTCACAGTGGGATAAGTGTATTAACAGTTATGGCGATTACTTATGAAATAATAAAAAGCTTACTTAACTTTTTTCTCATCTGTCTAGTTTTCACTCGACTGCTTCTTATAGATTGGCTACAACTGATGCACATTCACTGAAAACCATCACTTACTTAAGTAGACATACACTCTAAAGCACAAAGGAATTACCCGACTGGGACGTAAAACGCTAGATGTGACGCACACACACTGATAAACAGATGATTATAATTTCAGAAAATCTGGATGATTTATTTCACAGAAAGAGCTTCAAAAACTGAGTTAATCAATAACACCTTGTCCACCTCTCGCCCATATGGAAGCAATCATTTGGCTTGGCATGGATTGATACAGGTGAATGTCAGGCCTACTGAGGGATATCGTGCCAAATTCTGTCCAATCGGCATTTTAGACTGTCACATTTCCTTCTTGGTTGGAGGTCCCTGCCTATCATGCTTCAAATATTCTAAACTAGGGAGAGTCTGGCGCCCTTGCCGACCAAAGTAGATTTTGGCAGATAGGAACATAGGCAGGAGAAACTGTAGCCATGTGCGGAAGGGCATTATCTTGTTGAAATGGCTTGCCATGAAGTGCAACGAGAAGGGGGGTTAGAATATCGCCGAAGTACCACTGTGCTGTCAGGGTGCTGTGGCCGAGCGGTTCTAGGCGCTGCTGTCTGGAACCGCGCGACCGCTACGGTCGCAGCTTCGAATCCTGCCTCGGGCATGGATGTGTGTGATGTGCTTAGGTTGGTTAGGTTTAAGTAGTTCTAAGTTCTAGGGGACTGATGACCATAGATGTTAAGTCCCATAGTGCTCAGAGAGCCTTTTTTTTGGGGTGTCGCAGGTGACAACCAAAGGGGTCCTGCTATGAAAAGGAATGCACCCTAAACCAGATAAGTCTTCGGCTTGAAATCTTACGGATTTGTGTAGAATTATCTTCAGTTAATAGTCCGCCAAGACGTCCATTTCAGTTCATAGCAGGATCCCATTGGTTGTCACCAGAGGCAAACTTACAGCAGTACATCGACGATATTCGATGCCCCGTTTTGTTGCCCTTCATCACAAGCAATTTAGGGTTCATATTTCAGCAACATAATGCCCGCTACCACACGAAACGAGTTTCTACTACTTCTCTTCGTGCTTGCCAAACCCTATCATTGCCAGCAAAGTTATAATATCTCTCCAAAACTGAGAACTTTCGGAGCATTATAGGCAGGGTACTCCTACCAGCTCGGGAATTAGACGATCTAATGCTCCAGTTGGACAGGACACCCAACAATCCATCAATCAGTGCCAAACCGAGTAACTGCCAGTGATGGACCAGCGCGTTATTGCCTTGCTCTATTTGTGAAGCACTTTCTTCCGAATAAATTATCCAGTTTTTTTCCAAAATTGTAATCGTTTGTTTCTGTATATACACTTCTGGCCATTAAAATTGCTACACCAAGAAGAATGCAGATGATAAACGGGTTTCATTGGACAAATATATCATACTACAACTGACATGTGATTACATTTTCACGCAATTTGGGTGCATAGATCCTGAGAAGTCAGTACCCAGAACAACCACCTCTGGCCGTAATAACAGCCTTGATACTTCTGAGCATTGACTCAAACAGAGCTTGGATGGCGTGTACAGGTACAGCTGCCCATGCAGCTTCAGCACGATACCACAGTCCGTCAAGCGTAGTGACTGGCGTATTGTGACGAGCCAGTTGCTCGGCCACCATTGACCAGACGTTTTCAATTGGTGAGAGATCTGGAGAATGTTCTGGCCAGGGCAGCAGTCGAACATTCTCTCTATCCAGAAAGGCCCGTACAGGACCTGCAACATGCGATCGTGCATTATCCTGCTGAAATGTAGGGTTTCGCAGGGAACGAATGAAGCGTAGAGCCACGGGTCGTAACACATCTGAAATGTAACGTCCACTATTGAAAGTGCCGTCAATGCGAACAAGAGGTGACCGAGACGTGTAACCAATGGCACCCCATACCATCACGTCGGGTGATACGCCAGTATGGCGATGACGAATACACGCTTCCAGTGTGCGTTCACCGCGATGTCGCCAAACACGGTTGCGACCATCATGATGCTGTAAACAGAACCTGGATTCATCCGAAAAAATGACGTTTTGCCATTCATGCACCCAGGTTCGTCGGTGAGTACACCATCGCAGGCTTTCCTGGCTGTCATGCAACGTCAAGGGTAACCGCAGCCGTGGTCTCCGAGCTCATAGTCCATGTTGCTGCAAACGTCGTCGAACTGTTCGTGCTGATGGTTGTTGTCTTGCAAACGTCCCCATCTGTTGAATCAGGGATCGAGACGTGGCTGCACGATCCGTTACAGCCATGTGGATAAGATGCCTGTCATCTCGACTGCTAGTGATACGAGGCCGTTGGAATCCGGCACGGCGTTCCATATTACCCTCCTGGACCCACCGATTCCATCTTCTGCTAACACTCATTGGATCTCGACCAACGCGAGCAGCAATGTCGCGATACGATAAACCGCAATCGCGATAGGCTACAGTCCGATCTTTTTCAAAGTCGGAAACGTGATGGTACACATTTCTCCTCCTTACACGAGGCATCACAACAACGTTTCACCAGGCAACGCCTGTCAACTGCTGTTTGTGTATGAGAAATCGGTTGGAAACTTTCCTCGTGTCAGCACGTTGTAGGTTTTGCCACAGGCGCCAACCTTGTGTGAATGCTCTGAAAAGCTAATCATTTGCATATCACAGCATCTTCTTCCTGTCTGTTAAATTTCGCGTCTGTAGCACGTCATCTTCGTGGTGTAGCAAATTTACTGGCCGGTGGTGTGTATACAGGTTGGTCCTTTGATAGTGACCGGGCCAAATATCTCACGAAATAAGCATCAAACGAAAAAACTACAAAGAACGAAACTCGTCTACCTTGAAGGGGGAAACCAGATGGCGCTATGGTTGGCCCGCTAGATGGCGCTGCCATAGGTCAAACGAATATCAACTGCGTTTTTGTAAATAGGAACCCCCATTTTTTTATTACATATTCGTGTAGTACGTAAAGAAATGTGACTGTTTTTTCCGCTTTGTGATAGATGGCGCTGTAATAGTCACAAACGTATAAGTACGTGCTATCACGTACATTCCGCCAGTACGGACGGTATTTGCTTCGTGATTGCACCCGTACCATATTTCTATGCATTAGGAATTGCATGGCGACGACTTTGAACGTCGTATACACTTCTGCCACTGGGCACAAGATAAATTACAGGACGGTGACAGATTTTTTCCACGCGTTCTATTTAGCGACGAAGCGTCATTCACCAACAGCGGTGACGTAAACTGGCATAATGTGCACTATTGGGCAACGGAAAATCCACGATGGCTGCGACGAGGTGAGCATCAGCGACCTTGGCGGGTTAATGTATGGTGCGACATTGTGGGAGAAAGGATAATTGGCCCCCATTTTATCGATGTCAATCTAAATGGTGCAATGTATGCTGATTTCCTACGTAATGTTCTACCGATGTTACTACAAGATGTTTCACTGTATGACAGAATGGCGATGTATTTCCAACATGATGGATGTCCGGCACATAGCTCGCGTGCGGTTGAAGCGGTATTGAATAGCATATTTCATGACAGGTGGATTGGTCGTCGAAGCACCATACCATGGCCCGCACGTTCACCGGATCTGACGTCCCCGGATGTGTTTCTGTGGGGAAAGTTGAAGGATATTTGCTATCGTGATCCACCGACAACGCCTGACAACATGCGTCAACGCATTGTCAATGCATGTGCGAACATTACGGAAGGCGAACTACTCGCTGTTGAGACGATTGTCGTTACACGTATTGCCAAATGCATTCAGGTTGACGGACATCATTTTGAGCATTTATTGCATTAATGTGGTATTTACAGGTAATCACGTTGTAACAGCATGCGTTCTCAGAAATGATAAGTTCACAGAGGTTTATGTATCATATTGGAACAACCGAAATAAAATGTTCAAACGTACCTACGCTCTGTATTTTAATATAAAAAAACCTACCTGTTACGAACTGTTCGTGTAAAATTGTGAGCCATATGTTTGTGACTATTACAGCAACACTTATCACAAAGCGAAGAAAGTGGTCCAACTAAAATATTCGTATTTCTTTATGTACTACACGAATATGTAATAAAAGATAGGGGTTACTATTTTAAAAAACGCAGTTGATATCCGTTTGGCCTACGGCAGCGCCATCTAGCGGGCCAACCATAGCGCCATCTGGTTTCTCCCTTCAAGGTAGACAAGTTTCGTTTTTTGCAGTTTTTTCGTTTGACGCTTATTTCGTGAGATATTTGGCCCGGTCACGATCAACGGACCACCCTGTATACATCGCATCTACCGACTTCCGCCCCATTCGGATAATTTCTTCGTGGTGCGTCTTCTGTCTTAGAGCGTTTTTAAATTATACTCATTTGCTACTATCAGAAGCAGGTACACCCCTCGGTGTAGATCATCTTCTGTGCCATTTAAGACCACTAGGGTCGTCCGCGGAAGGCATCGTTGGGAGCAGTTAATTTTGGGAACTAGGTAACGCTGTTTCGCACTTCGCGCGGAAGCGAATTTGGCAGGCTCGCGGAAAGGGCTGTAAAATAGCGCACGGTGTCGACTACAGAGCTAATGTAATCTCGCCTCGTCTGGGCTCGTCAGCGCGCATTCGGGATGAAGCTGGTGGCGCGACTGCGCGGCCGGCGCGACAGCTCCTCGGGGTCCGGGACGCAGCCCGCCGGCTCGGGCAGGGACAGGTCTCGCTCGCTGTGCGTCGACCGGCTGGCGTCTCTGCTGCGCCCGCCGCCCGTCCTCGTCACCAGGGACGTCACCCTCCAGCAGGCTCTGCAGCGCCGCCGCGCCTCATCCGCCATGTAAGTCGCACCTCTGCCACGCTTAGTGCTGCTCCAGCGCCACACTTTTTTTTCCCTTATTGTAATTTTAATACCTGTACATCAGGTAGGCTGGCAGCAGCATTCTACGCTGCTCTTCAGCCTTAGAGTAGACTATGAGAATACATAAAGAATACATATAATAGACATAATGGCGGGTAAAAAACAGGAGACACAGAAAACAAAAACACGGAGCCGTTCACACTCGACGAAAAATACACTGAATCACGTTGGCACGGCGCACAAACACTGACGACTTCGACGGCACGGTGAACGGAGGAGCGTGACGGCGAACACTAAACACGTACATGATGGCACACACACGAGAAAACGATAGCGATGATCTCCGGCGCGCGAATGCCCACATAGCGTGTGCGAGTCCGGGGACCTGCCAAGAGGTGAGAAGGGGGGAGGGGGAGGGAGAGGGGAGAGGAAAGATGTCAAGGCAGAGGAGATGGTAGGAGCAGGGGTACGGGGAAGCCCGGGGGAGGAGTGGGGGAAAGGGAAGAGGGAGGGGAAGGGAGAGAGAAGGGAGAGAGGGTGCCCAAAGGAACAAACACAGGGTGAGGGAGGGAGGATCAAAGTTGGTAGGAGGGGTGGATGGAGGGGAGGAGGGCATCATCAGGGAGGGGGAGCTGGCAGAAGCCACCTTGGGAGAGGGTGTGGAGAGTGGATAGATGGAGAGCAAGTGGGACGTGGAAGTACAGGCGCGGCAGCGGATGGGGGCGGGAGAGGATGGGAGAGACTGGCGGGTGAGGAGGATCGAGTTTGCGGGAGGTGTAGAGGATCCGTATCCATTCGAGGAAAATGAGGAAGTGGGGGCAGGGAGTTAGGTCCAACAGGATCCGCGTGGGGGAGGGGAGACGGATGCAATAGGCGAGGCGAAGAGCATGGCGTTCTAGGATCTGAAGGGATTTGTAAATGTAGGGGGAGCAGAGATCCAGGCAGGGTGGGCGTAGCAAAAGATAGGGCGAATGAGGGATTTATAGGTATGGAGGATGGTGGAGGGGTCCAGATCTCAAGTACAGCCGGAAAGGAGTTTGAGGAGACATAGTCGGGAGTCTGCCTTGGCTTGGATCGTCCGGAGGTGGGGGGTCCAGGAGAGGCGACGGTCGAGGGTGACACCAGAAGGATTGACCTTAAGCAACCACTGGTTGCACCAGGCGGTGAATCGGTCAAGATGGGATTGGAGAAGCTGTTGGGAGCGCTGCAGGGTGGGGGCAAGGGCAAGGAAGGCAGTGTCATCGGCGTACTGGAGAAGGTGGATTGGGGGGTGAAGGCGGCGGTATGTCCGCCGTATACAAGAGTTACAGAAGAGGGGAGAGGACGGAACCCTGAGGCACACCGGCGGAGGGGGAAAAGGTGTAGGAATCCGTGTTGTGGATGGTGATGTAGGAAGGACGTTGGGAAAGAAAGGAGCTGATCAGACGGATGTAGTTGATACACACATTTATAGCTGCGCACGCTTATCAGTGGTTTTGCTATGGCGAGTGATGTTGAGTAAGTAAACTGTTGTACGTGCAATATCGTTAAGCCGTTGGCACACGGACCATGCTGTCGAACGTTAACGTTGATTGTGCCTAGTTCAACGTCCTGCTGAACGCTCAGGGACGATGTGACTTGTGCATACGGTACGTGGGCCCCAACGTGGTATACACAATTGCAATGCACTCCTGCGGCAGCTGAGGGATATTTGTAGTTCGTAAATCACATTGTTTACTCAACGGGCGTGCGTAAATTTCCCATGTTAGCTCTATTGAAATGCTCATTTCCTCCATCACCCACAAAAAGGAAAGTACCATGTCCAATCAATAAGGACACAGGCTTATAAGAGTTCCATTACAAACAGTGCGGTACAAATTTGGAATACTTCTCCGCATAAGATAAACATTATTTCATCATCCCCACATTTTAGTAAGACCCCCAAGGTCAGTGTGACTCGCCCCCTTCTCTCCCCCGAGTCCTTTTGCATTTCCCTCCTCTGCCTTTTCTCATTCCCTCTCGCGTCTCCCCCACCCCTCTCCCCCCTTATGAGTCCTCTCACTCCTTGGTTCCCCCCCCCCCCTCTTTTCCGTTTTTATTCCTCTCCTCCCTCCTTGTTTTTCCCCCCTCCTCCTGGTCCCCCTCCCCCCTTCTGCCCTTGACTCGGTAGTGTCATCTTTGTGCCGCCATCTTCGTGCAGTGTTTTACAGTGAGTGTTCCGTGTTGTGTGTCTTTTGGGAAGTGTTGCGAATGGCCATCATACAGTCGCTGGGTGTGATTTTTTATCTCTTGTGAACAGAAACCAGACTGTCGCCATGTTTTTTTAATTGTGTGTCTACTATGTTACTTGTCTGATTCCTGTGTATTTTCTTAACATTGCCAACCCCTTTGCTTTCTGTTTTAACTTTCCTCATTTTTTCACCATTTTACACTTTAAGTCACCGTTTTATCGCCTGTTTTTCTTGTTTCTTTTCTTCTTCCGTTTTTAAAAAAGTCTTTAGGCTGTAGAGCAGCGTCCTAAGCTGCTGCCAGCCCACCCACTTCGGGGGGAATTGAAAATCAATAAAGGGGAAAAAAAAACAGTTTTACTCGATCACTGTTCCTACCCAGTAGCAGAATCTTTGCAACATATGAATTACGAAGAGTAAAAGAAAAAGGAGCAAAATATCTTTATACAAGTAGCGCAAGCTGTTCGGTAGATTAAGCGAACCGAACAAACTCACCCCTCGATAAAAGGTGAACTTATATTTACATAACATCAAATATTATAGTATGTACTTACATTAAACTAATAATAAAGTATCAGAACCTAATAAAAACGAGAATGTTAGGAAAAACAAAAATAGGTAGTGGCAAGACGCGAACTACCACTCCAAAACACAACTCAATAGTGGACAGTGACGCTAGTCATTACCCTACGTCAACAACATACCGAATGTTTTTAATCATAGTATGTTACCCGTGCTGAAAACCTTAATCATACATATGTTACTAATTGAAATTTAATTATAACAAATTGTACCAAGAACAATACGTTTTGGGTGGATCTTCAGTGTGTCGCTGCTTTTAATAGCCTACTCTCATAATACGCAAGTTACAATAATTCTTTTGCCACGAATATGATGTTTCTCATTATTTTATTGGAACGAATCACACAGCTAACAACGGGTTTTCCAGTGATTCTCAATTTCCTGGTGTTCAGAAACAGCATATATACATATAGGCTTGAAATGAATTCCAACATGGCGCCTCACAACTCTGTACTGAAGGGAAACGGCGTGCGTGTGACGTAGGTGGCGTTGTGCCATCTCATTGGTCAACGCTCAGACGCACGCTCAGTATATCTGACATGCCAGATATTGCTCTGCACGTTCGGAAAGACTCCCGAACGTGCTGTTCCACGCTATGACGTCATAAACTCGGCACGCTCAACGCTCAACGTTCGGATGCAAGGTCCGTGTGCCGACGGCTTTAGCTGCCCTCACGTGTCTGCCTGTGGCCCCGACCGCCCCAGCGTAAGATGCAGCGACACGAACAGCGTCGCTGTGAGCAGTGCGTGCAGGGGGGCGTGGGCATGTGCTCGTATATGTGCATTGTGCTACTCGAGTACCTCTGCATTATCCGACATACACATTATGCAACAACTAGCAAGACAGCCTAAGTTCTTCCTCACGGTTCAAGTTATCTCCATACGAAATTCAGTCGAAATCATTTCTGCATTTCAGTCGTATAAACGTCCGCCCCCGGTAGCTGAGTGGAAGCTGGCACGGTAACTCAGCGTGTTTGGTCAGAGGGCTAGCTGCCCTCTGTAATAAAAAAACTGAGTTAATAAATCGACAATGAACTGAAACGGGTGTCTTTCGACGTCCGCCCCGAGCAGATACAACGAACAAAAACGAAAAAAATGAGATAAAAAAAAAGTGGTCAGCGCGACAGATTGCCAATCCTAAGGGCCCAGGTTCGATTCCCGGCTGGGTCGGAGATTTTCTCCGTCCAGGGACTGGGTGTTGTGTTGTCCTAATCATCATCATTTCATCCCCATCGACGCGCAAGTCGCCAAAGTGGCGTCAGATCGCAAGACTTGCACCCGGCGAACGGTCTACCCGACGGGAGGTCCTAATCTCACGACATTTATTCATGGTCGTATAAACGTCACAGACAGAATTGCTTGTGCATTTATATTATTAGTATGGAAACACGGACTAAAAATGTCCAGGATTTTCATAACATGCCAATCAATAAAGGCACTTTCTCAAATATAAAGTTCAAAAGTCAAAGAATAAATAGCTTTTTTCAAAGAGCAGATGTGTTTCCCTAATTCGCGTTTTATTGTTTAAATCAAAAGATATCTTGGACTACACGCTGTAGAAAGAGCCTATGTTCTTCCTCAGTGTTTAGACTACCTCCATACCAAATTTCATCAAAATTGGTTCAGCAGTTTTGTGGTGAAAATTTAACAAACATACTGTCGCATTTATATGATTTTCATGAAATATTTGTTGACTGGAATATACTGATTTTTGTTGTTGTGGTCTTAATTCCACCTCTCCACACTAAACTGTCCTGCCTCCTCGTCACTGCATAACAATTGCAGCCAACATCCATTTGGATCCGTTCGGTGTATACATGCCTTGATATGTCTCACAATTTTTACCTCCCACGATTCGCTGCATTCTCAAACTGACGATTCCTTGGTGACTCAAGAAGCCGATCGCTTCTTTTAATCAAGCTGTGCCATAAACTTCCCGCGCGACCACTACGATCGCAGGTTCGAATCCTGCTCCGGGCATGGATGTGTGTAATGTCCTTAGGTTAGTTAGGTTTAAGTAGTTGTAAGTCCTAGGGGACTGATGACCTCAGATGTTCAGTCCCATAGTGCTCAGAGCCATTTAAACCATAAACTTTACCGCACGACCGCTACGGTCGCAGGTTCGAATCCTGCCTCGGGCATGGATGTGTGTGATGTCCTTAGGTTAGTTAGGTTTAAGTAGTTCTAAGTTCTAGGGGACTTATGACCACAGCAGTTGAGTCCCATAGTGCTCAGAGCCAACCAGACAAACCATAATAAACTTCCTTTCTCCCAAATTCGATGCAGTACCTCTGCATTAGTTACTCGATCGACCCATCTAATCTTCAGTACCTTCTTGTCTCACCGCATTTCAAAAGCTTCAGTTATCTTCCCGTCTGAGCTGCATGTGCAGAAAAGACTGAATATTTGAATTTTTTTCTAACTAATATGATGTGGTCCACCACGAATTCCTTTCCTGCTCTGACTTCTTCGTCTCAGAGTAGCACTTACACCCTACATCCTCAATTATTTGTTGGACTTATTCAAATGCTCGTCTTCCCCTACAGTTTCCACCCTCTACAGTTCTCTTTAGTACCGTGGAGATTACTCCCTGATGCGTTAACACATGCCCTATCATCCTGTCCCTTCTTCTTGTAAGTGTTTTTCGTTTTTCCTTCCTTCGTCGATTTTTCGGAGAACATCTTCATTCATTATCTTATCAGTCCCTCTGATTTTCAGTATTCTTCTGTAGCACCACATCTCAAACACTTCGATTCTGTCTTGTTACCACTGCCCACGATTCACTATCATACAATACTGTACTCCAAACATACATTATCAGAAAATTCTTCCTCAATTTAAGGCCAGTTTTTGATACCAGCTGACTTCTCTTTGCCCGGAATGCTCTCTTTGCCTGTGCTAATGTGTCTTTTATGCCCTCCTTGCTTTGTCTGTCATGGGTAATTTTGCTACCAAGGCAGTAGAATTCCTCAACTTCGTCTACTTCGGAATCCCCAATTTCTGCTTCAACTCATTAAATTTATATTTGATGTTAAAAATTTTCTTGTCTTTTTTTTTAGTCTGCCATCGTCACTTATTTTACGACTCAAACAGCAAAACACATCTACTGTTAGTGTGTCTTTTCCTAATCTAATTCCATCAGCATCGCCTGATTTAATTCGACTGCTTTTCGTTACCCTTGTTTTGCTTTTGTTAATGTTTATCTTACACCGATCAGCCAGAACATTATGACCGCCTACCTAATAGACGGCACGTCCACCTTAAACGCGGATAACAGCGGCCGCGGGAGATTAGCCGAGCGGTCTCAGGCGCAGCGGTCACGGACTATGCGGCTGGTCCCGGCGGAGGTTCGAGTCCTCCCTCGGGCATGGGTGTGTGTGTGTGTGTGTGTGTGTGTGTGTGTGTGTGTGTGTGTGTGTGTGTGTGTGTGTTTGTGTTTGTGTTTGTGTTTGTGTTTGTCCTTAGGACAATTTAGGTTAAGTAGTGTGTAAGCTTAGGGACTGATGACCTTAGCAGTTAAGTCCCATATGATTTCACACACATTTGGACATTTTTGACGACAGCAGCGACACACCGTGGCATGGAAGCAATGAGGCCTTGGTAGGCTGATGGAAGGAGTTGGTACTACATGTGCACACACGTCACCTAAATCCCATAAATTACGGGTAGGGGGCGATGAGCTCTGATGCCACATTCAACCACATCACAGATGTGTCGATCTGGTTTATATATAGTGAGATGGGGGGGGGGGGGGCAGCACATCAATTGGAGCTCGCAATTATGTTCTTCGAACCATTCCATCACCTTCCTGGCCTTGTGACATGGCGCATTATCTTGCTGAAAAATGGCACTGCAGTTGGGAAGCAAGATCGTCATGAAGGGGTATAAGCAGTTTGAAACCAATATACGATACTCCTTGGCCGTCATGGAGCCTTACATGAGCTCCTCTGGACCCAAAGCTGCAAAAAAAAAAAAAAAAAAAAAAAAAAAAAAAAATGGTTCAAATGGCTCTGAGCACTATGGGACTTAACATCTATGGTCATCAGTCCCCTAGAACTTAGAACTACTTAAACCTAACTAACCTAAGGACATCACACGCATCAGTGCCCGAGGCAGGATTCGAACCTGTCGCGCGGCTCCGGACTGAGCGCCTAGAACCGCTAGACCACCGCAGTCGGCCCCAAAGCTGCCCACGTGAATGTTCCTCAGAGTATAATTTAGCTGCCGCCAGTTTGTCTCCGTCCCGCCGTACAGGTGTCAAGGAGCTGTTCTCCTGGAAGACGACGGATTAGCACCCTCCCATCGGCATGATGAAGAAAGTATCGGGATTCATCAGACCATGCAACGCTATGCCACTGCGCCAACATCCAGCGACAATGGTCACTTGTCCATTTCCGTCGTAGTTGCCGACGCCTTGGTGTTAACATTGGCAGATATTGAGTCGTCGGCTGTGGAGGCCCATCAATAGAAGTGTTCGGTGCACTGTGCATTTAGACACACTTGTACTCTGCCCAGCATTAAAGTCTGATGTTAGTTCCGACACAGTTCGCCGCCTGTCTTGTTTTAACAGTCTGCCCAACCTACGACGTCCGACATCTGTAATGAGGGGTACCTGCCCAACCCCTGACGTCTGGACATGGTTTCACCTTGTGTCGAAGACGCACACCATAGCACTCCTCGAACACCCGACAAGTCATGCAGTTTCCGAAACGCTCGTGCTGAGCCTTCAGGCCATCATCTCCCCTCTGTCAAACTGAAATAGATGGCGCGCCTTTCACATTCTACACACGTGCGTGTGTCCAAGTAGTAGTCATTCGTCGCCAGATGGCATTTTTATCGCGTGGGGCGTTTATATCGATAGTAGTTCGGTGGTCATAATGTTCTCGCTGGTCAGTGTTTATCCTCCTTTCAAACCACCGTCCATTCCATTCAGTTACAATTGGAAATCTTTCTCTGTGACAGAATTAGATTGTCATCGGCAAACCTCAAGTTTTTATTTCCTCGCCGGCCTCGGTGGTCGTGCGGTTCTAGGCGCTCCAGTCCGGAGCCGCGCTGCTGCTACGGTCGCAGGTTCGAATCCTGCCTCGGGCATGGATGTGTGTGATGTCCTTAGGTTGGTTAGGTTTAAGTGGTTCTAAGTTCTAGGGGACTGATGACCACAGCAGTTGAGTCCCATAGTGCTCAGAGCCATTTGAACCTTTTTTTTTTTTTTATTTCCTCTTCCGGAACTTTAATTTTTTTTTTCTTAATTCCTTTTTGTTTTCTTTTACTGCTTGCCCAGTGTACAGACTGAATAATATCGGGGACGGAATACAACCCTTTATGACTCCCTTCTCAAGTACTTCTTCTCGTTGTTGTCCTCTTATAACTGCAGTCTGGTTACTGCAAAAGATGTAAATAGCTTTTCCTCTCTGTCTTCTACGCGTGCTACCTTCAGAATTTCAAAGAGTGTATTCCAGCCAAAATTGCCAAAAGCTTTCTCCTAATCTATAAGTGCTATAATCGTACGTTTGCCTTTCCTTAACCAGTTTTCTAAAGTTAGTCGTTAATCCAATATTACCTCGCATGTTGGGCCGGCCCGAGTGGCCGAGCGGTTCTAGGCGCTTCAGTCTGGAACCGCGCGACCGCTACGGTCGCAGGTTCGAATCCTGCCTCGGGCATGGGTGTGTGTGATATCCTTAGGTTAGTTAGGTTTAAGTAGTTCTAAGTTCTAGGGGACTGATGACCTCAGATGTTAAGTACCATAGTGCTCAGAGCCATTTGAACCTCGCATGTTGACCCATTTCTCCGAAGTGCAAACTGATCTTCCCCGAAGTCGGCTTTTATCAGCTTTTCCATTATTCTGTAAATAACTGAAATTTTTCCGATCTCTTAAAATATTTATATTGGCCGGAATACACACTATAGAACTCTGAAATTATCAGGAATGACATTCATAGAGCGAAAGGTTTTCCATAACTTGCACAAGAACCACACTGCAATTTATATGTGTCGAAGGGCATGAAAGGTAAGCAGCAGTTGAGAGGGTAGTCCCTGGCGTTATTTTATCATTCAGGGTGGTTAGAATTAAACTTTCGTTCCTTGAGGCAATACAGACGGAAAACTACTTACCGTATGGTTACCCATCTTGAGAAGAATGAGTGTGTTAGTCTCATGATTTGCCGTTACTGGTACGACGACTTAGGAACAGCTCGGACCACAAGAACCAAGATCATGCAGCGTGGAAAGCAGAAATTAAGCCGTCGGCACACGAGACGAGTTAGCTAACGTTGACGTGGCGCTCTACTAGTTTCGTGACGTCATTTTAGGTTAAGGAGTCATTTCGTCACGTGAAACACAAAATAAGTTCTTCCATGATTCGGTGACGTGTCATGTAAAGAAGAATCAATGGCAGACAAGAACGCTTTCTACGTCACAAGCAGAAAGCTTGGAGACCTGCAGAAAGCAAGACGCCATATCGCATTTGTCATGTCCAGTAGAAGGCCATTTTAGTTTATGTTATACCTTAAACACCACGAATATTTGCTGTTCCTTAAGCACTAGCACAATGAATGTCTCGAGAACGAATCGTTATTGGTACGATTTGTTGTAATAAAACGTCGGGAAACGTCACATTGGTGATTAAAGAAGTTTCATATTTAGTAATTATCGCGTTACAGCTCGCGTGTTATGAGAATTTAACACTTAGACGATTAAAGCCCAAAGAAGACTTTAAAATAAAACTCAAAGTCGCTGATCACAGAGCTACCACCTTGCATAGTGAGCGAAAGCGCCTCGTTATG
The DNA here is from genome assembly GCF_021461395.2 of Schistocerca americana. Lineage (NCBI taxonomy): Eukaryota > Metazoa > Arthropoda > Insecta > Orthoptera > Acrididae > Schistocerca > Schistocerca americana. The sequence continues at coordinate 254,612,360 of NC_060130.1, forward strand.
GAAAAGAGGACAGGGCGGTGGAGGTTTCAAATACTGCTATATCAATTTTTTTTAACTTTAATATTTCGTAAAAGGTTGTGGGACTTTCTTAAGAAATTAATAGAAATAATTTCTGTAGTACCTGATGTTATGTAAATGTGTGTTCTCTGTCAAGAGTGAGTTTTTTTTCGATTTGGTGAACATTTTTAAGCTGATGTCCTTATTGACTTGACACGTACCTTCCCTTTTTTGTATTATTACATGTTCACAGATATTAAAGCTTTTATTTGTGTTTACCACAGACAGAACAACGTAAGTAGCGCATGGATAAGGGAGGAAATGTGTTTTTCAATAAAGCTAATGTAGGAAGCCTACGTGTGTCCATTTTCGTGGACAAACTTTATTGTTTGCGAGGTAAATAAAGCCGACAACTGCCGCTGGAGAGCGCTGAGAGCGCTAAATCATTTTAACCAGATCGTCCCGTGTGCCGACGCCGTTGTCGCTCGTGACGCTGGATATCCCGTCTGCGTGCACGTCAACGTTAGCTGTCTCGCCCCTTGTGCCGACGGCTTCATTGTAAACTGCTTCGCCAACATGTGATCCGCGCTCTACGGGAGAGAGATGTTGTGGACTCAACTGCTTTGATGCACGATGGAGCTGAGCTCCACCTCGTACAGCTCGACAGGTCACTCAGTTACTTCGTAACTCATTCGGAGAAAAGCGAATGATTGGCCGATCGTTCCAAACTGCGTGGCTACTAAGATCATCAGATTTTAACTCGTGTGTTTTCTGGCTGTGGGCTTACCTGAAGGACGGGGTCGATCAACGGGACACTAACATCCGGTGGAGGCTGAAGATGACCCTAGCGATGGAGGCAGCCAAAATACGACCTAAGATGTTTCGGGCAGCCGTAGAACAGTTTTTAGTGCGGTTCCACGTTGTCGTCGATACAGATGGTCGTCACTCCGAGAAACCTTTTTTACCTGGAACCTAAACATAGTACGCAGTGGAGGGGGGGCTCGTGTAAAGTAGCTAAAATTTAATGATAACCACCCTCCACATCGAAAAGCAATGAAGGAAACCAAGGAGGAATTTGGAACAGAAGGTTAGGAAGAAAAATAAAAAAAAATTGAGGTTTACCGACGATATCGAAATTTTTGCAGAGCCGGTATAGGGCGTGGGAGCTCGACTGAACGGAATCAATAGTGCCTGACAAGAGATTATATGATGAACATCAGCAAAAGTAGAACAAAGGTAATGGAGCTGAATCGAATTAAATCAGGTGATATGGAGGAAATTAGATTAGGAAGTGAGACACTCAAAGTAGTAGCGGAGTGCTGTTCTTTGGACGGAAAAATAAGTGACGTCGAGAATAGTAAAGGAAAGATTAAAAATATTGCCTGGAAATAGTGCGAATAACCCTCTAAAAAATAAAGATAAAATAATATCTAATGTAAGTTTGAGATAATCGATCAAATATCGATCAGGCGAGCTTTCATCGCGAAGGGTGCTCGGAGCAACGCACAGATTTACATCAGAAGCGCATACGATTAAGTAAGGCTTACGCAGCGATATTCGAGAACACCACGTGTACGCCGGCAGGGCCGTAACTAGGGGAACTGAGTGTACTTTCACAAGTATACGTTTGAAGATGAGCAGACGACTCTGTGCCGAAATATCGTGGCACCAAGTTCCCTACATCCGATAGTTCTCCATAAACATCACGGGATATGAATTTAAGATATTTCTGAAAATATTTATCTAGATTGTAGCCTCATACGGAAGCGAAAAAGTAGATGTAAAACAGTGGAGACAAGACAATAATAAAATGTTTCGAAATGTGCTGCAGAGCAATGTTGAAGCATAGGCAGGCAGATGAAGTTCCTAATGAATCGCATCGAGGGGGCTGCAACTTTGTGGCACAAGATGACCTAAAGAAATGGCAGGTTGATAGGACTTAGCCTGAAGGATCAAAGATTAGGGTAAACAGGTTGACGTAGATTTAGGTTATTGTTGTTATGCAGATACGCAAACACTTTTACAACACGGATGGATGCGGAGAGCTGCCCCAGTTCAGTCTTCGTGCTGAAGATCGCAACAAAATTGTTTATTTGTTTTAGGGAATCGGCCTCTTCAAAAAATGGCTTCTGAGCACTATGGGACTTAACTGCTGAGGTCATCAGTCCCCTAGAACTTAGAACTACTTAAACCTAACTAACCTAAGGACATCACACACATCCATGCCCAAGGCAGGATTCGAACCTGCGACCGTAGCGGTCGCGCGGTTCCAAACTGTAGCGCCTAGAGCCGCTCGGCGGCCTCTTCACATTATTTGTTTTTCCTGGCCAGGTTTTTCATTCTAACGAGTGTTACATACATCTGGTGTGTTACAAGAGACCACCACACCAGAGAGTTGATTAAATCATAGCGAACGCTGCCGATCGTGGTTGATGGGTTGGAAGAACGTTTTCAGGCAGATTCCCACATATCCATCGCTCCTTATCGACAGCCATCTTCTCTAAACCAAATACAGCGTGTTTCACGGCAGTTTCAGTAGTCTCGCTGTGCATTAGATGTTTCTGGCCTGGTCTAATGTCGGAGGATTTTCCATGGTGACAATGGGATCTTTCCAGACCGTTGGGGTGTAAATAAAGCAGCAGAAATGATTTGCCTCGAACTAGCTCAAAGTAGGGAAGGTCGGCACGAATGATAATGTTTGCTATTACAGTAGGAGTCATTTAATCTGTTGCTGACTGGCTGAAATGCTGAATGTTTGGAAGTTTCTGGAGGCTGCAAAGTGTAGCGTAGCGGTGTACAGAGTGAATCTCACGGATTAGGCGTTGTGCGGTAGCGTCCTCGCTTCCCACGCCCGGGTTCCCGGGTTCGATTCCCGGCGGGGTCAGGGATTTTCTCTGCCTCGTGATGACTGGGTGTCGTGTGATGTCCTTAGGTTCGTTAGGTTTAAGTAGTTCTAAGTTCTAGGGGACTGATGACCATAGATGTTAAGTCCCATAGTGCTCAGAGCCATTTGAACCATTTTTTTTTTTTTTTTTATTAGGCGTTGTGCATTACGAAGAGTGGATGATCAGTGTTTCGGGTTTCTAAAATGAGTATTTGGTCTACAGGAGCCGGTAGAATCAAGTAGTTAGAGAGCATCGGAAGCTGATATTTCGATTCGTGTCAGAGACTGAAATGGCTCTGAGCACTATGGGACTCAACTGCTGAGGTCATTAGTCCCCTAGAACTTAGAACTAGTTAAACCTAACTAACCTAAGGACATCACAAACATCCATGCCCGAGGCAGGATTCGAACCTGCGACCGTAGCGGTCTTGCGGTTCCAGACTGCAGTGCCTTTAACCGCACGGCCACTTCGGCCGGCATGTGTCAGAGACTGGGGACGTGGAAGCCTGCGTGGAAGGGCGTAGTCGTGATGTTTGGGGTACACTACCTTTTCAGATGCAACGCTTCACATCGCAAGGTGTGAGAAGGCATTATTAAGCTTTTTAAAACATTTTACTTGGTTTCTATTGGAAAGTCAGCGGCTCTCACAAATGTTAATTTTTTTGTAATAAACAGTCCCAACGGCATAAAAATGTTTATTTATTTACTGGTGACGAGTTTCGACCACTGTTCTGGTCATCATCCGCAGTGGTTATATGCCTCCTAGACAGGCGTCTGATCATCACCAGCTTCACCAGACCTTCATGGAGTAAACGGTCTGATGATGATAAGAACGTAGTCAAAACTGGTCACTAAATAAACATCTTCATGCGGTTGGGACTGTTTTATCATATAACATTTTTAGCATTATTAAGCTTTGGCAGTGGTTATTCGTTGGGTTCTTCCGCTAAGAGTGAGCTCACCAGCAGAAGTTTTTATTTCTCTTTTATTAAGAAAAATGTTAATATGAGGTTAATAATTCACATCCCTGATAACACTTTTTAGTCCAATGGTTTCCGTTGCTTCTGCGTACAGCGAGGGCAATAAACTACTCTGTACGTTTTTACGATTTACCCACCTTTTTACGAAACGCAGTTGTGGAAATGGGTGTGACGCCTTCACCGGAAAGTCTCGAAACGATTTGTTGTAGTGAATGCTTTAATCACTTTCCGGGATCAAAGTCGAGGCTGTCAAGCTAGCTTATCGTATTTATCCGACTTTCATTTAAAATGTCTCACCTGTACGGGAATATCCATAACGGATGTGTGAGTATAGGTTGTTGACGCATGGTTGACGACATATGGAAGTTTGGGTGTGACGGTGAATCGTGTGCACAGGTACCAAAATGGTATGGCTACTGCTAGCGAAAAGCGGGAAATCCGGGAAATCCAGGATCGAGTCCCGGTTTGACAAAAATTTTCCTTGTCGCCTTTCCATTCCACTGCTGACGGTCGTTGATATTCGCAATTGCCAGTACATTTAATGTATTACGAAGAACATGCCGTCTTATACGGTGTGTGTCTTCAGCACGTGCTCATATTAGTTCAATACAGCTACGTCTACGATTGTAGCCTGGTTTACGACACCTCTCGTTCGTCGGGGGAGGCCGTAATCCCTTTTCCTTCCTTTTCATTTTTAATGTTGGATCTAATAAGTTTTTTTGCAGCAACTTTCTTACATTGACAACTAATAATATAACGCAATCAAGTAAATAGTTTAAAGCTTGTCTATATCATCATACGATATTGTTTACGATTCGCTATGGCTGAAGTCACGAACGATGGCGGTCAAGTTTAGGCTTATCCTGCGCACATACGTCACGTGTACTCCGACAGCCAATGAGCGTTCAGTGTGTTCTGAGCGCTCTGCTGTGAATGCCGTAGCTAATTCGAGCACTGAACGTGATCGTAGCGAGTTGTTTAGTGAATTTAGATTCCATTTTCTGCGAATTGTCATTGCTGATAGTGGTGATAAGTGATAAATACTGCATAAGTAAGCGAGAGACATAATTTGAGGGATACACGCTTTCTCCAAGAGGAAAGCACGAGCATTCGCGTACCGCAACTGTCGCTTGGTATCGTCAACTACGCAATACCCATCCGTGATTCGACATGAGTAACCGTCATTGTTCGTGGATCGGACTATAGTAGCTCTACAGTAAAGATGAAGGTCCAAGTTGAGGAAAAAAAGCGTAAAAGAGACTGTATACGCTGTAGTTCTTCCCAGATAGTAACGACTTTAGTGAACACGAAAGGGGAGAGTTCAGTGTTATCAAATCTAACAACAGGCAATTTGTGGTATGCAAGTGAAGAAGATATTTCCAGAATGAAATTTTCACTCTGCAGCGGAGTGTGCGCTGATATGAAACTTCCTGGCAGATTAAAACTGTGTGCCCGACCGAGACTCGAACTCGGGACCTTTGCCTTTCGCGGGCAAGTGCTCTACCATCTGAGTTACCGAAGCACGACTCACGCCCGGTACTCACAGCTTTACTTCTGCCAGCTCAGATGGTAGAGCACTTGCCCGCGAAAGGCAAAGGTCCCGAGTTCGAGTCTCGGTCAGGCACACAGTTTTAATCTGCCAGGAAGTTTCGTTTGAAGAAGATATATTTGGTGTCTTCCGATTATTAGAGCCGGCCGTTGTGGCCGTGCGGTTCTAGACGCTTCAGTCTGGAACCGCGTGGCTGCTACGGTCGCAGGTTCGAATCCTGCCTCGGGCATGGATGTGTGTGATGTACTTAGGTTAGTTAGGTTCAATTAGTTCTAAGTTCTAGGCGACTGATAACCTCAGAAGTTAAGTCGCATAGTGCTCAGAGCCATTTGAACCATTTTGAACGATTATTAGAGACTTATGGCAGTGGTTTACGGTAGTAGAAGCCCGCGTCTTCGTCGCGAAGACGGTAACCTGTTGGGATTATCCCCTCAGGGCTAGGACACCAAAGACTGTATTAACAGTTACATGTTGAAGTAGTTGTTTTAGGGTTTAGAAAACATTGTTGTTGTTGTGGTCTTCAGTCCTGAGACTGGTATGATGCAGCTCTCCATGCTACTCTATCCTGTGCAAGCTTTTTCATCTCCCAGTACCTACTGCAACCTACATCCTTCTGAATCTGCTTAGTGTATTCATCTCTTGGTCTCCCTCTACGATTTTTACCCTCCACGCTGCCCTCCAATACTAAATTGGTGATCCCTTGATGCCTCAGAACATGTCCTACCAACCGACCCCTTCTTCTGGTCAAGTTGTGCCACAAACTTCTCTTCTCCCCAATCCTATTCAATACTTCCTCATTAGTTATGTGATCTACCCATCTAATCTTCAGCATTCTTCTGTAGCACCACATTTCGAAAGCTTCTATTCTCTTCTTGTCCAAACTATTTATCGTCCATGTTTCACTTCCATACATGGCTACACTCCATACAAATACTTTCAGAAATGACTTCCTGACACTTAAATCAATACTGGATGTTAACAAATTTCTCTTCTGCAGAAACGCTTTCCTTGCCATTGCCAGCCTACATTTTATATCCTCTCTACTTCGACCATCATCAGTTATTTTGCTCCCCAAATAGCAAAACTCCTTTACTACTTTAAGTGCCTCATTTCCTAATCTAATTCCCTCAGCATCACCCGACTTAATTAGACTACATTCCATTATCCTTGTTTTGCTTTTGTTGATGTTCATCTTATATCCTCCTTTCAAGACACTGTCCATTCCATTCAACTGCTCTTCCAAGTCCTTTGCTGTCTCTGACAGAATTACAATGTCATCGGCGAACCTCAAAGTTTTTATTTCTTCTCCATGAATTTTAATACCTACTCCGAATTTTTCTTTTGTTTCCTTTACTGCTTGCTCAATATACAGATTGAACAAAATCGGGGAGAGGCTACAACCCTGTCTTACTCCCTTCCCAACCACTGCTTCCCTTTCATGTCCCTCGACTCTTATAACTGCCATCCTAACATTATAATGTTGAATAACAATTTCACTTGTAGAAGTAGTACGGCCTTTTATTGTAATTAGGGAAAGACCACATAGTAATTATAAATGTGACAAAAATTGTGTCCTCCATTTCACCTCATATACCTAAAACAGACGGTGTAGATTTTTCTTGAAGCGGCCATAATGTAAAGCCCCTTGAACATTGCCAGTTATCTGACCATTGACACAAATAAAAAAAACAAAAAAGTTTCTAACGAACAGTCTTCAAATTTACACACACACACACACACACACACACACACACACACACGCACGCACACAGCGATATTTGTACACATACCAGCTATACGCCAGTTCTTGGCAACGGAAGTTAAAGAAGGACCTTTGCATATCTTCGCCTTTTATGGTTTCAGACCTGAGTCAGTAAAAATGGAACTCTTACAGAATCGGTTTTTCATTAAATCATTAAATTCGTTTATACTGCCTTTTTTCCTTTATTGTTATTTCAGCCCCCTCGCCACATGTGGGGATAAGGAGTGCGGGGGGCCGGCAGCGGTCGTCATCAACCGCTTTTCACCTAATGGACATTGTTCTCCCACTTGGAAGCTAAACACAAAACAAGGAGACATATTGACCATGAATTTAAAATTATTTTAAAAGGTGACGTTAGGGGTCATTGTAAGAAACAATACTGTCTTCACGAACAGCTTCATTCACAAGGCTGCCACAACATTTCTAGTATATGGCACAAATACCCTTGAGATTATCTTTCTTTTTTAATCAGCACGTATAAAAGACTATACCACCCCGAGATGGTGAACTTTCACAGTTTTCTGAGCTACAGCCCAAAATCATTTACATGTATCCAGATTTTGGGGCTTGCTGAAGATAAGGATACTTCAAGCAAGATATTTCTTGGAATTTAGCTATAACCATATAATCATAGATTGCAGCCACATCGTCTCGTTCTTGATACACACATTCTATTACACGTTTCATTAATTTCAGGACCTCAGCTGAAACAACGATGGAGAGAAAAATCGGCTGAGACCTTTTCAAGCAAATCATCCAGTCATTTGCTTGAAGTAAATTAGCGATATCACAAAAAATTATCGTCTGGAAAAAAATCTGACGCTGATTTGAACGCTGTCTCTAGACTTGGCGTCTAGTTTCTATACCACTGCGTAAATTGGTCGGGTAGCGATCTATTCATAGACTGCTTGAATGCTAAAAACAGTTTTTCGATTTAATTTAAAGCAGTTTGAGTGTGCAATGCAAAATCACTTCTCTAAATGCCAATTTTCCTCTGAAAGATCCAGTGAAGGACTGGAGTTTTTCCTTTGCTGTTACCAACATACCGATGTGGTCTTGAATTGTTAAACTTGCGTTGTGCCGTAAAGATAGTTTCAGAAGAAGCTATAGGGCTCCACCTCGTGATTTTTCTTTCACTCTATTGTCTGCTTGCGTCTCCAGGGAGCAACTACGGCGAAGTTTCCTTCATATCAATAAAGCAGAATTGTCCAGATCCACTCTGCTGCTTCTACGGTGAAGTATTCGGTATAAAAACTTTTCATTTCTTACTCGCACTTCAGTTTCAGTCAAGATTCAAAGTTACTATTCAAATCTGAGAACTGCCCTTCCGTGAACAAAACAGGTCAGTACCTTCAACTCTGACTATTCGTCCCAAATCCTTGAAGAACTGTTATGGTTTTTTAACTTTCTACTTTTCATTAAAACTGTTACTTTCGTTGCAAATGTGGCCATATAGGGTGACGCACAGGTTGTCTGCACGCGTATAGCGGAGGTGAGCCACACCCGGATCGAAACCGCTCGCCAGATTAATGGCTGTTGGTAGCGTCCACCCGCTGGACACTGCGGATTTAAAGCAGATTTTTCACAACAGTCCTCATGATTCAGTGTCTCGTATTCATTTCCCGCCTTATATATTAAACGTATCATGTGAAACAAGCAGACACGCTAAGCAGAGCCAACAATGATTTAGTGAAATGGAATGAAAATTTTTAAAAATCTAAGCTGTGCGATAAGGTGTGTCAGAAACCCCAATTCTACCACATCGTGTTGTCGTGATTGGACAACTACTTCCGACGACACACGTAACTGCGAAATCGACGATGATCACAGCTAGTCATATCTGATCCATGCATGTCACCGAGCGAGGTGGCACGGTGGTAAGGGAGTGGACTCGTATATGGGTGCACGACGGCTCAAATCCCCGTCCAGCCATCCAGAGTTAGGTTTCCGTGGTTTCCTTGAGCCACTTAAGGCAAACTCCAGGATGGTTCCTTTGAAATGGACATAGCCAGTTTCCTCATATCATCTTTTCCTAATCCGAAATTTGGTTCCGTCGCTAATGACTTCCTCGTCGGCGCCACGTTAAATTATAATCTCCATATTTACTCTACAGTGAAAATATTTTCCTTACTATAGCAGTAATTAATTGAACCTTTAAAAATAACTCGGCCATGAGGCTCAACAGTTCACATGCTAGAGACAACAACCGCTGCCATCTCTGGCTAAAGCTTAATTTGATGTCAGTATGGCGGTGCATAGGCCTGCTCTTAACACGCCACTGTCTCCTCCGTTTTTCTGCTCTCGAACCGCTCTCCGTTTGTCCTCACGAGACTAAATGCACCGCATTCCAGTTCTACATCTACATCTACATACATACTCCGCAATCCACCATACGGTGCGTGGCGGAGGGTATCTCGTACCACAACTAGCATCTTCTCTCCCTGTTCCACTCCCAAACAGAAGGAGGGAAAATGACTGCCTATATGCCTGTGTACGAGCCCTAGTCTCTCTTATCTTCCGCGAAATATAAGTTGGCGGCAGTAAAATTGTACTACAGTCAGCCTCAAATGCTGGTTCTCTAAATTTCCTCAGTAGCGATTCACGAAAAGAACGCCTCCTTTCCTCCAGAGACTCCCGCCCGAGTTCCTGAAGCATTTCCGTAACACTCGCGTGATGATCAAACCTACCAGTAACAAATCTAGCAGCCCGCCTCTGAATTGCTTCTATGTCCTCCCTCAATCCGACCTGATAGAGATCCCAAACGCTCGAGCAGTACTCAAGAATAGGTCGTATTAGTGATTTATAAGCGGTCTCCTTTACAGATGAACCACATCTTCCCAAAACTCTACCAATGAACCGAAGACGACTATACGCCTTCCCCGCAACTGCCATTACATGCTTGTCCCACTTCATATCGCTCTGCAATGTTACTCCCAAATATTTAATCGACGTGACTGTGTCAAGCGCTACACTACTAATGGAGTATTCAAGCATTACGGGATTCTTTTTCCTATTCATCTGCATTAATTTACATCTATCTATATTTAGAGTTAGCTGCCACTCTTTCACCAATCACAAATCCTGTCCAAGTCATCTTGTACCCTCCTACAGTCACTCAACGACGACACCTTCCCGTACATCACAGCATCATCAGCAAACAGCCGCACATTGCTATCCACCCTATCCAATAGATCATTTATGTAGATAGAAAACAACAGCGGACCTACCACACTTCTCTGGGGCACTCCAGATGATACCCTCACCTCCGGTGAACACTCACCATCGAGGACAACGTACTGGGTTCTGTTACTTAAGAAGTCTTCGAGCCACTCACATACTTGTTAACCAATCCCATATGATCGTACCTTAGTTAGGAGTCTGCAATGGGGCACCGAGTCAAACGCTTTCCGGTAGTCAAGGAATATGGCATCCGTATGATACCCTTCATCCATGGTTCGCAAGATATCATGTGAAAAAAGGGCGATTTGCGTTTCACAGGAGCGATGCTTTCTAAAGCCGTGCTGATGCATGGACTGCAACTTTTCTGTCTCAAGGGAATTCATTATATTCGAACTGAGAATATGTTGGAGACTCCTGCAACAAACCGATGTTAAGGATATTGGTCTGTAATTTTGAGGATCCGTCCCTCTACCCTTCTTATATACAGTCGTCACCTGCGCTCTTTTCCAGTCGCTCGGGACTTTACGTTCTCCAACCATATCTAAAATCTGGACGTCATCTGAAAGGGAAGATGAGTCCTCCTTGAAGCAGTTACACACACTGAATATTCTGCTATGGAGACGCGCTAAAGAAATCGAATTCCGTGTTATCTATGCCTGAACGCAGGGAAGGAAACAAGGTAGGAAGGAAGATTGGGTTTAACGTTTCGTCGACATCGAGGACATTAGAGACTGACCACAAGACCGAGTTGTGTCGAGGATGCGGGAGGAAATAGGCCGTGCCCTTTCAAATTAACCATCCCGGTTTTGCCTGGAGCGATTAAGGAGAATCAGAGAAAACCTAAATCTGGCTACCCTGGCGCGGGTTTGAACCGTCATCCTCTCGAATGCGAGTCCATTGTGTTAACTAACGCGCCACCTCCCTCGGTATTCCTTAACGTGACAGCAATTGAGATTTCCCCATGTTGTAGGCATGTCAAGATCCCAACTGGCCATTACTTGCTTACGATTTACATGAAGTGTGTCGGATGCATAAATAAACAGCTTGGGTGACAGGGAGAATGTTAGTGACGATAACGACATTATCATCTTGTACAGATTCCCGCTACTGGTAGACCCTACTTGGAGTATAAGCCTCTCCGTATTCTCCATCCTCTGTCTCATACTGCTCTGGCCCAGTCTTCTCTTCCGAATGCTTTCTTTCACTCTTTATAGCCAGTTATCCCCTGGCCTTCCCTTTGGTCTCCTGCTTTTCATCATTTCGAGAATTTCCCTAGACATCAATTCGTTTCTCTTTTCCATTTCTGTTACATCCATCCAACCTGTGGAAAACTTCATTTCATTTAGTTGCATTTCACTTTTTCCGTTGCTTTCATGATCCTGTTTTCTGCGATGTATAACAGGACTGGTAGATAATACGCATATATGGTGTACATACTTTTCACTCTGCTAGGGACTTCTTTCTTGTATATCATTTCTCTCGTACAGCTCACAAAGCTATCAGCTTGCTGTACACGTTCAATTTTCTCTACTATTACTTCCTTAATATACTATAATACAAGGGAATTCCCACGGGTGATGCACTGGGCTCGTTTCGCGACCAGCACAACTCAAAAAGGTGACCAAGAACTCGTTAAAGACGCACGTTGTTCAAACATCCTTAGTCGAGTGTACGACTCCATCCCTTCTTTCGAAGAATGCAGTTGAACCATAGCCGACTCTATCAGTAGCGTCTTATGCAGTCATTGCGCACGATTCTGTAGTGAAGCCTTAGATGTAACCGATGGAGTTGGAGCACATTCTACAAGCGGAAGTATTCCAGAATGGGAAAATTGAGCTTACTATGTGGAGCAGTGATTAATGACGGAGAACATCAGAACTGTACTCCTAATCCAGTAACGTAAAACAAAAGTGGAATGCTTGGTTAGAGTACTATCTCGGCAAGCAAGGTACATTCCGCCTGGAAGACTTTTTTATATGCTCAGTGAGGTTTAAAGAAGATAACAAAAGGAATGTCTGAGAATTTGTTTGCCTAGAAGCGAAGTGATGTACTTAGGGTACGGTTTAGTGACCCGCCGACACCGAGGACGTAAGTTGCCTCAGCACGTAATCTTGGGACCAATCGGTTGCGACGTTATCGAAGAAATCGCCCAGAGATTCAACACAAATTTTACAGCTAAAATATGATAGCTGATCGTGGATTTGAACCCCGTTTCTTACATATGCGAGTATACTGCCTTAAACATTGCCCAAATTCGTTCGAAACTACACTCATGAGCAACACAGTCAAAACGAGCTACAGCAGTGCATTTGATTGTGGCCAGATCATGGTGCCTGATGCATGGGACTCTTCATCTCAGAGCTCGTACAGGCGATGGGCTGCCCACGCACCATGTTCTCAAGGATTTACTGTGGCCAACTCTGGTGAAATTCACCGTAACCACGATCAGAATTCCATGGTCAATAATGTGTTGGCAGTAGAAATCAAGGTCTATGACCTCGTACTGTTACAGAACGCAGGACAGGAAAAGATCCACCAATGTGATGATAGATAATAAGAACTACTGTGACTGGTAGGTCGCGGTACATGTTTGTACACGTCGATGGCGACGTACGACTGAGAGGAATGCATCCCTCTTGCCAGCGAACCTCCATTGGAATCTGCGGTGGACGAGTTCTCTTATGGGGAATGTGCACATTGGATGAAATGAGACTCTTGATACGAATGCCATCATTTCTCATAGTTGAACGATACTGGAACCTGATATTTTCATCACCATGTCCACGGGTGACAATCAACAGCAAGATAAAGCACCTCCTTATAGCTCCAGAATTATATCAGAATGATTTGAGGAACACTCCACGGACATGGATTTTGTTGCTTCTCAAGTCACCCGACTTCAGTCCTACTCAGCTAGATTTGGGTGTCATAGACACAGCTCCGACCTATCACCTTAAGCTGTGGCGTCTATTTAGTACACTTAAATTAGGACGACTGCCAATGTGGAAGAGAGAAAGGGAGATTAGAAGTTAATGGCTCATCGAACGACCAGTTGGTTAGAAATGAAACACAAGCGCGTTATGAAGAAGGGTAGTGAAGGAAATTGACCGCGTGCATTTTGAATAAACCACGCACTCGCTGGCCTCATACAATTTACGAAAACGTTTCAACGAGTAGTGTCCGTGTGGCGATACTACGTCGCCTCCTTCTGAATAGAAGAACAAGGGGGAGGGGCTCTACTTATAAGTTCTCCCAATTCAGGTCCTCTTACGTACACGTTGATCGGCAGCCCTTTGCGTTATTCCACCAATCGAATGAAGTATTTTCTGTCACATGCTCAACTTTTGACGCGTGTTTGATGCAGCCGTATAAGTGACTGTCCACACTTATTGAGAATAGGATTACAATGAAATGAACACCATTAGCTGCTTACAGGCGTTGACATATGTCAACGGGGAGAGATGAAAATGTGTGCCCCGACCGGGACTCGAACCCGGGATCTCCTGCTGGCAGACGCTCTATCCATCTGAGCCACCGAGGACACAAAGGATAGCGCGACTGCAGGGATTTATCTCTGGTACGCCTCCCGCGAAACCCACATTCTCAACGTATTGTGCCGCACTACATTCGTAGTGCCCCCGCCCAGTATACTCATTACTCGCGGCGCGTTGCCGATTCCCGTAAGAGTTCGGGCACTGTTTGTGCATTCGCACAGAAGAAGAAGATGGTCAAGTGGCCGGTGAGCCTTAACATGTCCGAAAGAACAGATACCATCTTAGTAAATATATAGTTAAGGCTCACCGGCCACTTGACCATCTTCTTCTTCTGTGCGAATGCACAAACAGTGCCCGAACTCTTACGGGAATCGGCAACGCGCCGCGAGTAATGAGTATACTGGGCGGGGGCACTACGAATGTAGTGCGGCACAATACGTTGAGAATGTGGGTTTCGCGGGAGGCGTACCAGAGATAAATCCCTGCAGTCGCGCTATCCTATGTGTCCTCGGTGGCTCAGATGGACGAACCTACTTACTTTACAGCCGGCACAGTAGATCAGCGTGTTCGGTCAGAGGGCTACGTGCCCTCTGCAATAAAAAAACTGAGTTAATCGATCATAAACGAACTTAAAACGGATGTCTTACGACGTCCGCCCCGAGCAGATGCAACGAACAAAAGCGAACGAAATGAGATTTTAAAAAAAAGAACAGATACCATCTTAGTAAATATAGAGAATAGGATTGTTTGCTGTACTAGGTATTATCATAATATCGGCGGGAGGGGAAAGTTGTTCAGATATGGCACATAGGACGCAACTAAATGTGTGACCCTGTATCTAACGTTACATAACAATGTTATTACGTTGGAATTACTATTGATCGATACCTCAGTAGTCATTATCGTAGTTGTTAATTTTCAAGTAAGAACAGGCCAGTCAAATTATAAATGGGCAGTGAATTATTCTACAAAAAGGAGAAAAATCTGAAGACTACATTCTTGGTTATCGTTGTATCATCTGCATCTCTGTTCGTAGACAAATACTTCATAAAACGTGATGACTGGGTGCTGTGTGATGTCCTTAGGTTAGTTAGGTTTAAGTAGTTCTAAGTTCTAGGGGACTGATGACCATAGATGTTACGTCCCATAGTGCTCAGAGCCATTTGAACCATTTTGAACTTCATAAAAGTGAGTAGTTCGTTATTATTAGACATGAACCGCCTTACCTTACAGCCATGAAAAGATTTACAGAACATTCCTACTACTTCGGAAAAAGTTATCTTTACCTGCAGTACTCTCAGTTATGATTAATTAAAGTCTGTCAGAATCAGCACGATTTTATTTTATTGTCCTTCAATAGAAATTGATATCGTGATGCCGAAGTCTATAGAAAAAAGTGCTTTTTTGTCTCGTTGTCCCGTCACATTGACGATAAATTGTCAATACATTAGATAATGAATAAATGACCCTTCGAAAAAATTGGTATTCATGATTAGGGTCTTAAATCTTCTATGGAATAAAAGTTCAAAATTACTAATAATCATGATAATAATAATTAAAAGCTTTTTTCTTTGTCCTTTGTGGCTCTCTCAGAAAGGCGAACATAAATCATATTATTGCTTCGACTTTCTGACAGCAGCGCTCGGGCTTCGTGGGAGAAGTAGTTTCTCCTCCTCCTCTGTTCGCGTTGTAACAGGGATCTGGACAAAGGTCTTTGGCGTTTGAAGTCTACATGACATTGCGAGGTCCCGCGGTACAGCACTTCGGGAAGGCTTCATTTTCAAAGGCAAGAATTCTACGTCGGATGCAGAAAATTAGTTTATGTGACAAAGCAGCAGAGTGCCATCCACGCTTTTGTTGGACTTGAAATTGGGGCTGTGGTGTGGAGCGAGAGCACCCAGAGCAACTTTTCAACCGGCTGCGGCATCTTGTCACGGTAAAAGAAACCGCCACGGTAAAAGAGGCCGCGACAGGCGTTAGCATAGTAAACGGGTGTATTGCACGTTTGAGTTGCTGGACGTGTAACCAAACATCTTTGATATTTTGGCAAAATCTCAAAGCCTTATCTTTCATTTCCGCGCCGGCCAGGGGTGGCCGAGCGGTTCTAGGCGCTACAGTCTGGAACCGAACGACCGCTACGGTCGCAGGTTCGAATCCTGCCTCGGGCATGGATGTGTGTGATGTCCTTAGGTTAGTTAGGTTTAAGTAGTTATAAGTTCTAGGGGACTGATGGCCTCAGAAGTTAAGTCCCATACTGCTCAGAGCCATTTGAACCATTTTTTTTTCTTTCGGCGCAGTGCAACCTAAGAAAATAGCTGACTTTCACTTACGTTTCTTGGCAGCTGAGGTTTGAGCTATACAGCTAGCGTAATGTCCATTAAAAATTAGAATACATCGCTAGATAATAATCAGGCAGAAATTTATCCAGTGTGAACTCTCCAACGTGTACAGTTTTTGTTGTCACACAGAACAGATTTTTAAATAGGACTGAGAGCGCAAGGTAAAAACTTTTTGCCCTGAGAACAGAAGACATTCGGGTAAATGAAGCCCTTTTTTCTTAACTTATTTCCGTTTTGGGTTAATGCTTTTTCGAATATTATTCCACTGAGTAGATGACGTCCCTACAGTAAAATTCTGAAAAATCTGCCAGTACCCATATTCGACGTCCCAACCTCTTCACTGAAGAGAAAACATTTGTTGCCAGTAATGGGTTTTGAATGTGATCAGAGATGGTTAATAGGATGAGTCTTATAAAAATCCGTAGCACAGATTCAGCAACAACGTGAGCAATACCCATGTTTTGAAGAAAGATGATATCTGTCGTTTGCATTACATGTCTCTTCTGGAGCATTTATTTATATTTTGCATTTCTCCCAGGATATTAGCACATTATTCATAACTATTTGCCATTAAAAATTAATGGTTCCATACTGCATCTCCATAAACTCTGGCCAAAAACTTGCCTAGGGATGAAGTCGACAATTTTCACTGTAGGACCACTAGATTCCAGCCACTACTTAGACTGCTAGTTAGTTCCTGGTGTGAAGCTGTGGGCCGACGTCTCAGCCACAGTAACAAACTGGCTTATGAAGTCATTTAGCCATTGTTAACACGGCCCAAACATTGGTGAGAACTTCTTTATTTCATTTACTGTAAGTCAGCATTCGTCAAATGTGGCACTTACCCCTGACAAAACTATCTCGTACTTCATCCACCATGTAAAATGTAATGTTCTCTTTGTTCTGATACGCCCGTCACTTTCGCAAAGTCATACATCTTTAATCGCCGATTGACAAATAGCAGATTCCTCGCTTTCTCAATGTTCATGTGTTGTCGCACTTCCGAGATGTTTGCCATTAACGACCTGTGAGAAAAGTGTGCTCTCGTTTGAGTTCAGTCACCCACATTCTTGCCCTAAAAAATGAAGTATCAGATTTCTTCTTAAACCTTCACCGACTTCGAACGAATTTCTGTTCGCGTGCCGTGCGAGGTGACGCAGTGGTTGCACACTCGACTCGCATTCGGGAGGACGACGGTTCAATCCCACGTCCGGCCATCCTGATTTAGATTTTCCGTGATTTCCCTAAATCGCGCCAGGCAAATGCCGGGATGGTTCCTTTGAAAGGGCACGGCTGACTACCCTCCCCATCCTTCCCTAACACGATGAGACCGAAGACCTCGCTGTTTGGTCTCTTCCCCAAAACAACCCAACCCAACCTCCGTTCGCGTACAACCGTGCCAAGTAATCTATTTTGTGACCACGCGGTCTTACATTTCATCTATTTCAACGAAACACACACGATACAACAACTTCAAACATCCGTATGAAACTGTTCTGCAGATAACGTTGGAACCTATGTTGTGCAACGCGTACCATCTAAACGAAAACTAAATTTCTTTGATGTCAACGCCCGCTGCGCCAAGCCGAGAAGTATACAACTTGCCCACAAATTTTTGTATCCGAAGAAGGAAGGCGTAGTTATCAGAAACAGAAGCACCCTACGGATTATATTTAATGTACACTGCCTGACAAAAAGCTGAACATCTTGAAGACATGGCCATGGACATTCCTAAATCGCTTCAGGCAAATTCCGGGATGGTTCCTTTGAAAGGGCGCGGCCGCCTTCCTTTCCCATCCTCCCCTAATCCTAAGGGACAGATGACCTCGCTGTTTGTTCCCATTCCCCAAATCAACCAACCAACACCATCGGCGAGGATGTGAATGAGTGGAGCTGCAACTCTCTGTGAAACGTAGAACGGCCGCGAGAGTGCATTAATGTTGTCCGTGTTTAATGTTTTTACCAAGCCTGATAGTGTATACAAGGGACGTGAATAGCGTCAGATGTCGAGTGATCACTGTGCAGGACGCGGAGACACCATTATCAACACCCAATAGAGTTTGAAAGGGACCTCATTGTGGGTCTCCATTTGGTCAGCTGGTCGAATCATGCAATATTGAGGTTTGTGGGGCATTCAGATGTGAAGGTGGGGGGTGCTCCCATTCTCCCAGTGTTCTGGAGAGGCATTGCAGTGTTACTGGCATCATGGTGTGGGGAGCCATCGGGTATGCCTTCAGGTCGCGGCCGATAGTGACTGAGGGAACTGTACGTCGCTGACATCCTGCGTCTTCATGTGTTACCTCTCATACGACAGTATTGTGGTGCCATTTTTCAAGAGGACAATCCTCGTGCACATATGACATGTGCCTCTAAAACTGTCTGCGTAATGCATAGGTACTTCTGAGGTCTGCACGCTCCTCAGATCACTCCAAAATAGAATATGTGTTGGATCAGCTCGGACGGCAACCCCGTGTGTCAGTATCAGTGTCAAGAACCACTTACAACACTTGCGGTACAGCTTGCCTCAAGAGAGGACGCAACGGGCTTATGACATCGTTCCCAAGCGAATCAGTGCATGCCACCAAGTGAGAGAGAGCGCGCAACGTCATACTGCTAAGTGGGCTGATACCACCAAGTTCTTTGTAAATTTTACTCGATATTGTAATCACTGAAATAACATCAGATACCCTCTCAACCCGTAATGTGTAAGTAGGCTGTTTAGGTTCTTATATTGGTAACGCCACCGCCACGTAGCGCTCTGTATGAAAATCACTGGCTGTGCTGTGTGCAGTCTGTGGCTGGGTGGCATTGTTGGAATTTGCTATTGTAGTGTTGGGCACTTGGCTGTTAACAGCGCGTAGCGTTGCGCAGTTGGAGGTGAGCCGCCAGCAGTGGTGGATGTGGGGAGAGAGATGGCGGAGTTTTGAGAGCGGATGATCTGGACTGTGTCCATCAGAGATAGTAAATTTGTAAGACTGGATTTCATGAACTGATATATATATATTATGACTTTTGAACGCTATTAAGGTAAATACATTGTTTGTTCTTTATCAAAATCTTTCATTTGCTAACTACGCCTATCAGTAGTTAGTCCCTTCAGTAGTTAGAATCTTTTATTTAGCTGGCAGTAGTGGCGCTCGCTGTATTGCAGTAGTTCGAGTAACGAAGACTTTTGTGAGATAAGTGATTCACGAAAGGAATAGGTTATTGTTAGTCAGGGCAATTCTTTTGTAGGGACTTTTCAAAGTCAGATTGCGTTGCGCTAAAAATATTGTGTGTCAGTTTAGTGTTGATCAGAATAGGCAAAGAGCGAAATGTCTGAGTACGTTCAGTTCTGCCCAGCTGTTTGAAAATCAAATAACGTAAGGGGTTTATCAGCACAGTGTTTCATTTCGTTTCCTCTTCCTCTTCTGCGTGCTACACTTATTTTATCAGACAGTGTAGTCCTAATTGCAGCGTTGTCTTCTAGTCACACATTAGACATGATCGGTTACGACCTTTTGCACACAATCGTCCCCAGTCTGCAAACGAGAGTAGTGAACAAATCAACGAGGATTTGCAGAAAATAAATGCGTGGTGTAATGACTGGCAGTTATCTCTCAATATTAGTAAGTGTATCCTACTGCGTATAACAAGGCGAAAATCCCCATTTATGTATGAGTACAAAATAAATGATTAGTCTTTGGAAGCGGTAACATCAGTCAAGTATCTGGGTGTGACTATTCGAAATGATCTCAAATGGAATGATCAGATTACACAAGCAACGGGTAAGGCGAACTCTAGATTGCGGTTTATTGGTAGAATCCTGAAGCGATGCAGTCCTTCAACAAAGGAAATAGCTTACAATACGTTAGTTCTTCCAGTCTTAGAGTACTGTTCGTCTGTATGGAACCCTTACCAGTTGGGTCTGGTTCAAGATATTGAGAAGGTCCAACGAAGAGCGGCAAGATTCGTGACTGGTATATTTAGCCATCGCGAGAGCGTTACAAATCTCATAGAAAGTTTGAAGTGGGACACACTTGCAGATAGACGAAGCGCTAAACGGAAGGGGCTGTTCACTAAATAATTCCGAAATCCAATCTTCGCTGTGGACGTAGAGCATATATTATTACCACCAACTTTCAAATCGCATAATGATCATCATTCAAGGATAAGGGAAATAAGAGCTCGTTCTGAGGCGTTCAGACAGTCGTTTTTCCTTTTCCCTCGCGCGATCCGCGAGTGGAACAGAGGGTGGGGGGGGGGGGGGGGGGGGGAATATGACTTTGGCGCGAATTGTGCCCTCCGCCACACACCGCTTGGTGGCTAGCGAGTATATATGTAGATCTAGATGAAAAGAAATAAAATATGCTTTCCACTTTTCAGATACACAATATTCTGTAGTGCCACAAAAGGAGCAGTGTTCCATGTTGTAGACTCTCAAGCTGCTTATGACGTAAATGCCACTATTTTAATGTGCTGCAGTTGGCTACCCGGAGGTTTCAGCGTTGCAGTACTTGTGGAGCGTGCCGTGCCGGGCCATACTGCCTCACAGGCTTCCCATGCTGAGCACGTTCCTCAATCATTTCGCAGACCAGCCAAGCGAACGCCCACGCCAGAAAGATGGTTCGTTCTCGGTAGCAGTCCCAGCAGCTCTCCTCACTCTGATTCCTGTATGTCGATTACAACCAGTAATTCAACTGACAGCCAGAGCAAGAAATAAGCAATCATTCAGTAGTAGTAGCCGTGGTACAATTGTTTGCCTGCTTAATATTTCGGATCACAATCAGTTACTTATTTGTAACTACTAACTGTCGATTCTGAAACTGAAAAATACTTCTTCTGGAGCATAATCGGTTCAAATAATATTAAAAACATTACTGGAATATTTTTAAGTGTTTTGCATACACGCCACATTTATCTGCCTACAGTCTCTATGTTAAGCTTCTAACTAATGTTTGCTGTAGTTTTCTCTCCCTTTCCCTTTACATAACAGGATGTATAAGGATGTACTTTAAGTGCTGGAACAGATCACGCGGCGGCCGGAATGGCCGTACGGTTCTAGGCGCTACAGTCTGTAGCCGAGCGACCGCTACGGTCGCAGGTTCGAATCCTGCCTCGGGCATAGATGTGTGATGTCCTTAGGTTAGTTAGGTTTAATTAGTTCTGAGTTCTAGGCGACTGATGACTTCAGAAGTTAAGTCGCATAGTGCTCTGAACCATTTGAACAGATCACGAGTTACAACAGTTCTCGTGGAAGCTCACCGAAGTGCTATTTAATTTTGAGCGTTGTGCATTCATGAGACCTCATCCTTTGCTATAACAACTAACCACGAAAACTGCTACCCGCTTTTGCTGTCAGGGACGGCAACTCTGTATACTACCTTTCGTATCTTGTACAGCTACGAAGCTCCCAAAAAATTTCAAGATGCATTCTTCTTACTGCACCATTTATCCACAATAAGTAATATTTCGTTATTACACCTACTGTCAGGCACTTCATATCAGCGACCTCAGTAGTCATTAGACATCGTGAGAGGGCAGAATGGGCGCTCCGCGGAACTCACGGATTTCGAACATCGTCTGGTGATGGGGTGTCGCTTGTGTCATACGTGTGTACGCGAGATTTCCACACTCATAAACATGCATAGGTCCACTGTTTCCGATGTGATAGTAAAGTGGAAACGTCAAGGGCCACTTACAGCACAAAAGCGTACAGGCCGACCTCGTCTGTTGACTGAAAGAGACCGGTGGCAGTTGAAGAGGATCGTAATGTGTAACAGGCAGACATCTATCCAGACCATCACACAGGACATCCAAACTGCATCAGGATTCAGTGCAACTACAATGACAGTTAGGAGAGAGGTGAGAAAACTTGGATTTCATGGTCGAACGGTTGCTCATAAGCCACACATCACGCTGGTAATTGCAAACAACACCTCGCTTGGTGTAAGGAGCGTAAACATTGGACGGCTGAACAGTGGATAAACGTTGTGTGAAGTGACGAATCACAGTACACTATGTGGCGATCCGATGGCAGGGTGTGGGTATGGCGAAAGGCCAGTGAACGTCATCTGCCATCGTGTGTAGTGCCAACAGTAGAATTCGGAGGCGGTGGTATTATAGTGTGGTCGTGTTTTTCATGGAAAGGGCTTGCACCTCTTGTTGTTTTCGTGGCACTATCACAGCACTGGCCTACATTGATGTTTTAAGCACCTTCCTGCTTCTCACTGTTGAAGAGCAATTCGGGGATGGCGATCGAACACCTGTTCATAATGCACGACCTGTGGCAGAGTGGTTACACGACAATAACATCCCTTTAATGGACTAGCCTGCACAGAGTCATGACCTGAATCATATAGAACACCTTTGGGATGTTCTGGAACGCCAACTTCGTACCAGGCCTCACCGACCTACATCGATACCTCTCCTCAGTGCAGCACTCTATGAAGAATGGGCTGCCATTCCCCAAAAACCTCGCAGCACCTGATTGAACGTATGCCTGCGAGAGTGGAAGCTGTCATCAAGGCTAAGGGTGGGCCAACACCATAATGAATTCCAGCATTACCGATGGAGGGCGCCACGAATTTGTAAGTCATTTTAAACCAGGTGTCTGGATACTTTTGATCACCTAATGTAGGTTTGGAGAGCGCGTGCAACATGGGATCTTGCGTTACCTTGTTGGAAGGCGTCACGGAGTTCTCGGAGATAGGGCACAATCACCAGTATTAATAAGTCGGAAATGTTACTCCTGCTGTCAAAATTACCGGCTATAGGGACCAGAGACAAAATTACCGGCTATAGGGATCAGAGATGATGATGTTGTGTACTGAACGGAACTCTAAGTGATGGGCCCATATGACGATGAAGAATGCAATCTGGCCACCTTCATTCTCATAGTAGGCTTGTACGTAGAGTCGGGACTCGTCTGGAATGACGAAGTGGTGCCACTCCTGTGTACGGTGTGGTGATTGGGTGGTCCACGGACGACGTGTCTCTCTCTTGCCGTATCAAATGAAACGCCTACAATCGCCATGCTGACAGTCAGCGGCGCTCCAAGCGTCGTCGCACTACCTGTATACGTGTCTTGCTTCCAACAGACCCACTTGCTAAATCAAGGTAGGTGACGTAGCTGTACGATCCTGCACGGCCGAGCGCGGAATGTTTGTCCTCTCGGGTGGCAGTCGCGTGGAGCCAGATGAAGCCCTACATGTCGCTGAGTGTGGCTCTCCTGAACTCATAGGTCTCATATTCGCCTGAAAGTAATGGGATCTCGACCTACACAATACCTTAGAACGATAGCCGCAGGCTTGACAGACGGCGATCCTGCCGCTGTCGATTTTCGGTATTTGACGGTAAATACTTCTCTTTCTTACACGAGTCATAACACAATTTTCCCAAACCAACTAACATTTCATGGTTATTTCTGAATGAGAAACCCACTGCGATATCTTTTCTTATATACAAAATGTAGATGACGTTAATCCTACCTACATTGTGTGGCTACACTTCAATGCTAATCATTTGCATATTCAAGCATGTCGTACACTTCAAGCCAGTTTGACGTGGTGTTGCAAATTTAATGGCCAGAAGTGTAACAAATTCAGTTATTCTCATTGATCTGAGAGTATCTGCTGTATCTCCAGCCGTCATCCTCAAATGGCTCTAAGCACTATGGGACGTAATATCTGAGGTCATCAGTCCCCTAGACTTTGAGCTACTTAATCCTAACTAACCTAAGGACATAACACACAGTGGCAGGATTCCAACCTGCGACCGTAGTAGCAGCGCAGTTCCGGACTGGAGTGCCTAGAACCGCTCGGGCACAGCGGCGGTCTCTTCATCCTCAGACAAAAGTACTGGCAGCATGCGACACTTTATTATGTACAATTGAACGTTAAACGCCGGTTCCTGCTTGCATTTTATATGACTGAACTTCCGACAGGTTAGTGTTACTGTACCTGTCTACAAAAGAAATTTAGTTCTGAGCACCATTGTTGCTGTAAACCGCACACTGTACCTTCGAATTCAGACACTCTTTCTGTTATATTCTTGTTTTTAGCTATCACAACCGACTTGAATCTTCGTTTGGTAGTTCTAAGTTCTATGGGACTGATGACCTCAGAAGTTAAGTCCCATTGAGCTCAGAGCAATTTGAACCATTTTGAACCATCTCACACAGTATAGACTTGTACGCTGTGAATTGATTCGTACACAGAATACTGCAGAACAAACGTTGCAATAAATATCTGAGCTGTTACTGAATTAATGCTTCACGGTGTTCAGGCCGCGTCAATTTGTGTTCAATCTCAAGCATTCGACGACTTCCTCCGACGACATTCTGACGTCGCTGCCGATGACGACGGAGGAAGTGATCGAAAGTTTGAGATTGAATGTTTAGTGCCACAAGAACTCTTAAAATAATTTATTCAAGAATGTCACTGTACATTAACGGTTGAGATATTTTGGCCAAGAAAAGCTGATGAAAATGTATGTTCTGTTTCCGGTGTATCAGAGTTTGAAAGCGCTTGAAATGTACAAAATATAACCTAGAGTAAAATAATGAGTTCTTGTCGCATTTATTAACTCAGAATCAATAAAATTTTCAGTTGCATCTCTGGCGAACAGACGATGACCATTTTGCCGTTTGTCACCAAGTCAGACGTGAATTGGACTTCACAGAATCTCTCTTCCGCCAAATCTGCCGTTTTGATCACCATCAAAGCCTTCATTGCCGTTAAAACTCCCAAAAAAAGAATGTTTGAGTCATTCGTATCTCCTGTATGTGCACGCCTGATTGAAATTTGTGCTCTAGTGCTATTTTTGACCGGTCGCTTTAAGCTACGATGATAAACCGCCAAAAACGAAAAAGAATTTACGATGGCCGGGTATTTCATTTTATTCATTAAACCAACACCTAAAACTTTTCACCTTCACCTTGTATGTACGAAATTCTTTTCTTCCCTAACCCTGTATACAATAATAGATTTGTGTTCATCACACTGAACTGATTGCTACATTCATAATTCATTGGTGAACTCGGATAATAAATATCGCACATAAGGCCTGAGCTGTATCCAATGAGTACGATGTTCAGGCGGGCGACCATCTTGCTATTAATTGTGGTTACTTTCTGTAATAGTGTGCTTCCTGAACACAGATATCCGACCGTACGATTGATGGTTATTCTCTCATCAACAACACCGGAACGAGGTGAAATGACGCATTGGTGAACTATTACAGAACATTTAAGACAACAGTTAGATTTATTTTGTAATGGAAAGCGCCTGGTTTGAAACTTACTTCGAATTTAAAATAGGCGTCCACATGCAATAAACTGATTTTCAGGCTTTATCCCATTTGTTATAATGAGTATTCTGGGTTATAAGTACACGAGAATGAATTAATAGAAAACCGGTTTTTATGCATATTTGGGTATACGATCGTTTATATTATTCATGTGCGCTTTCCTTACACGCAACTGTCGCGTGTACTTTTTGCTGCCGGAACGGGGTTAGATAATGAGCACTGCGATAAGACATCACTGTCAGCCATGCCAAGAGGTAAACAAAGTCACGATAACGATTAGAGTGTGTTGTTATGGGATATCTTCTTGTTGTAAACTATAAAAAACACAACAGCTTACTCGGCTGTATTCCTAAACTACAATGCAGGGGTGAACAAAAATATGGAAAAATAGCGGGAAATGAATGCTTGAACATAAATGCGGATGTTCGGCAAACCAGCATGTTTTGCCGGCTGGTGTGGCCGAGCGGTTCTAGGCGCTACAGTCTGGAATC
Organism: Schistocerca americana; assembly: GCF_021461395.2. Lineage (NCBI taxonomy): Eukaryota > Metazoa > Arthropoda > Insecta > Orthoptera > Acrididae > Schistocerca > Schistocerca americana. Next base: position 254,638,324 of record NC_060130.1, read on the forward strand.
GCGTGACCGCTACGGTCGCAGGTTCGAATCCTGCCTCGGGCATGGATGTGTGTGATGTCCTTAGGTTAGTTAGGTTTAAGCGGTTCTAAGTTCTTGGGGACTGATGACCTCCGAACTTAAGTCCCATAGTGCTCAGAGCCATTTGAACCAACCAGCGTGTTTCGTTGTTGCACTGACCACAAACGGCCTCTATGTAGGTCTTCAATACGTTGCAAGTGTCAGTTGCGTCAGAACAGCGATCTGTGTAGTCGTGAGTGTATTATATCGGAACTCATTGTATTCGAACGTTGGCAAATCATTGGCGCTCGTAATTAAGGTAGCCGAAGTGTTTGACGTTTCGAGAGGCACCGTGTCAAAAACTCGTTCCATATACAGGAAAAGAGGACTAAAGTGTGTGTTGTTGAGTGTTCTTGATGTAAATGTCGTGGGACTAGGTCCTCCCGTCGGGTAGACCGTTCGCCGGCTTTCGATTTGACTCCACTTCGGCGACTTGCGCGTCGATGGGGATCAAATGATGATGATTAGGACAACACAAATCCCAGTCCCTGAGCGGAGAAAGTCTCCGACCCAGCCGGGAATCAAACCCGGGCCCTTGGGACTGACATTCTATCGCGCTGACCACTCAGATACCGGGATCGGACAGTGTTCGTGATGGCCGACCGTTGAAGAAGATTGTCCCAAAAATACGAGTAAGTTTCTGCAGAGCTGAAAGTTGCATTCGTGAACACTGTCAGCACCAAAACCACACGGAGGGAATTGCAGCGCGAGCTGGAAATTCAAATTCAGTCATTGTTGTTGTTGTGGTATTCGGTCCTGAGACTGGTTTTATGCAGCTCTCCATGCTACTCTATCCTGTGCAAGCTTCTTCATCTCCCAGTACCTACTGCAACCTACATCCTTCAGAATCTGCTTAGTGTATTCATCTCTCGGTCTCCCTCTACGATTTTTACCCTCCATCCTGCCCTCCAGTACTAAATTGGTGATCCCTTGATGCCTCAGAATATGTCCTACCAACCGATCCCTTCTTCTAATCAAGTTGTGCCACAAACTCCTCTTCTCCCCAATTCTATTCAATACCTCCTCCTTACTTATGTGATCTACCCACTTAATCTTCAGCATTCTTCTGTAGCACCACTTTTCGTAAGCTTCTATTCTCTTCTTGTCTAAACTATTTATCGTCCATGTTTCACTTCCATACATCGCTACACTCCATACAAATACTTTCAGAAACGACCTCTCTACTTCGACCATCATCAGTTATATTGCTCCCCAAATAGCAAAACTCCTTTACTACTTTAAGTGTCTGATTTCCTAATCTAATTCCCTCAGCATCACCCGATTTATTTCGACTACATTCCATTATCCTCGTTTTGCTTTTGTTGATGTACATCTTATACTCTCCTTTCAAGACACTGTCCATTCCGTTCAACTGCTCTTCCAAGCCCTTTGCTGTCTCTGACAGAATTACAATGTCATCGGCGAACCTCAAAGTTTTTATTTCTTCTCCATGGATTTTAATACCTACTCCGAACTTTTCTTTTGTTTCCTTAACTGCTTGCTCAATATACAGATTTAATAACATCGGGGAGAGGCTACAAACCTGTCTCACTCCCTTCCCAACCACTGCTTCCCTTTCATATCCCTCGACTCTTATAACTGCCATCTGGTTTCTGTACAAATTGTAAATAGCCTTTCGCTCCCTGTATTTTACCCCTGCCACTTTCAGAATTTGAAAGAAAGTACTCCAGTCAACATTGTCGAAAGCTTTCTCTAAGTCTACAAATGCTAGAAATGTAGGTTTGCCTTTCCTTAATCTTTCTCCTAAGATAAGTTGTAGGGTCAGTATTGCCTCACGTGTTCCAACATTTCTACGGAATCGAAACTGATCTTCCCCAAGGTCGGCTTCTATCAGTTTTTCCATTCGTCTGCAAAGAATTTCTACGGAATCGAAACTGATCTTCCCCAAGGTCGGCATCTACCAGTTTTTCCATTCGTCTGCAAAGAATTCGCGTTAGTATTTTGCAGCTGTGACTTATTAAAATGATAGTTCAGTAATTTTCACATCTGTCAACACCTGCTTTCTTTGGGATCGGAATTATTATATTCTTCTGGAAGTCTGAGGGAATTTCGCCTGTCTCATACATCTTGCTCACCAGATGGTAGAGTTTTGTTAGGACTGGCTCTCCCAAGGCTGTCACTAGTTCTACTCCGAGGGCCTTGTTTCGACTTAGGTCTTTCAGTGCTCTGTCAAACTCTTCACGCCGTATCATATCTCCCATTTCATCTTCATCTACCTCCTCTTTCATTTCCATAATATTGTCCTCAAGAACATCGCCCCTGTATTGACCCTCTACATCCTCCTTCCACCTTTCTGCTTTCCCTTCTTTGCTTATAACTGGGTTTCCATCTGAGCTCTTGATATTCAAGTCATCAGTGATGTAAATGGCTGTAACAGGAAACCGTGATGAGTCTTTTTTCTCGCTGTTTCTAACTTCTGGCCGAGCTTTCGTCATAACAGTGAAACATGTCGGGGTTGGGTAATGATATCGGTAGCCATGTCATGGTATTCCATGGGCCCCCTGGTTACCCTGCAAAGTTGCATTACTGCCATGGGTTATGTGGCCAATTTGGTTGATCAGGTCAATCCCATGGTACAATGTTTGTTGCTCAATGGTGATGTTGTGTTCCAAAATGTCAAGGCCACTGTTCATGCAGCCTGCACCGTGAGGACAAGGATGAATTCTCGTATCTTCCCTGGCCATCATAGTCACCAGATGTCAATATTATTGAACTTTTGTGTTCTAGTTTGGAGAGAGGGATGTGTGATCGCTATCCATCTCCATCATCGTTTCCTGAACTTGCCTCCATTAGCTGTTTTGGATGCTAACGGTTTTCCTTCACCGTATCTGACATGGTGATGTGTTACGATTTTGGTGTTTGCGTATTTTCACCCATCCTTTGTGCGCTGTGAACACTCCCTATTACGTATCTGCTGCCTTTGTAAAGAATGAGTAATAACGTGCAACTCCCCATTTTGCCAATATTATCTCCCTCAGTGCACGGAAAAGTTTTTCACTAAATTCTAATACTTTGAATGCTGGCATAGAGTACAGTCGGTTGGATGAATTAGTCTGAAATCGAACTGACGTTGTAATCCATCCTAAAAATGTTCGACTGGATACATATCGTGGGTCAGAGCAAGTCAATCCAATAAAAAAAAGCAAATGTACTACGAATTACTATTTACTGGCTGGTCGCCGAAGGGACGTTAAACACAAACCTTCCTCCCTCCATTGCTACAGCGTCTAATGACAGCGTTGTCTAAACCCGTCGAAATGACGTCGCAGTTCCATATTTGTGATTAGCGATTTCTGGGCGACAATACGTCCACGTAAAGTCTTATCGTCGCTTGGAAGTATATTCTCTTTACCTGCTCCTTCAAGGAAAGTTTTCTACAATAACTGACAACAATGCCTGATGGTTGGTTTGTGACTTATGTGTTAGGGGGGCGAGCAGTCCTTAACAGTTAATTTCTTGAACCTCTCAGGCTAATACTTGGGATTCCTGCTTTTCTGGCGTTTCCATGTCACAAGAGCGTCAGTATCAGTGTACGTGGGCAACTGTAAATACAGGGATGTACCAGTAATTGAATTACGTAGCTACTTTGACCTTACGTAATCATTAATTTCTCTTTGTTGACTTTCTCTGCTTAATAAAACGTTTTCGATATTATCTCATTACATCTGCAGCTCCATATCCTCGGATTCATATTCTGACGTCAGACAGTGTGTATTTAGTGGCATACAGAAGATATGTGACAAAATAGAGCGCCTTCGTAGCGAACATCAGCACAGTCACATCCCTTTGTATGGCTTTTTAAGATCGAGACTTATTCCAACTGAGATAATGCTAATTATGAAGTAAAGTTTCTGAACATACACGGAATATATGGATAAGAAATATATTTCATATCGCTTGACATTTTCTACAGGAACAAAATCAGCTTCACAGCATGATTTAACCTGAATTGCGTGTCGAGAGCTGTGTAGGTCATTATGTAGTTGCATCCAAGCGCAATCAAATGAATAAATCCTCAATGAATACTGCGTGATTTACAGGAAATGAGAAACCGCTGATGCGTGAACCGTAGTCAACGTTAATGCTGCAGCTGCGTTATATTTAATACCTTTCAGTTGTTTGCTCGTATTGGAACAGCGTATTCAGCTACACACCATAAAAAGTATAATGAAGAACGCCAATAATGAAGAACGCTGCCTTTGGTATTCAAACTGCAAAATAATTTCAAAATTTCATGAACACTAAAGTCCATGTTGTTCTACTGTAATTATAACTGTTCATTTCGGAGAGAGATAAATCAGTTACAATACAGTTTGAGGAATTAATTTTTTCGTGCATACGTAAAAAAAAATACAAATTGCACAAAAGCGAGGGGTAGCAAAATATCCTGGAGTCATGGTATTCAACTCGTAAACCTTAGCTACAGTAACTAAAATCATCTCCGTAGTCACGTTTTGTATTATGCGATTCGTTTGCAATGACCTACTCGACTCTGGAAGAACGCCAATAATGAAGAACGCTCAGCCTTTGGTATTCAAACTGCAAAATAATTTCAAAGTTTCATGAACACTAAAGTCCATGTTGTTCTACTGTAATTATTACTGTTCATTTCCGAGAGAGATAAATCAGTTAAAATACAGTTTGAGGAATTAATTTTTTCGTGCATACGTAAAAAAAATACAAATTGCACAAAAGCGAGGGGTAGCAAAATATCCTGGAATCATGGTATTCAACTCGTAAACCTTAGCTACAGTAACTAAAATCATCTCCGTAGTCCCGTTTTGTATTATGCGATTCGTTTGCAATGACCTACTCGACTCTGGAAGAACAGTTTTTCTACACAAACGCTTCACTAATATTCAAGGGATTGTACTCATATAAGGTGTTCCCTAAACTGACAGTTCCTGATCGTAAGAGGAGATACTTTGGTAGGATCCAAAGTCATACCAGTGAGCTTTTCTAGAGACGGAATATTTAGTTATACGTAGTTTTACGTAAGGAACCATTCAAGCATTCGTCTCTCTTGTTACATTGAACTGAAGGCGACCTAAAATACATTCATGTTCAGGAAAAAAAAATACAGAACGCTTTAAAGGACTAGAGATAGGAAGTTCATATTCACAGGACATGTACATTAGTATGTTCTGCAGAAATGTAAGCATTTCTGTCACCTCGCTTCAGCAAGTGTCCTGCTGCCTACCTCGCACAGGGTCCGCCATGGGCCCTGATAATTTGTTCCATTCGTGATGGCATCGACGCGTAGAAGGCGCGAATGGTGTCCAGTGGTATATTCATCCACGCTGCATTCACCTGGTTCCGAAGCTCATCTGTGGTGTTTGGCGTTGGGTGACAGCGCTGCACCCGTCGTTTAGCCATACCCCACATATTTTCGATAGGCAACAAGTCTGGTGACCTGGAGGGCCAGAGCAAAGGGCTGACATCCTGTGACACCAAAAAGGCACGTGTTCGTGCAGCAACATGTGGTCGTGCGTTGTCTTGCTGAAAAATAGCATCTGGGGTGTTGTGCAGAAAGGGTATGGCCACGGGTCGCAGAATAACATTCACTTAGGTCACACTAATCACAATGTCCTGGACACGCACCAACTGTGATTTGTGGTTGTACCCAATAGCATACCACACCATAAGGCTTTTAGTTGGAGCTGTATGTCTTGTGCGAATGCAGTTACTATGATGACGCTCCCCCTGTCTGCGGCGAACCAAAATGCCGCCATCATTTCCAAACAAACAGAAACTGGTTTCGTCAGAAAACACTATCTGATGGAATTCCTGTCCCCCAGTGATGTCGTTCCATACGCCATTGCCGTCTAGCATGTTTCTGCGTATTCGCCAAAGGAGGCGGAGAAGTGGACGACGCGCACGTAACCCAAACGGGGACGGACTGTCATCTCTGACAGTGCACGATGTGTAGCACTGTTCCTCTTTTGTGCCAAAGCCGAGGAGGTCGCAGATATGTCCTGCTGTGCCATTCGGACGAGGTGTCGATCTTCTCGGGGCGGTGGGGGGGGGGGGGGGGGGGTGGGGGGGTGGCCTGGGTGGTGCGACCAGACCCATCTACTCGTGTTTTAGGGTCTTCTGTGAACCATTCTGCAGCCACGCTTTGCTCTTCCGAAACAATTCGGCTGACGCGAGTGGCAATTTCCCGTATGGATGCATCACATTCTCTCATGCCAGAAATGCCCCCCCCCCTTTCAAAGTCACTGATTTGACGGTACAGGAGGAGGAGGAGGAGGAGGAGGAGATTACTGTTTAACGTCCCGTCGACAACGAGGTCATTAGAGACGGAGCACAAGCTAGAATTAGGGAAGGATGGGGAAGGAAATCGGCCGTGCCCTTTCTAAGGAACCATCCCGGCATTTGCCTGAAGCGATTTAGGGAAATCACGGAAAACCTAAATCTGGATGGCCGGACGCGGGATTGAACCGTCGTCCTCCCGTATGCGAGTCCAGTGTGCTAACCACTGCGCCACCTCGCTCGGTTTTGACGGTACAGTTCGCGCATATGTCTGCGACGCATCCTGCACATCTGCTCAAGCTGCACTGATCCATTACCTTCGGTTCATAGCACCAACGAGAGCCATAGGCTTATTTTACCGGTAGGTGGTGTTACGCCGCGACATCGATGTTGATCTTGAACCTGCTGGCCGACATGGTCCAAACGGTAACCGTTTCTGCAGAACATACTAATATACATGTCCTGCGAATACGAACGTCCTATCTCTAATCGTTCAAGGTGTTTCGTTTTTTCTGAATATGAGTGTAGTGTGTTATGACTGCCCCTCCGAGTAAAACTAGGTCGCCTTTTACGACGTAACTACACTGGGTAGGAACAACGTTCCTTCAGCGAAACTATGTAGTCCCTTACCCAAATACAAATATGGCAGATAGGAAGGTGTCAGAAACGAAAAAAAGTTAAACCTACGCAATAAGTCATCTGGGTCTAAGGTATATTTCACATGGTACGAATCGACGTGCTTCGAGTGAAGTGTGTAGCTCCTGAAGGGCTGTATGAACTTTATGGTTTGTTAAATTTGAAGGTAATCATTAGTAAATACGGTACGGCTTGAAAATAATGTGCAAAATTATAAGTCGACCACAATATTATTGTACCTGGGCGTGAGGGCGCTTTAGTCAGCTTGCCGTGAGTTAGTGCGTAACTGGGGTAGATTGTATATCCACAATGACTTGAACTGATAGTGCAATGTGTTTTCCTTCGCCACGATTGTACTTGTTTACTGTAGCACCAGCGACTGTTCCCGACAACATCCAAGTGCAGTATTGGCTGGCTCTGAGCACTATGGGACTTAACATCTATGGTCATCAGTCCCCTAGAACTTAGAACTACTTAAACCTAACTAACCTAAGGACATCACACAACACCCAGCCATCACGAGGCAGAGAAAATCCCTGAACCCGCCGGGAATCGAACCCGGGAACGTGGGCGTGGGAAGCGAGAACGCTACCGCACGACCACGAGATGCGGGCAAGTGCAGTATTATCGTGATTGAGTAATATCGAATGGTTCTTATAAAATCGTCCGCAATAATTTATTAGTAATAATTCTAAACGTAATACATGAAACGGCTCGCAAAGATAACAGAATTGTTCGTAAACTTTTTGGTGTTTCGTGTTTGCAGTGGCTAGATAGTCATATTTCGTACAGCTTAACGGCTGTTATTCCTCGTACGGATGTCAAGGTTTAGTTTCAACTTCGTGGTTACTCCCTAGCCGGTGGTTCTAAAATTTTAATTTGCCAGACATGCATCAAAAGCTTGTACCTTTATTGGGTAATTCTAATTCCCTTTAACTATGGTACTGTGCTACCAAGTACCTCTCGTACCATGTATTGAGGTTAAGGGTGCAAGGCAATTCGTATAAACCCCAAATGAATCTGATAACTTTTAAAGGAAACAATATGTGCAACGGATAACTATCCTTGCACACCAAACCAACGCATACGGGAGAGAGGCGGTAACTGCGTGCTATTAGCACGCCTCGGCTAGGGGTATAACTACTGTCTGAACCTGATAAGAATACTGCCTGTGACAGTTACTGTGAGTGCACATCATTTATGGGGGCGGTAACAATCTTTCGTTGGTTATTAAGTGGCTTTGGCTAGGAATGGGGTATCATTTTCGGTTACAACTTCATGATTTTGACTGTGATAGATTTGACATTTATTCTTTAAACAAAACTCTGGTTCATTTAATTCTACACACATTTGACTCTGCACACAAATCTAAATGAACTATGCAAATGGTCTTTTATTTCATATTACTGTGGATTATTCTGGGCCACACTACGCGGAAGTTGGTTGGATGAACAATACACACACACACACACACACACACACACACACACACACACACACACGCGCGCGCACATTTACTCATAGTACCGATAGGATACGCAAGGGGATGCAAGTTGAGAGTTCTGTAAGCAAATTCAAAAGAATTACACCTTATCCGGCTTGTTAGTTAGTTAATCGAATTAAAGTACGTTCCTACAGCAATTGCCGCGATCTGTGCCGTTGCGGCTCAGCCGACTCCAGTGCAAGCTGGCAGAAGCGAGCAAAGACACTTCTCTCATCGGAAATGTTACGGCAAAAGCTCTGGTTTTAACACGACAGGGATGGCTGAATGCCATGGTCATTCGAAATAATTAACTACTGACTATTTATCCAAACAAAGCACAAACTGAACGCGTGGTCAGACCGTCCACTATCGTAAACGTGGCGGGCTCGGACACAAAACTACCATAAAATTTCCAAAACTTACGAGAGACGATAAAATGGTTACACTAAGAATTGCGCTAATGAGTTCTCGGAGTGGTGAAGTCCAGTGCCCATGTCTCTACTACGCCACGAGCCACCCTCACGTGCCACGTGGTGTGAGCAATAATCGTCAGTGTTCGCACAAAGAAAGCCACCTGGAAATTTACAAAACTTGCACAAAACGCGCCCCTCTCATTTCAGAAAATTTATCTTAGTGTTTTAGCACGAAAAAACATTACAAAAGCGAAATACTGTTACTACAGCCGCGCTCATTATCTGTGTACACGACACGTGGCGCGAACACAACCCATAAAGAAACTCATCAAAATTCACAAAATAATTACGTAAGACTTACGGCAACACAGTTCCTATCCTTAATCTACAACACTTCGTATCCTTATTTGCTCACAGAATGCATTCCTCTCGGCACCGAAGGTGCCACGTGGAAAAGTGGGCCAAAATGCGCCCCGATACACATCACAAGGAAAATACCATAAAATATTAATTTCTCCCCACAAAATTTATACCACGAATTGAAATCATTTATACTATAAAGAAAAACAGCCGTACTGCTATCTGCTGTTCGTCTTAATGTCTGCCGGCCGGAGTGGCCAAGCGGTTCTAGGCGCTACAGTCTGGAACCGCGCGACCGCTACGTTCGCAGGTTCGAATCCTGCCTCGGGCGTGGATGTGTGTGATGTCCTTAGGTTAGTTACGTTTAAGTTGTTCTAAGTTCTAGGGGGCTGATGACCACAGCAGTTGAGTTCCATGGTGCTCAGAGCCATTTGAATCATTTGAATCTTAACGTCTTAAAGACCCAAAAGCTACTTGCTCGTACTAGTACAAAGCCATTACGACTGTGACCTAGAAAAGCACTCGGTCTGCCAAAATTAGAACCATTACTGCCTCGCTCAGTACGTCTACAGCTGGGCTGAAACTAAGTGCATCGCTAAGAAACGTACCAAATAGGATATCGCATTTCTACAACATCTTCCCATGCCATAGCCACAGTGCTTCCGCGGCTTTTCCTATCTCCAGAGCGTTCCAGCTAACAGTCCGCCCAGAGGGATCCTGGTCGGACCCAACGTCCCTTGTTCGAATCTCTCGCTCTCATTGGCTGAGAGCCGACCGGTACTTTCGCTACTCTAACCAAACCGATCTGTCTCAAGCATCGCAGGCCATTACTGTTCAAATTCAAATGTGTGTGAATTCCTAAGGGGCAACTACTGAGATCATCAGTCCCTAGACTTACACATTACTTAAACTAACTTAGGCTACAAACAACACATACACCCATGTTCGAGGGAGCATTCGAACCATCGACGGTTGAGGCCGCACAATCCGTGACATGGCGCCTCAAACCGCGCGGCCATTCCGAGCGACGCAGGCCATTGCTGCTTTCAGCCTTTCCAGTTTCTGCATTGAGAAGCCTACTGCCCTACAACCTATCTTCGGAGCTGCATACACTCTTCTAGTTTTAATTTCTTTCACACATCATTACCCTCCCACACATAGTTGGAGGGTCATGCAGAGCATCAGGAGGTGTGACCCAGCTCGACGATTATTGAAATAAAACACAGGTTTGTTTCTTTCCTGTGTCCAAGAGTTGGGTATACAAATAAAGAAATAAAAATAAAGACTGATGTTACGTTGACAGTAACTTGCAATTAAATAAATAATTCATTATCTATCCGCAACTGTCATTCATGTTGCTCACAAGTGCGTTTCGTCAATGAAAGGTACTACTGGTACCGCATCACAACATTAACAGTAACCGAACAAGAAGTTGTGTCACAAAAAGAATCAGCAACATCGAGTACACTCCAGCTGGAAATAACGGAACACTTCTGAGATGTACGTCACAGATAGTCTACAAATGATAAATATACGTTTCCATATTATTGCGGGATACCACATAACTAATGACTGATACTTGATCTAGTACTGAAATTATAATGCATCCATTTTTGTTCCCTAAATTTCTACAAAAATGTTTGAGTAGATTTATGGCCGGCCGTAGTGGCCGAGCGGTTCTAGGCGCTATAGTCTGGAATCGCGCGACCGCTACGGTCGCAGACTCGAATCCTGCCTCGGGCATGGATGTGTGTGATGTCCTTAGGTTAGTTAGGTTTAAGTAGTTCTAAGTTCTAGGGGACTGATGACCTCAGATGTTAAGTCCTCAGAGCCATTTGAACCAAACAGTAATGGACATATTTGTTTCTGTTGCGGGCGAAATGCCAGTCCTTGCTCCAAGCTTCGTTCATCTGCGGGTCTTCGGTTCCTTTGTATACGCTCTTTGATCGGTAGCATCCAGAAACTCCTATGTAATGTGGAATTGACCACTAGATGTCACCAGAGGCGGAGTCGCCAGAATAAAAGAAGGCGGGGAGTATTGCGTTGTCAGTAGAGAAGCAATATCAGCAGAGTGGCTCAATCAGGAGAACTCATTGACTTCGGATGGTGACTAGTCACTGGTTGTCACTTGGTGTGACAGATCGATCAGGGACATTTCCACCCTTCTAAAGATGCCGAAGTCGACTGCTAATGATGTCACTATCAAGAGAAAAAGCGAAGGAACAACCACGGGTAAACCGAGACTAAGCAGACCTCACGAACTGACGGACAGGAACCATCGACAATTGCGGATGGTGACTGTCAAACCCACGTGAAATCATCAGAAGGAATCACTGGTGAGTTCCAAAGTGCTACCAGCAGACCTGCTAGCACAATGAATGTGGTAATGTTAAAGAATGGGGTGTAACGGTCGTACAGCTCCTCACAAGACACTCTTTCTTGTTGACAGTACTAACTGGCGCTTCAGGTTGAGGTTGCATAAAGAGGGACGGCACTGGGTAGTAAATGACTGGAATCGATTGGTTTGGAGTGAGGAATCTCGCAATACCTTGTCGTAATCTGACTGAAGTGTTCGGGTTTGGGGAATGCGTAGAGAATGTTACACATCACGCTGTGTAGGGGCAAAATAGCGAAATACGAGGAGATTGTGGTACAATAGGAGGTGTCCTTCGCGTTTAGGGCGTGGTGTACTTATTGCGCTTAAGAAAACACTAAATGTGGAAGGATACGAACGCTTTGTACAGCTCTTTGTACTGCGTGCAGTGGAATAACAGTTCGGAAACAGTGGTTGTTTATATGTGCGTGACAATGAACATCTGTGAGGCAATGTTTTGTCTACAATAACATTCCTGAGAAGGACTGACCTACTCACATTCCCAAAAACGGCTCTAAGCACTATGGGACCTAACATCTGAGGTTATCAGTCCCATAGACTTAGAACTACTTAAACCTAACTAAACTAAGGACATCACACACATCCATGCCCGAGGCAGGATTCGAATATGCGACCGTAGCAGCAGCGCGATTCCGGACTGAAGCGCCCAGAACCGCTCGGCCACGGAGGCTGGCTACTCACATTCACGATCGCAATTCAATGGAACACCGTTGCGAAGAGTTACGACGTCGATTTCACTTCAGACCCCAGCCTGAAACGTCACTACCTTTCCTGGTTCTATTCCTGTACAGACATCTCACTGGAAGCGTCCTAAGAAGAGTTCAAGCCGTCATAAAGGTGAAGGTCGGACACAACCGCTAGTACGAGTCTGGATACTTATGATCAGATAGTGTATAGCTGCGGTTAAGACTAGATGACTCTTCATTGCCGTAGTTACGCCGACTTTCTTCGTGAGATACATAAATATCAGCATGTTGACTTTGAAAGCAGCGGGCAGAAGTAACGCTCCTAACGTCATCCTCCATCATTTTATACTTTTTCATGTATCTGTGTGAGTTTGTGACCATCTTTCATGCGTTTTACTCTGTCCTATAAATGAGTACTGGACAAATAAATTTAAGTTCTTTTTTTATCATCCTAACGAAGTACAATGTAGTATGTGATCTCTGTGACTTACTGCCCCACTGCGGTAACTAAATGACACGTGAGATCTTAAACCAAGCATAATACGATATTCTTACGAACATACAACATTCAAACCCGAATTCTGAATGAGAAACGTGCTGCATTATCTTCCTTATATGCGAAGTGTAGGTGGCCTTACTTCTTCTTTTTTCGGTTACGCCGAACTGCTAATCATTTGCATAACCAAGCGTGTAGAACACTTCACGTCAACTTGAAGTTTCTTGCATGCTGCAAGTTTTAACGGCCAGTACTGTACATTCATTTTTATTTTTTAATAAGAAATCTTAGTCTCTAGTATAGTCCGTTACTTTTGAGAAGCAGTGTCTTTTATAAACTATTGCATTAAAAAATTACAAACTCTTTACGTATTTATTCATAAAATAATTCGTATGAAGGTCTTTATCTTCATTTCTGTCTGAATGAATGAAAAAGTAACAATTTCGTGCCACACTGAAGCTGCGTAGTTTTTCTTCCAGGAAGTTGTACCAGTACTATTAAAAATCGCGTTATAGAGGGAGGCTTCATTTCCGCTTTGTAACCACACTTCCGATTCTGACACACTATTTAGAATATGAATCAGATGATACTCAATCCTCTAAGATATAAAACACGAGAAATTTTATATCCTTTGTCTTTTAGTGTCTAGCATAATTTTGATAAAGGTGCCATTACAGATGGAGCTCTTTTGTTTATAGCTTAATCGGTTCTGGCGAGAAATCAGCCATCGCCATGATTAAGTAGCCTTTCCCGCGTCCCCCATCATTCTCATAGTGATTTAAGGGCTCTAAGGAAACCCTAAATCATGACGGCGCAGTAGGCCGAAGCAACAGTCGATTTTTCTATGTGACGCATTGTTCCCGCCGTACCTCTATATTAACGAACCCGTAGCCAGATTTTTAACAGTGAGACAGTAGGTCGCGGATATGAGTCGATAATGAGCGCTAGATCTGTCAGCGTAAATTTAGCTGCAGTGGACAGTACACTAGAAAACGTATGGCGCTTTTCTTACACACGTGTAGCGAATTATAAATGATCGTACATCGGTGGTTTTAGCCACCGTAAATTTCGTTCAGTTCTTCAAAAATTATTCTACGAAATAAATCTTCCAAACCAATTTCCTGAATTAAATTCATCATACTGTGGTTGATTTTATAGCAATCATGTCATTTAAGTTTACTCAACAAGATCTCCAACTTTTCGATTTTCGATGGATTTGATCGCCTTCGATCCATGTGATAAATTTTCATGTGCGAAGTATGTTACGTTTATCCGTCACTCTTGAAAAAGAACACTCATTGATAATCCAAACAGAAAGCTTTTCTGAACCCATATAGTTTCTCCTCTGATTGAATCCCGGGTGCAGTTTCTTAGGAAGACTGGGCCTCCTCGTGTGTTAATTGGGATTAGCCTTGGTGAGTACCTATGCGTAAGAATAAAATGAAGCTAAGTGAATTCTTTAAAACGTAATGAATATATGGAACTATTTTTAGGCTTTATAGCTTTATCACCACATTTTGCCCTCTCTAGCATTATTACTTTTGTGTAATTATGCTGTTAGTAAATGTTTCACCAGTGCATCGTTTTTGATGAATATTCTTTGTTGACACATTCGTGGCGCTGTTAGTTTCGTAATACACCAAAGAACTAATGGATGGTGCTGTTAGCTTCTTAGCTCAGTGACAGCAGTATTTTCAGAAGTCTCTAAGTCTATGTCAGTGACAGAATTACGCGCCGCAGTTGTATCTTTACAAATACAAAAAACGAATTTACTTGTCTACGCTATACAGATTTACTGATTCTGCTTTTTGTATTAAAAATTTAACGACGTTGCTTTGCTTTTTCGATAGTTTTTATTTATATCCTTTGCTAGGAAAAGCTGATTTATTAAATTTGGTTTGTCACCGAGATAAACCGGCAGCAAAAGATAGACAAAACTATCAGAGCGGCTAAACGTTTTACAACAAATCCCGGTTCTTTATCTCTAATAGTTTTCAAGTGGTTCTTTTTTGAAATGGTAGCGGAACTTTGTGGCTATTCTATATTTTTTGATGCGACTGGCAAATCATCCATGTTCATTGCACGTTATCGTGTGACTACAATCATTACATAATGTTCAAAACGTTATTTACCCTAGGCGTTTGCTTTACCATTTGACAAGCGGCTTTGTGGGGGCCACACACGTACCTAGTTCTCGTTCTTTCTGCCGCTCCTGTGACGCAACACGCTATCTTAAAAGCTCACGTTTGTAATGACCGTGACCGATTCTCTGTTAGCAAGTGGCTCAAGATAAAGCAGTAAAATTACCGCATTGCACGAGTTCTCTTTTCCGTTGTTTGTGCCAAGGCTAAGTGACATTGACAAATGCCATAAGGCTTGTAGTGTCCAAACGCAGATTGGATACCTCAGTTGGAAGGTAAGGATTACTTGCTTGATATGTGGCGTTTACGTATTTTTATTCAAAGATTTCATCTCGTCTTTTGGATCTGTAACTCTTGTCTTTCCGTGTTTGCAGTTAGATTATAGGTTATAGGTTCCGCCTTTATGCAAGAACGTCTTTTTTTTTCTTTTTATACAAACATTTTTTGACACTGCTGTGGCATCTTCAGTGGTTTTTTTATTGAAAACTGTAATAGTGGAAGTATTTTAGGTTGCAACTAATCTAACAAAGTGACGTCTAAGGAAGATTTTTGTTCGTTTTTATATTACCGCGATTTTAAAAAACTTCGTTTAGGCCTCACTTTGTTAGATTAGTCACAACCCAAAATATGTTCACTTTTTACAGTTTTCAATAAACAAAACCTACTGTAGATGGTGCAGAGGAGCTGAAATATGTTTGGTTTCAAATGGCTCTGAGCACTACGGGACTTAACTTCTGAGGTCATCAGTCCCCTAGAACTTAGAACTACTTAAACCTAACTATCCTAAGGACATCACACATATCCATACCCGAGGCAGGATTCGAACCTGCGACCGTTGCGGTCGCTCGGTTCCAGACTGAAGCGCCTAGAACCGCTCGGCCACCCCGGCCGGCGAAATATGCGTGGGTAAAAAGAAAAAAAATTCAACTTCTCGTTGTTTACCCGATCGTGGTGTCTAATATTAAGGATCGTCTCAAGGAATAGCGGTGTGCTTCTGTTTGAATCTTAGGAGTAACAAGATGCAGGACAGCAAAAAATGTGCTCTTCACCAGTTTTTTTCACTTACTTATAGGGATAAAAATGGACATGATATGTCACGTCTCACGTTCTTTATCTTTAGAATACAATATGATCTCATTTTGTTTCTTCCGCACTTTTCTAAGAGATGTCATTGTATTATAACTTCGTCATAACAAGTTAACCATAAAAGTCAAGATCAGAATGAAATTCACAGATAATATTAATTTTAGTGATGTTACCACACGCTAAACAAATAGCTAAAAGAGAGATTTAGGTTTAAAGCTTGCTGCCTCAAACCAATAAATCGACTTTAATAGTTGTGAACAGCAACAAAGGCTCAGCAAAGCTACAACGATCAAGTAGCAGAGTACTTAAGCCTCCCATTAGGCGGTCAAACGTAACAAAAGGTTGGGCTTCACAAGAAGTGACGTTCTTGATTACCCTGAGTGATTAAAAGACATTGCAGTTTTTAAATTAAATAAAAAGCTTTTACCTATCAGACAGTCAGATGCGTGTGTGGTGTAAGACCAGTGAACAATTGCTTGAAAATATCTTCGGATCAGTATAAAGCACAGCGAGGGCATTGTAATGGCATGGAAGTGTTGTTCTCCATTCTTATTTGACGAACTCAAATTTCTTTATCACTTTGATGCTAATGACAGTTACCTAGTTCGCTGAAAAGAATGTTTATACAAAAATGCTGACAATGTGGGCGATAGGTCTACGCCTGAATTGTATCAAGGTAATAACCTAAATGCACTTGTGGCTATTTCATAAATGACCTCTAAACACGTCCTTCTGATGTCATTTATTGTGTAGCTACCAGTTTCGGCGCTTCAATGAACCATCTTCAGGCCTGTATTCATAAACAGTAATGATAGCATAATCAACTTATCAACCATATAGTACGAAGACAGATTAAAAGCAGAATGAGAATCAAGGACAAGACTCTGCAGGTGAATTTACAATAATCATTTGATAGAACGAACAGACATATCCATTGTCACATACCTAAAGTATACCATAACTAATTTACACTCAATAACTTGTATAAATATGCTATTTATTAATAACTTCATTAAATAAATATTCCATAGTTTTTATTGTCGAGTCGGACGATACATTATCTGCACAACCCTGAAATAACCTACTGAACGGTAAAATAACTGTTGAAAAAGATAAATGTATCAAAGAGACTACAGCCTATGTAAAGCGAAGAAACATGGTCTATGTGTCATACACATAAAATGAGTGTCCAAGATGTGTCAGAGGACCAAATATAATACACCATCTATGATCATAGCATATGTAAAATATATGGAAATCCCCCAAAAAAGACACTGCTCATAGAGATCAACTTTCATGTGCAAATGCGTCCATATATCATGTACTGCCAGTAACACACAAGAACACTAACTATCCTGCGAGGTCGCAGTGCACCACATAGGACGACTCAATATCTATTCTCGAAGTATCAGGAAAGCTTTCCGACTAGCAAACCTCTCAAAAAGTACTCATATGTATTAAACACAAGTAACATGAAATCTAAAATTAAATATACTTATCAATAAATGTACTATAACCAGTACACACACCTTGGTCTTTCCACCACATTAAAACCAAAAGCCATTGCATCCATGAATCAAAGTTTCAGATGAAAGAAACATATTGACCATACGTATTGTCTAAAAGACAAACCACATAATTAACTGATCAATGAGGAGGCGGTACAACATGCCAGTATTTAAATCGTAAATAAATATAAGACGTCTGTTAAATGTAACACTATGAACACGTGACAGCAACCTAGAAGTTGACAATACATGCACTGTTACAACAAAATCACTGGCAGTACCAGAAGTCGTGTCCAGTGGAACTTAAGTGAAGTTAATGCAAACCCATGTCCGCCTTGATAGCTGAGTGGGGCCAGCACGGTAGCTCACAGTGCTCGGCCAGAGGGTTAACTGCCCTCCGTGATAAAAAAAAAAAAAAAACTGAATGACTGGATCAACGACGAATTTGGATGGGTGTCATGAGACGTCCGCACCGGACAAATGCAACGAATAATGACGAACAAAATGGGATTAAAACAAAACAAGTGGTCAGCGCGACGGAATCCCATGCTAAGAGGCCCGGTTTCGATTCCCGGCTGGGTCGGAGATTTCCTCCTCTCAGGGACTGGGTGTCGTGTTGTCTTTATCACATCATCTCATCCCCATCGACTCACAAGTCGCCGAAATGGCATCAGTTCAAAAAACTTGCATCAGGCGACCGGTCTACCCGTAGGGCGGTCCTAGCCACACATTTCATTTCAATGCAAACCCATGTAACACTTAAGACGACTACATAACCATTAAATGTATCACGTATGACTAAAATAATTGCATGTCAAAGAGGAGACATTCAAAGATATCTAGTTATAATTCTAGGGCTAACATACATAGTGCTTGGTGGTAGAACTTTTTCTAGAGTTATTTTATCGTTTAGTAGGTTATTTCAGGGCTGTTCAGATAATGTATCACCCGACTAGCCAATAAAAATCATTCAATAAAGTTATTAATAAATAGTATATTTGAACAATGTCTATCTATCGCTTGCGCCTTGTCCCGCGGGGTCGGCCGTGGTTAATCGGATTTGGCATGTTAATTGTAAGGGGTGGCCGGATGCCCTTCCTGCCGCTACCCTGTACTCCCCAGGACAGAATTAGTGTACCCCAACTCTCTGTGTCTAGTGGAATCCATGAAATAGTGTGAATGCGAGCTGTGTAACTGAGGCGGAACGTGGGACCAGCCGAGTATTCACCTAGCGGGGTGTGGAAAACCGCCTAAAAATCACATCCAGGCTGGCCGGCACACTGATTCTCGTCGTCAATCCGCCGGGCGGATTCGATCTGGGGCCGGCGAGCCTACCCGAGTCTAGGAAGCAGCGCGTCAGCGCTCTCGGCTACCATGGCGGGTTATATTTGTACAATGTATTGAGTGGAAATTCGTTATGGTGTACTTCAGGAACGTGACAATGGATGTATCTGTTCATTCTATCAAATGATTACTTAAATTCATTTCTAAAGTCTTGTCCATTCTCATTCCGTTTTTAATCTTTGTATTGCATGGCTGATAAGTTGATAACCGAAACTGGTAGCTACACAGTAAATGACAGCATAAGGACGGCTGTAGGTGTTTTATTTTCATACATTTCTGAAGTAGAGGTCGAAGAAAGAGTGGTTAAATATTTAGCCTGCACATGCCGAAGTTATTGCTCACAATGGGCGAAGCCTTTTAAAATACGTGATTAGTGGTAAATGATACTGATCAAGCTGTTAAAAAGCATTTTTATTGTTAAGAGGTATCATATTTATTTATTGCGAAGTGAACAAACAATGAACTTACGGCCATTTACATACTCCTCGTTATGCTAAGTTTTTTGTTACTTTCTTTGCTTTATAATTATTATTTGCGGATTTCGTTTCTAATACCGCAAGAAATGCATCTATTTTGTTTCAAAAATTGCTTCATAGAACCACCAAAGTTATTTCTTGGCGTTAAATTCATAACTGTTTTTGTATATCTGTGACAGATACTGCAACTAAAACCAGTTCTGTATTTGACGCGTGTAACTCGATGTAGTGTTAACCGTGACTTGAAGATGGCCGCTAGGTGTCTGAGAATAAGAAACATTCATTGAAACGGATTTTTGTGATTCCACGATACTTTTCTTTAATTAGATTGAAGCTGTGCAGCACTGTTTGAAGAGAATACTTCGGTTTTGCCTTCATAATTGCATGATACATATTTTAAAACGTCATCGTCATACAAGTGCTCACTTGTTAAAGTAAACCACTATATCTACATCTTCATCTCCGTGATTACTCTGCAATTCACATTTAAGTGCTTGGCAGAGGGTTCATCGAACCACAATCATACTATCTTTCTACCATTCCACTCCCGAACAGCGCGCGGGAAAAACGAACACCTAAACCTTTCTGTTCGAGCTCTGATTTCTCTTATTTTATTTTGATGATCATTCCTACCTATGAACGTTGGGCTCAACAAAATATTTTCGCATTCGGAAGAGAAAGTTGGTGACAGAAATTTCGTAAATAGATCTCGCCGCGACGAAAAACGTCTTTGCTTTAATGACTTCCATCCCAACTCGCGTATCATATCTGCCACACTCCCTCCCCTATGACGTGATAATACAAAACGAGCTGCCCTTTTTTGCACCCTTTCGATGTCCTCCGTCAATCCCACCTGGTAAGGATCCCACACCGCGCAGCAATATTCTAACTGAGGACGAACGAGTGTAGTGTAAGCTGCCTCTTTAGTGGACTTGTTGCATTTTCTAAGTGTCCTGCCAATGAAACGCAACCTTTGGTTCGCCTTCCCCACAATATTATCTATGTGGTCTTTCCAACTGAAGTTGTTCGTAATTTTAACAGCCAGGTATTTAGTTGAATTGACAGCCTTGAGAATTGTACTATTTATCGAGTAATCGAATTCCAACAGATTTCTTTTGGAACTCATGTGGATCACCTCACACTTTTCGTTATTTAGCGTCAACTGCCACCTGCCACACCATACAGAAATCTTTTCTAAATCGCTTTGCAACTGATACTGGTCTTCGGATGACCTTACTAGACGGTAAATTACAGCATCATCTGCGAACAACCTAAGACAACTGCTCAGGTTGTCAGCCAGGTCATTTATATAGATCAGGAACAGCAGAGGTCCCAGGACGCTTCCCGGGGGAACACTTGATATCACTTCAGTTCTACTCGATGATTTGCCGTCTATTAGTACGAACTGCGACCTTCCTGACAGGAAATCACGAATCCAGTCGCACAACTGAGACGATACCCCATAGGCTCGCAGCTTGATTAGAAGTCGCTTGTGAGGAACGGTGTCAAAAGCTTTCCGGAAATCTAGAAATACGGAATCAACTTGAGATCCCTTGTCAATAGCGGCCATTACTTCGTGCGAATAAAGATCTAGCTGCGTTACACAAGAACGATGTTTTCTGAAACCATGCCGGCCGGGGTGGCCGAGCGGTTCTAGGCGCTACAATCTGGAACCGCGCGACCGCTGCGGTCGCAGGTTCGAATCCTGCCTCGGGCATGGATGTGTGTGATGTCCTTAGGTTAGGTAGGTTTAAGTAGTTCTAAGTTCTAGGGGACTGATGACCTCAGAAGTTAAGTCCCATAGTGCTCAGAGCCATTTCTGAAACAATGCTGATTACGTATCAATAGATCGTTCCCTTCGAGGTGATTCATAATGTTTAAATACAGTATATGCTCCAAAACCCTACTGCAAACCGACGTCAATGATATAGGTCTGTAGTTCGATGGATTACTCCTACTACCCTTCTTAAACACTGGTGCGACCTGTAGGTACAGATCTATGGGTGAGCGAGCGGTTGTATATGATTGTTAAGTACGGAGCTATTGTATCAGCGTAATCTGAAACGAACCTAATCGGTATACAATCTGGACCTGAAGACTTGCCCGTATCAAGCGATTTGAGTTGCTTCGCAACCCCTAAGTTATCTACTTCTAAGAAACTCATGCTAGCAGCTGTTCGTGTTTCAAATTCTGGAATATTCCATTCGTCTTCCCTGGTGAAGGAATTTCGGAAAACTGCGTTCAACAACTCCGCTTTAGCGGCACAGTCGTCAGTAACAGTACCATCGGCACTGCGCAGTGAAGGTATTGACTGCGTCTTGCCGCTTGTGTACTTTACATCTGAAAGTTAGCGCCGTGCCTCAGTTTCGAGGCTCTGTTTGAACTAGAAGCAGCCTTTAGTGTTACTGCGGAGACAAAAAAGTTGTTGATCGTAGCTCAGGTCAGCCGTATGTTTACACACACAGTGATTTAGCTGTTTCCGCTCCCATTGTTTTAGGTATTATTGTAACAGAAACGAGAGTGTGGTAACTTGTGCAAACCGAATGCAAAACCAGAGGAGAGCGTCAGATTGCGCAAGATTGATCGTGTGCGAGGAATTCATTTATCTGGTAGCGGTGGGCCCGGAGCACCACTGTCAACCGGCCGCCGGACGCCAGAGGCCGGGAAGCTTTGCAAGATAAAAAAAGGAGACGCCCACCGCGGCTGCGCTGAAATTACACGATTGGCCCGGCGCGCTTTGTGCTCTGCTAGCCGCTCATGCTTAATTCACGAGCTGCGCCACCAAGAATTCTTCCCTACCCCGAAAAAAAATCGTGTATGTGGAAATATCTTACTGAAATTTGAATCAGCTCCCACGCTTTGCCGAAGTTTGTCCCAGCTTTTTGAAAGAAAGAAAGAAAGGAAATTTCATATTCGACGCTGTCGATTCACAACTTTCGCGTGAAAACTTTTTACTGCCATATATATGCAAATAATTATTTGTTATACGAGATAATCCACTCTTCTCTGTGTTCCACAAGTTGTTATTGTTCTCTAAATGGAAGAAAAGGAAAAGGAAGAAGAAGAACCTTACGGTTTTACGTCTCGTCGACGAGTTCGCTTGAGTTGAAGACGCTTTCGGCTTGGGAAACGACGGAGAACGCAATCGACTGCGACCTTTGAGACGAACAATCCCGATATTAGCCTTAAGCTATTGTGGAAAAATATGGAAAACCTAAATCGTCCAGATTTAGAAAAATATCCCGGCATAAAAAATGTTCGAACAATGTGCGTGAATGTAGCCAGGTGACGGCCACGACAAACGGCAGTGTTTCGACGGGTACAAAAATGGTTCAAATGGCTCTGAGCACTATGGGACTTAAATTCTGAGGTCATCAGTCCCCTAGAACTTAGAACTACTTAAATCTATCTAACCTAAGGACATCATACACATCCATGCCCGAGGCAGGATTCGAACCTACGGCCGTAGCGGTCGCGCGGTTCCAGACTGTAGCGCCTAGAAGCGCTCGGCCACCACGGCCGGCTGGACGGGTACACACCCCACCATTTTCAATGTACAATTGCGGAGCGCTGTACAAGCAAGTTTAAAAACTCAGTATGCGAGGCGTACCCCGAAGGACTACGCATACACCGTAAAGATTAGCACCACCCAAATGCGCAGACGTCCTACTTCACGCGTCATCTACAGTGAACATTAATCACCCCCTCCCCTCATAGACATAGTAAACGCTAGTGCAACCACACAACCGTTGATAACCAAAGTCTAAAAATATCCATAGTGAATATTAACACTTTGCCGTCCGCACATCTCGCTTGGCGCTATGCTAAGTCGGATTACTTGACTTGTCGCCGGCCGCTTGTCACCTGTACGTTAATAACAAGCTTCAAACACACTAACGTTTGCGCGCTTTAATTTTCCGGAAAACCTCTATTTTGCCGTATCGTTCCACAAACTCGAATTTTCTTTTCAAGCAACTGTTCTGAATGTTCTACACTGTTATAATAATTATCCATGCAGAGGTGATGCCACTTTCCATCAGAAGGTATCAATAGTTCCGTCACAGTTTTTGCTAAAGGCTGTCCAGCGCCGGAATATATCTTGAATCAGGAAATGTATCCCGTACTCGAATCACACAGCATCCGAATGAGTATGCTGTATTTCGCAATATTCGACGGATTGCGAACTTTAAAATTTAACCGTCCACACCACGGTATCATTCCTTCATCAATTGTGATGGTTTGGCTTAGATTAAACGTTTCTTTAAAATTTTGGGAAAAATAATCAATTACGAATTGCACTTTGACAAGCCGGTCGGCACTTTCCAGTTTATTGTTGCGGTCGGAAAAATGTAAAAATGATGATATTTGTCTGAATCGGTTCCGGGACACCGTCTTGCGAAATATCGGTGTGTCTATCAACGGATTTTTTGACCAATAATCATTGGTCCTTGCTTTCCTTACAGTTCCCATAAGGATAGCAAGCCCAAACCATTTTCTAAGTTCGGGTCCCGTAACTTCGACAAATTTGGCATTTTTTAAATCCAGTTTCCTTCTATTGCAATTTTGACCGTAGTACTTTTTGGTTTTGTTGCTAATATATTCAAACTGATCGTTCCCAGTAAATAATTGTACGATATCCTCGACACTATGTGTATCTTTGGGAGATATGTTTGGACCCGGGGATCTTTCAAATTTATTATTAGTCCTCGGTAAATCAAAGTCTGACCACTGTGCACTGTCTTCTTCGGCTGATTCAACCAAATCATTTGGCAATGGTAGCGTTCGCCGAATTCTTCTTGGACGTATTTCACTATCTTCCTACGATTCTGCTTCACTTTCATTTTTTTTGATATCCTATGTCTTCTTCCCAATCGGCCAAGTGGTCCGGAATGTCATACAAGACGTCCGCGCATTCATCGTAAATAATCGTATTGTCTCGTTCTTCCGCCATGATGAAAGGGCACAAGTACTTATAAAAACAAGACACTTGTTGACGTGTGTAACTATTGTTAGCTAAACAAAACACTAACAGAATGCAAAAGATACTAACGTCTGTCGCCGGCCACTGCGCGATACTATGCAGGCGACACTACTGTGGTGTCGCCGGCCATTGACCGCTATTTCGCGCTCGACACCACTGTGGTGTCGCCGGACGGCATAGTGTTAATTACCGGGTGAGCTTGCATTAACTATACGGCTTCGTTGTTCTAGATGGGAATGGGCAGGATTCCAAGCAGAGTTTAAGCCATAACCTCCATCTCTATTTATAAGGTAACTTGCTAACTTAATCTCGATTCCTTCTTTAATGACCTATCCCAATAGCTCGAAGTGCATGCCAGAATCTCCTTACACTCTACAGCCAAGAAAAAACCACGCACCACAAAGGAATTACTTTAGTGGGACAGAAATCAGTAGATAGGATGTACATGTACAAACAAATGATTACAATCTCAGGAAAATTGGATGATTTATTCAAGAGAAAAAGCTTCACAAATTGAGCAAGTCAACAATTCGTTGGTCCACCTCTGGCCCTTGTGCAAGCAGTTATTTGGCTTATCACTGATTGACAGAGTTGTTGGATGTCCTCCTGAGGGATATGATGGGTATCGAGCCAAATTCTATCCATCTGGCGCGTTGGGTCGCCTAAATTCCGAGCTGGTTGGAGAGCCCTGCCCGTAATGCTCCAAACGGTCTCAACTGGGGAGAGATCCTGCGACCTTGCTGGCCAAAGTAGGATACGGCAAGTACAAAGACAAGCAGTATAAACTGTCTCCGTGTGCGGAAGGGCATTATCTTTCTGAAGTGTAAGTCCAGGATGACCTGCCAACAAGACTATCGTCGACGTATCGCTGTGCAGTAGCGGTGCCGCTAAAGACAACCGAGGGGTCCTGCTATGAAAAGAAATTACATCCCAGACCGGCAGCCCTGATTGTCGGGTCTAATGGTGGGCGACAGTCCGGTTTTAGCCCACAATCGTCTGGAGAGTCTCGACATACGTCTTCCCTGGTTATCCAAACGGGGCTCATCACTGAAGCCAATTCTAATCCCTTGGATGAGATTCTAGGCCGAAGACGTGTCTAGAGACACCCCTAATAGTGGTGGGATTCCAACCTGTCTGTCGCCCAACATACGGTCGTACAACCAGGAGTTATGGTCTGGAGTGTCATTTCTTTTCATAGCAGGACTCTGTTGGTTGTCATCCACGGTACCATTACAGCACAGCGGTACATCGACGATATTTCACGTCCCGCTTTTTTGCTCTTCATTGCTCTCCATCTTGGGCTTACATTTCTGCAAGATAATGCCCGCCCAGACAGGGCGAGAGTTTCTACTGCTTCTCTTCGTGCTTTCCAAATGCCACCTTAGCCAGCAAGGTCTGCGTTTGCGCTTTGAAAATGACAACAGGTTGAGCACCTGTCAAAATACCGGCGGTTCTCGAAGAAGTCACCCACCTACATTAGCTTAAGTTGTTTGAACATTCACATTTAGATATCCCTCCCAAGTACGAGTCCAGTGTCTTACCACAGCGACACCTTGCTCGGTTGTTGTAAGCCTAATTTTCTGTGTTACGATATTGTAAGAAAGTTAATACCTTCCAGTGTATTACTAATGGGTGGCCGTTCGAGTCTGCCGAGCGCTATTGGCAAGCGGGAAGCACTCTGCTCTTGTGAGGCTAACTGAGGAGATACTTGATTGAGAAGTAGCGGCTCCGGTCACGAAAACTGACAACGGCCGGGAGAGCGGTGTGCTGACTACATGACCCTCCATATCCGCATACCGTGACGCCTCACGCCTGAGGAAGACACGCCGGCCGCTGTGGCCGAGCGGTTCTAAGCGCTTCAGTCTGGAACCGCGCGACCGCTACGGTCGCAGGTTCGAATCCTGCCTCGGGCATGGATGTGTGTGATGTCCTTAGTTAGTTAGGTTTAAGTAGTTCTAAGTTCTAGGGGGACTGATGACCTCACATGTTAATTCCCATAGTGCTCAGAGCCATTTGAACCATTTGAGGAAGACACGGCGGTCGGTCGGTAGCGTTGGGCCTTCCGAGGCCTGTTCTGACGTAGTTTAGTTTAGCGTCCATCTAAGCAATTCAGCAGTTATTCTAAATACATTCGATCTAACGTTATATGAAAAGCTGATGTTGTCATGTCAAGCTTAAGTATTGTGTTAATATGAACGGATGTTACTATTTAGTATCGGCAATGACATGCTATTTGCTACACAACACACATCGTGGGAAGTTACGAGTTTTCTCACTATTCTAACCTTATTTCGAGTTTGAGTGTACTACAGTGAATATATCGCTGAAATTTGGCTGTTAACTGGATACGTACAGAGTGTGAGGAATCAGATGGTTCAAAATGGCTCTGAGCACCATGGGACTTAACTTCTAAGGTCATCAGTCCCCTAGAACTTAGAACTACTTAAACCTAACTAACCTAAGGACATCACACGCATCCATGCCCGAGGCAGGATTCGAACCTGCGACCGTAGCGGTCGCGCGGTTCCAGACTGTAGCGCCTTTAACCGCTTGGCCACCCCGGCCGGCAGGAATCAGATGAATCTAGTAATTAATATTTTAGTAACCTACTATTTAATATGTGAACAATGCTCACTTACACGTTAGAGACGAAAAGTATTTACGTTTCATATTGTAGAATCGGTGTTTCTTCTACCATTGACGGACTGCATCACGTTCTACATCAATAATTGATAGGGCAGCACGACTACCACATCGCCTTTTTTTTCTCATACCGTAATATTGTATCATGGGCTTTCGGAAACTCGAGAACAAGACTCTCGGTGAAGCATAGTATCAATCCGTGACGAAGGGCACAACTCTTTTTTTAATCTGTTGTGAAACAATAATACAACTGTATCCAACTTCGTGAGATCACCGGATCGACCAAAACATACCACATTTAAAATATGGTCAAACGAGGGATTTGTAAGCGACATCCAAGTTCAAGAATTAGACATCGATAGGATTCTTCCAATCAGTTGCTATCCCGTCTGCTGGATTTACTTGATAATTCCATCGTACATCGCTGCGGTCTGTTATTCCTAGGTACTTGACGGTTATGATACTGGTGATAACAAACAGCCTGTGATTTCAGCAATTTATGTACATTAAATTACATCTATATGTGTTGACGGTCAACTGCTTGCCTTCTCACTTCGCACCAACTCCTGATTATCTTGAATTACTATTCTGAACGAACCTACTCGTTTCCTATAACAGATTATACTGGAAATTAAAAAAAAACACTATTTCTGTTATTTATGTCCTGACACGAACTGAGAAAGACACAAGAAACAATAAAAAGTATATTACGTTTTTTCGTCGCTTCAGAAAAAAAATGAAATCGTGTTTGAGATCAAAACACAGAATTACAAATAACCGTGTTTAACCTGAAACAACTTAAGAGTCGTAGATAGCTTTTTTAACAAACACTATTTCTGGAAATCTGAGATTAGATAACAGGCGGGGCCCTACGATCGCCGCCTCGGAAAGTCTTTCGCTGCCTGCCAGACTTGTTTGGTTGGTTGGTTGTTCGGGGGAAGAGACCAAACAGCGAGGTTATCGGTCTCATAGGATTTGGTAAGGATGGGGAAGGAAGACGGCCGTGCCCTTACAAAGGAACCATCCCGGCATTTGCCTCGAGCGATTTAAGGAAATCACGGAAAACCTAAATCAGGATGGCCGGAAGCGGGATTGAGCCGTCGTCCTTCCGAATGCGAGTCCAGTGTGTTAACCACTGCGCCACCTCGCTCGGTGCCAGACTTTGGAATGACCTCCCACTCGACCACGGGTGAGGGGTCAACCTCAGTGCATGCAGTACCCGGGGCGGCGCCAGCAGTGGACAATCGGGGGACACGTGGGACGTGTTCGACGTCCCTCGTATCCCCGCGTCAGACCCGCCCACAGTGATGCCCCTTGGCAGCAGCCTCAAGCTGTGTGACAAGCCAACACAGCCTGGAGCTGTGAGCGACGGGTCGCCAACTCAGCTCGGATCTGTAGGTAGCAATCACAGTTCCCATCCATTACTGAAGTCGCTCCTGTTCGAAGCTCGTAAAAAAATACACTACTGGCCATTAAAATAGCTACACCATGAAGAAATGCAGATGATACACGGGTATTCATTGGACAAATATATTATACTACAGGCCGGCCGGTGTGGTCGTGCGGTTAAAGGCGCTTCAGTCTGGAACCGCGTGACCGCTACGGTCGCAGGTTCGAATCCTGCCTCGGGCATGGATGTGTGTGATGTCCTTAGGTTAGTTCGGTTTA
Organism: Schistocerca americana; assembly: GCF_021461395.2. Taxonomy (NCBI): domain Eukaryota; kingdom Metazoa; phylum Arthropoda; class Insecta; order Orthoptera; family Acrididae; genus Schistocerca; species Schistocerca americana. The sequence goes on from NC_060130.1 coordinate 254,666,970, forward strand.
ATTAGTTCTAAGTTGTAGGCGACTGATGACCTCAGAAGTTGAGTCGCATAGTGTGCTCAGTGCCATTTGAACGAACCATATTATACTACAACTGACATGTGATTACATGTTCACGCAATTTGGGCGCATAGATCCTGAGAAATCAGTACCCAGAACAACCACCTCTGGCCGTAATAACGGCCTTGATACGCCTGGGCATTGAGTCGAACAGAGCTTGGATGGCGTGTACAGGTACAACTGCCCACGCAGCTTCAACCCGATATCACAGTTCATCAAGAGTAGTGACTGGCGTATTGTGACGAGCCAGTTGCTCGGCCACCATTGACCAGACGTTTTCAATTGGTGAGAAATCTGGAGAATGTGCAGGCCAGGGCAGCAGTCGAAACGTTTCTGAATCCAGAAAGGCCCGTACAGGACCTGCAACATGCTGTCGTGCATTATCCTGCTGAAATGTAGGGTTTCGCAGGGATCGAATGAAGGGTATACCCACGGGTCGTAACACATCTGAAAAGTAACGTCCACTGTTCAAAGTGCCGTCAATGGGAACAAGAGGTGTCCGAGACGTGTAACCAGTGGCACCCCATACCATAACGCCGGGTGATACGCCAGTATGGCGATGACGAATACACGCTTCCAATGTGCGTTCACCGCGATGTCGCCAAACACGGATGCGACCATCATGATGCTGTAAATAGAACCTGGATTCATCCGAAAAAATGACGTTTTGCCATTAGTGCACCCAGGTTCGTCGTTGAGTACACCATCGCAGGCGCTCCTGTCTGTGATGCAGCGTCAGGGGTAACCACAGCCATGGTCTCAGAGCTGATAGTCCATGCTGCAGCAAACGTCGTCGAACTGTTCGTGCAGATGGTTGTTGTCTTGGAAACGTCCCCATCTGTTGACTCGGGGATCGAGACGTGGTTGCACGATCCGTTACAGCCATGCGGATAAGATGCCTGTCACCTCGACTGCTAGTGGTACGAGGCCGTTGGGTTCCAGCACGGCGTTCCGTTTTACCCTCCTGAATCCACCGATTCCGTATTCTGCTAACAGTCATTGGATCTCGATCAACGCGAGCAGCAAAGTCGCGATACGATAAACCGCAATCGCAATAGGCTACAATCCGACCTTCATCAATGTCGGAAACGTTGTAGGTGTCGCCACCGGCGCCAACGTTGTGTGAACGCTCTGAAAAGCTTATCAATTGCATAGCACAGCATCTTCTTCCTGTCGGTTAAATGTAGCGTCTGTAGCACGTCATCTTCGTGGTGTAGCAATTTTAATGGCCAGTAGTGTATGTAACAGACGAACGGCGATCTCGGCTTATTAGTAGCAGGAATTCGAAGTGCTCTCTCACTGACGGTGTAACCAACACTGAGCTACACTAACCAAAACAAGCAAAAGCCTGTACGATCCGAGGTTCTATATAAGGATCGATAACAACGGCGGTACCTTACGCTGCACTGTTATTAAAATAAAAGGTTGTGCCTAGTAAGCAATGAAACATGCAAGAAATTACAAAAATAAACTAGCAACTACACAGGTATCTGTAAATAAATCGCTCCCGTTGGAAGCTCTTAAAAATATATAACAAACGAACGGTGTACTCGCCTTATTAGCACCAGGAACTCGAGGTGCTCTGTCACTGACGGTCTAACATCCTGTTGGTGAATGATAGGTGAATTTAGTTTCAAAATAATTCTCGCTGTTAGAAGCTTGGGGAAACTAAGAATGTTAATAAACTGAAAATGAAAAATCTGTTTTATTTTAACAGGAAGTGTTTAAAATTGTTGTTATTTCCGATATACGTCCATAGTTCTTCCCTGCGGCCGAGTAAAAGTGCACATTATACCTGTAGTTACAGAGAAGTAATTTAGACAGATTCAGCGAGTATTCGACCTTCAGTAACCTCTTAATTCTGTCACCCTGTTATTATTTCGGAATATGTGTCATATTTAAAAAGGAAAAAAAAACACGTTTCCGAGCTTCATGAAATCCTGCAGCTGGATGAGGCAGGTCGCTACCTTCCGCGTTCCTGCGCACGCTGAGAGATATAGTCGGCACAAAGAATTGAACCTCTCAGGGGAAACCACTCCCCTCGGCTTCATTTGGACGACGAGCTGAAACGAGGTGGAAAATTAAAGAAGGGGGAAAAACTCTTAACTGATGCCACTGGCGGAATTCAGAATTTTCCAGCGCGGTGTCGGCGGCAGTCCCCCTGCAGAATGTCGCGGGTGACAAGTCTGACGCGTATTTCAGAGTTGGGCCTCCGCGCCTGCGGTGAGCTTCCCCTCACTTCGACGATTTTTTTGTCGCTTAGTCGGAACACTTCACTAGCAAATTGACTTCCCCTCACCATTGTTGACAGTATTATTTGACAGTAAATGAACTACTTCCAGTATAGCTTCATTAATCTGCCAACTTCTTAACTGAGCAATCCAGCTCCATTATGAATCATTTGGGACGCATTTATTGAAAATTAGAACAGTTGTGACTGCTCGCAAATTAAAGTGAACTGTTATCAACCAACCATTCATATTATTAAACTCTCGCTTTTTTAGCAAAAGCGATAAATTTGTTATTAAAAGACAATGGCTCCTATTCCTAGAACCTAAACAGTTCCTCTCCGCATGGGACCATTGAGTTACGAATATGTCATAATATTTGCAACAGGATACGAAGCTTCAGTACCTCCTGACTGTAGGCTGTAAGTGTTTAAAATTGTTGTTATTTGCGATATACGTCCATAGTTCTTCCCTGCGGCCGAGTAAAAGTGCACATTATACCTGTAACCTTTTTTACCGTCATAAGATTTATTTGAGAAATAGTTTATGAGTACCGTTACTAATGAAACCATAGTGTAGGTATGTATATCTTAATTTCTGAAAATTTAGTATCTATAAAATGGGGGAATATTTCGCACTAGCTTTTGCACTTTCAGTATATTTCAACTGCATAATCTTCTTGATTAGCCGATTCTCTGTCCTTCTCACTCTTTTTCATGAGTCTCTTCCTTTTGTGGACTCCCTGTACGAGATTTAAAATGCTTTTCTACCTTCTCCATGTGCTGACAAACGTGATGTAGAACACTGTTATCTTGTAAGTCAGTGTCGCCTAAATTATCCATTATTTTAGTCTCGCTGATTACAGCGTCAGTGAACGTGTTACTGCATCCAACACGCCGGTTTCCAGAGCATTCCAGCTAATAAAGACACCGCCATAAATATCTGATAAAACTTTCATTACCGTTTTGTACGCCGGTTGGATAAAAATCTGGGAACATCGCGAGAAATTTATGCTTTGACGTAAATGAAGGTATTAGCGAGGCCTGCAGGTTACCCTGTTAAATTTGACCACGAACAGCACATATGCAATGTCCTCAATAAGTTGCAAGTGTCAGTCGCGTTCAGAAGTGTGTTCCATGTGGTTGTGAGTACATTATGTCTGAGCGAAGTGAATTCGAACATGGGCTAATTGATGGTGCATCTATGGTGGGTGCCTCCGTAACAAAGGTAACCGAAGTCTTTTTGTTTCAAGAGGTAGTATATCGATGATTTATGCTGCATACACGGAAAGGAGAAAAACGTCATCGGCTGCTTCACAATGCGGACGAAAGTGTGTGCTGAGTGATCGTGGCGGACGGACACTGAAGAAGATTGTGGCGAAAAATAATGGGACAACAGCTGCAGAAGCTACTGCAAAAGTCGCTGGTATACTACAGAGTGAGGCAGCGCAGTGGTTAACCACTGGACGACGATGGGAAGTTAAGCCATATTCTCCCTTTTCATCGGTTGGAACCAATGCGTGGCTGGCACGTTGCCATTTGCGAGCACGTCATGACAGCGACGTGACAGCTGCTGCGTTCTGCTTCCTATTGCAATTTGCCGATAGTCGGGACCCCGAAGGAATGGAGTGGAATCCTTACTAAATCAGTGACAAATTATTAATTAACAACTTTTTCTTGATCAGTGCTGTTTACTCCTTGCGCACAAGCCACTAATTAAGCAACAGTTGCCTTTCGAAAAGTTAGGTGTAATCAGGCAAAATGTCACTCGGTTTTGCTATGCGAACATGTGACTTACTGTGCCCTGACACTCGACCGGGAGATAACAGTTCACAGCCTGGTACTTAAAGAAATCGACGGGTAATAGAAGCAGCAGTATTGTCGTCTATTTTTAGAGCCAGCGGAATACGTTTAATGTTTTGGGTGCAATACCATACCTCTCCACATTGTCTTAAGAAGTGAGCGAATTATGTTCTTCCTGGTGACATCTTCATTAGATAGTGTCTCAGATGTCGCCATTCCCACTGATGTTTCCGGAGAGGAGATAGCCGTTTTCAGGAGATGCCTTTAATTTTGTGCTCATAAATAACAACAAAGACACAACATCGCTCTTCACAACAGTCACTAAGGTAATTCAATTTGTACATTTACATACCTGACAACGCATGTGTAAATTGGAGGTTCTAAATTGTAAATCATATCCATTAGGATACCGAGAAATATTCAAACATTCTCGAGTTATAGTGAGAAGTTTTCAATGGTTGTAGTACTCGCATTATAATATTGAAACCGGTTACTGGAAAATTATCCCCACATATGACTAAATGGCTTTATAGTAGAAGAGGTAGGAGACGAGGTACTGGCAGAAGTAAAGCTGTGAGTACCGGGCGTGAGTCGTGCTTCGGTACCTCAGTTGGTAGAGCACTTGCCCGCGAAAGGCAAAGGTCCCGAGTTCGAGTTTCGGTCGGGCACACAGTTTTAATCTGCCAGGAAGTTTCGGCTTTATAGTACTTCGTAGAATCTACACCAAATTAGACAGGTGTACCACACAAGCGGTTGGGTTTCCATATAGTGAGTTACATTCAAACATGTTTAACCCTTCCCCCTCCCCCAAGTATCTCTCCCTCCAGGTCACAGTTGAGTGCCTGGCAGAGGGTTCACCGAACACCCTCTCAATAATTCTCTACTATTCCACGCTCGAATAGCGCGCGGAAAAAGCGAACACTTAAATCTTTCCATTTCTTCCTATGTAGGTCAGCTGCAGCAAAATATTTTCGTATTCGGAGGAAAAAGTTGGTGATTGAAATTTCGTGAGAAGATCCCACCTGCAACGAGAAACTCCTTCGTATCATATCCGTGACACTCTCTCCCCTATTTCTCGACTATACAAAACTAGCTGCTCTTTTTTTGAACTTTCTCGATGTACTCCGTTAATCCTATCTGGCAAGGATACCAAACTGCGCAGCTGTACTCCAGAAGAGGACGGGCAAGTGTACTGCAGGCAGTCTCCTTATTAGATCTGTTGCATCTTCTAAGTGTTCTGCCAATAACACACAATTTTTGTTCTCCTTCCCCACAGCACTTTCTGGGTGTTCGTTCCAATTTAAGGTGTTCGTAATTGTAATACCTATGTATTCACTTGAATTCACAGTCGTCAGATTTGATTGATTTATCGTGTGGATGATCTCATATTTTTCGTTATTTAGGTTCAATTGCTAATTTTCGCGCCATACAGATATCTTTTCTAAATCGTTTTGCAATTTGTTTTGATCTTCTGATGGCTTTACTAGGCGATGAACGACAGCGTCATCTGCAAACAACCTAAGACTTCTGCCTCCTAAATCAGAGGGCCTATAACACTACCTCGGGGAACGCCAGAAATCACTACTGTTTTACTCGATGACTTTCCATCACTTACTACTAACTATGACCTCTCTGTCATGAAATCACGAATCCAGTCGCGTAACTGAGCGATATTACAGAAGCACCTAATTTGATTACAAGACACTTGTAATATACGGTATCGAAAACAGCACTCCGTCTTCAGGCCACAAGTGGCCAATCGGAACCATCCGACCGCCATTTCATCCTCAGCTGAGAATGCGGATAGGACGGGCGTGTGGTCAGCGCACCGCTCTCCCAGTTGTTATGATTGTTTCCTGTGACCGGAGCCGCTACTATTCGGTCGAATAGCTCCGCAATTGGCATCACGAGGCTGAGTGCACCCCGAAAAATGGCAACCGCGCATGGCAGCCCGGACGGTCACCCATCAAAGTGCCGGCCACGCCCAACAGCGCTTAGCTTCGGTGATCTGACTGGAAACTGTGCATCCTCTGCGGCAAGGCCTTTGTCACGGTGTCGAAAGCCTTCTAGAATCTAGAAATGTGGAATCAACTTGTAATCCCTTGTGAATAGCACTCAACACATCGTGTGAGTAAAAGCTAGTTTTGTTTAACAAGAAAGATGTTTTCTAAATCCGTGTTGACTGTGTTTCAATAGAACGACCTCTTCGAGGTAATTCATAACGTTCAAACATAATTCATGTCCCAGAATCCTTCTGCATATCTTCGTTAATGATGTGAGCCTGTAATTCAGAGGATTACTCCTACTGCCTTTCTTGAATACTGGTGTGACTTGTGCAACTTTCCAGTCTCTGCGTACGCATCTTTCGTCGAGGGAGCGGTCGTATGTGATTGATAATTATGCAGCTATTGCATCAGCATACTCTGAGAGGAACGTAATTGGTATACAGTCCGGACAGGAAAAATTGCTTTCGTTAAGTTCAAATGGTTCAAATGGCTGTGAGCACTATGCGACTTAACTTCTGAGGTCATCAGTCGCCTAGAACTTAGAACTAATCAAACCTAACTAACCTAAGGACATCACACACATCCATGCCCGAGGCAGGATTCGAACCTGCGACCGTAGCGGTCGCTCGGTTCCAGACTGTAGCGCCTAGATTTCGTTAAGTGATTGAAGTTTCTTCACTACTCCAAAGGTATCTACTTCTAAGTTACTCATGTTGGCAGCTGTTCTTGATTCGAATTCTAGAATATTTACTTCGTCTTCCTTGGTGAAAGAAATTCGGAAGTCTGTGTTTAGCAACTCTGTTTTAGCAGCACTGTCATCCGTAGTATCTCCATTGCTGTCCCGCAGAGAAGGCATTGATATCTTGCCGCTAGCATACTTTCATACGACCAGAATCTCTTTTGAACTCTCTGCCAGGTTTCAAGACGAGACAAGTTTTCGTATTGGAAACTATTACAAGCATCTCACATTGAAGTCTGAGCTAAATTTCAAGCTTCTACAAGAGATCGCCAGTCTTAGGGATTTTACGTTTGATTAAATTTGGCATGCTTTTCTCGTTGTTTCTGCAACAGTGTTCTGACCTTTCTGTGTACCGTGGGGCATGAGATAGGTCGTTTGTTAATCCATTTGGTATAAATCTCTCAATTATTGACGATAGAATTTCTTTGAATTCAAGCAATATCTGGTCTACACTTACATTGTAAATTTGGAAGGACTCCAGTTAGTCTCTCAGGATGGCGCCAGGTGAATTTTTATCTGCTTTTTTTGAATAGATATATTTTTCATTTATTTTTGGAGGATTTGGGAGTTACGGTATTCAGTCTCTCTACGACAACACTGTGTTCACTAATCCTTGCATCTGTTTTGATGCTCGTTACTAGCTCAGAATTATTGTTTGCTAAGATATCAAGTGCGTTTTCTCAAGAGTTTACTATTCGAATGGGTTTATGAAGAATAGGAAAACAAAACACGGAAAATGACGAGAGGACAGTGATACTTCCCTACACAGAGGTGTAAATGTGTTAAGTGCAGTGAGAATTGTGTGTGCTAATTCAAATACTGAACACACAGACGTGGAAGACGAAGAGAAATAGAATAAACAACATAAAGGTCGTGAGCAGCGAAGAGAATTAAAACTGTTTACAAAATAAATAAAGCATGCGAACTGTTAATGATCAAAACAAACAAAATTGTAAAAAAAATATTGTTACTGTGACTACAGAAGATGCTTTAAAATAAAGCGAAACTCGTCTCATCTTAATAAGACTTTATTACAGTTGCTCCTGGTTAGGAATTTGTAAAATGTCGCCGGCCGGAGTGGCCGTGCGGTTCTAGGCGCTACAGTCTGGAACCGAGCGACCGCTACAGTCGCAGTTTCAAATCCTGCCTCGGGCATGGATGTGTGTGATGTCCTTAGGTTAGTTAGGTTTAATTAGTTCTAAGTTCTAGGCGACTGATGACCTCAGAAGTTAAGTCGCATAGTGCTCAGAGCCATTTGAAGCCATTTTGTAAAATGTCACAAAATCCGTTTGTTTCAACTTGAGACAACTAGGTATCTCAAAAACGACGCAACATACGAAAAAAAAAGTTTTAGGTGCAATTACCCTATACAATTTGTCATGAACTAATTGCTCGAAATAATTTTCAGGTGATGCATTTAGCACAATTTAGGATGACTTTTTATGCGTACCGGTTTTAAAAATTTATTTTCGCCAACATGTTGTTGTGGTCTTCAGTCCTGAGACTGGTTTGATGCAGCTCTCCATGCTACTCTATCCTGTGCAAGCTTCTTCATCTCCCAGTACCTACTGCAACCTACATCCTTCTGAATCTGCTTAGTGTATTCATCTCTTGGTCTCCCTCTACGATTTTTACTCTCCACACTGCCCTCCAATGCTAAATTTGTGATCCCTTGATGCCTCAAAACATGTCCTACCAACCGATCCCTTCTTCTAGTCAAGTTGTGCCACAAACTTCTCTTCTCCCCAATCCTATTCAATACCTCCTCATTAGTTACGTGATCTACCCACCTTATCTTCAGCATTCTTCTGTAGCACCACATTTCGAAAGCTTCTATTCTCTTCTTGTCCAAACTAGTTATCGCCCATGTTTCACTTCCATACATGGCTACACTCCATACAAATATTTTCAGAAACGACTTCCTGACGCTTAAATCTATACTCGATGTTAACAAATTTCTCTTCTTCAGAAACGATTTCCTTGCCATTGCCAGTCTACATTTTATATCCTCTCTACTTCGACCATCATCAGTTATTTTACTCCCTAAATAGCAAAATTCCTTTACTACTTTAAGTGTCTCATTTCCTAATCTAATTCCCTCAGCATCACCCGATTTAATTTGATTACATTCCATTATCCTTGTTTTGCTTTTGTTGATGTTCATCTTATATCCTCCTTTCAAGACACTGTCCATTCCATTCAACTGCTCTTCCAAGTCCTTTGCTGTCTCTGACAGAATTACAATGTCATCAGCGAACCTCAAAGTTTTTACTTCTTCTCCATGAATTTTAATACCTACTCCGAATTTTTCTTTTGTTTAATCATACAGTAAAGCTGCATGTCCTCGGGAAAAATTACGGCTGTAGTTTCCCCTTGCTTTCAGCCGTTCGCAGTACCAGCACAGCAAAGCCGTTTTGGTTAATGTTTCAAGGCCAGATCAGTCAATCATCCAGACTGTTGCCCCTGCAACTACTGAAAAGGCTGCTGCCCCTCTTCAGGAACCACACGTTTGTCTGGCCTCTCAACAGATACCCCTCCGTTGTGGTTGCACCTACGGTACGGCCATCTCTATCGCTGAGGCACGCAAGCCTCCCCACCAACGGCAAGGTCCATGGTTCGCCAACATATCGAGAGAAAATTGAAGTCACCATCAACTATAATTGTAGGAGTCGGGTACATGTTTGAAATTAGTCTCAGGATTTCTTTGAACCTTTCAGAAATTGTATCATCTAAGTTCGGAGGTCGGTAAAAGGATCCAATTATTATTTTATTCCGGTTGCCAAGAATGACCTCTACTCATCCTAACTCACAGGAACTATCTTCTCCAGTTTCGCTACGAGATAAACTACTTCTTCGGGAAAAAACATGCCACCGCCAACTGTATTCAACCTATCCTATCTGTTAGGTCCTTCATAAAAATATCGGCGGCCGGCCGCGGTGGTCTCGCGGTTAAGGCGCTCAGCCCGGAACCGCGCGACTGCTACGGTCGCAGGTTCGAATCCTGCCTCGGGCATGGATGTGTGTGATGTCCTTAGGTTAGTTAGGTTTAAGTAGTTCTAAGTTCTAGGGGACTGATGACCACAGAAGTTAAGTCCCATAGTGCTCAGAGCCATTTGAACCATTAAAAAAAATATCGGCTGAACTTACCTCCGGCTTTAGCCAGCTTTTAGTGCTTGGAGCTCTGATACTTTCCCAACACAGCTACGAACATGTACAACTGTTATACCGATGGTTCCAAGATCTACGCTCTTCCTGTGTTCAGTCTACACCCTTTGACACTGAAGACCTTTTTGTGTTTCCCCGAAACCCTCTAACCTAAAAAACCGCCTAATCCATGCCACACAATCCCCGCTACCCATATAGCGTCCTCCTGCATGTAATGGACTCCTGACCTATGTAGCGGAACACGAAAACCCACCACCCTATGGCGCAAGTCGAGGAATCTGCAATCTAAACGGTCGCGTAGTAGTCTGAGTCTCTGATTGAGACCCTCCACTCGGCTCTGTACCAGAGTTCGGTATCGGTCCTGTCGACAGTGTTGCAGATGGTGAGCCATTCTTCCATCTCGCAAGCAGCCTTTATCTCTTTACCTCGCCTCTTGAAACAACACGACGTTCATCCCTCTCGGTACTGCCACGTGGCCGTCCGGAGCTCGGTCTCCGTCCGACAGTACGAGGTCCATTCAAGTTCAAAGGCCTCCTATTTTTTTTCTAATTAACTACTAACCCGAAATCGATGTAACTGGCGTTACTTCTCGACGTAATCGCCCTGCAGACGTACGCATTTTTCACAACGCTGACGCCATGATTACATGGCAGCGGCGAAGGCTTCTTTGGGAGTCTGTTTTGACCACTGGAAAATCACTGAGGCAATAGCAGCACGGCTGGTGAATGTGCGGCCACGGAGAGTGTCTTTCATTGTTGGAAAAAGCCAAAAGTCACTAGCAGCCAGGTCAGGTGAGTAGGGAGCATGAGGAATCACTTCAAAGTTGTTATCACGAATAAACTGTTGCGTAACGTTAGCTCGATGTGCGGGTGCGTTGTCTTGGTGAAACAGCACACGAGCAGTCCTTCCCGGGCGTTTTTGTTGCAGTGCAGGAAGGAATTTGTTCTTCAAAACATTTTCGTAGGATGCACCTGTTACCGTAGTGCCCTTTGGAACGCAATGGGTAAGGATTACGCCCTCGCTGTCCCAGAATATGGACACCATCATGTTTTCAACACTGGCGGTTACCCGAAATTTTTTTGGTGGCGGTGAATCTGTGTGCCTCCATTGAGCTGACTAGCGCTTTGTTTCTGGATTGAAAAATGGCATCCACGTCTCATCCATTGTCACAACCGATGAAAAGAAAGTCCCATTCATGCTGTCGTTGCGTGTCAACATTGCTCGGCAACATGTCACACGGGCAGCCGTGTGGTCGTCCGTCAGCATTCTTGGCACCCACCTGGATGACACTTTTCGCATTTTCAGGTCGTCATGCAGGACTGTGTGCACAGAACCGACAGAAATGCCAACTCTGGAGGCGATCTGTTCAACAGTCATTCGGCGGTCCCCCAAAACAATTCTCTCCACTTTCTCGATTGTGTCGTCACACCGGCTTCTGCGAGCCCGAGGTTGTTTTGGTTTGTTGTCACACGATGTTCTGCCTTCATTAAACTGTCGCACCCACGAACGCACTTTCGACACATCCATAACTCCGTCACCATATGTCTCCTTCAACAGTCGATGAATTTCAATTGGTTTCACACCACGCAAATTCAGAAAACGAATGATTGCACGCTGATGAAGTAAGGAAAACGTCGCCATTTTAAGTATTTAAAACAGTTCTCATTCTCGCCGCTGGCGGTAAAATTCCATCTGCCGTACGGTGCTGCCATCTCTGGGACGTATTGACAATGAACGCGGCCTCATTTTAAAACAATGCGCATGTTTCTATCTCTTTCCAGTCTGGAGAAAGAAAAATCGAAGGCCTTAGAACTTGAATGCAACTCGTACATTCCTGTGACCACAGTTGCCTGCAATCATGTACACTGGCTACGTTTCTCCCGAGTCATTCTGCAATGTCGCTGAAAGAATATCTGGCTCCTAGTAGCCCTATTGTACGACCTCGTTCAAACTCAGTGAAGTATTGATAATGGTATCTTTGACATCTAAGGGCATTCTTCACACTTCAGCATATCACGTCCAATCTCAAGGGTAACTAACGCTGACTACCGTTACAGCACGAAGTTAAAGCAGATCTGATTTGCATCCTCATAGTGGCGCTACTACCGCCACTCCTATGCGACTGGCGTGAAACTGGGAGAGGCATCATCTTTCAGATATATAAACACCTCTACTAAATTTCTTTTATGTCGCACAACTCTTTCTTGGAGGTAAGGTTTGTTTCCTCCAGTGTAGTTTCCGATCATCACACTTTACTCCAGCGTTCTGGATTTAATTCCCTCAATCTCTACAGGGTCTTATGGAGTGAGGATATGTGACAATCTTGATGGTCATCCGGCCATCGGATGGAAGTGTTAAGCTAGGCCGCTCCGTTGCTGTTGTTCGAGAGGAACTGCCAGGGTGTCAACACGGGATATCTCCCTCATCCTTCTCTCATAATCAAACATCTGAAACTGGACACTATAATTCAAGGTTACTCGTAATCATCTCCGGGTTTTCCAAAGAGGACTACGCAACAACTACAAGACATGCAGAAAATACATTTCGTGTGTAAATTGAACGTGGAGGGAGGGAGTGATGGAGAAAGGAAAGGAGTAATTGATGTCACCTGCATCTGAACATTACGCGGAATTAGCGGCGACATGTGTAAACATGTACCGAAGTGGGAGTCGAACCCGGGATCTCCTGCTTGCTAGACAGGTTCGTTAACCACTGGCCATCGGGGACTTGCGTTATCACAGCTACGGCACTCCTTACGGCGGGCCCACATTCTCACCGAGCGTCACCTATCTGCAGTCCCTCTCCATTTCCTGCGTGCTCACTACTCTGAGACTCCCGCAGGTGTCTGTACTTTCGGACAACCATATAAATGAAACTTCCTGGCAGATTAAAACTGTGTGCCGGACCGAGTTGGTAGAGCACTTGCCCGCGAAAGGCAATGGTCCCTAGTTCGAGTCTCGGTCCGGCACACAGTTTGGAAGTTTCATATCAGCGCACACTCCGCTGCAGAGTGAAAATCTCATTCTGGAACCATATAAATGGCTCGCCTAGATGGGCAATGGGTCCACCTTCTTCAGTGCTGGGGAGGAAACGGACAGGAATTGCAGATGGTTGGCGTTCTGTGGGAATGTGGGTCGGCCGTAAGGTGTGCCGAGATAGTCCGCGCTGTTGCGATAACACTCTGTCCCAAATGACGCAATGATTAACGCGCCTGTCTAGTAAGCAGGATATCCCTGGTTCGAATCACGGTCCGGCACACGTTTTCACTTGTCGCCGATGATTCCACGGAACATCCCCATGCACCTGACATCAGTAATTTCTTTGCTTTCTCCCTCCATCCAGCTTCAGTTTACACATAATGTACCACAGCTGTGAATACAGCATGGTGTCTGTTCTTTCGGACATTCCGAAAGAACAGACACCACGCATTCATGTAAGACACATATCAGTCAATATACTGTATGAGAAGCATTTCACTCCCGTTAAAGGTGTTCAATACGTGCATTTTTTGGGATGCAGCAAGCGTCAAATTGTATGTGCAGTTCATTGAAGTCACTGCTGCTGCTGCGCGGGGAAGTGCAACAATAGCAGCCCTCTTTGGAAATCTGTTAATTGGGTGGCATATCTGCTGGCGCTAATTCGATGTGACAATACGGACTGGATGATTTGTCTACATGTACCGACTGGCCTGCCCCCTAGTGATAAACTCTGCAACTACGCCACAGTACGTATTACAAATCTAAATTTAAAGAGCTGCTCTATCTGTGGTTTGCGTCATTTTTTGTGTATGGCTTGTAGTTACTTCGCAGTCGTCATCTAAGACCTCGGAGGTACCCTGCGTACACACTTCCATTACAGTCACGTACTCTCAATAGACATACTTAGTACTCACCTCTTACATATCGCGAAAACAGGAGTCACTGTACGCTGAGGAAGAAAAAATTTCACTATGAAGGTGCTGGACAATGTTTTGAGATTCATCAAGTGGATGTATTTTCATGAGTCAAAACTACTACCACACGCATTAAGCATAGTAGTTTTCTGATATGCTATTATGCAAATCATTAGAAAAATTAGGGGACATTATTAAAATAGTTCAGTTTTCATAATCCGTCCCTGTAATATCTCAATTACTGACAAGTGTGTGTTACTTCTTCCTCGTTTTAAACCAGTAAGGTACTTTATTGCCACATTTTCGTTGTGACAGCTGACATTCTAATAGCAGTATAATCGCTACCTACATAATAATCAGGCTTTAGAGCTTAAAAATTATCTGAATCCTTGCAGTTTAGAGATTATTTACTGATTATAAAAAGAAATTTTATATCAAGTAACTTACGTTAGTAGATTAACATCGGATTCGTTGAGTGGACACGACAGAGAATTAATAAAAAACTATGTACACGTGTCCGGCTTGTGAATACGTACAACTGAATCATTCGTAAAGTTGTATCTCTTTCAAAGTGGGATCAACTGTTGCTCGAAGCAGTACTAAACAATGAGTAAGAACCGTTGACAGACCGATTAGTACGTAAGTATACAGTAGCCATTCACAGCGAAGTTAACGATGCATTTGGAGCAGCCTATGACGTAAATTAGAACTGAACACTTGCTTCCAAACAGAAATAGTAAGTGAAGTGAGATCGTACCACAGTCAAGCTCGAGCAGCTAGAGGCAGAGATGATCGAAACCATTACTCACATCCAGTCGGGATGAGCGAAAGGATGTGCTCTGTGTACTTTCAAAATGGCAACAGAAGGCAAAACATTACTCAAACTGTCCTCATTTTTATTCTGAAGATAAAATAGTGTAGTGCGTGTTCCATTTAAGCACGAAAACGTAATGCCCGAACTTATTGTACGAGGGAGCACCCTAGATTAAGGCACAGCTTTTGTTTTGTGAAGGGTTACGGTCTAGCCCATGAAATCGAGGCTTTTTTCTTCTGTTGCCGACGCACTGGGATTCGTAGCGGTGTTTAAAGCACAGGACGTACAGCGTAGCTCGGTAAGCAGCTACCCAACGGACATCATGAGGGAATAGCTGTGAGGTTTTGCGTTCCGGCATTATAAAATGGCCTTTCAGACCATGATGCACTAGTTTTAAAACTTGTCAATGAACAAGAGTGGCAAGATGTTTATAGTGCCGATAATATAGATGATAAATACAATGCTTTCCATAACACATTTCTCATGCTCTTTGAGAGTTGCTTTCCATTAGAACATTCTAAACGGGGTACTAGCAGTAATGGGCAGCCCGGTTGGCTGACTAGTGGGATAAGGATATCATGTAGAATAAAGCGGGAATTATATCAAAATGTTCGAAGTAGTCACAATCAAGCTACAGTAGCCCATTACAAACAGTATTGTAAGGTGCTTAAAAATGTTGTTAGCAAGGCAAAAAGTATGTGGTATGCAAATACACTCCTGGAAATTGAAATAAGAACACCGTGAATTCATTGTCCCAGGAAGGGGAAACTTTATTGACACATTCCTGGGGTCAGATACATCACATGATCACACTGACAGAACCACAGGCACATAGACACAGGCAACAGAGCATGCACAATGTCGGCACTAGTACAGTGTACATCCACCTTTCGTAGCAATGCAGGCTGCTATTCTCCCATGGAGACGATCGTAGAGATGCTGGATGTAGTCCTGTGGAACGGCCTGCCATGCCATTTCCACCTGGCGCCTCAGTTGGACCAGCGTTCGTGCTGGACGTGCAGACCGCGTGAGACGACGCTTCATCCAGTCCCAAACATGCTCAATGGGGGACAGATCCGGAGATCTTGCTGGCCAGGGTAGTTGACTTACACCTTCTAGAGCACGTTGGGTGGCACGGGATACATGCGGACGTGCATTGTCCTGTTGGAACAGCAAGTTCCCTTGCCGCTCTAGGAATGGTAGAACGATGGGTTCGATGACGGTTTGGATGTACCGTGCGCTATTCAGTGTCCCCTCAACGATCACCAGTGGTGTACGGCCAGTGTAGGAGATGGCTCCCCACACCATGATGCCGGGTGTTGGCCCTGTGTGCCTCGGTCGTATGCAGTCCTGATTGTGGCGCTCACCTGCACGGCGCCAAACACGCATACGACCATCATTGGCACCAAGGCAGAAGCGACTCTCATCGCTGAAGACGACACGTCTCCATTCGTCCCTCCATTCACGCCTGTCGCGACACCACTGGAGGTTGGTTGCACGATGTTGGGGCGTGAGCGGAAGACGGCCTAACGGTGTGCGGGACCGTAGCCCAGCTTCATGGAGACGGTTGCGAATGGTCCTCGCCGATACCCCAGGAGCAACAGTGTCCCTAATTTGCTGGGAAGTGGCGGTGCGGTCCCCTACGGCACTGCGTAGCATCCTACGGTCTTGGCGTGCATCCGTGCGTCGCTGCGGTCCGGTCCCAGGTCGACGGGCACGTGCACCTTCCGCCGACCACTGGCGACAACATCGATGTACTGTGGAGACCTCACGCCCCACGTGTTGAGCAATTCGGCGGTACGTCCACCCGGCCTCCCGCATGCCCACTATACGCCCTCGCTCAAAGTCCGCCAACTGCACATACGGTTCACGTCCACGCTGTCGCGGCATGCTACCAGTGTTAAAGACTGCGATGGAGCTCCGTATGCCAAGGCAAACTGGCTGACATTGACGGCGGCGGTGCACAAATGCTGCGCAGCTAGCGCCATTCGACGGCCAACACCGCGGTTCCTGGTGTGTCCGCCGTGCCGTGCGTGTGATCATTGCTTGTACAGCCCTCTCGCAGTGTCCGGAGCAAGTATGGTGGGTCTGACACACCGGTGTCAATGTGTTCTTTTTTCCATTTCCAGGAGTGTAGAATAGCTAATTCACAGGATAAAATTGAAGCCATGTGGTCAGTTGTGAAGGAAGTGTCTGGTCAGCAGCACAAGGTTGATGATATAAAGTCATTTGCAGTAATAATATTTCTGTTACTGATAAATCAGATATATGTACAGTATTTAACAACCATTTTCTGAGCATTGCTGGTGTATTTAAAAAAATTTAGTATCTACAGGAAATCATATAAATTTCTTAGCAAATGCCTTTCCGAGATTGACGTCTGAAATTCTCCTCTGTGATACAGACAAGAGGGAGATTGGGTCAATAATTAAATCACTGAAGACTAAGGGCTCTCATGGTTATGATGGAATGTCTAGTAGAATATTAAAGTACTGTGCTCCACATGTTAGCCCTGTATTTAGCCATATTTGTAATTTTTCCTTTAGGAACGGTCAGTTTCCTGAGCGATTAAAGTACTCAGTAGTAAAGCCGCTTTATAAAAAGGAAGAAAAGGATAATGTAGATGATTTTAGACCTATTTCTATGCCATCAGTGTTTGCAAAAGTTATCGAAAAGGCTGTGTATGTAAGGTTAATTGATCATTTTATATCACACGATTTGCTATCGAATGTACAGTTCGGCTTTAGAAGTCGTTTGACAACTGAAAATGCTATATTCTCTTTTCTCTGTGAGGTACTGGATGGGCTAAACAAAAAGTATCGAACGCTTGGCGTATTTTTTGTTTAACAAAGGCATTTGACTGTGTTGATCTCACAATATTGCTCCAGAAGTTGGACCATTACGGAATAAGGGGTGTAGCTCACAATTGGTTCACCTCTTACTTTAGCAACAGGCAGCAAAAGGTCATTATTCACAATGTTGAAAACGGCTGTGATGTGGGATCTGTGTGGGGTACTGTCAAGTGGGGGGTGCCCCAGGGATCAGTGTTGGGGCCACTCCTGTTCCTTATTTATATAAATGGTTCAAATGGCTCTGAGCACTATGGGACTCAACTGCTGTGGTCATAAGTCCCCTAGAACTCAGAACTACTTAAACCTAACTAACCTAAGGACAGCACACAACACCCAGCCATCACGAGGCAGAGAAAATCCCTGACCCCGCCGGGAATCGAACCCGGGAACCCGGGCGTGGGAAGCGAGAACGCTACCGCACGACCACGAGATGCGGGCATTTATATAAATGATATGCCCTCTAGTATTATGGGTAACTCTAAAATATTTGTTTGCTGATGACACTAGCTTGGTAGCAATGGATGTTGTGTGCAACATTGACTCGGTTTCAAGTAGTGCAGTACATGACCTCAGTTCATGGCTTGTAGAAAATAAACTAACGTTAAATCACAGTAAGACTCAGTTTTTGCAGTTCCTAACGCACAATTCAACAAAACCTGACGTTTTAATCTCTCAGAACTGGCATATGATTAGTGAAACTGAACAGTTCAAATTCCTAGTTGTTCAGATAGATGGTAAGCGGTCGTGGAAAGCCCACGTTCAGGATCTTGTTCAAAGACTTAATACTGCCATTTTCACTATTCGAACGGTATCGAAAGTGAGTGGTACTTCGACACGTAAATTAGTCTACTTTGCTTATTTTCATTCACTTATGTCGTATGGTATTATGTTTTGGGGTAATTCTTCCCATTATAGAAGGATATTTTTGGCTCAGAAACGGGCGGTTCGGGCAATAAGTGGTATGAGTTCGCGAACCTCTTGTCGACCTCTTTTCACGAGTCTGGGTATTTTGACATTGGCCTCTCAATATGTATATTCCTTATTGTCGTTTCTTGTTACCAATATTAGTTTATTTCCAACAATAAGCAGCTTTCACTCGGTTAATACTCGGCAGAAATCAAACCTCCATTTGGATCGGACTTCCATAACTCTTGTGCAAAAAGGTGTGCAGTATACTGCTGCATCCATTTTCAATAATCTGCCACTCGATTTCAAAAATCTTAGCAGTAATCCACGCGCTTTCAAATCGAAACTGAAGAGTTTCCTCATGGGTCACTCCTTCTATTCTGTCGAGGAGTTCCTTGAAAAATTAAGATGATTCTCATTGTATTGCTGATAGCGTTTGCTTAAACTTATGGACTGATTTTCTTTCAGGTTCATGAACATTTATTTTTATCTGTTATTACTTTTATGTTGTAAGTTCATGTACTGACACGTTCCATGACCTTGGAGATTTGCTCCTCAATTTTGTCCTACGGAACTTGACATGTAAATAAATAAATAAAAAAAAGAAACAATAGACCGCCTCCGCTGGCCAGATGTCTGCGCGACCTCCATCTCTATGGCAACGCGCTTTAAGTCGTCTCATGCAAGTGTGTGGACGTACTGACGAGCCGCCACTATGGTCGCCAGGAGTATAGTCATGCGCACTACCAGTATCACACCCCGTTTGTATTAAAATTGTTTTTATTACTTTCTTATAATACTGTGAACGTTATAGCCTATACATGTTTTCACTGTTTTCGAAGCACATTTGACCACATGGACCAATAATCAGAATTATAACATAGTAACAGTAGCAGCATCATTTCGCCTCTGTCCGTCTTCAAGGGCGGTGCTGCAGTTCGCACTGAATTTTTACATTTTTGTGGGTGAGTGATGATGCCTGTGGTTAGTGTGTCTATCCTTTTGACAATAAAGGTGTAATCTCTTAATACAACCTGATAACGGTGCTCTCTATCTCCAAATGTCTCTTTCTGCTGTGAGACCGAGATTTCATTTATACTCTGATACCTCCATTTCATTGCATACAGTAGCCACTATGTAATTCTATTGTCGCCAACTATTTCCCACACACTAAGAATGATACCCGTTTCCTAGAGATCTCTTTTACACCGTTTCTGTTGAATCGATAGTGTAGCATTGCAACGAATACGAATTACTACGACTACGTTGCCTTCCATTCGACAGACTTCATAGATTTCTCAGATCCTATTGGGCATGTGAATCTAGATACTGGTATGGTAACTGGGAAAATGTGTGGCGTCGTCTGAAGAGCGATGTGTACGGCAATGTGGACAACATGGCTGTGATCCCATGGTGTACTCAACAATACTGGGTTCAGTACCTAACTGCTGCTGGCCATTTTTCTATATCTACATCTACATCCACATCCATACTCAGCAAGCCACCTGACGGTGTGTGGCGGAGGGCACTTTGAGTACCTCTATCGGTTCTCCCTTCTATTCCAGTCTCGTATTGTTCGTGGAAAGAAAGATTGTCGGTATGCCTCGGTGTGGGCTCTAATCTCTCTGATTTTATCCTCATGGTCTCTTCGCGAGATATACGTAGGAGGGAGCAATATACTGCTTGACTCCCCGGTGAAGGTATGTTCTCGAAACTTCAACAAAAGCCCGTACCGAGCTACTGAGCGTCCCTCCTGGAGAGTCTTCCACTGGAGTTTATCTATCATCTCCGTAACGTATTCGCGATTACTAAATGATCCTGTAACGAAGCGCGCTGCTCTCCGTTGGATCTTCTCTGTCTCTTCTATCAACCGTATCTGGTACGGATCCCACACCGGTGAGCAATATTCAAGCAGTGGGCGAACAAGTGTACTGTAACCTACTTCCTTTGTTTTCGGACTGCATTTCCCTAGGATTCTTCCAATGAATCTGTCTGGCATCTGCTTTACCGACGATCAACTTTATATGGTCATTCCACTTTAAATCACTCCTAATGCCTACTCCAAGATAATTTATGGAATTAACTGCTTCCAGTTGCTGACCTGCTATATTGTAGCTAAATGATAAAGGGTCTTTGTTTCTATGTATTTGCAGCGCATTACACTTGTCTACATTGAGATTCAATTGCCATTCCCTGCACCATGCGTCAATTCGTTGCAGATCCTCCTGCATTTCAGTACAATTTTCCATTGTTACAACCTCTCGATATACCACAGCATCATCCGCAAAAAGCCTCAGTGAACTTCCGATGTTATCCACGAGGTCATTTATGTATATTGTGAATAGCAACGGTCCTACGACACTCCCCTGCGGCACACCTGAAATCACTCTTACTTCGGAAGACTTCTCTCCATTGAGAATGACATGCTGCGTTCTGTTATCTAGGAACTCTTCAATCCAATCACATAATTGGTCTGGTAGTCCATATGCTCTTACTTTGTTCCATTAAGTTTCGGGTGTGCAGCCGCAAGAAATCTTCTTCTTCTTCTTCTTCTTCTAATATTTCTGCTGTATACCGTCCAGCCATCTTTAGAGTGAGTCGCAAGACTGCCGCTCGAGTGCTCGCTTCGTCCCTTTATACTCGTGTACCGCGCGACTGCGCATGCGGCCACAGATGCAAGTGCTCCAGAGACGTTGGTCGGCGGCAGAGACGTGCATAATGCACGAGTTGTATCTATGACTCCGCAGTCGATCTGTGTTGGTATATCGATATATCATTGTGAGCTGCACTGTGACGAAGTCTTTGTGAGTTTATTACAGCAAGTACCGGATTCCATGATTTATCAAGATTGAAACCACTATCTCTATTAATTAAATTCGTCGTCAAGCGAATTTCAATTGCCTCCTTCACTATCGAGTCTTAAAAGGATGATGTAGTTGCCGAAATTTCGACGTTGTCATACAACATACTGTGACCATTATCAATACAGTGCTCTGCAACTGCCGACTTGTTAGGTTGTAAAAGTCGTGTGTACCTCCGGTGTTCTGTACATCTTTCTTGGACAGTACGAGTTGTTTTTCCGATGTAAGAAAGGCCACATTCACATGGAATTTTGTAAACTCCAGATTTTCGGAGCAGCAAATCATCTCTGACGGAGCCCACGAGTGCAGCTGTCTTGGGTGGAGGACGAAAAATCACTTTTACTTTGTGTCTGCCGAGAATCCTTCCCATTTTTGATGAGAGGCTACCCACATATGGCAGGAAGGCCATCGATTTAAAGGTTTCTTCATCTTCTTCTGCTTTCCTTGTGGCCTCTTTCGGTTTCATTTTCAGTGCCCTCTGTATCTGCTGTGGAGAGTACCCATTGTCTTCAAACACTCTTTGTAGGTGGGAAAGTTCATCTTGCAGACTGCTTTCGTCAGAAATAATATTCGCTCTGTGGATCAAAGTTCGGAGAACACTCATTGTCTGGGCAGGATGGTGCACGTAAATACAGATCGGTGTGCGTCTGCTTCCTATACACTTCATGTCCCAAAGTGCCATCCTCTCTGCGCCGAACCAAAACATCCAAGAATGGAAGGCATCCCTCCTTTTCAATTTCCATTGTGAACTTTATTTGATCGTGGAGGGAGTTCAGATGTCTTAAGAAGTCTTGCAGGTTGTCTTCACCATGGGGCCAAACTACAAAGGTGTCATCAACATACCTCCATAATACTGTGGGTTTCAAGTCAGCAGATTCAAGCGCTCTTACTTTGTTCATTAAACGATATACATCCACGTCATAGCGTAAGGCCGAGAACAAACCGAATATCTATATGTATAACAAACAAATTTCTAGGATAGTCACTCTGTGTTGTATTAGATTGAACTGACGTGCTGATTTTTCGTCGGAGGCACATATCGGCTCTTGCTTCCACATCTCCACTTCGGTCGTCGGCTTCGCTAAATGAGATTGACGTTACACTGGCATATCGGTCAACTGAGAGAGGGCGATGCTGGGTCCGCGTACACATCAACTCTCTGCTGTTTCAATACTGTGCGCATCGTTGGAATTTAGTATCCATTTGGGCCATTAGTTTGGGATGCAACTGTTCCCCCAAGCCGCGGAGTATTTTACTGGAGCGCTTATTCCCATATAAAATTAGGTGCAAATTCCGGAGGTTATCTTCCTCTCCATCTACGGTTCGTCACGCATACTCCAAAGGAACGGGCGGTCTACGTTATCACGCTATGAGCAAAAACGTGGGCGATTTTTGCTTGCTGTAGCGTCATGAGAGCCAAAGAGCAGTGCCCGCTAACGACACTCGACCGCTCTGCTCCACGACTAATGAACCTGCGCCCAGAATATCGTTGGAGAACGCCAGAACGTGACGCTCCACCCCCTCAAAGTTTCGCGCAGCGCCACGGATTGTCCACTTTTCGACGCGCCAAAACATTAAAGCCACAAAGCTGTAAAGGTGCTTTAAGAAATAAAAGTAATGTTTGTCCATTATCGCCGATATTATTTTTATTTCCAACAAGATCGGCTGCTGCTAATGACGCCACAAGTGATTTAGCAAAATACAATTGTCTGTTTCGTTAAACAAAGAAAACCCATAAGTCTAAAACTAATGATTCCGTACTTCATAAATACTTGTTCTCTCTCATGTAGACTTTTATTTTTAAAAAAACTGGGCATACAATAGGCATGTCACAATACGTTTACCATCGTCTGAAGTTTGGTGCTATCAGTCAATTTAAAAGCAATACGACCATCATAAATGTAATACTAGGAACAAAAATGAACGCCTCTGATGACAACTTTGTTTTACTTTTGTACAGAAAGGAGCAAAGAATACAGAACAAAACGATTTGACTGTCTGGCTTGTGAATGAACTACTGATAGATAATGAAATCAGTTTCAAAACAAGTTAATTTTTTTGATAATTAGTTCTAACCCATAGAAAGTAATAATATACCAAGTCAGTATATTTAAAGCCCACCCGGTTAGCCGTTCGGGCCGCCTGGAGTGGCCGAGCGGTTCTAGGCGCTGCAGTCTGAAACCGCGCGACCGCTACGGTCGCAGGTTCTAATCCTGCCTCGGGCATGGATGTGTGTGATGTCCTTAGGTTAGTTAGGTTTAAGTAGTTCTATGTTCTAGGGGACTGATGACCTCAGCTGTTACGTTTCATAGTGCTCAGAGCCCTTTTTTGTCAGATTTTGGATGTTGATTGCCCATCATTAGTGAACGCCGCTACGGTAGCCCTAACGGTGAAACCAAAAGTTGTATTTATGCTGCGGAAATGGGGAAATACCTCGGCATTCGTCTAAATGTGTGTGATAAACACCTAAGAACCACTTTTAGAGTAACTAATGTACCCGACCAACGGTCGTTCATGCTGCACGCGGATTCGATCCGGATCTTGTTCATCTCCCCGCCGCGCCAGCTAGCTGTTTGGTCGTTACGAGGTAGTCGATTGTTCCCACTTGTAATACGGATACTTATTCTTCTGGCCAGCAACGTTTATCAACAAGATCTTTTATTGCACACGTACGGAACCACAGCAGTACCGCACTAAATTTACTGTGTGGGGTGAGACAAATCTCATTTCGTATTTAAATGCATTCTTCCTTACGACAGAACAAACTGCTGTGGCAAAGAACGACGGCAGAGCACGGAGAAGCTGGCCGTTGACTACGTGATATTTCACTGCCAGTCCAGTGCGACTGCACATTTACTGTATTTATATCATGCAAATAACAAACGTACTGCAGCCAGTCAGCTTAAGTCTTCTTGTGTATCAGGGTAGTGGTACCTCGGAGACTGAAGGATGTCCTCGATTCTTGAACTGAGCTAAAGCCGTGTCTTTCTTCAGCATTATCCACATCACATTCTTCAGTATGAGGGTGGCATTCTTATGTGGACTCCGTAAAGCATTCTCTCAAGCACGGAACCATTCGTTAATTCAGCTAATCCAACTAACTTCGAAAAAAATTGGAGTATATGTCGTGTAAGCGATTTCAAAATGTACTTTTAGCGAATGAACTCTAGTTTCTCAGTGAATATTGGAGTCTATTAATGTCACAAACACATCTGGCTTCACTTGATAGTTCCATTCCATATTCTAATGTAATTTTACTCTAAAATGTTACTGTGCAGTGCTTAAATTCAGAACATCTTCGCAGATAAAAATTGTGCAGCACCTACTCGGACTGGATTAACAAATTTTCAAAATTTCAATAATAGTTTTATGATTCTAAATGCCTTAAACTATACCGAAATTCACAGTTTCATGTCTGTTTGGATTTTTGCGCTTTTACTTCAAAGTAAACAATAGCTCTCTTACTATAAATTGACTTCATCATTTACTAAATGATATATTTGTTCCTCACGTGAACTTCATTTCAGACCGATTCTCACCCTCGCACTAACGTCTAGAGAGATGCCTAACAGAAGAATTTCGAAGTAAATACAGAATACAAATAATGAAAAGTAAACAAGTTAAATCCTCCTTGTCGAACTCATTCCGTTTTGTTTCAGGTCGCCAGTTTATAAGGAGAATCATGTATCACGGATCATTATTGACAGAGCCTGCTGCTAAGCAATTTCCTGTTAGGTAAAAATGGAACAATACTTTGTCGAAAGAACTTCGTTCAGAAGTCGCTCGCTTAGTTTCCATGTCAAACTAGATCCTTGATACGTCAATGGTAACCAGTCTACGAAAAAACAAACCAGCAAGGTCCAGCGAACACATAGCCATACTGTGAACGTAATTACCACATCGCATGTTGCAGTTGCCAGCAAGCGAATCACCATCGTTCTCACATTTAATTGATACGTCAATGGTAACCAGTCTACGAAAAAAGAAACCAGCAAGGTCCAGCGAACACATAGCCATCCTGTGAACGTAATTACCACATCGCATGTTGCAGTTGCCAGCAAGCGAATCACCATCGTTCTCACATTTAATTAATTTATTTTAAAGATAAGAGAAACAATCGACAGTTACTTCATTAACAGAAAAATTTTGGCATCCTCCTGGTTATTGTTTTTTTTTTTTTTTTTTTTTTTTTTTTTACGGGAGCCACGAAAATAAAAAATGAAAATCGTCGATCAAAGATTTGAACCACTTACCACCAACATTCGTTTTGAGTTCGTACAAAATATAATAATAGTATGTGGCAACCCAAAAAACTCCCAGATTTCCCGGAAGAATGCCACATGGGCTGACGAATAATTCATTTATTAACGCCACAAGACTACTCTGCAGCCAGCCGCTATGGCCGAGCGGTTCTAGGCGCTTCAGTCTGGAACCACGCTGCTGCTACGGCCGCAGGTTCGAATCCTGCCTCGGGCATGGATGTGTGTGCTGTCCTTAGGTTAGTTAGGTTAAGTAGTTCTAAGTCTAGGGGACTGATGACCTCAGATGTTAAGTCCCATAGTGCTTAGAGCCATATGACCCATTTGAACTTGTCTGTATGTTACACTGTGCTTCGTTTGCCTTTGGGTCTCGATCTCGTGCGGCCCTGTCAGTACATACAGGGTGTAACAACATAAAACTGACCAACCCCGAGGGAGTGAAGAGGTTGTCTTGTGGAAAAAAACTGAGGAGGAGGAATCACCGTCCAAAAAGGTCATAAAACGACACTAAGAGGGTCGAAATTATAGGAGGAAAGGCCTGCTGCGTTTTCTTTCTACGCTCCACATGTTGTTGTGACAGACGGGGTCGCATTCGAGGTGTTGAACCCTCTAATTTGGATGACGTTTCAGCACAAAAGTTTCTATTCTAAGTTTATTCCTGAAGAGACCCTCTACAGTCACTCAAAATTTAAAGGTGTTACTATAACCTGTACAAGCCGACTAAGGAAAACCTGTACCTATCAATGTCTTTGGTGAAGTTCCATGTTGTGTTTCGGAGGAAGAGTTGGGTTGTTTTGGGGAAGGAGACCAGACAGCGAGATCATCGGTCTCATCGGGTTAGGGAAGGACAGGGAAGGAAGTCGGCCGTGCCCTTGCAAAGGAACATCCCAGCATTTGCCTAGAGCGATTTAGGGAAATCACGGAAAACCTAAATCAGGATGGCCGGACGCGGGATTGAACCGCCGTCCTCCCGAATGCGAGTCCAGTGTCTAATCACTGCGCCACCCCGCTCAGACGGAGGAAGAGTGGGAACTATTTTGGTATGAGCGCATATGGAAAATGGATCCGTTTTAGCAGTTTATCACAATCTGTACTTTTATCCTTCAGAGGGAAGGAATACAAATATGTTAAACTCATAGACAATGAGCTGGCTAAACAAGGTTGTTGCGACCACCTCCAGTGTTTCAGAAGACGGCGACATAGAAACCGCAAGACATACAGAAAAATTTCACATATTAGTGAATAGAGCATTTCTACAACACTCGCTTCATAGATAGTAGTGGCGTAGTTGCACTACGGGACAGATGTGTCAGAACATGTCGCCAAACCGTCTACTCCGCGCTGTTGCACTGAATTAGTTCACGCCTGCAGATAGGCAACTCAATGAACATATTTCCAAAGCGGCCTTCTGTCACGCTTTCCCGGGTAATTCGTGTTAGTGACTTCAGTGGCTTTCAAGTCACTCTTTTCAGTTCTGAACATGCAGTGAACAAGTAAAGATTTCTAGGATAATAGTGTCTCCCGCCAAGTACGGGTGCCCGCTGTGAGGTTTCGCCTGATTTCATGCACCTCCACATAACGTAACTATCATGCAGTTCCTTCTTCATGACAATTCTCGGAGCCGGCCAGAGTGGCCGAGCGGTTCTAGGCGCTACAGTCTGGAACCGCACGATCGCTACGGTCGCAAGTTCGAATCCTGCCTCGGGCATGGATGTGTGTGATGTCCTTAGGTTAGTTAGGTTTAAGTAGTTCTAAGTTCTAGGGGACTGATGACCTCAGAAGTTAAGTCCCGTAGTGCTCAGAGCCATTTGAACCATTTTAACAATTCTCGGCCGCACACTGCATGGGCAATTAGGACGCCACTGCTGGGTGTTCGATAGGAAGTGTTTGATCACTCACCATACAGCCCGGACGTGGCTTCCTCTGATGCTCATCTCTGCTAGCATGAACCGCTAACTACGAAGACAACATTCTGGCACAGACAACAAACTGCAGACCAGCGTATAGAAGTGGCGGAAAGTACAAGCGGCTGCCTTCTACACTACTGGCCATTAAAATTGCTACACCACAAAGATGACGTGCTACAGACGCGAAATTTAACCGACAGGAAGAAAAGAAGATGCTGTGAAATGCAAATGATTAGCTTTTCAGAGCATTCACACAAGGTTGGCGCCGGTGGCGACACCTACAACGTGCTGACACGAGGAAAGTTTCCAACCGATTTCTCATACACAAACAGCAGTTAACCGGCGTTGCCTGGTGAAACGTTGTTGTGATGCCTCTTGTAAGGAGGAGAAATACGTACCATTACGTTTCCGACTTTGATAAAGGTCAGATTGTAACCTATCGCGATTGCGGTTTATCGTATCGCGACATCGCTGCTCGCGTTAGTCGAGATCCAATGACTGGTAGCAGAATATGGAATCGGTGGGTTCAGAAGGGTAATACGGAACGCCGTGCTGGGTCCCAACGGCCTCGTACTACTAGCAGTCGAGATGACAGGCATCTTATAGGGATGGCTGCAACGGATCGTGCAGCCACGTTTCGATCCTTGAGTCAACAGTTGGGACGGTTGCAAGACAACAATCTGCACGAACAGTTCGACGACGTTAGGAGCAGCATGGACTGTCAGCTCGGAGACCATGGCTGCTGTTACCCTTGACGCTGCATCACAGCAGGAGCGCCTGCGATGGTGTACTCAACGACGAACCTGGGTGCACGAATAGCCAAACGTAATTTTTTCGAATGAATCCAGATTCTGTTTACAGCAGCATGATGGTCACATCCGTGTTTCGCGACATCGCGGTGAACGCACATTGGAAGCGTGTATTCGTCATCGCCATACTGGCGCATCACCCGGCGTGATGGTATGGGGTGCCATTGGTTACACGTCTCGGTCACCTCTTGTTCGCATTGACGGCGCTTTGAATAGTGGACGTTACATTTCAGATGTGTTACGACCCGTGGCTCTACCCTTCATTCGATCCCTGCGAAACCCTACATTTCAGCAGGATAATGCACGACCGCATGTTGCAGGTCCTGTACGTGCCTTTCTGGATTCAGAAAATGTCGACTGCTGCCCTGGCCAGCACATTCTTCAGATCTCTCACCAACTGAAAACTGTTCCATGGTGGCCGAGCAACTGGCTCGTCACAATACGCCAGTCACTACTCTTGATGAACTCATGTTCATTATAATTATCCGGGCTGTTATGCCATGGTCGGTTGATGAATTCTGTGTCAGTAGCGAGCCAGTGGGTGTGTTGGACCTTCCATTGAGCTACGGACCCTCTTGAAGATGTCTCCCGCAGTCGGAGACGAAACGTTGGGAATCGACACAGAATTCATCAACCGACCACGGCATAACAGCCCGGATAATTATAATGGACATGATATTTCCGGCCGTGAAAGTCTACATTTTAGTATCTTGATGAACTGTGGTATCGTGTTGAAGCTGCATGGGCAGCTGTACCTGTACACGCCATCCAAGCTCTGTTTGACTCAATGCCCAGGCGTATAAAGGCCGTTATACGGCCAGACGTGGTTGTCCTTGGTACTGATTTCTTAGGATCTATGCACTCAAATTGCGTGAAAATCTAATCACATGTCAGTTGTAGTGTAATATATTTCTCCAATGAATACCCGTTTATCATCTGCATATCTTCCCGGTTTAGCAATTTTAATGGCCGGTAGTGTATGACGAGCGTGCTGGAAAGTTGGTACAACGCTACGACGAATGTCCAAGTCAGAACGACGACTACCTAGAGACGAAGCTGCAAGGTGTGGCAAACTGTTGCAGATGAAACATTTTTTTTTAATTTTCACTGTGGTTTTTATTCCACGATTGATCGGACTTTACTTTCCGAATAGCCCTCGTACTTATGAATAATCTTTTACATTGCAAAATGAAATGAACTAAAACACCAAAATATTTCAGTCTTGGAAAACGCCCGTGCCACTGAAACTCTTCTTTCTTTCAACACATAAGGTGCCGAGTAATCCATCTCAGAGAGTCACACGTTCAGTGTCATCGGAGTTTTCTTCGTTATTTTCAAGCCTCAATACTTTTAAGGGGCCTATATATCCTATGCATAATAATGCCGTTGCCCGTGTCATCTATACCTATTTTCAGTTGCTGACTGGAACATGTTTCACACCACTTGTGCAGGGGTTGTTCACTTCTGTTAGCCTTTATGCTGTAACACAGAAAAACTAAAATAAACTCCGTCCGAACAGGCTACGAAGGGCCAAAGGTACCGACCCGCCGCCATATCAACCTCGGCCCACAGGCGTCACTGGACGTGGATACGGAGGGGCATGTGGTCAGCACACCGCTCTCCCTGCAATATATCAGTTTGTAACACATGTTTATCATAATATTGGCAGTGTGCTTTGTCAGTCCGAGGATTGCCCCCTTGTCAAGCCTAATTTTTCCATTCGCCCTTGTCTGCTGCATATACACGGTTCTAATTTTTCAGTGCACGCTTTAGCAGAAAAACTCGACAACAAGCTGAAAAGTCATTTGCATGGGACTGAGTGGCTATATTCTTTAGTTACAAAAATGCGCATACGATTTTCGAGTACGATAATGGAACATCTACAAATTCCCCATCTAGGCTGCAATCCGCTCTCCACTGGATTCAAAATCTTTGCGAACCCCGAAATTCCTTTAAATGTGGGAATAGAGGGTGCTAAATATAGTTAATAGGTTGAACGCTTTAACGTTTTTAGATTTCAGATTCTTACGTTTCTCCATTACCAAAGCACCTTTGAGACCAAGTGCATTGTCATGAAAGATGATTCTTTTCTTCAATAGGCGAGCTTTCTGTTCTCGAAATTTTAATCGATTGGCACACGACACTTGCATATTATCGTCTAGTTATTGTTTTACATCACGTAAGCTAATCATTTACAATATTTTTCTTTATGTTGAGGAATCACAGGTTGCAAGCTATTCTATCGAAGTTCTGTTGAAAGTGTGGAAAATTTTCTATCCTACTCGGCGTAGGTTGAACACACTTTATGATCACTCGCATTGCCGCGAGATAACGCAGTGGTTAGCACACTTGACTTGCATTCGGGAGGACGACGGTTCAAAACCGCTTCCGCCCATCTAGATTTAGGTTTTCCGTGATTTCCCTAAATCGCCCCAGGCAAATACCGGAATGGTTCATTTGAAAGGACACGGCCGATTTCCTTCCCCATACTTGACTTAATCCCAGGTTGTGCTCCGACTGTAATGACCTCGATGTCGACTGGACGTTAAACCCAATCTTCGTCCCTACCTTCCTTCACTCGCACTGCCGGTATCATAGTCGCCGCCGGAACAAACAGGCGGTTCCTGAGGTCGATGATGGCAGAGTCCACGAAGCCCACAGATGAGCAAACTCGACTTAAGCTTATACAACAGTTCAGAGAACAATCCGAATCACAAACGTAATACAGGCAAGGTCACAGCTCTACTGTTCAAAGGCAACTGGCAGCTACACGTAAGGAGATAGCTCCACGTGACGTGCTTCACGGTGGGTGGCTCCACGTGACATGCATTACGTTGGGAAACGCCTCCACGTGACATGCTTCACGTCGGGGGACGACTCCACGTGAGAGGCTTTGCCGAGTCTGCGCCTAGCGACGGTTCGATTATATAGCTTGAGTATCAGTCTGGGCGGGGAATCGGAACCACTGTCGGCTACTAAGCGAAACAAGTTGGAAACTTTTTTAATACGGTCCAAACGCTTGTGTGACATTCATTTTCAGTATTGGTTTGACTAGGAATCAATAAATACGACAGCCAATTTTGAAACATTTCACTCATTGTCAAATATTCGTATAAAAGTTACGGTACTCAATCTTCTGAAATGATGTGGTTAAGGCACCAGCTGTTTCATACTCATGACTGAGGACAGGACGGCGCATGATCTCTTCATTGCGGATGTACACCAGGCTTAAATTCTTACGGGAATCGGCGAAATGCCGAGAGTAATGAAGATAAAGGGCAAGGGGCAGTACGGTAGGAGTATGTGGATAAGTTGAGAATTTGGGTCTGATGAGAGGTGTGCTGGGGCAGTCCGTGCAGTTGCTCTCACCTCTCTGTCCAGACGGCACAGTGGTCAGAGCATCTACCTCGCAAGTAGGAGACCCGCGTTCTAACCTCGATCCGGCACAAATTTTCAACTTTCCCCATTGATTTAAATCCATGCCCACTCGCAGTCAATGTTCGTAATTACTCTGTGTCTTAATTTAATTTTATTTATTACAGTAACAAGTTTTACAGAGTATAATGGTGTGGTGTCCTACCTCAGAATACTCTGCATTCTAAATTCTATCATTCTTAATGTAAATTTCGAACAAAAGGTGACTTTTAGTGTGTTGCCTGCTCACTCTGTCTGTTATCCAGAGATATTACCTTCTGGGTCTCAGAAAGTAACTCTCCAGCATCCAGAGTGTTTAGTCTTGCTTCAGTGTGTGAGGCATCAAATGGTTCAAATGGCTCTGAGCACTATGCGACTTAACTTCTGAGGTCATCAGTCGCCTAGAACTTAGAGCTAATTAAACCTAACTAACCTAAGGACATCACACACATCCATGCCCGAGGCAG
This sequence comes from Schistocerca americana, assembly GCF_021461395.2. NCBI lineage: Eukaryota > Metazoa > Arthropoda > Insecta > Orthoptera > Acrididae > Schistocerca > Schistocerca americana. Next base: position 254,699,148 of record NC_060130.1, read on the forward strand.
GATTCGAACCTGCGACCGTAGCGGTCGCTCGGTTCCAGACTGTAGCGCCTAGAACCGCAAGACCACACCGGCCGGCAGCGAGGCATCTCTGATACTTAATATACAATTAATAAAAGTTCCTAAATCTAAGAGAAATATTGTAAAAAAATGTTGGTAAAATTAAAGAAAATGAATACGTTACTAGTACTGTAACTACTAATATACGAACATGTTTCATTTTAAAATAAAAAGTAAATTCTATTTCAGTCTCCCTTTTCTCCGCATTTTCGTCCTAATGTCTCTCTTCCCACGTACGTGGCAGGTGTAGTCTTCTTGTTTCTGAAGGTTCTGCATGTAGCACTCCAGGACTGCCGAGACTGCTCTCGTTCCTCGCAAATGCAGCTCCATGACACTCCAAAAGAGCTCGTCGTTGGAATCGCTCACAAGCACGATGTTCCGGAAATCCGTGCGCAGAGTCCTCTTTGCGTTGGTGTTGATGTCACTTCTGTAGCGCTCTTGGCGCTACAGTCTGGAACCGCGCGACCGCTATGTTCGCAGGTTCGAATCCTGCCTCGGGCATGGATGTGTGTGATGTCCTTAGGTTAGTTAAGTTTAAGTAGTTCTAAGTTCTAGGGGACTGATGACCTCAGAAGTTAAGTCCCATAGTGCTCAGAGCCATTTGAACCTTTTTTTGTAGCGATCTCATCTTTTCTTTCACCTTCTCATGCTATTCTTTCTGTCGCTGTGGCCAGCTTCTGCAAGTCTGCTGTCCGGATTTCTGCCCTGGCTATTCTTTTTTTTTTTTTTTTTCGTCGTAGATTTTTAATTCCTTCGAGGGCACTTTATTTGAATTTGTGTCATAGCCTTTGTTCTCTGTCTTCGAATACTTTTTAATTCTGGGAGAAATTCCTATCGTCGTCCGTCACTACTGACTGTCTACTGCACTCCCATATCGCATGGTTCAGAGTTCAAATGGCTCTGAGCACTATGCGACTCAACTGCTGAGGTCATCAGTCGCCTAGAACTTAGAACTAATTAAACCTAACTAACCTAAGGACAGCACACAACACCCAGCCATCACGAGGCAGAGAAAATCCCTGACCCCGCCGGGAATCGAACCCGGGAACCCGGGCGTGGGAAGCGAGAACGCTACCGCACGACCACGAGATGCGGGCGGTTCAGAGTTCTTTCACATCCACTCTCACATAAATTTCTCGGTCTTCGATTTATTTTCTTCAGACAGCTTGGGTGTAACCCTTGACCAGTCAGATTTTCACCCGTTCTTTATTTATTTTTAATGTAGGGTTTCTGCTGTTTTAGGGTTTCCCATAAAGCACTGACTTTCGTACAACCATCTTCAGTTTCCTGAGGGTAGCACAATACAATTCATTGTTCATCGCTGCACACAGAAACACCTTCACAGTCCCAGAAGACCGCCACCAAGACTTTAACGGCTGAAGGAGAGACATCAAACTTTGTCTTGGTGTGGCGCAACTCCATGGATTGCCATTTTGTTTCCGGTTTCAAAGTGATAATCCCATGTTTCATCACTTATTCGACAAAAAATTGTCACGATCAACCTTGTAACGAGCAAGCAATTCAGTACAGATGGTATATTGTTGTCCTTCATGGTCTTCCCTTAAGCGGCGTACAAACCAGCGAGTACACGTGACAGGTCAAGAAGTGTGTCAGCACAACCAACAGACTGATCCAGTTGAGCAGCCAGGTGTTTGATTGCGATGCTTCGATGACCTCGAATGAGAGTGTCCGCACGTTGCAACATTGCAGGAGTCACAACTATGTGCAGCTGTGGGAGATCTGACAGGTTTGCACGACCTTGTTGCATTGATGACAGACGCCTCGCCCAACGACTCACCATGCTTTTGTTCACCGCCAGGTCTCCGTAGACATTGTGCAAGTGCCTATGAATATGTGCGATGCTCTGGTTTTCTGCCAAAACAAACTCTATGACAACTTTCTGCAAGGAAAGTACCTCCTTTACAGACCCCATTTTGAAGGCCACGTTTAGCGCCGCCACCTATCGGAACTTCATGAAATTATAGGGACTGAAGCGGAGAACATTCCCCAATAACCCACAACAAATTCTGCATTTTTCCAACCGAAATTGGCCGAGAAGAAAAGAGTTGCATTACTTGTGAAATACCCCTCGTAAATATGCAACACACGGAAAACAATCGTCTGCTCCACAACAGAGGGGATGAGTGCACGGTTTTGTAGTATATGGCCACGTTTCAGTGTTTAGTCCATGCACAAACTTCGCAAACTCAGCCATATTCACTATACCTTTCTCGATATATATGTGTACATTACTCCCCCTTCCGATGTGGGAGGTTTCCTATCATAATCAATTCGTTGGGCCGCATTGGGTACCTGTGGCACGTACGGGCGTGCACACGCAGCACCCTTGGGGCGAATTGCAGGCCGGCACGTGCTGGTGTAAACACGGGCGGGAGCGAAGTAGGCGGGCCGAGGTTCGGCCAGCGGTGAGATAAGGCGTCTTGTTTGGCGCCTGACCCGCTTTGTACGGCGGGCAGCGCACCCCGCGGCGCGAGGGCCTCTCCAGCCTGGAGGGCTCACGGCTGCACGACTATTTTTATCTCTCGCCGAACGAGCGCATTTTTTGACAGGCTGCAAATACGTTCACTGCCAATGAATGTTCGGTCATTTAAATCGGTGAACTGGTTCAATGCGAAAAGAAGATAAGAAAGATCAGGGTTTAACGTCCCGTCGACGACTATGTCATTAGAGAAAGAGCGAAATCTCGGAGTGGGGAAGAATGGGGGATCGAATACCTTGTCCTGCACGGTGGGTGTTTACCGAAGACAAAGATATGGCCAATTGAGCCCCAGGGAAATGTGATACGACCGTTCTTTCTTCATTATACACCACTGGCCATTAAAATTGCTACACCACAAAGATGACGTGCTACAGACGCGAAATTTAACCGACAGGAAGAAAAGAAGTGCTGTGATATGCAAATGATTAGCTTTTGAGAGAATTCACACAACGTGGGCGCCGGTAGCGACACCTACAACGTGCTGACATGAGGAGAGTTTCCAACCGATTTCTCATACAAAACCAGCAGTTGATCGGCGTTGCCTGGTGAAACGTTGTTGTGGTGCCTCGTGTGAGGAGGAGAAATGCGTAACATCACGTTTCCCACTTTGATAAAGTTCGGATTGTAGCCTATCGCGATTGCGGTTTATCGTATCGCGACATTGCTGCTCGCGTTGGTCGAGATCCAATGACTGTTAGCAGAATATGGAATCGGTGGGTTCAGGTGGGTAATACGGAACGCCGTGCTGGATCCCAACGGCCTCGTATTACTAGCAGTCGAGATGACAGGCATCTTATCGGCATGGCTGTAACGGATCGTGCAGCCACGTCTCGATCCCTGAGTCAACAGATGGGGACGTTTGCAAGGCAACAACCATCTGCACGAACAGTACGACGACGTTTGCAGCAGCATGGTGTACTCAACGACGAACCTGGGTGCACGAATGGTAAAATGTCATTTTTGCAGACGAATCCAGGTTCTGTTTACAGCGGCATGATGGTCGCGTCCGTGTTTGGCGACATCGCGGTGAACGCACATTGGATGCGTGTATTCGTCATCGCCATACTGGCGTATCACCCGGCGTCATGGTATGGGGTGCCATTGGTTACACGTCTCGGTCACCTCTTGTCCGCATTGACGGCACTTTGAACAGTGGACGTTACATTTCAGATGTGTTACGACCCGTGGCTCTACCCTTCATTCGATCCCTGCGAAACCCTACATTTCAGCAGGATAATGCACGACCGCATGTTGCAGGTCCTGTACGGGCCTTTCTGGATACAGAAAATGTTCGACTGCTGCCCTGGCCAGAACATTCTCCAGATCTCTCACCAATTGAAAACGTCTGGTCAATGGTGGCCGAGCAACTGGCTCGTCACAATACGCCAGTCACTACTCTTGATGAACTGTGGTATCGTGTTGAAGCTGCATGGGCATCTGTACCTGTACACGCCATCCAAGCTCTGTTTGGCTCAATGCACAGGCGTATTTCTTCTTGGTGTAGCAATTTTAATGGCCAGTAGTGTATACAGACGGATCCAGAAAATGTAGTCACTTTTTGATAGTTAACATCTTTGGAACAAAATGACACATCGTTTCAATTTTGCGCGGTAGCGTTTTCAATTGTTTTCTCAACTGATCTTCGCGCGTGTTTACCAGCTGATGACAGTGCAGCAAAGAATGAGGTAAGACTGTCGTTTGAGTAACGCAAGGCCGTATTGAAGTGGTACTGGAAGTACGAAAACATGATGGAGGCACAACAGCAACGGCGTAATGTCTACGGAACTCAGCCACTAACACGTACAACAAATTATCGTATTCGGGATCATTTTGAAGCTGACGGTACTGTTTAGGACGTGCATAAGGAAAGGTCTGGCCGAGCAAAAATAGCAACAGCACTGCTGTGTAGCAAAATTTTTCTAGGTCACCCCAAAAGTCTGAGAAGCAGGGTGCACGTGGAAGTGGGGTAAGCCGACCAAGCGTACAACAAATTCTGGCGGCTGCAAAGTGAAAGTGTACATTCCGAGATCGCTGCGCGCTATGCACGAGGACGACCCGGATCGAAATATGGTAGTGCAAACCGTCACAACTGCGTGTACCTGGCTCCTGAAAATACCCACGTTCACGTGGACAAACATGTTAATCTACCTGGTGTTAATGTCTGGTGTGGTCTGTCACTGTGCGTTTTGATTGGTCCATTCATCTTTGAAGGTACTGATACCGGTGAGGTGTATCTTCATATGCTGCAAGCATCGATTTAACTGCCACCCGAGAGATGTTTCGAAATGAAAGATTTTACGTACAACAAGATGGTGCTCCGCGTCACTACCACAGAGATGTCACAGCCTACTTGGATGAAAATCTACCAGGACGATGGACAGGTTAAGGAGGAGCTGCTGAGCACCCACCACGGCCTCCAGACCTTACACCTCTTGATTTATATCTACAGGGGGCCTTGTAAAATGAAATTTATCAACAGAAGTCAGCTACGCTGAAAGAGCTACGAGAAACCACCGACGCGTCCTGTGCTGTTACTACACCGGCACCACTGGCAGCCGCAGTTCTGTCAACAATTCAGCAGCATCGACGTTGTCTGGCTGCTAAGCAGGTTCGCTTTGAACATATAAAATAACCTTCCCTCCTTTCAAGAATTGTAATGGTATGTCATTTTGTTCTGTTAATACTGACTAACAAAGAGTGTCTACATTTTTCTGGACCCCTCTGTACATAAACGATCTGCCGGACTGGGCCAATAGCATCTGCGATTGGTGACTGATGACGCTCTAGCGTACGGGAAACTGTCGTCTTTGAGCGACTGTAAGAGGATACAGAATGACTTGGAAAGAATTTATATTTTAGTGGGTTGTATATGTGAGAAAATTTAAGTTAACGTGGCTGAGTAAGAAAAATAATCTTTTAATATTCGAGTACAGGATTAGAGGAGCACTGATTAACACAGTCACGTCGATTAAATACCTAGGCTTAACGTTGCAAAGTGACATGAAATGGAGCGAACACTTAAGGTCAGTTGCAGGGAAGGCGAGTCTTCGGTTTATTCGGAGAATTCTAGGACCTCATTTGTAAAGAAGACAGCGTAGAGAATATTTGTGTGACACGTTCTTGGGTACTGTTCGAGTGTTTGGGATCCCCATCAGGTCGGATTAAAGGAAGACATCGAAGCAATTCAGAGGAGTGCTACTGGATTTGTTAGCGGTAGATTTGATCAACACACGAATGTTACGGCAATCTCCATGAACTCAAATGGGAATTCCTGGAGGAAAGAGACGTTCTTTTCGCGAAACACTACAGAGAAAGTTTAGAAAACCGACTGCAGAATGTTCCTACTGTGACCACCGTTCATTCTGCGTAAGGACGGTGAAGGCACGTTACGAGTAATCAGGACTCGGACGGAGGCATACAGACAGTCACTTTTCCCTCGCTCTGTTTGTGAGTGGAACAGAAAAGGGATTGACTAACAGTGTTATAGGGTACCCTCTGCCATCGTAGCTTGCGTAGATGTAGAAATCGGCGGTATTCTTTGCTGGCAAGAAACCATCCCTGAACTTGACTTAAGTGATTTAAGTAAATTTCACATACCATCATCTAGATGGCTCCACGGGGATATCAACTGCCGCCCTATACGAAGGGATCGGCATAGGCGCAAACCAGTACGGCGATACGTATGGAGCGATGGCTTGTGAGACGTGGAAAACGTTTATGCTCTCTGGAGTAAAGACCGTAGTTGTACCTCAGTAAGGTAAAGAATCCGAACGTCACCCCTTCTATGATTTATACCTCTTCGCAAGAATTTTTTAGCAGTTGTAATCAGGGAAAATTGATTGACTTTTAAATGTCACCAAATAGATTACGTTGTCACTGTTTGATTGTAACAAATTAAGCTCAGATAAATATTTCTTTTGTTAATTTGTCCTTGTTACCCAAACGAGGTAGTGCAGTCGCTAGTAAACTAGGTTCGCATTCGTGAGAATGCTAGTTCCAATTTCCTTCCGACCATTTTGATGTAGGTTCCTTCAACCCAAAATTGTACTCCATCTGTAAATACGCGACGTTAAACCTTAACCTCAACCTTCCTTAAAAAAATATAAAAAAAATTAAAAAAAGCTCTGAGCACTATGGGACTTAACATCTGAGGTCATCAGTCCCCTAGAACTTAGAACTACTTAAACTGAACTAACCTAAGGACATCACACACATCCATGCCCGAGGCAGGATTCGAACCTGCGACCGTAGCGGTCGCGCGGTTCCAGGCTGAAGCGCCTAGAACCACTCAGCCATACCGGCCGGCAAACCTTCCTTCCTTCCTTCTATTTCATTTTTGTGTCCTTTCATCATCTCCCAAGTTGTCTAAAAGTAAAAAGTAATGTGTAATGTTAATTCAACTTTAAGGCGCTTGGAAAGTATTTATATGCACATGCATATAATCACATGTTACGTATACATACATAAATCATAAAGGAATTGTCTTTTCTGAAGTGAGGATGAACAGATGTCAACAGACCAACTGAAACAACCAATACGCGTAACCCATTCGTCCCCTTAGTATCTGTCTGAGAAGCCCCGAGCAAACAAATGACAGTTCAAGTCACCAAGTGTCTAAACACACCAGGAAGATCTTTTTCGCACTTACGTTATTGTTATGTATCAAGAGGGTTTTGTTTTCCTTTAGAAAGCTGCTTTAATAGGCTTTCCATGACTGTCCTTTCAGGCTGAAGAAGACACGGCTTTTAAATTTTTTTATGAATGTCCAATACCCGCCAGTTCTCGATGTCTAAATATGCCTATTTTCTTTGTGTTTTTCACACTTTCTTTAATTTCGCCCCAAGGACAAAACCAGGTTCCATATACGCGACAAAACTGCCGATAATTCAGCTTTTGAAGACGATTGCAGGTCTTACATATATGAAAAGAAAATGACAGTGCCACTTTAGAGTATGAAATAGAAACCAAAAGTAATACTCCAATAAAAAGAAATGACAAAATTACACACATTAGAAGGTGACTGTGAATTTCAATCGTAGGTTATATTATACTGTTTGTGACCCCATACGCAAATCAACCACAGCGCTGATTGCAGTCTCTTGTGGCATTTTTATGTCACTGTCAGCTGTTATCGCTTAACCAGGAGACCAACTATAACGCAGAAAATAAATGTAAGTGCCTTACTCTAACCATACCGGCTACAGATTTTCGGCCGATTTCGTCACACTATATAAATACGTAAAACACGGCATTCCGACACTTCGCCTGAATTTGATGGGTACAAAACTCATTGAAACGTTGGGGCAAGACGACACTATCACTCAGCTGATTACTCAAGGAGCTTTAATTACTGGAATACGCCGAGAAAGCCTGCAATCACATACATCATGGTAAGTCAATAGGTATCTGCAATCATTTTTTATAATTTATAATAACAAGAATACACCATATTATTGCTATCATTTTTCAACATAGTTAACTTGCATTTCAAAGCACTTTGTCCACGGTTGCACGAGCTTTCTGATACCTTCTGAAAGAAAGGTTTCTGGTCACGTAGTAAGCCGTGTATGCACCTCTTCCTTCACCTGTTGATCGGAACTGAGTCGACGGTCCCTTAAACCATCGCTAAGTGGTAATCCGACGGGGCGAGATCGCAACTGTATGCAGGTTCCTCCAACACCTCGAAACGCAGTGTCCGAAGATTCTAAGCGGTGTGCACGGCGGTATGCGGACGCGCGTTGGCATGCAACAAAAGAACGTCTTCTGACAATCGACTTCTGAATGTGTCGTTAATTCCAGGCTTCAGCTTGTTTAACGTCGTCAACTCGTCTGTTGTTCAGAATCGAGGCACGGACGTCTTCAAAACCGGCATCAGTTGTCGCTGTAGTTGGATGCTCTACTCTTTCCTCAACCTTCACACTCGTTCGACCACTTTCCAGTCCACTGGTAAACGCTTCGCTGTGACAAGGCATTGTCTCTGTATTGTGATGAAAGTACTCTACGGTCGCCCCTCCTGTCACACATGCAGACCACGAAAAACGTGGAGAGGCCATCTTTACGTGACAACAACGTAAAGAGAACTGATGTGATAACGATGCAACCTCCCACAGGCAAAGATAACGGTCCCGTCTAGCGCCTGGTGAGCACACAAAGCCGTAGAGTGGAACTAAAACAATTAGAGCAACATTGAAGATATTTATTGACTTACCTTCGTAGCTACGTTTCAGTTTAAAATAGTGGGTGTTCCTATCTCACAGTACAAACATCGAATCGTTCACAGAAAATGACTTCGCAGACAGGTACGGTGGCTCGTCATAAACATAATTAAATATTTGGACGTTGTAAAAGACAAAAGAACTATAGTTCTGAAGCAGAAGACGGCGAAATGTGCAAGCAAACGTTTAAAATTGAGCAAGTCCACGGTTCGAAGATTTGAGAAGGGTGGCGTATCAATATTGCTCGCCCAAATATTTCAAATACGTTCTCGCTTCCCGCGCCCAGGTTCCCGGGTTCGATTCCCGGCGGGGTCAGGGATTTTCTCTGCCTCGTGGTGACTGGGTGTTGTGTGATGTCCTTAGGTTAGTTAGGTTTAAGTAGCTCTACGTTCTAGGGGACTGATGACCATCGATGTTAAGTCCCATAGTGCTTACAGGCATTTATTTCAAATACGCATTGCTTCTTTCTGTGCACACACTATGCTTGCAGGCCAACACTGACTTTTCTGTTCATTTTAGCTCTACCTACTGAGTAATTTTGAATTTTATGCTGTCGCAGCAAGTGACTAGTTCTCTGATAACAACACCATTAGCTCGCCGTTCAACAGTCACAAGAAAATATTTATTTTGTTAATGAAGTAGTGGATAATAAAATGTAGCAGTAATCCCAAGGACTGACTGAGGAAAAGGCTTTAGAGCAGCTTAAAATTCGCCTCTGCGTGGAATACACTACGTCTGATGAAGTGGTGTAATTTCACTTCTGTAAAAATAGTGGGAAGATTTGCGCCCGTGATTGCCGCTGGCGTCATAACATTGTAGCCTCTCTTCATTACTGCCACTCTCATTCTCCGTCTTCTGGCTTACGTGAGATTTTTCTCATCCTTTTCCCTTCCCAGTGTTTGCATTACTCGTAGCAACCTGCACAGCTGCTGTTATGGCTCCTATATCCTGTAAAATGTATTCGTCTCTCTTCATAATTGTTTTTTATTTGTCAAAAGACTACCTGTCTCAGAGCTGTCTTCTCTTTAACATCTTTTTACATTCCATACTACTTTGCTTGATTAAAAGTGGCAGGATTCTATATCTGCTAGTACACTATATTGGAATTATTGTGCTCTGAGCCCATATTTATGTACGCTGTAAGTATTGCAATTATTGCACCTAATAGGCGGACTTATCGCGTTTGTTCAATACGAAGTTACGAGTTGAGACATAAATCGAATTCTTTTCTTACCGTTTATTCATCTCTCAGAATGCTTCCTGACTGTAGATAGAACTGTAATCCTGTTATGATCGATGCGGAGAATATTGACCACCCCGGATCTGTGTGCAACTCAGTGAACATCATTTTCAGATAGTCAGGTATTCGTGCCTAATTATCTTTCCTGCTGGAATGTTTGCTCATTGTGCATCCTAATTTGATCATATTGCATGATTTGTAGATTGCCTATATGTGAAACAAAAAAATCGTCAAGAACATGATCAAATCCGGAAGGATTACTTACCATTTGTCAGCTCCAACTCTCACGTGGCTGTTTGGTCGTTGTCAGAATTTAGTGTTGAAGGAAAAAAAAACTATAGTGTTACGACCTCTTGTCGGCCAGGTCATTAAAACTTGTGCGCTAGCCCGAATAGGAGGCTGGAGACTGAAATCGTTTACAAAGGAGTAGTCCCAACATTCACCTTAATGGAATTAAGGAAACCCAAAAAACCAAAATATAAGTGGTCGGACAGGGACTTGTATCCAGATACTCGAGAATACCTTAACAGCTGCACAATCTCGTTCACAATATGTTCGAACTAATTTCCTGTTTTCGCCACTGATGCGCGCTACAAAACACATAGAATAAAGGTTACACGACTAGTACACAACTGTCGATTAAAACCACAACACCAGGAAGAATAGCAAATAACGAAATTTTACTTGTTATACGGTGTAGTAGGAAGAATAAATTATTTAATTTTTAAGCAAATTGGGGGAAGACAGGATGCTAAATTTAATGCAAAGAGCTGCGACGTCTGACAACTACAACGGCCCTGATCCGACTGGTAATCGAGTTGAACTGAGAATGGATGACAGTTACGGCTGTCATTCAAGCTTCATCTATACGCCACGTTCATGAATCGTACAAGCTAGCGAATGGCGGTGTGCTAGTCTCTCGACGTCCCGTGTCCAGATGTTAAAGGGTGAGGGATAACGAGAAAGTGCTGGCTATGAAACAGTTATACTCCCTATGTATGGAGGAACGTCAGGATATCACGGGAAGCATGCGGCCTTAGATTACCTTATGGTAAAATAACGTCACGGAGACCTCAAAGGCCGGCCGTTGTGGCCGAGCGGTTCTAGGCGCTTCAGTCCGGAACCGCGCTGCTGCTACTGTCGCAGGTTCGATTCCTGCCTCGGGCATGGATGTGTGTGATGTTTAAGTAGCTCTAAGTCTAGGGGTCTGATGACCTCAGATGTTAAGTCCCATAGTGCTCAGAGCCATTTGAACTATTTTTAGACCTCAAAGCCAGCAGCCCAAACATATCATAAACGTAAACACTGCTGTCCAAATTACTAGCTAAGTGAAGCAGAAGTGACCGTACTGTGTATCCGACGGCACTCCATACCATCACATCATGTGTCAGGCTCTTATGACCATGACGAATGCACTCTTGCAACGTTGTTTCTCCCAGAAGCCTCCTCACATGTAAAAGCCCATCGTGATGTTTCATGCAAAACCGGGACTCGTCTGTAAAAACGACCTGGCCGCACTTGTGGAGACGGGTGTTGTTGGGCGCTCCACTGCAGGCATCTGAACTATCAGTCTCCAGTGCAACACACTCACCTGAAGAAGCCGACGTCATCTGGATGCACTCTCTCTGTTATATCGGCTTCAGAGTTACTGCTGACGAGTGGAAATCAATTAATGAGAGCCGCCATAGTGGCATAGCAGATACAGCGCTATTTCATTGGACTCTTTCCTCGACCTACTTTTACGTTCAACAATGAATATTTTCAGCAAATCGACGATGTTTTCTGGGTAGTCCTTACTCACCTCTGGGAGCAAACTTTTTTATGGAAGACACTGACTAGATGGCACTTGATTCGACAGAACTTAAACCAAACGTGTAATGTGCTGCGAATACACAGAAAGAAAGATCACTTATCATTTAGCTACAATATAGCAGGTCAGCAACTGGAAGCAGTTAATTCTTCCATAAATTATCTGGGAGTACGCATTAGGAGTGATTTAAAATGGAATGATCATGTTGATCGTCGGTAAAGCAGATGCCAGACTGAGATTCATTCGAAGAATCCTAAAGAAATGCAATCCGAAAACAAAGGAAGTAGGTTACAGTACGCTTGTTTGCACAATGCTTGAATAGTGCTCAGCAGTGTGGGATCTGTACCACATAGGGTTGATAGAAGAGATAGAGAAGATCCAACGGAGAGCAGCGCGCTTCGTTACAGGATCATTTAGTAATCGCGAAAGCGTTACGGAGATGATAAATAAACTCCAGTGGAAGACTCTGCAAGAGAGACGTTCAGTAGCTCGATACGGGCTTTTGTTGAAGTTAAGAGAACATACCTTCAAAAACTACTGAGAAACACTACTGAGAAAGTTTAGAGAACCGACTGCGGAATGTTCCCATTGTGACCACCGTTCATTCTGCGTAAGGATGGTGAAGGCAAGTTAAGAGAAATCAGGGCTCAAATGGTTCAAGTGGCTCTGAGCACTATGCGACTTAACTTCTGAGGTCATCAGTCGCCTAGAACTTAGAACTAATTAAATCTAACTAACATAAGGACATCACACGCATCCATGCCCGAGGCAGGATTCGAACCTGCGACCGTAGCGGTCGCGTGGTTCCAGACTGAAGCGCCTAGAACCGCTCGGCCACTCCGGCCGGCCATAAACATACCTTCACCGAGGAGTCAAGCAGTAGAGTGCTCCCTCCTACGTATATCTCGCGAAGAGACCATGAGGATAAAATCAGAGAGATTAGAGCCCACACAGAGGCATACCGACAATCCTTTCCACGAACAATACGAGACTGGAATAGAAGGGAGATCCGATAGAGGTACTCAAGGTACCCTCCACCACACACAGTCAGGTCGCTTGCAGAGTATGGATGTAGATGTTGATGTAGACCGCCTTCTGCCGATATCGAGATGACACTTTTGTAGCAGTGCCCCACGGCGAAGAAGAACTGTGACGCTTTCTGCATCATCTGAATTCAACCCACGAGAATATCGCATTTACGATGGAAGCAGAGAAGGGCGGTCGTCTGCCGTTTCTGGATGTCTTGGTCCTTCGGAAAGTGGATGGATCATTGCGGCATTCCGTGTAGCGTAAGCCGACACATACAGACCTGTATTGGCAGGCGTCTAGCTGCCACCGCCCATCAGAAACTATGGGCATCCTTCGAACGTTGACGCACCGGGTACATGTTGTATATGACGGAGATAGCCTTGCAAAGGAGCTAGAACACTTACAATCTGTGTTAAAAGTTAATAGATATTCTCCGCATCAGATTTGCAGAGATTTGAGGGGAAAGAAACGTGACTCCTCACAAGGTCAAGACAAGTAGGAGCAGTTCAAATCTACGGCGTTCCTTCCATATGCCAGCAATGTATCGTCGAAATTATGCCGAATCTTAAGGAAACGTCATGTCAAACGAATCTTCCACCCACCTGCAAAGGGATTTGCTCTTCTTGGTTCGGCAAAGGACGATCTGGGTTTGTAGAGAGCTGGAATCTACAGAATACCTTGTCATTATGGAAAAGCCTACATTGCTCAGACAACACCCATAGCGCGTGAAAGGTGCGTTGAACATGAATGCCACACTGGCCTCTCGTAGGCCAGAAAATCAGCTATAGCTGAGCATTGCATGTTCACGGGACATTCCATGGATTATTCTGCCACGGAAATCTTGGTTCAAATGGCTCTGAGCACTATGGGACTTAACATCTGAGGTCATCAGTCCCCTAGAACTTAGAACTACTTAAACCGAAGGACATCAGACACATCCATGCCCGAGGCAGGATTCGACCCTGCGACCGTAGTGGTTGCGCGGTTCCAGACTGAAGCGCCTAGAACCGCTCGGCCACACCGGCCGGCCTGGAAATCTTGGCCTCACCGAGATCCTTCTGGGATTCAGTTATTAAGAAGTGGGTGGAAATACTTTAGGCGGAAGATCTTATTAATCGTGATGGCGGTTTGCAACTAGATAAGGCGTGGAGCACGGTGATTCCTTTAATATCTTCGGAAATAAAAATATTTTGTGACCAATGACACTTCCTACGACATTTAATTTTATCAGTTTGACAACTGAATTTTTCACTCCGAGAGCCCGCTTTCCGACAGAGATTGTGCATGTAGCGGCTGCCTTTGCGCATACATCTCCGCGCCAATTTTTTGTTTAAAGTTAGCGATGTGAACAAGCAGAGCAACGCTCTCACCTGAAGATCACTGAATGGTTATCATCCGAAATATCATGGCAAGAAGTCGACGTTATCCGGCTGCAGTCCCGAAACTTCATCGGATACTCTTATCGACGGGAAAATTTCAAGAATCACATGATTTATGTTCACTTATTTAAAACAATGTCCCAGTCCCCACTTCACACTCTTAGGGTTCCGATTTTTTTTTTTTTTTGCTGAAGTAGCCTATGTTCTTCCTCAGAGTTCAAAGTGCGTCCAATACAAATTAAATAGCAAAGTGTTCAGCAGTTTATTCGTGGAAACGTAACGGAGTTATTATCGCATTGTTAATATTAGTATGAATTGCTCACCTCTCATTAAATGCAGAAAATGTTCGGACTAACGTAACGGAGTTATTATCGCATTGTTAATATTAGTATGAATTCCTCACCTCCCATTAAATGCAGAAAATGTTCGGACTAACGTAACGGAGTTATTATCGCATTGTTAATATTAGTATGAATTGCTCACCTCCCATTAAATGCAGAAAATGTTTGGACTATCAGTTCAGATCAGTTAATGTAGAGCATAATACAGAGTAATGTAGAAATATGCTTCAGCCATAACAATGATAAAACAACAAGAAAAATAGTTTCCTAAAGACTGGTCCTTACTGGAAAACGTAAAGCCAGAACAAGAAGCTACTTCATAATGATACCAATTCAAATGGTTCAAATGGCTCTGAGCACTATGCGACTTAACTTCTGAGGTCATCAGTCGCCTAGAACTTAGAACTAATTAAACCTAACTAACCTAAGGACATCACACACATCCATGCCCGAGGCAGGATTCGATACCAATTCCCCCAGTTTGTATATATTTGAGCTTATTGTGCTGCAAGTGTCCAGATCGTATGCAACGGCAAACACACAGACACTGTACCCACTGTGGCGAATCGGCTAGGTACATTCACTTTTAACAACAGCGCAGCAACAAAAGCTATACGGCGTTCGCGACCTTGCGAAGTAAGAAAAGACTTCTAGCATTACTGACTCACAATACAGCGTAATCTGCGCCACATATCTATGACCTATTCTTTTGCATTGAAGAGCGCGTCAGCGCGCACGCGAGGGAATCTGTTGGGGGCCGTGTTTACTGAATGGCGAGCGCTGTGAGCGTGCCTCCTTTGTTTTGTCTGTTTACGCCGTCTGGCAGCGCGTTCGTGACCGATTTAATCTGGAAGGAATGGCGCTTCTATTTCTAGACCCATCTACCCCAACAAGCGACAGCAGAGAACTCCTCGCAGGTGGCGGAAATACCGCCACTGCCTCAATTAAACTCCCATCCTTATGCTTCGGGTCCAGTACCTTTTCTTTCACCCTTTCGGATACCCGGCGTATTTATTACTACCCGTCGCATGAAGTACGGCCGTTCGTGCCTCTGAAGATGTGAAAGATGTGAACAGGAACAGAGTCCGATTTTAGCAATATTCTGCCACATCAAAAACTTTAAACTGATTCTTTGTCCTTTTTATTTCTTGTAATCGTAGCACATTCGACACAGGTGACGTTTTTTTTATTTTCAGAAGTACATTATACTCTCTTCCTTTGTGTTTTGTTTTTATAATTAACTGTTGTTCAATTCAATTCTTTCTGTTAGAATGTCTCAAATGGGCACATGTCACTGTCCGCACCCTATAGGCGGCGCAACTCGCATTTCTTTTCGTGGCAGCAATGTAAGCCAGTGGGCCGATCAGTCTGATGATGTTCCTAGCAAGGCATACGCACCAAAGGCTTGAACCAGTTTAATTTTAGTTTTTGACTTGCGAATATGTGCTCGAAACTTTGACCATTACTTTCTCGTAATGTAATTTTACGTAAGTAACTTTTGTATGCTGTGACAGTGGTCATCTTGGTTAATAATTTTATCAAACTAAATATGTTATGTATTATTTTATAGGGTTTCTTAAAATTTCATTCTGATGAAGACATACTTAGAGGTGTCGAACCCTAGGTCAATGTACCTAACAGTTATTTGCAACCAGTTGACTGTGTGATTCCTATGATGAAACAGGCGAAAGGTGTACATTTTAACCATTTATACCCAGTCACTTTTTCTTCCGGTCCAGTAACACCTTCGAACGTAAAACTGCATCTGTAGCGTTAACTTGTGTAGAGATATATTTTTATGAGTTTCGATTGCCTATATGAACTGATAAAATCAGAAACCTCTTAAGTCCAGTACCACAATTTTTTGTTATTCTAGACCCAAAAGGTTGCACATACCTATTACTGAAACCGAAATATTAATAAGTATAACTATTGGACATGAGAGGAGTCTTCTCAAAAGAGTGGACATGAGGGCTTCTACATCAAATGCATTGCAACAAATGGCATTTTAATGCGATTTATTAATGGTTCAATAAGAAAATAGCGCACAATATGTGCTACATTGTAAACCATGAGTTTTTTTCCCCCCCGTGCGTTTCATCTGATCGGGGCGGACATCGTAAGACACCCTTTTAAGTTCGTTGTTGATCTATTAACTCAGTTTTTTTGTTACACAGGGCGGCTTACCCTCTCTCCCCGAGCACGCTTAGCTACCGTGCCGGCTAATTGGCCAAAATGTCCTCTAGTTTGTGTATTTTCTGTGTTGCAGTCTCGCGTTCTTTATAATAACACATTTACGTTTGCTGCGAAACGCCTTTCCTTCTCTTTCTTGGTGGTTCTATATTACTCATATCAGAAATACTTTAACAATGCAGAAGTAATAGATTAACAATGTAATAACGTATTGAAGACTGAGTATAAGGTTACTTGCGCTGCAGTCGTATAACGTTTATGTATATTATATTCTGTCATCTGCTTAGTATCAGGTACAACAATCTTAGAAAACAAAGTAAACTACCAAGGAAGCCAACGAGAAATCAAAGAGAATGAAATTTCCACCTATAAAGTGTAGAAATTTCTGAACAAAACAGTAAATTTTACCATCTCATAATATGAAAATCACTAAGTCGACATGGGATATTTCTATCGCAATCAATGTCGCTACCTTCAAAGATACATAATCCATTATGTCATTTTGCAAAATATGTGGACACGAGGGTTTCTCACTTTATTGGTTCACATGGTGTCCATGGCTTCCCTGTGTAACATAGGAGTACCGTAACACTGTCTTTTCATTGGGTTTGCACAGAAAGAATTTCTCCTTGAACCGTGGCCTCGTGTGACTGGGACTGCCCAATCAGATTTGGAATTGAGCCGTTTAGTTTGTTATTCAGCGCAGTTAAGTGAGCAAACGCGGGCTCTTAACACGTGAACGGCAACACACTCACTGTATGTACTGGAGGCCCCCAAAACTGGATATCGTAAACCGATTTTCCCAATACCGCTTCCAGTTGGTCGTGTGAACACTCCAATATCGATTCTGGGAATGCGGCTCTAGCTTGCGGTTTTCCTCTTCCCCAGTCGATTTTCGCTCCTATGCAGAGGCACAGCTGTTTTTGCAGCGAGCTTCGGTTGATAGTTACAGCTTGCTTTTATAAACTTTCGGCCAATCTGAACGGGAGTGCCGTCCTGTGCAGTGAAGGAGAAATAGACAACTTCGTGCTCATTCTAATATTTCTATCTCCGATAGTTAATTGAATTGAAACAGCCACTGTGCTGACTAAAGCAGAAACTGCTACAAGTAATATGTTGTACAAAACAACTGATGATAGGAAAACCGATATTTCACCGACCTAGCGAAACCGCTTTAGGGCTAAAAATGTAGATACTGCAGCGAAAAACTGTTTCTGAAATTCGGTTTTCTTCTTCGGGAATGGCTCTCATGTAAACGTAGCGGCTTGATTCTGGCGACTAGATGAGTATAAATTTATATTGCAGAAGGCAATGCTGGGTTTTGTATACGTATAACGCAGCTACTTTCCCAGTAAACGGTAAACTAAACGATTCTGTCCGTGAGTTGCATCATTTCATGACATTCTCGACGTTACTATTTACGATCACGAAATATTGAAACTAACGGCATATCGTCCCTGATATGCATCGTGTTCGAAGAAGAGACGAGGTTCTCTTCCTTTTCAGGTACGCCAATTTCAAACAGACTAGCGATCCGCCTCGGCTTCACACGGAATGCATTGATTATTGACGGCCTGACCACTTGCCTGACATAGCGGCCATAAATTACGTACACAAACATTCTTCGTTAATCTGTCTGTCCGTTAGTGAAAGTCGTATCAAAGTCCTTACAGTAGTTCCTGAGATAAGACGTGACATGCAGACAGAAAACGCGGCTAGGGCATTATAATACGCATAGATGATGTGCTCGCATTTGAATTTCAGCTAATCGCCACATCTGTATGTTTAACGTACATTTCCAGTAACTATATTCCTTGTCTAGTTTCAGTCTTTTCTCTTTCGCGGTGCGTTGATACGGTCGTTGAACTCCCCTTCTCTTAGCTTCTTTATTTACCATACGCTTCCTTTCTCAATTATATTCATGTCTGTATCGTTTTTGCATCATGGAATCACTCCACCATCTTGATTTGTAACGAGCCCGTACCATTTTGCCATAAGCCAAAATGTTTTTTACTTCATATACGTGTCATCTGCTCACCATCGTGAACCGTGAGATGACTAATATTTACATGTCTTTAGTATGCCTTGATGTGATTAGTTTGCTTGTACAATAGCAGACTATGCCCACATTACAGTTTATAACATTCCAACAATCTCTATAATACGCTGCAATCAACCGTGATTGTGTGTACCTAAGTTATCGGAAAGGCATCGATTCCGAACAAACAGACCGAAATGATGCGGTAAAACAGTCAACTAATCGTTCATATGACAAGTGTGTACACTGCCGTAATAACGACTGAACTCAAATGTATGTAACTATAAAGATTAATCTTGAACAATTAGACGAGAAAATGCAAATTAATGAAATATTAATGGTGCAATAAAATAAGATGGTTTCCACTCCTGAACGGCCACGAGTCTCACGTAAGCATATATTTAAAACAGTAGACTGCCTTACATGACTTTTTCATACGGGAATCAAAACGCGTTACACGATGCGGCAATAATTATGAAGTGTAGCCTCACGGTAATGCCGGTATTAATTTTCATTCACCAATCTTAGCAGATGATTATAATTCGCTGTCAAGAATATAACAATTTCATACGAATCACTTCAAAATAACAACATAGTAGCAAGGGCACGCTGAAATATGGTACCCAAGACATCTATAAGAAATTTACTAAAACATATAAAACTAATTAGTATAGTTGAATAAAAGTTAAAATTCACTATCGTTTGCCAGGTTCAATATGAGTTTCAGAAGTCAATTAAGACTGTTGTAATGCAAACGTTTGTGATGCCTTTAATTAGTCAAAAAATGAACTTTCAATTTAAGAGGAACTTTAACTGTGCAGGGTGAACATTAATTAAACCATCAAACTACAGGGACGGATTCCTGACTGGAAATTGAGGAGGAGAGGTCCTACGAATATGTGCGTCGTTACAACGGTAGATGGCGCTGACGAATGAAAGTTCGTCTGACCACGTGCCTCATGTTCTTTGCGCGTTGTAGGATATGTGACTGATGCAGCGTACTGTAAGCAGCAGAATGGTCCGATATTCAACAAACTGAGAGGTGTTTGTGTTCGGCCAAGCAGATGGAATCGGTCGAGAGGCAGCACGGCTACAATATCCTGTAGAACGCGGCCCTCCAAATCTGGTGTACTCGCAGTCTGCCGCCTCCCTGCACATTAGTTTGTCTGAAAGGACCCATTATCACACATATATTATGAATATTTTTTATTCTGTTTCCCACATAAACAATGTAAAATTTTCAACTACGTCATTGTAGCATTAAATTGATGAAATTCGTTGTTTTGTTAATACATACTGACATCTTTAAAAATGACCGTGTCTTTGAGTCTACAAGTCGCAGATAGCCTCAGTAGTAACATAGAGCTTCCGAACAAACTTTCTTGGGCAAAAAATAACTGCCGATCTGTTAAAAGCAACCTGTTTAATCTGCCTTGATTTTCTCAAAAAAGACTAATATAGCCTTTGCCATCCAAGCAACAAATTGAACATGTATCCCATCTAAATGACTGCTTATTTTTGCCGCTTGTGTTAACCATAGTATAACCTCCTGGGTTGAGAGCTATGAAAGGTGGTTCTTGATTTCCGTCAAAACCTTTGTCTTCTTCTGAATGCTACTGATTATTCCTTCAACTCTCCCTCCATGTTCCTAAAACATAACCTACGTTTTCAGTTATCCGAAACACAAGTCATATTAAAATATAATTTACAATTGAAATGTTGACTAACGAAACATAATTGGAAATTTGCTTATCATGTACATAAATTAAAACAACACACTCAAGTTTGTTACTTTCTAATGAAGCTAAAAGCAAGCAAATTCAGCACGACATCCGATGTTTGATATAGAGTAAGTAAAACATCAACAGACAGCGCCGCAAATTTTGATATTCATAGTTTCCCTATTAACCTGGTTCACTATCAACCTAGAAAAACAGGTCTTTAAATGGTGCTCCCATTTATCGTCCGACATGACACCACAGAACCTTTCTGGAAGTTTCGTTTCTGTTCGCCCCATTGTTTCTGGCCACTCCATTTCACGCTACCTACAGGACCGGGTTGAGCGACTTAAATTTAATCACTGTAACAACTGAATCTGTTACATGAGATGTTTCAATACCCTAATGACAAATATTGGAGTATTATAGGTCAAACAGAGAGGACAGTTGTTTTGAAGCGAGATATTCTTTTTAACACGTTTTTTCTAAGATTCTCGCACAAGTGGAGCGTATTTGCCATGGTACGCAAAGCGACGTATCCAACTCGCAGCTACACTATGTGGTCAAAAGGAACCGAACACCCCCAAAAACCTAGTTTTTCATATTACGTGCATTATGCTGCCACCTACTGCCAGGTACTCCATATCAGCGACATCAGTAGTCATTAGACATCGTGAGGGAGCAGACTGGGGCGCTCATGGACTTCTAACGTGGTCAGGTCATTGGGTGTCACTTGTGTCTTACGTCTATACGCGAGATTTCCACTCTCCTAAACATCCCTAGACCCACTGTTTCCGATGTGATACTGAACGTAAAGGGACACGTATAGTAGAAAAACGTACAGGCCGACCTCGTCTGTTGACTGACAGAGAAATAGAAGAGGGTCGTAATGTGTAATAAGCAGACATCTATCCAGACCATCACACAGGAATTCCAAACTACATCCGGATCCACTGCAGGTACTATTACAGTTAGACGGGAGATGAGAAAACTTGGATTTCATGGTCGAGCAGCTGTTCATAAGCGACACATCACGCCGGCAAATGCCAAACGACACCTCGCTTGGTGTAAGGAGAGTAAACATTGGACGACTGAACAGTGAAAAAACGTTCTGTGGCGTGACGAATCACGGTACACACAATATGGTGATCCGATGGCAGGGCGTGGGTATGGCGAATGCCCGGTGAACGTCATCTGCCAACGTGTGTAGTGCCAACAGTAAAATTCAGAGCCGTTGGTGTCATGGTGTGGTCTTGTTTCGCATGGAGGCGGATTGCACCCCTTGTTGTTTTGCGTGGCACAATAACATCACAGGTCTACATTGATGTTTTAAGCAGCTTCTTGCTTCCCACTGTTGAAGAGCAATTTGTGGATGGCGATTGCATCTTTCAACACGATCGAACACCTGTTCATAATGCACGGCCTGTGGCGGAATGGTTACACGACAGTGTAATGGACTGGCCTGCACAGAGTCCTGACCTGAATCCGATAGAACATTGCTGGGATGTTTTGGAAAGCCGACTTCGTACCACGCCTCACAGACAGTCATCGATACCTCTCCTCAGTGCACCACTTCGTGAAGAATGGACTACCATTCTTCAAGAAACCTTCCAGCACCTGATTGAACGTATGCCTGCGAGAGTGGAAGCTGTCATCAAGGCTAAGGTTGGGCCAACACCATATTGAATTCCAATATTACCGATGGAGGGCGCCTCGAACTTGTAAGTCATTTTCAGCCTGGTGTCCGGATACTTTTGATCACAGTGTATTAACGGCAGAATGAAGTGCACGAATTAAAATAAGGTGTCAGTACAATTTCAGTCGCTTAATAGTTTCAGCGAAGTTATCTAACAATCAAACTTGACAGTTGTTCTTAGTGAAATTTTCGATTGAATCGCGGTGTTTTGTAGTTTTACTGATAGCTGGAGACGCTTCAATAAAGTGAGGCAACTTGTGAATAGGAAACCATAAATTGCATTTATTTAGTGGCACACAGATATGGTCTTATAACCATCAATATGACATAATACTAGTTGTAACTGAGGACTGAAAGATCAGCAACATTTGCAAAACTACTCTTATTGGATTGGCGTCTACCATCAGGCAGATAATAGCACCCATGATTCAACTGTCTCCTGTAATAGCAACAAAACGATTTCTCCGTTATAGGTCGCATCTGTCTTAGCATTGAACCTACAAATGACTACATATTACTAGTTACCGCCTTACAGAAAAGTCATTGAGCATAACGTTTATACCAAGTATTTTCCATTAATAATTCATATAGACTGGAGTGAAATAATAATATTAAATAGACATACTGAAGAAAAGTTATGGAACTTTTATTATATGTGTTACAAAAATACTGATTGTTTGAATTTTCTCATTTTGGTAGTACTGAAGGAACGATCTGTTTTACTGGCTAAAAAACATTCAACAGCCTAAATAGCATAAAAATATTTCGTTATTTAAGACAAGCGATTTCGACATACTTTACTGTTATCTTCAGGTTTTAAAAATTTTTTTTGTTGTGAAACGTGATCATTTTACGTTGAACTTCACACCAGGTTGTCAAGTTGATAAAAATAAACACATTACAAAAGGTTTTTTATAATGAAGATATTTAAAAACATGAAGCACCTTGCGCAGAAGGATATATATATATATATGCCCAACGTGCTTTGTTTTTAAATATTTTAGTTATATCAAACATTTTCTTATGAGCTGATTTTTATTCACTTCACAATTTGGCGTGAAGTTCAACGTAAAATGAATACGTTTCATAACAAAACGATAAAAAAGACAAGATAAGAGCAAAGCCTGTCGAAACTGGTTGTCTTAAATAAAAAAATATTTTATGCGGTCTAGGCTGTTGAATATTTTTCACAGTACTAACTAAGCAAGTTTCTTAACAAGGGACATAAATTTCCTAAATAAGCCAGAGATCATTATTAATTTTTACGGATAAAACGATTTAGATCAATTACTATATTTCTGTAGCCAAAATGTCGTAATAAATTTACCACGGAAACGAGCTAAAGTGTTTGTCGAGGTGTTAGGTGTGTTAAGCTGTGAACCATACGTAAATTGTAGCATATTACAAGGTAATGGTAAATTATTTCAACGGACATAGCACATGATTGGTAATTCGGAAACTGGACCCAAGTTAATGTAAACATCTCTTCTTGTTCTTACACGAGTGATCTGGTTCCTATCGCCAGGTATTTACGGCACGACTTCCCTTTGAACGGGAACATCAATATTATTTACAGTTCGATACAAATAATCTTTAACTTCACGGTAGATATTTGAGAATAACGGGTGCGGCAACTTTTGCTGTCGATGACAACAGTTCCGGTTTGTGCCTGGACTGCGCTGCCGGAGGAGTCGCAGAGCTGTGAGTGGTGGCGACGCAGAATATTTTTTTCGCCTTTTCTCGAGCGGCCGCAGCGACGCGATGACGAGCAGGCAGCGAGGCGGGAGCCCGCTGCTACAGGGCACTTCACTTAGCGATCGCAGCGGGACGCAGCCAGTCACCAACTTAATTAACTCACTCTATCTGGGTTTTCAATCTGCGCTCGGCGGCCGCTGTGCTCGTCAAATGCTGCGACTCGCCGCAACCGGTCAACCGGCACAACAGCCATTTCCTGACTGATGGCCAGCGCGTCCACCGTCAGGCGAACCATCGCGTCAATGGCTTCACTCTAGCTAAACTCACGAAAATGAGTTCCTCCAGTCTCCGTCCTACATGCCTTAGTATCAAACTTACAAGTGCCTACATTTTCAGAGTTAGCGCTTCAAATAAAATATCGTTATACGTCGATTTGGCACAATTTGGTAAGTAGCATTGTTAGTGCCTATGCCAATAACGCCGGCCGGAGTGGCCGAGCGGTTCTAGGCGCTACAGTCTGGAGCCGCGCGACCGCTACGGTCGCAGGTTCGAATCCTGCCTCGGGCATGGATGTGTGTGATGTCCTTAGGTTAGTTAGGTTTAAGTAGTTCTAAGGTCTAGGGGACTGATGACCTCAGTAGTTGAGTCCCATAGTGCTCAGAGCCATTTGAACCATTTTTATGCCAATAACCCCAAGTTTATTTCACTTCTACAGACCCTAACAGCCATCAAATAAAACATTTACTGAAGAGAGAATAATTTTCAAATTATTAAAACTTCAACAAACACAGAAACCAAAAATTAGGCAATGGTTTCAGTATCTGGTTTGTCGAACCCACTCTTCAGTCATTCGCGATTTCTCTGCTCTATGGTGTGTGGTGTTGCTCTCTCTCTCTCTCTCTCTCTCTCTCTCTCTCTCTCTCTCTCTCCCTCCCTCCCTCTCACTGCCTACACGCTGTTGTCTTGGTTCCGAACTCGCTACATCTTACGAGGAGAAAACGGCAGGTGCCACAATCCAATTTCCCAAAAACGTCGCTCAGTGGGAGAAGAGCCAAAATGAGCGAACACGTGTCTCGGCTTATCTGCAGATACTCAACAGTTTCTGGGAAAACGACGGGCAAAGTTTTCGAGCTTTGAGCACATAATGGGATCAACCGAAGCTACAGCATGGTGGCTAGTGTCGCGTCTTTACACTTTTGCGTCCTGTGTTCGAAACCCGATTTTTATTTTTGCCGTTTGTTTATCTTCCCATGACTGTTGAAAATTACTACACAAATGTTTTCGAATGTATTCTGAAATAACGTGTCCTTATTCGTCTACTAATAGTACGTCTGGTGAATGAATTTAAATTAGCCCATGCATGTAGGCAAATGACAACGATTTCGCCAAAATGTTTTATCATAAGCAAAATTATCCCCAAAAGTCGTCATCGAGATAGAGAACTTAGCATATATTGGGATTCACGAACTTCTATGTCCTAGTTAAATATACAGAAATAAGCAGATGAATAAATTACATGTGGACTCCAACATTTTAATTTAAAAATATTATAGATTATCAATAATCAAAGAAAGTAAGATCATGCAGATAGTTCTCACGACATGGTGCTTGTATTTAAAGGTGCAGAGTTGCCATCATACGCAATGTACATGTATGATATAACTATTGTAATTCATGGTTTAAGTCACGGGTGGGCAAACCAGCGGCCTGCGGGCCGGATCCGGCCCGAGATTGCATTCTATTCGGCCAGCGGAATAAATTCGTCGGAGAAGAGCGAGGCGTTCGCATTGTACTCCACCCGGGTGCATTTTCGGATATTTCCGCCGCCGGCTCGGCTCGCCTTGCGCTAGGCACAAATTGACACGCGTATAGCACACGTGGACAGCCCGCATTTTTGTAACTTCAGAAGTACAAATGAGACCGCATTAATTGGGACTCTACGCACGCCTGAGCCAGGGCGTCGCGTGGCGTTGTTGTTGTGGAATAGTTTCTCGCCGCGCGCGCGCCACGTTAGCACTACTGGAGAACTGAGCCGTGGTGCGAGAGTCAGTCCTCCAATATCTTGTCTTCGCCTCCGCGCAATGGGTAGCGGTAGTAATGGCCATCCGAAAAATATAGCCTTACTGTGTACTGAATTTTGTCATTTAGTAGTGTTTTGTTTTTTTCACCATTTAAGCGGTCCATCTTTTCTCGTTAGTACACTTTATTTTCAGTTATTTCTATCTGTATAGTTTTTTTCTTTTGTGTTTTCTTTTGTCAAGAACAATACACAGTTCAGTAACCGGTAAGCGATTGGCCACTGCGATTATAGCTTCTGCCTCCATAATGTTTTCAGATCGCAGGAAGGGACAGACAATTCATCGTGAGGGTAGTGAATAAGGAAGCAAGGAATATAAAAAGCATGCGATCAAGAAGCAAGAGAGAAAAGTTCAAATGGTTCAAATGGCTCTAAGCACTATGGGACTTAACATCTGAGGTCTTCAGTCCCCTAGAACTACTCAAACGTAACTAACCTGAGGACATCACACACATGCATGCACGAGGCAGGATTCGAACCTGCGACCGTAGCAGCAGCGTGGTTCGGGACTGAAGCGCCTAGAGCCGCTCGGCCGACAGAAAAGTAAAACAAGGTTACACTGCTGCCTATTATGCTGTCTTATCAGTACAATATGTTACGAAAATTAGAAAAATGGTAATTTTGACAATTGTGACCCGTTTGTGCTTCTGCTAAAAAGCGTCCGCAATCGTAAATATAGAGGTTTCACTGTGATTAGTTGGATATGGGTGTAATGGGAGATATTATACTATACGCATGTGGACAGCATGTTCCCACTGCCAGCTAGAAACAATTGAGAAACCCCCACCGATGGCAATGTTTTCATTTGCTCGTTGTAACGACAAAGAGGATTTCAGTGATTGCATACACAGTATCAGCATTCGTAAACTAATTACACAACAGGTTATAAAAATGAAGAAATGGTCGGTATTATTCCGAAAGTACGAGTATCTCGAAAGAGTGTGCTGATTTGATTTATTAAATTTGTTGAAATGTATTGCTGACAAAGTCAGACCTACATTCGTGACAAAGTTTCTCGACCGACATGAACTCTTCCCCTCACAAGGCTTCCACATTCCTGTCGCGTGCATTATTCCGACAGTACACAGACCATCGTGTTGTGCAGTGAATGAATAGATTACTTTTCACAATGGCAGAAGAAAAGTCAACAGCAGTAGTGGGGGAACGCAGAGAGCCTTATGACACGCTTTGCGTCGGGTGGGTGAAAATACATAAAATACCTAGATACATGGGTGCAACAAAGAATAATTTCTTAAATAAAGAAAATGAATGTCAGTGTTCATCACCTACCTCGAAAATATTGTCGTATTTATTCAGTTGCAATCGATTCCTGAGCATTGGTTCTGAGCACTATGCGACTTAACTTCTGAGGTCATCAGTCGCCTAGAACTTAGAACTAATTAAACCTAACAAACCTAAGGACATCGCCGGCCGAAGTGGCCGTGCGGTTAAAGGCGCTGCAGTCTGGAACCGCAAGACCGCTACGGTCGCAGGTTCGAATCCTGCCTCGGGCATGGCTGTGTGTGATGTCCTTAGGTTAGTTAGGTTTAACTAGTTCTAAGTTCTAGGGGACTAATGACCTCAGCAGTTGAGTCCCATAGTGCTCAGAGCCATTTGAACCATTTGAACCTAAGGACATCACACACATCCATGCCCGAGACAGGATTCGAACCTGCGACCGTAGCGGTCGCTCGGTTCCAGACTGTAGCGCCTAGAACCACACGGCCACTCCGGCCGGCTCTCCTGAGCATTACATCCACTTGAGTTAACGGCGTGCTGTACGATTCCATATACTTCAAAAAACTGCTTTCTAGTCATCTGAAGTAATTTGAAAAATCATCATCACTCATCTTAGTCGTAGTTTGAAACGGGCCACATATTTTTGTTTCAAACAAAATATATCTATTTCGAGGATTTAAATTTTTTATTCGTTAATGACTAAAGCCAACACTTTGTCTTCAGCATTAGTATCCGAATCTGATTCGGATCTGAAGTCTAACGATAATAACTCTTTTAGTTAAGCATCACACATTGTCAGTTTGGAAAGCAGTGGGTGAGTAAACGGCGTCTCGTCTGGCATGTGCGCGTCACACGACTGAAGGGCACATTCGTCAAATGCGTCTCAATACGTGCAGTTCAAGACGACGCGCGTGGAGCGTGCGCTCCAGCGGCAAAATCGTGTCACGACACACGTGCTATACTCGTCTCAATTTGCGTTTTGCCTTAGGTTTGCACATAATGACGCAGACCAACGGAAGTTTTGCATACTCAGTGCATGCGCAGTGCCATTTCGCTGCTGCTGGCTTTGAACAACAAAGGGAAACACGCATAAAATTAGTGAAAAAATAGTCTAGACCTCGATGGTTAACCATCACGATCCATACTGTTTCTTCTCACTGATTTTTTACGGTTTAATAGATCGCTGTTTCTCAAAAATGTTACCAAAAGTTTTCAGTGAGAAACACGTTTTTAGTCTGAGCATGAAGTTATGGCCCATGTGCTCACGTGCGTGCAGAAAGCGTGGGAAAGGGGGGGGGGGGGGTGGAGAAACAGCTCAATGCTCTGAAGTGCATCAGGTTCGTGGGTCACCAAAGATCGGCCATTTCTGGTTTAGATAATCGACTACCACGTCTAAAATAAAAGGTTAGTATCCAGTATCAAATTGTTACTGTCGTAAGGCAGATCTACAGTACGTTTTTAGTCTTCCGAGGCCAAACTATCAAGTGTTTTCAATGTAAAACAGACTAACTTTTCTCTATGAGTCCTCATCACTCCAGTGTAAATGTCTATTAATCTCAAATGACCACAATCAGCAGGCATCGATAAACACTGCTCTTGGGTATGAAAATAGATACCTGTCGCTATTTTCAGAATGTCTCTTACTTTCACACTTTGTTTCGTAGTTTCTACTTAACACTTCTAAAATTTGTACACAGGACTCAGCAGATAAAGTAGTACATAAGAATAAACTCCCAGGGACGATCTGTTTGTGTTGCAAGGGAAGCAAAATTGATTTCTCACTCTCGCTCCAATATTGATGTTTCTTTGTGTATTTGCTGTACGCTACCAGCATTGAATGCTTACATGGTACGATCACTTGACGTCCTCCATTAACAGGCTGCCTCACCTTTTGTTTTGATTGGAGCGTCCATCCATCCTTCCACTCCTAATGGGTCAGAGGTCCTCTATTTTACTAGTGAAGTTACTGTGCACTGATAATTCGTGAATAAATGTTGTTTCATTACGATGGCGCACCAGCAAATCTTTGAGTTCCCGTCTGACACAATCTCAGCTCAATATTCTTTCAAATGTGGACAGGCCGATGGGAACGACAACCTTGGAAAAAAAGGCTCTTCGATTTGACTGCTTAGAGTTGATTACGTGACAATCGGATAATACCTGGTTGCGCTTGTAGTTTAGACAACGTGTACCAGAATGTATTCCGTAGAGAAAATTGTGCAACGATGATTGAGGTCGTCCAGCGATCAGTTTTTGTAGTAACTGCGTAAGGAACACCAATATTTGCGCTAGGGTTAAATGAACGAATCGAGTTTATTTTTCGTTATCACATATAAACTAACTGCTTCTAGCGATTCCGATCATATATTCCGGCATAAACCCTGCATTTCTTAAGTCTCATCTACACCATCTAAGATTATTTTGTGAAGTTAGCGCCCCACAGCTCGTAAGTACGTAGAAACCATCGTATTCAAACTCTAAGAGCTACTAATTTTAATACTTCCATGTAAGCTGTTTTAATGGCTTTAAAGCACCTTATAATGATCTGAAGATTGAATCCGGTTGTAATAAAGAAGTATTTATTAGCAGCTCTTGGCAGTTGAACTATGGCTTTATTTAAATTTAAAATTGTCATAGGAATATTTCTTCATTCTAGATAATAACAAAATGGATTTATCAAGTGATGGGTGAGACTCACAGTTTCTTTCCATTTCTTTGTCCATCACGTAAAGCCACAGTTTCCAAGCCTTTCCCTCCATTGATTCGCAATGACAACTTCTTACAGAGGCCATAAGTACGCCACAGACCGTATATTCACTTCTCCCTGAATGTCGAGGGAACGCTATCTCACGGAATATTGGTGACGTAACTTCGGCGATGGATCTTCGAGTCGGAATAGCGCGCAGAATAGGCTCTTACACGTCAACTTGCACTCATATTTCCCTTAGATCGCTGCAGGCTCGCAATATGGTTGGCAGAAGCTATATAGTTTGCCCGAGGCTGCCTCAGAAGGCGCTCTCTCGTGACGCCAGAGATCTTGTTCCGTTATTATCGTAATTCCATTATCTCGCGCATTAAAACGATTTTAAAGTAACTTATATTGCTTTTCCTGGGTGGGATATTAATTAAATAGCCTGTGGATTTAATACCGTTCTCCTCCACTCTTTACCTCAAAGGGCAAATTACGGGCACAGTTGCAAATGCAGCTTCCTGGAGGCTATTTTTAGTGTAGATAACACTTCAAAAATTTTGCAAAATAGATTATTGTGTTAGTTAATGAAATTTAAATATTTATCTGTTCAAAATATACTCAGGAAGGTAATGTTAATTTCACCACCATCTAAACGCTGAAACTATAATATGGTGCTGAGTATCTAACGCATTTCCTTATTTGATATTGTACGCAAAGCTTGACTGTCAAACTTTTTGTTATTCAATAAAACTACATAACGCATTGTAATATTTTCGTTTAATAATATAAATGATGTCATGCCTCTGTTAGTGAGATCGCACTTCCCCGACATAGAAGTTTCGGGTTGCAACAGAATTTTAACTTCTCGATTAAAAGAAGTAACATTCATAGTCTCTCAAAAAGATTAATGCAGTTTCGCAAAACTATATCTTCTACATTAATGAAAATATAAAATTTTTCTGAAGTGTAGAAGCTACAAGTTTACCTTGGCACCAGCTGTAAGTTGCTGTTTGTGTTGTTTCCCTGGTGTAGGTAACTCGTTAATTACACAATGTGCATCGAATCCCGGTGGCTATAAAGCAACAACGGCGTTTTGTGTCCTCCGTTTCAACAGCTACAATACAGTTACAGCTCTGGGGGATTTGCGTCTAGAGTACGGCAATGCAACTTCATATCACGGTACTGGAAATTACATGTATAGTATCAGGATACCGCTTGTTTACGTAAGAGGAAATCCACAGTTCGCCCCAGAGTGCTCGTTTCTGATGGAGAGCGCATTCAACAGTTTTTTTGCGCGTAACCCGTAGAGGTGCCGGTCGAGGGACTGCCAAGTCTATGAATTTGATTGAGGTGTTTGGCGGCAGCGTTTCTACTTTCTACCATCCATGATTAGATTGCTACAAGCACTTCATAATGGTTCAAACTACAACATACACCTTTGTGAATTCATTCAGGGCGCGGATATGACATATAACAATTCCCTTTCAAATTTAGTGCTCAGTGATGAGACTATGCCCCGTTTACGTGGAAAAGTTAAAAAATGGTTCAAATGGCTCTGAGCACTATGGGACTCAACTGCTGAGATCATTAGTCCCCTAGAACTTAGAACTAGTTAAACCTAACTAACCTAAGGACATTACAAACATCCATGCCCGAGGCAGGATTCGAACCTGCGACCGTAGCGGTCTTGCGGTCCCAGACTGCAGCGCCTTTAACCGCACGGCCACTTCGGCCGGCGTGGAAAAGTTAGCTGCTGCAGCGTAAGAACCAGGAGAACACAGTAACCACATACTATAACCCAGCACGAGAGTCTCTCTCCAAAGCTTCATACACTACTGGCCATTAAAATTGCTACACCACGAAGATGACGTGCTACAGACGCGAAATTTAACCGACAGCAAGAAGATGCTGTGATATGCAAATGATTAGCTTTTCAGAGCATTCACACAGGGTTGGCGCCGGTGGCGACACCTACAACGTGCTGACATGAGGAAAGTTTCCAACCGACTTCTCATACGCAAACAGCAGTTGATAGGCGTTGCCTGGTGAAACGTTGTTGTGATACCTCGTGTAAGGTGGAGAAATGCGTACCATCACGTTTCCGACTTTGATAAAGGTCGGATTGTAGCCGATCGCGATTGCTGTATATCGTATCGTTACATTGCTGCTCGCGTTGTTCGAGATCCAATGCCCGCATCTCGTGGTCGTGCGGTAGCGTTCTCGCTTCCCACGCCCGGGTTCCCGGGTTCGATTCCCGGCGGGGTCAGGGATTTTCTCTGCCTCGTGATGGCTGGGTGTTGTGTGCTGTCCTTAGGTTAGTTAGGTTTAAGTAGTTCTAAGTTCTAGGGGACTGATGACCATCGATGTTAAGTCCCATAGTGCTCAGAGCTAACCAACCAGATCCAATGACTGTTAGCAGAATATGGAATCGGTGGGTTCAGGAGGGTAATACGGAACGCCGTGCTGGATCCCAACGGCCTCGTATCACTAGCAGTCGAGATGACAGGCACCTTATCAGCATGGCTGTAACGGATCGTGCAGCCACGTCTCGATCCCTGAGTCAACAGTTGGGACGTTTGCAAGACAACAACCATCTGCACGAAC
Organism: Schistocerca americana; assembly: GCF_021461395.2. Lineage (NCBI taxonomy): Eukaryota > Metazoa > Arthropoda > Insecta > Orthoptera > Acrididae > Schistocerca > Schistocerca americana. The sequence continues at coordinate 254,731,671 of NC_060130.1, forward strand.
AGTTCAACGACGTTTGCAGCAGCATGGACTATCAGCTCGGAGACAATGGCTGCGGCTACCCTTGACGCTGCATCACAGACAGGAGCGCCTGCGATGATGTACTCAACGGCAAACCTGTGTACACGAATGGCAAAACGTCATTTTTTCTGATGAATCCACGTTCTGTTTACAGCATCATGATGGTCGCATCCGTGTTTGGCGTCATCGCGGTGAACGCACATTGGAAACGTGTAGTCGTCATCGCCATACTGGCGTATCACCCGGCGTGATGGTATGGGGTGCTATTCGTTGCACGTCTCGGTCACCTCTTGTTCGCATTGACGGCACTTTGAACAGTGGACGTTACATTTCAGATGTGTTACAAACCGTGGCTCTACCTTTCATTCGATCCCTGCAAAACCCTACATTTCAGCAGGATAATGCACGACCGCATGTTGCAGGTCCTGTACGGGCCTTTGTGGATAAAGACAATGTTCGACTGCTGCCCTGGCCAGCACATTCTCCAGATCTCTCACCAATTGAAAACGTCTGGTCAATGGTGGCCGAGGAACTGGCTCGTCACCATACGCCAGTCACTACTCTTGATGAACTGTGGTATCGTGTTGAAACTGCATGGGCAGCTGTACCTGTACACGCCATACAAGCTCTGTTTGACGCAATGCCCAGGCGTATCAAGGCCGTTATTGCGGTCAGAGGTGGTTGTTCTGGGTACTGATTTCTCAGGATCTATGCACCCAAATTGCGTGAAAATGTAATCACATGTCAGTTCTAGTATAATATATTTGTCCAATGAATACCCGTTTATCATCTGCATTTCTTCTTGGTGTAGCAATTTTAATAGCCAGTAGTGTATATTGATGAGCCAAAACATCTTGACCATTGGCCACCACGAGGTTGAATGCTTCCTGGTCGTGTTGCGGGCACGTAACGCAGTAAGGAAAGAATATAAGTGGAAGAGAGACGAATGTGCAGTCATTGTAGCGAAGATACCGTCTGGAAATGCGGAAATCCATTGATATAAGTGGTTCTGACAAATGGCACATTTTTGTGGTCCTGCGGCTGGAAACGAGAATCTCTGAAACGGCGAAGCTGGTAGACTGTTGACCTACTGTAGTGCGCACCTATGAAAAGTGGTTGAAGGATGGTGAAGTAACGAATGGGCCAGATGGTATTGGACGACCACGTCTCATCACAAAACCTAGAGGTCGGGGTATCCCCTCCTGTGGAATCCAGGATAGGCAGCGATCTGTGGAAGATCTGACCACAGAATACAATGCTGGTGTAGGCACAGATGTTTCGGAGCAGCCCGTTCAAAGGACATTGTTGAATGTGGAGCGCACATCACACGACTCCTTCGCGTTCCTGCGTTGACCCGATGACATCGTCTATTATGATTGCAGAGGCCACAGCCTCAATACGTTTTCACCATGGATCAATAGAATCGTATCGCTCGTCGAGCGAATCTCATTTCTTGTTACACTAAGTCGATGGTTGGCCCTTACACGCCGTCACCCAGGCATATGTCTGCACGAAACATGCACTGCGTCACAGATGCAGGCTGGTGAGGGCATAATTATGCTGTGGAGTGATCTGTGGTGGTAATCGAAGGTATCATGACAGCAATGACCTGTGTGACCATTATTGCGGACCAGCTGCATCGCTAAATGCTTGAAGTCTCCCCGTACGGCGATGGCTTCTACCAGCAGGGTAACTGTTCGTGTTGCAAGGTCAGAATCGTGCTAGAGTGATTAGAGGGGCATTATAGTGAACCCACACTCAAGTCATGGCCAGCAAATGTGCCTGATCTGTACCCACTGGAACACATTTCGGACGCCAGCTGCGTGCGCGAAAACCACCATCCCATAATTCGCGGGAATTGCTTTACCTGTGTGTAGACATCTGGTGCCGCGTGCTTCTGGAATTCTGTAAGGAAATGGTAGAATCCATGCCAAGCAGAATCTCTGTTGTACTGAGTTTGAATAGGGGGACAACATTGTACTAAACAGGTGGTCATAATGACATCTTGGATATTCGGGAATCCAGCCGGATGTTCGCGTCGTTCTCGCACGATATTTCAACGGCGTGCCTCGCTGTCTTCTTCAGGTGCCACCTGAGACTGGTCCTTGGGTCGATCGAGTCCAGTATTTATGCCTGGAAGGAGCTGGACGTTCCCTAATCGGTCCGCACCGACCCGAGTGTTCCGTCTGTGGTCCGCGCCCGCCAGACTCGGGTTCAATGATCCCATCCAGTCGCGGATGTTCCGACTGCCGTCCGGGCCCGTTTTGGCCGTCCTCAACGGTTTTGGTCGTCATCTGAGGTGTGTCCGAGGCGATCTGAGATGTTGGGTACTCTGTCCCATGACTGTTACTATGATTTTCACTTCTGTTTCGTGCTGGGCGCTCTTTAATCGGTCCGCGCCGCGTCGTGTGTTCCGTCTGCGGTCCGCGCCCGCCAGACGCGGCTACATTGGCCCTCTCTGGTCGCCGGTGTTCCGTTCGCGCCCGGCCTGACCGTCTTCTGAAGTTGAGTTCGTGATCTGGGGTGTGTCAAATCTTGTCTCTAATGTCCGTCACCTTGTCTCACGGCTGTTCTCTATGTCTCCACTTCTATTTCTTGTAGAATCCCAGACTGTCCTGCGTTGAGTTTTCACAAGCTCAAGCGCTGGATTCCAGGCAGTGCTGATTTGGTATTCCGAGTCACGGTTGATTAGATTATCTGTGACCTTAATCTCAATGGCTTCTTTAATGACACTGTACCAAAATCTTGAGGTCTGTGTCACAAACGCCCAGCACGAAACAGAAGTGGAAATCATAGTAACAGTCATGAGACAGAGTACCCAACATCTCAGATCGGGTCTGACACACCTCAGATGACGACCAAAACCGTTGAGGACGGCCAAAACGGGCGCGGACGGCAGTCGGAACATCCGCGACTGAAGGGGTCCATTGAAGCCGAGTCCGGCGGGCGCGAACCATAAACAGAACACTCGACTCGGCGCGGACCGATTATGGAACGCCCAGCTCCTTCCAGGCATAAATACTGGATTCGCTCGAGCCAAGGACCAGTCTCAGGTAGCACCTGAAGAAGACAGTGAGGCACGCTGTTGAAATATCGTGCGAGAACGACGTGAACATCCGGCTGGATTCCCGAACATCCAAGATGTCAACAGATCGCCGTGAAAGTATGAAGAATTACAGGTGGTTCAAATAGTTCAAATGGCTCTGAGCACTATGGGACTCAACATCTGTGGTCATCAGTCCCCTAGAACTTAGAACTACTTAAACCTAACTAACCTAAGGATATCACATACATCCATGCCCGAGGCCGGATTCGAACGGCCACACCGGCCGGCAATTACAGGTGGTCATAATGTTTCGGCTCAACGGTGAATTTTTCGTTCCGTTTCCCGAGAAAAGGTTTACGACTCGTTTTATTCTACCAGAAAAGACTATTACAGAAATCACGTACCTGATAATGTTGGAGATTTAGGTTTTTCAACAACTGCGAGAACATGCCGTAACTTTAATTTTTCGACAGAACGGAGCACCACCACAGAGGCACTTACTCGTAAGAACATTTTTCATAATGAGCTGCCTCAAAGATGGATCGGTCGTAAGGGGGTATGGATCTTGCGTTGCACCATAGGCCTCCAAGGTTGCCTGATCTCATGGTATGTCATACTTTTGTGGGATTTGTGAAAAACTCAATCTGTGTTTTGACGAGTCCTTTGTTTTGAGAGATATATATTTTTCAAATTTAACGTTTACTGTAACTTAGCAGACAGCCGAAGTCAATTCACTGCATTAAGCAGTGTGGCAAAATAAGTTGGCGATGAGCAGGAATCCGCCGGTTTCGACAGTGGCAGAGGTAGCGACCGGACCATATGGCGCGATGGTGAATCACGAAAGCGGAGAGGGGGACGCGGCCCTTGGGACCCGATCTTACTCGACAGTAAATTGTAGGGGATCACTAGTGTTCTGGCCCGAAGCACCGATTTTACTTTATTTAATATTAATGATTAAAGTCGTCTTTTGACATAACAGTTACTAGGAGAAGCCTACTGGCCATCAGGGCTTAATCTCAATAATAACACTATGCAGTAAACTAGCAAATTCAGTAACCAAATGAATATCGTTAAGGGGGGTAGGACGTCAAACGGGCCGACTTGGAGCAAGAGAGGCACCACAGGACATATTTTAATTTCCACTGTCTATACTTTTACAAATAAATTCATAAAACTTTGTCAGCATGATCAGGAAGGATTCGGGATTCCCACTCATAGCAGTGGAAGTTCAAAAACATCCAAAATAATGTTTTTTTCATATGAAATTTCATCATTTTTTCGCTTACTATTGGCTGCATTTGTTGCTATAGGTACATTTTTCTTCACAAGTAAGAGAGATTCTTCGATGAATTTAGCACAGCATACAAACCATACTTACACGCCTATGAAACTCTAGAATTATCCAAATCTATTAAAAACTGTGGTAAAAATTGAGATAATTAACTACAAAATTTGATTTTTTTCTAAACATAAAGTTTAAAACGTAACAGCTCATTCATTTTTTTCATAAATTAAATAGATTCTAGAGTTTCAGACACCTGTAAGTATGGTTTGTATACTGTGCAAAATTCATCGAACAGTCTCTCTAACTTATGAAGAAAAGTGTACCTATAGCAACAAATGCAGCCAATAGTAAGTGAAAAAATGATGCAATTTCACATGTAAAAAAATTATTTTGTTATGTTTTTGAACTTCCGCTGCTACGATTGTGAAACCTGAATCCTTCCTGGTCATGCTGATAAAGTTTTATGAATTTACTTGTAAAAGTATAGACAGTGGAAATTAAAATGTCCTGTGCTGCCTCTCATGCTCCATGTCGGCCCGTTTGACGTCCTACCCCCCTTAAGTTACCAAAGATGTATGAAGGAATACAAAATGTTTAGATGTAAGCAAGAGATTTTGGCTGCGCCCCAAAGCTCGCCAGTCGGTGATAGGATATCTCCCCAGTCGGCGATAGGATATACTCTGACACCGTCCATATGTGAGAGTCGGCGCTAAAATGTATTCAGATACTGTTCATACATAATCTTCGGCTTTACCGTGTTCTCAGAACTTCTTAACTTAGTGAAATGAATCGTTTAATATTATCACTCTGTCACTATTTTACGATGTTTGCAAATAAACGCGTTGGAATGGTATCTCGGAACATATTTCCTAGAAACTAGCTACCCACACCATTAATTACAATCACAGATGACCTGCTTGCGTCTTCTGAAGGATTCAGTGCTCTACCAAATCTGCTTTTGGTGACAAGAGCTTCACAGAGTACAGGTAGGCGATTTATTAACGTAACCAAGAAAGTATCATCTTAACTAGCACATTCTCTGGTGGGAAGGCTTGTCCAGTATATTGTCCGCCCCGATAGCTGAATGGCTGCCGGCACGGTAGCTCAGCGTGCTCTGTCAGAGGGTTAGCTACCCTCTGCAATAAAAAAAGCTGAGTGAACAGATCAACGAAGAACCTGAATGGGTGTCATCGGACGTCCGCCACGAACAAATTCAACGAGCAATATAGAACAAAATGAGGTCAACAAAAAAAAGGCAGCGTGACTGACTGCCGTCCTAAGGAGCCCGTGTTCGATTCCCGGCTGGGTCAGGGATTTTCTCCGCTCAGGGACTGGGTGTTGTGTTTTCTTCATCATCATTTCATCCCCAATGTGGCGTCGAATGTAATAAGACCTGCACCAAGGCGACCAGACCTGCCCCGTAAGGGGCCTCCCGGCCAATGACTCCAAACGCTCATTTCCATTTTTTTCCAGTATATTGTACGTCACATACACCACTTTCTATAGGATCGTAATTGAACTGAGGAACTTGTATGGAGGTTCGAATACGCGAGGGAAATTTGCAGTGCGCCTCCGCTTCCTACGAATTTCAGTGATGTGCGACGCCGCATGAGAATAGCAGCGTTGCAGTAAACTTCTGACATATCACAAAAGTATGGGATGAGTTTGAATATCGACTGTTTGTTTGTCGTTCGTCTGCTGAAGGGCACAGAGAACACTTGTGAAAGTTAAAGAAAATCGTGAATCCTAAAAGTAGTTTCAAACAGTACCTGATGATTGTATGTACATGCATATAAAAGATATAACCCTTTGAAATCGTATAGTTTTTTTCCAAAACAAGAATCTCGTAGTCCTATGCGTAAGTTCAAATTCATACCTTCATTCGTGTATAAGATATAGTCTTGTAAAATCGGATGAATCTTTTTGAAACCCCCAGAACACTGCAAGTTCGTTTTATTGGGCATGAACATGCCTAAACTTTAATTTTTCAACAACACGGAGAACCACCGCATTTCTGCGGTTTCCTGCAGAATTCCTGGGCATATAAGTTCGAATATAATAAATATCCTTAAGACAGAAAAGCTTTTGTTCACAAATCGGAACGAATTTGGGGAACATCGCTCTTGCGAAACACAGATTGCCCTTTCGTCACACGATATCTTTCGACCCACGAAAACGTCAGATTGCATATCCCTAGGTTTCCGGAAAGCGTTTGACACAGTGCCCCACTGCAGACTGTTAACTCATCCACATGGGTTCTCTGGGAACTGTATCAAAGGCATTTTCTAAGTCGTAAAAAAGCTAATAGTAAAGGCTTTTGTTGTTCTCGGCACTTCTCCTGCAGTTGTCATGCACAGAAAATCATGTCAATCGTCCCTCTTGATGGGCAAAACCCGCATTGAGATTCAGAAAGCACAATCTCTGAAAGTGTCTGAAGGCGATTTAAAAGGATTCCGGCAAAACTTTTACCAGCGACAGAGAGCAAGGATATTCCACGGTAGTTACCAGAGATGCTTCTGTCACCTTTCTTGAAGATGGTGGCAATTGTGAGGGTCTTCATGTAGGCTGGTACGTTGCGGGTTTTCCACATTAATAGTATGCGTGAGAAGTAGTATGCGTGAGAGTAGTTTTTAGAGGCAAGCCGCCACCCTGAATAAGTTCCAACGGGATGTTGTCAGGTCCAGAATACGACTGTTCTGCAATTGATGGAACAGTTCTCATATTTGTACCTCATTGAAGTCCAAAATGGTTCACTCATGTCTAAACTTATTAGAATTATTCCTATTTATGTTTGTTGCTGCAAGAGTCCCCATTACACGAGTCTGTAGCATGTATAAGACTGTAGTAACCTTCTTGAAATGCGACGGATTTTACTGGGGCAGACTCGCCATTAAACTTCGCGGAACGTTAGATGCGCAGACAGGACTAAAATTACATCCTTGTAAATGAAGGCGGCCGAGTACGTCGTCATGGCAGCGTTTCTTAATGAGTAATAACGACTTGCTGTGTTAACGCCGGCGTAATTATAGACACGCAAGTCTGTTTCCAGTGAAATATATGTCGAATTAGCTCTTCTTCTCATTCGAAACGATATGTAGTAAAAATGGGTACTGTTAAACAATTATTTTCCTGAGATAATGTTATTAATTAATTAATTTAGTTGGTAAGCTTCTTTTCTCATTGCATCAATACATTAGATGATCAACTGAAAACACACTTTGTGGATACAAAACTAGTTTTCTTTATTTTCTTACTTATTTAATTTTTAATTAGTACAAATTGCGTCAACAGCGCAATGTTATATGGCATGTCATTAGTGAGTCCGCAGCTCGTGGTCGTGCGGTAGCGTTCTCGCTTCCCGCGCCCGGGTTCCCGGGTTCGATTCCCGGCGGGGTAAGGGATTTTCTCTGCCTCGTGATGACTGGGTATTGTGTGATGTCCTTAGGTTAGTTAGGTTTATGTAGTTCTAAGTTCTAGGGGACTGATGACCATAGATGTTAAGTCCCATAGTGCTCAGAGCCATATCATTCGTGAAACAGAATAAAAAACCATGGATGTGTGATATTACAGAATGAAAATTAAAGTATTATTATTATCATCTCACTTTACACATCAGTACTCGCCTGGAAAGATTCAGGACAAATATGGTAAACTCATAATCAGGTAATCAAAGTTATATCCTATTTACATGGACAGCTTTCATTTTTGGCCGCAATTTTATGAAGTTTATCTACAGACTGGGTTGCTTTTCAGTCTGTTACTGGAGAGAATTGCAGTGTCATCCGCCAGTGCTCATTATTATTACTATTATTACTAAAACAGTAAACACAGCAAACGAGTTCACTGCGCTGCATTTCGTATTTTATCGTTAATCGAACACATCCCTAGGGTTTAATACTGCTTGATATGTTGGCGGGTATTCATGCAAATGCTAGCAAAGTGGCTTTTTGTAGTTGGTAGGTGTATATTTTATCAGTGCCAATTAGTCTTCAGTACCCACCAAGATCTTTTGGCAGTGGTCCTAGCGTGCCGGCAACGACCGGGACCGCTTTAACTCGTTTACGCCAGAGTAGTTGCAGTTCGATTTTCAAGTAATTATATCTTGTAAGTTTTTTCAATTGCTTCTTGCCGATTCTGCTGTCACCTGGTATGACAACATCGATCATTCAAACTTTGTCTCCACAGTTGTGATGTATTGATGCATTGCGTTTCAACGTTCGATTTGTCAGAAATCTGAAGTCCCACAGTAATTTGGCATGTCAGTTTTCGACATGTTTTTCTGGCTTGTGGTCCCGCCCCTTTTTAATGTTGTCAGATGGTAGTTTTGGCATACGTTCCAGTCGATCATATGTGTCTCATCATTCTGCCTCTGCTTGTAATCAATCTGAGCGATCGTTTTGCGACAGATCGAGAAGTAATAAATTATTGTACAAGAGACGTTACTTCTGATGGCTTGTTCCTGTACAGCAAAATTCAGTCCTTCAGTTTCCTTCCTTAGGGTTCCGTTGGTCAGACAAGAGCAGATATTTTTCTCATATATATTGTCTTGGATTTTCTCCAAAATAGCCCATGCAATACTCAATTGCATGAGCTGTAAGTCCGGCGTTGGCGTACAGCATTCCGGCATTGATTCTTGGTTTTCTGTACTATGAGAAGCTTTTTGTTGTTGATTTCAGGGAAAGTTTATTCATAGCTGTCTTTCAAACAGTCTGCCAATGCAAGTGTCTCTTCTTCCGCTGTATGCTAGATTTGCAAACGTCTCCACCCTGGGGGCTCCCAACTCTTTTGTGAATACGTGCTTGGCTACCAAGGGCCCCAGCCTTTGCAGCATTACTTCTTTTCCATGCCGCAAGCTTATACTTCCACTATCCCTTTCAGAATCTGTCTCTCCATCGGATGGTTTTCTTGGTGCAGACCCTGCTTGGACCTGGTTTATGATTTGGGACTCGAGTCTCCACTTCTGACGTTTCCTGCAATTTTTTGACAAATAAATACGTGGTCCCCACTGTTTGATTTGACGTGCCACCAATTTTCAAACACCTCCGGTAGAGTGTATCGTGCAGGGAAGGTCACGCAATGAGGCGAATGCTCCACCTTTGGACCCCGCCCTTTACTAGGGCAATACACCAAAAACCCAGCACGGTAGCCATCCTGTTAGTGGGGGGGGGGGGGGGGGGGGGGCGGGGGGAGGGGGTCGTCAAGTACCTGCACAGTGGCAGCCTCGTAACCACGCACTGTTGGGACATGTGCTGAAAACTCCCCATGTATGCCACGAAGCATGTGCCCATGCTGAGTGGGACATAGGGACTCCGAGCAGCAGATTACAGGCCAGGTAGCTATAGCTGAGGCTGCGTGGTACCCATGGAGAACAGCCCCTGTTTGTAGTAGGTGGCACATGGTTGATAAGCTGCGAATGAAGTGGATAAAGTTATCTCCTACTAGTGACTATATGGCCACAACAATCTTAATGCAGAAAGATACAACCTTAAAATGTTCCCTTCTTTGGGCATGCCGTGGAGGAATGAAGGGCTAAGTGGCAAGCAGAGAAATTCTTCCCACAATACATGGTTTGCACAAGGACTGATGGGGATTCCTTCTTGGCCATAAAGTCCTTATTCTTTGTGGAGAACACAGAACAAAAGTTTGTGGAGTGGTAGCCATCTCTAAAATGGAAAGTGGATCAGTTTCAGTCAAAGCAGCATCCCTGACCCAGTCACAGGCGCTGCTCGCTTGTAACAAGTTGGATGACGTACCAGTGACTGTCACTCCCCACTGTCACAGCCTAAATATGGTTCAGGGCATCATTTTTCACCGATACATGCTTTTGCAATCTCATGGTGAGATACACACCAACTTGAAGTAATGGGATGTACATTTGTCCTTGATGTCCATAAGGGGTCCAAAGGAGAATAGGGTTGCTGCCAGTGCTATATAGCGAACTTGTGCCTCTTAATACACCTTTGGAGGTTGCTGCTGACTGGGTAAGGGCATTTCAGGACATTACCATCTGCAGTGTTTACCTCTCTCCCTATGGTGAAGTGTCTCAGAACATATTGTTTGGATTGGTTTCTCAATTTACCCCACCTTCCTTAATATTCGGTGATTCCAATGCCCGTAGCCCTTTGTGAGGTGGACTTACGACCACTGGCCGCCGTAAAGACCTCAAAAAATTACTGGCACAACTTGACCTTTGCCTCTTGAATACGGTCGCAGGTTCGAATCCTGCCTCGGGCATGGATGTGTGTGATGTCCTTAGGTTAGTTAGGTTTAAGTAGTTCTAACTTCTAGGGGACTGATGACCTAATATGTTAAGTCTCATAGTGCTCAGATCCATTTGAACCATTTTGAGCCTCTTGAATACTGGTGTCCCCACACACTTCAGTGTGGCATACGGAACGTTCTCAGCCATAGACTTTTCCATCTGCAGCCATTGTCTTCTCCCATCCATCCAATGGAGAGTCCAGGATGACCTGTATGGTAGTGACCACTTTCCGATCTTCCTTCCCGTCACAGTGACACTCCTCTGGATGACTACCCAGATGGCCCGTCATCAGTGTTGACTGAGATGCTTTCGCCTCTGATGTCGCCGTTTGCTACCTGTCGCATGGAGATATCGATGAGGCAGTCCAGAATACAACTAAATACAACTACAGCCAGAGTTTTGGCAGCTGATTTAGCGATCCCATGTTCCTCGGGCCCGCACTGACAGAAGACAGGACCCTGGTGGTCATCAGAAATCGCAGAAACCATTTTAGATCGTAGGCGGGCTTTCCAACACCTTAATTGGCACACATCGATAGAGCACCTCATTGTCTTTAAGTGGCTCCTTGCATGGGCACCTAATAAAACAACAGAAGCGAGAATACTGGGAACGGTACATTTCAACCATTGGACCATGTACCTCTCTTTTGCAGGTTTGGGCAAAGATCAGACATCTCCATGGATACCAGCCACCTGCTGGTGCTGCTGATATTGCCTTGATTGGTGCTGTTTACATTGACCCAGACACTGTCGTCGGACATTTTGCTTTGCATTATGCTTGAACCTCTGCATCTGAGAATGATGATTCTGCAATTTGTGTCCTAAAACAGCGGAAGGAGCGAAAGAAGTTATTTTTTTACTACACGCCATCTGGAGCCATAAAATGCTCCATTTAGCAAGAATCTGTCGGTGGATTGCCAGCGTCATATCCTTGCCATCTTTAACTGGAAGTGAAGTGAGGGCGACTTCTCATCGCAATGGCGAGAAAGCATCATTGTCCCAGTACTGAATCTAGAGATGGACAGTTATCGCCCAATTAGTCTCAACAATGTTCTCTGTAAGTTGCTTTAACAGATGATGGGCCAGCGGCTGTGTTGGCTGATTGAGTCTCAAGGTCTTCTGGTTTCGTCCTAGGGTGGTTTTCACCAAGGCCATTCCACTACTGATAATCCGGTTTCCTTGGAGTCTGGCATCCGAGCAGCTTTTGCCCAATGGCAACACCTTATAGCCATCTTCTTAGAGTTGCACAAGGCTTATGACACCACATGGTGATACTATATCCTCCCTACCATCCACGAGGGGGATCTCAGGGCTCCACTCCCGATTTTTATCCATAGCTCCTTGTCGCACAGTGCAGTCCAGTTTTGAGTTGATGTTTCCCACAGTACTCCCCACATCCAAGAAAATGGTGTTCTGCAGGGTATTATATTGAATTTCCCTCTCTTTCTAGTAGCCATAAATGGCGTAGCAGCAGCTGTGGGTCCTTAGTATCACCCTCGTTGTATGATGATCACTTTTGTCTCTAGTATTGCTCCTCTAATGTGGCTATTGCTGAATATCGACTACAAGGTGCCATATGAGTGGCAGGCATGGGCCCTCACCCATGGCTTTAGGTTTTCAGCTGCCAAGACTCATGTCATGTGTTTCTATCGACGTCGTACCGTTCATCCACAACCAGACCTTTACCTAGACGACCACGTACTCAGTGGCCTTCGATGCTCAGTTCATGTGGATTCCCCATCTTCGCCAGATTAAGCGAAAGTACTGGCTACACCCAATACTCTTCGCTGTCTGAATAACAGCAGCTGGGGTGCAGATCACACTACCCTTCTGCAGGTTTCCAAACCCCTGATAAAGTCCCGTCTTGATCGTAGGAATCTGTCATAAGGTTCGGCAACGCCCTCAGTTTTACAGACATTGGATCTGATACATTACTGCAAGGTTCGGCTTGCGATAGGAGCCCTTCAACTAGCCCTGTGAACAGCTTACTCGTCAAGGCTGGGGTCCCTACATTAGGGATCAGGCGCCAACAATAGCTTTCAATTATGCTACACACATTCGCAGCTCTCCTAAGCATCTGAACCACTGTCTCCTGCTTCCAAACACGAAAATCCATCTCCTATAACTGCAGTTCAGATCAGGAATTACGATCGTAATCCACAACTGTCACTCCTCTCTGAACTCCAGTTGTTACATCTACCACCACTCCTCTAGGGCCACTCACGTACACTTTCGTGGTACGTCCATCAGCCGCAGCTTCGTCTTGACCTCTCACAAGGTCCAAAAGATTTGGTTCATCCTCAGTCCCTCCAAATGGTTCAAATGGCTCTGAGCACTATGGGACTCAACTGCTGAGGTCATCAGTCCCCTAGAACTTAGAACTGCTTAAACCTAACTAACCTAAGGACATCACACACATCCATGCCCGAGGCAGGATTCGAACCTGCGACCGTAGCGGTCGCGCGGTTCCACAATGTAGCGCCTAGAACCGCTCGGCCACACTGGCCGGCCTCAGTCCCTCCGACAACAATTTTTCTCCGCCCTTGGTGCATCCTGGGTTTAGAAGTAGTCTATACTGATGGCTCGATGGTTGCTGGTCACGTTGGCTTTGCTTGTACTCATGCAGGATATACTGAACTATGCTCCTTGTCAGATCGCTGTAGTGTTATCACTGCTGCCTCTGGTGCTCTTTAGCATATCCGTTCCTGCAGCAGTGAGTCCTTTCTCATCTGCAGCGACTCCTTCAGCAATTTGAAAGGTCTGAACTAGTGTTACCGTCACCATCCCTTGGTCATGGCTATCCAGGATTCCCTGCATACCCTTGAACAATGTGAATGCTCAGTGACCTTTGTCTGGACCCCTAGCCACGTTGGGATCCTGGTGAATGACCTCGCTGATATCTTAGCCAAACTGGCTACCAGCAAGCCGACTCTTGAGATCGGTATTCCGAAAACAGACCTCCGATCGGTATTACACCCTGTAGTTTTCGGCACCTGGGATATGGGTTGGCTCATTCTGACTTCACCAAACAAACTATGAGTGACAAAGGAAGCTACGAAACTGTGGTGACGAAACTGTCTTGTGCCAGCTCCACATCAGCTATACTTGGCTGACTCACGGTCATCTCCTCCATTACAAGGACTCAGCCCACTGTTGTTGTGGTTCCTTTTTTATGGTGGTCCACATTTTTCTGGATTTTCCTATCCTAGCCGCTCTGTGATGGACTCTTAATCTCCCTGACTCGCTACCCCTTGTGTTAAGAGACGATGCCTGAGTGGCTGACTTAGTTTTACGTTTTATTCGTGAAGGGTGCTTTCACCACGCTCTTTAAGGGAGGGCCACTTAATTGTATTGGCCTATTCAGGAGTTGGCAGAACACTCTGCTGCCTCCTCTGCCCAGACCGGGCTATGGCTGTCTGGGGTTGGTGGTCCACCCCGACCCCCCACCCTACCTGCCCTTTTACTCTTCCACCCCCCCCCCCCCTGTCTCATGTGCTCTGTTCCACTTTTTCATCATATGTTTATCTGTGCTTCTCTTGCTCTGTCCGTCTTTCTTGTCTTTCCTAGATAATTTCTGAGTGGGTGACCTCTGTTAAGTGGTGAGAGGTGGGAGATGTCCCCTCCTTGCATTCTACTTTCAGGGGCTTCCGGCTGCTCTCTAGATGGGGCACCCGGCATGCCTTTTTCCTACATCCCCCTTTCTTCTTTTTTGCCCCGGATGTAGCGTTTGTTGACCTTTGGTAGACGTTGGGGTTTTCTTCTCCCTGAGTTTTGCGCGGTAGGCCATCTCTGATGTACACTCATAAAGACCTGCTTGTTCGAGGTAAAGGGAACTGATGATCTACTAGTTTGGTCGCTTTAATCAGCCAAGCAACCAACCAACCAACCAGCCAGCTCTCAAGGGTCTTCTGTCACTCGTTTTTCTGTGTAAATACAGCCTGCTGATGTCACTGAATTGTTATGAGTTTTCTTATTTCGTTAATATCATTACTGTGAAAGTAAACTTTCCCGATGTACATTAGTGATGAAAAGTTCTCGGTTTAAGATATTGCAACGTTTCGACATGTCTTCATCACCATCTTTAACAGATGATGGTGAATATGACTCTCGTCGAAATGTGGCGGTATCTCAGTACTGCCGCCCGGCTCCAAACCCGAGATTTTTAATTAGTAATAATAATAATAATAATTATTATTATTATTATTATAATACTTATCGGCTCGCTACATTTTACATGATATTAATATAAATATAGCTGTATAAATAATAAGTTGTCACTAAATTGACTATTTTCTCCAAGAAAGTGACGATCTGTTCTGCAGTATTCGGTGCAACTGCTATTTGTACACTCCTGGAAATGGAAAAAAGAACCATTGACACCGATGTGTCAGACCCACCATACTTGCTCCGGACACTGCGAGAGGGCTGTACAAGCAATGATCACACGCACGGCACAGCGGACACACCAGGAACCGCGGTGTTGGCCGTCGAATGGCGCTAGCTGCGCAGCATTTGTGCACCGCCGCCGTCAGTGTCAGCCAGTTTGCCGTGGCATACGGAGCTCCATCGCAGTCTTTAACACTGGTAGCATGCCGCGACAGCGTGGACGTGAACCGTATGTGCAGTTGACGGACTTTGAGCGAGGGCGTATAGTGGGCATGCGGGAGGCCGGGTGGACGTACCGCCGAATTGCTCAACACGTGGGGCGTGAGGTCTCCACAGTACATCGATGTTGTCGCCAGTGGTCGGCGGAAGGTGCACGTGCCCGTCGACCTGGGACCGGACCGCAGCGACGCACGGATGCACGCCAAGACCGTAGGATCCTACGCAGTGCCGTAGGGGACCGCACCGCCACTTCCCAGCGAATTAGGGACACTGTTGCTCCTGGGGTATCGGCGAGGACCATTCGCAACCGTCTCCATGAAGCTGGGCTACGGTCCCGCACACCGTTAGGCCGTCTTCCGCTCACGCCCCAACATCGTGCAGCCCGCCTCCAGTGGTGTCGCGACAGGCGTGAATGGAGGGACGAATGGAGACGTGTCGTCTTCAGCGATGAGAGTCGCTTCTGCCTTGGTGCCAATGATGGTCGTATGCGTGTTTGGCGCCGTGCAGGTGAGCGCCACAATCAGGACTGCATACGACCGAGGCACACAGGGCCAACACCCGGCATCATGGTGTGGGGAGCGATCTCCTACACTGGCCGTACACCACTGGTGATCGTCGAGGGGACACTGAATAGTGCACGATACATCCAAACCGTCATCGAACCCATCGTTCTACCATTCCTAGACCGGCAAGGGAACTTGCTGTTCCAACAGGACAATGCACGTCCGCATGTATCCCGTGCCACCCAACGTGCTCTAGAAGGTGTAAGTCAACTACCCTGGCCAGCAAGATCTCCGGATCTGTCCCCCATTGAGCATGTTTGGGACTGGATGAAGCGTCGTCTCACGCGGTCTGCACGTCCAGCACGAACGCTGGTCCAACTGAGGCGCCAGGTGGAAATGGCATGGCAAGCCGTTCCACAGGACTACATCCAGCATCTCTACGATCGTCTCCATGTGAGAATAGCAGCCTGCATTGCTGCGAAAGGTGGATATACACTGTACTAGTGCCGACATTGTGCATGCTCTGTTGCCTGTGTCTATGTGCCTGTGGTTCTGTCAGTGTGATCATGTGATGTATCTGACCCCAGGAATGTGTCAATAAAGTTTCCCCTTCCTGGGACAATGAATTCACGGTGTTCTTATTTCAATTTCCAGGAGTGTAGTTGCCGACGGAGTGGTGGACACAGTGGTTCTGTAGCCTTCCCGCAGTCCGTTTTGGGAAAATGTTTGTGTCCGATATCACCAAAGGGGCGATGTATACTCGTTTCTGTCATCTTCCAGATCCCTGTATTTGTTCGCCTTGTTACTGTAGGTGGTTTCCAAATTAGGTGGTTTCCAAATTATTGCTGCTGATTTTAACTGACTCAGCTGTGAGTTCTTATTAATGTAATATTAACATAATAACATCATGTTAACTAAACGGAGCACTTTTTTAGCCTTGTTTCCCCAACTTTATTTTTACTCTACGACCTAGGGTTCGGGTTATAAGCCCACTTTCTAGTACATAACTGACCCCGAAGACAAGAACTAATCAACGATTTTATGTTTAGTCATAGATATTGTTAATGGTGCCCTAATGAGCTTTGTAAATCCATATGTAGTCTGTCAAAACTGTCAAGAAACTACTTTTACAGTTTGTCAAGGATTGGTAGATTTAAAAAGCTAACATATTTATCTTTGCTTGGTTCTCATCTGTGGGATCAGTTATGTACTAAAAATGGGTTTATAAGCCGAAACGTAGGTCGTATAGTAAAAATAAAGTTTGGGAAACAAGAATAAAAACAGTTTTTTGTTTAATTAATACGATATGGATGTTGAGTTCTACGACTTCTTCAGCTTTATTGATCACTGTGATATCTTGTCGATTACAACGAACTGATTGATCGATTATTGTGTTGTACTTCCAGTAAAATTTGAAATTTCCTTCTTGTACAGCAGTAAGGGGATCGTACTTCACACATGGAGGAGAGTCATTCACGAACTGATACTGCGGTCCTAGCTTCTACAGCATTAATTTGACGATCCCATCGAGCCTTTTCAATTATTCCGTGGCTGCTAAAGTTTTGCTTCGTGAGGTAATGTGTAATAGCGTCACCTTTTGTCCCGACAATTCCTGCAGCCGTAATTTATGCGTTGCTCTTTCGGGATCTACTTCTGGTAATTACTGGTCACAATGGCCTGATTTTGTATCGGTATCCGAAATTACTCAGATTCTGAACGCTAAACTGCGGGCTTCAACCAGTTGCTCGATGCTTGCAAATCGACATTACACTCAGGTGACTAAAGAAATGCGACACCTCCTAATAACGGGTCGCACCTCCTTTCTCCCAGTGTAGTGCAGAAACTCGACGTGACATGGACTCAACAAGTCATTGGAAGTCCCCTGCAGAAATACTGACCCTAGCTGCCTCTATAGCCGTCCATAATTGCAAAAGTGTTGCCGGTACGGGATTTTGTGCACAAACTGACTCCTCGGCTATGCCCCACAAATATTCGGTGGGATTCACGTCGAGCGATCAGAGTGGCCAAAGCATTCGCTGGAATTGTCGAGCATGTTCTTCAAACAAGTGTCAAGCAATTGTGGCCCAGTGAAATGGCGCATTGTCATCCATAAAAATCCCCTTTTGTTTGGGAACATGAAATCCCCGAATGGCTGAAAATAATCATTTCTAATCAATGATCAGTTCAATTGGACCAGAGGACCCAGTCCATCCCATGTAAACACAGCTCACACCATTATGAAGCCACCACCAGCTTACACAGTGCCATGTTGACAACTTGGGTCCGTGGCTTCGTGGGGTTTGTGCCACACTCCAACCCTACCATCAGCTATTACCAACTCAAATCAGGACTCAGTTGACGAGGCCACGGTTTTCCAGTCGTTAGAGTCCAACCGGTACGGTCGTGAGTCCAGGAGAGGCGCTGCAGGCGATGTCGTGCTGTTAGCAAACGCACTCACGTCGGTCGTCTTCTGCCATGGCCCATTAACGACGAAATTAGTTGCACTGTCCTAACGGATACATTCGTCGTACGTCCCACGTTGATTTCTGAGGCTATGTCACTCAGTGTTGCTTGTCTGTTAGCACTGAACACACTAAGCAAACGCCGCTGCTCTCAGTCGTTAAGTGAAGGCTGTTGGCCACTGCGTTGTCCGTAGTGAAAGATAAGTCTTGAGATTTCGTATTCTCCGCACGTTCTTGACACCGTGGCACTCGGAATATTGAATTCCCTACCAATTTCCGAAATGGAATCTTCCATGCGTCTAGCTCCAACTATCATTCCGCGTTCAAAATCTGTTTAATTCTGTCGACTATATTATACACTACTGGCTATTAAAATTGCTACACCAAGAAGAAATTCAGATGATAAACGGGTATTCATTGGACAAATATATTATACTAGAAGTGACATGTGATTACATTTTCACGCAAATTGGGTGCATAGATCCTGAGAAATCAGTACCCAAACAACCACCTCTGGCCGTAATAACAACCTTGATACGCCTGGGCATTGAGTCAAACCGAGCTTGGATGGCGTGTACAGGTACAGCTGACCACGCAGCTTCAACACGATACCACAGTTCATCAAGAGTAGTGACTGACGTATTGTGACGAGCCAGTTGCTCGGCCACCATTGACCAGTCGTTTTCGATTGGTGAGAGATCTGGAGAATGTGCTGGCCAGGGCAGCAGTCGAACATTTTCTTTATCCACAAAGGCCCGTACAGGGCCTGTAACATGCGGTCGTGCATTATCCTGCTGAAATGTAGGGTTTTGCAGGGATCGAATGAAAGGTAGAGCCACGGTTTGTAACACATCTGAAATGTAACGTCCACTGTTCAAAGTGCCGTCAATGCGAACAAGAGGTGACCGAGACGTGTAACCAATGCCACCCCATACCATCACGCCGGGTGATACGCCAGTATGGCGATGACGAATACACGCTTCCAATGTGCGTTCACCGCGATGTCACCAAACACGGATGCAACCATCATGATGCTGTAAACAGAACGTGGATTCATCCGAAAAATGACGTTTTGCCATTCGTGCACCCATGTTCGTCGTTGAGTACACCATCGCAGGCGCTCCTGTCTGTGATGCAGCGTCTAGGGTAACCACAGCCATTGTCTCCGAGCTGAAAGTCCATGCTGCTGCAAACGTCGTCGAATTGTTCGTGCAGATGGTTGTTGTCTTGCAAACGTCGCCATCTGTTGGCTCAGGGATCGAGACGTGGCTGCACGATCCGTTACAGCCATGCTGATAAGATGCCTCTCATCTCGACTGCTAGTGAAACGAGGCCGTTGGGATACACCACGGCGTTCCGTATTACCCTCCTGAACCCACCGATTCCATATTCTACTATGTCATTGGATCTCGACCAACGCGAGCAGCAATGTCGCGATACGATAAACCGAAATCGCGATCGGCTACAATCCGACCTTTATCGAAGTCGGAAACGTAATGGTACGCATTTCTCCTCCTTACACAAGGCACCACAACAACGTTTCACCAGGCAACGCCGGTCAACTGCTGTTTGTGTATGTGAAATCGGTTGGAAACTTTCCTCATGCCAGCACGTTGTAGGTGTCGCCAATGGCGCCAACCTTGTGTGAATGCTCTGAAAAGCTGATCATTTACATATCACAGCATCTTCTTCTCGGTGTAGCAATTTTAATCGCCAGTAGTGTATAATAACGTCGGAAACCTTTTTCACACTAATCACCTAAGTACAAATAACAGCTCCACCAATGCACTGCCCTTTTATATATATAGTGTGTACGCGATACTACCCCCATCTATATGTGTTCATATCGCTCTCCCATGACTTTTGTCACCTGAGTGTGTCCTGACTGAGGTCGTTGTCACGTTGTCCGTGCAGTTCTTTTTAAGCCAGCCTGTTGCCGTGGTGATGATAGCTGCTGTCTTCGGTCTTGAGACAATTCCAGATATTTGAAGGTCTGCGGTTACTATTGCTTTATGGGTTAATGAGTTGCCGTTGTAAAAATAGTGATTCAGATTGCAAAGTTGCTTTTCGAGGATCTGTTCAATATTTGTTGGTTCCTCGCCTATCTACATCTACATTTATACTCAAGTATAGGTCGAACGAGTGTTTTGTTAGCCACCTCCTTTGTTGATGGACTTCGTTTTCTAAGGACTCTCCCAATGAATCTCAACCTGGTACCCGCCTTACCAACAATTAATTTTATATGATCATTCCACTTCAAATCGTTCCGCACGCATACTCCCAGGTATTTTACAGAAGTAACTGCTACCAGTGTTTGTTCCGCTATCATATAATCATACAATAAAGGATCCTTCTTTCTATGTATTCGCAATACATTACATTTGTCTATGTTAAGGGACAGTTGCCACTTCCTGCACCAAGTGCCTATCCGCTGCAGATCTTTCTGCATTTTGCTACAATTTTCTAATGCTGCAACTTCTCTGTATACTACAGCATCATCCGCGAAAAGCCGCATGGAACTTCCGACACTATCTACTAGGTCATTTATATATATTGTGAAAAGCAATGGTCCCATAACACTCCCCTGTGGCACGCCAGAGGTTACTTTTAACGTTTGTAGACGTCTCTCCATTGATAACAACATGCTGTGTTCTGTTTGCTAAAAACTCTTCAATCCAGCCACACAGCTGGTCTGATATTCCGTAGGCTCTTACTTCGTTTAACAGGCGACAGTCTGGAATTGTATCAAACTCCGTCCGGAAGTCAAGGAAAATAGCAGCTACCTGGGAGCCTGTATCTAATATTTTCTGGGTCTCATGAACAAATAAAGCGAGTTGGGTCTCACACGATCGCTGTTTCCGGAACCTGCCTTTCAACAACTGATTTACTGGATAACCGCATGCCCCGGGCGTCCTGAGAACATCATTGTGACCATTTCATACGTCATTCGCGAGTGTATTTTACCTGAGTCTTGAATAAATGTTGGAATTGCGTAGCGACGCGAGAGGCAGTCGTGGTGGGCGTAGCACCGGCGCCCGCATGCCGCGTGGCGCACACGCGCGTGCGTCACGCAAGTGGCGGCCGTGCTTTCCCAGCTGCCTGCGGCGTCCCGTTTCCGTGTTTCTTGCGCAACGGCCAACTGATGGAGGCTTCTCCTCACAAAAAAAGTTTGCTGATACCATCTGGAAGTTAAGGAACTCGATGTTTCGCTTCCTCTCCCTTTCGTCCTCGTGTAAAAGAGGAGTCTGGGAGGGTGGGAGGTGGGGGTGGAGGGTGGGGGGAGTGAAAGGCGAGGTATCTGCCGAAGTGGCGATACGAACTTAGAGATAACTCTCACTCGATTTGATCCTTCGTGTTCACTGTTCTTCTTCATTTGAAACACGATTCTTCGAAACATACGTCGATAGCGGATCGGACCGAAATAACATCCAAATCAGAACTCAGAAGGGAAGCTCGCGAACTTTCTGGTTTCTATCAGCACGAAACTGTGTGGCTTAACGAAGAAGGAAACAAACCAACTGGAACTAAGTGCAGCATTAGGGAAATGCTTGCAAGTCTGGAAACTACGCTATGTAAACAGGGCATTCGTCCATCGTAGTTGAGTTCATGACACGCGAAACACGCTATACATGAGGATTTTAAAGCTATTATGTGGTAACACATAAGCTAGTATGTGGTAACACTGAGCAAGCAGTAAAGGAAACAAAAGAAAAATTCGGAGTAGGTATTAAAACACATGGAATAAAACAAATAAAAACTTTGAGGTTCGCCGATGTATTTCTGTCAGAGACAGCAAAGGACTTGGAAGAGCAGTTGAACGGAATGGACAGTGTCTTGAAAGAAGGATATAAGATGTACATCAGCAAAAGCAAAACGAGGATAATGGAATGTAGTCGAATCAAGTCGGGTGATGCTGAGGGAATTAGATTAGGAAATCAGACACTTAAAGTAGTAAAGGAGTTTTGCTATTTTGGGAGCAAAATAACTGATGATGTTCGAAGTAGAGAAGATATAAAATGTAGACTGGCAATGGCAAGGAAAGCGTTTCTGAAGAAGAGAAATTTGTTAACCTCGAGTATAGATTTAAGTGTCAGGAAGTCGTTTCTGAAAGTATTTGTATGGAGTGTAGCCACGTATGGAAGTGAAACATAGACGATAAATAGTTTGGACAAGAAGGAAATAGAAGCTTTCGAAATGTGGTGCTACAGAATAATGCAGAAGATTAGATGGGTAGATCACATAACTAATGAGGAGGTATTGAATAGAATTGGGGAGAAGAGGAGCTTGTGGCACAACTTAACAAGAAGAAGGGACCGGTTGGTAGGACATGTTCTGAGGCATCAAGGGATCACAAATTTAGCATTGGAGGGCAGCGTGGAGGGTAAAAATCGTACAGGAAGACCAAGAGATGAGTACACTAAGCAGATTCAGAAGAATTTAGGGTGCAGTTAAGTACTGGTAGATGAAGAAGCTTGCACAGGATAGAGTAGCATGGAGAGCTGCATCAAACCAGTCTCAGGAATGAAGACCACAACAAACAAATGTGGTAACACGTGGGCCTGTCTGCTTCGTATACACGATGGTTTTCCGGTAGTAAGATTCACAGGAAGACTTTTTCGTATGCAAAGGAATACAAAAGGTTCCGTGGAATATGTTTATACTATAGGATGTCCCATGTAAAACGGATACGCCTCACGCCCAAGATTCAAGTAGCAATGAACTAACTAAAAACGAATAGATTCTAGTAACATTAGAAGACACATAGTTACCTGTTGGTAACAGATGCTCGAAGTGGTGGCCATGTGCATCGAGGCATCGATGACTTCGTGTGATGTCGTTACCAGCAACACGCTGTAATTATGCAGTCGGGGCGTTTTATTTTTTCAAGTAATGTCCCGCTTATGATCGTCTATTGTGCAATGGCAGTCAGCATACGCTTTGCTTTCGCGGACCTTGGAATTCCAGAGGCCTCCACTGACAAGTCTATCTTCAGGGAATACATTGGTGTCACGGGCCATACTTCGGTTGAATGTGTGGGCGGTTGTTCCATCATGTTGGAATACTGCATAGAGATTCTCTGCGCCGCGTAGCCGAGCGGTCTGGGCGCTGCAGTCATGGACTGTGCGGCTGGTCCCGGCGGAGGTTCGAGTCCTCTCTCGGGCATGGGCGTGTGTGTTTGTCCTTAGGATAATTTAGGTTAAGTAGTGTGTAAGCTTAGGGACTGATGACCTCAGCAGTTAAGTCCCATAAGATTTCACACACATTTGAACATTTTTGAGATTCTCTGCATCTGTTAATTATGCACAAAAAAGAGTCAAACATCTGTAGATATCTGACACTGTTTAAGTTGTAATTGAAAAATGTGGGGTCAATAATACGCATGTCAGACAACGCACACCTAACACCTATCTTCTCTGAGTGGAGAGATTCTTTATGCAGAATGTGTGGGTTGTTTTCAGCATCTACAATTCTGAGAATTTATATAATCTGACAAATGAAACTAGGCTTCATCTGACATGAAGTAAACTAAGGGGTCCAACTAACCGTTAGCAATTGATGTTAACAAGCAGTTCCAATAATAAGCTCTTTTTTCCTCATCCCTAAATTTCGTCTCATGCACCACACTCACACAATAGGCTTTTAATTTCATGTACTTTAGTACAAGATGACACAATGTACAAGATACATCAACCTCCTGCGGTAACCTCCTTACCGACTTCCGGAGGCTTCTCGTACTGTCCACGTGAATTCTGTCTATAGTTTCAGGGGTCTTCACATTCGGTCTCCTATTCCTCTGCACATCCTGAGCACACCCTACAGCTTTCCATTTCTTGCACAGATCTTGAACAGTACTGGTCGTGGGGAGTTTCCTACCAGTATACTTCGCTTGAAACATTTCTGTACATTCTTTGATGGAGCCGGTCTTTATGTAATACGCTAAAATATCAACTCGTTTTTCTAACGCAAACTGACCCATTTCTGTAATGATTCAACAATTCGAGCTTTTCACAAAAACTGTCGTGCGACCACACAGTTGCATTCAGCTTTCTGATAAAATGCAATATATCCATCTTTCGAGACAGTGTTGCCACTTCACAAGTAGTTCGACTAGAGATGATTAACCGGTACGCGAGGCGTACCGGATTTATCTGGAATGTCGTGTATTTTGTGTTTGCCAAAAACGTCTCCGAATCCGCGTGTAGTGATATAGTTATTGACTGCTGAAGTCACACACATTTATCAAGAAGACATATTAAAAAGTACATTAATGTATAACTTTGTTCTGTAAACCAATGCATGGCGGAGGGTACTTCGCCTTGTACCAGTTATTATGGCTTCTTCCCGTGTCAGTCATGTATGGCGCGCGGAAGAATGATCGCCAAAGTGCCTCAATACGTTCTGTAGCTAGTCCAACCATGCCTTCACAGGACATAACGGAGCAATAAGTAGGTGGTTGCGGCATATACCTAGATTCCTCATTTAATGCTGCTTCTTGAAACTTTGGGCCGGCCGCTGTGGCCGAGCGGTTCTAGGCGCTTCAGTCTGGAACCGCGCGACCGCTACGGTCGCAGGTTCGAGTCCTGCCTCGGGCATGGATGTGTGTGATGTCCTTAGGTTAGTTAGGTTTACGTAGTTCTAAGTTCTAGGGGACTGATGACCTCAGATGTTAAGTCCCATAGTGCTCAGAGCCATTTGAACCATTTTTGAAACTTTGTAAATAGGTTTTCGCATTATACGAGGGTTGCAGCTTTAGTAGTGGCAACTATTTATTTACAGCTCGTACAAAATAGACACGTGTTTCAAAGGTTTACTGACGTTCAATGTTGTCACCAGCACTGTGTATAACCCGTTGCCAGCGATGTGGAAGTCGTAGGATACTCTTAGAAGTACCAGTTGTGTTGACAGTTCGAGCAGAGCGGTCTATTACCCGACGAATTTGTAGCAGTTCTGAAGTGAATGCCGTGAAGTGTGTCCTTCAGTTTAGAAATCGAGTTGAACTCGCGAGGGCTGAAGGCAGGGGAGTGCAGTAGGTGGTATAGCACTTAGCAGCCCCATCAGTCAAACAAATCAGTAACAGCTTGCACTGTACGAGCTTCAGCAATGTCCTGCAAAATGATGGTCAGGTCCTGCAGAATGTGTCATCACTTCTATCTCTATGCTGTTCATTTTTGGAACACAACCTACGACCAGCTTAGAGACAGAAGTGATGACACTTTATGCAGGACCTGACCATCATTTTGCAGGACAATGCTCAAGCGCCTTACCTATCTGATCTCCAGTTTTCGTCTGTAGCACAACATTTTTTATGCTATTCTCTTCTTTTGTGTCCTGCTTA
Organism: Schistocerca americana; assembly: GCF_021461395.2. Lineage (NCBI taxonomy): Eukaryota > Metazoa > Arthropoda > Insecta > Orthoptera > Acrididae > Schistocerca > Schistocerca americana. The sequence goes on from NC_060130.1 coordinate 254,757,187, forward strand.
TAGTCAACGTTTCACTTCCATACAACGACGCATTCCAGACAAACACTTTCAGCTCACTTCTTTCTCAACTACTGCCTCTCCTTCATATTCTTCGGCTCTTAGAACTGTACTCTGATTTCCGTACAAATTGTAGATACGTCTACATCTACATGATTACTCTGCAATTCACATTTAAGTGCTTGGCAGAGGGTTCATCGAACCACAATCATACTATCTCTCTACCATTCCACTCGCGAACAGCGCGCGGGAAAAACGAACACCTAAACCTTTCTGTTCGATCTCTGATTTCTCTTATTTTATTTTGATGATCATTCCTACCTATGTAGGTTGGGCTCAACAAAGTATTTTCGCATTCGGAAGAGAAAGTTGGCGACTGAAATTTTGTAAATAGACCTCGCCGCGACGAAACACGTCTTTGCTTTAATGACTTCCATCCCAACTCGCGTATCATATCTGCCACACTCTCTCCCCTATTACGTGATAATACAAAACGAGCTGCCCTTTTTTTGCACCCTTTCGATGTCCTCCGTCAATCCCACCTGGTAAGGATCCCACACCGCGCAGCAATATTCTAACAGAGGACGAATGGGTGTAGTGTAAGCTGTCTCTTTAGTGGACTTGTTGCATTTTCTAAGTGCCCTGCCAATGAAACGCAACCTTTGGCTCGCCTTCCCCACAATATTATCTATGTGGTCTTTCCAATTGAAGTTGTTCGTAATTTTAACGCCCAGGTACTTAGTTGAATTGACGGCCTTGAGAATTGTACTATTTATCGAGTAATCGAATTCCATCGGATTTCTTTTGGAACTCATGTGGATCACCTCACACTTTTCGTTATTTAGCATCAACTGCCACCTGCCACACCATACAGCAATCTTTTCTAAATCGCTTTGCAACTGATACTGGTCTTCGGATGATCTTACTAGACGGTAAATTACAGCATCATCTGCGAACAACCTAAGAGAACTACTCAGATTGTCACCCAGGTCATTTATATTGATCAGGAACAGCAGAGGTCTCAGGACGCTTCCCTGGGGAACACCTGATATCACTTCAGTTTTACTCGATGATTTGCCGTCTATTACTGCGAACTGCGACCTTCCTGACAGGAAATCACGAATCCAGTCGCACAACTGAGACGATACCCCATAGGCCCGCAGTTCTGTCCATGAACTTTATATCTGCTACCTTTAGAATTTCAACGAGTATATCCCTTAAGATAAATAATTCTGTATACAGAATAAAGTTTACGCCGCGCGGGATTAGCCGAGCGGTCTAGGGCGCAGCAGTCATGGAGTGTGCGGCTGATCCCGGCGGAGGTTCGAGTCCTCCCTCGGGCATGGGTGTGTGTGTGTGTGTGTGTGTGTGTGTGTGTGTGTGTGTGTGTGTGTGTGTGTGTGTGTGTGTTTGTCCTTAGGATAATTTAGGTTAAGTAGTGTGTAAGCTTAGTAACTAATGACCTTAACAGTTAAGTCTCATAAGATTCACACACATTTGAACATTTTGAAAGATTACGACAGGAGATAGAGAAGTGTTGTTTCAGGCTTGAGGTGCAGCTTCAGCCACTACTAACGCTCGCATTCTGTCGTATTAGTTAAGAACGTCGGGAAACTGCTGTACGATACTGTATACGCCTGTAAGAAGTATAAAAGTGTCTCATACCGGCGTAACGGCCATTAGAGAGGTAGAGAGGCGGGTCTTGGCTGATTTGAGCAAATTAAGATGATTTAAATCCAAATAATCGGACGAGTCGAGTGTCTTAACTACATAGCCACCTACATTCGTTTGTGTTAGTATGTCCAGCCTACAACGCACGTGGGAAGTCCACAATGTGGCTCCATGGCACGCTGTTCATCTACATCTACACTTACACTCCGCAAGCCACCCAGCGGTGTGTGGCGGAGGGTTGCTGTTACTGCTACTAGAGTGCTGCAACGCTCAATGTTTGACCGTTCACGGTTCGTCTGTTGACGGGGGGACCGAGCCGCTCGTGTCCGGCCCCACACGACTCGTCTCGGTCACGTACTCGCCCCATGCCTGTTGCCCGGATTCCGGACACGCTGATAACCGAGCATGGCCGGTCACCGCTGACGTCTCACCTCGCCTCGCCCCGGCTCGATGCACTGTACTGTGCAAATCCAACGTCTCCCTCTCTACACACACACGCGCACGCACGCACACACACACACACACACACGCGCACGCACGCACACACACACACACACACACACACACACACACACACACAAACACACAACGTATTTATCTCAGTCTCTACACACACACACACACACACAAACACACAACGTATTTATCTCTGTCTCTCTCTCTCTTTTAATACAAAAGTAACGTTCCCAAGAACGGGTATGTGACTCACAAGGGGAGGCCGCCAATTGTGAAATTCAGATTCGATTCATACTGCGCATAATAAAAGCTCATGGCCAGAGGTATAATGGGGCAAAGCACCAAGATGCACTTCTCAGCCATTGTCGAGAAAATCGACAGTTAAAAGAAACCGTTGCGGTAAAATACTCTCTACGTCCTACGATAACTTATTTTCTACACCGTCGTGGTGCAGCGGTAAGCGGTCGGATTCGTAATTCGAAGGTCGCCGGATCGATTCTCGCGTCTTGCTACTTTTTTTTTTAAGTATTTGTTTTTTGTAATTCAAATTATATATATATATATATATATATATATATATATATATATATATATATATAATTCCCGGCAATCAGTTGCAACAATTATGCATATAATAAGTTGTTGAAAGTCGTTTGTCGTGGAAAAACTGGCGACTTCGAATATCATTATGTTTTCCGCAAACAAAGTTCTATTTCACAAATGTTATTAATTACCTTCATAATATTAACCACGTATAGTTAACGGAAGACGTAGAAACGATATTCCGAAACGAATACGTATAGCGTAAGTCAAACGTTCGAATTAGAATAGAGACCCCACGAACACAAACTTGCTGTGGCAGGTATGAAATATAAACTCCGTTACTCGCTCGTTACACTTGAAGGACAGATGTTGAATAGGCAGAAACGAGTTGCCGCATAACAGCGTAGTTGCCTGCTAACTCCGAAAGAAGGTAGATGGGGTCCCTAGCGCAACTTGTAACATCGTCGAAAATCAGTGCGGACGGGAGAACTTTGGTACACCCTGTTAACCAAACGGAAAAATGGAGGCGGTACAACTGGAGAGCGATCCGCCTTCACCAACATGCATAAGCAATTCATTAATAGTTGTATATATATATATATATATATATATATATATATATATAAATTACAAAAAACTAATAATAAAAAGAAATGCATGGCGCGAGATACGAACCGGCGACCTTCGAATTACGAACCCGAGCGCTTACCGCTGCGCCACGGCGCTGTAGAAAATTGTTAATCGTAGAGAGTATTTCACCGCAACGGTTTCTTTTAACTGTCGATTTTCTCGACAACGGCTGAGAAGTGCATCTTGGTGCTTTGCCACATTACACCTCTGGCCATGAGCTTTTATTATGCGCAGTATGAATCGAATCTGAATTTCACGATTGGCGGCCTCCCCTTGTCAGCTAAATTCATAAAGCACTTGGAAAGTAATATATTTCAACACAATCGGGGATAGGAGATGTAGCAATTTTATGTCTGGAAGTGATCACAGTCTTCTCACAAACGAAAGTCAAGGCTCGATTTTTAATCCTTTGTACCTCCTCTTAAAAAATACATTTCTGTTAGTACACATCAATTACGCTACTTAATTATAAATCTATCGCGTATCGTAATGAAACAGTGCTTTTAACTGCAGTAACTCTCCTGACAGTCAGTGTCATTGACACTGCAAATTTGTTGCAGTTTGTGAAACGAAAGAAGAACTAACTGGATTGTCGGTTCTTTTTCGCCTTCTAATTCATCTGTGGCCTCTTTAAATGGTCTCAGAAAATGCGCAATTTTTCCTGCAAGCTCACTATCATATCCTTGCAATCTGTAAGCGGAGTCCTTTTCCGTCAGCAAAGCAGCAACTTCGTTATACTGAGTGTGTAAGGATACCAGCATAGTGTACAAGCTGTTCCAGCGTGTGCAGACCTCTTGTTTCAACGATTATTTCAAAGACGAGCAGAGGCCATTTTTCTTAATGAACCTTACAATGCATTTTGCAGTATATACTGTTGATGCGATGTTCGGGGCATGATTTAACAAGAAGTTATCTTCATCGAAAGTGTGGCTAAGTGCTGTGTTTATACAATGAGCAGCACAAGGAATCCTTTCTTGATTTTCCAAAGCCTTTATTACATTAGCAATCTGGTCGGAGACAAAAACAAAACTGTGCAACATGTGCGGCGAAATGTCCCAATCAGCCATCCTCTCTTCAGTTGCTTTCATAATATTTACTCCCGTCTTCTTAACGTCAGGGAATTTTGTTCTAAATAAAACATTGTTCACAGGAGACCAATCTGTGTTAATGTAATGTGTTGTAAGTGTCAACCAGTGCACCTGATTATGCGAATCAGTCCACATATCAACTGTCGCAGCACTTGTTTTATTAATAACTTCCGCAATAACAGAACGCATTATGCTGCTTCCCATTGCATCAGCTTGTTCTTTGACATGTCTGCTTATATTAGAGGGATGTGCCATGATATCTGCCACGTTAACTTCTCCATAATGCGCACCTAGATGTAGTAATTCTTGGCCTAATTCTCTGAAACCTTTACCGGAAACAGCATTAAAAGGTCTCATATCTTTAGCACAGATTGCAACACATTTTGCTGTAATACTATTTTTAATTACTGTCGGTACTCCTGAGGGAGCTGTATCTTTGTGACCGAGGTTTCCTGCAAATGAGTTTATTTAAATGAGGGGTTCCCGACTGGAAACACAAAAATGTGGAGCAGTTAATGCACGATACGAACCCAGTAGACGCACTGTTTTCGTCTACAACCAACAGAAATGTACTCCATACTTGACATTTTAGACCTTCCCGTTCCTTCAATGTGTAAACATTGGTTTCAATCTTAAGCCTTGCTGCACTGGCTTCCTCGCGCTGCTTGATTACAGAGAGAGACACACCACAAATGAGAAGCCGGTACTGGCTGCAGTCTCAAACGGATATTGACAATTGTAATGTGTTTGAAGTTACGTGCTACGTATTCGGTCACAGCTTCAATGTTCGGTCACATGAACTAGTGCGGGCAGCCTATCCAGTTAGGATGTGCTCGCCCCATCTCGTATTTCGTGCTCGCGTACTCGGTCATGCAGGACTCTAACTGCTACCGGTACAGGACTGCGACGCCCTGTGATCAGCTCCAGCCCAGCCAATATTACCCCTCCAGGTGGTTCCCCGTGGGTACTGGTCCGAGATTAACTATCACTGTCGAGGGCGAGCAGCAACCCGTCGTGCATGTGTATGACTGTGAAAGCGGACTGAAATAGAAATGCATGGAAGCGTCTCACGATTCCCCACTCTGGACGCACTGCTGGCAAACCTCTTAAGAGCCAGAGCACGTCCACCGTCTTGGAATTTTTGTGAGTCAGCCTACGCCGACCGATCGAAGCAGCTCGCGACGGCTGGCAACAGTCGCCTTTGAGAAATCCTTCTGTTTGGCTTCTGTGAGGCCGAAGACCTATCACGTGGGATAAATTTCATCCCTGTACGATAAAAAATCGCAGAAGACTGATAAAAAAATTGCTGAGAAAATACAGACAAAGTCAGAAGTACTAAATATTTAGAGATAAACTATTTCGGTCTCTAATCATAGCTTCTGCCGACTGGCAGTTCCAAATGCGTTTATAATACCTGAACCTTCTTATCACGCGACCTGAAATTAGATGAATAATTCGAAAACAAGAACTATCATAGCGATATTCTTTCAGGGTACTATTTCTGATTAGCTTCACTTCGAATTCGCATAACAAACATGACGGTATTCTTTCAGGGTATCATTTGTCGTTTCGAATTCACATGTAATGTGTTACTGCATTATTATCACTTGTTTAAAATACGAGTACAAATATCTGCACTACTGGCCATTAAAATTGCTACACCATGAAGATGACGTGCTACAGACGCGAAATTTAACCGACAGATGCTGTAATATGCAAATGATTAGCTTTTCAGAGCATTCACACAAGCTTGGCGCCGGTGGCGACGCCTACAATGTGCTGACATGAGGAAAGTTTCCAACCGATTTCTCATACACAAACAGCAGTTGACCGGCGTTGCCTGGTGAAACGTTGTTGTGATGCCTCGTGTAAGGAGGAGAAATGCGTACCATCACGTTTCCGACTTTGATAAAGGTCGGATTGTAGCGTATCGCGATTGCGGTTTATCGTATCGCGACATTGCTGCTCAAGTTGGTCAAGATCCAATGACTGTTAGCAGAATATGGAATCGGTGGGTTCAGGAGGGTAATACGGAACGCCATGCTGGATCCCAACGGCCTCGTATCACTAGCAGTCGAGATGACAGGCACCTTATCCGCATGGCTGTAACGGATCGTGCACCCACGTCTCGATCCCTGAGTCAACAGATGGGACGCTTGCAAGAAAACCACCATTTGCACGAACAGTTCGACGACGTTTGCAGCAGCATGGGCTATCAGCTCGGAGACCATGGCTGCGGTTACCCTTGACGCTGCATCACAGATGAGAGCGCCTGCGATGGTGTACTCAACGACGAATCTGGGTGCACGAATGGCAAAACGTCATTTTTTCGGATGAATCCAGGTTCTGTTTACAGCATCACGATGGTCGCATTCGTGTTTGGCGACATCGCGGTGAACGCACATTGGAAGCGTGTATTCGTTATTGCCATACTGGCGTATCACCCGGCGTCATGGTATGGGGTACCATTGGTTACACGTCTCGGTCACCTCTTGTTCGCATTGACGGCACTTTGAACAGTGGACGTTACATTTCAGATGTGTTACAAACCGTGGCTCTACCCTTCGTTGGATCTCTGCGAAACCCTACATTTCAGCAGGATGATGCACGACTACATGTTGCAGGTCCTGTACGGGCCTTTCTGGATACAGAAAATGTTCGACAGCTGCCCTGGCCAGAACATTCTCCAGATCTCTCACCAATTGAAAACGTCTGGTCAATGGTGGCCGAGCAACTGGCTCGTCACAATACGCCAGTCACTACTCTTGATGAACTGTGGTAACGTGTTGAAGCTGCATGGGCATCTGTACCTGTACACCCCATCCAAGCTCTGTTACAATGAGACTCTGGCAGAAAATAATATGTTGGATTTTATCGAAACAACCTTCTTTTTGGAGATTCGGCTGGAAACAATAGAACTTTGTTCTAACTAAATTCGGAGAGAAATAATCTTATCAAGTTCCCATTCACTTCGTGCCGCAATCCATAACTCTCGTGAAGGCTTTGCAGCTATGTTTGTTTATTGTTATTAGTCTGACCCCGTAGATTTATTTAACAGATTAAAAACTGAAATGGGTCTACATTTAGTTCACTGAATCTCAAACTGATTAAACATTATCATACATACGATTTTTCGATTTCAAAACAAGTTATTGTGAAATAATAAATTCAAACCTTACCTGTGGCTGATTACAGATTCATGAAGCTATAATCTTTATACATGTGCCACAATCACGTTGTCCAAATATATTTGTTATTGAATAGATGCTGATGAACGATACGTTCTTCCATAGGATCTGCAGGAGGTGCCATGAAAATTCTTTACGATACTACGAAGGATATTCAGTCAAAGTAATTATAATGCTGGTGAAGTCACCTCAGACTTTTATTTTTAATTATCCGTCTCAATAAGATCTTTCCTTGTGGTCAGATCGCCAGGGGGTATATACTTCCCAGCGGCGACCTGCTTCAGTTCTTCTGTCTCTCTGTGCCTCTTACGGGAAAGCACACCACACCAAACAAAAGGTCCCTCTTAGGGGCCCTGAATAGCAGCGGAGACACGGGAAACAACGTTGTCTTTGCTTGTTCAATAGCTCGTGCAAGCACTTTTCATTTTCTTCTGTGATTGCGGAGCGCGCTCTTTCATTCGCAAATAGCAGCAACTGCGCCTCGGATGAGGCTGGAGTTGCTGTGGCCATTGTGGTCAACCGACGCGCCGCTCGCGAATAAAGCAGTCCGCCGGGGCTTTCTTGTAGCGCTGCGCATAGACCACCAGTTGTTTGCGAACCTCACCCTATTGCGGATTTTGTTGCTTGCGCAAATATGCAAGATTACTACTTATCACCTGGCGAATTGAGTCACATATGAGGTTTGCATTTGGTTGCGTAACTAGGGACGCAGAAGATAATTTGAGGCAGGCCAGTACATTTCAGGAATCATGTTGTCCACAAACCATTGTCTCGCAGAGGCTGCTTTATGACTGGGTGAGTTATTATGCTGATACAATCAATGACCATCTCCGAACTGTTCCTCTTATAACACATCGTGTTACGTACCCTTCCGAGACGGCCATGTACAGTGACGAAAGTGTGGCCGGACGAAGGCCAGAAACAAAGGATAAGTCGAGAAGTAATTAAAGAGTACGAAATCGTGTGACGAATTTGAGACCTTTTGATAACTAACAAACCGTTTCTCTGCCCATAATTTGCGTATTAATTTTATTTCGAAGTATCGAAAGACTCAACCGCGAGTTGAGACAGAAACGAAAGGAATCTTGAAATAACAATTCCTCACAAATAGAAGAACCGAAATCTGTGCCGGCCGGAGTATCCGAGCGGTTCTAGGCGCTACAGTATGGAACCGCGCGTACCGCTACGGTCACAGGTTCGAATCCTGCCTCGGGCATGGATGTGTGTGGTGTCCTTAGGTTAGTTAGGTTTTAAGTAGTTCTAAGTTCTAGGGGACTGATGACCTCAGAAGGTAAGTCCCATAGTGCTCAGAGCCATTTTTTGAACCGAAACCTGTAAACAATTTAAAAGAGATTAATAATTCGTTCAGTATGGCGGCAGCTGTTAAAATGATTCAACCTCAATCTGAGCATCTTCTCCATCTTAAGGCGCGGACGAACACAGAAAAGAAGCCCGCCATCCCAACGGCTGAGGCTGCTGCCTCTGGCGCAGAAAGGAAGTGGCCAGTTCTACGGCCCAGTAGGCGAAAGCTAGCCGCTTCACCGCGCAGCAAGTTTGGCACGGAAAGTAGTTTTTTCAGCCGTAGGCACACTAGTATGAGGAGCCGATCGGCTAACAAAACCCCTAAGCATCGCCTCTCAGGCCCCTTCTGGAATCCTGTAATGTTTGAATACTCCATTAGTAGTGTAGCGCTTGACACAGTCACGTCGATTAAATATTTGGGCGTAACATTGCAGAGCGATGTGAAGTGGGACAAGCATGTAATGGGTTCAAATGGCTCTGAGCACTATGGGACTTAACAGCTGAGGTCATACGTCCCCTAGAGCTTAGAACTACTTAAACCTAACGAAGGACATCACACACATCCATGCCCGAGGCAGGATTCGAACCCGCGACCGTTGCAGTCGCGCGGTTCCGGACTGAAGCGCCTAGAACCGCTCGGCCACCGCGGCTGGCAAGCATGTAATGGCAGTCGTGGGGAAGGTGGATAGTCGTTTTCGGTTAATTGGTAGAATTTTGGAAGATGTGGTTCATCTGTAAAGGAGACCGCTTATAAAACACTACTACGACCTATTCTTGAGTACTGCTCCAGCGTTTGGGATCCCTATCAGGTCGGTTTGAGGGAGGACATAGAAGCAATTCAGAGGCAGGCTGCTAGATTTGTTACTGGTAGGTTTGATCATCACTCGAGTGTTACGGAAATGCTTCAGGAACTCGGATGGGAGTCTCTAGAGGAAAGGAGGCGTTCTTTTCGTGAATCGCTACTGAGGAAATTTAGAGAACTAGCATTTGAGGCTGACTGCAGTTCAATTTTACTGCCACCAACTTACATTTCGCGGAAAGACCACAAAGATAAGGTAAGAGAGATTAGGGCTCGTACAGAGGCATATAGGCAGTCATTTATCCCTCGTTCTGTTTGGGAGTGGAACAAGGCGGTAAGATGCTAGTTGTGGTACAAGGTACCCTCCGCCACGCACCGTATGGTGGATTACGGAGTATGTATGTAGATGTAGATGTAGATGGAAAGTCTTTGAAGGTCCAGCAGCTGCCGTCTCACCCGAGACCTCCCATTGTCCATAGGTATGCCCCGCCATGTGACGGTTCGTGACTTTGGGTACAGTCTAATAATGCTGCTCGGATTCAATCGCCGATTCGGTCGTTTGATACTACAGGAAAGCAGCAGCGCCAGTCATGCGGTAAGGTGCACCGAATTCTGACCCCCCACCACCACCTTTTTTTGTCGAAACCTAGTTCTCGTGGTTCAGTATTCTCTTTCCGCAGTGTTTTTAGTTAAACTTGTGTAGCTATAGGTGTATGCTATTTCTATGTCATTCTGTGAATCTGTTTATGTCAGTGGAGTCTGCCCTCAGTCAAGCGTGCGTTGTAGTGTACTAATTTCAGAATATATCTCTTTGTGCTACTTTCTAAATCGTTTATTTGTGTTGCGATTTCTACCACTTTCCCCCAGTATTCATTCAAATCAATTGTTCCCTGCAAGTAGGGTCGTTGTCCATGCATTCCCACGGTTTGATACTGGGTAGAGCAAGCCGCTGTGGCCGAGTGGTTCTAGGCGCTTCAGTCGGGAACCACGCGACCGCTACGGTTGCAGGTTCGAATCATGCCTCGGGCATGGATGTGTGTGATGTCCTTAGGTTAGTTAGGTTTAAGTAGTTCTAAGTTCTAGGGGACTCATGACCTCAGATGTTAAGTACCATAGTGCTAAGAGCCATCTGCACCATTCTGAATCATTTAGCTTACATTTGTGGAGATTTTTTGTTGCTAAATAGCCCACATGTTCCGTTTGAAACCACTGATCAGTTTTAGCAGTGCATTAAACGGTTGAGTGCACTTCTTTAATGTACACTGCTAAATATGCTGCAGAATCAATGTATCACCAGCGGCGCAGTCGGCCCAAAATGGCGGCCACTGGCAAGTTGGCTGTACTATCCCTATACAGAGCTTTAGTGTGTAATATGGCGGTGTGTAATGTCAGGATAGCCTAGAGCGCTAACGCGCTGCATCCTGGACTCGGGTAGGAGCGCCGGCCCCGGATCGAATCCGCCCGGCGGATTAACGACGACGGCCGGTGTGCCGGCCAGCCTGGATGTGGTTTTTAGGCGGTTTTCCACATCCTACTACGTGAATACCGGGCTGGTCCCCACGTCCCGCCTCAGTTACACGACTCACAGACATTTGCAACACATTCACACTATTTCACGATTTCCGCAAGACGCAGACAGCTGGGGTACACTAATTCCGTCCTGGGGGGTACGGGGTGGCAGCAGGAAGGGCATCCGGCCACCCCTTACAGTTAACATGCCAAATCCGGTTAACCATGGCCAAGCCTGCGTAACCGTGGGTCAAGGCACAAGCGATAGAATGGTGGTGTGTAACGTAGCTGAGTCAGTGTGTGAGACAGTCTCAAAAAACTGAAAGCACGAATATGAAGAGTTCGTCCACACACGGAGCACCCCCTGCTTCAGCACGACAATGCCAGACCATACACGTGCGCTTGCGACATCTACAACAATCCGACGTCTTTGGTTCTTTGGTTCACTGTCATCGATCATTTTCCGTACAATCCCCACTTGGTACAATCCGATTTTCATCTGTTTCCAAAACTTAAAAAACCGCTTCGAGGACTTCAATTCGATAGTGATTGAGCGGTGCAAGCAGAGGTGAGGTTGTGGCTCCGTCAACGAAGTCTAAACGTTCTACAGTGACGGTATCAGCAAACTGGTCTCTGTTCATGAGACCCAGAAAATATTAGATACAGGCTCCCAGGTAGATGCTATTTTTCTTGACTTCCGGAAGGCGTTCGATACAGTTCCGCACTGTCGCCTGATAAACAAAGTAAGAGCCTACGGAATATCAGACCAGCTGTGTGGCTGGATTGAAGAGTTTTTAGCAAACAGAACACAGCATGTTGTTATCAATGGAGAGACGTCTACAGACGTTAAAGTAACCTCTGGCGTGCCACAGGGGAGTGTTATGGGACCATTGCTTTTCACAATATATATAAATGACTTAGTAGATAGTGTCGGAAGTTCCATGCGGCTTTTCGCGGATGATGCTGTAGTATACAGAGAAGTTGCTGCATTAGAAAATTGTAGCGAAATACAGGAAGATCTGCAGCGGATAGGCACTTGGTGCAGGGAGTGGCAACTGACCCTTAACATAGACAAATGTAATGTATTGCGAATACATAGAAAGAAGGATCCTTTATTGTATGATTATATGATAGCGGAACAAACACTGGTAGCAGTTACTTCTGTAAAATATCTGGGAGTATGCGTACGGAACGATTTGAAGTGGAATGATCATATAAAACTAATTGTTGGTAAGGCGGGTACCAGGTTGAGATTCATTGGGAGAGTGCTTAGAAAATGTAGTCCATCAACAAAGGAGGTGGCTTACAAAACACTCGTTCGACCTATACTTGAGTATTGCTCATCAGTGTGGGATCCGTACCAAGTCGGGTTGACGGAGGAGATAGAGAAGATCCAAAGAAGAGCGGCGCGTTTCGTCACTGGGTTATTTGGTAACCGTGATAGCGTTACGGAGATGTTTAATAAACTCAAGTGGCAGACTCTGCAAGAGAGGCGCTCTGCATCGCGTTGTAGCTTGCTCGCCAGGTTTCGAGAGGGTGCGTTTCTGGATGAGGTATCGAATATATTGCTTCCCCCTACTTATACTTCCCGAGGAGATCACGAATGTAAAATTAGAGAGATTAGAGCGCGCACGGAGGCTTTCAGACAGTCGTTCTTCCCGCGAACCATACGCGACTGGAACAGGAAAGGGAGGTAATGACAGTGGCACGTAAAGTGCCCTCCGCCACACACCGTTGGGTGGCTTGCGGAGTATCAATGTAGATGTAGATGTAACTGAGTGAAATGTGTTCGTCGCCAGTCCAAAAAATAAATATGTAAGCATGAAGAATAAAGACGTAAAATATTAATAAAGTTTGATTTATTTAAAAAGCTTGAAGAGTTTTCACATAATAACGCAGAGGATTTACTTTTCAGAACACCCTCGTAAAAATAAATTGTAATGAAGTTACCATCGCTTCAGTAATTGCTCTTCATAAGCGTCCTTGTCCTCTTTTCCATTATAGCCCTTGGCACTGTACATGAGGTTCATAAATAAACAATCCCATACCGTATCTCTATGTACGTACAATTAATAGCCCAGGAAACAAAATTTGAGTCCATATACAATTGAGCATGCCATAAACGAAAGGAATTATTTTCTTTACCACTGCCGAGCAAGGTGGCGCAGTGTTAAGGCATGGGCTCTCATTCAGCTTGGTGGCACTGAAAATTCCCGTCCAGCAATCCAGTTTTTCATTGGTCTCCGAGAATAGTCAAAGACAACTGCCGGGATGGGTGCTTGAAAAGGAATTAGCTGACTTCCTTCCCCACTCTAAACTTTTATACGCCTCTGACGACCTCTTCGTCGATGGAATTTTAAGCCCCAGTCTCTTTTCTTCAGTTACTTCGCAAATACGACTCACAATCAATACTATGTACATTTGCACTAGTGAGGGAGTATAAGCAGTGTAGTACAGTCACAAAGATAAGTAAATACCAAACGCAAGAGGCTACCCAGCAACGAAATACTAGAGACCATTTTTTTCTGGTACTAAAATACTCTGCAGACAGTCATTATTTTAACTGAGAGAATGGTATGACATAGATTAGGTTGCATGGCTTTGATTTCAAAGTAAGCAACAGATATCAATTGTCACACGCTCTAAAGATAGTATAGTGGTCTCTTTGGAAGATATTCATCACACAATCTAGTTACAGTACTGAAAGAAGACTTTTATGACTGCCTTGTGCCTTTATCTTCACTTTATAGGAGGGGCGTCAAAAAGTTTCCTTTTGAGAGTGTTGCTGCAGCGTATATGCTGACTCCGGTGCGGGTATGTAAGCGTCGACGTGTAGCAAGGGATTAGTGTGGCGTTCGTATCTTTCCGACGTGCGTGCGGCAAATGCTATAATGTGAACTATGCCGACGTTATTACCAAATGCTTCCAAATAGGACAATCGTGCTGCCGAAGGACAAACACCGGTGGATATCCATCGTCGAAAGGAGAATGTGTAGGAGGAAGTAGTTCTGTCGAAGACCACTGCTGTGGAATGGTGCGCAACAAGAAAAAATAAAGCTCGTCACCACATCACAAATGCCGTTCGCAGAAGTTACGCCAACTCTAGTGGGAGATACTCGAGCTCCCGCCCTATAGCATTGATCTCTTACCGTTCGTTATCACGGCTTCAGTCCCTCAAAAAAAAAAAAAAAAAAAAAAAAAAAGCCTTGAAGGATCGACAATTCCTGTCGGGCGAGTATGTGCAGCAGGCAGTTACGCACTACTTCACGCAGGAGGACACGGTGTTCCACGAAACGAGTACCTACAGCCAGAAGCGTCGGTAAGATGATTATCGCAATATCTGAAACTTCTTGGAAGATTAAAACTGTGTGCCGAACCGAGACTCGAGCTCGGGACCTTTGCCTTCGCGGGCAAGTGCTCTACCATCTGAGCTACCCAAGCACGACTCACGCCCCGTCCTCACAGCTTTACTTCCGCCAGTACCTCGTCTCCTACTTTCCGAAATTTACAGAAGCCCTCCTGCGAACCTGAGGTTTCATTTCAGCGCACACTCCGCTGCAGAGTGAAATTCTCATTCTGGAAACACCCCCAGCTGTGGCTAAGCCATGTCTCCGCAATATCCTTTCTTTCAGGAGTGCTAGTTCTGCTAGGTTCGCAGGAGAGCTTCTGTAAAGTTTGGAAAGTAGGAGACGAGGTACTGGCGGAAGTAAATCTGTGAGGACGGGGCGTGAGTCGTGCTTGGGTAGCTCAGATGGTAGAGCACTTGCCCCCTTTAAGGCAAAGGTCCCGAGTTCGCGTCTCGGTCCGGCACACAGTTTTAATCTACCAGGAAGTTTCATATCAGCGCACACTCCGCTGCAGAGTTAAAAACTTCTCATTCTATCTCAATATCTGATCGGCATATCAGTGCTGGGCTGTACGGACTACGAACGGTTGCTTTTTTTATCGCCTCTTATAATTTTCTTTTTCTGTATGTGCTTTCCATATATTTCCACTACATAGACTCTAGTACTTTTGTAGGCCACATTTGGATTACTGTAGACGAATGTGAAATTGATATAAATTTGCAAAACAATAGAACACACCTGTTTATTGACATTGTGTTCCACTTTCACGACTATGTTGTCAGACCCGAAGATGAGCAGCCGCTGTCTCTAGCGATATCTAGAAATTCGACTCAAGAAACGAAACGTCCGATACAACAGCAGCCTCATCCTGGGTGATCATAACTGTCGACTTTGGCTAAATAAAAGTGTGTTAAATCCCTTACATCTCCGTAAATCGTTTTTAGTTAAGTTCAGTTAATATTTACACAACTATGCATTCAGTTTTGTCTCCACTAATTCAGTGTGAAGTTTTGCTTCCTTTCCACAGTGAATTAATTTGATTAAGTTTGTGGATTTTGTTTCGTGACTTCTGCTGGCCCTGCTAAACTAAAGTTGAGAGGCTCCACGCAAGACCCGAAAGCTTAAACAGGAAACCAATGGTCGAATACTAATTTTCTCGTAATATTAAAAACTATGAAAACTTGAACATGATTAGGTAAATACAATAATTTGTGGACCGAGCGACTTCCGTATGATATAATTTGCAGTTTATCCGTCATGGCAAATGACAGGGTGGTGAGGAAGTAGAACGTGGCATACGCAACAATAATGTAGTGTTAATTAATGTTCTGTGTTGTGTCAGGTTTAGGAATTCGCATGAGTGGGTGGATCAGATTTGACTCCGTTCCACCGCCAAATGATTGACAGTAATTTAGTTTCGTCATTCGCTTTAAAAGTCATTAACGCGCAAAACGTTTGCAAAATCGTTGGCACGCAATTTCATGCGTCCTTTGCTGAGTGACTAATTTAACCATCATCGTAACTCGATTCCACATTTATGAGCCAATAATTACAGTAACTTCAAAAGCTCGTGAGTCAATGCATGATACCCTCTTTTCCCACTGATGAATTTCGTTCTCTCGTAGACTGGACGATATACGAGGTATGATCGAATAAAGACCGGACTTCTGAAATAGCCGGCAGAGAGTGCACTGCGGCCACTGAGCATACATAGGGGCAGGTTTAGAAAACAAACTGAGGTTAGCATTTTTCCGCTGTGGCTGTTTATGCCGAGTTACAGCCACTTAAGTGAGCGCATGAGCAAACTGTTCTACGTGTCAGTGACAATGGATGAGGTTGAACGCCGAGTTTGTGTAAATTTTGCTACAAACTGACATAACTTTTATGGCTATGATGTTGGAACGGAGGTGCAGTCGTTGCAGTGGATGGGTAAACGGTTTCTTTGTACGCATTAGTCTCTCTAAGATAAACGCTACTTTGGTTGTGTTTTTAAGGCATTGTACACCATCAACCTGCACCACGTTGTCAGATGGTACACAAGGAAGCCTACCAGGGAATTTTAGCGTCTTTGAGGGATGCTGTGCGCCAGAAGAAGCTTCAATTATGGAAAAAAACCAGCCCTGGATGTTCCATCATGACAATACGCAGGCTCATATATCGCTCCTACTCCGAAGCTATTCGGGAAAACATCAGACTCCCGTTGTGTCCCATCCACCCATTCTTCGGACATGGCTCTAGTAGACTTTTCTCGGTTTCCCACTCTTAAAACCACATTGAAAGGACGTTAGTTCCAAACCCTAGAGGACGTTCAAGACAATGCGACAATGCCCTGCGTACCACACCAGGAATTGCATTCCAGGAAGAATTCCAAAAGTGGAAGAAATGTTGGACACAGTACACTGCCAGTGAAGGGTTCTACTCTGAGGGGGGAGGGGGTGAGAATAAATATCTTAAAAGCAAAAGTCTGTCTTTTTTTGAACATATCTCGTCTTCACAGTGTAAAATTTAGCCAGTCTTTCATCAGAATCAACTGGCGAAAAGGTTGCTTTTGTGTCAGCCGTTTGACACATTCAACGCTCCATGATTTTCTGTATGTCTGTTCATTATCTAAAGAATATCATCTGACAGTGTCCTCATTTACTCACACTGGCCATTATTTTCTTTAGCTAGCTCGTTTTCTTCTTCACTCTGTAGACATCAATTCATAAACCCTCTGTCACCTTATTTCTTAAAATTGTATTCTCACGCAAAGGCACAGTGATAATTGCTTTCCTCTTTCTGAATGGATGAGACTCGTAACAAAACACCTACTTTAATGTCTTCTCTTCTGATTTAATCTTACCAAGCGACATGGCACCATGGTTCAGATACTGAGAGCAATATTCAGATGCCATTTCGGCCGTACTTATCTAAGTTTTTCTTCGTTCACTTAAGTCGTATTGCATACTAGGAACGTTTAGTGATTAAGGTACTGGAGTCGCACTGTCAAGGACTCGAGTTCAAATTCCCGTTTGACAATTCGTCTTTCGGTTCTTGTGATTCCTCTCAATCCATTTATACAATTCCTCCGTTGATTTATTCAGGAATTTCACACCAATTTATTTCCTCACTCCTGTCCCACTGAGTCAGTGCCCTGCTCTAACAATGCCGATATCGATGATAGTTCAAACTGCAAAATTCATTCCTGCGACTAGTCAATAAATTAATGTACATATCCTGTAATGACCATATCGGGAGAAAGAGCGGAATCCAGATCTTTACAGTGACGTATTGTGTTCTTCGCGTGTATCATCTAATGCAACACGAAGGTACAAAATGATACTGGTACACCACTTACCCCTCGCCATAGGCAGTTTACTGGCTCAAAGACTACAAATGGAGTCAGTATTTACCGCCGTACCCACCGTTTGGCCGCCACAAAAACTCACAAATCGAAAATACTGAAAGAATACTTCCAGCATTGAAAAGTAACTGAAATTATTCAAAGCACAGAAGGTGTTAGACACTGACAAAGCCTTTTATTAGACTTTCCATTTAACTCGCGACGAAAGGAGCCCCTCTCCTTGCTCATAAGAATACCAGGCAAAAAAAAAATTGTCACCCACTGGAGAAACCACGCGAATACCGTGTAACACCGCCTATAACACTGAAAATGGCATCCTTTCGCAGGGAAAACGAGTCCACAAGTCGTCAGATATATCATATCCAGTTAAAGTCATTCATTGACCATAAGATCCCGTAGGGCTACTAAATTTCGGGGATGTCGATTGCTACGTTTCACCCATTCTTGCAATGACTCCAAAATATTTTCTGTGGGACTTATATTGGGTGATTAAGCTGGCTAGTCCATGTGCAATTCGATACCTGAGTGTTTTTCAAGCCAGGGACATATGCGTGCAGCTCTATGAGCACGGATGTTGTCATCCTGCAAGACGGGAGTGTCCTCAGCATATTCACCATGAAGATATAGACGTAAGAGCAACACTTGGTCACCGATAATGTTGAAATAAAGATCCTGAGTTATGTTCAAGGTATCCTGAATGAGCGAGCCCAAGTCATGTTACGAGACGCAGGACCCAAAACATTGCGGAAATACCTCCGGACTGAATTACATCCTCAGCACATTCAAGGGTAGATTTCATTGGCCTGTCGGTGCAGTCGACGTCATGCATCATTCGAAAAGAGGTCGGACCACGCTATACGCCTCCACTAAGTTACTGTCCTGCTGGTGTGTTGTTTGGGTAGTTAGTGACGGGAAGTTTTACACGAGCTTATGAGCAACGGCTTTTACGAAGTAGGCCTACCCTACTC
Source organism: Schistocerca americana (assembly GCF_021461395.2). NCBI lineage: Eukaryota > Metazoa > Arthropoda > Insecta > Orthoptera > Acrididae > Schistocerca > Schistocerca americana. The sequence goes on from NC_060130.1 coordinate 254,776,028, forward strand.
CAGATGTCCAATTTTTGTAGTTCCCTTCGCAGTGTTCTCTCGGAAAATCGATGAGATCGATAAGCATTAGCGGCGTTACCAATTCTCGGGTTTGATTCCTCTTGATGCTAGTCTCCGGTCGTTGTCGGTTAGTATCCTTTTGCAGCCAGTTCTTTCGCTATGTTAAATGGTTTCGAGTGTTACGCCATTCCCTGTACACACTTTGGACAGCCCGCGTTGACATACGAAGAAATTGGGCAACTTCATTGACGATGTGGTCATGGCCGTGTCCAAACACACCAACTTCGTGCCATTCTGTCTCGTCTCGATTGTAACTGTGTAACGTGCTCGTCTAGAATGTGTGCTCGTATATTATCATCAGTCATACCGAACCCAGATCCATATGAGCCCACGAAAAAGTTTGGGATACTGTTGCAGGATACCATCCAAACAGACCCCAGCCCCCACAGTACCCCTAGGAAACATAAACAGAGGCGTATATGCTCCTAACAATATTCCCTAGATAAGGATTAGGTCGTCGCCGTATGCGCTCCTTTCTGCAATACTGTCAGTGTATTATTCGTCCCAGGAGCATGTCAGAAAACATACAATGACAATCACTCTCCAGGCTAAACAACGGTAGTTCATGAATGACGTGATATCCTTCTGTACCGAGCTGCAATTACCGTAGACAAGACACCACATTCTCCCAACAATCCGAAACTTCTGTGTGATTGGAATCTATTTATAGGTTTGTGCCGGTTGCGTAGCTTTGGACAATGAAGAGAAGGTAGCGATTCGGTTTCTGTGTTGAAGCACGGGCAGTGCAACGTCAATGGCTGTTTCCTCGTACTAGAATTCTCTCAACAGCCGTTGAAAGACGCTACAGGTGACGTCAGTTCCTAACCCATCTCGCCTTGGCTGAGGCAGCTCTACAGCTTACTACTGAATAGGCCGTGCTCAGTGTCGGCAAGAAGTGTTCTCTGTTCCTTACGACTCGAATGTTGTGTGCAAAATTCGCACCACACGCATTCAGTTCTACTCTATCCAAGATCTTTGCACACACGATTTCGTACTGGGTTGCCGTGAATAACAGGGATTTCTTCTTGTCGTCCCGCTGTAACTTAGTTTGCGCACTGACGTAATTTTTTCCGCTTGATATTGAAAATCTCTTCACTTCCGGACATCAATGTACGTAGATATTGTGGAGGGCACAATAGCGGAAGTCAAGGAATCTAGAAATCAGTTCTCGCGAATCCCAAAGGAATAGAATAGACATGAGAGAACTACAGGGTGTTTATTAATGAATATTTGGGTTTTAACGCTTTGTAATATTTATTACATTAAACTTGCAGTTATAAATGATATGTCAAATGAAAGAGCAACTCAAAAAGTTTTACCAAGAACCTTATAAATGTTCAATGTGAGCACCATTTGTCACACGGCACACATCAAGTCTATAGCCGAGTTCCTCCCAAACGATGATAGGTGTGTCTTCAGTGATTGTAGCAAAAGCTGCTTCAATCCGGTTTCTTAATTCAGGGAGGTATGCTGGTAGCGGAGGCACGAACACACGATCCTTGATGAAGCCCCAAAGGAAAAAACCTCATGGCGTTAGGTCGGGTGAACGTGGAGGCCATGCAAAGCAAGCCCTGCCATTGGGCCCCTTGAGGCCTATCCAGTGCTTGGGTTCAGTGAAGTTCAACCAATCGCATACTTCGCTATGCCAGTGAGGTGGTGCACCATCTTGCTGGAAAATGAAGTTCTATGACTCATCTTCTACCAGCTGAGGGAAGAGCCATTGCCCTAGTGTCTCAGGGAAAGAAGAGCCAGTTAGAGTAGATTCACCAAAAAAGAAAGGCTCATAAACTTTCCGCCGGGATATGGCACAAAAAACAGTCACTTTAGGAGAATCTCGATGCATTTGTACCACCTCATGTGGATTTTGTGAGCCCCCAGATAGGCACATTGTGAGTGTTAACATGTCCACTATGGTGAAAGGTCGAGTCATCACTGAAGACAGCATGATCCAGAAAACCTTCATCGTCATGAAACAACATTTCGCTTCCGAAGTTGGCACGTAATCCATGGTCTGCCGGCTTTAGCGCCTGTAATAACTATAAACGGTAAGGACGTGGTTGTACGCGTTTTCTTAAAACTTTCCAAACAGTCGACACGGGAATTTGTAATTTACGACTAGCCTTCTGGACTGATTTCTTTGGGCTACGAGCGAAAGACTATCTCACTCGCTCCACAGTCTCTTCACTGACTCTTGGTCGTCCTGTGCTCTTCCCTTTACAAAGGCAGCTGGTATCTTAAAAATTGATGATACCATCTACGAATGTTATTATCACTTGGAGGATCACAACCGAACTTCAGCCGGAACGCACGTTGCATAGTAACTACAGATTCGGTCTTTGCAAACGGAAAACACAAAACGCTTTCTGTTCACTAGTCGCCGTCTTCGCTTCTACCGCTGTCTAGCGGATTGCGGAGGAAACATTGCACGCTGCGCATGCGCACTGATGCCAAACACAACTATTTGAGTTGTTCTTTCATTTGACATATCATATATGACTGTAAGTTTAATATAATAAATATTATAAAGAGTTAAAACTCCGATATTCATTTATAAACAGCCTGTATTACAAGTACAGCATGGATACTAGGGGTATCCAACGACTCATTCACATAACCGACTGTACTCCTAAACCTTTCGGTTCTCGGATGTGTATGATGCGTATCTGCTTCCACGAAGTAGGATTTCATGTGATCTGCTGTCCGAAACAAATAATTTTATGTAAAAAAGAAAAGCTAACATACATTTCTGAAGTTAGTTTCTCGATTAGCATCTTACTTTCTTTAAAAAAAAAGATTACTGTCGGCCGTTGTGGCCGAGCGGTTCTAGGCGCTTCAGTCCGGAACCACATTGCTGCTACGGTCGCAGGTTCGAATCCTGCCTCGGGCATAGATGTGTGTGTTGCCCTTAGGTTAGTTAAGTTTAAATAGTTCTAAATCTAGGGGACTGATGACCTCAGATGTTAAGTCCCATAGTGCTTACAGCCATCTAAAGATTACTATCTTTATGTTGGCGTGATTTCTTTGTTATGCATTCTTCCTCGTGCATTTTTAAGGAAATCTATGTTTTTTCGCTTATTATAGTCCCACATCGCCGTTTCATAATTAACTGACAATTTTTAGGTAGGCTCCAGAAATGCATGTTAATGTAAATATAAGTTAGCGTGAACCAATGCTGTTATATTTAAACACATCTTTAAATGCAGCCATCCTTTTGGAACGACAATTTAAAAAGTAAAAGCCGTTGTCCGAATTCCCGTAGCAGGAAACGCCTGAAAACAAACGGAAATGAACGTTTCCCCGAGGACCGAGAAGCTGTACGAGAATCAGCAAGAACTGTTATCGTTCTGATCCCGTGTGCTGCCGGCACGAACTCGTCCGTAGCGTGAAACGAGAGATGGTCTCGGATGTGGCACTCCAATACTTCACCACAGCTCCCGAGGACACGTCGAAATGGAAACATCACAGTTCTCTGCTCTCGAATTGTCCACCACTGCGTCCATATAAATGTCCCTCGAGTTTTGCGCGTAGATTGTAACTCGCCACGCATACGGGGAAACAAAATGAGTTCTGAACTTTAGGTTATTTGCAGCTGTGCCGTTGCTGCTGGTGTTGTGCGTATTTCGCGCTCGGAGTTTGTCGGAGCGGCGGGCGGCATGCGAGGCGATGCCGGCAGATAATGGCCCACGCAGTTCATTTGCCCACGCCACGCCACGCCACGCCACGCCACGGTGTGCTGCGCCCCAGCTCCCCACGTGGGACGCCGCGGTAAACAAATTAGGTGGCATTGTCTGCGGTCGACTTCGCTGCCCGGAAGCACCGCCAGTACGCTTCTCTCTCTACCTCTCCAGCTACACTGTCTTAACTTTCACATTCGGGCGTTCCAAGTTTTTTCTAACACGCTACCAGCCATTAAAATTGCTACACCACGAAGATGACGAGCTACGGATGCGAAATTTAACCGACAGGAAGAAGATGCTGGTCATATAGAAGAAATGCAGATGATAAATTGGTTTTCATTGGACAAGTATATTATAGTAGAACTGATATGTGATTACATTTTCACGCATTTTGGGGGCATAGATCCTGAGAAATCAGTACCCAGAACAGCCACCTCTGGTCGTAATAACGGACTTGATAGGCCTGGGCATTGAGTCAAACAGAGCTTGGATGGCGTGTACAGGTACAGCTGCCCATGCAGCTTCAACACGATTCCACAGTTCATCAAGAGTAGTGACTGGCGTATTGTGACGAGCCAGTTGCTCGGCCACCATTGACCATACGTTTTCAGTTGGTGAGAGATCTGGAGAATGAGCTGGCGAGGGCAGCAGTCGAACATTTTCTGTATCCAGAAAGGCCCTTACAGGACCTGCAACATGCGGTCGTGCATTATCCTGCTGAAATGTAAGGTTTCGCAGAGATCGAATGAAGGGTAGAGCCACAGGTCGTAACACATCTGAAATGTAACGTCCACTGTTCAAAGTGCCGTCAATGCGAACAAGAGGTGACCGAAACGTGTAACCAATGGCACCCCATACCATCGCGCCAGGTGTTACGCCAGTATGGCGATGACGAATACACTCATCCAATGTGCGTTCACCGCGATGTCGCCAACATGGATGCGACCATCACGATGTTGTAAACAGAACCTGGATTCATCCGAAAAATTGACGTTTTGCCATTCGTGCACCCAGGTTCGTCGTTGAGTACACCATCGCAGACGCTCCTGTCTGTGATGCAGCGTCAAGGGTAACCGCAGCCATGGTCTCCGAGCTGATTGTCCATGCTGCTGCAAACGTCGTTGAACTGTTCGTGCAGATGGTTGTTGTCTTGCAAACGTCCCCATCTGTTGACTCCGGGATCGAGACGTGGATGCACGATCCGCTACAGCCATGCGGATAAGATGCCTGTCATCTCGACTGCTAGAGAAACGAGGCCGTTGGGATCCAGCACGGCGTTCCGTATTACCCTCCTGAACTCACCGATTCCATATTCTGCTAACAGTCATTGGATCTCGACCAACGCGAGCAGCAATGTCGCGATACGATAAACCGCAATCGCAATAGGCTACAATCCGACCATTATCAAAGTCGGAAACGCATTTCTCCTCCTTACACGAGGCATCACAACAACTTTTTACCAGGCAACGCCGGTCAACTGCTGTTTTTGTATGAGAAATCGGTTGGAAACTTTCGTCATGTCAGCACGTTGTAGGTGTCGCCACCGGCGCCAACCTTGTGTGAATGCTCTGAAAAGCTAATCATTTGCATATCACAGCATCTTCTTCCTGTCGGTTAAATTTTGCGTCTGTAGCACGTCATCTTCGTGGTGTAGCAATTTTAATGGCCAGTAGTGTAGAAAGGCGAATGAAAAATCGCATGGCAGTGCGGTTCAAGGCGCTTCAGTCTAGAACCGCGTGACCGCTATGGTCGCAGGTTCGAATCCTGCCTCGGGCATGGATGTGTGTGATGTCCTTAGGTTAGTTAGGTTTAAGTAGTTCTAAGTTCTAGGGGACTGACGACCACAGATGTTAAGTCCTATAGTGCTCAGAACCATTTGAACCATTCGAAAAATCGCAGCTAAACAAAGTCCAGGCCGACCCACTGCGCTAACGGACAGGGACCGCCGACGATTGCGGAGGACAATTGTAAGTATTGCATGAAATCAAAGGAAGAATGACTTTTGAGTTCAAAAGTCCCAATAGCAGTCCAGCTAGCACAATGACTGAGCGTAGTGAGTTAAAAGAATGGGGTACGATGGTCGAGCAACTTTTCAAAAGCCACACATTTCTGTACTCAGTGCTAAGCGACGCTCGAGGTGGTGTAAGAGCGATGTCACTGGACAGTGGTTGACTGGAAAACGAGTGATTCGCAGTGATGAATCACGCTGTAATCCGTGGCAATCCCATCGGAGGATTTGGGTTTGAAGAATGCCTGGAGACTTTACCTACAATCAAGTATAATGCCAACAGTGAAGTACGGACTGGTTCGTGTCGGGGTAAGAGCGTGTTTTTTGTGGGTGCGATATGGTACGTTCATTGTACGTAAGAACGCTAAATGCGGAAATATGTGAACTCATTCTATAGTACTGTAGAAGTACTGATCTGAGACGATGACTGTTGGTATCAGTCTGACAAAGCATCCTGTGAAAAAGTAGCATCAGTGAGGCAATTATTTATGGATAATAACACTTCTGGAATGGACTGATTTGCGCAGAGTACCGAAGTGGAGCCATTGGAGCACCTCTGGGATGAGTTAGATCGTCGACTTTGCTCCGGACCCCAGCGTCTAACATCACTTCCTTCTCTGCTTTCAGCTATTGAGGAAGAGTGAGCCGCATTCTTTCCGACCGCAGCTCGTGGTCTAGTCGCCGGCACGGTAGCTCAGCGTGTTCGGTCAGAGAGCTGGTTGGCCTCTGTAATAAAAAAACTTAGTTGAAGGATCAACAAACGAACTCGAACGGATGTCATGTGACGTCCAAAACGACCAAATACAACGATCAACGACGAACAAAATGAAAAAAAAGTGGCTAGCGTTGCTACCTCTAGATCAAGGGGTCCCGAGTTCGATTCCCGGCCGGGTCGGGGATTTTCCCCGCCCGGGGACTGGATGTTTGTGTTGTCCTCATCATCATTCGAGACGTGTCGAAGCTGGAAACGGAAAGATTGGGAACTTGTACGGGCGCTGATGATCTCGATGTTGAGCGCCCCGCATCATTCACAGTCTTTGACACCTCACTGAAAGTGTCCCCAGCAGTGGTTAGCCATTTGCGGCGCTAACCGCGCAGCTACCGAGGCGGACTACTGACATCTTCGAACGCTCATCTTCAAATGGCTCAAATGGCTCTGAGCACTATGGGACTCAACTGCTGTGGTCATAAGTCCCCTAGAACTTAGAACTACTTAAACCTAACTAACCTAAGGACAGCACACAACACCCAGCCATCACGAGGCAGAGAAAATCCCTGACCCCGCCGGGAATCGAACCCGGGAACCCGGGCGTGGGAAGCGAGAACGCTACCGCACGACCACGAGATGCGGGCGAACGCTCATCTTCCTAGCCTGCGAGACAGTAAGATGGGCCAGAGCCGAATCAAATCCGCGCGACGGGTGATTAACCGTGAGCTAGTAAACCGGACATGTCTGAGTTTTAGGCTTTTCCCCATCCTCGTTTAGGCAAATGCCGATCTGAGACCTAAATTCGCCTCAAAGGCTACAATACGCAAACAGTTGTAATACGATGATAATACACAAAACAAAGTTCACACGTTTTGCAAACAGATAGTGCACACGAATGCTGTCCCTTGCGTCAAGTTGATGACTATGGCGTGAGGGAGTGCATCCATCCACAAAGCTGAACAATAAAATAGAAATTTGACATCCTGGAAAGTGTACCCCGTACTAGATGGGATGGAACTAGGAAAAAGAACGAAATAAACTCGTTACATCTTGTTGTAAAATACAGTGTCTCACATTCTATTACGAGTATTACTCTACATAAGTAAGGTATTACCTATTATGAAACTTCCTGGCAGATTAAAACTGTGTGCGGACCGAGACTCGAACTCCGGACCTATGCCTTTCGCGAGCAAAAGGCAAAGGTCCCGAGTGCGAGTCTCGGTCCGGTACACAGTTTTAATCTGCCAGGAAGTTTCATAACAGCGCACACTCCGCTGAAGAGTGAAAATTTCATTCTAGAATGTATTACCTAATTTCGCTGAGTCAATATTCCAGAATTACAACTACGTGTAATATGTTCCTACGTATTGATCATGTGGTGCTACATCATCTCAATTTAATATGCGGCCACAGAGCACACTAGCATCTTTCCCGTCGCTGGAAAAGCTAATAATTTCACGTGTACACCATCGTCCAATAGTTTTCTATCACCGTTACATAATCAAAATAAGGCAAAAGGGCTCAAACACCATTTTAGACCAGTGGATTTTGTGATCTCCTGTGATGAAAATAACTATTCTAACTGGGAAACTGCGCCTTTATTCAACAAACTCCACGCCAGCCGGTGTGGCCGAGCGGTTCTAGGCGCTTCAGTCTGGAACCGCGCGACCACTACGGTCGCAGGTTCGAATCCTGCCTCGGGCATGGATGTGTGTGATGTCCTTAGGTTAGTTAGGTTTAAGTAGTTCTAAGTTCTAGGGGACTGATGACCTCAGATGTTAAGGCCCATAGTGCTCAGAGTCATTTGAACCATTTTTGAACAAACTCCGCTCTGTTTTTAGGAACGGAAATGCCTACAACAGCAGGTGAACTTTTTGAGCAAACAAAGTCAACCCGGAGACAAACTGGAGGCGCGGCTACAATGGGAGAGCAGCAAGAAGGAAGCACTATATTAGCAAGTTCAACTGTAGGGAAAGGTTCCACAGAGCAGGAAGATAGTGGTTAGTGTGAATCCTGCTTGGTAAAGAATTATAATTGTGCACAAAATTAAATTAATGTCTATTGATAACATGGTAAAATTCAAGTGAAATGAAAGACCAACGAAATACAGCGAAATAACTATTTTCAGACGTACAAAATCTCCACACAATCAGCGTAGTTAAATGATTTGTGGTGTCTTTCGACTGTAGAAAGTAAACATACATTTCTTGAGCACAGAATCTATAAAAATAATTACTTGACTGTATTTACAGAACATTTATATACAAGTGTTTAAGACTGAATGTCTGGTCGACTTCATATTCTACGCTTGTCATAATCTGAAACTTAATCCACGTCCAGAGCACGTTTGGCTGCCCTGAAGTTGCTGACTGATCTCCAAACTCGCCAGATGTCATTTATATCAAGACTGTGTAGGAAACTTTGTATATAAAAGTAAAGTAAAGCCCAAATTCGGCAGGGTGTCATATAAAGAACAGTTGAAGGGAGGATCAGTGCTTAATACGAATGTTCCAGAACAGTTACGGAAATGTGCAGGAAAAATAAAAACAAACAGAAAACAGTACCAGTCAAGGTACTCAGAAGCAATTTACTACTTCATTGGAAGCTTAGCCGTTCTGTCTTCATGGCATCAGACGAGACGATCGGGACTGATCGATTATCGTATCATCCTTAGCCACTGGCGTCAATTGGATGCGATATTGGTGGCCATGGGGTCAGAGCTCCCAACCATTGTCTGCTTAGCAGCTCTTGGAGCCGCTAATTCTCACTCAAATAGCTCCTCAGTCGAAGTCACGATGCTGAATGGATCCCCTTCTGGTTCTCCAATAAAGGAAAAACACCTGGCAGTATATCCGGGTCCTCCAAATGACAGTCAGCGACACTGACCACTTCCTTCGATTGAAAAAAAAATACGGCTCCAGAAGCAGACGGTTCATTGAAAGAGGGCCAATTAATAAAGTTGTGGGGATCTTTATTATCTGTGTGTGTGGGAAACATTACCGAAATACCGCAAAAAATACGACTGTTTTGTTTTATCCATATGCGTGCAACGACTGTTACAAAATCATTGCGTTTTTAGGGAGGGAAAATGCTAAAGAGAAGCGGTGTACATGAAAAATAATTACGCTTCTCTATTTCTCTATATTTACGCACTATGTTCATCTGTGATGTACAAGACCAACTGTGCCTGCGCGCATCAGTGTGGCCGACGACTTAAGCTTGCCTGAGAGCCATTGTAAAGCGTGCCAGGAATAGACCGTTTCCTGTAGGTCAGTGTTAAACGTTCCTGTGTTTACAGATTCCTAATCTGCGTGTGTTGTAAGTACTGCAGCAGAGGGTATAAAGCTTATACAGGGAGTGTGCGAAGCGGTGGTGCTAATTCCGTCGTGTGTTAGATTATAGCAAAACCAGCACCAAAGTAAGGACGAAAAAGACGTCTTCCGAGCAGGTTTTAATATTCTGGGAAAGTGTCATGACACAACGGAGCCTCAGTAACATCGTATTAGGAGTAAACCACTAAATTAAAAAAAAAAAAAAATGGTTTAAATGGCTCTTAGCACTATGGGACTTGACATCTGAGGTCATCAGTCCACTAGACTTAGAACTACTTTAACCTAACTAACCTAAGGACATGACACACATCCATGCCCGAGGCAGGATTCGAACCTGCGACCGTAGCAGCCGCGTGGCTCCGGACTGAAGCGCCTAGAACCGCTGGACGACAGCTGGCGGCTCACTAAATTAAGGCCGGTATCATTAACGTCGTTATGCAGCAGGACTTTGGAACATATATTGTGTGCGAACATTATGAATTACCTCGAAGAGAACAGTCTATTGACACATAGTCAACGCGGATTTACAAAACATCGTTCTTATGAGACACTGATAGTTTTTTGCTCATGCGAAGTGTTGAGTGCTATCAACAAAGGATTTCAAACTGATTCCGTATTTTTAGATTTCCAGCAGGCTTTTGACACCGTACCCCACAAAAGGGCCGGCCGGAGAGGCCGAGCGGTTCTAGGCGCTACAGTCTGGAACCGCGCGACCGCTACGGTCGCAGGTTCGAATCCTGCCTCGGGCATGGATGTGTGTGATGTCCTTAGGTTAGTTAGCTTTAAGTAGTTCTAAGTTCTAGGGGACTGATGACCTCAGATGTTAAGTCCCATAGTACTCAGGGCCTATTAACCATTTTGTCAATGTGTACGATAAACTAATAAGATATCTAAAATACTGGGTAGCTAGTTAGTAAAACTTAAGTTTGGAAATCATGGTTCATTTGGAAAACTTAGTTTTCAGATGCCGATGTCACCACTAAACCACAAAGCAAGTTCGACAAATTTGCAGAACATATAACTGTGTCGTATTCACGAGACATTGGCTGTCTCGGACAGGTGATAAAGTTTCGTATGTCATTAGGCGACAAAACTTCACTTACAAAATTTCCCATTTATTGGTACAGAAATAGATGAAACCACTTCCGCGCAAAAAATGCTTACCTCAAATAGTTTCTGTTATAATTATCCATTTTCAGAATATATACCAAGCGGGGTGACGCAGTGGTTAGTTAACTGGACTCGTGTTCAGGTGGACGATGGTTCAAACCTGCGCCCGGCCATCCTGGTTTAGGTTTTCCGTGATTTCCCTAAATCACTTCAGGCAAATGTCAATGTGGTCCATTTGAAAGGACACGGCCGACTTCCTTCCCCATCCTTCCCTAATCCGACAGACCGATGACCTCGCTGTTTTTCCCCTCCCCCAAATCAACCAGCCAACCAGAATATATAGTCTACTGCCAACTCTTTTACATAAGAAATACTCGTAAGAGACTATAATTGTATTTGAATAAAGTAGCTACCTGAACAGCGATCCATTCTCGAATACTGTCCATCTGTCAATGATAATTCCCAAAGATACCAGATAACTGATATCAGAACAACGTGGCTCCACATGTACACCCCCACTCCGCAAACCGCCATGGCGGTGGTTAGTCTGCGAGCAAGTTTGACTTCATCCCCACCTTATACCATTCGCAGAAGGAATTACTGCAACTAGACTTCCTTGTAAAGTTACCACCTTAATTATTACTTGAGATAGTTATGGAAGGAGGTAATCTATTTCTTGACTCCTGTTGAAGGTCGACTCTCGGTATTTTAATAGAAACTATCCTCACGGTTCTTAAAGTGCCACCATTGGAGACTGTTAGCCACTTCTCTCTCACGCTTTCTAGACATACTCTTCAACCAGTCACGGAACTATTCTTCGAATATTGCCAATTTCATCCGTTAAGCCAACATGCCAAGAGTTGCACAAGTGGATAAATATATTTAATAACCCTCGGGATGGAAGTTCAATAACGACTTACCTGACAGTTTTCTTTCTTCTCCTTTTCTTACTTTTGCTGACCATCATCAGCTATCTTCACGAGATCGGCATGTTAATCTGGATCTGTCATTGTTAGTCGTAGAGAGTGCCCGGATCCTCTTCCCTACACTTCTTGCGAGGCCGTGTGTCTGGGATCCTGGCTAGCTCAAGTTGAAGCTGGCTGTTCAAGGAATCCAGGCACATCTTGTTAAATTTGTAAATTACCACTTCACTTATTAACAGACAGCCATTGAGGATCAATTGCAAGTCGTTGGAAGAGAAACATGCGTTTTCCTCGAAACTCCGTGAGAAAAGCTCAAAGATACAATGTTATAAAAGTAACGCACATTTCTGAAACTGTACAGCGGGCTGTCACAAACTTCATACATTCCAAATATCATTGTATTTTAACCACATTCATAATATATTTGTGTTGAGAAGACAACGTTTAACAAGGCTGTTCGTAGAACAAAATGTACAAGAAATCAAAACACATTGGGATCATACTTCCAGATTTAGTGTATGGGATAAGTAAGGTCGAAATGACACTTATCCCACGTACTCTTCATCATAAACCTGCCCGAAAAGGGTCCGAAATTACACATTAAAGATGGTATGCGATCCGGAAGTAAAAGCCCACTTTGTGATGTAGTCTGGCAGAGAAGGTACACTGAACTGAGAACGTCTTTTGTCTTTCACTGAAGTGCATATTTAAAGACCTGCGCGAAATTAATAAAGAATGAGGAGGAGGGGCTGAGCTTCAGTAAAACTCGTGTCCAGTGGAGCTGATTAATTTTGCACGCAATATTTCCACACGGGAAAACAATAATAGCGCAATAAAGTGAATAGTGCGGTAGCTGTTTGCAAAGGACTCTGTGGCCAGTAATATGTCGCTTTATTGCTCCGACCGCTACCTAGCGCTGCGCTTCATTTGTACAGCCGCTTTGTAATCTGGAAAGCCATCCTTTCCGCAGCGCTTGCCGTCCCCCACACCACCCAACCACGATACGCACAAGTTAGATCTGACCGCTCCCGCCGAGTACCAAGTCTTCTCTGACAAAACTTTTTAAAACGGCTTCCTTACACAAAGGCCTCTGTATTCAGCAAAACCCGAGCTACATTCTGTTCAATATTCGACACTTACGATCGAGTATACGACTCGTTTTATTCATACTGGACAACACGAGTTCCTGTTCCTGCAGAATGCATTTGCATCTGTTCTTTCGAAAACTATTATTTGCTCACACACTTGAAACCTACGTTTTCTTCTATTTTTTGTGTCTGAACATCAGCCGGCCGGTGTGGCCGTGCGGTTCTAGGCGCTTCAGTCTGGAACCGCGTGACCGCTACGGTTGCAGGTTCGAATCCTGCCTCCAGCATGGATGTGTGTGATGTCCTTACGTTAGTCAGGTTTAAGTAGTTCTAAGATCTAGGGGACTGATGACCATATATGTTAAGTCCCATAGTGCTCAGAGCCATTTGAACTATTTTTTTGGCTGAACATCATTTTGAGTGTCTAACATATAAGGATCGAAAGCATTGTATAATACTAACTGAAATCAAAGGTCGTACCTTCGATATCTGTACATTAAGGGTTTTGCATACCTATTAGGCGTACCTCATAACAACCGCTTTCTTCACGTGTGCGATAAGTGGTTCAAATGGCTCTGAGCACTATGTGATTTAACTTCTGAGGTCATCAGTCCCCTAGAACTTAGAACTACTTAAACCTAACTAACCTAAGGACACCACACACGTCCATGCCCGTAGCGGTCGCGCGGTTCCAGACTGTAGCGCCCAGAACCGCTCGGCCACTCCGGCCGGCGGCGATAAGTGTCTTACAAGATTCCACTATATAGCGGAAGCGGTTAATCGCGTAGAAACTGAGGGAGGGTATGTAAAGGGCCACAAAACCTGCCGAACATTTTTGTTCTACATAGTTATCCTCCTTCCCGTTATGTAAAAATAAACAGAATTTATAGCAAAATTGAAATTGTCAATGTTTGATTCAGGCTTTATCCGAAAATTGTTGATTTGTGACGTAAAACACAGGGACCTGGAAGAAAATACTGATTGATCATGTAGCCATAGGAAGCGCAATTTTCTTCAAAAAAAGGCAACAAAAATATATCAAACATCGCTTCAATACTTTTTCGAACTTACGAAAACACGTTTCTGTCACTCATAAACATCATTCACATTTATCGATAATAACAGGAAACTATTGTCTTTGAACATGATGAAGGAACGTTCTTTTGAGTACAAAATAACATAATTTTTGTGGATGTGAACTGTACTTGCATCAAAAATAATTGCTTTGGCTATGTAAAAGAGCAGAATTTACGCTATTAACTAATTTTCATTACTTGTAAAGTGCAATTTATATTCTGTAAGGAAATAAAATACACAATGGGCTAACAATGGATGATGTGAGGTTCCAATTACCTGCAAAACAAACAAACAAACAAAAAAATAAATGGAAATTGTCGGCTCCCAGTTTGTCTCAAACACATTCATTTCCCTACCAATGTTAACAACACTGCCGGTAATACTGTTGTTGTTGTTGTGGTCTTCAGTCCTGAGACTGGTTTGATGCACCTCTCCATGCTATTCTATCCTCTGCAAGCTTCTTCATCTCCCAGTACCTACTGCAACCAACATCCTTCTGAATCTGCTTAGTGTATTCATCTCTTGGTCTCCCTCTACGATTTTTACCCTCCATGCTGCCCTCCAACACTAAATTGGTGATCCCTTGATGCCTCAGTACATGTCCTACCAACCAATCCCTTCTTCTAGTCACGTTGTGCCACAAACTTTTCTTCTTCCCAATCCTATTCAATACTTCCTCATTAGTTATGTGATCTACCCATCTAATCTTCAGCATTCTTCTGTAGCACCACATCTCAAAAACTTCTATTCTCTTCTTGTCCAAACTATTTATCGTCCATGGTTCAAATGGTTCAAATGGCTCTGAGCACTATGGGACTCAACTGCTGAGGTCATTAGTCCCCTAGAACTTAGAACTAGTTAAACCTAACTAACCTAAGGACATCACAAACATCCATGCCCGAGGCAGGATTCGAACCTGCGACCGTAGCGGTCTTGCGGTTCCAGACTGCAGCGCCTTTAGCCGCACGGCCACTTCGGCCGGCTATCGTCCATGTTTCACTTCCATACATGGCTACACTACATACAAATACTTTCAGAAACGACTTCCTGACACTTAAATCTATACTCGATGTTAACAAATTTCTCTTCTTCAGAAACGCTTTCCTTCCCATTGCCAGTCTACATTTTATATCCTCTCTACTTCGACCATCATCAGATATTTTGCTCCCCAAATAACAAAACTCCTTTACTACTTTAAGTGTCTCATTTCCTAATCTAATTCCCTCAGTATCACCCGACTTAATTCGACTACATTCCATTATCCTCGTTTTGCTTTTGTTTATGTTCATCTTATATCCTCCTTTCAAGACACTATCCATTCCGTTCAACTGCTCTTCCAAGTCCTTTGCTGTCTCTGACAGAATTACAATGTCATCGGCAAACCTCAAAGTTTTAATTTCTTCTCCATCGATTTTAATACCTACTCCGAATTTTTCTTCTGTTTCCTTTACTGCTTGCCCAATATACAGATTGAATAACATCGGGGAGAGGCTACAACCCTGTCTCACTCCCTTCCCAACCACTGCTTCCTTTTCATGCCCCTCGACTCTTATAACTGCCATCTGGTTTCTGTACAAATTGTAAATAGCCTTTCGCTCCCTGTATTTTACCTTTGCCACCTTCAGAATTTGAAAGAGAGGATTCCAGTCAACATTGTCAAAAGCTTTCTCTAAGTCTACAAATGCTAGAAACGTAGGTTTGCCCTTCCATAATCTAGCTTCTAAGATAAGTCGTAGGGTCAGTATTGCCTCACGTGTTCCGACATTTCTACGGAATCCAAACTGATCTTCCTCAAGGTCGGCTTCTACTAGTTATTCCATTCGTCTGTAAAGAATTCGCGTTAGTATTTTGCAGCTGTGACTTATTAAACTAATAGTTCGGTAATTTTCACATCTGTCAACACCTGCTTTCTTTGGGATTGGAATTATTATATTCTTCTTGAAGTCTGAGGGTATTTCGCCTGTCTCGTACATCTTGTTCACCAGATGGTAGAGTTTTGTCAGCACTGGCTCTCCCACGGCCGTCAGTAGTTCCAATGGAATGTTGTCTACTCTGGGGGCCTTGTTTCGACTCAGGTCTTTCAGTGTTCTGTCAAACTCTTCACGCAGTATCGTATCTCCCATTTCATCTTCATCTACATCCTCTTCCATTTCCATAATATTGTCCTCAAGTACATCGCCCTTGTATAGACCCTCTATATACTCCTTCCACCTCTCTGCTTTCCCTTCTTTGCTCAGAACTGGGTTTTCATCTGAGCTCTTGATGTTCATACAAGTGGTTCTCTTATCTCCAAAGGTCTCTTTAATTTTCCTATAGGCAGTATCTATCTTACCCCTAGTGAGATAAGCCCCTACATCCTTACATTTGTCCTCTAGCCATCCCTGCTTAGCCATTTTGCACAACCTGTCTATCTCATTTTTGAGTCGTTTGTATTTCTTTTTGCCTGCTTCATTTACTGCATTTTTATATTTTTTCCTTTCATCAATTAAATTCAATATTTCTTCTGTTACCCAAGGATTTCTACTAGCCCTCGTCTTTTTACCTACTTGATCCTCTGCTGCTTTCAATACTTCATCCCTCAAAGCTACCCATTCTTCTTCTACTGTATTTATTTCCCCCATTCCTGTCAAGTGTTCCCTTATGCTCTCCCTGAAAATCTGTACAACCTCTGGTTTTGTCAGTTTATCCAGGTCCCATCTCCTTAAATTCCCACCTTTTTGCAGTTTCTTCAGTTTTAATCTACAGGTCATAACCAACAGATTGCGGTCAGAGTCCACATCTGCACCTGGAAATGTCTTACAATTTAAAACCTGGTTCCTAAATCTCTGTCTTACCATTATATAATCTATCTGAAACCTGTCAGTATCTCCAGGCATCTTCCATGTATACAGCCTTCTTTTATGATTCTTGAACCGGTAATACTATCATTTACTATGTCATTTATGCGTTATGCCGAAATTACTGAGTTGTAGTTTTGGCAGAGTGAAACTTTAATTCGCACTAACAGATAACCGATTTTCTCGCCTCACTAGGTACTGGAGGCAACGGCCTTGCGGCAGTGGCTACACCGGTTCCCGTGAGATCACGGAAGTTAAGCGCTGTCAGGCGTGGTCGGCACTTGGATGGGTGACCATCCAGGCCACCATGCTTTGTTTCCATTTTTCGGGGTGGACTCGGCCTCGTGATGCCAATTAAGGAGCTACTCGACCGAATAGTAGCGGCTTCGATCAAGAATACCATCATAACGACCGGGAGAGCGGTGTGCTGATCCCACGCCCCTCCTATCCGCATCCTCCTCTGAGGATGACACGGTGGTCGGATGGTGCCGGTAGGCCACTCGTGGCCTGAAGACGGAGTACTAGATACTGGAGCTGTTGTATACCAAGCAAGAAGTACGCGACAAATACCGCGAGAGGCCGCCGCCACACACGTACAATGACACACCTGGCCTCTCTCTGTGGCGTGCAACGGCCTACATATGGCACTCGCAAACCCAGACCTCTCCTTGCTTCCGTGCCATTTCCTCCAGCGTATCCTATACGCCCGCCGATGGTCTAAGGCTTCTATTCAGTCCCTTGTTGACCAGTCTGGTGTGGCTGTTGAAGACAGGAAAACGAAAGCAAAAGTCTTAAATTTCACTTTCGAGAAATCATTCACACAGGAGAACCGTACAAACATATCGTCATATGACTATCGGACAGACTTCCGTATGGACGACATAGTAATAAGCATCCCTGGCATAGAGAAACAACTGAATGATTTGAAAGCAAATAAATCATCAGGTCTGCATAGAATCCCATTTCCGTTTTGCAAAGAGTGCTCTGCTGCATTGGCCCCTTACCTAGCTTGCATTTATCGTAAATCTCTCACCCACCACAAAGTCCCAACTGACTGGAAAAAGCGTGAGTGACTCCAACACATAAGAAGGTTAAAAGAGCGGTGGTGGTTAGTGTTTAACGTCCCGTCGACAACGAGGTCATTAGAGACGGAGCGCAAGCTCGGGTTAGGGAAGGATTGGGAAGGAAATCGGCCGTGCCCTTTCAAAGGAACCATCCCGGCATTTGCCTGAAACGATTTAGGGAAATCACGGAAAACCTAAATCAGGACGGCTGGAGACGGGATTGAACCGTCGTCCTCCCGAATGTGAGTCCAGTGTGCTAACCACTGCGCCACCTCGCTCGGTGGTAAAAGAGCGGACGCGCAGAATTACAGACCAATATCCCTAACTTCGGTTTTCTGCAGAATCCTTGAAAATATTCTCAGTTTGAATATGATACACTTTCTTGAGTTTGAGAAGCTTATGTCCACGAATAAGCATGGTTTTAGACAGTATCGTTCGTGCGCAACTCAGCTTGCCGTTTCCACACATGATATACTGCGAACTATGGATGAATGGCAATATGCAGATTACATATTTCTAGATTTCCGTAAATCATTTGACACGGTGCCCAATTGCAGGCTGTTAACGATGATGCGAGCATATGGAATAAGTTCACAGGCTTGTGAGTGGCTCGAAGACTGCTTAAGTAGTAGAACCCAGTATGTTATCCTCATCAGCGAGAGTTCAGCAGAACAAGGGTATCGTCAGGAGTGTCCCAGGGAAGTGTCATAGAACCGCTGTTCTCTATATACATAAATTATTTGGTGGACAGGGCGGGCAGGAATCTGCGAGTGTTTGCTGATGCTGTGGTGTACCGTAAGGTGTTGAATTAGAGTGACTGTAGAAAGATACAAGATAAATTAGACGAAATTTGTAGTTGTTGCGCCGGCCGCTGTGGCCGAGCGATTCTAGGCGCTTCAGTCTGGAACCGCGCTGCAGCTATGGTCGCAGATTCGAATCCTGCCTCGGACATGGATGTGTGTGATGTCCTTAGGTTAGTTAGGTTCAAGTAGTTGTAAGTCTAGGGGACTAATGACCTCAGATGTTAAGTTTAATAGTGCTTAGAACCATTTTTTTCTAGTTGTTGTGATGACTGGCAGCTAGCTGTAAATGTATAAAAATGTAATTTAATGCGGATGAGTAGGAATAACAAACTTGTAACGTTCGGTTATAGTATTACAGTGTCCTACTTGACACAGGCAACTTGGTTAAATATCTAGGCGTATCGTTGCAATGCGTTATGAAATGGAACGAGCATTTAAGAACTGTGGTAGGGAAGGCGACTTCGGATTATTGGGAGAATTTTCGGAAACAGTAATTCACGTGTATAGGAGACCGCATATAGGACGCTGGTGAGACCTATTCTTGAGTATTGCTTGACTGTCTGGGATCAGTGCCAGGTCGTACTGAAGGAAGACATCGAACCAGTTCAGAGGTGTGCTGCTACGTTTGTTACTGGTAGGTTCGAACAACACGTAAGTGTTACGGATATGCTTAGAGAACTCAAATGGGAATCGCCGCAGGAAAGGCGACGTTCTTTTCGATAAACGCTGTTGAGAAAATTTACTCGTAGAGAACCGGCATTTGAAGCTGACTGCCGAAGAATTCTACGGCCGCCAACATAAACTGCATCGACCACAAAGATAAGATATGAGAAATTAGGGCTCATACGGAGGCATATAGACAATCGTTTTTTCCTCGCTGTATTTTGCGAGTGGAACGGGAAAGGAAATGACAAGTGGTAGTAGTACAGTATGTAGATGTAGACGGTATGTACACTCGGCGTAGGGAGCGCTGTCAACCACGGATAACACTGCTACCGCCTTGTACTGGCAGACATAGATATTCTTCTGCCGAGAGGCACCATTACACAACACACTCTGGACATTCAGGCAGTTCCACGCCAGCAATTAATTCAGTTTAGTGCCTGGAATCAGTTCAGTACAGTACTCTGAAGACCCCCTTCCGACTTGGCATTCGCTATTTACGGAGGACTGGGGCCACAAACAGTGTGTCTGCAACATTCCATTCACTTATAGTGGCAAAATAATAGACTGCCAAGACACAGCATTGTTATTTATATTGTATCACATTAGGTTTAGGACGTCAAGTGCCACACAGCAAATTGTACCACTCTGTTAATAAACATTGTTTGTTATTTCTTATCATGTTGCCACATTTCTGTAAAAGTGTCCTGTCGAACAAGTGTTACGTATCAAGTGTGCAATGGCTATCTTTTGTGAACTTCAGGAGTTTTCTGCTGCTGTGAAAGTTTGAGCTAAATTAATACATTCAAGTTCAGAAGAAAACAGAACACCTTGAACGACAAGAGATTGGACGTTCATATTCAGAGGACATGTACATTTGTATATTCTGCAGATATGATTAGCATTTCAGTAATCTCGGTTCAGAATGTGTACCGTTGCCCAGTAGGCACAGGGTCAACAATGTGCCCTGGTAACTTGTCCCATACGTGATGACATCGATGCGTATAACTCGCGAGTCGCGTTCTGCGGTATAGCCATCCATACTGCATTCACCTGGTTCCAAAGTTCATCAATAGCGGTTGGCATTGGGTCACAGCGCAGCACCTGTCCTTTCACCATATCCCATTCGACTGGTGACAAGTCTGGTGATCTGGTGGGCCATGGCAGAAGGCTGGTATCCTGTGACACCAAGAAGGCACGTGTTAATGGAGCAACATGCGGTCATGAATTGTCTTGCTGAAAAATAACGTCTGGCGTGTTGTGCAGAAAGGGTATAGCTACGTGTTGCAAGCTGTCATTCACGTAGGTTATGCTGGTCACAGTATCCTGGACACGCGAAAACTTTGATTTGTGGTTGTACCCAACAGCACCCCACCACCGTAAGGCCTGGAGTTGGCCCTGTATATCTCGTGCGAATGCAGTTACTGTGGTGCCGCTCCCCCTATCTGCGGCGAACCAAAGTGCTGCCATCATTTTCAAACAAACAGAAACTGGATTCATCCGAAAACACTATCTGATGCCATTCCTGTCCCCAGTGACGTCGTTCCGTACACCATTGCCGTCTATCCTGTTTCTGCACATTCGTCAAAAGTAGGTGCAGTAATGGACGAGGCGCACATAACTCATGCTGTAACAAATGGCGACGGAGTATGGGCCAGAGCCGAGATTTTTCCGCTACAAGTAAGTAAACTCAATGCTGCTTACCACACTCCCTTGAATTAGCAAAGCTTCTTCTCCCACCATTCAAGAGGTTTCTAATTTAGACGAGCGCTGGGCAACAAAAGGTATTGCACAGCCCACGATTTTGCAATAAAACGGTGTGCGTTTGAAGGAACATAACATGCATTTATTTATTACACAAAACGCAGATGATTCAAAGCTAAAAGTATACCAACAAAAGCAACCTAAACAACATTCTTTCCTATAGTGAACACTCTTTTTAAAGAAAATGGTGAATTTAGTTGAATGCTCTGATTATTTCGGCATATTAGACGATAAATATAATAAAACGTTCTTTCGATTATAATTTAAAGTGAAAATCACTAGCAAGATCGTGCGAATCAGGTTTTATTTCAGCTTAACAGGACCTTGACTTGCTGTAACATACCTTATACTATGAGGAATAGTAATAAGTAAAAGACTTTTCTTACCTTGCTTCTATTTGATACAAATGCTGGCAAAATGTTAGAAAGTTTACAACTCACATTTCATGGCATAAAAATGCAAAAATCACAACAAATTTACGACTCTTGTAATACAAAGAGACATTGCAAACTGCTTCACTTTTTCTGAAAGAATTTGAAACAGTTTTTCCCTCTGCAAGACAGGGATATTGGTTGCATCTAATGTCTTTTGTTTTAGTTCTGCTAATGCAATGCTCATTTTGACAGGTTCGTGGGGATAAAATCCCAGCCACTGTGGGACAGTGATCATATCTATCGTATCACTTTTCCCGACTTGATTTTGGGTTAGGTCTGTATATTCTTGCATTTTATTTGCGATGCTTAATTCCCGTTCTGATATTGTTACACATTTTAATGGCCTCCTCTTTATGTGTGGACGACAGTTTGGTTGGTTGATTCGGGGGAGGGGACCAAACAGTGAACAGTGAGATCATCGGTCTCATCGGATTACGGAAGGAAGTGGGACGTATCCTTTCATAGGAACCTTCCTGGCATTTACCTGAAGTGATTTAGGGAAATCAAGGAAAACCTAAATGAGGATGGCCGGACGCGGGCTTGAACCGTCGTCCTCCCGAATGCGATACAAGTGTGCTAACCACTGCGCCACTCGGTTGACGACAGAGCCTCTTCCATAGACATTCTAAATTTCAGAAGTACTATAATGCTATTTTTCACAATGTGCTTTTCACGGCAGTGTTCCTTGTACTAAAACTAACAATTGATAGCTAAAAGGTATACGAAGTCCAGTTATTTATTTTAATCAACCACATGGCTAGGGCCTCCCCCGTCGGGCAGACCGTTCACCGGGTGCCGATCTTTCAATTAGACGCCATTTCGGCGACCTGCAGTCGATGAGGATGATGGGATGATGATGACAGCACAATACCCTGGGCGGAGAAAATTTCCCGACCCAGCCAAGAATCGAACCTGGGCCCAGAGGATTGACAATCCGTCACGCTGACCATTCAGCTACCGGGGGCGCACACGAACTCCATTTAACAGTGACAAAACACCATTCAAATCAGACTCTTTAAACAGAGAACGAATTTGATATTCTCTTCGAAGTGCTTATAGCGAAGCTATTATGCATCAAAAGTACAAAAAGCAATGACACAACCGTGCCCATTCAATGCTAAAGTTTTACAGTAAACAACTAACTCGCACAGTCGTTGGAGTACAAGATGGAACATAACATTATTATCCATAATCATGAAATTACTAATAACTGTCGATACCACATTACATATTCCTTTCCAAACAAGCATGCTCAACTGATCGCCGAAACAACTCGATTTAAGGTAATTACGAACTATTGACCTGGCGACGGCATGGTACTTTCGTCTTAACAGAACTCAATTACATGTGCCACGTTCTATTGGCGCCGAGTGTCAGCATAAACAAGACAAGTAACTGGAGCAAAACCTGCACGATTGTTGCAGGTCGGTTAGATTAAGGACAGATGACTCCGCACGTCTGAAAAAAAAAATAGCAATCGAACCCACATTACCGCAGAACAGTCTAACGATCGTGTGGGTGCGGTAGGAAAGGCGTAAACGCAAAAATAGGTAATATATTCCGCTGGCCACCATCTGAAGTACAACTGTTCTACGTAGTTTTTAGCAGGGTACCTAGCACTATCATAAAAGTAAATTATGAAAGTGTTGTGCCTTCTCTCTTTCATTAACACTAAAATTTGTACAACAAGAGTGTTTGCTGATAAATTCTACCAGGCATATTTCCGGAATATAGAGGTCAGAATGGCAGATCTGATCCGCAACACCTTAAATTTATTCGAAGGGCCCATCTTTGTGTCAAACACTGATCATCTGCAAATCTTCCCGTATTTGGCAATAATTCTCTACCTACGTGGCATCGATGTATGTATAACAACGTGCGAATATCTCTAGACAGCTACAAACATTACTCACTCATTTAGTGCACAACAACGGCCTGATCACTTCCGTACTTTATTGTGGCATCTCACGATTTCTCTCAGTTAAGAAGGCTGTACTGACTGCTTTCTATCTACATAAATGATCTTTTGAATAGGGTGGATAGCAATGGGCGGCTGTTTGCTGATGATACTGTGGTGTACGGGAAGGTGTCGTCGTTGAGTGACTGTAGTAAGATACAAGATGACTTGGACAGGATTTGTGATTGGTGTAAAGAATGGCAGCTAACTCTAGATATAGATAAATGTAAATTAATGCAGATGAATAGGAAAAAGAATCCCTTAACGTTTGAATGCTCCATTAGTAGTGTAGCGCTTGGCACAGTCACGTCGATTAAATATTTGGGCGTAACATTGCAGAGCGATATCAAGTGGTACAAGCATGTAATGGCAGTTGTGGGGAAGGCGGATAGTCGTCTTCGCTTCATTGGTAGAATTTTGGGAAGATGTGGTTCATCTGTAAAGGAAACCGCTTATAAAACACTAATACGACTTATTCTTGAGTACTGCTCGAGCGTTTGGGATCCCTATCAGGTCGGATTGAGGGAGGACATAGAAGCAATTCAGAGGCAGGCTGCTGGATTTGTTACTGGTAGGTTTGATCATCACGCGAGTGTTACGGAAATGCTTCAGGAACTCGGGTGAGAGTCTCTGGAGCAAAGGAGGCGTTCTTTTCGTGAATCGCTACTGAGGAAATTTAGAGAACCAGCATTTGAGGCTGACTGCAGTGCAATTTTACTGCTGCCAACTTTTATTTCGCGGAAAGACCACAAAGATATGATAAGAGAGATTAGGGCTCGTACAGAGGCATATAGACAGTCATTTTACCCTCGTTCTGTTTGGGAGTGGAACAGGGAGAGAAGATGCTAGTTGTGGTACGAGGTACCCTCCGCCACGCACCGTGCGGTGGATTGCGGAGTATGTATGTAGATTTAGATGTAGAGGCGGCTGTGGTTATCCGTAATCAGCGCTTTGTGGGGGTCAGGAGATGCGCGATCAATTTAAGCTCCCCTGTTTATAGACTTCTCAATTTTGAGAAGCTTGTTAGCGTATGACCATTGTTCGCAGATTTTGAGTGCATTTCTATAGAACTGTTGTTCGGTCTCGAAAACAGCAATTATACACAAGTACGAAATCTCTGTCCTAATTCTACTGCAATGTTCCCATCTAAAATAACGGACCAGTTGTATAGAGGACAAATAGGGTCGATTATGTGAAGAAGCAAGGAGTGGCATAAAGGGTAACGAGTTAAGCGAGGCTTTAGGAAAGCGGCGGGGGTCGGAAGGAGTGCGCGGAGCACGGACAGAGAGATAGGACACGCCGCGGCTGCGCTGCCGACCGCAGCCGTCCGCCCCCACCCGCCGTTTACCTTTCCACCCCACAAATTACAAAACTCCACTCCTCCTATCTCGTTGCTAACTACGCTCTGAAAACTGTGGTCAGTACAAAGTTGACGTTTATAACAGCCCCACTAAGTTCAGACGCAGCAACGGACGTTCCGAAATACTCTTACTGTGCAGTATTTAGAGAGATAGAAACACGCACCTAAACAGTAAATAAATGTGTGTTATTTTTTCAGTGTATGCACTACTCAACTTACTTTCCGAGCTACTAGAACTTGTGTGTAACATATATTCAATGCGATATCGGATTCTCGAATGATAATATTAAACTGAGGTGACAAAATTCATGGAATGGTGATACGCATATACAGGGTGTTACAAAAAGGTACGGCCAAACTTTCAGGAAACATTCCTCACACACAAAGAAAGAAAATATGTTATGTGGACATGTGTCCGGAAACGCTTACTGTCCATGTTAGAGCTCATTTGGTACTTCATTCAAATCACATTAATCATGGAATGGAAACACACAGCAACAGAACGTACCAGCGTGACTTCAAACACTTTGTTACAGTAAATGTTCAAAATGTCCTCCGTTAGCGAGGATACATGCATCCACCCTCCGTCGCATGGAATCCCTGATGCGCTGATGCAACCCTGGAGAATGACGTATTGTACCACAGCCGTCCACAATACGAGCACGAAGAGTCTCTACTTTTTGTACCGGGGTTGCGTGGACAAGAGCTTTCAAATGCCCCTATAAATGAAAGTCAGGAGAGCGTGGAAGCCATGGAATTGGTCCCCCTCTACCAATCCATCGGTCACCGAATCTGTTGTTGAGAAGCGTACGAACACTTTGACTGAAATGTGCAGGAGCTCCATCGTGCATGAACCACATGTTGTGTCGTATTTGTAAAGGCACATGTTCTCGCAGCACAGGTAGAGTATCCCGTATGAAATCATGATAACGTGCTCCATTGAGCGTAGGCGGAAGAACATGGGGCCCAATCAGGACATCACCAACAATGCCTGCGTAAACGTTCACAGAACTTCTGTGTTGATGGCATGACTGCACAATTGCGTGCGGATTCTCGTCAGCCCACACATGTTGATTGTGAAAATTTACAATTTGATCACGTTGGAATGAAGCCTCATCCGTAAAGAGAACATTTGCACTGAAATGACGATTGACACATTGTTGGATGAACCATTCGCAGAAGTGTACCCGTGGAGGCCAATCAGCTGCTGATAGTGCCTGCACACGCTGTACATGGTACGGAAACAACTGGTTCTCCCGTAGCACTCTCCATACAGTGACGTGGTCAACGTTACCTTGTACAGCAGCACCTTCTCTGACGCTGACATTAGGGTTATCGTCAACTGCACGAAGAATTGCCTCGTCCATTGCAGGTGTCCTCGTCGTTCTAGGTCTTCCCCAGTCGCGAGTCATAGGCTGGAATGTTCCGTGCTCCCTAAGACGCCGATCAATTGCTTCGAACGTCTTCCTGCCGGGACACCTTCGTTCTGGAAATCTGTCTCGATACAAACGTACCGCGCCACGGCTATTGCCCCGTGCTAATCCATACGTCAAATGGGCATCTGCCAACTCCGCATTTGTAAACATTGCACTGACTGCAAAACCACGTCCGTGATGAACACTAACCTGTTGATGCTCCGTACTGACGTGTTTGATGCTAGTACTGTAGAGCAATGAGTCGCATGTCATCACAAGCACCAAAGTCAACATTACCTTTCTTCAATTGGGCCAAATGGCGGTGAATCGGGGAAGTACAGTACATACTGACGAAACTAAAATGAGCTCCAACATGGAAATTAAGCGTTTCCGGACACATGTCCACATAACATCTTTTCTTTATTTGTGTGTGAGGAATGTTTCCTGAAAGTTTGGCCGTACCTTTTTGTAACACCCTGTATACAAATCGCGGTATTATAGCATATACAAGTAATGAAAGGCCAGTACATTGGCCGAACTGCCGTTTGTACTCAAGTGAAAGGGTTTCTGATGTGATTACGGCCGCGCGACGGGAATTAACAGACTTCGAACGCGGAATGGTAGTTGGAGCTAGAAGCATGGGACATTCCGAGGTCCACAGCGTCAAGAATGTGCCGAGAATACCAAATTCCAGACATTACCTCTCACCACGGACCGCGCAGTGGCAGACGACCTTCACTTAACGACCGAGAGCAGCGGCGATTGCGTAGAGCTGTCAGTGCTAACAGCAAACAACACTGCTTGAAATAACCGCAGAAATCAATGTGCGACGTGCAACGAATATATCCGTTAGGATGGTGCGGCGAAATTTCACGTTAACGTACTATGAGAGTAGACGACCGACGCGAGTGCCTATGCTAACAGCAGCGACATCGCCTGCAGCGCTTCTCCTGGGCTCGTGACCATATCGGTTGAACCCCAGATGACTGGAAAACCGTGACCATGTCGGATGAGTATCGGTTTCAGCTGTAAGAGCTGATTACAGGGTTCGAGTGCGTCGCAGACCTCACGAAGCCCTGAAGCCAGGTTGTCAACAAGGCACTGTGCAAACTGATGGTGGCTCCGTAATGGCTTGTGCTGCGTTTTCTTGGAATGGACTGGGTACTCTAGCCCAACTGAATCAATGTTTGGCTGGAAATCGTTATGTTCGGCTGCTTGGAGACAGTTTGCAGCCACTCATGCACTTAATGTTCCCAAACGACGATAACCCGTTTCCGGGCCACAATTGTTCGCGATTGGTTTGAAGAACATTCTGGAGAGTACGAGTGAATGATTTGGCCAGCAAGATCGTCCGACATTAATCCCATCAAACATTTATGAGACATAAACGAGAGGTCAGTTCGTGCAGAAGGTTCTGCACCGGCTACACTTTCGCAATTGTGGACAGCTATAGAGGCAGCGTGGCTCAATATTTCTGCAGAGAATTTCCACCGACTTGAGTCCATGCCACGTCCAGTTGCTGCACTATACAGAGCAGGAGCAGATCCGACACGATATTAGGAGGTATCCCATACCTCTTGGCACCTGAGTGTAAAAAAATATGAGGGCACTTCAAAAAGTAAGTTGCTCATTATTATGTTAGGCCAATTATGTCTGTTGAATTCTGCAGTACACAACCAAAGTGACACAGATACATGCAACTGTTTTTAATATAGTCACCAAGTCTGTAAATTACACTACTGGCCATTAAAATTGCTACATCATGAAGATGACGTGCTACAGACGCAAAATTTAACCGACAGGAAGAAGATGCTGTGATATGCAAATGATTAGCTTTTCAGACTATTCACACAAGTTCCTGGCAGTTTAAAACTGTGTGCCCGACCGAGACTCGAACTCGGGACCTTTGCCTTTCGCGGGCAAGTGCTCTACCAACTGAGCTACCGAAGCACGACTCACGTCCGGTACTCACAGCTTTACTTCTGCCAGTACCTCGTCTCCTACCTTCCAAACT
Source organism: Schistocerca americana (assembly GCF_021461395.2). Classification (NCBI taxonomy): domain Eukaryota; kingdom Metazoa; phylum Arthropoda; class Insecta; order Orthoptera; family Acrididae; genus Schistocerca; species Schistocerca americana. Next base: position 254,804,323 of record NC_060130.1, read on the forward strand.
TGTGTGTGGCTGTGGCTAAGCCATGTCTCCGCAATATCCTTTCTTTCAGGAGTGCTAGTTCTGCAAGTTTCGCAGGAGAGCTTCTGTAAAGTTTGGAAGGTAGGAGACGAGGTACTGGCAGAAGTAAAGCTGTGAGTACCGGGCGTGAGTCGTGCTTCGGTAGCTCAGTTGGTAGAGCACTTGCCCGCGAAAGGCAAAGGTCCCGAGTTCGAGTCTCGGTCGGGCACACAGTTTTAATCTGCCAGGAAGTTTCATATCAGCGCACACTCCGCTGCAGAGTGAAAATCTCATTCTATTCACACAAGGTTGGCGCCGTTGGCGACACCTACAACGTGCTGACACGAGGAAAGTTTCCAACCCCCTTCTCATACACAAACAGCAGTTGACCGGCGTTACCTGGTAAAACGTTGTTTTGATGCCTCGTGTAAGGAGGAGAAATGCGTACCATCACGTTTCCGACTTTGATAAAGGTCGGATTGTAGCCTATCGCGATTGCGGTTTATGGTATCGTGACATTGCTGTTCGCGCTGGTCGAGATCCAATGACTGTTAATAGAATATGAAATCGGTGGATTCAGGCGGGTAATACGGAACGCCGTGCTGGATCCCAACAGCCTCGTATCACTAGCAGTCGAGATGACAGGCATCTTATACGTATGGCTGTAACGGATCTTGCAGCCACGTCTCGATCCCTGAGTCAACAGATGTGGAAGTTTGCAAGACAACAACCATCTGCACGAACAGTTCGACGACGTTTGCAGCAGCATGGACTATCAGCTCGGAGACCACAGCTGCGGTTACCCTTGACGCTGCATCACAGACAGGAGCGTCTGCGATGGTGTACTCAACGACGAACCTGGGTCCACGAATGGCAAAACGTCATTTCTTCGGATGAATCCAGGTTCGGTTTACAGCATCATGATGGTCGCATCCGTGTTTGGCGACATCGCGGTGAACCCACATTGGAAGCATGTATTCGTCATCGCCATACTGGCGTATCACACGGCGTGATGGTATGGGGTGCCATTGGTTACACGTCTCGGTCACCTCTTGTTCACATTGACGACACTTTGAACAGTGGACGTTACATTTCAGATGTGTTACAACCCGTGGCTCTACCCTTCATTCGATCCCTGCGAAACCCTACATTTCAGCAGGATAATGCACGACCGCATGTTGCAAGTCCTGTACGGGCCTTTCTGGATACAGAAAATGTTCGACTGCTGCCCTGGCCAGCACATTCTCCAGATCTCTCACCAATTGAAAACGTCTGGTCAATGGTGGCCGAGCAACTGGCTCGTCACAATACGCCAGTCACTACTCTTGATGAACTGTGGTATCGTGTTGAAGCTGCATGTGCTTCTGTACACGCCATCCAAGCTCTGTTTGACTCAATGCCCAGGCATATCAATGCTGTTATTACGGCCAGAGGTGGTTGTTCTGGGTACTGATTTCTCAGGATCTATGCACCCAAATTGCGTGAAAATGTAATCACATGTCAGTTCTAGTATAACATATTTGTCCAATGAATACCCGTTTATCATCTGCACTTCTTCTTGGTGTAGCAATTTTAATAGCCAGTAGTGTACCAATCGTTCAATTCGTCGACAGTAAAAATCCGTTCCTTGGTCACGGAGCCATTCGAGAACCACTCTGTGATCGTCCTTATCGTTGGAAAATCTCTTTTCCCCAAGATGTTTAATCAGCTTACAGCAAAGCTGGAAATTGCGTTGTACAAGATCCGGGTTTCCCAATCGTAATCGTCCGCATCTGTGCATCTTGGACAAATTTTTGGCACCATTCCACAACGGCCGGACGCGACACTGCATATGGGATGATCAGAATTTCAATTTGAATCTGTGTGAAATTTAGACGTTTCGTACGCAATAATCGCACTGTCCCGCATACTTCAACTTGGGAGTACGTTTCCACTTGGCACACCATATCATTTCCTCACTGTGGTGCACCTCTTGCACGTATTATAGCTGAATTGTGTCTGCAGGATACCCCGTACATGTACTTTCTTCTGCCAGTGGGCCAGTCTTGTTGCGCAGTGGTCTTAGTTTGGGACGACAGGTCTGACTTACTTTTTGAAGTTACCTCGTTTATTAGACAACTATTGTTATATTAACACACACGCAACCAAGTAAATTTTAAATTAATGTGAGTACATTGTTTTCCGATAAAAATATTGTAAGTGTTTTTAAACTATATTGTTTCTTGGATGATCTGTTAAAATAAAACATTCGTGTACATTTTTCTCTAATTGTGGCAGAAACTTTAAAGTGAATATGTACTGTCTTAAGTCGATGAAAACTCCTCTTTCGTTCTTCCGTATACCATATTTTCTTCTTCAGAATCTTCTTGTACCTTTGTCCAGCATCAGCGTAGAGTCGGCTTGGTTATTAACGGATTTTGCGTCTTTAGTTTCAGGAATGGTCGGATACCCTTCCTGTCTGCAACCCGTTACTCTCCCCTTCCTCGCCCACACCGTCGTGATGGCCAACACAGAAGGTCTATTGCCGTTTCTGTATATTGGTTAGTTTTCACTAAGTGAGGTCTTGCAGGATGTGGGTACTACGATGTTAGCGTAGGTCTGATTATGATTAACCATCAATACACGCTCATCTAGAGATAGATTGGGTCGAAAGTGTTGTGTAATTCATGTGAAAGTGAGCGAAAATTTTTTTAAATGTTTGCGAATCGTGTAACTCAGGTGGAACTTGGTACCACCCAGTATTCACCTAGTGAGGTGTGGGAATCTTTTTAAAAAAACTCAGGCTGGCCGCGCCACACAGATCCTCGTCGTTAATCCACCGGGCGTATTCAGTCGGGGGGGGGGGGGGGGGGGGCGCTCATCTCCACGTCCCAGAAGCAGCGCTTTAACATGCGCGCTCTACCTTTTGTGGTGTAAAGTAAAATTAATTAATGCTGCACGCCAACTGTAGGAGCATCAACACATTGCTTGTCCTAACTTGGAAGGCTTGACGGGTGTTTCGATGATACTTATGTAGGACGATGAGTGTGTCACCGTTGTAAGAGTTTAAGAGCCCAACGCTTCCGTGATGCAGTATCACGCCTGGTGGAGAAGGATAGAAAAGAATACAGTGCGATTAGGGAACCATTCCACCAAACGGTTGTATTGATTTAAGGTGTAGTAGTAAAACTTAAATCAGGATGTCCGCATGATGATTTGGGCCACACCCCGGCACAGTACAAAAAGGAGTGAGTGGTGTAAATGTAAGGTATAATGACCCGTTGACATTGTGTTTCAAGACAGAATACTACGTTAAATTTTATAAAGGTGGGCAAAATATCGGCCACTGCTTTTCCAAACAAATCGTCCCATCATTCTCCTGATCTAAAATCTGGACGTCTACACGATGATTGTAGTTATAATCTACCCGAACACAAATCCAGCACACCACGTCGCTCAGTTCTAGTGTTACTGTGGACATGAACGTAAGATGTGGTTTTCAGCTACAGTCTACGTCGTTCTGTATTAATGAATGTCAGCACAGTTAACTGTATGTAAAAAACAGAAACAATTTTATTATTATACTTTGGATTGTAATGATGATAACAGTAATAACTATTAAACACGGTCCGCATTTGCTTCTAGGGCGCAGGCCATATGTAAAACAGTAAGTAATAAAAACTAATTCATAATGTAGAGCAGTGGAAAAGTACTCAACTCCAAAAGAACTTGTGCAGAAGCATGCACAATAAATGCTCATTTGTTTCTTGTTTTCGTACTTACAATCATTTTGACATCCACCATAACTGTGTTAAAATGTGTTAGGGGAGCGTCTATATTATCCGTGATCAATACTGAACTATCACAGTGTGTCACAAACACACAGTCACCGCAAAACTATCTTAAATTGTTATAAATCTTTACAAGACAAGCACCGAAAAGTATTTACCAGTTGTGTACACGGTACTAAAGTACCACACGGATACCGTATGTAAAAAGATACAGTTCTTTTTCCAAAATAAGGCTCCGAAATGCAAACCGATAAATGAGGACCACTCTGCTTCCAAGCCAATAGTTTCGCTGTTATGAGCCAATATAAAAACAGGAACAGCCTTGTGGAGTTCAGGGAGAATGCGTTTTTCATGGCATGAGTTGCAGCCATTTATTCTATTAATACACATCCGAAAAACAGATGCGTAAATGCCGACTGAAGGACGAAAATAACATTTTCTGTAGTACTTCATTCATGAAATTGATGCGTTAATATCATGTTGTTCTTCACACTACCATTTTGTTTTCATGACATTTTTAACAAATAACGTCGTCCTGCATGTAAATTAAAGATATTTTAACATATCGCTGGTGCTGTCCAACCAACTGAGATGTATACACTCATAAGCTGTTACGCAGTATACGCTTCTGTTTTGGGTAGTGCGAATAATAAAGCAAACAGCTAATACGTTGTGTGTATTTTTGTAATGGACTGATGCTTTTATTACTACACGTGCAATGTACCTCCGTCTATGATACTTTCTCACTCAATGTTTTATTGTAATTTTCAAGTTAATGGCGAACGTATACACTTCACCAGACCGGTGGTTAGTTTGACAAAACTTTTATTGGTCGACTGGTATAGAATATGTATTAGGAAAATATGCCGTATTCTTGCAAGTGTAAAGTCATGTTAACAAAGTTCCTGTTCGTAATGATTCATTACTTAGATATTTCAGTTACCACGCAGGATGGTCTTCATCACGACGTTCGTCCTTCAAAATTAGTTCTTTAATCCGATTCAGAAACGGTAAGAGTTTGAGAAGAAGGCGCAGTTCAAATGTTTACACACACAAAAATCAGCTCTGCCTGTTACTATTTGGTAGAGTTAGGATGTACAAGGAAAAATAGTTTTATAAGCGATAGTAACGATTTGAAGAAGACATTTAACTTCTTTGGTGATAATACTCAGCAAATGTCTGAAGATGGCCTTGTAAGCCGAAAACCGGTTAACAATAAAAGTAATATTGTAGAACAAGAGCAAACTGGTGCTTTTCATTTATTGTTTGAAGAAGAGTTCACGTCCGTGGGGGCATATAATGCTCTGAAAAGTAATTGGCTACTAACGAGCGAGAATTGAGCGAAGCAGTTTGTTCCATCTCATATCTGTGTACTAGCAGTTCATTTATAAATTTAATTGCTCTCCCGCGTCAGGCTGTTGCGTGAGATTATTAATTTTAGGTGTAGCCGCTCTAGTTTTGTTACAACGTAATACCGAAATATTTTGACATTTTATAGTTTCATACCAATTTTATTACTTCGAATTTAACGAGAAACAAAACTACCATGTGTGTAACCTGTTATAGAACGTACCGTAAAGACAAGTGCGAACTTGCGTTGTATATCAATCAATGTACCAAGAGAAACAGTTTGATGCAGTGACGTTCCAACTGCCAGATTGCGTTGATATAGTTCCCATTATGATAATCTCTAGTATTCTTGAGAGTACTTTGATCTGTTGCTCACGTTTGCAACGTATATCACGAAGGAACCGGCTTCGATTAATTAAGTAAACCTAAAGCATTTACACTAATCAGCCAGAATATTATGACCTCCTACCGAATAGCCGGTATGTACACATTTGACACGGATAACAGCGGGGACGCGTCATGACATGAAAGCAGTGAGGCTTTGGTAGGTCACTGGAGGGTGTTAGGACAACATCTGCACATACAAGTCACATAATTCCCGTAAATATGTGCTTGATCAGGTTCAGATTTGTCGAGTTGGGGGATGGGGCGGGGGGGGGGGGGGGGGGGGGGAGGGACATCACATCATCTGGAACTCGCCACTGTGTTACTCGAACCACTCAATCACACTCCTGGCCTTGTGACATGGCGCATTATCTTGTTGAAAAATGCGACTGCTTCAGGGAGCATGATCATCATGAAACGGTGTACATGGTCTGCAACCAGTGTACGATACTCCTTTGCCGTCATGGTGCCTTGCACGAGCTCCACTGGACCCATGGATTCTGTCTTGGCCGGCCGGGTTGGCCGAGCGGTTCTAGGCGCTACAGTATGGAACCGCGCGACCGCCACGGTCGCAGGTTCGAATCCTGCCTCGGGCATGGATGTGTGTGTGATGTCCTTAGGTTAGTCAGGTTTCAGTAGTTCTAAGTTGTAGGGGACTGATGACCTCAGATGTTGAGTCCCATAGTGCTCAGGGCCATTTGAATCATTTTGATGCCGCCTGGTGGCCTGGCGGGCACGTGATGCGGTAACAGAAGTACGTAAGCGGAGCAGACACGGACGGGGATCACACTAGCGAAGATATGGCCTCCAAATGGGAAAATCCATTGAGATAAGCGACTCTGACAAAGGGCACATTATTATTAAGCAGAGCCTGTGAACGAGTATCTCGAAAACAGTGAACCTGGTCGAATGTTCACGTGCTACTGTCGTGATCATCTACGGAAAGAGGTAAAAGGACAGTGAAACTGCCACTAAGTGCTAAATGATTGAATGTCCACGACTCTTCACAGAACGTGGGGTTTGGAGGCTTGTCTGCTCTGTAATGTAGGATAGCTGGCGATCTGTGGCACCTCTGACGAAAGAGCACAATGCTGTTGCACGCATAACCTTCATCGCACTGTGTTGAACATGAAGCTCCGCAGCAAACCATCATTACGCGTCCATATGTTGACTCGACAACATCGTCAACTACGATTGCAGTGGGCACGGGACCATCGGTATTCGACAGTCGATCAGTGGAGACGTGTCGTGTCTTCGGGTGAATTACATGTTTGCTAAACTAGATCGCCGTAATGGAGGTGATTGACGGCTCGAAACGTGCAGCATTGCACGAGTGGAGACTGGTGGAAATTGTATCATGCTATGGGAGACATTCTCCTGCGCTTGCATGGGACCTGCATCTCTTCATGCTTGATGGCTCCTCCGACGGCGATGTCATCTTTCAGCCGTATAATTCTCCGTGTCTCGGAGCCAGAGGCGTGCTTTTGAGGAAAGTTACAGTGAAATCACATTGACGCCTGGGCGACTAAAATCGCCTGGAGTAAATCCTGTAGAACACATCTAGGTCATTAACGGCACCATCAGCGAGTACGCAGATCTGTGACCCGTTATTAATGTGAATTACATGACATGTGCGTAGACATGTAATGCCACATACCTCTACAAACCTGCCAACAAACTGTCAGATCCCTGATACGCAAAATCAGTGATATATTTCGTTCCAAAGACGGACAAACAAGCCATTGAGCAGGTGGTAGTAATGATTTGGCGGATCAGTGTATAACAGAGTTGTCACTACTTTTCATCCAACCCTTATTACTGCGTTGACTCCTTGCAACAAATTGGCACATATACATCACCCGCATACGTCAGTGTTGTATGATCACACGACTTCCTGGCACCAGTTTTACACCACACAACGTTACAAATCACCCAATGTGCTCTTTAAAGAGTGTAACTAATATTTTAAACCGGTGATCTTATATAGGGTGTAAAAAAACAACGTATACAAAATTTTAAAGTGTTTAGAGGAGGTACAAAGAACATTTTCGTTATTTGGCAAAAATGTCACAAATGGATAGATTCTCTGATAGCTGTCTATGAAAGTTTTGACGTTAGCTGGAGATGTTCAGAGACGGTGTTCATATCTCCGTGTGGTAACTATTATTTTAGAGCTGCTGCTCAAAATGACCTCCGTTAATATTTTTGAGCAACTGCCACATGCGCGCTAATAATTGTCTAACATCTGTATACCACCAGGTGATTCACAATAATGGCTACATCTTCTGACAAAAGGGAAACCAGCTCATCTGGAGTGTCTGTTTGTGTTGAGTACACCAAATGCTTCATCTCCCTTCACAAAAAGAAATCAATAGGAGCGAGGCAACATCTCTGAAACAATCATTAAGAATATCAGACAGCTACACTGCTCTTTAAGAGCATTTCATTAGAATACATATTTTGCAATGCGGGCCCCAAAGAACAAAAGTCAATATTAATCAGTTTGAACGTCGTGCCGGCCGTGGTGGCCTAGTGGTTCTAGATGCTACAGTCCGGCACCTCGCGACAGCGACGGTCGCAGGTTCGAATCTTGCCTCGGCATGGATGTGTGTGATGTCCTTAGGTTAGTTAGGTATAATTAGTTCTAAGTTCTAGGGGACTGATCGCCTCCGAGGTAAAGTCCCATAGTGCTCAGAGCCATTTGAAACATTTGAACGTCGTATCTGAACATCATTAGCATCCAAATCTTCATGGACTCCTAGCGGATAAGCTGTACACTTATGACATTTTGGTCATACGAGAAAAGTCTTTCATTTTATCTTCATTGAACACTTTAACATTTTGTAGATGCAGCTTTTCTGCATCCTGCACAAACGACGTTAGATGCTCCATATGTATGCTATTAATCATATGATCGGATACTACCGTTGTTGTTTGCTTATAAGTATTACCTTGCATATACCCACAGTTATCTTAAATACTGGCGCTTCATGGATCTTACAGTTTATATATGAAATCATCACTAACACATATTTGTTCCTAAATCTAGATTATCGCCACATACAAATTCTGGCCACATTGTCGCCCAGCGGAAGCTTGGAGGCATGAAACACCCACAGCTAGTGAAAGTAAACGTTTTCGCTGATGTTCTGCGTTGCGGTACATAGGTGACCGACCCCTCACCTTTACACAGACTCGTGACCACGCCCACACACGGCGCACGCACGTATTAATTACGCACAGCGTTCTGCGCGCATTAACTTGCCGCCCTTTCCTGGGCGCCGTCGCCTTGACCAGCTCCAGCTCTGGACGGTGGCCCCTGTCCTCCCGCAACACTGCATCACAGTCGCGTCATCTGGGTTGTCACCAAGGAAATGATCAAAAAATGTGTGTGAAATCTTATGGGACATAACTGCTAAGGTCATCAGTCCCTAAGCTGACACACTACTTAACCTAAATTATCCTAAGGACAAACACACACACCCATGCCCGAGGGAGGACTCGAACCTCCGCCGGAACTGGCCGCACAGTCCATGACTGCAGCGCCTAGACCGCTCGGCTCATCCCGCGCGGCAAGGAAATGAACACTCGCCACCAACCTTACGAAACGCAACTCCTTTTTCGCCATTGCCGGAAGAAGAGGAGGAGATTAGTGTTAAACGTCCTGTCGACAGCTAGATCATCAGAGGCGGAGCGCAAGCTCGGATTAGGAAAGGATGGAGAAGGAGAACGGCCGTGCCTTTTCAAAGAAACCAACCCGGCATTTGCCTTAGGCCATTAAGGAAATCCTAAATGAGGATGGCCGCACGTGGGTCTGAACCGTTATCCACCATTGTTGTCACTGATGTCGCCATTTCCAAGCACAAAGTGCTATACTGCAGGAAAATGGTTGAATCCTTGTTGACTTAGCATTAAGAGTGGAGGGCTGCCAACGTCATCCTTTCCCCAGGTTTGTATATTTTGCTCGGATTATGTGAAAATTCACATTCGATTATTTTTACAGTTGACTAGAATGCTGATTACTGTTTCGTCTGCTTGATACTTGATAACTGTCCAATTCTTAATTACAGCACTGTTCGTGATTTGATGCAACAATGAGATGATTTTCTGAATTACATTATTACCGATGATGAAATGTGGAAAGCTCAACACCTATCCGGGAAAAAGTAATGTTCTATTGTAACACCACACTCCCTCATAACGCCGCGCGACCGCTACGGTCGCAGGTTCGAATCCTGCCTCGGGCATGGATGTGTGTGATGTCCTTAGGTTAGTTAGGTTTAAGTAGTTCTAAGTTCTAGGGGACTGATGACCTCAGAAGTTAAGTCCCATAATGCTCAGAGCCATTTTTGATATAAAAGAAACATCGTCATCCAATTTTTGCCTCGAAGTGTGACTACTAATGCCGGGGTCTACAATGAGAAATTAAAATATGTATCAGGCCATTGAAGACCAACAGCGTGAAAGGCTACATCTCTTTTGCAGGATAACGCCCTTCTGTTAAACTCACATGACGTAATGGAGCTTTCATTCCTGCTTATAGAAAGTTTTTCCACATTCATCACTCAGTTTCTTAGACTTATCGATTTCTCAGATTGAATGAATGCCTGGTTGAAATACTTTTAAGATGTTTGTTACCCTGAGGAAACTGCCACAGCGTTAAACATAGCATACGGAACACTTTTCATAACCTATTCGTGATAAGTATGGGAGAGTTGCCTATAGTGGAACGGGTACGGATACTTTTGTTTACATGGTGTAGATGCTACAGTTTTGGATACAGTTCAGGTAAAACTATGGTACCCACTTGCAACTTCCAGTCTCTGTCGTCTCTCAGTAGCTCTGAGCATCAAATGATGTGGAGTATTTTGTTGACAAACCGTTCCGTATACAATCGAGTAGCATCTCTGTTACTGCCACCAACGATTCCACATAAAAATAGCGTATCAGCTCTGGAAAAGTTTGTTCCAAGTAAGTGGATTAAGGACGGGAAAAGCCCACCGTGGTTTGATAACCTTCAGATATTGTAGACAGATGTTTGTAGAGGTACGTGCGCCTATAAAAAGGACGATGAGCGAAGCATGCAATAAATTTCACTTTCATACCTTCGCGAAAAATTTTATCGAGAACCCTAGAAAATTCTGGTACTTCGAAAAATCACTAACCGGAGTAATGTCTTCTACCCCGTCTCTCGTAGACCCGTCTCGTGTACCAAAAGATTACGAATAAACCTCAAAAACCTTCATCCCAGAGATCATTATTTCCATCTAAACCATACTCATTGTTACAATAACGTACACAATGGTCGGTATATGAAACACGTGGTCTAATAGATCATGACAAAAGAACTGAACACCAATAATCGCATGTGCCTTGGAAAATATTAAAAACAGTTTACTAGACGTTGGTGTAGCTCTAGTATTCGGAGAGACGAATGTAAACCCGGTTTTATCTCGTGCATTGAAAACTGTCTCATCGAACAACTAATGTTAAGTTGCCCACCCGGTTAGCCGTGCGGTCTAATGCACTGCTTTCCGGGCGGGAGAGCGTGCCGGTCCCCGGCACGAATCCGTCCGGTGGATTAGTGTCCAGGTCCGGTGTGCCGGCCAGCCTGTGGATAGTTTTTAAGGCGGTTTTCCATCTGCCTCGGCCAATACGGACTAGTACCCCTTATTCCGCATTAGTTACACTATGACGGCGATTGCTGCGCAAACGCTTTCTCCACGGATGCGTACACCATAATTACTCTACCACGCAAACATTGGGGTTACAGTTGTCTGGTGTGAGACGTTCCCGGGAGTGGGGGTCCACTGTGGGCCGAACCGCACAATAACCCTGAGTTCGGTGTGAGGGGGCGGTGGGGTGACTGGACTGTTGTGGCCTGTTGTGGGTTGTGTACCACTGAGGACTACGGCGGGGACGAAGCCTCTCCGTCTTTCTAGGTCCGCAGTTCCATACAATACAATTCAATGTTAAGTTCGAACATAGATAACTGCGTGTTAAAGATTCCAGAATCCTACAAATACTATCACACCAAGGTGCGCGATGCAAGCCAGAAACTCAACGAACATTTATAACACTAAATCTGAGAATAATAACATAAATTAACCTCAATTCAACCTAATACTTAACGCAACTATATCACTGTATCTGCACCTCGAAACACGCCGACAGGTAGCCCCAGAGCGGCTTCACTCGTTTTGTCCCGTTTAAATGGCAACTTCCCAGTGGAACACACAGTGTGCTCGCTTCTCATTGGCTAGCGCTACCGCTCGCCAAAGTGTTTTCACTTGTGATATCGCTTCTAAGTTAGTCAAACATAGCGATACTTTCAGCGATCTATTTCACGGTTCAAAATGTTCTTTGAAGAATTTTTGTGATTTAGCGTACATGGGAGCAAACTCAGACAACTTTCAGTCTTTTCGATGAAGCGTGTGTAAACATTTCAATAAAGCTTTTCTGGGCATGTGTGATGAAACTAATAACGTTTAGGCCGTTATTGCAGTCAGTGTTCACCAGGGTGACTTGTCACTTATAACTTGTGACTGCTGCTTCTGGTTTACTGTTTCTGTTGCTGGGCGTTTTGGGATACTGTGTTTGGTTTTGTTGGGTGACAGGAATAGAGGGGAGGGACGCTAATTGGTGGGAAATTTTATACGAATTTTTATTGATTGTCATCGGCGAATCTCTTGAATGCTACCACCGTGACTTACTGCTGCTGAGTAGCGGCCAGTGACGAGTGAGACCTGCCTGTGCTTATTGTTGCCAACAGTGTGTTGGTTACGTCGCATGGTGAGGCAGCTCCTCTATCACGTTATGGCCTTTGACTTGCAATCACTAGCAACCTACACACCTATAGTCCGTAGCCTTCCTCGTTGTTCATGTTGGATAGCCGATTTGCTATCTTGACAGCTTCCCCACTTTTTCGCTTAGTGGTAAATGCCTGACCAGATTGTTTAAAATTCATAGACCAACCACGCTTGACTGCATATTCTGCCACCGCCTATTTAGTATGCTGACCAAACCGTATGTATCGCTCTTGCTGCCTTCACACAACTATATGCATTATGGAGAAACAGTAACATCACATACAAGATTAAAATTCGTATTTTTAATACAAATATGTATTCTGTTCTTCTGCATGGCAGTGGAAGTTGGAGAGTAGATACAAAGGATAACATCACAGGCACAGAGCTTCATAAACAGTTGTCTCCGGGGCAGAATGAATATCTGGTGGCCAGGAAAAATAAGTAATGAGAATCTCTGGAAAAAAACAAACCAGACACCTATGGAGGAACAGATATGTGGAGAAAAAGGAGATGGTTGGGGCACACGTTGAGAAATCCAGACGGAGCAGTCATAAAGAGGGCATTGGAATGAAATCCCCAAGGAACAAGCAAGAGAAACGGGCCTAGAGATATACGGAACCAGACTGTGGAAGGGGAAGCAAGGAGTGTTGGCAAGACCTGGGTGGAACTGAGGGATATGGCCAAAGACAGAAATGGACGGCAAGTTCTCCCGTACGCTCTATGCCCCCATAGGCCTCAAAGGAATTAAGTCAAATAAGTCAGAGAATCTCTTATTTTGTTGTTTGTAGTATAGTCCCGCCCATCCTATCACCAATGCCTCGAAACGCATGTTACACAGGCGGTGTGCCGTGGCGGTTCTTCCATCTTGTTTCTTGTTGATATAGTTTTTTATGGCCCCCTAACTATAGCCGTTTGCAATGAAAGTGATCTGCAGCTTACTAAGTTCATCCTCCAGGCTGTCGGCGTCGCTGATTCTGGTTGTTCTCGTCGTTAATAAATGAATCAGTTTCACTTAATGTCGGGCAGTGATGAGATATCGCTTCCAGCTGTTGTCCGTGCCCGCTGGCTTCCTGAGCACGCTGTGCTCGTGTTTCCCGCCACATATCCTATAGACCTCTATAGGCCTGTGGGGTGCCTCTTACAGGCCGCTGTCTGAGTCGTTAATAGCGGACGACGCGGGCTATCGACCTCGAGGTCGGATGGCAGAAACATAGAAACCACACGTGCAGAAAGGATAGCACACCGCCCGCCACGGCTTCCAACATGAATTACATTTCCTTTAATTTACGCCGGCCGTTGTGGCCGAGCGGTTTTAGGCACTTCAGTCTGGAACCGCTCGACCGCTACGGTCGCAGGTTCGAATCCTGCCTCGGGCATGGATGTGTGTGATGCCCTTAGGTTAGTTAGGTTTAAGTATTTCTAAGTTCTAGGGGACTGATGACCTCCGATGTTAAGTCCCATAGTGCTCAGAACCATCTGAACCTTTAATTTACGCCTATGGTCACAAACTTTTTTGTTAAGAGATTACCGGTTTCGATCTATAATGACCATCATCAGCTCCGCAGCAAAATGTCGCAGCTTATGAATTACATTTTCCCACGTTGTTCGTTTATATGCTAACGAAAACTACGAAGTCAGCTTTTCCGTGTAACCAAATTTGTTAAAATTGGCATTTATTCAAAACTAAACATTCATTTGTTAGTTACGTGAAAATTCTAAAAATACATATCATTAAGAGGAACAAACAGTAAGTATTGTTTCTTAAATCAACAGGGTGGCCCAAGAGATGATATACATTTTCAGTTGTATTATGTATGCTTATTAGTTACTTTTATTTATTTTTTCGGCAACTGTATATTTCAAGGTACAATTCAGTAGTGAGTTGCACAGATATTTTGATTTAATTTTACTGGTTTCAGCAAATTAGGCAACTTCAGAAGCTTATTATTGGTTTAGCAGATGTCAATATCTTCTTAACAGAAGCATAATGCCATGAGCCGGCCGGGGTGGCTGAACGGTTCTAGGCGCTACAGTCTGGAACCGCGTGACCGCTACGGTCGCAGGTTCGAATTCTGCCTCGGGCATGGGTGTGTGTGATGTCCTTAGGTTAGTTAGGTTTAAGTAGTTCTAAGTTTTAGGGGACTGATGACCTCAAAAGTTAAGTCCCATAGTGCTCCGAGCCATTTGAACCATAATGCCATCAAATGTCCAAAACTGTACATATTGTATGTGACTGCTGTAAACACAGATTCACAGACTGATAATATACTGTGATTTATCAACCCATCAATATACGATTACAGCACTCGCATACAATATGTACAGTTTTCGACATGTTATGGCATTATGCTTCTGTTAGGAAGGTATCTTCTAAACTAATACTAAGCTTCTGAAAATGAAAAATAAATTTTGTACTGTAGTCTTCTATTGAAAACCAATTTATCTGCCAAAATCACTGTGTAAACACAATTATTGGATTACTAATTTCCACAATATGTATTGCCTTCCTTAGATCCATAAAATCGGGCAGTGGTAGTTACATCGTACAATGTTTACACCACACTGTCACATGAGGACTATTCAGTATGAACAAAAAAGTCGAAGCACTACAGTGACATCTTGGAGTAAGAATGGCACGAAAAAGACGGATACATGTCAAATCTTGACTTTTCGTGGTATAATGCCATGTTGGTTGCGGTATGAAAAAGTACTACTTCCCGTGTCCGCAGCTCGTGGTCATGCGGTAGCGTTCTCGCTTCCCGCGCCCGGGTTCCCGGGTTCGATTCCCGGCGGGGTCAGGGATTTTCTCTGCCTCGTGATGACTGGGTGTTGTATGCTGTCCTTAGGTTAGTTAGGTTTAAGTAGTTCTAAGTTCTAGGGGACTGATGACCATAGATGTTAAGTCCCATAGTGCTCAGAACCATTTGAACTACTTCCCGTTGGCCACTGTGTATTAAGAAATATTCAGCTAACTAGGGGAACACGGCAAGTGCCAAAAAATTTTCAAATATGTGTGAAATCTTATGGGACTTAACTGCTAAGGTCATCAATCCCAAAGCTTACACACTAATTAACCTACATTATCCTAACGACAAACACACACACCCATGCCGGAGGGAGGACTCGAACCTCCCCCGGGACCAGCCGTACAGTCTATGACAGTCTATGACTGCAGCGCGGAAGACCGCTCGGCTAATCCCGCGCACGGCAAGAGCCATTAAGCGATTTCCCAGAAGTTTCGCTCCGTGGAAGTTTGGTCAAAATAATAGAACACTTGTCTCGGCTTATTCGTAGATATTCGACTATTTATGAGAAAACGACGGTCAAAATTTTCAAGGTATTGCATGTGCCATTTAGCGAGTAAAGAGTTCAACCGAAGCAGTGGTACAGTTTCGCGTCGCATCTTGACACTGTTTTCCAATGCATACTGAAATAACGTCCTTATTCAGCTACTAACTGTACGCCTGGTGAATCAATTAAACTAATAAATGAATAGAAAAATTATCTGAAATAGCTCTCTGGGAAATTCGTCTAGTGTTTCTCGGTTCATAATCAAATGCAAGAGCCAGTTTTCGGAAAAATTATCCGTTATGCTTGGTTGACCTCGAAAAATTATCCGTTATGCTTGGTTTACCTCAAAATTATTGCCAACACGTGAAAACTTCTGCAACTTTAACTTCTCTTCCCCGAATGAGATTCATAGGAAGAAATATCGGTGCGGAAACCTGCTTTCGCACGGTACTCGTGGTGTTCGGAACTTTTATTTTTCGAATGTTTATACGGGCATATCATCCAGCGGAATGACCCAGACCTTCCTGAAGAATAAACATAATAATGAAATATAATAATTAAGAATATAAGACTGAAATATAAGAACATGAGAATTTAAAAAAGGTTGTAACCCATAAAAATACCGTTGACACATAAACAAATGTAGGACACTTATTGTGAAACTCACTTGTAATTCTACATTTAATATGACGCCCTTGTTTCCCTTAACTTCATAAGAAACATTCGTGTAGTAACCTTCTACGGACACCGGTAGGTAAATCAAAAACATGAAATAAAATAAATAAAAACAGTCACCGGGTTTCGAACGTGGTATGTAGAAGTGAGAAGCTGCGACACTAGCCGTTCTGCCACCAGTTGGGCTGAGCTTATCGCACATAAATATGCATCTAAATTACACGGAAAACTTTGACGATCGTTTTCTCAGAAACGGTCCAGTATCTACGTATAAGCCGATATTCTGTTACTTTGGCTCCTCTTCCAGTGAGCTACGTTTCTGGGAAATCGGGTCATGCCACGTGCCACGTTCTCACAGCAAGACTTTATCCATAGTAATACTTTACCCAACAGGAGATTTCCTGATACACTAAAGCTGCTTTTCGTAGCAGAACTGACCAGCCAGTCTTTGCCTTTGCTGGTACATGCTACTCATTGCCGTCTCATTATAGGAACAACTCAGAAGTTGTGGCTAAGCCATCTTCATGCCATACCAACACTCACTTGTATTATAGTTCAAAAAGGTACGCAGAAAAGCGTATGTCACGTTTAGAAGAGAAAAAGCGGGATTCTGGGATATTTACAATTTACGTTGTGTGGTGAGGCACGCTTAGTTTGCGCAATTGGTGGGTCGCTGCCTTTGGAAGACATGATTCAGGTTCGCGTTCCGGTCCAGCAGTTTCTGTTTGACTCCAAGTTTCAGTATAGCTAGAGTTTCATTCTGCTATCGTCTACTCAAATGCAGTGTATGATCAGATGAAACGATTTTGCATAATTATTTGAATACTTTCTAAAGCTACAATCCCTTACTTTGCAAAGAATTTCATCTTGCATGTTGACTGGATGGAAACCAAGCGATGAGGCTCTGTAACCCCGTGATTGAAAGCCGACCGCCGCGTCATCTTCAATCAGTCAGTCGTCTTCGGACGCAGTATGGCAGGGCATGGGATCGGCACACTTAACTACCGGTAGTTGGCGTTTCGACCCTGGAACCAGGTAGCTCGTAAATTGGCATCACGAAGTGCAGCCCGGTCCGGTCCTCCCATCAAGAAAAAAAAAACCTGGCAGTAGCGGGAAATGATACTGAGTCCCTCGCATGAGGATCCGTCGCGTTGATCACTTGGCTGCGGAGGTGGACTCAGATTGAAGTAAAATACACTACTGGCCATTAAAATTGCTACAACAAGAAATGCAGATGATAAACGGATATTCATTGGAGAAATATATTATACTACAACTGACATGTGATTACATTTTCACGCAATTTGGGTGCATAGATCCAGAGAAATCAGTACCCAGATCAACCACCTCTGGCCGTAATAACGGCCTTGATACGCCTGGGCATTGAGTCAAACAGAGCTTGGATGGCGTGTACACGTACAGCTGCACATGCAGCTTCAACACGATACCACAGTTCAAGAGTAGTGAATGGCGTATTGTGACGAGCCAATTGCTCGGCCACCATTGACCAGAAATTTTCAGTTGGTGAGAGATCTGGAGAATGTGCTGACCAGGGCAACAGTCGAATATTTTCTGTATCCAGAAAGGCCCGTACAGGACCTGCAACATGCGGTCGTGCATTATCCTGCTGAAATGTAGGGTTTCGCAGGGATCGAATGAAGGGTAGAGCCACGGGTTGTAACACATCTGAAATGTAACGTCCACTGTTCAAAGTGTCGTCAATGTGAACAAGAGGTGACCGAGACGTGTAGACAATGGCACCCCATACCATCACGCCGGGTGATACGCCAGGATGGCGATGACGAATACACGCTTCCAATGTGCGTTCATCGCGATGTCCTCAAACACGGATGCGACCATCATGATGCTGTAAACAGAATTTGGATTCATCCGAAAAACTGACGTTTTGTCATTCGTGCACCCAGGTTCGTCGTTGAGTACACCATCGCATGCGCTCCTGTCTGTGATGCAGCGTCAAGAGTAACCGCAGCCACGGTCTCAGAGCTGATAGTCCATGATGCTGCAAACGTCGTCCAACCGTTCCTGCAGATGGTTGTTGTCTTGCAAACGTCCACATCTGTTGACTCAGGGATCGAGACGTGGCTGCAAGATCCGTTAACAGGCATGCGGATAAGATGCCTATCATCTCGACTGCTAGTGATACGAGGCCGTTGGGATCCAGCACCCTCCTGAACCCACTGATTCCATATTCTGCTAACAGTCATTGGATCTCGACCAACGCGAGCAGCAATGTCGCGATACGATAAACCGCATTCGCGATAGGCTAAAATCTGTCCTTTATGAAAGTCGGAAACGTGATGGTACGCATTTCTCCTTTTACACGAGGCAACAACGTTTCACCAGGCATCGCTGGTCAACTGCTGTTTGTGTATGAGAAATCGGCTGGAAGCTATCCTCATGTCAGCACGTTGTAGGTGTCGCCACCGGCGCCAACCTTGTGTGAATGCTCTGAAAAGCTAATCATTTGCACATCACAGCATCTTCTTCCTCACGGCTAAATTTCGCATCTGTAGCACGTCATCTTCGAGGCGTAGCAATTTTAATGGCCAGTAGTGTACATAAATGGGAGAAAATAAATCTGAAAATTGAAAGGAAAGGGAATTAAGAAGAAATATCGACTGTTTATGACTCATATATATGTAGTTGCTTTAAATTTGATCTATGTTTAGCCGCGGAGCTTCTGAAATTATAATAACTTAGTCATACCTATACCTCCCAGCTATAGTACTGAAACAGCTAGTAATGTATCACAGTTTACTTTTTTTACGTGGAAATGTCTTTAAAACGGTTTCCGAATAGTTGTCGACTAAGCTGATGACTTGGCCAACTTTCATCACCGTTGTTTTCGATACCGTTTGTATTGTAGGCGACGTCACAATGTGTCGTTCACATTTTTATTGTAGAACATAGGCTGAATCTCTCCGTACGGCTCATGCTTTTTGCTTCTTCAGGTATCAAGTGTGAGCGTGTGGGTGGGAAAGAGGGAGGGGGGGGATGAGGGATGATACGTCATCTCCCGTTTTGCGCTCCAGCCGAACAAATAATTAAGGGTTAACTGTAACATAACAACTTTGGCACGTGAGTGTTATTTGCAGAGTTTAGTAAAATGGCTTGATCATAAATAAACAATACTTTGTTACACCACAGTTATACGCAACAAAGGATGAAAAATTGTAAAAAAGTGTTCGCCTGGATAGCTGAATGGTAACGTGCTTGCCTCCCATACAATTCCCGACCGGGTTAGAGATTTTCTCCGCTCGTGGACTGACTGTTGTGTTGTCCTCATCATCGTTTCGTCCTCAGCCTAAGCCCAATGTAGCATCGATTGAAATAAGACTTGCACTCGGCGGCCAAACTTCCCCGGATGGAGCCTCTCGGCCAACACTACCATATGATCATTTCATTTTTTTTTTTTTTTGTGAAAAGATGCAAATTAATCAGTGAAGTCCAAATACAAGAATAAGATGCCTCAAAAGCAACAGGAAAACCGTTGAGAGAACTGAACAGTATGTAGATAATCTAATAAAATTTAAAAAAGTTTGTGGAATAATTATGTTAAGGGACCCCTCAAAGCTGAGGCGTTGTGTGTGTGTGTGTGTGTGTGTGTGTGTGTGTGTGTGTGTGTGGAGAGAGCGAGCTGGTAGTTGCGGCTACTTGTAGGGCGGTACGGCTACTTGTAGGGCGGTACAGGGGCCACAGATGAAAGCAAGGATGTCGAACCGGCTGCCCAGAGAGAACCGAAGAGCTATTCCCAACAGCACTCAGCAGCACGATATGGAATTGTAGGTTGTTGTATCGGTTTAACACCCTTCTGCCGGCCGGAGTGGTCGAGCGGTTCTAGGCGCTACAGTCTGGAACCGCGCAACCGTTACCGTCGCAGGTTCGAATCCTGCCTAGGGCATGGATGTGTGTGATGTCCTTAGGTTATTTAGGTTTAAGTATTTCTAAGTTCTTGGGGACTGATGACCTTAGAAGTAAAGTCCCATAGTTCTCAGAGCCATATGAACCATTTTGAACACCCTTCTGTGTAAACAATAATCATCGTATTTCTCGTATGATTTACCTTGTATTCACTAAGTTCGCTTTCCAGTGCAACTTTTGCGCTTATTTCACGTTCGCAGTTACAGTCTAGTGGCGCTGGCACGGTAGTTCAGCGTATTCGGTCAGAGGTCTGGCTGCACTCTGACGTCATCCGAGCCATATGACGGAAACAGGCGGCCGAAGTGGCCGTGCGGTTAAAGGCGCTGCAGTCTGGAACCGCAAGACCGCTACGGTCGCAGGTTCGAATCCTGCCTCGGGCATGGATGTTTGTGATGTCCTTAGGTTAGTTAGGTTTAACTAGTTCTAAGTTCTAGGGGACTAATGACCTCAGCAGTTGAGTCCCATAGTGCTCAGAGCCATTTTTTTTGACGGAAACAATGATAAAACAAACTAAAAGAAAAAAGTTGTTAGCGTCGCGGCCTTTAAACTGAAAGCTCCCGGGCTCAATTCCCGATCTTTTCGGAGGTTTTCTTCACTCGGCGACTGGGTTTTTGTGTTGTCCTAATTATTTCTTCTCATCTTCGCCACAAAGACACGCAAGTTGCCGAAGTGGCGTCAAATAGAAAGACCAGGCGATCAAACAAGCCGATACGGGGGTAGGGGGGTCTCCCTGCCAATAAAACAATGCTATCATTTCATTTTCAATTATCTGATTGGGTTCTGTTTTTTAAATTATATTCTGATATAGAAAACGTACGGAGACAATCACAGAAAAGATTAGAAAACGCAGACTACAATTCTATGGACACCTATATAGAATGCCATCACACAGACTGACCAAAAAAAAGGTTCAAATGGCTCTGAGCAGTATGGGACTCAACATCTTAGGTCATAAGTCCCCTAGATCTTAGAACTACTTAAACCTAACTAACCTAAGGACATCACACACACCCATGCCCGAGGCAGGATTCGAACCTGCGACCGTAGCAGTCCCGCGGTTCCGGACTGCAGACAGACTGACCAAACAGATCTTTGACTGGGTAACCACAGGAAACAGCAAATGGGTGGCAGAGGTAAAAAACGACCTGAACCAACTCAACATAACAGCAGACACAATAAACGGTAGAATAAAATTCAGAAACATCATTAAGAAAAGTAAACTACATGAGATTCACTGTGACAAACTAACAGGCGTAAAATGGACCGAAGAACGCAAGCAAGATCACAACCGGAAGATGAAAGAAATATCGTCAACCAAAAAGGCAATCAAGATGAAGCCGAAGACACAAAGCCGACAAGAAGCATGGACAGAGGACCGGAAACAGAAACACAGTGAGCTAATTAGGGAAGTTTGGGCAGCAAGGAAGGTAGCAAAGGGAACTGGCTATGTAGTTTAGTCCAACTGCGCTCTTTAAGGGCAAAACAGTCATAATAATAATAATAATGATAATAATATATATAAAGAATGTAGCAACCAGTCGCGGAAACATCATTTATTTATCTTGTTGCAAATCGATCTCGACTGATATCAGTCGTCATCGGTGCATTTCTATCAAATGGTTCAAATGGCTCTGAGCACTATGGGACTTAACATCTATGGTCATCAGTCTCCTAGAACTTAGAACTACTTAAACCTAACTAACCTAAGGACAGCACACAACACCCAGTCATCACGAGGCAGAGAAAATTCCTGACCCCGCAGGGAATCGAACCCGGGAACACGGGCGCGGGAAGCGAGAACGCTACCAGACGACCACGAGCTGCGGACGCATTTCTATCAAGACTTCATGACAGAAATCTGCCAAGAACAGTACTTCTACTAATGGTATGTATTGGTTAGAAAAATGCACCGATGATGCCTGATATCAGTCGAAATCGATTTGCAACAAGATAAATAAATTATGTTTCCGCGACTGGTTGTTACATTCCTTATAATTTTATATTCCACGGTCCCTGCACAGAAAGGGAACCTTGTGGAGCCCAACATTCATATATATAGATGTTTCTCATGTAGAAAAGATTTCGATAGTATCTCTGATACAATACACCCACAACTCCTATCCCTTGTTTACAATCCACAAGTTACACACAGAATAATTTTCCAGTTGGCAATGGGCATCAATTGCTCCGAACACTGTCTCACTGCAGACTTTCGCAATTCAGCATTTTACATCTTGCGAAGTGGAGCCACGTTTCAACCACCAGGCTATGAAACATCCATCTGCTGCAAACCGGTTTCGTATGAGGAGCTCCTGTACTTCCGGTAATGTACCAGAAATGGAGTGCACGTATCCCAGTTAAGCTTTGTCACGGTGCAGGTCTCCGCTATAAAAAAAGCGATTCGACCAAGACTAGTTTCCCTTCGTCGTGACAGGTCGTTAACTATCCGAAATGGAAGTCCCGACAGGTGATGGCAGCAAGGCCGCCTACGCCGACATCGCCACACTAATGAGAGGCTGAGTAGGTCGATTAGGCAACAGCGTCGTGTTCCCGGCCTCACACACTCCTCCCGATGTACTCCTGATTGGGCCTGTAATCGATTTCCGTTCTAGCAGCCAAAGTGGCTTCATGTTCCTATTTTCGATCTGCACTAAACTAAGTTACCGTTTCACTCACTGCTCAACGTTCAGTCTTATTTCAGATGTTGAAGTGGAAAATTTTAAGCGGAAATTTCTACAAGCTCGACGCAAAATGCAGTCAGACTCCTACTGGACTTGCCTATATTTATAGTAAAAGAATCATTTTACAGTCTGTGAAAGAGTGTATATCAGTACATCTCCCGTGTCACTTGTGTTTCTTTGGTGATTGGTGTGTTTATGTAGCGTAATGGTCAAAAGCGGAACTATGTGATGGAGACTGATCATCACCCAAGAGTTCTAAACGAAGAGAAATACATGAGAGGTGTCAGATTCTGAACATTTAAATTTTATTTCTCATTGTACTTCCATATCTGTGAAAAATAAGGAGGGCAAGACACCGATTCTGTATTTATACAACTCTGAATCTATCCTAAAGTCTCTTAGTACTAATACGGCACCTTTATTGTCAAACCCTCAACAAGGAGCATGCTAATATTGTTACTGTACCGGCTGTTCTGTTTTATAGCATAATTATGAAACGGCTTAAATATATATAAATTTTTATAATATACTCTCTCTCTAAATTAGACAGTTTTCATCCAGTTTCTCTTACCTTCAATAGCCCTACACGTCACGCAGTCTAATAATTTATGCAAAAGTGATGGCCAACCTAAAAGCTATCAAGTTATTTAAAGTTCTTATCGTAGTCGATCTCATCTACACGTGAAACTATAGTTTCTACTAAGATTTTGCGAACCTTTGATATTCCTGTTCTTAGAGCTAAGAAAGTGTGGTTAGACACAGATGACACTATACCACTGCGCCTCCAGCAATTTTATGGAAACAAATAACAGAGATATGATTGTGGATTCTGCTGAGGGAGGTCTACCGTCTTATTCATACAGGAAGCCATGTTCGCTTTCAACGTCTCATTGACAGGTACGTCATAACAGACTTAGCATTTGCTTGCATGTGGAAAGATGTAGTCAAGAAAGCGGCTGTTTCCTTTTGGAAGAACCGTTACGATACTCACCCGAGGAAATCACACAATCAGGATAGCCAGGTGAGTGTTGGGAAAGCTCTCTTACCTAATGAGAGTCCAGTGTGTCAATCATTGTGCTGCACCTATCGCTAGCTCAGTGTATTCCGATCCCTTTTCGTAGAGGCCCGTCTACTGATCCTACCAACTTCTGACTGTTGGCCCCATTATTTGGTTTTCCTCCAGTTGTTGATTGTATAGATGCGAATAAGAAACATTGATTAGCAATTTTACGTGAAATTTAGCGTGTTACTCGGTGTGATAGCGAGAAGCGTGACGTAGTTTCAGAAACTGCACTCGTGTTTGGGAGTATTCCATCCAGTTGTAGGTATCTCATGTTTTCGTAAATCACTTGAGGGCCCACGGTTGCACACCCTGAATGTTTTGCTTGCCTGAGATTGGGAAATTGATTTTCATAGAAGATAGTTGTCGACTGTTCAAACGGTTCCCGTGTAAATGTTGTTCTGGTCAATTAATGCTGCCGGACTGTGTGAACTGTCGTGGTAACGTGACAGCTCTACTTTGCATCCATTGCATACTGGATTACTCGAGGAACTCCTTAGAAAGTATATTCTCACTAACCTCATTTGTAACACCGAAGTGATTCGTTGTTTCTCGTCCCTTTTACGTCAACGTCTCGAAACATCGCTACATTAACTACGAGTAGAGAACCCCATATGTACGAGAGCGTGCTGAAAAGTAATGCTAACGAATGTTTATGTAAAAATTCTTAGAGCATTTTTAAATAAAATAAACGTTATTAACAGTCTACATATTTACTCTTGATGTCTACGTATTTATTTCTCAACATAGTCACCCTGGCGACGAACACATTTCTCCCAACGGGAAACTAGTTTGTTGACACCATCACTGTAGAATGTGGGACACTGTTGACGGAACCACAACATCACCTCTGCTTGCACCGCTTAATCAGTATCAAAGTGAAGTCGCTGAAGGTGTTCTTGAAGTCTTGGAAACAGATTAAAGTCGCTTGGGTGAACTCGGGACTGTACGGAGGATGATCGATGACAGTGAACCCAAAGCGGCGGATTGCTGCGGATGTTGCAGCGCACGTGTGTTCAAATGGCTCTGAGCACTATGGAACTTAACTTCTGAGGTCATCAGTCCCCTAGAACTGAGAACTACTTAAACCTAACTAACCTAAGGACATCACACACACATCCATGCCCGAGGCAGGATTCGAACCTGCGACCGTAGCGGTCGCGCGGTTCCAGACTGTAGCGCCTAGAACCGCTCGGCCACCCAGGCCGGCGCACGTGTGTGCTCCGGCACTGTCGTGCTGGAGCGGAGGGTGCTCCATGTGTGGCTTCAAATATGTTGGCACGAAGAATAAAGGTGTACAATGTTAATAACGTTGGTTTTGTTTAAGAAGCTTTGAGTTTTCGCGTGAAATTTGGAGGCATACTTTTCATCTTGCTCTCGTATTTCCATGTGGCAAGCTATTGAAGACGCTTCCAGATCACAAAATTGAATTTAATGTCGAATTCTTCTTTCACTACTAATGCGAAGCAGCGATTGATGCACACCACCATCGTTCCTTTCGTCTAGTATGATACTTCAAAATATGTGCTGGAACATAATACCCATTATCACATAATCTTATGAAGAGATGACTATTACTGTGACACAAGTTCAACCTAAACTAGTCCAAAAAATGAGAGGCATTTTGAATCGATACTCCATTACCTATTACGGAACGCCTATTGTATCCATCAGCGCTAAAAATCTCTTGTAATTTCCATTTTGCGTCTTATAGCGCCTTATTTGAAGGTACGTACGTATGTATGTATGACGCATTCCTAGGTATCATAACATCGAACTCCGCTGCTCCGATTTGCGAGTATCGGTAACGACAGCTTCTCCCTACTTGCCAGTATATTATATCAGGAGAACGACGGGCAACTCAAACCCACAAGGTTTAGACAGATCACCAAATTTGTGTGGTATGCCATCATTCACCATGTGAGCTGTCAGCGTCTTCCACCAGTGTATGAAATTGGATCGAGACAACCCCGCAATTTGTTATCCTAAACAACATTAATTCTATACTGTGGCATTTAAAAACTCAATTGTTCACCAGCGTAAAAAGGTATAATTAAGTAATGAGAATTTACTGCCATAAAAGGGTGTGGGAAGGGGTAGAGATGAAGACGTTTTCACACAGTAGTGTCCTAGGGACAATTAAAACTTATATACCGTATTTCAAAATAAAGTTGCAGTCACAAACACGACGACCAGATCATACAACAGGAATCAGGCAAGTCGTCATAGAGCACAAGGAACATGAATCCGGAGCTTGTCAGAGCCATATTCCCCTCTGGCCGCTTTGTGTGGATTGGGCCACGTGATCTTCCTCAAGGAGGAGGTAGAACCTAAAGTTTAAGGCTGACGTCCTAGTGATATGGCTATCCACGTGTCATCCAAGTCGGAGATTATTTCAGTTTAGTTACCAGTAAACACCCCAATTCTTTAAAAAATCGAATTTCCATGTACAAAACAGTTTCAAACGTCTGATTTCAAGTGAGTTAATGTGTTAAATACACTCCTGGAAATGGAAAAAAGAACACATTGACACCGGTGTGTCAGACCCACCATACTTGCTCCGGACACTGCGAGAGGGCTGTACAAGCAATGATCACACGCACGGCACAGTGGACACACCAGGAACCGCGGTGTTGGCCGTCGAATGGCGCTAGCTGCGCAGCATTTGTGCACCGCCGCCGTCAGTGTCAGCCAGTTTGCCGTGGCATACGGAGCTCCATCGCAGTCTTTAACACTGGTAGCATGCCGCGACAGCGTGGACGTGAACCGTATTTGCAGTTGACGGACTTTGAGCGAGGGCGTATAGTGGGCATGCGGGAGGCCGGGTGGACGTACCGCCGAATTGCTCAACACGTGGGGCGTGAGGTCTCCACAGTACATCGATGTTGTCGCCAGTGGTCGGCGGAAGGTGCACGTGCCCGTCGACCTGGGACCGGACCGCAGCGACGCACGGATGCACGCCAAGACCGTAGGATCCTACGCAGTGCCGTAGGGGACCGCACCGCCACTTCCCAGCAAATTAGGGACACTGTTGCTCCTGGGGTATCGGCGAGGACCATTCGCAACCGTCTCCATGAAGCTGGGCTACGGTCCCGCACACCGTTAGGCCGTCTTCCGCTCACGCCCCAACATCGTGCAGCCCGCCTCCAGTGGTGTCGCGACAGGCGTGAATGGAGGGACGAATGGAGACGTGTCGTCTTCAGCGATGAGAGTCGCTTCTGCCTTGGTGCCAATGATGGTCGTATGCGTGTTTGGCGCCGTGCAGGTGAGCGCCACAATCAGGACTGCATACGACCGAGGCACACAGGGCCAACACCCGGCATCATGGTGTGGGGAGCGATCTCCTACACTGGCCGTACACCACTGGTGATCGTCGAGGGGACACTGAATAGTGCACGGTACATCCAAACCGTCATCGAACCCATCGTTCTACCATTCCTAGACCGGCAAGGGAACTTGCTGTTCCAACAGGACAATGCACGTCCGCATGTATCCCGTGCCACCCAACGTGCTCTAGAAGGTGTAAGTCAACTACCCTGGCCAGCAAGATCTCCGGATCTGTCCCCCATTGAGCATGTTTGGGACTGGATGAAGCGTCGTCTCACGCGGTCTGCACGTCCAGCGCGAACGCTGGTCCAACTGAGGCGCCAGGTGGAAATGGCATGGCAAGCCGTTCCACAGGACTATATCCAGCATCTCTACGATCATCTCCATGGGAGAATAGCAGCCTGCATTGCTGCGAAAGGTGGATATACACTGTACTAGTGCCGACATTGTGCATGCTCTGTTGCCTGTGTCTATGTGCCTGTGGTTCTGTCAGTGTGATCATGTGATGTATCTGACCCCAGGAATGTGTCAATAAAGTTTCCCATTCCTGGGACAATGAATTCACGGTGTTCTTATTTCAATTTCCAGGAGTGTATTTGACTTCTAGCACACGTAACTTTACGCTCGGTTTGAAATTACAGGCAGAATACGGTGCTGCGGTCAGCAACGCCTATACAAGAGATCAAGTATGTGGCACAGTTGTTAGATCGGTTACTACTGCTAAAATGGCAGGTTCTCAAGACTCAAGTGAGTTTCAACACGGTGTCATAGTCGGCGCAAGAGCGATGGGACACAGCATCTCCGAGGCAGCGATGAAGTGCTGATTTTCCCGTACGGCCATTTCACGAGTGTACTGTGAATTTCAGGAATCCGGTAAAACATCAAATCTCAGACATCGCTGCGGCCTGAGAAAGATTCTACAATAACGGGGCCAACGACGACTGAAGAGAATCCTTCACGTGATAGAAGTACAACCCTTTCGCAAATAGCTGCAGATTTCAATGTTGGGACATCAACAAGTGTCAGCGTGCGAACCATTCAACGAAACGTCATCGCTATGGGCTTTCGGAGCTGAAGGCCCACTCTTGTACCCTTGATGACTGCACGACACAAAGCTTTATGCCTCGCCTGGGCCCGTCAACACTGACGTTGGACTGTTGATGACTGGAAACATGTTGCCCGGTTGGACGAGTCTCGTTTCAAATTGTATCGAGCGGATGAACATGTACAGGTATTGAGACAACCTCATGACTCTCATGGACCCTGCATGTCAGCAAGGGAATGCTCAAGCTGGTGGAGGCTGTGTAATAGTGTGTGGCGTGTGCAGCTGGAGTGATATGGGACCCCTGATACGTCTCTGACTGGTGAAACGTACGAAAACCCGTCTGATCAACTGCATCCATTCATGTCCATTGAGCATTCCGGCGGACTTGGGAAATTCCAGCAGGACAATGCGACACCCCACGCATCCAGAATTGCCACATGGTGGCTCCAGGAACACTCTTCTGAGTTTAAACACTTCTGCTGGACACCAAATCTCCCAGACATGAACATTATTGAGCAAATCTGGGGTATCTTGAAATGTGCTTTTCAGAAGAGATATGCACCCCCTCGTACTCTTATGGATTTACGGACTAC
The DNA here is from genome assembly GCF_021461395.2 of Schistocerca americana. Classification (NCBI taxonomy): domain Eukaryota; kingdom Metazoa; phylum Arthropoda; class Insecta; order Orthoptera; family Acrididae; genus Schistocerca; species Schistocerca americana. The sequence goes on from NC_060130.1 coordinate 254,833,247, forward strand.
CCTGCAGGATTCATGTTGTCAGTTCACTCCAGTACTACTTCAGACATTAGTCAAGTCCATGCACCGTCGAGTTGTGGCACTACTGCATGCTCGTGGGGTCTCTACACGGTGTTAGGCAGGTGTTCCAGTTTCTTTGGCTCTTCGATGTATAAAACACGCTTAGTGATCTTTCGCTCACAAAGGCTGTCCGATTTTGTCACGGTCTACAGCAGGGGCGGCCACAGTGTACCAAACCACACGCATGCAAGACGTGCGGCACGCGTGGCAGCCGAGGCACGAACCGTCTCGGTCCGCCTAGGAAGAACCTGGTACAAAGCGACATTTCATCTAGTGCCGCGGTGTGGCATTTTTCGGTAGGAACGACTCTCTTCAGTTCGGCAGAGTCATGTTGTCAGTATTGCTTACACTTCGCTATTTGTTCGTGGTATGAACGACGTCCACAGGTCAAGTGGCTGTTTGCACAAAAAGAGATAATCTAGCATCTATCGTCACAAGCCTTTACAAATTAATGAAAACGAGAGAACAGAGGCATCAGAATTCTCAATATATATTATGAAGTCGCATAAACGACGAGTACTATTCTTTGTTCTACATCTACAAAATGAGTATGCTATGGACACGCCGTCTTCCAAGATGACAACAGCCGTACTCACAGGACGGCAGGAACACCTAAACATCCCATCGCGTCTCGTCTAGCCAGCTGAATAACCAGATATTAATCCCATGAAAACGTCTGCTACTATTTGGAACAGCGGGTGAACCATAGCAATCAACACTGCCGCAGCTTCGTAGATCTGTGGTATCAAATCAAAAATGAGTGGTTTAGCTGCGTGTGGCAGATATAAAGAAATCTTTATACTTCCCTCCTCGTAGTATTGGGTTCATTAATAGCACTAGAGGTTGTGTTACTCGTTACTAGCGACTAGCGTCATGACTCTTTTTTTTTTACGGTGTACTTGATCACTGTACACTTCATCTCTCCTCATGACTCGTCCGTGTCTGCTGAGTAACACAATGGATGTTGTGGGTCCGCTTTGATTCAAATAGCCGGCCTAAATGGCCGAGCGGTTCTAGGCGCTACAGTCTGGAACCGGGCGACCGCTACGGTCGCAGGTTCGAATCCTGCCTCGGGCATGGTTGTGTGTGATGTCCTTAGGTTAGTTATGTTTAAGTAGTTCTCAGTTCTAGGGGACTGACTACCTCAGCAGTTAAGTCCCATAGTGCTCAGAGCCATTTGAACCATTTTTTTATTCAAATAATATATTTGTAATTTCCAAACCATTTTTTGGGAAATCTCGCTATTTTTAGTGGTCTTTTTCATTATTTTCATTTTTTATTTGGTGAATGTCTCTGCAGAAATTCATGTTTTTGTCTTACTACTTCTTCATCGTGCGCAAAAACGCAGTTATCCAGTGTTTTATGATTGCTTGATGGCGTAATAGTTAGTCAGGCGGTTATGTCCGTTGGTCATCTTTCTATTTCCAAGTGTTGCGTCCCAGCTTGGTCCTATCACCAGCTCTGGACAAAGGTGTCGTCTGCGTGGTGCAATCAGGACGTAGAGGAAAATGTAGTCTGAAATCTAGTAAGTTTCCTTTAACGGAATGAGAGGGAGAAACTCCCATAGGACGCTTAGCACAGATGATTTTGGAACGGAGAAGAGAGGTTGTTGGCTTCGTACGAGGTGAATAAGGGTGCCAACAATTCAGAATTCAGTTGAAGAACAATTTACACTACTGGCCATTAAAGTTGCTACACCAAGAAGAAATGCAGATGATAAACGGGTATTCATTGGACAAATATATTATACAAGAACTGACATGCGATTACATTTTCACGCAATTTGGGTGTATAGATCCTGAGGAATCAGTACCCAGAACAACCACATCTGGCCGTAATAACGGCCTTGATAGGCCTGGGCATTGAGTCAAACAGAGCTTGGATGGCGAGTACAGGTACAGCTGCCCATGCAGATTCAAAACGATACCACAGTTCATCAAGAGTAGTGACTGGCGTATTGCTCGGCCACAATTGACCACACGTTTTCAGTTGGTGAGAGATCTGGAGAATGTGCTGGCAAGGGCAGCAGTCGAACATTTTCTGTATCCAGAAAGGCCCGTACAGGACCTGCAACATGCGGTCGTGCATTATCCTGCTGAAATGTAGGGTTTCGCAGGGATCGAATGAAGGGTAGAGCCACGGGTTGTAACACATTTGAAATGTAACGTCCACTGTTCAAAGTGCCGTCGATGAAAACAAGAGGTGACCGAGATGTGTAACCAATGGCACCCCACACCATCACGCCGGGTGATACGCCAGTTTGTGCGATGACGAATACACGCTTCCAATGTGCGTACACCGCGATGTCGCCAAACACGGATGCGACCATCATGATGCTGTAAACAGAACCTGGAATCATCTGAAAAACTGACGTTTTGCCATTCGTGCACCCAGGTTCGTCGTTGAGTACACCATTGCAGGCGCTCCTATCTGTGTTGCAGCGTCAAGGGTAACCGCAGCCTTGGTCTCTGAGCTGACAGTGCATGCTGCTGCAAACGTCGTCGAACTGTTCGTGAAGATGGTTGTTGTATTGCAAACGTCCCCATCTGTTGACTCAGGGATCGAGACGTGGGTGCACGGTCCGCTACAGCCATGCGGATAAGATGCCTGTGATTTCGACTGCTAGTGATACGAGGCCGGTGGGATCCAGCACGGCGTTCCGTATTACCCTCCAGAACCGACCGATTCCATATTCTGCTAACAGTCATTGGATCTCGACCAACGCGAGGAGCAATGTCGCGATACGATAACCGAAATGGCGATTGGCTACAATCCTACCTTTATCGAAGTCGGAAACGTGATGGTACGCATTTCTCCTCCTTACACGAGGCATCACAACAACGTTTCACCAGGCAACGCAAGTCAACTGCTGTTTGTGAATGAGAAATCGGTTGTATACTTTCCTCATGTCAGCACGTTGTAGGTGTCGCCACCGGTGTCTACCTTGTGTGAGTGCTCTGAAAAGCTAATCATTTGCATACTACAGCATCTTCTTCCTGTCGGTTAAATTTCGCGTCTGTAGCACGTCATCTTCGTGGTGTAGCAATTTTAATGGCCAGTAGTGTACTTCCCAATATTTCAGCCTTTCTCATATAGGTGTCTTACAGCGGCTTTATGTCTTAGGAAATCAGTGAGTACACCCTACCACTCTGTATGTTAATCCTTTCCAGCAACTCTCAGTTCCTGAGTTCTAGTTTTCACTATCAGAAACGAGTGATCTGCTTGCAACTCGTTCCGAAAATACACAATCAGATACTTTACCCACAACGGGAGAGAAGTGTGAGAGAGCACTTGTTTCTGTTTATACTCTGGCACACACAAAATAGCAACTATTACTGTTGCTATTACTAGAGACAAACTCTACGGAGCTTGTAATTTACCAACGGGCAGAAAATTAAAAATAACTGTCGCTGTATACTTATCAGAAACACAGTTGTGCTCCCTCTACTGTGAACAGACGTATCGTGGTTTTTATTGCATCAGCATCAGAGTGTCACTCTGTAGTGACAGCTCCCGACGACTCGGCTATGGTACTGCTCCCAGCTGCTTCCTGGTATCACTGTTTTGGCCCCCTACACTGACCGTTTATATACAAGTTCGTCAGGGATATTTGTGTGAGTTTCTCCCACTGCAGATGTTTTCCCTGACTCTTCCGAAGGTCTTCCCAAAGACTGTTCCAGAACCTTCCAAAAGTTTCACGAACATTCTGGCTGTATTGCAGAGTCTAATAGTTGCCTTGGTACGCGAGGGTGTTGTCCTCACCCACCATTAAGCACCACCGTTTCCTCAGCAATTTTTTAACAAGTACGACTTCATGCGAATATCTGCCTGATACCACGCTTTTTGCGTTGTCTTAAATATTACTGATAAAGTTTCTCATGTTTCCTCACAGCCATGCCACAAAGTTCAATTACCATTACACCTGTGAATGTCACTGCTACACACTGCATCACTAGCGGCCATATTAGGTGTTTGTCATCTACCATAACCTTTTGCACGAACACTTAACACGACCGCCTTAAAGATAAATACTCCATAATTTTAATAATTTCATCGCCATGACTTGCTTTGGAAGTCGTAAGAGTTTCATAAAATTTTCATACTTCGTTCAGGGATTTATTGATCTCACAAGCAGTAGTGCATTACAGAGATGACAGTTTCTAAGTCCTTTTTTGCTTCATAATCTGGACATAATGCGTTCTGCGTCTCTTCCACACAGTCTTAGTTTCATGCTTCTGATCCTGTGTTTTCTATACCATATCGTACGTATTTTTCGAACTGAAGCTCCACGCAGTAATCGAGCTGCAGTCAGAGAGCGTAGGCAGTTCTCGGAGTGCTGCCTGGAGTTTCGGAGAAACAAAAGATATTGTGCGCTAGAACGTGCCAGTAAGTTGGAAATAGGATCTCTCACAAAGGAAATAAAGAAAACTCCTTAGAAAGAGATGAAGGGGCTTACGAGACCGAGGCGAGGCCTCTCGCTATTGGTTTCCAAAGGACTTCTAATAACGTGACGTGGGGAGCCGCCGTCTGCCAAGTTGATTTCTGTGTGCCGTATCAATAATGCGAGAAGGTGCGTCCCTCCCTGCAGGGCCTACACAATCAGCCACGCTCGTCACACGCAACGACAAACTTTTTCTTCGGGATGTTTCACAGCTGCAGCGGGGTCCGCCAATGGTGGGCAATCGACTATCCGCGATACGGCAAATATTTTTATCTGTACTCCGTGTCCGAAAGCCGATCTATCGCCACAAAAGTCAGTTACATTACAAGAGGAAATGCATGCGCGCTGCCTGTTTCTGAATAGTCTCAGCTTTGTTCATAATGGGTGGGTCTGTGTTTTAACCGTTAGTTTGTTGTGTCCTGGAACGGGCGTTGGAACCGTGCCAGACGTTTGCGTAGAGAAGAGTGCAAAACGCGCTAAAAGTCATGTTTGGCTCTACATAGTATCAACCGAACCCTCAGTCGGCGGGCAGACCCGATCTGTGCCTGGCCTGTACGAAAGCGCGCTCGAATCAAATTATGTAAACAAATCAAACTTAAGGCTGGGCCATTACTTACTGTTACGCACGCCCGTGTGTTCGGCGAAATCAAGTGTGGATCTACCTTAACTGCAGGACAAGGTCATAATATTACGATTTCAATTCGAAGCTCAGCGCCTATTCTTATTACTTTCATTTCCTGTGAATCCTTCAAACGCGTTTTGCTTATGCTTTATATGATGACAATATGCCGACGTGCAACACGTGATAGGTCTGTTTGTGTGTGCTCCAGCCAGTTAATTTTGCTGTATCACATATCAAAAACACAGTCGTATGAAAGTCCGTCTCGCTAGCTGTTGGGTCAGCTAGATGCCAGCCGAAGGGGCCCGAGTTCGATCCCCGACCGGATCTCGGGTTTTCTCCACTCGGGGTCTGGGTGTTGTGTTGTTCTCATCATCATTCCATCGTCACCGACACGTAAGTAGCCTAAATGGCGTCAACTGAAAAGATTTGCACCCGGCGGTGAGTCGCCACATGAAAGGGAGAGTGATTCCAAAAATCCGATGCTATCGAAAGCGGTTATATCACCATCAGTGCCGAAACAGTTTGGAGCAAGCGATGCATAAACCAAATACTGAAGATGAATGGTGTTAAATTTCCACGGGCTGCGGCAGCGCCACACTTGTAGGTGTCGACTCTTGATGGTACTGTGGTCGGTAAATGCTACTGGCAACAGCTCGGCTGCCGTGACCGCATCCCTGATAGAGCGGGAGGTATATGTCCTATCAATTGTGCTAGACAAATGTTCTGTAAATTGCGTGAAACCCTGTCTATCAGCGTAGATGATGTTCCAAGCATCTACCAAACCGTGCTCGCGAATGACAGCGCCGAGTGCTAGGTATGGTGAATGGTGAGGAATTTTATCCTTGAGAGATTTTGTAGAATTAAAAATCACCCCCATCACCATATCATCTAGCGTGCCTCGGCAGAATTGTGTTAATTCCACAGTAAAGAAAGCGAACGTTCACGCCTCTTGCTGGTATAGGACGGACCGAAACACTGACACGGTTTATCCCTTGGACCGTAAGCGCCATGCCCTTGGCATTCGGTAGGTAACGTACATCGGTGGCTATTAACCATTCTTTGAGAAGTATTGCGACGCCACTGCCGATATCCGACGCATGTGATATGCATGTCGTGTATCCGGTAATGTCCTGGAAGCCATGAACGTATACCTCCTGCAATGAGGTCACGTCAGTATCGGCCGCATAAAACGTATCGCGTAGCAATGACAGCTTCTCGCGCGACAGGATGGTATTGATGTTAATCGTTGAGAATCGATATAACTGTCGTTCGCCCTCGAAGGCAGCGGCAGTTATCGGTGTACTCAGTGGCGACGGATGGTCACTTCCACGCCACCCTGACGTTTCTATTATCATTCTGTCCGCAGGAGATGGGGAGGATTATGTAACTCCCCCTCTTCTGTATGTGACGTGCCCACCAAAGAGTCATCTTCCACGTCGTCCTCCCACGAGTTACTGGAGAGAGGCTACCGGTGTGGTTCATCGGCTACCAAAGAGGCCGTTGTTATTCCTCGCGGCAGCGACGCTGTTCCATCGGTCCCTCCATCTCCGCACGGGTGTCCAGGATAAGAAAATCCCATCGGCTCAGTTCAAAAAGAGTGAGCAGTGTCGGTCGACGCCTCCGGAGAACGGAACTCCGCAACACTGTCGAAATCACAACGATCGTGTGTACCTGCCCGCAAGAGACAGTCGTCAGACGGTGTCCGTCGGCGTTTCTTGTTCTTGCCGTGCGAACGCTTCTTCCGGACGTGCGTATCCGTGTCAGAATGTGAGTGTACACTACTGGCCATTGAAATTGCTACACCAAGAAGAAACGCTGATGATAAACGGGTATTCATTGGACTAATATATTATACTACAACTGACATGTGATTACATTTTCACGCAATTTCGGTGCATAGATCCTGAGGAATCAGTACCCAGAACAACCACCTCTGGCCGTAATAACGGCCTCGATACGCCTGGGCATTGAGTCAAACAGAGCTTGGATGGCGTGTACAGGTACAGCTGCCCATGCAGCTTCAACACGATACCACAGTTCATCAAGAGTAGTGACTGGCGTATTGTGACGAGCCAGTTGCTCGGCCACCATTGACCAGACGTTTTCAATTGGTGAGAGATCTGGAGAATGTGCTGCCAGGGCAGCAGTCGAACATTTCCTGAATCCAGAAAGGCCCGTACAGGTCCTACAACATGCGGTCGTGCATTATCCTGCTGAAAGGTAGGGTTTCGCAGGGATCGAATGAAGGGTAGGGCCACGGGTCGTAACGCATCTGATGTGTAACGTCCACTGTTCAAAGTGTCGTCAATGCGAACAAGATGTGACAGAGACGTGTAACCAATGGCATTCTATACCATCACGCCGGGTGATACGCCAGTATGGCGATGACGAATACACGCTTCCAATGTGCGTGCACCGCGATGTCGCCAAACACGGATGCGACCATCATGATGCTGTAAACAGAACCTGGATTCATCCGAAGAAATGACATTTTGCCATTCGTGCACCCAGGTTCGTCGTTGAGTACACCATCGCAGGCGCTCCTGTCTGTGATGCAGCGTCAAGGGTAACTACAGCCATGATCTCCGAGCTGATAGTCCACGCTGCTGCATACGTCGTCGAACTGTTCGTGCAGGTGGTTGTTTTCTTCAAACTTCCCCATCTGTTGGCTCAGGGATCGAGACGTGGCTGCACGATCCTTTACAGCGATTGCGGATAAGATGCCTGTCATCTCGACTGCTAGTGAAACGAGGCCGTTGGGATCCAGCACGGCGTTCCGTATTACCCTCCTGAACCCACCGATTCCATATTCTACTAACAGTCATTGGATCGCAACCAACGCGAGCAGCAATGTCGCGATACGATAAACCACAATCGCGATAGGCTACAAACCGACCTTTATCAAAGTCGGAAAAATGATGGTGCGCATTTCTCCTACTTTCACGAGGCATCACAACAACGTTTCACCAGGCAACGCCAGTCAACTGTTGTTTGTATATGAGAAATAGTTTGGAAACTTTCCTCATGTCAGCACGTTGTAGGTAGCGCCACCGGCGCCAACCTTGTGTGAATGCTGTGAAAAGCTAATCATTTGCATATCACAGCATCTTCTTCCTGTCGGTTAAATTTCGCGTCTGTAGCACGTCACCTTCGAGGTGTAGCAATTTTGAAGGTCAGTATTGTCGATCCGACTACTCGGCGCCTTCAGAGAGGAAGGCTTGGGCTGGCACGACTCGTTGATCAACATCCATCCGCTCGTTTTGCGGTGATAGTTGCTGTTCAGGTTTATCTGGCGACTCCGTCTGCATAGAGCGGACGCCATGTCCCTCATCAATAATGTGTCCATCTGTCTGCGGTAGTAACCTATTTCAATCCCCACCGCCCGACGTCACAGGTGTCGCCACTCGTGTATGAGTAATTCGTAGAATCGGTGGAGGAAATGCTGTATCGCTTCTCCTGAAGGAATCTGGGTGATCCGCCGCTGCAAACAATCAGAACGAACGTGAACCTCCCGTCCGCCTGCCTGCCTGGCTCTGAGCACTATGGGACTCAACTGCTGAGGTCATTAGTCCTTAGAACTTAGAACTAGTTAAACCTAACTAACCTAAGGACATCACAAACATCCATGCCCGAGGCAGGATTCGAACCTGCGACCGTAGCGGTCTTGCGGTTCCAGACTGCAGCGCCTTTAACCGCACGGCCACTTCGGCCGGCCCTCCTGTCCGCATCCTGTGCATGTGCGCGGTTATCCATCGTGCATGATAATTGCGCGACAATCGGCAGTGTTTAAGTATGAAGGAACATGCTTCGTCAGTTCGATTTTGACCTGTCTTACTCCGCTGAGTACGGGATACGTTGTAAAAGTCTGCAACTTCTCAGCCACGTGGCTAATGACTAGACCACGGATTTTTAGGTCGTAAAAAAATGTGTTTTAGGCACCTAAAATAGGCTCCTTCAATAGTTCACTTAGGCTATATAAAACCTAAAATAGGCTCTAATAAAAATTATGCAGAGAAAATAAAAAATAAATTAAAATACAGAGTGTTGACATTATGAACATCTTATTAGTCATTAAAACAAGGAGAATGAATATTTACACAGTTACAGAGTACAGAAATCTACAACATTAATGTTGAACATAACTCCAAATATTTTTGAGTTCCTGCAAGGTAAAGATCTCCGTAAAAAAGATGTGGCAATGGTTTAATTAATACATTCGTAGTTTCACATATTCTGACCATAGTTGGCTTCACAATAAATAATCAAAATCTTTTCTAGGTTTTCTAGTGAAAAATTGTGGCGCTGAAAAAGAACGTTCTACATCAACAGATGTGACAGGGGCGTACTTCATTTTCGGCAGATGTTGGACAGGAATGCTGCAGTCAGGAGTGCTGGATTTTCCACTAAGTATGTTGGCAGCTGCACACAACTCCTTCAGGCCAGTGTTCTTCTACAAAACCGTTTGCATTTTTCCCGTACTGTTTCCCCTACTTCACCTGGCGCTTCATTAATTTTCATTTTGACTTCTTCAAGCAAAGAAATATTGTCGTAGATAGGTCTCCCTGAGCCTTCTAATTGTGAAATTATTCTTGCCATAAATGTGTAGTGGGCCCTAATGGAAGATATGTCCCGTTTTAAAGAAGAATCTTTGAGTAACTCCATTGCTGCAGTTACGGATGCAGCATCCTCCGGTATATTTTTAACCACCTTCTGGACAGCTGAGAGATGCGAACTATAGTGTTCTGCTTCTATCAGCCACGCGCCCCAGCGGGTGACAACAGGCTCTGGCGGCAATGGGACATCTGGAAGCTGATCTTTGAATGCCTGCATTCTTGATGGTGCCTTAACAAAAATTTTCTTCACCATAGATATTACTTTATTTACTTTAGGAAATTGTAGCCTTACTTGCTCTGCTGCTATGCGGTTGATCCCATGCACTACACAAGTTACGTGCAGCATCATTAGGTAGAATACTTTTAATAGTTGAAACGCTGTTGTCATACATGAAGCAGCATCAGTGACGGCCAGAAGCACCTTATTCTCATCCACTCCGTTTGGGTATAGCACCTTAAGCCCATTGTTCACAAACTGTGCTATTGTTTGTTGGTTAGTTTTTGCAAGCTGCTTTGAGTAAATCAAATGAGTCCTGGATGGAGCATCTGGATCTAGCTTGCCAAAAATCAGGTTTGCAATGTAACGGCCAATGCAGTCAGTAGTTTCATCCACAGAAATCCATATACAAGATTCTCCAACATCATCTCGGATTCTCTGCATTGCAGCATTGTAAGCTGAATCCACATAGTTCTTACGTAAAGTTGACTCTGCAGGAATATACTGATGGCAGTACTTCTCAAGAAAACCACTGAAAATAGGGTTTTCTAGTTTCCGAAAGGGGATGTTTGCTGCCACAAATGCATGACACAAATCACTGCAGAACTTGTTTTTTTTCGGAGGATTCATCAGATTTATTGGTTAAAAGAGTTTGCTTCAATTTTGACTTTCGTTCAACATTAGCTTTATGTGCGATTCTATTTGCATGCTGAGTTAAGTGAGATTTCTTAACACTCGAAACCTAATACGAGAGAAAAGGGAAATGCAGTTTAGAATCGCATATAAAGAGTATTTCGTATTACTAAAGGATAGCGATAAAAAAGAATCCTAAGTGACAGGGAAATAAGAAGTCTAAGAAAAACATCAACTAACCTCCCTGTTGCATGCTTGGCAGAAAATAATTTTCCCATCTATTGTATGATGTGGAAAATCTTGCAGCCACTGCCTTATATGAGTAGACTTTGAACTAGCTATTTTCGGCATGGCGTAGTATTCTCACACAGAAACTAGAATTTATTTTGCACTTAGAACGTCAGTAACACTTAATACGTCGGTCGCTACACAATGTACTGATTTGTTTTCGCTGGAAAAAAGTGAACGATGACCTGTTTTTTTTTTTTTCCTTTTACTGCGGTGCATGGGAGCGGTAGGGGAAGTACCGTACTCGTTGCTGGACATATGGCACCTGAACGATGGCCGTCCTTTCTGAACAAGCGAATGGAATCTACCGGTGCTTCAGATGAAAACATCTCACTACTGGCAAATTATTTTTCGAACCGGAAAATTCACGTATAATACCTTTCACGAAACAGAGTAGTTTGATAGGACTGCCCGTAGACAGCAGCGAGAAAATGCGCGAAGGGCAGTAATTTAGCTATAGAGGGCGTCTACGTTTAACATTGTGATTTTTTAATCCGTGCTCAGCTTAAGGCCTATGAAACCGTTTCTTTGCGAAAATACACAGCTGGCCAGAATCCTACGAAAGAAATATTTTCAAATATAACATTTAGTACTCCCACGTTCTATTCTAATGTGTAACTCAAATCTTTGACCGGTTCCCATTCGCTCACCGAATTTAAGCACTGTCGCGCTCGGCGCGTACTTGGATGGATGACCATTCAGCCGTGCCGAGTGCTGTTGGTAGTAAGGCAAGCAAAGGAATTGTAAACAGTCTCTAACGACCTTCGCCTTCGACGAGACGTAAAGCTCTACGTTTACTTCCTCTTTCTAATCTTTGAAAACACAAGAACTCTATGTCAGATTAACGAAATAGGTACTTTTTAGGATTTTGATGCCGAAATATGCAAAATTAGGCATCAACGTCGAAATACGCAATTTTAGGTCCTATAGAACTAACGGTATTCAGTTTAGTTAGTCATGAAACGCATAAGTACCAACTTATATGCAAATTGGAGTTTAGGAAAAAAAATAGGTTTCAACCTAAAGATCCGTGATCTATTTTTTACATATGAGTAATAAAACACCTATAAAGAGTATTTGGTATTAACAGGGTTAGCGATATAAAAAAAAATAAAGAAAGACCGAAGTGTTAGGCAGATACGAAGCATGAGCGCATATCAACTAGCCACCTTGCTGCACGCTGGGCAGAAAATATTTTTTTTCCATCTGACGTATAGTGTGGAAAAAACTTGGAGCCACTGTCTTATATGATGAAACAGGCACGTTTTAGGATATTAAAGCCGAAATAGACAAAAATAGGCACTAACGTCGAAATAGGCTTTTTTAGGTCCTATAGTATTAACGCTATGAAGTGTAAATAGTCATGAAACGCGTAAGTACAAATTTTTATGCAAATAGGAACTCAGGAACAAAATAGGTTTTTCCCTAAATTCCGCGGTCTACTAATGACAGACCTGTACGGCTCAAGAGCGGAGATAACGGACTCGGCGGGTACTTCAAATGGTAGCTCGAATACTCGAAGGGTCCTCATGCTAGGCCTGCGTGTTCAACGGTAACAGCGCCGATATGTCCATCTGAATGCCTAAATTGGGGTTCGCTGGTAGCGCCGGTAACCACCTTCGTGCACGCTTCTTCTTTAATCATCTTAACATTGACTACATTGGCCGTGAACGAAAAGTGAATATCTATGATGTCCTGTGGATATAGACGTAGTTCATCACGCAAGAAGTTTTCTACTTCATATGCTCGCGGTCTTGGAACGTAATCTTGATAGTGTTCTCCCTAGAGTAGTTCGCCATGTTACTGCAGTGAGCTTGTAGTAATCGACTTGTGCTCTCGGAAAGTAAACAAACTCGCGTACGCCATTAGACCGGCGGGACGGTGAGCAAACGTCCTTGCCGCTCTGTCGCTGCCGGCCAACTGAACCACTTGACCACAAGCGCTTCTTCCGACTGACGCATTCGCACAGATAGATACGGCACGTGATAGACGCGTATAACTTCCCGTGTGATTTTCTCGGAATTACCAGAGTAGTACCCCTTAATACTTGCGCAGTATGTTGTTTTAACGGCCCACTAAAAGTGTACAAAGTTTAAAGTAAATCCGTGATCCCAACGTCGTGCCCTCCCCTTGCCAGTAGACAGAGAAAATATGCCAGTTCACAAAATCACATATGCTGCTCAAATCTAACTCAGTCATTTGTCTTTTCCTTGTGAGACGAAGAAGCACGTTTCTTCGCTTATCATTGGTCACCCGACAGAAATGTCAGCTACTACAAAAACGATTTACCATTCTTCAGTTAAGTGGCATAAATAAATAACCATTCTGAAGATATTTTCGAGTTTTATATGTGAAATTGTATGTACAGATTGACATGATTATGAAATGCCCATACAGCATTAGCTAGAGCCCCACCATAACGACATTTCATCGATTTCTTAAGACGCGTAAGACACCGAATGGCGTCAAATTGAAAGTTTAGTAGCAGGCGGCCGCACCACCTCCGACGGGGTCTTCCTGCTTTTAATGCCATACGATCATATCATCGACCCATTGAGGTGTTAACAACAAAACTGTCTGCTACTAGTCGCTTGACGATAATGTATCGGCAAAGCTGTACGCTCTGTGATGCTATTAAAGGGTCACATTTCCGGTGTGAGCAAAACTGAACCATATGTACTATTCTCGTCTGTAATGCAAGATTAGCCGGCCGGTGTGGCCGAGCGGTTCTAGGCACTTCAGTCTGGAACCGCGCGACCGCTACGGTCGCAGGTTCGAATCCTGCTTCGGGCATTGATGTTTGTGATGTCCTTAGGTTAGTTAGGTTTAAGTAGTTCTAAGTTCTAGGGACTGATGACCTCAGATGTTAAGTCCCATAGTGCTCAGAGCCATTTGAACCATTTGTAATGAAAGATTGCAAAATTACGTAAATTTAGTACTGGATACGTTAGGTTTGTGACACTGGCAGTTATATTTCATATTAATTGATTGTAAATCTTGTTACGAGACGCTTTTTTCCGTGTCGAAACAATGCATTCTACGTCTGTTTTACAAATTTTACAAGGGTGTATGCTATGGTAACAAGTCAGATGCTTGCTATTCTCCACCTAATTTAAGAGTTTCAGGGTGACGTAGAGAGGAGCTGACAATAAAATTCATCTTCCATTTTGTAAACTGTATATGAAAATATTAGCGCCTTCAGTTTTTCAAGTAACTTATATCAGTGTATTCAATTTATTTGCACATTATGAGCCAATATACCATGGAAGTATACGGTCAGCAATGTTCCCTTCTGGTACTGGAATTGAAATAGTCACAGAGCCACAGTAAAGGAACGAAGTTCGGTGCTATTAGGTGGTAACTGCATATTTTCTATCTGAATAAAACTGCGGAACAAAACCTAAGCCAATTTGTGGTTGCTGCCGTTTCTTTCGCTTGGGTTAAGTCACAAGACTCAAGTTATAGTGTAGTAGGACGCATAAGTTATGTAACCACGTTGTTTATCTCAATCAAGACTCAAGTAAGTTCTGAATGACAGAAAGACCAATGAGCACCCTCAACTGAGTGAGTGATCAACGTTGAAGTTAGGTGACCTGTGATTAGAGGTATCAACATCGATTTATTTCCTTTTTTTCTCATAGTACAACAGAAAGCAAGAAAACGTGATTCAATTATACTACGAGGTTTTTTTTGTTTTTTCTTTTTTTAACTTAAAAGCCTTTGCCGACCGGAGTGGCCGTGCGGTTCTAGGCGCTACAGTTTGGAACCGAGAGACCGCTCCGGTCGCAGGTTCTAACCCTGCCTCGGGCATGGCTATGTGTCATATCCTTAGGTTAGTTAGGTTTAATTAGTCGTAAGTTCTAGGCGACTGATGACCTCAGACGTTAAGTCGCATAGTGCTCAGAGCCATTTGAACCATTTTAAAAGCGTATCCAGAGGCTACCTTTTTTCGTAGCCTGGTATCATGAAACTTTTTTAATCATGACTCCCAAAATTAACTCAGAGAAGTTAATCAAACTTTCGTGTTGTGTTTTACGAAAATGTGTGTTGTTTACATAAAATGACTGCCCCTCCTAACGCTAACCACAGCAATCTTAGACACCTTCGAGATGTTCTCATACAACGGTTGATGTATCATTTTAACTGAATTTAAATTTGATATTAAAATTAGAAACCAAAGGTTAGTTTAAGTTATTACACATTGTAACAAACAACGTAAGTATGAATGAACTAAATAAGTTCAGATTAGATATTAGAGACCGAGACACAGGTCGGTGAGATATTCACAGTGGAAAGGGGATGAATGCGGGAAAAGATGCCAATGACGGGGAAGTGTGAATATACGTGAGTAATTCCGATGGTGAGGGAAATAGTGTCGTTATGTGACACGCACATGACAGTGCATGAATATAAGTCTACAAGTGCCGTAAAGACACTGTTGATCAGTGAATTTCTGAGTGTGTCGCAAGTAATTTTATCTGAAACTTTCATCTACTTTAATATAAATATATTAGTAACTAGTAACAGGACAGTGTATTCACCTAAAAGGGATTGTGATGGGACATTTAATTATAATTACAGTATTGGATGTTTAATGTTAGGTAAATAGAAACAAATACGTTTTGTATGAAACACGTGCGGAGTTGCGATGACGGAGCGTTGCCGAGCCACATACTAACAGGGATTTTGGGGTGCGGGCTAATCTCCAATACACAAAGAGGTAGCCACAAACCGGAGTGCTGCATATTAGAACTAATAATTTAAAAATTACTATTATACAGAGAATGTTCAATGCTGTGACTGCATTGTACGACCTGCTCTTGATAAAAAAGGAGGCATAGTAGGTTTCCAGAATGGAATAGATCAATAAATATTAGATCCACAACTTTCCTTCCGCTGTTTTCCATTTAATGGCAGTAGCGACAAGTGGTGATGCAGGTCATTAAGTGTCATACAATAAACTTGGGCATTTGTAAATGTAACGCCATTAAAATATTAGTCGATTTGTGATTGCATCATAAAGTTATTCTCGACTGAATATATCATCTTACGAGCCCGTTTCTCGTCATTTGCGGGAAGTTTTAATTTTCTGCATGAAGAAATCTGCGGCTGAGACTCATAAAAGGCTGGGTAAGACCTATGCTGAGGCCCCTATTAGTGAAACAACGTGCATAGAATGGTTTCAGCACTTCAAGAACGGCAATTTTGACCTCGAAGACCAGCATGGCGGTGGAAGAGAAGATTTTCGAAACTACCGAAACCCACGGAAACAATCACAGGAGATCGTTATCGAAACCATTTGATACGTTTGAGCCGAGGGCTGAAAGACAAACAGCCAAAATACAGGTATACACACGAAAAGGTGATTTTGCAGGATGACAGTTCTCGTCTCCACGTCACAAAACCAGTCAAAATGTGCTTGGGAATGTGGAAACGTGAAGTCCTAACCAACTCGACGTATTCTCCATGCGTACCTCCCTCTGACTACCACCTTTTTCGATCTATGGCACACGGCCTGGCCGACCAGCACCTCAGCTCACATAAACGAGCGAAACGTTGGATCGATTAAAGGGATCTCCTCAAAAGACGCCCAGTTCTTCCACCGCTGGATTCGTATGCTGTCTGAAATATGGGAGAAAGTAGTGGCCAGCGATGTCCAGTACTCTGAATCGTAAATTTCTTATAACTTTTCGCAATAAAGCCTATATCTTCGAGAAGAAACGGCCGAAGCAAAACTGTGAACTTAATAGATAAAATAACTAAAAGCCTTGAATCGGAAAAATTATTTTACTACACGTCTTTTAAGTAAGCAGACTAGGAAATCCACATCTGCTCCAAATTAGAATACAGAACAGGGAATTGAAAATAGTTTCTCGTAGATTGTAAGGACAGCTTTGATCACTGTACAGCAAGAAAGCGAAGTAAAGCTCCGCGATCTGGCCGTCATTGGCCACTCGGGACCGACCGATCGCCGTATCATCCTCTGCCAATGGTGTCACTATGTGCGGTATGGAGGAGCACAGTGTCAGCACACTGCTCTCCCGGCCGTTGCACTTGGAACTGCTACCTCTCACTCACATAGTTCCTCAGTAGGTATCACAAAGCTGAGTGCACTCGGATCCAGCCCTCCCGCCGAGGAAAAATCTCTGGCAGTACCCAGAATCGAACCCAGATCCTCCATATAGCGCTGACCATCTCTGTGCTGTGTCTTCCCAAAGGTTTGGTTGAGATTACAGACCAGATTGAGACGACATCATTTCTCTGCGACGTGAATGTGGGTGATCATAATTTTCAATTTTGTTTCAAATCGGAGACAGGCCTGCAAACTGTGTGCTAAGTTGGCAACTCCCAACCGTAGTGCGAGGCGAACGACAAAGTGGCAAGCCGCACGTTGAGCATCGACGGCAGCCGCGCCGGGAAGACGATGCTAAGCCATGCAACTAGGCAATTTTAGCTCGAGCCGTCTCACTGAAGTCGCGAACAATTGGCAAGCGGCCCGCTCCACCCCCTGCAGAGAGCAAAGCGGCAAACTGCTTCCGGTTCCTGACCCTCGAAGCCGCCTTTGTCTGCCGGGCTCCCAGCAGAGGCCAAGAATGTATCAAGCCCGCGCCTCCGCATCCCGTTCGGTCTTTTAGCTCCTGCGGTAGTCGAGTACTCTTTCCTTAGCCGATCCGAAATGGTACTAAGGGTGTGTTGCTAAACTGTACCACACTGGATATTTTATTTATTATAGCCTAAACAATAAGCTACAAAACTATTTAAACAATACCATCCACAAGTGTAGGATGTTGTTCTAGGAAATCGTTTATTCGTGTTTTCTGCTAACAGTAACTTTTATTTGTTTTAACTTTAATTTAACATATTACGACGCGTATAGCCGCTGAATGATTCCACATTCGTCTCTCCTCTTCTCAAAAACTTACGCAATTGTCTCTAATATACACTCCTGGAAATTGAAATAAGAACACCGTGAATTCATTGTCCCAGGAAGGGGAAACTTTATTGACACATTCCTGGGGTCAGATACATCACATGATCACACTGACAGAACCACAGGCACATAGACACAGGCAACAGAGCATGCACAATGTCGGCACTAGTACAGTGTATATCCACCTTTCGCAGCAATGCAGGCTGCTATTCTCCCATGGAGACGATCGTAGAGATGCTGGATGTAGTCCTGTGGAACGGCTTGCCATGCCATTTCCACCTGGCGCCTCAGTTGGCCCAGCGTTCGTGCTGGACGTGCAGACCGCGTGAGACGACGCTTCATCCAGTCCCAAACATGCTCAATGGGGGACAGATCCGGAGATCTTGCTGGCCAGGGTAGTTGACTTACACCTTCTAGAGCACGTTGGGTGGCACGGGATACATGCGGACGTGCATTGTCCTGTTGGAACAGCAAGTTCCCTTGCCGGTCTAGGAAGTAGAACGATGGGTTCGATGACGGTTTGGATGTACCGTGCACTATTCAGTGTCCCTCGACGATCACCAGTGGTGTACGGCCAGTGTAGGAGATCGCTCCCCACACCATGATGCCGGGTGTTGGCCCTGTGTGCCTCGGTCGTATGCAGTCCTGATTGTGGCGCTCACCTGCACGGCGCCAAACACGCATACGACCATCATTGGCACCAAGGCAGAAGCGACTCTCAGCGCTGACGACGACACGTCTCCATTCGTCCCTCCATTCACGCCTGTCGCGACACCACTGGAGGCGGGCTGCACGATGTTGGGGCGTGAGCGGAAGACGGCCTAACGGTGTGCGGGACCGTAGCCCAGCTTCATGGAGACGGTTCCGAGTGGTCCTCGCCGATACCCCAGGAGCAACAGTGTCCCTAATTTGCTGGGAAGTGGCGGTGCGGTCCCCTACGGCACTGCGTAGGATCCTACGGTCTTGGCGTGCATCCGTGCGTCGCTGCGGTCCGGTCCCAGGTCGACGGGCACGTGCACCTTCCGCGGACCACTGGCGACAACATCAATGTACTGTGGAGACCTCACGCCCCACGTGTTGAGCAATTCGGCGGTACGTCCACCCGGCCTCCCGCATGCCCACTATACGCCCTCGCTCAAAGTCCGTCAACTGCACATACGGTTCACGTCCACGCTGTCGCGGCATGGTACCAGTGTTAAAGACTGCGATGGAGCTCCGTATGCCACGGCAAACTGGCTGACACTGACGGCGGCGGTGCACAAATGCTGCGCAGCTAGCGCCATTCGACGGCCAACACTGCGGTTCCTGGTGTGTCCGCTGTGCCGTGCGTGTGATCATTGCTTGTACAGCCCTCTCTCAGTGTCCGGAGCAAGTATGGTGGGTCTGACACACCGGTGTCAATGTGTTCTTTTTTCCATTTCCAGGAGTGTATGATGCCATCTCCAATATTTATTTTCACATTTCACAGCCAATAGCTAAGATATCAGTAGTGGCAAATATCTAGCGCGTTACCCAATATGCTTAAAAGGGTAGACATAAATGGCCATGTGATACACACCTTTATAGTAAAAAGAAACTTTTCTCACCTTAGTGGTACGCTGGTCATTGATTATCCTCGCACAAGGTCTGTCTTTCTCAGCCACGCAAAGAAATAAACCGGATAGAGTAAGGCGCAAATAACGTTGCAGCAGTGGTAGAGGTGGTAGTTGTCATCAGCAGACATATTCAGCACAGTACGAAAATACACTTTACTTTCATATGTAGATTCTTGTAAAAGTTGGAATAAAAAGGAACATAAGGGTTTAAAACTCCTCCGGCGACGACGACGACGACGACGACGACGACGACGACGAGGTCTCATTATGTCGGCCTGAACAAAGATGGTGAAGAAAGTTGGCTGTCCGAGCATTCCTCTTACGTGCTTTACGAAAACCAAAGCACACTATGTCATCAAAAGTATCCGGACACCCCCCAAAAACCTACTTTTTCATATTAGGTGCTTTGTGCTGCCACCTACTGCCAGGTACTCCATATCAGCGACCTCATTAGTCATTAGACATCGTGAGAGAGCGGAATGGGCCGCTCCGCATAACTCAAAAAATAAAAAAAATTTAAAAAAATAAATGTTAAAATGTGTGTGAAATCTTACGGGATTTAACTGCTAAGGTCATCAGTCCCTAAGCTTACACACTACCTAACCTAAATTATCCTAAGGACAAACACACACACCCATGCCCGAGGAAGGACTCGAACCTCCGCAGAACTCACGTACTTCGAACGTGGTCAGGTGATTGGATGACTCTTGTGTATTACGTCTGTAAGCGAGATTTCCACACTCCTAAACATCTCTAGGTATATTGTTTCCAATGTGACAGTGAAGTGGAAACGCGAAGGGACTCGTACAGCACAAAAGCGTACAGGCCGAGGTCGTTTGTTGACTGACAGAGACCGCCGACAGTTAGAAGAGGGTCATAATGTGTAATAGGCAGACATCTATCGAGACCATCACACAGGAATTCTATATTGCATCAGGATCCACTGCAAGTACTATGACAGTTATGCGGGAGGTGACAAAACTTGAATTTCATGGTCGAGCGGCTGCTCATAAACCACACATCTCGCCGGTAAATGCCAAACGACGCCTCGCTTGGTGTAAGGAGCGAAAATATTGGACGACTGAACAGTGCAAAAACGTTCTGTGGAGTGACTAATCACGGTACACAATGTGGCGATCCGATGGCAGCGTAGGGGTATGGCGAATGGCCGGTGAACGTAATCTGCCACCGTGTGTAGTACCAACAGTACAATTCGGAGGCGGTGGTGTTATGGTGTGGTCGTGTTATTCATGGAGGGGGCTTGCATCCCTTTTTGTTTTGCGGGGCACTATCGCAGCACAGGCCTTCACTGATGTTTTAAGCACCTTCTTGCTTCCCACGGTTGAAGAGCAATTCGAGGACGGCGATTCCATCTTTCATCGCGATCGAGCACCTGTTCATAATTCACAGCCTGTGGCTCAATGGCTACACGACAATAACATCCTTGAAACGAAATGACCTGGCCTGCCCAGTGTCCTGACGTGAATCCTATAGAAAACCTTTGGAACGTTTTGGAACGCCGACTTCGTGTCAGGCCTCACCGACCGACGCCGATACCTCTCCTCAGTTCCTCAGTGCAGCACTCAGTGAAGAATGGGCTGCTGTTCCCGAAGAAACCTTTCAGCACCTGATTTAACGTGTGCCTGCTGAAGTGGAGGCTGTCATCAAGGCTAAGGGTAGGGCTACACCATATTGAATTCCTGCTTTACCGATGGAGGGCGCCACGAACTTTAAAGTTATTTTTAGCCAGGTGTCCGGATACTTTTGATCACATAGTGGCAGTTCGGAAGGGGAACTGAACTGACGATGTCACAGAAAGGAAGTCCAGTGTCTTAATCTCTGTGACACAGCCCTCAGTTCCAGTTTTGGAGTTCTGTCACTATCGCCAAATTATGCTTCATAGTGTCCAGGAGTGAGGCATTGGTCTCAGTTGCTTCAGGGAGAAATCGTTGACATTGTACCTTCTCGCAAGGTTCAAAAATGGCTCTGAGCACTATGGGACTTAACTTCTGTGGTCATCAGTCCCCTAGAACTTAGAACTACTTAAACCTAACTAACCTAAGGACATCACACACATCCATGCCCGAGGCAGGATTCGAACCTGCGACCGTAGCAGTCCCGCGGTTCCGGACTGCGCGCCTAGAATCGCTAGACCACCGCGGCCGGCTTCTCGCAAGGCACGGCACAGAAAAAAGTATGATTATTAAGCTGATGCTGCACAAATTTACCAACTTGCTGCTGTTAACGACGTAGACTGTGAACGTCTACAACGAGCAATAAATTTTGTTCACTTTTCGTGTCTTACAGTTTCTTTTTTTTTCCGCTACGCGTTTTCTGTACTTTCTCTGGTACGCACAGAAGGATACATGCGTATAGCTCAGCATTTGTACGCCGTCTCACGCGGCGCGAATTAATTATCAAGTGGCTGTTTTAAAGGCGGAAGAGGCACACAGTTCTTCCTTGTATCTGCCTCGCGGCGCGCACTACACTTAATGAGGCCGTAATTTATAGGGGGCAGGCAGCGAAGGGTGGCTCGGTCCCTGGAGGAAATCCAGTAGCCGCCAGCCCACCGGCCTTTATTGACGCGGTTACAAGAACAGCCCACGGGGACAGAAGCTTTATGTGATACTCGTTCCGATACATGTAGCAGGTATGTTTGTAACTTAAAATAGATTGCTTTCTGTATGTACTTTTGCATTCCGAAAATCACTGTACGGTGTGTAGCGGAGGAAACAATGTCTCAGGTACTCTCTCTCTCCTACCCTCCCATTCCCCCCTCCAATAAATTTTATTCTGCGCCATTCCCTGAGCCAGTAACCGTCTGTGCAAGCCGGAATTTCTCTAATTTTCTTCTCGTTGTCATTGTATGACATGAGTTGTTTTAACGTCACCGCCTGTCTTTAGTTAACTGAAGTTACGTAAAATAACTGAGAAATGAAAATATTAACTTTCCGTAAACTCTGACTTGCAATAATTACTATGACGGCTATGTTAAAGAAAAGTGGGGCCTCTCTTCATGAAATATAGTTTCTTTTCTTCCACTGTTAAAGCTTTTACGTAAATTGTTAAACGATTTCAGTAGCAACTTTAAAATAGCCACGGCCCACAAGTAGCTTGGAAGGCAGTTGTTTTGGTAATCTATAAACTGACCGTGAAATTTAATGCTGTTTTCTTTCATAAAATATGTAATTTACAATCGGACTTCGTAACGTAAAAATGACTACAGTTTCCATCGGAACGTATAGACTAAAGGTAGCTGCTCTTGAAATGGCGCTTGAAAATTACGGGGACAAAAAGAAAGCTTCCGTATTTAATTATTCAACAATTACTAATCTTGTAAGGAAATGAGTGGTATTTTAAATGAAACAAAAAATGAAGTTAACAATATATTTTTAAGACACACAAACCTACATTTGGTCATCACAGCGACTAATCGATAGTTATGACAGAAAAATAAATGATGTTGTCTGTGAACAGAATACTGTTTTGTGACCCATATACAATTAATCATTCCTGTATTCTGATTAAACGTTTCTTCTCTAGGTAGGAATTAGTGCTGAACAACCAGCTAAATTAACATCAGATGAAAGCTAGTGCAATCCAGAAACGAGCGAGCTAACAAAGGTAGCAAGCACAAGCAGCAAACAATGAGATCAAAAAGTGATATCGAGGACCCTTGTAGATCTGTTGAAAAAATTCCGGAACTTTTAAAATTTTTCTACGCTTGTATTTTATTTGTTGTGGATGGTCTCCTTCGAAACACTCTCCTTCACAACTGACACACCGCTCCCAATGCCGTTTCCACTTCCGAAAGCAGTCTTGGTACGCCTCTTGTTGGATCGCGCGAAGCGCCGTCTGCGAATTTTCTTTTATCGCGTCTATCGTTGCAAATCATTTTCCTTTCAACGGGGTTTTCAAATCTGGAAATCAAAAAGTCCGCAGGGGCCAGGTCTGGACAGTACGGGGGGTGAGTCAGCACACTGGCTTCGTTTTTTGTGTAATAGTCACGCGCCAACACGGATGAATGTGCGGGTGCTTTATCGTGATGCATGAGCTATGAATTGTCTCGCCAAATTCCAACAATTTCTCGCAGGCGTTGCAAAACGTCACAATAGTACCATCGATTAACAGTTTGTCCCTGTGGCATGAATTCATGATGAATTAATTCTTGAAAGTTAAAGAAAACTGTCAGAGTGACATTGACATATGACCTGACCTGACAAGCATGTTTTGGTCTTGGAGAACCTTTCCCGCCCGCAGCTCGTGGCCGTGCGGTAGCGTTCTCGCTTCCCGCGCCCGGGCTCCCGGGTTCGATTCCCGGCGGGGTCAGGGATTTTCTCTGCCTCGTGATGGCTGGGTGTTGTGTGGTGTCCTTAAGTTAGTTAGGTTTAAGTAGTTCTAAGTTCTAGGGGACTGATGACCATACATGTTAAGTCCCATAGTGCTCAGAGCCATTTGAACCATTTTTGAACCTTTCCCGACCCATTGTGAAGATTGCCCCTTGGTCTCAACATCATAAACGTAGACCCACGTCTCATGACCAATTATGATTCTCTTAAGGAATATCTCGTTCTCATTTGCGTGATCCAACAGATCTTCACAGATTTTGAGGCTGAGATCTTTCTGGTCTTGACTCATGAGTCGTGGGACGAAATTGGCGGCAACAAGATGAATTCAAAGATACTGTGTCAGGACTTCATGACATGATCCAACAGAAATGTTACGTTCTTCTGCAATCTCTCGGACAGCCAGTCTTCAATTGGCACGCATAATTTCGTTGACGTTCCTGACATGAGCGTTGTTGGTAGACGTTGAAGGGCGTCCTGAATGAGGGTCATCTTTAACTTCCGTCCGGATCATTCTCAATACCGAGTGCGGCTTAAGCACCCATCACCGTAGACTCCCTGCGTCATTTGGTGTGTCTCTCTGAATGTTTTCTTGAGTTTCACGCAAAATTTCATGCAGACACGTTGCTGCTCCAACTCTGCCATCTCGAAATTTGCAAATTGTGCGACGCAGCGCTCTACTCAATACAGCACTGAACAATAACTAACAAACATACAACAATGAAACTTCCGACAGTTACACACTAAACACAGACCTGTGCAGGGATGCCAAACACATTTCGCTCCAACACACCACTGGCTCGAAATTATGTTCCGAAATTTTTTTAACAGACCTCGTATATCCTCACTTGTGTCATAATCTTTGTACATTTAGAGATTACTTTTTATGGTTACAGCTCTAATACGTCTGATACAGTTCACATATCCCTAAAGTCTTATACTTCTCATCTGCGCAATTTATAGTGTCTGTTTCCACATCAGTAAAATTCAGGGGGAAAATTTGTAAAGTTTGTCTTTCGTAAAATGTAATGGTTTCTCATCTAATATCTGAAAGTGGGTATTTCGAATCTCCCGTGTTAGGGCTCTCCACGATGCACACTTGTCTGTCGCATCCCAAAGCACTTTGTAGGACCACTCAAGTACTGACTAAGTCTAATCTTCTCTGCAGTTAGTCCAACTTGTTATAAATCTCAAACAAGATTAAAGAAATACGAGAACGAGGAGTTTGTAATAGACTTCCTTTGTAGAAGAATTACGTTTGTTTACGTTTCTTCCGATGAATGTTACACTGAAATCTCCCGTCGACGATTAAATTCATGTGGGTAATCGCTCCATCCAGATATTTTCCTAAATACAATGCCTGACAGAGAAAAGTCAAGCTCCTGGAAGAGATGATCGGATGTCACTGCAACATCGTACACGTTCACACTATCGGAAATTGGAAATTTGTGGTAAGGACTACGGGACCAAACTGCTGACGTCATCGGTCCCTAGGCTTACACACTAACTTACGCTAAGGACAACACACAGACCCATGCCCGAGGGAGAACTCGAACATCCGACGGGAAGAGCCACGCGAACCGTGACAAGGCGCCCAAGACCGCGCGGCACACACTGTCGACGAAAACTCTCTGACAGGTACAACAACACCCGCGATGTATTATTGTTTTTCATGTTTAGTGTTGTTACCAGGCTCGGTAGGGTATATAAGGGGTGAGAACAGCATCAGACGTTAAGATGCCACGTGCCCGTGTGAAACAGCTTTATGAGCACCTGACAGAGTTTGAAAGACGTCTCGTTGTGGGACTCCATTTGGTCGGCTGGTCGAATCGTGCAATATCCCAACTTGTGGAGCATGTGGGTGTGAGAGTCACCCGATGTTGGACTGCATGGGAACGTGAAAGCACGTATACTCGTCGTCATGGCTCTGGTCGACGACATCTCACCACCACATGGGAGGATCGCCGTATTGTCGAACAAGCACATCGTAAGCCCTTCACAGCTGCACCCACCGCCCGAAAACGAGCAATGGACTCCTGTAACCTTCTGTCATCCTGCACCATTGGTCGGCGGGTAGCAGAAGCCGGACTAGGGCATTACCATCCCGTGCGTAGGCTGCCGTTAACACCGCAACACGAAAGGCTGCGTTTAGAGTGGAGCCTTGACCGGGAACCATCACTTGCTGATCAGTGGCGTCTCATTGTATACAGCGACGAGTTACGAATCTGCACTACTCAGGCTGACCATCTTTGACGAGTATGGCGGCGACTTGGAGGGATCTGCCATTCTTACATTGTTTTGGAGAGGCAAAAGGGTATTACTCCGTGTGTCACTGTGTGGGGAACAATGGGGAATGACTTCAGCTCTCGGCTGGTAGTGACTGAGGGAACTCTGAAGGCACAACGGTACATCAAGGACACCCTGGAACCTCCGTATCCTGGTATGCTTTTCAACAACACAGTGCTCGTCAACAAATGACACGTGTCTCTATTAACTGTCTGCATGATGAGGTACTTCCTTGGTCAGCGTGATCCCCAGACCGTCATGCCCGAGTCAGTGCATGCTTTCAGGTCAGAGGGGGTACAACGTCATACTGATAAGTGGACTCATACTGCCAAGATCTCTGTAAATTTGAGTCTACATTGCAAACTCTGAAATAACATAACAGACCCTCTCAGCCCGTGAAGTTCCATTTTGTTTCGTCTCCACATTCTACGTGCATCGCTTTTCTTGCCCGACAGTGCACATAATGGGTTGTGCCTTAGTCCAGTGAATGATCATGTATCGTTTACTTAAATGATTCAGTTCTCTTCGTCTAGTTTTGAGCATTGAACTGAATTTATCTCCAAGTAAATGGTACATACCTCCATTTAGAATTTTTACACAACACCTTTCGTCTTCCCTCGCTTCTCCTCTGCCATCGAATGTGCGCTTGTGTGCGCGTCACAACGTGTGTGTATGTGTGTGTGTGTGTGTGTGTGTGTGTGTGTGTGTGTGTGTGTGTGAGAGAGAGGGGGGGGGGGGGGGGGAGAGAGAGGGAGGGAGAGAGAGAGAGAGAGAGAGAGAGAGAGAGAGACAGAGACAGAGACAGAGACAGAATAAGAATAATTGTCATACTTGCTTTAAACTGCTGCGACGAACCAACACTGACAGGTGGCTATTTTTTACTGGAAAGGGGACCTGGAACTAGAATAGACATACTGCTACGAAATCGTGAACATACCACAACACGGGGCACATATTTAGACTAATAAATTCGGTAACTTCAACGTAAAGTGGAATGACAGTACAAAACACTGCTGACTGATCCGCTAGTCGCATGAACATGTGAAACACGGAGCCCACTTTGCTACTCGTAGGGAAATGTTAGATATGTGACCCGCACGTCCTGAATTCCACCTTAATCTTCAACAACAATAAATAAATATTGCCATTCACAGACACTCGTTATAGATGAAAGAAAGCACAGTTACGCGTACACTGAAACTCATTTTCCTTGCGTACATTCATTCCTTGCTGTTGTATGGAATGTAGTCTTGGAGCAATTCAGTTTAAGCAGAAATATAATTTTTAGTTTAAACGTGACGCATGCCAAACGTCACATTCATTGACGGTGATCATGGATGTCTCTATTTAACGAACAGATAACTCTTACACGCACAAGGCTTTAAGTCAGCTCGCTGCCAAAATCTGTGGTTTGCAGCATGATTTTGCTAACGAGGAAAAACTGCATCTTTTCGGTGAACACGAGGCTGGAGGACGATATTCGTCTTGATTAGATATTCTTACCTTCTGTACAAAAATTTGTGCGGTATGCTGCAACATGAACTTTCAATAGGCTTCCAGAGGAGTTGAAGAATATCCACAAACCATATATCTCAACCCGAAGTTTTCCTGCGGCAAACGTTTTCTATTGTGTTACAGGTGTGTAATTCTCTGAAATAAATACATTAGTAAACAGCGCTGTTAATATATAAGTGCTTTAAAACGTCCTGTCACATCAGAAACGTGAGATGCACCAAGACTCGAAACTGGAACCTTGATAAATATTTTGTTCTACTTCCTTGTGTTGTTGTAACTCTGTCACTAAAATGCTTGAGGAAATACGAAAGCTGGTCTAGTAAAGAGAATACAGGTTTGTTTATCTTTTACACCAATAATGATTTGAATATTTCGTGATTTTCCCAAACCACCAATGTTTATTATTTTCATTATTATTATTATTATTATTTCTTTCCTTTCTAAGACGTTATGTCTGGTTAAAAATGGAAAGTGATGCGGACCTTGATCAAGCGTGACTTCCTTTTAACTATACGGTATATGTTACATTGCATTTAGGAACTTTCGGGCAGTTGAACATGTATCAATAATTACAGATTTCTGTAGTTGTATATATACGTTTGGATGTAGCTGTATTGCGTTGATGTACTGGTGGATATTGTGTGGTATGACTCCTGTAGTTGATAGTGTCATTGGTATAATGCCAACTTTATCCTGATGCCACATGTCCTTGACTTCCTCAGCCAGTTGGATGTATTTTTCAATTTTTTCTCCTGTATTCTTCTGTATATTTGTTGTATTGGGTATGGATATTTCGATTAGTTGTGTTAATTTCTTCTTTTTATTGGTGAGTATGATGTCAGGTTTGTTATGTGGTGTTGTTTTATCTGTTATAATGGTTCTGTTCCAGCATAATTTGTGTTCATCATTCTCCAGTACATTTTGTGGTGCATACTTGTATGTGGGAACGTGTTGCTTTATTAGTTTATGTTGTATGGCAAGTTGTTGATGTATTATTTTTGCTACATTGTCATGTCTTCTGGGGAATTATGTATTTGCTAGTATTGTACATCCACTTGTGATGTGATCTACTGTTTCTATTTGTTGTTTGCAAAGTCTGCATTTATCTGTTGTGGTATTGGGATCTTTAATAATATGCTTGCTGTAATATCTGGTGTTTATTGTTTGATCCTGTATTGCAATCATGAATCCTTCCGTCTCACTGTATATATTGCATTTTCTTAGCCATCTGTTGGATGCGTCTTGATCGATGTGTGGCTGTGTTAGATGATACGGGTGCTTGCCATGTAGTGTTTTCTTTTTCCAATTCACTTTCTTCGTATCTGTTGATGTTATGTGATCTAAAGGGTTGTAGAAGTGGTTATGAAATTGCAGTGGTGTAGCCGATGTATTTAAATGAGTGATTGCTTTGTGTATTTTGCTAATTTCTGCTCGATCTATAAAGAATTTTCTTAAATTGTCTACCTGTCCATAATGTAGGTTTTTTCTGTCGATAAATCCCCTTCCTCCTTCCTTTCTGTTTCATGTGAGTCTTTCTGTCGCTGAATGTATGTGATGTATTCTGTATTTGTGGCATTGTGATCGTGTAAGTGTATTGAGTGCTTCTAGGTCTGAGTTACTCCATTTCACTACTCCAAATTATTATTATTATTGTTACTATTATTGTTATTAAAGGATATTGGCATTGTATCACAACATAGGTGTCCTCTTGTTTATCTATCATGAAAGTGGTGGACGTCAGCAGCCGATGCGAGAAGTAGCTACCTATCTTCTGGGTCAGTGTGTTCTCTTACGCCCCTGCGGCCGTGTTGGCGCTGCAGAGATGAGCGCTGTGCAAACACGGAGGCTTCACTCTCCCTTAAGCTGCCAAAAACCCAAGAAGGCTAACTTTCCGGTATGAAACACAGCTCCTTTCTCGTAAACAAAAATCCGCTAGTTTACTTTGCGAAGGAAAATATTTCCAGTTCCGCATATTTCGGTTTACATTCGCGCTAAATCTTTTAACTCGGTGCTGGAGTCTCTAACTTAAAACCCTTGCCCAAGTTGCCGGGCTAGAACCATAAATACGAGAACTACGAGTCTTCTGTACAAACCATGCTGACTGCTGCGTATAAAAAGTCCATAATAAAAGTCAATGAGATGCCACTATGTATTGACTCATGTAATCTCAGGCGACTAGCAACAGACAACAAGAAGCAACTCGTGGTCAGTCAAAAGGTGACTATCATTTGCTTTTTAGACTTTAGCAAGGCCTCGACGCTATCTGCTTCGATATTTTACTTGCCAGACTTCACAGCTTAAATTTCTCTCCGGGTTAAAACGAATGGTTTCGCTCGTACCCTACGTCTCACCAAGAATGCATCGTGTCAGGGACGGAAAGGTCGCAATGGACACATGGAGCAATAAGTTTCCAGATGGTTCGGTATTAGGTCCGATGCTCTCATTGTGCGACAGTGAAATGTCATCAGCTGCGTCTCCCTTTAAACACTACATGTAAGCTGGTGACTGTCGATAGTGAAAATGCTGACCCCTCTGCGTTATCAAAACGGACACGGGATTTAAGGTTCAAAACACAATCCACACAAAACCCAAGCGGTACTGGTTGGTCATTCCAGCCTCATTAGCCCGAAATTTCAGGAATCGTTACAATCTTCATAGCTAAATGGGACATATATATATTTCTCTTCCTCAGCAAAGAGTCCAGCATTAATAATAGATGAAAACCTAAACTGGACTGAGTAGAAAGCTACAACCTCGAGAAAGGAATCAACATCTCTCCATGCCCTAGAGAAATATGTTAAAAACACTTTCCTTTTGACCAGAAAAATAAACTTCTGTGAATGTTTTTACTTAAGAGTTATTGATTACAGCGATGTTATCCTACAACATCGTTCTCAAGAACGCTCTTTGCGCTTGGAGCTGTTGGTGAACGCTTACATACGACGTTCACCATCTCATGGACAGGTATCACGGTTATCTGCAGGTACTTACACACACTCTGTTTTCTTACCTTTTTATCAACGTGTCAAGTCCCTCATATATTCCTCCTCCCATAATACACTTGCACGAGCAACACAGCAGAAACACTCGATCCCATCAGAGCAAGATCTTTTCTGTCCAACTTCATCACTCAGCCGTATTCTCTAAGTCCTTTCCTGTAACAGGAACCAGATTCTGGAATGATATTCTTTACTATATCAGAGAAGTAAATAACATCTCCAGCCTCAAAAGGCAGATAAGACATATTTATTAAAACAATAATGTCTGCCTTTGTTCTGTACTTACCCTTAACACATTAGATCAAGGTGCTTTTCTTTTTCATCAGACTATCCTCATCTTCTAAAATCCCTAAATGTACAGTCTACCTGAATTTCTCTTCCTCAGAACTCATGTCATAAAATCTCACATATTTACAGCCATAAGTAAAGTACTGCTGTTACCGTTAATAGTAGCAGTATTAGTGATACTGACACTGAATAAGTTCAGAGAAGCGCAGCTCATTTTGTACTATCGCGAAATAGGAGAGTGGCACGGATATGATACGAGAATTGGAGAGGCAGTCATTTAAAAAATGTCGTTCATGATCTCCTCATGATATTTCAATCATTAACTATCTCCTACCAATGCGACAATGTTTTGTTGGCGTGCACATAGGGACAAATAATCATAATATTTTTTTTCTGTGCCCTGTTCTAGAGTGGACGTAGACAAATAGCTTGAAAGTAGGTTCGATGAACGCTGTGCCATGCACGTAACTGTGAACTACGGAGTAATCATGCAGATATAGATGAACAGTATTGCTAGTGTTACTGCTATTAATTTTGGTAAGTACTATAATTCCATATGTCATATCAGATAAATACACTGACGACCGAAAACATTATGACCCCTGTTTAACAACTCGCTAGGCCATCTTTGTAACGCAGTTATCACCGATTCTGCGTATCATCGATTCTACAGTTGTTTGGTAGATCTGTGGAGCCATGTGGCACCAGGTGTCTACAAACAAATCATGTACGTCCCCTAAATAATTGGCCGCTGATTTGTGTGTGCGGTGATGGCTCTCGATAGCGATCCAGACGGGAACCATCGGATTCACATCAGGGGAATTTGGTGGCCAAGACATTAATGTGTTTTCACTATCATGTTCCTCAAACCACTATAGCACGATTCTGGCTTCGAGACACGGACAATTATACTGCTGAAAGATTTCATCGTCGTCATGGAAGACATCAAGCATGAAGGGATGCAGGTGGTCCGTAGCTGATCTGGTGTCTTCGATTACTACCACAGGTCCCATGCGAGCGCAGGAGTATGTCTATTGTAGTATAATACAGCACGCAGCAGACTGCGTCCGTGGCTTGACGTACGTTTCTAGCAGCTTTTCACCTGGATGACGGCGTTTGTGGAGACGACCAGCAAAAACGTAATTCATCCGAGGTAATGCTCTCAGATATCTTGGGAACCACTGTAATAGATGATTCACTGTGCAAGCCAACTTTATAAGCAAGAGATTCAAGAAGACACTAGTGACATTTACTGACGCTGAGAAAAATACGTCTGTCTGACAGAATCTGGACTTGTTACGCAACATGCTTTTGAAGTACAAATTGTTGGAAAGACATTCCTATTTAGCAGGTTTGATACCTTCTATCTTTCATTAATTCCCACATATAAATAATATGCTGCTTGTAAAACCGTTATATTATCATATTTATTGATTAATATTTTGAAGATACTCGAATATCGCACTTCTGAGATGCATTCTATTAATTGAAAAAACGCTGCGCGAAGAGCATGAATCGAAAAGGAGTATACACTAGAAAAGAATTTTTGTTGTAAATTCTTTCTCCAACAGGCCGAGAAATCTTTATCTTGTTCTCGTACACACTCTTTCAAAATATTACTCATTAAAATAAGCAAGACAAAAAAACGAATGATTTTGTTCGAATCGGCCATAAGACATCAGAACGATTGTAAAATGATTTATCTTTCCCCTTCATTGAAATGATCGTGCTTCCGGTCAAATGAAAAACACATGGTCTGCTAAATTGACGAAAAGACGAAAAATTATCGTTATCAATTTATATATCTTTAACGCCTCACTAGATCGTCGTGTTATTATGAACACTTATTAAGATATTTAAATAAATGATACTATGGTATAATCGGAAAGAAATTATTCACATGTTAAAGAATATGTATATTGTATATGAGATAATTCACAAATGGTTCAAATGGCTCTGAGCACTATGGGATTTAACTTCTGAGGTCATCAGTCCCCTACAACTTAGAACTACTTAAACCTAACTAACCTAAGGACATCACACACATCCATGGCCGAGGCACGATTCGAACCTGCGACCGTAGCGGTCGCGCGGTTCCAGACTGTAGCGCGTAGAACCGCTCGGCCACTGCCACCGGCTAATTCACAAATGTCGTACACTTACGGACATAATGGACATTTCCTGTTTCTGGTATAGGTCTTGTCTACAGATGGTCATACGAATACCAGGTGTTACCTTGGCTGATAGTGTTCGGTGTCAATTCCACCGACTGGTGAGGTTAACAAGGGATTATCCCTGTAGTGCATTGCTGAGCAGACTCCGTCGCATGTTCTTCACAGGAGTACGTTCAGTGTAAGATCTCGTGATTGTTCTGGCTAGGGAAGTGGACGGACATCTTGGAAAGCGCGTTACGCGATAAGTGTGTCCACCGTCATCGTTCTACTACAACAGTCCATCCCTCTGATTTTGGGAGCACGGCAGCAGACTGGGTTGGCTTATTTTCTGAATGTATCCTTCACTGTTCAATTTTCCCTCAACAAGCACCAGTGGTGCGCCGCCGTAGTGGACTTCGCCTCCCAACACCATAATGCCCAGAACTGATTATCTGTGTTGCATCATCCTTGGAACACTAAGGAGCCGGCCGGAGTGGCCGAGCAGTTCTAGGCGCTGCAGTCTGGAACCGCGCGACAGCTACGGTCGCAGGTTCGAATCCTGCCGTGGGCATGGATGTGTGTGTTGTCCTTAGGTTTAAGTAGTTCTAAGTTCTAGGGGACTGATGACCTCAGAAGTTAAGTCCCATAGTGCTCAGAGCCATTTGAACCATTTGAACACTATGGTCAAAAATGGCACACAACTGACAACATCTGACGTGTATTTTATGATGCTTGGATTTTCCATGAATTGGTATCAGAACTCTGAATTTGTTCATGTCCCGTACAATGTCCACTCAGAAGTCCTGTTCCTAAGGATTCGTACAAATTGTAGTACTCAATTATATTTCAACTTTATTATGAGGGAATTATGTGGGCGGGAAATTTCAGTTACCTCATCCTAAAATTTTTGGATATTATTTTCATAAGGCGGGAAGGATTCGTGGGATTTTCTTTCAATCCAGACACTTGTTCTGTAGAGTGGCCCATCTGTTTCCTGGGATTTATCTTCACTGGTTTCGTGATCTTCTTTATTTAGTGATTTGAATCTAATAATCAAATATACCGACACATGAAATGCTTCAGACTTAATCATAGAATTGCAATGCCTTAGTTTTGCATCCTGGGTTTTTTGATTTAGCATCTGTTCCAGCTGATTCTGTGCGCTTAATTTTAAATTGACAGCCGTTGTTTATTGCGGCAGCAGTTATCAAAACCTCGTCACAGAGCTCCATCCCTATCGCGAAAGTTGAAAAATCATTTGACGATAACTTTTCATACCCTCAGATACCGGAAAAATCGATAAATCAGTTAAGACAGAGTTTTATTTCGTTCGTCGGAATTGAAACCCTATCTACATCTACATCTACATCTATACTCCGCGAGCCACCTTACGGTGTGTGGCGGAGGGTACTTATTGTACCACTATCTGATCCCCCCTTCCCTGTTCCATTCACGAATTGTGCGTGGGAAGAACGACTGCTTGTAAGTCTCCGTATTTGCTCTAATTTCTCGGATCTTTTCGTTGTGATCATTACGCGAGATATATGTGGGCGGTAGTAATATGTTGCCCATCTCTTCCCGGAATGTGCTCTCTCGTAATTTCGATAATAAACCTCTCCGTATTGCGTAACGCCTTTCTTGAAGTGTCCGCCACTGGAGCTTGTTCAGCATCTCCGTAACGCTCTCGCGCTGACTAAATGTCCCCATGACGAATCGCGCTGCTTTTCGCTGGATCATGTCTATCTCTTCTATTAATCCAACCTGGTAAGGGTCCCATACTGATGAGCAATACTCAAGAATCGGACGAACAAGCGTTTTGTAAGCTACTTCTTTCGTCGATGAGTCACATTTTCTTAGAATTCTTCCTATGAATCTCAACCTGACGCCTGCTTTTCCCACTATTTGTTTTATGTGATCATTCCACTTCAGATCGCTCCGGATAGTAACTCCTAAGTATTTTACGGTCGTTACCGCTTCCAATGATTTACCACCTATGGCATAATCGTACTGGAATGGATTTCTGCCCCTATGTATGCGCATTATATTACATTTATCTACGTTTAGGGAAAGCTGCCAGCTGTCGCACCATGCATTAATCCTCTGCAGGTCCTCCTGGAGTACGTACGAGTCTTCTGATATTGCTACTTTCTTGTAGACAACCGTGTCATCTGCAAATAGCCTCACGGAGCTACCGATGTTGTCAACTAAGTCATTTATGTATATTGTAAACAATAAATGTCCTATCACGCTTCCCTACGGTACTCCCGAAATTACCTCTACATCTGCAGATTTTGAACCGTTAAGAATGACATGTTGTGTTCTTTCTTCTAGGAAATCCTGAATCCAATCACAAACCTGGTCCGATATTCCGTAAGCTCGTATTTTTTTCACTAAACGTAAGTGCGGAACCGTATCAAATGCCTTCCTGAAGTCCAGGAATACGGCATCAATCTGCTCGCCAGTGTCTACGGCACTGTGAATTTCTTGGGCAATATTTTAAGTACTGTTGCCTTTTAGGTGATGAAATAGAAACCAAGGAGTACTAACGAAGGGAATGTCAGCGAGTAGCTATTGAGAGACGCGAGAGCGTTGTGCAAGCAACGTTTCAATGTAGATACATATCTAGCCACTGCCAAACCATACCCCGCTGACGTGTCATTTCCTGTGACGTGTTGTGAATAACTGAGACGTGACAACTCTGACGTGCTTTTCACTCTTGAATGTCAGTAAACGACTTTTCCCTTACAGCATGTGTTATTAATCGATCTATAAAATTTGTCTGTGAGTGTCGCTGGAATTACAGTCTGGGCGCGTTACGAAGTGCTTTAATTATTAATAAGGTGCTTCAGTGTCCACGCCAAGCCCTGACGTAACTACTTTTAGCTCTATGGTCGATACTTTCCGCCGACCAGAGCTTTGGACGTTTTCGTGTAGACACCGCCTCCTCCACCTTTAGAGGGAACATCAAGTTTATAGATGTGAACTTGTCGTGGATCACTGTACCGAGTGCGAGAAATTTTCGTCACCAACAAGTAGTAGAGGGTGCTCACCAACATTTTTAAAAAGCAGAAGTGTTTATAATACAGTGAATACGATAACAGGTGCACGTAGGAACTACGAATATAACAGCAGAGAAACTAATAATGCAAGACAAAGACAATCGTTGAAAAAGGAAACGCATAAATCCGTTGTAGCGGAACACGCTGCCCATTATAGATATTCCAATGCTGTAATAGTGAAAATTCATGCCGGCGTGTGTGGCCGAGCGGTTCTAGGCGCTACAGTCTGGAACCGCGCGACCGCTAGGGTCGCAGGTTCGAATCTTGCATTGGGCATGGATGTGTGTAATGTCCTTAGGTTAGTTAGGTTTAAGTAGTTCTAACTTCTAGGGGACTGATGACCTCCGAAGTTAAGTCCCATAGTGCTCAGAGCCATTTGAACCATTTGTTGAAAATTCATATTTTGTGAACAATGAGTAGATAGTACGATACACAGGCGATAGAAATTTCTAAACGTCATAATAATTCCAGCCGAAACTGGAAAGTGGAAAACGGTGAATAAGGTTTTCAGTATTTCCCCTGTGGAAAAATAATGGTGCTGGAAATGACGGTCGGGTTTTAAAAAACAGGTGTCTTCAATGCCTCTGCGCGAGTTTCTGTTGTAATAAAAATATGTTTTTGTTACTACTCAAGCTTTACACTGAAAGTATCCTCCACATACATCGACGAAATGTTGAGATTTTCAATCAGAGCAACGGCATTATGGCCTAATTGCCCGAAAATGTTTGACACGTCTAACATCTCCGGCGCTGAAGCTTTGGATTTTAGGAGAAGAAATGTTAATGACGAGTCTGCATCATTGGTGGTAACTAAGGACATGTTGGAGCACATGTCAGTAAATTTTATGAATTTGTTATGGTTCAAATGGCTCTGAGCACTATAGGACATAACTACTGAGGTCATCGGTCGCCTAGAACTTAGAAATACTTAAACCTAACTAACCTAAGGACATCACACACATCCACGCCCGAGGCAGGATTCGAACCTGCGACCGTAGCGCTCGCGCGGCTCCGTACTGTAGCGCCTAGAACCGTTCGGCCACTCCGGTCGGCGAATTTGTTATGTAGCGTATTAATATACACTGAAGGGAAAAAAATCACAACACCAAGGAGTTGTGCGACATAAACAAAACTCGGTAGGCGTGTTTCTACATTTGGA
Source organism: Schistocerca americana (assembly GCF_021461395.2). Taxonomy (NCBI): domain Eukaryota; kingdom Metazoa; phylum Arthropoda; class Insecta; order Orthoptera; family Acrididae; genus Schistocerca; species Schistocerca americana. Next base: position 254,870,448 of record NC_060130.1, read on the forward strand.
AGATGATGTCTATTCAGATTTGGTGCCAGTTACAAAAGAGTGCGCTTGTTTAGCAACACTATGAGGACGCAAATTAGGTCTGTTTGATTTAAACACACGCTGTAACGGTCGTGAGCGTTGGTTACCTTTGAGATTGGGCATGATGAGTTGATGTCGGTAAAGAATGTCTTCAAGGGGACAGATGCCATTATCAACACCTCACTGAGTTTGAATGAGGTTGTGCAACAGGGCTATGAGAAGCTGGATGTTCCTTCTGCGATATTGCAGAAAGTCTTGGCAGGAACGTAGCACCGTATGTGATTGCTGGCAGCGGTGGTGTCGAGAATGTACCGTCACAAAAAGACCGAGCAAACGACGGCCATTTGGCACTACCGAGAGGGAGGACCATCCTGTTCGATGTATGCCTCTAGCACATTGTACTGCATCTGCAGCAGCAGTTGCCAACTCAGTGGCACACTGAACTGTTACAAATCTCTGTTACAAATCACAGTTACATTCATGTGGAAGCACTGTTCCACGCAGGCCGGAGTGGCCGAGCTGTTCTAGGCGCTACAGCCTGGAACCGCGCGACCGCCACGGTCGCAGGTTCGTATCCTGCCCCGGGCATGGATGTGTGTGATATACTTAGGTTACCAGAATGAGATTTTCACTCTGCAGCGCAGTGTGCGCTGATATGAAACTTCCTGGCAGATTAAAACTGTGTGCCCGACCGAGACTCGAACTCGGGACCTTTGCCTTTCGTGGGCAAGTGCTCTACCATCTGAGCTACCGAAGCACGACTCACGACCGGTCCTCACAGCTTTACTTCTGCCAGTATCTCGTCTCCTACCTTCCAAACTTGCCCGTAAACGCAAAGGTCCCGAGTTCGAGTCTCGGTTCGGCACACAGTTTTAATCTGCCAGGAAGTTTCATATCAGCGCACACTCCGCTGCAGAGTGAAAATCTCATTCTGCAAACATTCCCCAGGCTGTGGCTAAGCCATGTCTCCGCAATATCCTTTCTTTCAGGAGTGCTAGTTCTGCATGGTTCGCAGGAGAGCTTCTGTAAAGTTTGGAAGGTAGGAGACGAGATACTGGCAGAAGTAAAGCTGTGAGGACCGGGCGTGAGTCGTGCTTCGGTAGCTCAGATGGTAGAGCACTTGCCCGCGAAAGGCAAAGGTCCCGAGCTCGAGTCTCGATCGGGCACACAGTTTTAATCTACCAGGAAGTTTCGTCCTTGGGTTTAAGTAGTTCTAAGTTCTAGGGTACTGATGACCTTAGAAGTTAAGTCCCATAGTGCTCAGAGCCATTTGAACCATTGTTCCACAATATTGATTTTCATTTGCCACCACTTTACTTGTAATGTATTGGTGTAAAGATTTTGTATGAGTGTCAGTATCTGTAAGAGAGAGCCTTTTGTGTTGGCGTACGCAAGCATTTACAAATACATGAAGCTGGCCATTGTGCACGCTAGGTAATAAACAAGGTAGTGCAACGCTTTGCTATTAGTGGAATATTAGCCTCGAGGTAGGAAGAGAAGGGAGTAGCTATTATTGGAGATTAATATCTGGTGTACGGGGAGCGAAGGCAAATTGAAGAGCAAATTAACATCTGTGCTGCTGTGAGGTGCCGGTGCTCAGCAGGAGTCCTCAGATTAGCAGTCACGTTATGGAAAGTGTGCATGGTCCCCATTTAGATATACCGCTACAGCTAAGTACAACACATCTGTGCCATACTTACTATTACGCCTTTCCGTTGCCGTGCTGCAATACAAAAAAACACATTTAATTAATAACTAACAATAAAACACGCATTATAAATTTTACCACGTCGCATTCAAAGGAGTAGACTGGAAAGAAAGACGACTGATACAGAATCTATATTTACACCAGAAAGTAAGGATAAGGATTGGAAATGAAATGTCAGAAAGAAGCAGCATTGGACAAGGTGTTTGACAAGGTCGTTGCCTTTCCCCACTCTTGTTTAACGTATACCTTGAAGAGATTATTGCGAAAAGCTTAGATGGGAAAAGAGGAATATGTATTGGTGGAAAGAGAATAGAATAAGATTTGCTGATGACATGGTATTAGTGGCAGAAAGTGAGCGGACAGTGAATAACATGCTCAAAGATCTGAATGAAGCTTGTGTGGAATGTGGGATGAAAATAAACACAGCAAAAACAAAGAGGATGGTCATCATCACAAGACGCAGACTCTCCAATATTAAAATAGGCGCTACAGTCTGGAGCCGAGAGACCGCTACGGTCGCAGGTTCGAATCCTGCCTCGGGCATGGATGTGTGTGATGTCCTTAGGTTAGTTAGGTTTGATTAGTTCTAAGTTCTTGGCGACTGATGACCTCAGAACTTAAGTCGCATAGTGCTCAGAGACATTTGAACCATTAAAATAGGACAATCTACCATTAGTCAAGTACGTGAATTTAAATATCTCGGAAGCACAATAACTGAAGATTTGAGATGTCACCAGGAGGTGAAAACTCGAATTGCCGTAGCGAAGGAGGCATTCAACAGAAAGAGGAGACTCTTATGTGGCAAATTAGATAAAGGACTAAGGAAAAGGCTTGGCAAATGTTTTGTCTGGAGTGTGGCACTATATGGGGCAGAAACATGGACGCTGAGACGAGAGGATGAAAAAAGGTTAGAAGCATTTGAGATGTGGATGTGGACGAGAATGGAGAGAATAAGTTGGATGGAAAGAGTGAGTATTGGAAGGGTTTGTGAGAGGAGATGTCTGCTGAAGGTTGTAAGAGAAAAGAAAAAGAACTGGTTGGGACATTCATTGAGAAGGGAGTGCTTGCTAGTAGATGCTTTGGAAGGATTGGTTTGTGGGAGAAGACTGAGAGGAAGAAGGAGATACAAGATGATAGATGTCATAAAGGGAACAGGAAATTATGCAGACCTCAAGAGGATGGTAGAAGACCGGACAACCTGGAGAACTACCATGTGAAAACCTGCCTTTAGGCAGAACACTGATGATGATTATGATGGTATTCAAATATTATGATGCACTAATAATGCTAAACGCAGTTTTCAAGGCTTACTGTGAGCGCAAGTTTCTTAAATTGTACCGGTAAAATGTCGTAAACTTATAGCGGTACGTTATGGGTAACATCGCCATTTCCCTTTGTCAGTTTCCTACGAACGCACGACAAGACTACAGATTCATTATTCTCTAAAAACTAAGATTAATCCATATATATTTATCCACAAATAACGCACTGTGTTCCAAATGGTTCAAATGGCTCTGAGCACTATGGGACTTAACATCTATGGTCATCAGTCCCCTAGAACTTAGAACTACTTAAACCTAACTAACCTAAGGACAGCACACAACACCCAGTCATCACGAGGCAGAGAAAATCCCTGACCCCGCCGGGAATCGAACCCGTGAACCCGGGCGTGGGAAGCGAGAACGCTACCGCACGACCACGAGCTGCGGACCACTGTGTTCCACATACCTCATAACAGCAATTGTCGCTACATACACAAAAATTTAGATGAAAACTACGATAAAATTAACGTTGTTTTCAGACGATCTGTTCCTCAATAAGCAGAACTCAAAGCTGAAAATGTAGCCCAAAGAAGCACGTAGTTCACCCTGAACCCACTAAATGCCGTATAGTACAAAAAGTACGAATTTTACACTAATGGTACAAATTATTGGCTACTTTGCCCTATCGACAGCTGAACGAATTGTCTGGCGTAGCGGTAATAAATTATATAACAAATCTTCCCCTTCAATCAGCCTGTATATTGGTGGAAACCGTAGAGTAAATCCGGGAGAGGCGCCACATGCGGTATAAACTGCGATCCCCTCGTAGTTTCTGCAACACCGACTGAGTGTGTGCGTATCGGTACTGCAGCTGCTCAGTGGATGCCAGGCTATAATAAAAGTGTTTACGTTTCGATCGATTAAGTTTTACTTAAGCTCTGGGGGAATAACTGAGATAAGTGCATAAACATCTCTTCAAAACCTTTTTCAGCGTCACGATTAGTTCTTAATGTATTCTAAACAATCAAATATTTCCAAACGTTTGAGTGGTTCTATTAACAGTAAGTTCCGTTGGGCGTGTTTTGATTCTAATGCGGCCATGTTGGCTGTCGAGGTCATGAATTTATACGGTGCTGCGTGCCTCCCTTGCGAATCGTTATACATGCCGTCATAAAATCCGGTACATATGCCTCACATATTTTCGTTATAAATACTCCCGCACAAATCAAATAACAGTTTTAAATGAGTGAAAACATTTCTGTTTTGTTTGTATTTTCGTTCAAATGACAGCATGCACAATGTTTCGGAAACCGAACGACGCGGATGATCACACAAAAGAATCAGAAAAAAGTATCCCTAGATATGTGTAAGGAGTATGGAGAATTACACTTTTAAACAGCAAAAAGGAATTATTGGTTATGTTGCGGAACTTGTAAGTTTTGGTTACACGAAGAGTGCACAATTTTTGATGTATTTTGTGTCGACTGCGGCCGAGAGAATAGAAACAAAACCATACGAGCTAAGTTTGTAAGTCTTACTTTTGCTTTCGATTTTATATTTCACCAGGATTTATTGAGAACATTAACTAAAGATAAACGCCTTAAATGTCTTACAAGGGAGGCCACAACGTTGGAATCACCGATTAACTTCAAACTTTGTACACCTTTAGTAGACCATTGAAACAAGTGGTAAGGTGCACTACTCTGGCAATTCCGAGAAGATCTCAAGAGAAGTTTTACGCGTCTGTTATGTAACTGATGTATCTGTGCATAGATGCCGAACTCATTCGAGCTCCGTAAGACGAACCTGTATGAAGCGACAGTTCGACTCTGACTCCAACCATCATTTTTGTAGTACAAGTGTAAATTCTGTGCTGTTCAAAAAATTTGCCACTACACTATTCGTTCTTGCTACATTAGCAACGTACGAGGGATATTCGGAAAGTAAGTTCCGATCGGTCAAGAAATGGAAACCACTGTGAAAATCTAATAAAGCTCGGCACATATGTGTTCGACAGTGTCTCTAATATCCCTGTCGGTTGCACCACTTCGCTCTTTTCAGTTCTGAGCGCATGTTAAGCACATAAAGATGCGTATAAAATAGTGTCTCCCGCTAAATATGAGGTCCTGGTGAGAGATTTCGCCTGATGTTATGCAACCCACATTACAGAACTGTCATACGGTTCCTACTTCGTGACAGTTCTCGGTCGCAATCTACAGGGGCAATTAAAATGCTCCTGCAGCGTTTTCGATGGGAAGTGTTTGATCACCCGCACTACAGCCGGTAATTGGCTCCCTTTGTGTTTCATCTCTGCTCGCATTAACTTCTGGCTATGAAGACAACATTTTCGCACAGACAACGAGTTACAGATGAGCGTAGAGAATTGACGGGAATTACAGGCGGCTGCCTTGTATGACGAGGGTATTGGAAAGCTGGAATAACGATGCGATAGATGTCGTAGCTGGGGTGACGACTATGTAGAGAAGTAGCTGGAAGGTGGAGCCAACTGTCCCAAATAAAACGTTTCTGATTTTCAATGAAGTATCCATTTCGCGACTAATCGGAACTTATTTTCTGGACAAGCCTCGTATCAATGCCGCACAGATTAACTGCCAAATTAGGCTTACCTCTGTGTCTGCAGCTCGAAGCATCGAGTTGCAAAGTAGTTCCGTGTACCTTACCGGATTACATGTACAAGGGATTTCACAAATCACGACAGGCACACATTTTCAGGAAAACGCTATGCGTTTCTTCATTTACTTGTCGATAGTTACAAATATGTTTATTCTAATAATTAAATTTAATTAAAATAGTAAGTAGTCAAATAACATGAAATGCACTAAAACTTCATATAAATACACGTGGTTTTTTTTTTAGTTATGTTATCTCTCAAATGTGGTACAAATTTTATTAATATGACCAGTGATGAAAAAAATACAGATTAAAAATTAAGTTTGAGCGACAGTCGAACTGTTGCCTCTTATACCTTCGCCTTACGAATTTCTGACGCTAACTACTTTTTTTTTCTTTTTGTTACATGTCTTCAGGGCGGACGTCCAATAACACCCGTTCAAGTTCATCTTTGAACAATTCCTTTTTTTTTTTTTTTTTTACAGTGGGCAGCTAACCCTCTAATCAAACACATTGGGCTACCGCGCTGGCACCAATTGACCATCATTAACTTCAGCGTCTGCCACCTACACATAGATACATCACTTACATAATAAACTTCTCTTGTGATTTTCCTCGGAATTGTCGGAGTAGTGCACCCTACTACTTTCACATTACGTTGTTTTAATGGCCTACTGAAGGTGTACAAAGTTTGAAGTAAATCTGTGATCCCAACGGTGTGGCTTCTGCTTGTCAGTTTTAATGTTTTAAGCTCCTAGTATGTAACCTAGTTATCTAAACCAGTGAACTACATAAGTATATATAATTAAGATATTAATAAAACTACTGATAAACCATCGTAGTTTTTTCTCCACCCCATAACATATTTATAGCCACACACACACACACACACACACATATATATATATATATATATATATATATATATATATATATATATAACTCATACCATAAGCGATAGACGCCGCAATTTAAAGATGTTTTCATGGTCAACTATTATATTGGGAAAAAAAAGCAGAAAAATTGTATGTCATAGACGACTGGCGTGTTTAGTTGTACAAAAGAAAAGTTTTAGTGAAAGGGCAGCAAAGCACTTAACATTCGCGATTCTGAAAATGTGCGCCATCCCTCCCCGGTTCACCCTATCAAAATTGCTATAGTAGTTCCTGAGATCAGCCGGCACATGCATATAGCACAACACAGTGGGGGACTTTTATTTAGAAATATGTACAGATGTTTGTGTCCGCCTCCGTGGCTCAGTAGTGAGCGCGGCTAGCTGCTGCGTGGAGGATCCCCGCTACAGCCAGGGATTTTCCCCTCGGTGGGAGATCGGGGCGCACTCAGCCTCGTGGCGCCAATTGAGGAGCTACTTGAGTGAGAAGTAGCGGCTCCAAGGTCAAGAAAGCCGACAACGGCCGGGAGAGCGGTATGCTGTCCCCACGTCCCTCAATACCGCATCCGAATGACGCCGTGGCAAGGGATGACACGGTGGTCGGTCGGTCCCGATTGGTGCACCATCAGGGCCAGGACGCTGCGCTTTGCTGTAGATGATTATACTGAGGAATGAAGATGTTGGATATTGATAACGTTTGTTTTATTTTAAAAGCTTTAAGAATTTTTCGCATAAAAAATTCGGAGGCAATGCTTTCAAGCACGCCCCCATACAGTATAGCAGCACAATGTCATTCATGTGGGATCGTAAAGAAGAACTGCGCTTCGCTAGCGCAGCCGACTCCGCTCAGCTCTCCTGCTCCCGTCTCCACTGTGCTATTCCGAGCAGGTTTGTGAGTGAGCTGGTTAGGTAGTTGTACTTCCTTACGAGGGGCGAATATGGCAGCATACTTTTATGAGCGAGAGTTTATCACGTGTGTTTATTTCCAACTTTACTTTTCTGCCAAAGCAACAAATTTTATCATTTGATTAAATAACTACAATAGACAGTGCTAATTAGTTGAGCAGAAATACAAAAGGCTTTACACACGGGCATTGAAAATTACGTTGTGATGTTTGTAAATTTATAGACATGTAACATATCTGGAATCATGGCTCCTGATTCAGTCAAAGACACGGAACTACGCCTTGTGGCCGAACGGTTCTAGGTGCTTCAGTCCGGAACCGCGCTGCTGCTACGGTCGCAGGTTCGAATCCTGCCTCGGGCATGGATGTGTGTACATATACGTTTGTGAATATTACAGCGCCATCAATCACAAAGCGAAAAAAGTGGTCCAACTAAAACATTCATATTTCTTTACGTACTACGCGAATATGTAATAAAAAATGTGGGTTCCTATTTTTAAAAAAACGCGGTTGATATCCGTTTGACCTATGGCAGCGTCATCTAGCGGGCCAGCCATGGCGCCATCTGGATTCCCCATTCAAGCTAGACAAGTTTCGTTCTTCGTAGTTCGTTTGACGCTTATTTTGTGAGATATTTGGCCCGGTCACGATCAATGGACCACCCTATATATATATATATATATATATATATATATATATATATATATATATTCACTCTTTTTCAACTTGTCGTACTGTTTTTTTGGTAGCATCAATCTTGTCCGCCATATATGTTATCACACGTTTCTCCCCTGGTATTAAGACACTTAATGAATTCAAGTAATTGGTAATGTCGACCACAAAAGATTTTGTCACTCCTCTACTTACCCTTAAATCAGTTTGTTCCATAATGGCCTCCTCGAGTTCAGCCAACATTTACTGTCGTTTGTCAGAAATACAAGTTCATCATATCGCTTTTGTCGCTTGCTTGTCTGTGACGTTCCAATAAGGGTTTCTCCAGCTCATAATACTGCTGTGGCATATTAAGCATTTTTCATCGCCTTTAAACAATACGAAAAGTAAGGGAATTCCCATTCGGTATCGAACGTTTTATCTCTTTGTACAAATGCGCAGCCGCTATAGTATTCCTAATGCAGAATGTAAATCTACGAGGGCTATTCGGTAAGTAAGGTCCGATGCGGCGCGAAATGGAAACCACAGTGAAAACCCGACGAAGCTTTGCGCAGATGTGTTGGGCAGTGTCTCTAGTATGCCCGTCGATTGCGTCACGGCACTCTTTTCAATGAGCGCACAGTGAGTACGTAAAGATGCTTGTCTCCCGCCAAGTAGGAGGGCCTGGTGTGAGATTTCGCCAGAAGCCATGCAGCGCACATAACGTACTCTTCATACGCTTCCTTCTGCATGACAGTTCTCGGCCGCACTCTGAAGATGCTCCTGCAGCGTTTTCGATGCGACATGTTAGATCACCCACAACAGAGCCCGTAATTGACTCTCCCTGAGTTTTATCTCCGCTCACATGAACCGCTAGCTATAAAGACAACGTTCTGGCACAGACAACGAGCTGTAGACCAGCATTGAGGAATTGGCAGGAAGTACAGGCGGCTTCCTTCTATGACGAGGGTATTGCAAAGTTGGTACAACGCTACAACGAATGCCTAAACCGGAGCGGTGACTATGTAGAGAAGCAGCTGGAAGGTGTACCTAACTACTACAAGAAAAAAAAATTCGTTTTCACAGCGATTTCCATTTTACGACCGATCGTACCTTACTATCCGAATAGGCCTCGTAATATAACGCGAGTAGTATCCTCAGAAAAATGCTTGGCGTCTGACAATCGCACTGCCTCGCTCTAGGGGCGTCTGGATGAAGCCTTCATTTTCCTCTCCCTCGTCACCCTTCAGCTCCACTCGACACTGCCCTCGGGGCGCTAGGCACGATTGCGGCCGGAGAACTCGCGCTGTTTGGCCAGGCCTGCTACAGGTGTTTGCTTATGGAAGCGGTGAAACCGACTTGTGTCCCAGTATTTGGGTGCATAAGATACTCATATATCGTCTTTCACTGACATTAACAAAAACAGACGCTGTGGAGCAATACTGCTGTGGTTGTTGTGGTCTTCAGTCCAGAGACTGGTTTGATGCAGCTCTCCACGCTACTCTATCCTGTGCAAGCTTCTTCATCTCTGAGTAACTACTGCAACCTACATCCTTCTGAATTTGCGTAGTGTATTCATCTCTTGGTCTCCCTCTGCGATTTTTACCCTCCACGCAGCCCTCCAATACTAAATTGATGATCCCTTGATGCTACAGAACATGTCCTACCAACCGATCCCTTCTTCTAGTCAAGTTGTGCCACAAATTTCTCTTCTGCCCAATTCTATTCAGTATCTCCTCGTTACTCATGTGATCTACCCATCTAATCTTCAGCATTCTTCTGTAGCATCACATTTCAAAAGCTTCTATTCTCTTCTTGTCTAAACTATTTATCGTCCACGTTTCACTTCCATACATGGCTACACTCCATACAAATACTTTCACAAAAGACTTCTTGACACTCAAATCAATACTCGATGTTAAGAAATTTCTCTTCTTCAGAAACGCTTTCCTTGCCATAGCCAGTCTACATTTTATACCCTCTCTACTTCGACCATCATCAGTTAGTTTACTCCCCAGATAGCAAAACTCGTCTACTACTTTAAGTGTCTCGTTTCCTAATCTAATACCCGGAGCAATACCAGTTTTTTATATGTGGAAACAGGTATACACGATGCTCACATGTGACTTTCCGTGACTACAAGGGTTACGGAGTAGCAGGAAAGTAGCAAAATAAGATAACGGACTTGAGATCGTAAATGTTGCCCCATTTAAACGTTACAAGCCTCGGTATTGGTGGCATAAGGCTGAAAATCGTCATTGAGATCTTCTGTCCACTGTTTTAATGTGAACGCGCTGAAATTCATATATATCTCATAAAGAAGGTTTGTAACTACACCAAGGAAAGGTGGTTTAATACTTAACAGCAGCTATATACTATCTGATCAATAGTATCTGGATAACTACCAGTGGGGATTAATTTGAGATTTGTCCACCCTTCTCTCTTATATGGCTTAAATTCTGCTGGGGATACTTTCAGAGAGATGTCTAGATGTCTGCGGAGCTGTTACAGCCCATTCTTCTTCAGGGCCGGAAATCAGGGAAGGTAGTGATGTCGGACGCTAGGGTTTGGAGAAAAACAGACATGCTAACTCATCCAAAAGGTGTTCCTTTAGGTTCAAGTCGAAACTCCATGCAGCCCAGTCCTTTTCAATAATGTTAATGGCCATAAAACTTCGCTTCACAGACACTGATTTCTCACAGGGTGTATTGCCAAGACGATCCAATCTATCATCATCTCCGAATTGTTTCACTGCTGTACGCAGTATACAGTGTTGTAAAATGTGTTTTTATGCTTTTGATTTATTGCTTTCTAGAGGGAACTGTAGGAATTAATCCCTAACCACGAAAAATACCCCTATAACCTAACACCACCTCCTTTGTACTTCACTGTTGGCACTACAAATGATAACTAAAGTTCTCCAGGTATTCACCAAACCTAAAACTACCATCCGATTAGCAAGGAGTATAGCATGATTCATCACTCCAGAACATACGTTTCCAGTCATTGACTGTCCAGTGCCGTCATTCTTTACACCACTTCAAGCATCACATGGGGAATTCTTTTTAACGCCCTGTACGCGGTCATTGTAGTAGATGTACTGCAGGTAGCATTTTGGAAATCACTAAATGAGGTCTGTCTGGTCTTGGATTAGCTCTGATTGTTGCTTCGCGTTTCCAGTTCACAATCACGTTACCAATAGTCGACTTGGGCAGCCTCAGGAGGCTTAAAATGTCCACAACGGAATTGTTACCCAGGTAACAGCCAATGACTAGTCTACATGGCGACGTTCGAAGTCAATGAGCTCTTCTCATCTACCCATTCTGTTGGTACTGCTTCTTTACTGACAACACAGTATTTCCCGCTTTCTTTTATACTGACAGGTCTACCTCTCCTGATATCTAGAGCTCAGTTCCGAATTACATAGGACGTCCGGATATGTTTGATCACTTAGTGTAGAGGATGTATTTTTAAAATAAACTATAACAAAGTTCGGTCATCAAGCCACGATGTATTTCTAACGGATAAAGGATTACTGAAACTTCCTGACACTGCGCACTGCTCAGAAACTAGCACGCATCCCATCCCACCTCACAACCTCTCTGCGCCAATTCGTCTTCCCTACTTTTCCGAGCCGCACAGTATCTTTCCCGTATACCTCGCTTGAGTTAGTTCTGACAGAAAGGACACAAGGATATTGTGATGAAAGAAAAGGATCCAGGTTAGAATCCCTGTCCAAAACACTTGTACATTCTTAATATTTTAGAAAGTTCCGTATCACAATACGATTCACTGTACAGTAAGATTCATTTCTGTAAAATGTACTCGTACTCTACACGTTCTATGCGGTGTTAATACTCTGAGCTTGATGATAAAATTAGCTCTTGCGACGTATCTGGTGCTTATAAATTACGTGGATTTGTAGCACTTATTACCAAACAGCAGTGCTCTCTTTCTAGACTCCCACTCACCTACCTATCATAATCAAAACAACACATGGCGCACATTTGTCATTCCGAATGAAAGCCAGTCTCATATTACTTCACTGCTGTAGAGCACTTGTGAGACGAAGAAGTCCCCTTATCGGCTGTGCGAATGCAGGCCTCACTGAATTTCGCTACGTTAGGCCCATTGTAGTGCAACAACCAAAAGCTGATAACAAAGTTGTTATGCTGAATATGCATGAAAAGAGAAGAAGTAGCCAGGTAAAAGACGGTAATAAGTCAGCGAAAACACTCTGTGTGTGTGTGTGTGTGTGTGTGTGTGTGTGTGTGTGTGTGTGTGTGTGTGTGTTTGCATGTTGGTGTGCGTGTGCGTGCCAGCAAATTCTGTTTTAAACCTATCTACAAGTCCTCAAGGAAATGGCCGTCATGTAGTCATACTAACACTTGCCCTAACAGTCTCTGCGGCTCCGTTCTGGACTACAAGTTGGTGACGCTCGGTAGTGACATTACTTCTCTGTCCAATTTTTCTCAGCCCACCATCGATGGAGGTGGCGTAACAGATAAGAAATTGGTATCAAACTGGAGAAGAACGAGAATCAAATTCTCGTCTGGGTATTCTGATTTGTCAACGGTTTTCCTAAATCACTTTGGATGAGTGCTTGCGTGGTTCATTCGAACTGCCTTCCAAAAGAGCTGATGTCTCTGTTGGTATTTCGCCTCTATAAACCACGACGTCAATTGCATTGCAGACTTTGTAGCAAACAGAGCTCTGTATGATGTTCTGAATGGGGAGTTATCGTCAGAAGCAAAACGCAGCATAGGACATATCTTAAGAAATTGTGACAGGATCGTTACTATTCACGATCGGTATAAAATACATGGTAGATACCGCAGGTAGTTCTATGAAGCTCATGGACGGAGCGATTGTAAACAGGTTTGCAGTTTCGTTGCAGAATGCAAAAATGTCTAGTGCAAAAACTGTCAGCTTACTTTAACACAACGAAACATTACGCTTTGCCCCGGAATAAGTTAAAAGATATTATATCTTTTAACTACAATGTTGCCGATGAATTGCTGTGTTTCTTAATGGTCAAATATCTAACGTTGCTGCTGATTATACTGTATGCTTAAGGAGACTAATCATGTAAATTCGTCAGATTCCTCAACATGTAAGGGTACCCATTCGCAGAGAGTTAAGACGGAGCCACTACATAAACGTACTTGTAGGGGAGTCATTGGTGAAATGACATTTGTTTTAGCAATCTTGAGTTATTATAATCGTCCACTGAGAACGTCACATATGAAAGTCTTGACAAATCAAATCTCCAGTACTATTCGTTAATAGGAGTCTCTTACGAAGGTGGATTTTGGAAAAGGGAGAAGGTTCATGGAAATGTTGTGATATTCGTATCGAGTTTCTTTAGCCTAATTCCAGAGACAGATTCTACTGCCAAGACGTTATCAATCACGAAAATTCTTGTCCTTAAAATTCTGAAAGCGGGCTATCAAGACACTTGTGCCCCATACATGTCGTGTGATGAAAGTGGTGGTAAAATTAAAAGTTTTAGGGCTTATATGAAGTTCATCCAACAGTGTGCGTTTCCCCACTCCATTCGCTAATAGATTGGGTTGAGTGAGGCGAGGTAGGAGGGAGTAGGGAGGAATAAAACTGACACTTCTGTCGTCTACCCTCTCTTAAGCATCGTAACATCGCTTGCGGATTTAAAAGCACGGATATCTATGTTGACGGGATGCTGAAGGTTGCACTCACTTCCTTGTTCAGCCCTTAGAGGAGGCAGTCGTTTCTTTACTATCCTTACTGTCTCTGTCCGTCGAAGCACGTGGGTTCGAAAGCTTCCAAACTGTTTGATTTATTTTGCCTTTGCCTTTTGTGTCATAACAGTTTATGTCTTTCAAGCCAAAAGTGGCGGAGTGTGTTCCCTCTTGGATCTCTCATTGCATTAATCTAAAGAGAACAATGGCTGTTACAAAACCCAAGTATACTGTTTGTCTGCTTTCCTCATCCAACATACAAAGACCTTTTATGGTGTAAACAGTAAGTTACGAGCCTTAAATGAAACAAGCAGCTAAAAAATTGCACATCTAAAAAAAAGTAATCTTTGTGTCGAAACCGAAAGCATGTTCCTCTTCTGCGATATTTCTAAAAAATTCCTCCTTGAATCATAGGAAATGTTCATTCTTGCAATGCCTGCAGGAGCACTTCAACCTTTATGCTCCCATTCTTTGTACTGCTTTGCAATTGCACGTCGAATTACACTTTCTGTGAATGTATGCAAATCTGAAAGCCGATTAGGCAGGCTCCTTTAATATATCAGTGCAGCTGCGGGCGTTCTGTTATTGACGTGAAGTGGACGGGAAATTGTGTATTGCACTACAATTGATTCCCATATTGTTAGGTGTGCCCTAGCAGTTACATCACTGCAGAAGCTGTCTTCGCCAAGTGACGATCTATGGGCTCGTCGGGTATACAATACAGCAACGTTGCGTAAGCATTGGATAGCAACAGGACCTAAATACATACATGCTCCGATACAATGTACTAATGCGACAGGACAGTTGTCTTGCTCATACCAACAGCTCATCAGTGAAATGTGCCATGTAATTCCTCATCAGTATGAAATAAGCCGTAGACACAAAACGTCGCTTTAAGATCTTTTTTTTCGCCATATGTTTGCACATCCTTATTAACAAAAATTTATTTTTAAGTCGTTTGTATTTTGAATCATCTATCCAACGACAGATGGTCGTGTACCGTTCATAGTTGTTCCTCCAGACGATCATTTCGTCAACACTACCTCTCTAGTCTCTACTGTTATTTTTGTAGAAATTTTTAACATTTCATTATACCACTTCTCAATAAATGTAGGAATAGGTTGAAAATTATGTCAGACACCCACTATCTTACTTCGACATTGTTTGAACAAAGTCCAGAGGTAGATTATGCTGACTTCAACTATGTAAACTAATATATGGAGGATATAACGAAGCGCGAACTTAATAGAATTTATTTCAGAGTAATGTGTAAAACAGTCTACCGCACAGAGACACTGAGAAAGGTTTGTGAGTCATAATGTAATTACTGTGCGATTAATGTTAGGCACTTAAGTACTGAGCGAAGTAGTAAGAGACGGGAGGAATCTGTATAAGTTTAGCAAGTCAGATACAGAGCTACTGAAGAAGCATAGTTGTGTATCAAGGTGGACAGTGTGTATCGGCGTGTTGTATTTGTCCTCAGGCTCGAGTAGTAAATTAGTATTGAGATACCTGTATGGTAACTATAGACAGAGGAATCATCCTAGCTAAATAAAAAAAAAAACGTTACGCATTAAAACTAAGAACACGGTCACCGCTGGGCAGAACCCAAAACGGGGTATTATAGAACTTGGTCTGTCTCCGGCCTACGTATGAGGGTGTGCTGAAAAGTAATGCCTCCGAAATTTTTATTCTGCTCTCAATATCGGTTGATGTCATTATATTACTCTCTCGACTTTCCCGTTTCGGTGACGCAAGTTTCAACCCTCTGCTGCCAGAGAGCTCCGATTTGTAGTATGTAAGACCGGCCGGAGTGGCCGAGCGGTTCTAGGCGCTACAGTCTGGAACCGCGTTACCGCTACGGTCGCAGGTTCGAATCCTGCCTCGGGCATGGATGTGTGTGATGTCCTTAGGTTAGTTAGGTTTAAGTAGTTCTAAGTTCTAGGGGACTGATGACCTCAGATGTTAAGTCCCATAGTGCTCAGACCCATTTGGATTTGTAGTATGTAAAATGGCGGTGTGTAAAGTAACTGTGTCGGTGCGTGAGAAAAGCGTGCCGTGATCCAGTTTCTAACCTACTGAAATCCACAGGAGAATGAACGCTGTATATGGTGATGACTGTATCGCCATCAGTAATGTGCGCCGTTAGGTTTTTCGTACTCGTAATGAAGGAAACGGTGGTGCTAACCTCAACGTTTGTGAAAGAAATCGGATTGCGTACAGCAACTGACGCGACACATCGGAAACGGGCTGATGAACTCACCAGAGAAATTCGTTGGATAGTACAGAGACAGCTCTCTGATAAGCGTGGCATATCTAGAGAGCGTGTACAGGCCATCATTGCAGAACTGCGAAACACAAGAAAATTGTGTGCACGGTGGGTACCTCGAATGCAGTCTCCTGACATGAAACGGAGGACATTGAACGTCTGTCAACAACTTTTTGCACTTTGAGCGTAAATCTGATAGGTTCCTTCACAACATTTTGACAGGTGATGAAAGCTGGGTTCACTATTTTGACCCTGAAAACAGGAGAGCGTTAATGGAGTTCCGCCACAAAGGATCACAGCCAAAAAAGTTCAATCCCATGCCTTCAGCAGACTGTATCTCACGCACCGATTGGTTGGTTGGTTGGTTGGTTTGGGGAAGGAGACCAGACAGCGTGGTCATCGGTCTCATCGGATTAGGGAAGGATTGGGAAGGAAGTCGGCCGTGCCCTTTCAGAGGAACCATCCCGGCATTTGCCTGGAGTGATTTAGGGAAATCACGGAAAACCTAAATCAGGATGGCCGGACGCGGGATTGAACCGTCGTCCTCCCGAATGTGAGTCCAGTGTCTAACCACTGCGCCACCCCGCTCGGTCACGCACCGATATAGTGACGTTACACACTACCATGTTACAAGCTACTATTCCGAGCCCTCTAGCGGAAGAGGGTTGCAACTTGGGTCAGCGAAGCGGAAAAATCGACAGAGTAACATGAATAACATAAAATACCTCAGCCGTTGTTGAGAATGAAAAATTCGGAGGAATTACTGTCAGGGTGCCCTCGTGTATGTAGCCTTTTCCTCGCGGCTTCACCTGCACATGCGCTGGACACGTATATTTCACACATCTTCTCCTCCCACTCTCTGTGTCCACCACCTCTGCCTCCGTTTCCCCCTCCCCCCCCCCCCTCCGTCGCTTGTGCTCCACATCATCCTCCCACCTCTAGCTGTCCATCTCCGCCTTCCCACATTCTCTGTCTCTCCATCTTCTCCACCCCACTCTCTTCGTCCATATCCGCCGTCCCCACACTCTCCAACCATATTTTCCTACCCTTTCACTCAATCCAAAACCACCTCGTCCACTACCTGCCTCCTGCATCTCCCCCTCCTCGCCATTCTCTCCGTCCACCTCCTATGCGCCTTCTCCCCCTCTGTCCATCTATTCCTATCCCTCCCTCTCTCTCCATGTCCTCCTCTATCCATATCAACCTTCCTTCATCTATGTCTGTGGTCTTTCTGAGAAACAAATGTCGAATTAGAGGAAATCGAACATAGATACATTTACAACAAACCTTGAGGTAACTTTGGAACCAAATGTTTTGATGCGGAAACATTTTGATCTCCTGTAAAGTTCGTATCATATCTAAAGTCATTCACCAGATTAAGATGGTCTATTTGGTCGCCAGTTGGCAGTAGAGAAACTGAAAGGTTCACATTCTTAATTCTATTCCACCCATTCGCTTATCACACATTCGTTAAAATGGAATATTTGCAATTAGTGAAAAACATAAATAAGTACAAAATTTAACTACATTAAATTTCCTACAAAATGGATGTATTCATTTTTCTGTGGTACTAATAGTTTGTGCATAGAGAGCGAGAGAATATGAAAATTTTGTGCGTGAAATTCTAAGGTGTTTCGAGCTGAAAGTCCTAATCCCAGTTGTCGGTTTTTTTGTTTTTTTTTGTGTACATATTCATCTAAACTTGTTATGTTAAGCACTGGTAAAAAAAAAAGAATCATAATATTAACGGCGAGAACAGAGGTGGTGAAACTATATGATAATAGAAGTAAAGACGTAAACATGAATCAGCAAACAAGCCATGTCCGAGATAATTGGAATGCGTGGCTATGAGCCATCATTGACTCCATATGAAAAATCATAGTTAGTACAAGTGTGTTTGAAAAGTGAACTTTTCGATTAATTCTCCATCTATGTGTGTTCAAATTTAACCTTAACAAAATGGTTCAAATGGCTCTGAGTACTATGGGACTCAACTGCTGTGGTCGTAAGTCCCCTAGAACTCAGAACTACTTAAACCTAACTAACCTAAGGACATCACACACATCCATGGCCGAGGCAGGATTCGAACCTGCGACCGTAGCGGTCATGCGGTTCCAGACTGTAGCGCCTTAAACCGCTCGGCCACTTAACCTTAACAAGATATAAAATATTGCTTGAGCACACTAACAAGATATAAAATATTGCTTCAGCACACTACTCAAAGCTGTCGTCTATTCAGTATTTCACGAATTATTTGAAACACCCGCGCCTCGTCTCGTAAATTTTGACAAGTCTTTTCAGTTCGCTGCTCCAGTTCTCCAATCATATCAACAGGACTGTTGTAAATTTCACTTTTGAGATGACCCCAGACAGAAAAGTCTAGTGGATTAATAAAAACAACTATTGGAGGCCAAGGTATGGGCCCGCCGGATCGATCCATCTTGCACCGTATTGGCACGGTAGATGTGTTAAACCGGCAGCAAAAATGTGACGGTACTCCATGACACATCTACCACAGACCACAACAGTAGACTGAGGACGAAATTTGAGCCCAGTCAGATAGGGACGTAATCGAAAAGTTTACATTTCAAATAAATTTGTACTAAATAGGACAGTACATCATACTGAAGTCAGTGCTGAGTCCTAACCACCCATAGCAGTCATCTCGCAAACGACTCGCTTGCGTACCCGTTTTTATTTGTACATTCACGCTTCTATTATTGCTGCTTACACCCGCGCCGGTTTTCATTATTAGGTATGATTAAAAATAGAACCTAATCTATATGTAGGATCACACCATCTGAGGGCGAGAGTCTCAAAATACTCTGTGTTCTTTGCCATCGAATGGCAAATAGTAGTAGATCGGGCTGTTGCTGCCCAGGAGCGAGGGGGTCAGTGAAGTTTGAGGCAATCCCCCCTCCACAACATCGATGGTGGCTGTCTCTTAACCTAAACTCTTTTGCAACTTCCTATTTTTCTATCGTTTATCACATAAATTGTCAATTCGAAGCATTTCTGTCTCCTAATTAGTTTTAAGATCCCGAGTATATAAATCAGAAACTTTTTTAAAACTAAGAAATCAAATAAGCTTCGTTTTATGTACGTGTATAACTTAATATTGTGAAAACACGACCTGTCTTAATCGTTACGTAGTAGGCCAAATGTAAATGGTAGCAAATGAAATAATACAGAATGTTTAAGGGGCAGCGACATGAAAACGAGACAGATGTAGAAAGTGTAAATAAACTGTTTATTATTTCAAAAGTAACCGCCATAATCGTTAATACATTTATCCCAGTGTGAGACAAGAAGCACAGTGTCTTCATGGAAAGATGTTTGCGGTTGCCTACAGAACGATGATTGTACTCAGGCGGGCACCTCTTGGTTCCTAAGCAAACCGACGGCCACGAATGTCCTTCTTCAGGGCTCCAAAAATAAGGAAATCACACGGGTAGACACCGGGACTGTAAGGAGGATCTGTAAGGGCTTCCCAGCGAAACTTTCGGAGTGCATTTTTTGTTCACAGGTTGTTTCGATTACACTGGAGAAGATTCGATGGGAAGCCATTACACATCCTCCATTCGGTCCCGATCTCTTCCCATGTGATTTCTGTATTTTTGGGGCCTTGAAGAAAGACACTGGTACACGCAGATTTTCTTCGGGTGAAGAGGTGCACGGCTGGAAACAATCAGGTTTCCGTAGGCAACCGCAAACATTTTTCGATGCAGGCATTGACCGTTTTGTTTAACAGTGGGATAAATGTATGAACGGTTATTGCGATTACTTTTGAAACAATAAAATAGTTTACTTAATTGTTTTCCAATTGTCTCGTCTCCAAGCGGTCAAATCAAAACGAGCAGGCAATCTCACCCGTAGGGTCATTCTGCTCCACGAGAATGCGAAGTCTCATACGGCCAACCCAGTCGCGGCACTCATGCATAAATCCAAATGGCAGGTTCTCGGCCACCCTCCATACAGTCCAGACTTCTCCCCTGTGATTACGCCATTTTTGGTCCCCTCAAAAAGGCTCTGAGGGGCAAACGCTTCACCTCGGACGAAGACATACGGAACTGGTTAACATTGCAGCCCCAGGAATTTTATGAGACAGCCATTCACCGCCCTGTGTCACAGTGGCACAAGTGTCTCAACAGCCGGGGTCAATACTTCTAACATACAGGTGCTGGTTTCTGTAATTATACCTCCGACTCGTTCCTTTTCGAACGCACCTTATAATATCTAATATCCATAGTTGATACAGTATGGCATAAAAATCTGTTGCTTTTACCCATTATTTTACTTTCCTTCCTTGGAATGAGGTTATTATCAACTTAAGGAAATTTTATACGACAGTATAAGAGCGCAAGGAAAATATGTCTCGGCTGTGTCTCTTACGACATCCATGTTCTTACACTGAGACGACAAAAGTCATGGAATACCTTCTAATATCGCATCAAACCTCCTTTTTCCCGGCATAGTGCACCAACTCGATATAAAATGGACGTAACAAGTCGTTGGAACTCCCCTGCATAAATACTGAGGCATGCTGCCCCTAAGCCGCCCATAAATGCAAAAGTGCTACCAGTGCAGGATTTCTGCACGAACTGACCTCTCGATTATGTCCCATAAATGTTCGATGGGATTCACGTCGGCCGATTTGGGTGACCAAATCATTCACTCTAATTATCCAGAATCTTTTTCAAGTCAACAGTGAACAATTGTGGCCCAATGATATGGCGCATTGCCATGAATTCCATCAGTGGCTGCAAATGGTCTCCAGGTAGCCGAACTTAATCATTTTCAGTCAGTTGTCGGTTCAGTTGGACCAGAGGACCCAGCTTCTACAGTCCCTTATTGACAACTTGGGTCCATGGTTTCGTGGGGTCTACGCCACACTCGAAGCCTACCATCAGTTCCTACCAACTGCAATCGGAACCCATCTGACCAGGCCACGGTTTTCCAGTCGTCTTGGGTCCAACGGATATGGTCAGGAGCCCAGGAGAGGCGCTGAAGGCGATGTCGTGCTATTAGCAAAGGCACTCGTGTCGGTCATCTGCTGCCAAAGCCAGTTAAAGCCAGATTTCGCCTCACTGCCCCAGCGGATGCTTGTCTGTTAGTACTGACCAACTCTACACAAACGCCGCTGCTATCGTTCATCGAGTAAAGACGTCATCCACTGCCACGTCCGCGGCGAGAGTTAATACCTGAAATTTGGTGTTCTCGCACACTCTTGACACTTTGGACCTCGGACTACTGAATTCCCTAACGATTTCGGAAATCCAATGTCCCACGCGTCTAGCACCAACTACCATTCCGCGTTCTGTATATGTGCCTTTTGCTATTCCACGCTTATGTCACCTTGGAGGACTTACGGTCAAATAAGGCAGAAGGGATAGATAACATTCCATCAGAATTTCTAAAATCATTGGGGGAAGTGGCAACAAAACAACTGTTCACGTTGGTGTGTAGAATATATGAGTCTGGCGATATACCATCTGACTTTCGGAAAAGCATCATCCACACAATTCCGAAGACGGCAAGAGCTGACAAGTGCGAGAATTACCGCACAATCAGCTTAACAGCTCATGCATCGAAGCTGCTTACAAGAATAATATACAGAAGAATGGAAAAGAAAATTGAGAATGCGCTAGGTGACGGTCAGTTTGGCTTTAGGAAAAGTAAAGGGACGAGAGAGGCAATTCTGACGTTACGGCTAGTAATGGAAGCAAGGCTAAAGAAAAATCAAGACACTTTCATAGGATCTGTCGACCTGGAAAAAGCGTTCGACAATATAAAATGGTGCAAGCTGTTCGAGATTCTGAAAAAAGTAGGGGTAAGCTATAGGGAGAGACGGGTCATATACAATATGTACAACAACCAAGAGGGAATAATAAGAGTGGACGATCAAGAACGAAGTGCTCGTATTAAGAAGGGTGTAAGACAAGGCTTTCGCCTTTCGCCCCTACTCTTCAATCTGTACATCGAGGAAGCAATGATGGAAATAAAAGAAAGGTTCAGGAGTGGAAAGGAATTCGTGGCGGGCCGCATCAAACATCAAACCAGTCAGTAGACTGATGACCAAAAAAAAAAAAAAAAAAAAAAGGTCACCTCAGTGTATACTGCTGAATGAAGTTACTTGTCATACGTGCTATTACAGTGCTGCCAAATTGCCATTCTTGACGACGACTTTCTACCGATAATTTGCAGTCGATGCGGGAGAATTGTGGTTCTCCCTGTGTATCAAGTGCGTTCTTCCTTTCGATAACCGTCCACTCCTCCGTCATACAATACACATGATTTACGACGCCCTGCTTTGCGTGGTGAACTCAACTAACGATGGAAGGCAAACATACTGCATACGACATTTCCTCCTTAATCATATTAATCCCCAGAAATAGCCAGATTAATTTGCGCAGTTGGTGATACATTAAAAATGCGGACTTTTAGTGCAGGACAATCTACTTGGAGCGGCGCCGGGGCGCTGGAGCTGTCTGGGGTAGCGGCTGCCGGCGGCCGCTGAATAGGGCTCATTACAAGCCGCCCTAGGCTGCTTCTCTTCACACTCTTGCGTCGCCTTTCCTCGCCGTGACTCACCCCACGTCCTGTCCTTGCCTCCCCCTACCTGTTTCCGAATCAATACCGCTTTACAGCCGCGTACCCTGCAAACAGCGTCGTTATTTTAATCCAGGTGACCGTCCCCTGCAGCCGCCAACTCTCCACAATTGTTCGCAATTTGCAGGAGCCGTAAGATTTGCGAACTGCGGGCGAATTGAACTCACTGACCTTGTGAAACAGCTAAGCTTCGTAAGCAGCGAAACCGTGTCAAATATTCGGGTAGCTTCGCAATAAACCTAAAGCCCTGACAATGTTTACCATCTTTCTGTAGCATGCATACATTGCTACACCAAGAAGAAATGCAGATGACAAACGGTTATTCATTGGACAAATATATTATACTAGAACTGACATGTGATTACATTTCCACACAATTTGAATGCATAGATCCTGAGAAATCAGAACCCAGAACAACCACCTTTGGCCGTAATAACGGCCTTGATACGCCTGGGAATTGAGTCAAACAGAGCTTGAAAGGCGTGTACAGGTACAGCTGCCCATGCAGCGTCAACACGATATCACAGTTCATCAAAAGTAGTGACTGGCGTATTGTGACGAGCCAGTTGCTCGACCACCATTGAGCAGACGTTTTCAGATGGTGAGAGATCTGGAGAACGTGCAGGCCAGGCCAGCAGTCGAACATTTTCTGTATCCAGAAAGGCCCGTACTGGACCTGCAACATGCGCTCGTGCATTATCCTGCTGAAATGTAGGGTTTCGCAGGGATCGAATGAAGGGTAGAGCCACGGGTCGTAACACATTTGAAATGTAACGTCCACTGTTCAACGTGCCGTCAATGCGAACAAGAGGTGACCGAGACGTGTAACCAATGGCACTCCATAACACCACGCCGGGTGATACGTCAGTAAGGCGATGACGAATACATGCTTCCAATGTGCGTTGAACGCGATGTCACCAAACACGGATGCGACCATCATGATCCTGTAAACAGAACCTGGATTCATCCGAGAAAATGACGTTTTGCCATTCGTGCACCCAGGTTCGTCTTTAAGTACACCATCGCACGCGCTCCTGTCTGTGATGCAGCGTCAAGGGTAACCGCAGCCATGGTCTCCGAGCTGATAGTCCATGCTGCTGCAGACATTGTCGAACTGTTCGTGCAGGTGGTTGTTGTCTTGCAAACGTCCCCATCTGTTGACTCAGGGATCGAGACGTTGCTGCACAATCCGTTACAGCCATGCGGATATGATGCCTGTCATCTCGACTGCTAGTGACACGAGGCCGTTGGGATCCAGCACGGCGTTCCATATTACCCTCCTTAACCCACTGATTCCATATTCTGCTAACAGTCATTGGATTTCGACCAACGCGAGCAGCAATGTCGCGATACGATAAACCGCAATCGCGATAGGCTACAATCCGACCTTTATCAAAGTCGGAAACGTGATGGTACGCATTTCTTCTCCTTACACGAGGCATCGCAACAATGTTTCACCAGGCAACGCCGGTCAACTGCTGTTTGTGTATGAGAAATCGGTTGGAAACTTTCCTTATGTCAGCACGTTGTAGGTGTCGCCACCGGCGCCAACCTTGTGTGAATGCTCTGAAAATGTAATCATTTGCGTTTCACAGCATCTTCTTCCTGTTGGTTAAATTTCGCGTCTGTAGCACGTCATCTTCGTGGTGTAGCAATTTTAATGGCCAGTAGTATATTATTATTCAGATTTGGCCTCTGAGAGCCATAAAATTTATCCCCACCCTTCACATCTCAGTTGAGCGAAGATGCAGTTGCTGACGCATTATGGTACAAAATGGAGTCACGTACGAACAATAGCTCGTACTGCAAGTACAACTGTGCGCCCGCTATACGCAAATTAATCTGGTTATTTCTGGGGATAAATATGATTAAGGAGGAAATGTCGTATGCAGTATGTTGGCCTTCCACCGTTAGGTTATGAGTTCACCACGCAAAGCAGGGAGTCGTAAATCATGTGTATTGTATTACGGAGGAGTGGACGGTTATCGAAAGGAAGAGCGTACTTGATACACAGGCAGAACCAAAATTCGCCCGCATTGACTGCAAATTATCGGTAGAAAGTCGACGTCAAGAAAGGTAATTTGGCAGCACTGTAATAGCACGTACGACAAGTAACTTCACTCAGCTGTATACACTGAGGTGTTGTGCGCAGTTGATTCCATAAATTATCTGGGAGTAGGCATTAGGAGTGATTTAAAATGGAATGACCAGATAAAATTAATCGTAGGTAAATCAGATGCCAGACTGAGATTCGTTCGAAGAATCCCAAGGAAATGCAGTCCGAAAACAAAGGAGGTGGGTTACAGTACACTTGTTCGCCCGCTGCTTGAATACTGCTCCCCGTGTGGGATCCGTAGCACATAGGGTTGATAGAAGAGATAGAGAAGATTCAACGGAGAGCAGAGCGCTTCGTTACAGAATCACTTAGTAATCGCAAAGGGTTACGGAGATGATGGATAAACCACAGTGGAAGACTCTGCAAGAGAGACAGACCAATATCCTTAACATCAGTTTGTTGCAGGATTCTCGAACATATTCTCAGTTCGAATATAATGAGTTTCCTTGAGACAGAGAAGTTGCTGTCCATGCATTAGCACGGCTTTAAAAAGCATCGCTCCTGCGAAACGCAACTCGCCCTTTTTTCACATGATATCTTGCGAAGCATGGATGAAGGGTATCAGGCGGATGCCATATTCCTTGACTTCCGGAAAGCGTTTGACTCGGAGCCCCACTGCAGACTCCTAACTAGGGTACAAGCATATGGGATTGGTTCCCAAATATGTGAGTGGCTCGAAGACATCTTAAGTAATAGAACCCAGTACGTTGTCCTCGATGGTGAGTGTTCATCGGAGGTGAGGGTATCATCTGGAGTGCCCCAGAGAAGTGTGGTAGGTCCGCTGTTGTTTTCTATCTACATAAATTATCTTTTGTATAGGGTGGATAGCTGTTTGCTGATGATGCTGTGGTGTACGTGAAGGTGTCGTCGTTGAGTGACTGTAGGAGGATACAAGATGACTTGGACAGGATTTGTGATTGGTGTAAAGAATGGCAGCTAACTCTAAATATAGATAAATGTAAATTAATGCAGATGAATAGGAAAAAGAATCCCGTAATGTTTGAATACTCCATTAGTAGTGTAGCGCTTGACACACTCACGTCGATTAAATATTTTGGCGTAACATTGCAGAGCGATATGAAGTGGGACAAGCATGCAATGGCAGTTGTGGGGAAGGCGGATAGTCGTCTTCGGTTCATTGGCAGAATTTTGGGAAGATGTTGTTCATCTGTAAAGGAGACTGCTTATAAAACACTAATACGACCTATTCTTGAGTACTGCTCGAGCGTTTGGGATCCCTGTCGGGTCGGATTGAGGGAGGACATAGAATCAATTCAGAGGCGGGCTGCTAGATTTGTTACTGGTAGGTTTGATCATCACGCGAGTGTTACGGAAATGCTTCAGGAACTCGGGTGGGAGTCTCTGGAGGAAAGAAGGCGTTCTTTCCGTGAATCGCTACTGAGGAGATTTAGAGAACCAGCATTTGAGGCTGACTGCAGTACAGTTTTACTGCCGCCAACTTATATTTCGCGGAAAGACCACAAAGATAAGATAAGAGAGATTAGGGCTCGTACAGAGGCATATGGGCAGTCATTTTTCCCTCGTTCTGTTTGGGAGTGGAACAGGGAGAGAAGATGCTAGTTGTGGTACGAGGTACCCTCCGCCACGCACCATATGGTGGATTGCGGAGTATGTATGTAGATGTAGATGAGTTCAGTCTAAGAGCTAGCGTCAAGGCTTCACAGTTTCGCAACAAGTGTTCTAAACCGAATTATTGTTTTTATTTTTTTTCTCTTTTCACATACCTACCCATGTCCGTAGAAAGTTACTGCAAACGTGTTTCTTATCAAGCTAGGAGATACTTGTGCGTTACATTAATTGTAAAATTACAACTGGGTTTCGCAGTAAGTTTCATACATTTATTACATAATATAAGTGTATATGATCCATTGCGGTCTGGTCGCTTTGAGAACTAATTCGAGAATGATGTGTTTCTCTTACTTATTCCCTTAATAGGGCCAAATCAGCTGGGCAGATCAGAATCGATTAAATACAAGACCCTCCATGCAGGCTGCAGGAATAAAGGGGTGCGATTGGTAGCCTACCGAAACACGCTTTTCGGGAACTAGTACGCAACACCATCAATATAATTGACAAGACCAGAAACAGAAATTTCACTGAAAACAATTTCAAATGCTTTTCATACGTTCATTGTTTACACATTCGTGTAGTAATTTACTTCGTACATGCGTAGATACATTAAAAAATAAAAATAAAAATAAATGAAATGAAAGCAATAATCGGGCTTTGAACACTGGGCCCAAAACTGCAAAGACGCGACGCTACCCATTGTGTCACCATATCGGCTGACCTAATTATGTGCTGAAAAGCACATGAAGTACCTCGAACACTTCCTCTGCCGTTTTCTCAGAAACGATCGAGTGTCTACAGATAAGCAAAGACGTGATCGTTTATTTTGACCCCTCTTCCACAGAGCGAAATTTGTGGGAGATCAGATTATGGAACCTTCCGTGTTCTCCTTGTTAGTGGAGAGGCCGAACCGAACAGTTGCCAAAACTGGGACTCTGCGAGCGAGGCAGAATGAAACTGTGCTTTGGAAGGGTAATTTGATTTACGAAATAATTGCCATTTTTTTAATATGTTTAACGATGTGTAAAGTTTAGATTTGGAAATAATATTGGTGATTAGTTATTTCACGTGTGCATTTTGCAGGCGTACGTTTCCCACGGAATTTCTGTGAGCAGTATTCGGTTGTAGCTGATGCAGTATGTGGGACAAAAAGCCGATGTATTCTCAATAATCTTTTGGAGTAATGATTTTAGTAGTAATGAGCCTTAGCCATTTGATTAATAGGTCCTTTAGAGCCTCACACCAAGGGAAGCGGACTCACGATCTATACGTGCTGCTTTGTCCTGGGACGAAAACATAAATTTAAGACGGCAGACTGGTAGACATTTTCAGAATTTAAGTGTTTTGCTTTGATACGGCAAGACGCATTAGCCCCCTTACACGTCCTGTTACTCCGGCGCATTGGAGACAGTTACGTGCCGTCTGTGGTAACACAGACGGAGACCGCAGCCTCACTCGTTCTGATTACTGACTTACGTCATATACAGGAGCGACGACTGTGTATACTAATTACACTCGTGTTTAACAGCGGCGGGTCGCCGTGCTAACATCTGAGTAAGCTTAACGTGTAGACTGGAACTGTAGATGATGATACGGTAGGGACATATGTCCTTTCGGAACGTTTTACAGTTGCAGTCTACAGGGACTTTATCCAGATAAAAACTTCTGGAAATGCTACAGGGTACGTTGTTGCAAATAAGAAGCAACTTTCGCTTGTGCGTCATAAATACACTACTGGCCATTAAAATTGCTACACCACGAAGATGACGTGATACAGACGCGAAATTTAACCGACAGGAAGATGATGCTGTGTTATGCAAATGATTAGCTTTTCAGAGCATTCACACAGGGTTGGCGCCGGTGGCCACACCCACAATGTGCTGACATGAGGAAAGTTTCCAACCGATTTCTCATACACAAACAGCAGTTGACCGGCGTTGCCTGGTGAAACGTTGTTGTGATGCCTCGTGCAAGGAGGAGAAATGCGTACCATCACGTTTCCGACTATGATAGAGGTCGGATTGTAGCCATCGCTATTGCGGTTTATCGTATCGCGACATTCCTGCTCGCGTTGGTCGAGATCCAGTGACTGTTAGCAGAATATGGAATCGGTGGGTGCCAGAGGGTAATACGGAACGCCGTGCTGGATCCCAACGGCCTCGTTTCACTAGCAGTCGAGATGATAGGCATCTTATCCTCATGGCTGTAACGGATCGTGCAGCCACGTCTCAATCCCTGAGTCAACGGATGGGGATGTTTGCAAGACAACAACCATCTGCACGAACAGTTCGATGACGTTTGCAGAAGCATGGACTATTAGCTCGGAGATTATGGCTGCGGTTACCCTTGACGCTGCATCACAGACAGGAGCGCCTGCGATGGAGTACTCAACGACGAACCTGGGTGCACGAATGGCAAAACGTCATTTTTTCAGATGAATCCAGGTTCTGTTTACAACATCATGATGGTCGCATTTGTGTTTGGCGAAATCGCGGTGAACGCGCATTAGAAGCGTGTATTAGTCATCGCCATACTGGAGTATCACCCGGCGTTGTGGTACGGGTTGCCATTGGTTACACGTCTCGGTCAGCTCTTGTTGGCATTGACGGCACTTTGAACAGTGGACGTTATATTACAGATGTGTTACGACCCGTGGCTCTACCCTTCATTCAATCCCTGCGAAACCCTACATTTCAGCAGGATAATGCACGACCGCATGTTGTAGGTTCTATACGGGCCTTTCTGGATACAGAAAATGTTCGACTGCTGCCCTGGCCAGAACATTCTCCAGATCTCTCACCAATTGAAAATGTCTGGTCAATGGTGGCCGAGCAACTGGCTCGTCACAATACGCCAGTCACTACTCTTGATGAACTGTGGTATCGTGTTGAAGCTGCATGGGCAGCTGTACCTGTACACGCCATCCAAGCTCTTTTTGACTCGATGCTCAGGCGTATCAAGGCTGTTATTACGGCGAGAGGTGGTTGTTCTGGGTACTGATTTCTCAGGATCTACCCAAACTGCGTGAGAATGTAATCATATCTCAGTTCTAGTATAATATATCTGTCCAATGAATACCCGTTCATCATCTGCATTTCTTCTTAGTGTAGCAATTTTAATGGCCAGTAGTGTATTTA
The DNA here is from genome assembly GCF_021461395.2 of Schistocerca americana. Lineage (NCBI taxonomy): Eukaryota > Metazoa > Arthropoda > Insecta > Orthoptera > Acrididae > Schistocerca > Schistocerca americana. The sequence goes on from NC_060130.1 coordinate 254,899,953, forward strand.
CCAAAATTCAGTCTCAGTGCTCGAAATGCACTGTATTAAATGTACTGTAACGTACTGTGATGTGACAGAAGCCATGGGATCGGTATATGCACGCTTACAGATGGCGGTAGTATCGCGTAGACAATGTATAAACGAGCAGTACATTGGCGGAGCTGTCATTTGTACTCAGTTGATTCGTGTGAAAAGGTGTCCGACGTTATATGGCCACAGGACGGGAATTAACAGGCTCTGAGCGCAGAATGCTAGTTGGAGCTGGGATATTTCATTTCGGAAGTCGTTAGAGAATTCAATATTCCGAGATCTACAGTGTCAAGAGTGTGCCGATAATATCCAATTTCAGACGTTTCCTCTCTCCACGGATAACGCAGTGGTCAATGGCCTTCAGACAGAGGCCAGCGTCGTTTGCGTAGAATTGTCAGCGAAGTTAGGCATTAATGGGCTATGGCAGCAGAAGACCCACGCGATTGCCTTTTCTAACAGCACGACATCGCCTGCAGCGCCTCTCCTGGGCTCGTGACCATATTGGCTGGGCCCTAGACTATTGGAAAATCGTGTCCTAGCCAGATGAGTGCCGATTTCGGTTGGTAAGAGCTGATGGCAGGGTTCGACTGTGGCGCAGACTCCACGAAGCCATGGACCCAAGTTCCAACAACACACTATACAAGCTGATGGTGGCTCCATAATGGTGTTGGCTGTGTTCACATGAAATGGTCTGTGCCCCCATGTCAAACTGAATCGATTATTCACTGGAAATGGTTATGTTCCTCTTCTTGGAGACCATTTGCAGCCATTCATGGACTTCATGACAGTGCGCCGTATCGCCCGTCCACAATCATTCACGATTGGTTTGAAGAACATTCTGGACAATTCGAGCGAATGATCTGGCCACCCAAATTGCCCGGAGTGAATCCCATGGCACAATTAAAAGACACAATCGAGAGATCAGTTCATCACAAAATCCTACATCAGTAACAGTTTTGCAATTGTTGACGGCTATAGTGGCAGCATGGCTCAATATTTATGCAGGGGACTTCCAACAACTTGTTGAGTCCATTCTACGTCGTGGTGGTACACTATACCAGACAACAGGATCTCCGACATGATATTAGGAGGTATATCATGACTTTTGTAACCTCAGGGTATAGATAAGCAGGAAAAAAGCAGTTCCAGAGTATGCATGTTCCACGGACGTTATTCCTTTGTTATGCCAGCTGTGGGGACACGCAAAGCAAGTAGTTTATGCAGCAGACGTTCCTAACACAGGGACACTTCATCAAAACGTCACCAAAACATGTGAAACCAATCGACACCTCCCGCAGGAGCTTGAAAGCCTGTGGTAGCCGATGATCCGAGCACTGCATGCGTGTGCAGGAGTTAGCAAAACATATCCTTAACATTTGTAATTAATTTCTGGCTTGATAACTTTGTAAAATTTTTGTTCCGTTTTTGGTAGGCGAATTCCTTTATCAAGTTTGTAAAGATATTCCTGATACACCATGCATAACGTTTACAGTATAATGGCGTACATCCCAAATTCTGTATCATGTCCATGACACTCTCTCCCTTATTTCGCCCTTCATTGAATTTTCTCGATGTAATCCGTCAGTACTAATTGGTAAGGATCCCACACCGCGCAGCAGTATTCTAAAAGAAGACGGACAAGCCTAGTGTAGGCAGACTCTTAATTAGATCTGTACATTTACTACGTGTTCTGCCAATAAAATACAGTCTTTGGTTAGCCTTCCCCACAACATTTTCTGTGTTCCTTTCAATTTACGTTGTTTGTAATTGTAACTTCTAGGTATTTACTCGAATTTACGGCCTTTAGATTTGACGGATTTGTCGTGTTGTCTCCCTGTCTGGATTTGCTCTTGTATCCTGGTGGCACTGCTGGACTGTGCATGAGTCTGCTACCAACCACACAGCAGCACACTTGGGCCACTGCGTCACTCCTGCCCACGTACTGAGCAACACCACTGACCCCGACGACGAAGACATCGCCTTGCCTGTGCCACACGTTACTGCTGCACTGGCATGTTACACTGAGTGAGGGTATCCCGTCTCGCAACAGTTTCACACGCTTGTCGTCTTAACCCAAATGTCGACACGCCGCGCTCATCAGCTAGTGCATTGTTCCACTGCACCACTCACAATTTTTTCTCTTAACGTGGATTTCTCGTTGTGCCTTATATTCATTCTATTTCTTTTCACAAACGTGTCTATTACTTCTTAATTGCCATATCCCATTGTCATATTTTGGTCTATAGATTTTCCTTATAATTCTCTTTCACCTGGTTGTTTTTGCAGTATTTAACGAAGAACGTTCTGAAGCATAAAGACATTCTGGTCTAATGAAAGTGTTGTAATGCCGGAGTTTTGCGTTTATGGAAATAAATTAATCTTTGTACAGGTTTTTAGTTGATTGAAAAGCCACTTCGATTTTCTTTGGCTAGCTAAGTTAGATTCTTTGTCCAAAGGATTTTGTTGTGTTATTTCACATAGGTACTGTCCGCCTCCGTAGCGGAGCGGCAGCGTTACTGCTTACCACGCAAGGGGGCCCGGGTTCGATTCCCGGGTGTTGTGTGTCCATCACCCGTTTTCATCATCATTGACACGCAAGTCGCTGAGGTGGCGTCAACTAAAAAGACTTGCAATACGGCGGCCGAATCCCGAAGGGGATATCCCGGTCAATAAATGCCATACGATCACTTCACCTAGGTACTTAAATTTTGTAGCCTTTTTTATTCCTTCATGATCATTTTTCACGTGTTTCGGTGCCTCCTTACCGTCTGTCATAAAGTCAGTCTTTTCAAAAGATGGCCGCGCGGTTTGAGGCGCCATGTCACAGATTGCGCTGCCGCTCCCGCCGGAGGTTCTAGTCCTACCTCGTGCATGGGTGTGTCTGTTGTTCTTAGCATAAGTTAGTTTAAGTTGTGTGTAAGTGTAGGGACCGATGACCTCAGCAGTTTGGTTCCTTAGGAATACACACACACACACACACACACACACACACACACACACACACACACACACACACACACACATCCTTTTCAAAAGATATACACTGGCTCGAGTTTGAAGCTGTCTCTTGTAGGAGATTTATATGCGTTGTTGCATGTTGTATAGATTCAGCTAAAACGGCAAGATCGTCTGCAAAACCTAAACAATTGTTATTATTATTTGTGCTATTGTAATTGTCGTTATTAGTAAACTTCGTTTAACTGAATTGAAACGATGCATGAACATTTGGAAGGTCGAGAAACAGTGTTTTAGAAACGTTTTGTATATATATAGTTCCTAGTCCAAGTTAAAAAATATCTGAGACCATAATCTGAATGAGGTAAATGATTCGATTGACAAATAAAATTTCACTCAACCTCTTGGGACGTGTTGGGTTCAAGAGTTTAAAGCACACTGTAAAGAACACGGTGATGACACCAAAAATTTTCTGGTAATGGAAGAAGTAGTTTTGTGAAACATGGTTATTCAGTACCTGCAGCTCCTACAAAAGTGACTTCCTGGTAACAGGTGACTGTGCTAGTTTGCGTACACTTTATACGATGGACAGTTGAAATGTTGACTACTTACAGAGCGGGTTCATTGACACGAGTGACATTTAATTTTCGTTGTACTGATGCATTTGGCCCAGTAACGAAGGCTAAATAGACTAGATCTGTGTAACAGTTTATTTTGCTCTGTTAGTTTACAAACGCGATGTTGTATGCTTCATAGTGAAATGAGTGTACTGGAACAACAAGACGTCAAAATTCCTTCAAAAGTTCTAAAAGCTTACAAGGAGTCTCATATTTCATTTTAAAAAGTTAGGAATTGGGTGGCTGAATTTAAACGTATCACACTTCTTTTGGAGCTTATTTGTCAGAAAAACATCTCAAAAGTACGATCACGAATGAAAACATCCAGACAGCACAAATACGGCACTGAACGATAGTCAGTTAAAGGTTATACAGTAGCTATTACCACAGGCATTTCAGAAGAAAGAGTGCGCTATATTTTGCAAGAAGAATTTAGGATGAGAAATCTTTGTAAAAGATGGATGAAGCATTTTTGAACCACTGAGAAAAGGAATTTAGCCTTCTAAAATATGGATCTGATTCTGTGCACGGTTTTCTTAATATGGATGAGATGCGGGTCCACTCCGCAGTTAAAATTAAACCACAATCAAGAGCAAATACGACAATAGACAAGGTCCTCTTTATATGGCGGAAATCTGATGCTCATTGCTTTCTAAGGAGCAAAAAACATTCATCTCATTGATTGGCTTAGCAATAACTGTCGAATTTCGTGAAGCCTAGATCACGAAAAACACAAAAATACACTCCTGGAAATGGAAAAAAGAACACATTGACACCGGTGTGTCAGACCCACCATACTTGCTCCGGACACTGCGAGAGGGCTGTACAAGCAATGATCACACGCACGGCACAGCGGACACACCAGGAACCGCGGTGTTGGCCGTCGAATGGCGCTAGCTGCGCAGCATTTGTGCACCGCCGCCGTCAGTGTCAGCCAGTTTGCCGTGGCATACGGAGCTCCATCGCAGTCTTTAACACTGGTAGCATGCCGCGACAGCGTGGACGTGAACCGTATGTGCAGTTGACGGACTTTGAGCGAGGGCGTATAGTGGGCATGCGGGAGGCCGGGTGGACGTACCGCCGAATTGCTCAACACGTGGGGCGTGAGGTCTCCACAGTACATCGATGTTGTCGCCAGTGGTCGGCGGAAGGTGCACGTGCCCGTCCACCTGGGACCGGACCGCAGCGACCCACGGATGCACGCCAAGACCGTAGGATCCTACGCAGTGCCGTAGGGGACCGCACCGCCACTTCCCAGCAAATTAGGGACACTGTTGCTCCTGGGGTATCGGCGAGGACCATTCGCAACCGTCTCCATGAAGCTGGGCTACGGTCCCGCACACCGTTAGGCCGTCTTCCGCTCACGCCCCAACATCGTGCAGCCCGCCTCCAGTGGTGTCGCGACAGGCGTGAATGGAGGGACCAATGGAGACGTGTCGTCTTCAGCGATGAGAGTCGCTTCTGCCTTGGTGCCAATGATGGTCGTATGCGTGTTTGGCGCCGTGCAGGTGAGCGCCACAATCAGGACTGCATACGACCGAGGCACACAGGGCTAACACCCGGCATCATGGTGTGGGGAGCGATCTCCTACACTGGCCGTACACCACTGGTGATCGTCGATGGGACACTGAATAGTGCACGGTACATCCAAACCGTCATCGAACCCATCGTTCTACCATTCCTAGACCGGCAAGGGAACTTGCTGTTCCAACAGGACAATGCACGTCCGCATGTATCCCGTGCCACCCAACGTGCTCTAGAAGGTGTAAGTCAACTACCCTGGCCAGCGAGATCTCCGGATCTGTCCCCCATTGAGCATGTTTGGGACTGGATGAAGCGTCGTCTCACGCGGTCTGCACATCCAGCACGAACGCTGGTCCAACTGAGGCGCCAGGTGGAAATGGCACGGCAAGGCGTTCCACAGGACTACATCCAGCATCTCTACGATCGTCTCTATGGGAGAATAGCAGCCTGCATTGCTGCGAAAGGTGGATATACACTGTACTAGTGCCGACATTGTGCATGCTCTGTTGCCTGTGTCAATGTGCCTGTGGTTCTGTCAGTGTGATCATGTGATGTATCTGACCCCAGGAATGTGTCAATAAAGTTTCCCCTTCCTGGGACAATGAATTCACGGTGTTCTTATTTCAATTTCCAGGAGTGTAATTATTATGTGAACGATGCAGCTATCCACAAAGTGTCTCTGTCCCCCAGATTTCTCTCCCTTCGATTGCCATATGTGACTAGGAAACGTTTTGCGGGCCAATGAAAAGGCTATGACAGCAGTAAGTTTGTATTTCGGACACCTCCGCCAAACGCATTCTCTATACTCCCTGAAGATACGTCGGACAATCCGTGTTGAAATGAATCTAAACGGTCTCAGCGTCGCTAAATAAATACGTTTTTGACGTAAAAAACAGCAGTCCTTAACTGCTAGACCGTGAAATTTTTACTTTGTAAAGGAAGGGACATACATTTAATGCTTTGATTGTACTCGGGCAGTGCAATTGGTCCGTTCGCGTGTTCAACGCGATGCAGTGCAACATCAACCCTCCCACGCAGGTAAACAGCGACACACGCACAAAGAGCAGCCACCTCCACCGCCGCTGCATCAATATTGCCTTCTGGCCCGGCGACCTTTGACGTTGGATTGGCCCTTGGCGCGAATGACGCGTCCGTATGCACGGCGCGTTTGAGTGGGTGTTGCCGGATTGGCTGGAAAAGAGTCGACGACCTTCAGAACCAGCCTTCGAGTACAGTCCCTTCTCGAGCTCCTTTGCCAGTTATTTCTCTAGTATCACCGAAATGCTTACCATTCAGTGCAACTATTTCATTTTCTGAAATTCTGATACGGTCATGTCATCGCGCTGTCACGGTTGGTTATACAGCCGCAGTCAAGTGAGATATAACACTACTTTTCACGATCCATTCAAGAGACTGAAACGTGATCTTTACGTAAATGATTGTGCGCAAAGGGGTTAGTCTATTGATTTATGGTCAATATTTGTAATTTTTTATTCACCGAGCCACTGAAACTATTATGGAGCTATCGATGAATCGATGTACTCCAGAATGAGATATCACTGTGCAGCGGAATGTGCGCTGATATGAAACTTCCTGGCAGATTAAAACTGTGTGCCGGACCGAGACTCGAACTCAGGACTTTTGCCTTTCGTGGGTAAGTGCTCTACCATCTGAGCTACCCAAGCACGACTCATGCCCTGCCCTCACAGCTTTACTTCTGCCAGTACCTCGTCTCCTATCTTCCAAACTTTACAGAAGCTCTCCTGCGAACATTGCAGAACTAGCACTCCTTTCTTTCAGGAGTCATACGATATAAGATAAAAGGATTGATCAAATGATACTCTGAGATGCCAATCGAGTATATGCTACTATTATCAAACAAATTACTATGCAGCACATCTACAATACTGAAAATCAGGTATTAACTGTTATTAGAGGGTGAAATGTGGTAGTGATTCACCTTATAGAGGGTGGGCCTAAAGTCACAAAGCGGTTATAACTGTGAATAACTTTTCTGTTTATTCTTTTCTCCTTTACTTTGTTTCAGATTCTGAGAAAGAAAGGACGAGAGATTGACTATTGTGGTCTTTAAGTTCGAATAAATTTTTTATCATTTGTTCCTTCAGTATTTCACAGTTACAGCCCCATCGTGTCCATACAGCTACCTCAACTGTGGAAGATACAACAGGGTGTGTCAACAATTCAGAGCATGTTTTAAGACCAAGTCATACCCCGGTGCGAAGTTACATAGGCCTAGACTTGTCATGTGACATCATGCAGGCGATGTTCGAGTCAGTTGTGATGTCATGCCGATAAGGACAAGATAACACCCACTTCCCGAGAGCTCATTATGGGGAATCGTAAAGCACCATGTTGCTCAACCTAGGTACAAGACTAATGAAGACTTGTGTAAAGGTGTTGAGGAAACGTTTCGACGCACAACTCCTGAGATACTAAGCAAGATGTCAAGGGGAATATGGAGGGCACTAATCTTTACATAAGGGACTATGATGCATACACAGATCCGCTGGATATATGTGTTTTGTATGTCTGTATTACAGTACACAATAAACTGTTTTGACCTAGGGGTAAGTGGATTTCTCAGACACACTATATATGCATGTATTCATGAAACTGTGCGCAGAATATAAACTAGAAATAGGCAGACTGCGTTGTCCCATTACAACAAAATACTGTAAACGAGGATTTAGCATATATTTTGATCTTCATTGTTTCTTGTGCAGTTCTCACACAACAGCAGCTTCACTAGAGGTATCCTTCGTAAAGAACGCAGTCACTCGACTGACGAGGACATTGATATCTGGAAAATCTGAAAAAGGTATTATGACGATAAAGTAGAAGACTTCATTGCTAGAGTCGAGCACTCATCGCAGTTGAGCTTTCAACGAAATGTAAGCTAGACGTTTACTTTGTGTTCGTGTCGGTATGTTGGTGGATTCAGAACGTCGACCTGGCGCCCTGTTTTTCAACACTTTAAAAATTTTTCAACACTTTAAAAATTGCTTAATTAACTAACGTAAATTTAACCTCCCCATACTATCTTCGCATTGGCGTTATACAGAGACTGAATATTAACGTAAGATGCTGTATTGACGACACTGGGCTTCAAACTCTCCCTTCCCTCTTACGGCCATAACCGCCAACAACAATAACAACAACACAAACACTAGAACACACTCTACACTCCTTCGCGAGAGTCACTTCTTTCAGGTAGCTATACTTAAGACGCATATATTGCAATGTGACCACAACTGGAAAGGCTCCCACGTGTCCTAAGACCAAGCGAAATTTCAACTACAGCTGCTACCAAGCGGACGTACATTCATATTTCTGGTGTCAGTATCTTCAAGCTACACTCCAACGCTGGAAATTATTCTCTTCCTGTTTTAACATAACGTTTAAACGTGGTCTTCTGACTAGCATTCTTCAGTCTCCAGTCTAGGGTCGTGGATTCGATACCTGACCGGGACGAGGATTTTCTCCGCTAGTGACGAAGTCTACATCTACACCTACATCTACATCTACATTTATACTCCGCAAGCCACCCAACGTTGTGTGGTGGAGGGCACTTTACGTGCCACTGTCATTACCTCCCTTTTCTGTTCCAGTCGCGTATGGTTCGCGGGAAGAACGACTGCCTGAAAGCCTCCGTGCGCGCTCGAATCTCTCTAATTTTGCATTCGTGATCTCCTCGGGAGGTATAAGTAGGGGGAAGCAATATATTCGATACCTCATCCAGAAACGCACCCTCTCGAAACCTGGCGAGCAAGCTACACCGTGATGCAGAGCGCCTCTCTTGCAGAGTCTGCCACTTGAGTTTATTAAACATCTCCGTAACGCTATCACGGTTACCAAATAACCCTGTGACGAAACGCGCCGCTCTTCTTTGGATCTTCTCTATCTCCTCTGTCAACCCGATCTGGTATGGATCCCACACTGATGAGCAATACTCAAGTAAAGGTCGAACGAGTGTTTTGTAAGCCACCTCCTTTGTTGATGGACTACATTTTCTAAGCACTCTCCCAATGAATCTCAACCTGGTACCCGCCTTACCAACAATTAATTTTATATGATCATTCCACTTCAGATGGTTCCGCACCCATACTCCCAGATATTTTACGGAAGTAACTGCTACCAGTGTTTGTTCCGCTATCATATAATCATACAATAAAGTATCCTTTCTATGTATTCGCAATACATTACATTTGTCTATGTTAAGGGTCAGTTGCCACTCCCTGCACCAAGTGCCTATCCGCTGCAGATCTTCCTGCATTTCGCTACAATTTTCTAATGCTGCAACTTCTCTGTATACTACAGCATCATCCGCGAAAAGCCGCATGGAACTTCCGACACTATCTGCTAGGTCATTTATATATACTGTGAAAAGCAATGGTCCCATAACACTCCCCTGTGGCACGCCAGAGATTACTTTAACGTCTGTAGACGTCTCTCCATTGATAACAACATGCTGTATTCTGTTTGCTAAAAACTCTTCAATCCAGCCACACAGCTGGTCTGATATTCCGTGGGCTGTTACTTTGTTTATCAGGCGACAGTGCGGAACTGTATCGAACGCCTTCCGGAAGTCAAGGAAAATAGCATCTACCTGGGGGCCTGTATCTAATATTTTCTGGGTCTCATGAACAAATAAAGCGAGTTGGGTCTCACACGATGGCTGTTTCCGGAATCCATGTTGATTCCTACTCAGTAGATTCTGGGTTTCCAAAAACGACATGATACGCGAGCAAAAAACCTGTTCTAAAAATCTACAACTAATCGACGTCAGAGATATAGGTCTATAGTTTTGTGCATCTGCTCGACGACCCTTCTTGAAGACTGGGACTACCTGTGCTCTTTTCCAATCATTTGGAACCTTCCGTTCCGCTAGAGACTTGCGGTACACGGCTGTCAGAAGGGGGGCAAGTTCTTTCGCGTACTCTGTGTAGAATCGAATTGGTATCCCGTCAGGTCCAGCGGACTTTCCTCTGTTAAGTGATTCCAGTTGTTTTTCTATTCCTTGGACACTTATCTCGATGTCACCCATTTTTTCGTTTGTGCGAGGATTTAGGGAAGCAACTGCAGTGCGGTCTTCCTCTGTGAAACAGCTTTGGAAAAAGGTGTTTAGTATTTCAGCTTTACGCGTGTCATCCTCTGTTTCAATGCCATCATCATCCCGGAGTGTCTGGATATGCTGTTTCGAGCCACTTACTGATTTAACGTAAGACCAGAACTTCCTAGGATTTTCTGTCAAGTCGGTACATAGAATTTTACTTTCGAATTCACTGAACGCTTCACGCATAGCCCTCCTTACCCTAACTTTGACATCGTTTAGCTTCTGTTTGTCTGAGAGGTTTTGGCTGCGTTTACACTTGGTGTGAAGCTCTCTTTGCTTTCGCAGTAGTTTCCTAACTTTGTTGTTGAACCACGGTGGGTTTTTCCCGTCCCTCACAGTTTTACTCGGCACGTACCTGTCTAAAACGCATTTTACGATTGCCTTGAACTTTTTCCATAAACACTCAACATTGTCAGTGTCGGAACAGAAATTTTCGTTTTGATCTGTTAGGTAGTCTGAAATCTGCCTTCTATTACTCTTGCTAAACAGATAAACCTTCCTCCAATTTTTTATATTCCTATTAACTTCCATATTCAGGGATGCTGCAACGGCCTTATGATCACTGATACCCTGTTCTGCACTTACAGAGTCGAAAAGTTCGGGTCTGTTTGTTATCAGTAGGTCCAAGATGTTATCTCCACGAGTTGGTTCTCTGTTTAATTGCTCGAGGTAATTTTCGGATAGTGCACTCACTATAATGTCACTCGATGCTCTGTCCCTACCACATGTCCTAAACATCTGAGTATCTCAGTCTATATCTGGTAAATTGAAATCTCCACCTAAGACTGAGAAAATTTATGTGAAATGTATTCCAAATTTTCTCTCAGTTGTTCTGCCACTAATGCTGCTGAGTCGGGAGGTCGGTAAAAGGAGCCAGCCATTAACCCAGCTCGGTTGCTGAGTGCGACCTCCACCCATAATAATTCACAGGAACTATCCACTTCTACTTCACTACAGGATAAACTACTACTAACAGCGACAAACACGCCACCACCGGTTGCATGCAATCTATCCTTTCTAAACACCGTCTGTGCCTTTGTAAAAATTTCGGCAGAATTTATCTCTGGCTTTCTGTAACGATTACAGCTTCGGTGCTTTCTATCAGCGCTTGAAGTTCCGGTACTTTACCAAAACAGCTTCGACAGTTTACAATTACAATACCGATTGCTGCTTGGCCCCCGCATGTCCTGACTTTGCCCCGCACCCTTTGAGGCTGTTGCCCTTTCTGTACTTGCCCGAGGCCATCTAACATAAAAAACCGCCCAGTCCACGCCACACAACCCCTGCTACCCGTGTAGCCGCTTGCTGCGTGTAGTGGACTCCTGACCTATCCAGCGGAACCCGAAACCCCACCACCCTATGGCGCAAGTCGAGGAATCTGCAGCCCACACGGTCGCAGAACCGTCTCAGCCTCTGATTCAGACACTCCACTCGGCTCTGTACCAAAGGTCCGCAGTCAGTCCTGTTGACGATGCTGCAGATGGTGAGCTCTGCTTTCATCCCACTAGCGAGGCTGGCAGTCTTCACCAAATCATATAGCCGCCGGAAGCCAGAGAGGATTTCCTCCGATCCGTAGCGACACACATCATTGGTGCCGACATGAGCGACCACCTGCAGATGGGTGCACCCTGTACCCTTCATGGCATCCGGAAGGACCCTTTCCACATCTGGAATGACTCCCCCCGGTATGCACACGGAGTGCACATTGGTTTTCTTCCCCTCTCTTGCTGCCATATCCCTAAGGGGCCCCATTACGCGCCTGACGTTGGAGCTCCCAACTACCAGTAAGCCCACCCTCTGCGACTGCCCGGATCTTGCAGACTGAGGGGCAACCTCTGGAACAGGACAAGCAGCCATGTCCGGCCGAAGATCAGTATCAGCCTGAGACAGAGCCTGAAACCAGTTCGTCAGACAAACTGGAGAGGCCTTCCGTTCAGCCCTCCGGAATGTCTTTCGCCCCCTGCCACACCTCGAGACGACCTCCGACTCTACCACAGGTGAGGGATCAGCCTCAATGTGGGCAGTATCCCGGGCAGCCACAGTCGTAGTCCGATCAGGGGATGCGTGGGACGAGCTGGCCGTCCCCGACAAACCCCCATCCGGACCCCCACAGTGATGCCCATTGGCAACAGCTTCAAGCTGTGTGACCGAAGCCAACACTGCCTGAAGCTGGGAGCGATGGGATGCCAACTCAGCCTGCATCCGAACACAGCAGTTGCAGTCCCTATCCATGATAAAAACTGTTGTGCAAAGAACGTCTGAACTAATCTACAGAGAGCACAAACAATTCGACACAAAATTTAAACGGTTATTAAGATACAAGATTGCCTAGTAAATGCAGTAATGCTGCTACTTGCGCACTGCTGACACACTGCTCGGCGGCGGAAGGAGACTACGCGATTTTACACTATTCAGGTACTAAAACGCGATGCTACAACTCTCAAATACTATAATACGCCAGAAATGTATGAATTAAACAATGCAAATACTAAAAACACGCAAAGAAATTAAGAATGAAACTATGTAACAAATAAGTGAGCTAAGAGTATACGACTTGCTGCTGCAGCTGCTTATCCAACGGCGGCAGGGAGTGTGTGCTCATCATCATTTCATCATCATCGACGCGCAAGTCATCGAAGTGGCGTCAAATAAAGACTTGCACCTAGCGGCCGAACATCCTACACTGAAGAGCCAAAGAAACTGGCACACCTGCCTAATATCGTGTAGGGCTCCCGCGAGCACGCAGAAGTGCCGCAACACGACGTGGCATGGAGTCGACTAATGTCTGAAGTACTGCTGGAGGGAACTGACACCATGAATCCTGCAGGGCTGTCCGTAAGAGTACGAGGGGGTGGAGATTTCTTCCGAACAGCACGTTGTAAGGCATCCAATGCTCAATGATGCTCATGTCTGGGGAGTTTGGAGGCCAGCGGAAGTGTTTAAACTCAGAAGAGTGTTCCTGGAGACACTCTGTAGCAGTTGTGGACGTGTGAGGCGTCGCGTTGTCCTGCTGGAATTGCCCAAGTCCGTCGGAATGCACAATGGACATGAATGAATGCAGGTGATCAGACAGGATGCTTACGTACGTCTCACCTGTCACAGTTGTATCTAGACGTATCAGGGGTCCCATATCACTGCAACTGCACACGCCTCACACCATTCCAGAGCCTCCACCAGCTTCAACAGTCTCCTTCTGACATGGAGGGTCCACGGATTCATGAGGTTGCCTCCATACCCGTACATGCCCATCCGCTCGATACAATTTGAACGGAAACTCGTCCGACCAGACAACATCTTTCCAGTCAACATCAGTCCAATGTCGATGTTAGCTTTGTGTCATGCAGCCATCAAGGGTACACGAATGGGATTTCGGCTCCGAAAGCCATATTGATGATGTTTCATTGAATGATTCGCACGCTGACACTTCTTGATGGCCCAGCATTGAAATCTGCAGAAACTTGCGGAAGGGTTGCACTTCTGTCACGTTGAACGATTCTCTTCAGTCGTCGTTGGTCCCGTTCTTGCAGGACCTTTTTCTGGCCGCAGCGATGTCGGAGATTTGATGTTTTACCGGATTCCTGATATTCGCGATACACTTATGAAGTGGTCGTACGGGATAATCCCCACTTCATCGTTGCCACGGAGATGCTGTGTCCTATGTCTCGTGTGCCGACTATAATACTACGTTGAAGCTCGCTTAAATCTTGATAACCTGCCGTAGTAACCGCTCAAACAAAGACATTTGTCTTATATAGGCGTTGCCGACAGCAGAGCCGTATTCTGCCTCTTTGCATGTCTCTGTATTTGAATACCCATGCCTATACCAGCTTCTTTGGCGTTTCAGTGTAGATGAGGTGTCCCAGCCAAAGATGCCGTACACACATTCTCTCTTTTTTTTATGCTATTCGGAAATTAGACACCCACACTTTCACACGAACTGTTTCAATTATTGCAACTAATCATATATCTTTGAAGAACTTTATTTCCTTAAACCAAACGCAATTTAGTTACTGATATTCTGATGGTTTACATTCGTTGTGGCTAGCCATCATGAAACTCTTCAGGTAAGCAGTAAACCGTGTCTGTTTACAGTTGTCAATGTGACGCGGCTCACTTAGTAACTTTCATTCTGCAGTGAAGTGTGCGCTCTTTTGAAACTTCTTGGCAGACTAAAACGGCGTGCGTGACAGCTACTCAAACCGGGATACCTTTTCTGCGAAAGTCAAGTTTCTATGTTCGAGTCCCGGTGCAGTGCATAGTTGTAATCTGCCAAGATTCAAAGTAACGTCTGCTCTGCTACAGAGCGTAATATTCATTCTGGAAACAATCCCCTAGGCTGTGGCTGAGCAATTTCCCTGCGATATCCTTTTCTCCATGAGTGCTAGTACAGCAAGGTATGGCGGAGAGCTTCTGTGAATTTTTAAAATGGGAGAGAGTTGCTGGCGGAAGGAATGCTATGGGGGTATGTTGTGAGTCGGGCCTGACTTGCTCAGTCAATCTGACCATTGCCCGTGAAAGGCAAAGTTTATAGTTCGCGTCCTGGTCCGGCGGACAGTTTTAATCTGCCAGAAAGTTTCAACTTTAACGTTATTTGTGATCGTTAGCCACAGAATGTACTGTATACCAAATGTGACCAGACCGCATGAAACTTCCACATTGAATGTGAAACACCAGAAGATAAGAAGGAAATGTTCGAAATTAGTCATGGTAAAAAAGTATCTTCCAGTACGTATGACTGGTTTTCTGTGATTCCAATACAATAGACAAAGTACATCGACACACGGTTCTGGGAAAATTTCCGACTCGTTTCAATTTCAACAAATGACTTCTGCACAGTACGTACGCCGAACCACCGAAAGGTAATTAACACAGCCGTGCTTTGCTTTCGCATTATAGGCGATAAACCCTTTGCTGGCAGACCGTGAAATACTGCTGACAGCTAATTAAAGGTCCGCTGTCTTGAATGCTGCGACTTTGTGCCGTGACACGCTGGCTTTCACTCTCGCAGCCAAATTTCATTCCTTTGATGCCCCACATCGGTTATTTCCACAGTTCATAGTTTACAGCCTACGTGCACAAATTTGATCGCTGCAGTCAGAATCGCCACGCCGGTGCACAGTGTGTGTGTGTGTGTGTGTGTGTGTGTGTGTGTATGTGTGCGTGTGGTGCGGGCGATTGGGGACACGGCTGCGGGCGCAGAGGAGCTGTTTATGTAATTATGCGGGTGTGTAGCTCGCTGTTGACATTGGCTGCGGTGAGATGTAGTGGCCATTCTCAGAGCGCCGGCGGATCGTGCGGGGGCGGTGTGCAGCATGCCGGCTATCTGATACGGCCTTTGTGTTCCTCAGGCCGTCATCCACCGGCCCTTCTGCTGCGGGACCTCCGCTAAGTCACGTCCGAACACCGAGGCAAACTGAGTCCCAGTCTGACTGGCGCCAGCGGAATATTTACGCCCGATAAAGAGTCAGACGGAGATAGCAATAGCGTACGCTCCGATATTCTTAGAAGCGAACCGCTGTTACACGCTCAACTTTTATACGGGATGTGCCATTCATCTTCACCACCTCAAATAACTTCGTGCAGAACCAAAATAAATCTAGAAAATGTTATTTATCTGCCAGAGGGACATTAACTAGGATGATTACTTTTCTTGTAACTTAGTTCGTACAGAGACATGAACAGTAACGCGTCTTTCTTAAATAGCACCCAATTTTTTTGTTTTGTAAATAACAAACGCCTTCTCTTGCTGCACTGTATTTTATTCTTCCAGACGCCTTTGGCTTTTTTCACTTTAAAGCATCATCAACGGGATCGATAATGATCCAGCTATGATACACATTTGATTTTATATGTATTGTTCGTATATTATAAAACAGTTCACTTATCGCTTTTTATGTAAATAGGTGATTACTTACCGTTCTTCGCGTTTTTAGTTGTCATCGTGGAGGTCGCACTAACGCTCTATTTACGAAACATAAGCATGTTTTTGTGTTCCGAACATTTTTCTGCCCCCCCCCCCCCCCCTCTTTCATTTTGTTTGCTCTTCTTGTTGTCAGTCTTCTGTCACTCAAAGTGGTTCAAAAGGCTCTGAGCACTATGGGACTTAACATCTGAGGTCATCAGTCCCCTAGAACTTACAACTACTTAAACCTAACTAACCTAAGCACATCACACACATCCATGCCCGAAGCAGGATTCGAACCTGCGACCGTAGCAGTCACGCGGTTCCGGACTGAAGCGCCTAGAACCGCACGGCCACCGCGGCCGGCCTTCTGTCACTAATACGGACAAAACACTAATATAGCCATAACTACTTTCAGTTAACTGTGTATCTCATCCTGTTTGGTTTGTTTACGTACACGTACGTGTTGCCAACGTAACGAAGTATATGCGGAAAACTAATGTCCATCCATTTCTGTTATGTTTGTGTGTGTGTGTGTGTGTGTGTGTGTGTGTGTGTGTGTGTGTGTGTGTGTGTGTGTGAGAGAGAGAGAGAGAGAGAGAGAGAGAGAGTAAAATACACTGCAACAACAAGAGGCGTTTTACAAAACAAATATTTATGTGCTTGCTGCGGAAGATGACCACGCAAAAAAAAAAAAAAAAAAACTTTTCTTCGGCAATACACTTTCTCTTGTCGATACGTGATCAAAGACGTGTCACAGAGATCCATTCACGCAAAGATGACGTTATTAGAAACGTAACACAAAACTCACTTTCATTCTTCTGTACCAGCAAACAGTGTAAGTGCGCAGGGTGACACAACTCGTCCACTTGCTGGAGCTGACAGTACACCAGTGGAAACACAAGGAAATGTAAGCAGGTCATTCAGTCATCCCTCTTCCGTTGAAGATTAGTGTGAGTACAGTATACACAAATGAAGAGGAGGTAAAAAGACTGCTCATCTGAGGAGAACGTACGTTTGCATTTTCCTGGTGTTTCCCTTTGTTCACTGTCGGCTCTAGCAAGTGGACGAGTACGTGGGCTGCTACTAGAATTGCGCTCTGCCAAAACTCCGTTTAGGTAGTTTTGGTACAGTACATAAATGACGTAGCAACTGGTACGGTTACCAGTAGTATTCGTAGGGAAAGAATAAATGTGTAAGAGAGACACTAGGAGCCGACAATTTCTCTTTGTTTCTTTTGAACATATTTATAACCGCATATCATTAACTGTCAGTCCATTGTGTACTTTATATCCTTACAGAATAAAAATTGCATTTATTAGTAATGAAAATTAGTTCATCGCGTAACGTCTCTGCTTTTATGTAACCGAAGCAAGTACTTTTGAGGCAAGTACAGTTTACGCGCACGAATATATATATATATATATATATATATATATAATTATTGTTGTTAGTTTGTACTCAATAGAAATTTCTTCATCATGATTAAAGCAAGAGTTTCCTTTTATTATTGATAAATGCAGAAGTTATTTAGGAGCAAGAGAAACATGTTTTATTAAGTTCACGAAGTACTGAAGCGATGTTTGATATATTTTTCTCGTTTTTTATTTTAAACATTCACAAATTCAGTTGTGCTATAAATGTTGTTTATTTTTAAGTAATGGGCAGAAAGATAACTATGTAGAACAAAAATTTTGCGTAGGTTACGCGGCCCTTTACACAGTTTCTAGGCAATTTACCGCTTCCGGTTTTTAGGGGAATCTAATTAAAAACTGAACGCATACGTAAACAAAGCGATCGTTATGAAGTAACGCCCTATAGGCATGCAGCACACCTAACGTACAGGTAACGTGGGTACTACCTTAACTGACCAAAGCTACTAGGAAAGGTACCGAAGCCTACACATAACTTATGACAGGCTACGGTAGCCTACGGAAGTTGTACAGCTCCAGTTAGTACAGAAGAGTCACAGTCAATTTTGTTACGTTTTTAACGTCGTCCTGTTTTCGTGACTGGCACACTGTGATATGTTTTTAAACAGGTATTACAGCATATAAACTAAGCGGCGCAGTTTAAAATGACCATACTTCTGTTCATGTCTTCGCGATGAACGAAAATACAAGAAAGGTAATCATGCTGGTTAATGTCCCCCTCGCCGGCCACTGTGACCGAACGGTTCTAGGCGCTTCAGTGCGGAACCGCGCGGCTGCCACGGTCGCAGGTTCGTATCCTGCCTCGGGCATGGATGTGTGTGATGTCCTTAGGTTAGTTAGGTTTAAGCAGTTCTAATTCTAGGGGACTGATGACCTCAGATGTTAAGTCCCATAGTGCTTAGAGCCATTTGAACCATTTGAATGTCCCCCTCACAACTAAGCATTTGGTTGATACATTTGTTACTTTGCTTCTGGGCGAAAAGTTATTTGGGTGGTAAAAATGGTTATGATAAAAATTAAACGTTGATCATTTTTTATTGTTTCCCCTTGCGTACCTTACACCAGCATTTCTTCGCAGCGTAGTGTGTGTGAATCCGCGTCTCTTTCAAATTAACGATGTCACTGCCTGATACGCCCAGTTAAGTTGGTTGAGTCCAGCAACGTTAAGTGACTATCATATGCTGCGGCTACTTCATTTACTCCTGAGTATGCATGCACCCCAGTACTTCGGATCAGAGATTAAGCACCTGTCTTTTCATCATAATCATTTATCTGGTATAATGTCCAATGAACAAGCGATCAAAAAACGCTTCTGTATTGTGCCGCTGAAGTAATAAAATGCGTGTGATGGATCATTTGACTTTGTCGTTACCAATCTGCTGCAAATGTTCTTGGATGGTCTACAAAAGTTGGTAAAGTATGTTTCACGTATCCTCGACTGTCTGACACCGATTTTCTTCCACTTCCGCCCTTAATATGTGGTTGTCTAAAGAAGGTGATCGTCTCGGTCGATACAAGTCGGACAGATCAGAACTACCCTATTTGAACTTAGAAAACCATCTTTGTAATTTACGAACGTCTAATGCCCTTGGATAAACATCGCAAATGTTTTTGGTGGCAACTGTTATTATCCTTGCGAAACTCAGAAATCAGACAATATCGGAAACATACATCTCTTGCTATTTTGGTGGATATTTCGAACTAAATTGAAACAAATTAGTAATTTACGAGTAAACAAGTCACTCTAATCTTGAAATGTCTTTGGCACAACTTTTAAGTACACAGTGAGCCTGGTAAATAACAAACGAATATTGACAGGCGCAGAAACGACATTACTTATCGGTCCCTCTAATACATAAAATACACATACGCGTGTATCTTCTACTGCCTCAGCATGCTTCGGGAAACCATTGTGGATTAAGTAAAATCTTTATTTCTTCGATTTACTTTGCACATTTTAAAACCGAACATTTTATGTAGAAAAATATTTCAGAGAATTAATTACGTAACTCTAAAGCCAAGTTCTGCACAACAAAATCTGTAAAGATATTCCCAGAGCTAGCGTATTTCATATACTTGAAGGCTTCGCAGAACGTTCTGTGTAATGACAAATTTACGCATACTGCCAGTCAAGTTCTTATTGCCATGACGTTTTCTTCGTATTTGGTGCAGATAATTTAACAACACTCCACGTGGCCTGGAATCGCTCATTCCATGATTTATTCACATCATCAACTTACTTGACTGAAACGCGGTCCGTCACCTTATCCGTCGAACTATCGACCTTTCCTCCTTGTCATCTTTAATAAATCGAATGACGTTCCTAGGAAGCCGTCACGCGTGTCTGAAATGACATTTCCACATTTCCACCGCTATGCTACAGCTCGAACTGCTGTTGTGATCCAGTTCCGTGACCAAGTTATTTTGCGGCGGTTAGGCCTACAGTTTGCTCTGTAGAATAGAGGAGGTTAAAAATCTACCGATTAAACCTATACAGGTATTTTAGTTATGAATACCCGATGTTTGTTTGGTCTCGGTTATAACATGTGTTTTTTTTATTTTTTACTAAGAACCGAGTAGAAAACCTAAATATCAGTTAGCTATAGCAAGTGCTAAAATTTTTGGTTTTCTTAAAAGTAGTAATTCTTATTCATAAAACTGCATTGCTTTGAACGATTGCGTTATTATAGAAAATGGGGAATAGGAGCATTGCTTTTTTAGTGACAATGCTGACAGAAACGAGCAACAAACACTTGGCATAAAAATTGGTACAGCTTTGCTGAGATGATAATGTTCCTGCTGCCGTATGTCGTGGCTTAAGGTATGCGTTACATGCAGTGTGCTACACTTGGCCCCACGTGGTCTATAGAGTAGTTTCTTGCTGTCCGTCGCCGGTCAGCCGATGTATTACAGAATGCACCAACCCCAGTCTGGCAATTTTTTACGAAGTTACGTAGCAGTGAAGTACAATGTTTCATTTGCTTTAAAAGATTAAAGATTTTACTGCTATTTCTGTGAAACAAACCCAGCAACAGCAAAAACTGAAAGTAGAGAATCTGCTGCATATGTCTAAATAATATGCCGCTACATGTTTTCAGACCACGAAAACGGACAAATTAATACGAAAAACAGAGTTCTTCAACATCAGTTTGCACCTTTTAGCACTTACTATTCGTAATGTCACAATATTGGTATGATCTCCAACTGCAACATGATTTTTAAGCAGAGTTTTAAAAAAAAACAATCAATAGGACAATATTGGTGACTTTTTGAAGTATTCAGCCATTCATCACTTTTCAAGAAAAGCAGCGAATGGTGGACGGAGTAAGGTTTCTTTTATTTGCCCACCTAATTTAAAATTCTGAATCTATGTACGTATCTTGAAACTGAGAGGGTTAAAATTGTTCAGTCTTCGTTCAGTTTCTAGCTTTCTTGCAGGAAGTAATAGGAATAAAACAACAGAAAATCGGTTATTTCAGAATCGAATTATTTTGAGTGGGTTTAACAGTCAGATTAAACGGCCGTGGAAAAAACGATATAACTAAAAACCGTGTGTTTCAGTGATAACCGCCGTTTTTACTGCAGAGTAATAATTACTGTTCAATACGAGTAATATTTCTACTCCGATGCATAATATCACTGACCATACATCCCAGCAGCTGCAGGACATAACTAGACTATTCATTAATTTGACTGTGTATAGGCAACAGATAACAGATGAATGAAATGAAAAGTTGGTGCAAGGTTAATTATTGTCCTGGCTGTGAAATACTGTTTTTAGTCACAACCGTACTTTTTATCGTTGTACATACCTGTAACGTTAGCACAGTTTGTTCAAAAATGGTTCAAATGGCTCTGAGCTCTATGGGACTTAACATCTATGGTCATCAGTCCCCTAGAACTTAGAACTACTTAAACCTAACTAACCTAAGGACATCACACAACACCCAGCCATCACGAGGCAGAGAAAATCCCTGACCCCGCCGGGAATCGAACCCGGGAACCCGGGCGTGGGAAGCAAGAACGCTACCGCACGACCACGAGATGCGGGCACAGTTTGTTCAAAGTTTCTCCAGGGAGTAGATTCCACCGCTGAAGCGTGTTTCAGGAAGATCTTCCAAATGCCTACCTAGGTCTACCATAGCCTGTTTCTTAGACAGAAAAAGTATCCATGATAATCGTTGAAAGTTTATCAGTTCCAAATATTGTGACTCGAATGAATGATCCAACAGTCCAACAGTTCGAACTTAAATCCTAGTTTTTCCAATATCAGATTATACGCCCTTCTGATGAAATGTGCGTTTACTGACATTTTCAGTCCAGAAGTTAGTAGCATTCACTAGTAACTGTGAGGCAGTGACTACGAGGTGCATTCAAGTTCTAAGGCCTCCGATTTTTTTTCTCCGGACTGGAAAGAGATAGAAACATGCGCTTTGTTTTAAAATGAGGCCGTGTTCATTGTCAATACGTCCCAGAGATGGCAGCACCGTACGGCAGATGGAATTTTACCGCCAGCGGCGAGAATGAGAACTGTTTTAAATACTTAAAATGGCGACGTTTTCCTTACTTGAACAGCGTGCAATCATTCGTTTTCTGAATTTGCGTGGTGTGAAACCAATTGAAATTTATCGACAGTTGAAGGAGACATGTGGTGATGGAGTTATGGATGTGTCGAAAGTGCGTTCACGGGTGCGACAGTTTAATGAAGGCAGAACATCGTGTGACAACAAACCGAAACAACCTCGGGCTCGCACAAGCCGGTCTGACGACATGATCGAGAAAGTGAAGAGAATTGTTTTGGGGGATCGCCGAATGACTGTTGAACAGGTCGCCTCTAGAGTTGGCATTTCTGTGGGTTCTGTGCACACAATCCTGCATGACGACCTGAAAATGCGAAAAGTGTCATCCAGGTGGGTGCCACGAATGCTGACGGACGACCACATGGCTGCCCGTGTGGCATGTTGCCAAGCAATGTTGACACGCAACGACAGCACGAATGGGACTTTCTTTTCGTCGGTTGTGACAATGGATGAGACGTGGATGCCATTTTTCAATCCAGAAACAAACCGCCAGTCAGCTCAATGGAAGCACACAGATTCACCGCCACCAAAAAAATTTCGGGTAACCGCCAGTGCTGAAAAAATGATGGTGTCCATGTTCTGGAGGGCGTAATCCGTACCCATTGCGTTCCAAAGGGCACTACGGTAACAGGTCCATCCTTCGAAAATGTTTTGAAGTACAAATTCCTTCCTGCACTGCAACAAAAACGTCCGGGAAGGGCTGAACGTGTGCTGTTTCACCAAGACAACGCACCCGCACATGGAGCTAATGTTACGCAACAGTTTCTTCGTGATAACAACTTTGAAGTGATTCCTCATGCTCCCTACTCACCTGACCTGGCTCCTAGTGACTTTCGGCTTTTTCCAACAATGAAAGACACTCTCCGTGGCCGCACATTCACCAGCCGTGCTGCTATTGCCTCAGCGATTTTCCAGTGGTCAAAACAGACTCCCAAAGAAGCCTTCGCCGCTGCCATGGAATCATGGCGTCAGCGTTGTGAAAAACGTGTACGTCTGCAGGGCGATTACGTCGAGAAGTAACGCCAGTTTCATCGATTTCGGGTGAGTAGTTAATTAGACAAAAAATCGGAGGCCTTAGAACTTGAATGCACCTCGTATTTTGTACCCCAGAACACACTATAGACTCACCAGCAGATAAAATTTTGCTTCGTGCTGGGCGCTCATTACCCAACCACTGCTCTGAGTCGTGCTTAATTTCTGGTGTCCCGTAGCGGACCCCCATCTTATCTGTAGTAACAAATAGGCAAATCAGTTGGGTACTTTTTAAATTGTCCCAGTTTCGATGAGAAATCCGGTTTCGTACTTGTTTGTTTGCCTGCCGATCTTGTTCAGAGCTTCCCCATATTCAGTTATACATTTAAAATTTACCGTACTCTTTCTCATGTAAGTATAGTACCAGATATTTCACACACCTTCAATCAAAGGATCTACTATATCATATTTTGCATTTCATTTTTTTAATCTCTGGTTCCAGTTTTCGAACATTTTTCACGTGGTTCATCCTCAAGTTTAATCTTGTTTGATTACAATTACTCTTAGCTCAAACGTAACGAAGTATCTGGAAGGTACTGGTCTCTTCCATGCTAACATACATCGATTCATCGGACATCGATCATGTGAAACCCAATTCACACTTTTCTCACATGACATGGATCAAAGCAGTTAGCTCCATACTTAACAATCATATACAACCGTTCGCTCCACAAAAGATTTGTACCCAAAGACTGGAAAGTTGCACAGGTTACACCAATATTCAAGAAAAGTAGTAGGAGTAATCCACTTAATTACAGGCCAGTATCATTAACGTCGATATGCAGCAGGATTTTGGAACATATATTGTGTTCGAACATTATTAATTACCACGAAGAAAACGGCCTATTGAGACACAGTCAACTTGGATTTAGAAAACATCGTTCTTGTGAAACACAACTAGCTCTTTATTCGCATGAAGTGTTGAGTGCTATTGACAAGGGATCTCAGATCGATTCTGTATTTCTGGATTTCCGGAAAGCTTTTGACACTGTACCACACAAGCGGCTTGTAGTGAAATTGCGTGCTTATGGAATATCGTCTCAGTTATGTGGCTGGATTTGTGATTTCCTGTGAGAGAGGTCACAGTTCGTAGTAATTGACGGAAAGTCATCAAGTAAAACAAGTGATTTCTTGCGTTCCGCAAGTTAGTGTTATACACCCCTTTGCTGTTCCTTATCTATATAAACGATTTGGGAAACAATCTGAGTAGCCATCTTAGGTTGCTTGCAGATGACGCTATTTATCGGTTAGAGGCTAATAAAGCCATCAGAAGATCAAAAAAAAATTGCAAAACGATTTAGAAAAGTATCTGAACGGTGCGAAAATTGGCAGTTGACCCTAAATAACGAAAATAGTGAGGTCATCCATATGAGTCCTAAAAGGAATTCGTTAAACTTCGGTTACATGATAAATCAGTCTAATCTGAAAGCCGTAAATTCAACTAAATACCTAGGTATTACAATTACGAACAACTTAAATTGGAAGGAACACACAGAATATATTGTGGGGAAGGCTAACCAAGGAATGCGTTTTATTGGCAGGACACTTAGAGAATGTAACAAATTTACTAAGGAGACTGCCCACACTTCGCTTGTCCGTCCTCTTTTAGAATAGTGCTGCGCAGTGTGGGATCCTTACCAGATAGGGCTGACGGAGTACATCGAAAAAGTTCAAAGAAGGGCAGCACGTTTTGTATTATGGCGAAATATGGGAGAGAGTTTCACTGAAATGATACAGGATTTGGGCAGGACATCATTAAAAGAAAGGCGTTTTTCGTTGCGACGGAATCTTCTCCCGAAATTCCGATCATCAACTTTCTCCTCCGAATGAGAAAATATTTTGTTGACACCGACCTACATAGGGAGAAAATATCACCACGATAAAATAAGGGAAATCAGAGCTCTTACGGAAAGATATAGGTGTTCGTTCTTTCCGCGCGCTATACCAGATTGGAATAATAGAGAATTATGAAGGTGATTCGATGAACCCTCTGCCAGACACTTAAATGTGATTTGCAGAGTATCCATGTAGCTGTAGATGTAGGTGTATATGCAGTATTTCTTGATTTCATTAAAACATTTGACTTTGTACCGCACCTACGCTTATTGTAGAAAGTACGGTCATAAGGGATATCATGCAAAATTTGTTGGTAGGGAGGATGTAGGATGTTATCTTCGTTGCAGAGTCATCAACGTATCTAGAAGTACCTTTAGGTACATCCCAGGTAAATGTGTTCGTGCCTTTGTCGTTTGTTGTATATTGATGACCTTACAGACAATATCAGTTGTAACCTCAGATTTTTCGCAGAAAATGCCTCTATCGAAAATGAAGTACTGTCTTAGAAAAGCTGCACAGATTTTCTTTCAGATCTTCACAAAATTTCAAAGTGGTGTAAAAAATGGCAGCTCGCTGTAAATGTTCATGAATGCAAAATTGTGCACATCACAAAACAAAACTACAATGTAGTATCCTATGATTTCAGTATCAACGAATCATAATTAGAATAGCTCAACAGACACATATACATTGTTGTAAAACTTCGTAGGGATGTGAAATGGAATGACTACATAAGCTCTATCGCAGGTACTAACTTCGGATCATTGGTAGAGTACTAGGCAAATGCAACGCCCACAAAGGAGACAGCTTAAAATTGCCTCCTGCAACCCATCCTTGAATATTACTTATTTGTGTCGGACCTGTACGAAATAGGACTAACAGAGGAAATTGAACGTATACAGAGAAGAGTAGCACGAACGGTCAAAAGTTCATTTGATCCGTGGAAGTGTGTCACGGAGGTGCTGAAGAGACTGATCTGGCAGACACTTGAAGAAGACTATACCGAGAATGCCTACGTATAAAGTTTCAAGAACTGGCCTTAAGGCACGGATCCTTGAATATTTTCCATCCCACTACGTATCGCTCCATTAGGGATTGTAAGGACAAGATTAGATTAAATACAGGCGCGCACAGAGACTTCAAACACTCATTCTTCCCGTGTTCCACACCTGAAAAGGTAAAAAGCCCTAATAACTGGTAAAATGGAAAGTACCCTCTGCCATGCATTTCATAGTAGTTTACAGTGAATTGATGTCGATGTAGCTGTATAACCGCCTATTGCCTCTGCTACACTCTACACACAGTTGCGTTATTTGAAGAGAATCAAAACTATGAAACAGTTACTGCCTAGTTATTATCTTGTTTGACCCACTGAAGACGTGGATCCTTACATGCGTCTGTGTGCAATGGCCATACGATACTTCCCAGGTTCTAAATGTCCGTTGTGTGCAAATCCCTTCGGCGTGTTCGCGCGGAACCTGGTTGGGATTACCTGTATTCACTGATAGCAGCAATTCCAGTTAATTTTGAACCTGATTGTAACTGATAATACGTGACGCTCATCTCCAATCCCCCTCCCGTTTAGGATCTTTCTACGAGCACTTTTCTTAAGCTGCGTTACATCGCCACGAATGATACACCATTCCTTGTAGAGACGTGAGACATCTTCGTTAACGGTGTGACAATGGGAATCCTCAAGCACGACAGCTCCTTTGTGTAACTCTGGCACATCCTTACTTCGACCAGTCTTACTGTATTATTTCCGTACAACCGCCTGGCAGGTGCACAACTCTTCACTAACGTGGCTCGCATGAGCGGTGGAAAGTAGAGATGGGTCGTTCGCGAACTAACGGGTCCAAAGTAACGGTTCATCAAGATGAACGGAACGAGCTAGGAACGAATT
Organism: Schistocerca americana; assembly: GCF_021461395.2. Classification (NCBI taxonomy): domain Eukaryota; kingdom Metazoa; phylum Arthropoda; class Insecta; order Orthoptera; family Acrididae; genus Schistocerca; species Schistocerca americana. The sequence continues at coordinate 254,926,890 of NC_060130.1, forward strand.
GTAAGGAACGATCTTTCATAGTTCACTTCGATCGCTGCTTTCTACTTATAGTTCCCCGGAACGAGAAACGGTCGGTCTCGCTCGTCGGAACTCATCCTTCTTCGCGTGGCCGCTCGTCGCAGTTCCACGAGTTGTTGTTCGTTTCGTTCGCTGCGCACGCCAGTTCTAGGTCTGTTTCAAACCTTTTTTGAACTCTGAACTTCTGGTTCCTTTCGTATTCTATTCAGCGTCCACGATCGGTAATTAAAATGTATTTTATAATTACGTAAATTAGATAAAAATTACGTGGTATGTAATACATGCATATTTCCAGGTAACAAAACAGCATATCAGATTACTTCACTATTTCGATAAACAGCAGAAGAAATACTTGTAAAAAGGCTAGATATTTTTGCTATTACACATGCAAAAGAAGTCGGCGCGGCACACACGAGTGGCCATTTTCCGTCTTTTTTTGATTCAAGGTAAAAGAGCATGTTCATTGTTATGGAAGGCAGACCGACTTACAACTGAACGAAGACCACGCTCCATAATCGGGTGTCTGGTGTCACATTTTGTCAAGAGAATATGATAACTTCTACAATATTATTTCAGTGGTACAGGGTGGCGCACGAAAATTCGGCCCCGAGTACTATACTGCTCATTGTCGCCCACCAATCCTCATCTATTGTTTCGAAGTTGTTGTTTTCATGAGCTTATTTGTTATTTCTTCACTGCCTAAGTATTACATGTTTATCTATTCTGCTCGTAGCGGTCAACAAATCGTACGTAATTGGCGAGCAGCCTGTACTCGGGGCCGGTTATTCGTATGCCACCTTATATTATTTCACTGCAATCAGTCACATAACGCTACAGTTGGCTAAACGAGAGGTTTTGCAGAATTACGAAAATTAGAAGTGTGTGAGAATTCTGTTATGAATAAAAACTCTGTACTCCAGGGGGGAGGCAAGTGCCCCCTCTTGGCGCCTTCCACCTTCAGTCACCTATGCGTCTAATTTTCAATTTTTTATAAGAACCATATACCAAACACAAATGGACGGTGAACGAGTAAAAATGAACTGTTCCCAAAAAAGAGCGATCACCAGTGAACTAGTTCCCAAGGATGAACGAGTTTGCCGACCTCTAGTGGAAAGTCGCATGACCGTCTTGTATCGACGCTCAAGTGGGTGCTATAATTACGTCGATACTGCTGCCTCTCTCAACTCCATTCAATAAGAGATAGATATAATCCAGTGATTGATGCTTTCAGAAAGTGGATGATGACGGGTATTATGGTGAACAGTTATCGTTATGAGGTCACTAAAGCTACTATTTACTATCGAAAACACAACACAGCAAATACCTTGAAACATTCACAGTCAGTTAATATTCTGCGTGCCACTGCACGATTTCTAACATCCGACACTTAAACTCTCAAATGAAATAACGCGGCGCGAGAAATTATAGACCAAAACGGATTAGCAACTTTAACCGAACATTGCCAGATCGTACGTTTTCTCAACCCGACTGCGCGTCTCACGCGATACAGTTATCCCTGCCGTCTGCAGACTGTTAATTGCCAGCCGGCCGGAGTGGTCGCGCGGTTAAAGGCGCTACAGTCTGGAACCGCACGACCGCTACGGTCGCAGGTTCGAATCCTGCCTCGGGCATGGATGTGTGTGATGTCCTTAGGTTAGTTAGGTTTAAGTAGTTCTAAGTTCTGGGGACTTATGACCACAGCAGTTGAGTCCCATAGTGCTCAGAGCCATTTGAACCATTTTTTTTGTTAATTGCCACCCTGCACTGGCGCTCAGCAACAACAATCAAACTTTATTCAAAACATCGCCAATGAGCAGCGATTACTTTAAAATTTTACCTGGGCGAAACCAGAGGTAGCTGCAACATAGTCACTGCTATTAAGCAGTTCGAGAAATTGATTCTCAAAATTTATAAATAATAGTGAATAACTGGACATGTAAAGAAATAGGTTCTTCACACGCTCCAAAATTTAAAGTGTTCTCTTTTGAGGGGGTGACTAATATTTTCTGCAGCGAGCTTATCCACAAGCTCTATGTCATCTCTCGCACTTTAGGCGATGGAGCATCATGAGTGGCAGGACTGTCACTCGTCTGCCTGTAGTCTTTAGAGATGGACTGGATCTGATTCCACTAATAATGCTCGAATGACCGCAAGAGATTCTAGATACATGTCGTACAGATTTTAAATTTATGGTTACCTTATTTCTAATACGGAAATATTGTAAGCGTAACGTTGTCACGAAAAATTATGATAAACGTTCTAATAAAATTTTCAATCAAGTTTTACCCCGATTGTCAACCAGTTTACACACACGATTCCCTGATAACGCAATCTCACGCGGAAATTTTAATGACAACGGTAGTTCTTTCGCAAGCACAATGGAAATGTTATTGAAAAGTTTATGAAGGAAAGAGATTAATACGTTTTATCCAGGAATACGGTGCATTAACGAATAGACGTGTAATGAGCGTCTTCTTGTCGACGAAGCTCGTCCAAGAAAAATGTAATATATCAAATACACGAAATTGATTCGCAGTTGTGAATACGGGCAACCATCAGTTGTGTAATGGAATGACTATGGAAATTGTTGCCAGACCAGGACTCGAACCCAGATTTTCCACCTCACGCGAGCGGTCGGCTTAACCGCTTTGGCAACCCGCTTATGACTCACGGCCATATTTAACAACCATGTCATGTCGTGTCATGCCATGCGTCACAAACTGCACTCTTACTCATTATGTACCTCTCGTACGGGAAAGTGCTCTGTGGTATCGGCAGATAAACACGTGCCTGTGTTCTTAAGAAGTAAGATGCAATGTTCCTTCGGACATGCATGTACGTCTTAACAACACAGTCACTGCAGTATCGTACAAATGTAGTAGCCGTCTGCACGACCTGAAACTAAGCTCCAAAGGCAATAACTTTCAAATCCTAATAAACAATTACAAAACGTACGTACAGAGACTGGTAGGACGACGTTGTTGTTCCGAACTGCGTACATCAGTAAACTGCATCACGTCGACTTAACTTGATAGCTCTAAATGTTGCGGACGACAGCAGAAGAGTGCGTGGTGAAGTGAAGCCAGGACATTTGGTACTGGAGCAAAACCGTTAAAAAGACCAGGTACCGAGAGGAAATCCACTACTAGTGCAAAATATCGAACCAAGATTTTGTAAATTCAAACAAAGGAAACATTTTAATGCAATGAAAAGACGAACGCAAATTGTGGTAGAAATATATTGTAATGTTAAAAAAATTATTTAGACGAGAGACAGCCCCATGCGAGCGATTACAGTTCGTCTTAAATACCGCAAAATAATTACCAGTGATGTAGTTCTTTAATAAGACAAAAAATTATACAATGAAAGCGCTTTTGCTAATTGAGAGAGAGAAAGAGAGAGAGAGAGAGAGAGAGAGAGAGAGAGAGAGAGAGAGGGAGGAGAGAGTGAGAGAGAGGGAGGAGAGAGTGAGTGAGTCTGAATGCCACTGGTGGAACGTGTCCATTATAAGTGGATATCGCCATCTGCTTGGCACATGCATGCGAGCTGTTCGCAAAGGAGTGCTCATTTGCGTTACAATTTGAACCAATATGCAACGTGAGAATTTACTCAGTATAAACATGACTCAAAAGCAATACGGCGTGCAAGAAACGAAAATATGCAGCATGAAATGCACCCAAATATAGGAACCAGCATGCTGAAACCGCAGACCTGTATCACAAGACCCAAAAGCCGAGACTGTTGGGAACAGCCTGTCTCTAACTGAAATTTTCAATGCGCGCGCTTCGATTGCCCTCACAGCCTGAAGCCACTAAGCTACACGAGACATCCCATGCGCGGCTACACCAGACACAAGGCTGCATTTCTTTCCTTCAAGGCTGCATTTCTTTCCATCAAGGCTGCATTTAGACAACCAGAGCCCGTCATTTGATAAATTTTGTGCTGGCCGTAGTGGTCCATTGAGTGCACTTAGCCGGTACCCACGACCCCTATCCCGCAACGAAATTTGATTATGCAGCTGAGGTCGCGGGCAGCGTTGCCCATGGAACACCACGTGGCGATAGGGCTGCGTGGAGGTCTTTTGTCTTTTTTTTTTTTTTTTTTTTTTCAAAGATACAGCTGTAATTACTTCTTGAAATTATGACACACGCAATTTCGAAACATAATTTTAATTTTTAAGAAGAGAAAAAAAGAAGATAGGAAAGATTAGTGTTGAAAACAGTGGTCCTCTCACCGGCGCTGCTCAGGGAAGTGGTCTCCGAATGTGTCTTCGAGTCGATCTCCCTGGGCAATGCGTCCCGTTGCTAGTTTATTACACGAGATAATTCGCTTCTCGGTTGCCACGAGTAGATTAATTTCTCGCATAACTGTTGTAATATCGAAGTTTCGTCAGTGTTTTATACATGCTGATTAGCCACGTTACTTGTTTTACAGTTTTCTGTGTTAATGTAGTCTAATTAAAAGTTTAACATAGCGCCTCGTACAATAACATGCCACGATCTATCTTACCTAATCTATTGATAGGTTTCTGTTCTGATATATCTGAATGTTACTATCACTGCAGTTAGTGTCGTTTGTTGTGTCTGTGTTGAGTGTTATTTTTGTCTCTCCATCACATGTGTGATAAGTAGCTAGATTACTTGTCAACAGTTTTTCTATGTTAATGTAGTGAATTACATGTTTTACGTGACATCCGATACAATAATCGGCTACGAACTAACCTACTTAATAGATTAACAGGTTTCCATTCTAATTTGTCTGTCTATTACTATTTCATCATTTAGTGTCGTGTATGTGTTATGTACATGTTACTGTTCATTCATCTCGTCGCTGGTGTTAATGGCAAACAAATCCGTTGTGCTCGGGTCTTCATCTGAGCTATCCCATTTGGTTAACTGTCGTCTAATTCGATCAGACTTGTACACATTCCACTTTTAACCTGCCCATTCTTGCCTGTTAGTCAGGCAGGCAAGCTGCCACCCGGTATCAGCAGGATGGACAGGCTGTTTGACTTCCATTCAAGCCAAGCCATGCATAACCCAAGCAGGCTAAAGGAGTCTCTAGCCAGTCGTCTTCCCGCTGTGCTAGGTTACAGAGCAGTTTATTCCGTATGCTTTCATTGTATTGTTGTCAGTATGATTCGTAAGTTGCTGAAAAGTCTTTTTGTGCCCAAGTATCAAAATACGAGGCTCACTAAAATATGTAGGGTGTACATAAAGCCCGGCAACACTTTCAATTATTTTCAGCACAAGAACTAAACGTTGTACAGATGTCATACATACCACATTTTGAAGAGAAACTCTGAAAGTTTTTTACAAACATTCGATATGCGAACCATGAGTGACCCTGCAGACGTCAATACGGTAATCGAATTCTTGCCATACCCGTCCCAGCATGGCATCGTCGACTGTGGCAGTCGCTTCCCGTATTCTCTCCCGGAGCTCTGCTACATCACGTGGTAGAGACGGTACATACACTAGATTTTTAATGCATCCCCACAGAAAAAGTCACACGGAGTGAGATCTGGTGATCGGGGGGGGGGGGGGGGGGGGGGGCATTTCATGAACTCCAACACACAGAAAGCTCGCTCCGCACCCGAACCCTCCATGTTCGCGACTAGCGCAAACAACTAAACTACGCTTGACGGTATACATGAAAAAAAAAACTTTCAGGGTTTCTCTTCAAAATGACATATGTATGATATCTGTACAATGTTTGGTTCTTGTGCAATAAATAATTGAAAGTGTTCCCGGACTTTATGTACACCCTGTATATTCATTCTGGCACACCGTCAACCAGAAAATGGTGGACTTTTTGTCCTTTTTTTGCTTTTCGTCGTATTTTGGTCTTATTCATTTATTTCGCTATGAACAGTTTTCTCTGCAACATCACCATCTTTGGACTAGTTCTGTCTATTCTCAATTCGAACCACCATCAGATCACCTCCAATACATGTTTTCTGTAGTAAGCAGAACTATCTCTGAAAGTCGAAATCCTTTACACTTTAGAACCTGAAGATGTCTATTATGCTGCAACGCAAGCTAAAGAAAGGTTCAGTAACCTTAGTATATTTCAACCAAATATGACACCAGTTATACCAATTTTAATTCCTTTCTCCAGGGTGTGATTGTGGGTTCGCTGATTCATTCTAGGTGACCAAAGGAGTTCGTTCTAAATTCCCCACACGCATTTTAGCAAACACGAAGTTCGTTTTTCATGCTAAAATGTTCAAATGTGTGTGAATTCCTAAGGAACCAAGCTGCTGAGGTCATCGGTCCCTAGACGTACACACTACTTAAACTAACTTACGCTAAGGACGACACACACACCCATGCCCGAGGGGTGACTCGAACCTCCGGCGGGAGGTACCGCGCAATCCGTGACATGGCGCCTCAAACCGCGCGGCTACTCCACGCGGCCGTTTTTCATGCAATGTTGAACTAAAAAGTACACATCTGAAAGAAGAAGTTTTTCTTTCATACTAAACTTTCTTCGCACTACGTTGCATACCACCAGGGTTTTGTTTTTAATACCCATTGAACTATATTTTTCCTATTTCAATCAATGTTTGCCCTAAATTTACAAAGCCTATATACTGATAAATGTCCTTAACACACATTTGCAAACGCTTGTCAGCCACTAAGTCTTCGTACTCTTTCAAAATATTTATGGAGTAAGAAAAGCGCTTGTCAGGTTTACAAACACGTCATAGCACACTCGAAGTTCTCAAATGAGTATTTAGTAACTTTTTACACAATTTGCATTGCGAGACACCCAACCAACAATTTTTTGAACCTGCCGCTTAAACACACGAGGACATTTTCCGTGCTGGACTTGGGTTCTGTTTGGTGACTGTTATACATTCCCCAAGTCTTAATTTCGCCACAATCGCCTTAAGTTTGGTTTGTTCGTTTTGCTGTTGCCATTGTTATCATAACTGAGCTGCAGTGGAACTACCCTCGCTACATGTATCGGGATGTTCTGTTGTCACGTTGTACTAATAGCGCAACCTACTGTCAGGTACAGCAGGCTGAGCGGGTCCCGTGAAGCTTTCCAGGCTCACCAAAACCAAGGTACGCCTGTTTTAAGCGTTGTGTTTCAGTGCACTTTTACTCCTGTCTCTCCGTTAACGCAGGCTGAACTGCTGAGATGGTTGCAGTGGAGACAGGAGCACGCAGCCTGGAAGGGTAATTTGTACACTTCTGAATTCCATGTAAATGATCTCATTTCTTTATAGAAAGAGTGCTCAATTTTGAACACTTGAAATGCGTGTTCGTTTAGTAGATCCCATTTGTATGCGGCCATGAGTGTTTCTTGTAGTGGCTCCGTGGTAATTCCTGGTATGTTTTATATAAGTAGTTGTTCCGCTCCCAACACACAGACAGCGCCACATGCAACCAGGCAGTGTGGCACATGAGAAGTGCTATACTTTGGAAGGCAAGGAGGCCCACGACAAAGACAGGCCTCAGCACGTACGTCACAGCACATGGCCCTGCAGGTCTTACATGTGCCAGTAGCCATCTCTGGTGGGGACCCAGTAACTTTCAGATGCGCTTAATAATTCTTAACTCCTCGTTTAAATGCATGCAAGCTCTCGATGGCCAACGACATTTTCATTGACCTATCGATTTTCCGTGGGCCCTGCGTGAAGCCGAGCGTTCGCTAAGTATGGTGGACAGGGTGAATAGCATGGGCCGCGCTTGTGCGCCTGCTTGGCTTGAACAGCCAATATAAAATATGCTTATATCTTCAAGATCTCGTAAATAGCTCTAAAGACGGACACCGCCTTGTCAAAAAATTATAGTTTTTTGTTTCAAAACTAATACGTACACAGACGGAAAATATCGCACAAAAAATAATTATTGTAGAATAATGGAATTTAGGGAGTACATTTATCTAGGTAACATACACTACTGGCCATTAAAACTGCTACACCAAGAAGAAATTGAGATGATAAACGGGTATTCATTGGACAAATATATTATACTACAACTGACATCTGATTACATTTTCACGCAATTTGGGTGCAAAGATCCTGAGAAATCAGTCCCCGGAACAACCACCTCTGGCCGTAATAACTTCCTTGATACTCCTGGGCATTGAGTCAAACAGAGCTTGGATGGCGTTTACAGGTACAGCTGCCTATGCAGCTTCAACACGATACCACAGTTCATCAACAGTAGTGACTGGCGTATTGTGACGAGCCAGTTGTTCGTCCACCATTGACCAGACGTTTTCAGTTGGTGAGAGATCTGGAAAATGTGCTGTCCAGGGCAGCAGTCGAACATTTTCTGTATGCAGAAAGGCCCGCACAGGACCTGCAACATGCGGTCGTGCATTATCATGCTGAAATGTAGGTTTTCGCAGGGATCGAATGAAGGGTAGAGCCACGGGTCGTAACACGTCTGAAACGTAACGTCCACTGTTCAAAGTGCCGTCAATGCGAACAAGAGCTGACCGAGACGTGTAACGAATGGCACCCTGTACCATAACGCCGGGTGATACGCCAGTATGGCGATGACTAATACACGCTTGCAATGTGCGTTCAAGGCGATGTCGCCAAACACGGACGCGACCATCATGATGCTGTAAACAGAACCTGCATTCATCCTAAAAAATGACGTTTTGCCATTCGTGCACCCAGATTCGTCGTTGAGTACACCATCGCAGGCGCTCCTGTCTCTGATGCAGCGTCAAGGGTAACCGCAGCCATGGTCTCCGAGCTGATAGTCCATGCTGCTGCAAACGTCGTCGAACTGTTCGTGCAGATGGTTGTTGTCTCGCAAACGTCCCCATCCGTTGACTCAGGGATCGAGACGTGGCTGCACGATCCGTTACAGCCATGCGGATAAGATGCCTGTCATCTCGACTGCTAGTGATACGAGGCCGTTGGGATCGAGCACGGCGTTCCGTATTACCCTCCGGAACCCACCGATTCCATATTCTGCTAACAGTGATTGGATCTCGACCAACGCGAGCAGAAATGTCGTGATACGATAAACCGCAATCGCGATACGCTACAATCGGACCTTTATCAAAGTCGGAGACGTGATGGTACGCATTTCTCCTCCTTGCACGAGGCATCACAACAACGTTTCATCAGGCAACGCCGGTCAACTGGTGTTTGTGTATGAGAAATCGGTTGGAAACTTTCCTCATGTCAGCACGTTGTAGGTGTCTCCACCGGCGCCAATCGTGTGTGAATGCTCTGAAAAGGTAATCATTTGCATATCACAGCATCTTCTCCCTGTCGGTTAAATTTCGCGTCTGTATCACGTAATCTTCGTGATGTAGCAATTTTAATGGCCAGTAGTGTATTTAAGTAATTAACATTGCAAGATCGCAGGTCAATGTAATCACGAGACAGGCCATTGCAAATGTGAAATCCTGGTTCATTAGTAACCGCTGTAACCGCCAGAAGGTTGAATCCAAACACGCAAACGTGCATGCATTGTATTGTACAGGTGTCAGTTTGTGGGACTGAGTTCCAGGCCTGCTGCACTTGCTCAGTCAATACAGGGATGGTTAATGGTGGTTGTGAATGACGCTGGAGTTGTCGTTCGATGATGTCGATTGGAGACAGGCCGAGGCAACATCGCGACACTCTGTACAGCATGTTGGGTTACAGCAGCAGTATGTGGGCGAGCGTTATGCTGTTGGAAAACACCCCCTGGAATGCTGTTCATAAATGGCAGCACAACAGGCTGATTCAACAGACTGATGATAAAATTTGCAGTCAGGGTGCGTTGAATAGCCGCGAGAGTCCTCCCGCTGCCATACGGAATCGCTCCCCGGGCCATAACTCCAGGTGTAGATCCAGAGTGTCAAGCATGCAGACAGGTTGATTACAGACCTCCTCCTAACCAACTCTCGGCCATCACTGGCACCGAGGCAGAACCAGCTTTCATCAGTAAACACAAAAGACATCTACCCTACCCTCCAGTGAGCTCTCGCTTGACACCCCTGAAGCCGCAAATGGCGGTATGAAGTAACCGATTTGTAACAATTCGTTGCGTAGCTGTGGTGCCAGCTGCTGCTTAAATTACTGCTGCAGAGGCAGTACGATGCGCCAGAGCCATAAGCCGAACACTATGGTCTTTCCTTTCGGTAGTGCTACGTGGCCGGTCGGAGTCTGTCTTCCCCCAACCGTACCTTCTTCTGAACACCGCTGCCATCAGTCATGTATAGTGGCTACATTTCTGCCAAGTCTTTCAGCCGTATCGATGAGGGAACATCCAGTTTCTCGTAGCGCTGTTACACGACCTCGTTCAAACTCTGTGATGTATTGATAATGGCATCTTTGTCGCCTTAAGAGCATTCATGACTAACACCAACTTAGCACGTCCAATCTCAAAAGTAACTAACGCTTAGTGGAAACCTGATTTGCGTTCTCGTGGTGGCACTGCTAGCACTGAACATATTGTTCGGATGTAGAAATACGGCTACCATATTTCTTTTATGTCACACAACTCCATCTTGGTGTTGCGACTTTTTCCGTCAGTGTATTATTATGGGTGGTCACCGATAAAGCCTCATCTTGAGCGCTGTAAGGAAAAATTCTTCATCTTCATGATTATTGCCGTGAACTGATCTGTGTCGCACTCACAGAAACAGTCGTTTATTCCTCACAAATACGCAAGTACGGTGAAAGTAGGGCTGTGACAGTTACGGGCAGGTGAGTAAGGATAGAGGCTAAAAGCTAGACGGCGCGGCTACACGTTCGATTGCCAATGACGCGTCGCGGTTATTTGCGGCTGCTGGCGCTCGCCAATGCAGATGGATCCCTGGGTCATCGTTCGCGTGATCGCACTCGCGGCTACACAAAAATTAACTCGGTGCGGATCGATATGTCACGCTCCGTCATTCGCTCCGACAACTCCTGAGCTAGGCGTACGATGGGAAACGTAATTTTCGACGCCTGAGTGCCCGGAATTTATTCCACGCTACTGATTCATTCGCAATCGACGGCGCAGATGCTTGTTCCCTGTTGCGCAGTCTACGAGTAACTCCACAAAGTGCCGTGACTTTGGACGCTGACCGGTTTCAACACTCTCATGCTGCCATCATCTGTTCCTATGGGAAAGCATGAAGGTAATAAGCTTGCGTGTGGGGGAGAGGAAGGGGGAAGGGAGATTCATATCAAGGATTACATAAAATATGCGAAGTTTCACTTACGTTATGGAACTTATAAAACTGCAATGTTACATTACGTGAAGTCATAGTATAAAAGCCACTCCCAGCTAATGAATGTCCTGATAAAAATTTGGTTGATAAAATGCGCATAGGTTATAAAATCAATGCATGTTGATTGCAAAGATGACCCATGACTCAAAACTTGCCGCACATCTCTACGCTGCCAGTGGTGTGTTAATATAGAGGCGGCAGACCCTCTGCGAAGTTACCTGCCTCGCCGCTGGATGCAGAGTGTAGTACATGCTAAACGATCACGCGCTATGGTTACAACCAATGAATAGCGGTGCACCAGAAAGAAAGGTGGTTTTTAAAAACTGCCCGATATAACAATTAGAAATGCCACCTGTTCATACGTATAACGTTATCATGGGCTTGTGCTCCATATAAAATACAGGGTTATTACAAATGATTGAAGCGATTTCACAGCTCTATAATAACTTTATTATTTGAGATATTTTCACAATGCTTTGCACACACGTACAATAACTCAAAAAGTTTTTTTAGGCATTCACAAATGTTCGATATGTGCCCCTTTAGTGATTCGGCAGACATCAAGCCGATAATCAAGTTCCTACCACATTCGGCGCAGCATGTCCGCAATAATGAGTTCGTAAGCATCGTTGATGCGAGCTCGCAGTTCTGACACGTTTCTTGGTAGAGGAGGCTTAAACACTGAATCATTCACATAACCCCACAGAAAGAAATCGCATGGGGTTAAGTCGGGATAGCGTGGAGGCCATGGCATGAATTGCTGATCATGATCTCCACCACGACCGATCCATCGGTTTTCCAATCTCCTGTTTAAGAAATGCCGAACATCATGATGGAAGTGCGGTGGAGCACCATCCTGTTGAAAGATGAAGTCGACGCTGTCGGTCTCCAGTTGTGGCATGAGCCAATTTTCCAGCATGTCCAGATACACGTGTCCTGCAACGTTTTTTTCGCAGAAGAAAAAGGGGCCGAAAACTTTAAACCGTGAGATTGCAAAAAACACGTTAACTTTTGGTGAATTCCGAATTTGCTGCACGAATGCGTGAGGATTCTCTACCGCCCAGATTCGCACATTGTGTCTGTTCACTTCACCATTAAGAAAAAATGTTGCTTCATCACTGAAAACAAGTTTCGCACTAAACGCATCCTCTTCCATGAGCTGTTGCAACCGCGCCGAAAATTCAAAGCGTTTGACTTTGTCATCGGGTGTCAGGGCTTGTAGCAATTGTAAACGGTAAGGCTTGTGCTTTAGCCTTTTCCGTAAGATTTTCCAAACCGTCGGCGGTGGTACGTTTAGCTCCCTGCTTGCTTTATTCGTCGACTTCCGCGGGCTACGCGTGAAACTTGCCTGCACGCGTTCAACCGTTTCTTCGCTCACTGCAGGCCGACCCGTTGATTTCCCCTTACAGAGGCATACAGAAGCCTTAAACTGCGCATACCATCGCCGAATGGAGTTCGCAGTTGGTGGATCTTTGTTGAACTTCGTCCTGAAGTGTCGTTGCACTGTTATGACTGACTGATGTGAGTGCATTTGAAGCACGGCATAAGCTTTCTCGGCTCCTGTCGCCATTTTGTCTCACTGCGCTCTCGAGCGCTCTGGCGGCAGAAACCTGAAGTGCGGCTTCAGCCGAACAAAACTTTATGAGTTTTTCTACGTATCTGTAGTGTGTCGTGACCATATGTCAATGAATGGAGCTACAGTGAATTTATGAAATCGCTTCAATCATTTGTAATAGCCCTGTATAGAGTATTTACATACTGTGTGCTTATTGCCAGTGCGAAATTTTTTTATTATTACTTTTTGTTACTGTCGGTAAGCACACAACATGGAATCACTATAGATTTTCTATGGAGACTAAATGCTTGGTAATTTTATATGTATGGCCAGGTGGCATTCCTAATTTTTATATCGGGCACTTTGAAAGATCAAATTTTCTTTCTGGTGCACCGCTACTCATTGCGTGTAACCACAGCATGTAATCGTTTAGCATATACTACATACGCCATGTCGTCAGATCTGCCACAGGTGGCTTATCCTCCTTTACAGAGACGGAAGGCTCCGATCTCCTCATTCTGTCATGAGGTGTAGACGTCCACCACCTTGTAGCCTGCCCGTGGTTTCACCGTCCTCCAACCACTTGCCATAGATGCTCACGACAGCAGCACACGAACAGCACGAGCCTTTCAGATATTCTCATTCCCATCTGCCGGTCTATAATAATCCGCTTCTTGTCAAAGTCGCTTATATCAGTAGATGTCCGCTTTTGCGGCCCGTATCGTCGCTAGGATGATTCCTCATTCGTCTCTGCTCAGCTTATACACTTTCCGTACAGCGTCGAGTGCCCACAACGGCACCAGGTGGCATTCAATCTCTCGGTGGGCAGTGGTCGTAATGTTTTGAGTTATTGGTGCAGATTCGTTTGTAGACCATCGCACCAGACGATTCCTTTGTCGTTATAAGGTATTCCACGTCTTAAACAGCTGTTAAAAAAATTTTAAGTCGTCAGAGCTCGCAGTGGCATTCGACATGGCAGTCAAGCGCAGGGTCGCCAAGACAGACGGTTCTGTCTGGGCCAGGTTCTGGGTGTCCCGTACACTAACAGTCTCCGGGGCTTTGCAGTGACTGTGCTCTGTACGTTCTGCCATGTCAACAGTGTTACGTCATAAGTTAGACTAGGGGTAAGTTTAAGCAAGTTTGAAGAGTCCAAATCTAAACGATTCAATACTGGTGTCGATAAATGCGATCAGAATATCGCCAGATTTCTGAAAACTTTGTAGGTAACAGTGTTTCCTATTATTAATTTAAAGACGATTTTTGAAGTATTTGTAAGTAATAGTGTTCTCCTACTGTTAATTTAACAATGGTAACAGGGCCTGTGGTTAAAATTACTTGAATCAATATCGTTTTAGTATAGCTTTCTAATGCCATTACAACGTACTGTCGACTTGTGGCTCGTTCTCTCACATTTATATGCATAGCACACAAGTTCTTGGCTTCACTGATGGATTAGTGCATCACTGAAGTTAAAAGTGAAGCACCAGGAACTTGGAAAACTTTCGCAAGAAGCACACAAGAATGTAATTCATGATCTATATTTAAGGACAATGAATTCAACACAAGTGGTCTTCGTTCACCTTCACAAACAAGTAACAAACTTTGTAACTGATTCCGAACAGGAAAATAAGTTCACGACTAAACGCTGGTACTTGGAATAGAAGTCTTGATTGAGGAAACAACACAATGAACGCTTCTAGACAGAGCTCGTTCTCAACAAGTATGGCTAACGATGTTTAAGTTTTCGCTCTCCTGCAGGGGAGCACATTGGAACAGACTAAGACGTAAGTTACGATCTGTACGAGTTCATAGTTTCTACAGTCTTGGCAAATGAGTCTGACAGGCCCCTGAGCGCACTGCCGGGGTCCCTTGGCCGCGTGTGGTCGAGGTGGGGCTGGATCCGGAGCAGACTTCTTTTCTTGCCTGGCTGCGTCGGAAATTGCGTTGAGCGCGGGTGCGGTCCTAAATACCCGCACGGCGGACTTCCATTTCCTCCTCATTGGCTGTACGTGACATTGGCGAATGCAGGGAAAGGGTCATGACAGGAGCGACCCCTATTGCTCATTCACACTCCGTCTGTGCTTTGGGACCGTGTAGACGAAGGCCCTCTGTTTGTCACACAGAAAATGGGGGAGCCGGACCGTAGGGTAGTCGCAGGGGCTGAGCTGGCAACCAACCCGACGGTGGTGTGTTGCTGTGTGGCGTCGGCGCCTGAAGGCTTTTGCGACACGCCAAAAAGTGTGTGCGCTATGCATATAAATATGGCAAAAGAAGCCGCAAGTTACAGAATGAAAGAAAGTACACGTAACCAATTACCTTAAACATGCAACTCGGAAGATCGGGTAGCTGAACAAATTATTACTTCGAACGGAACAGATGCAGTGTTTAAAAGGCAGCTGACAAAAATGTTTTGTCGACGAAGGTACAATATGTGATCAAAAGTATCCGGACACCCCCAAAAACCCACGTTTTTCATATTAGGTCCATTGTGCTGCCACCTACTGCCAGGAACTGCGTATCAGCGACCTCAGTAGTCATTAGCCTTCGTGAGAGAGCGGAATGGGGCGCTCTGCGGAACTCAAGGACTTCGAACGTTGTCAGGTGATTGAGTGTCACTTGTGTCATACTTCCGTACGCGAGATTTCCACACTCATAAACATCCTTAGGACCACTTTTTCCGATGTGATAGTGAAGTGCAAATGTGAAGGGACACGTACAGCACAAAAGCGTACAGGCCGTCCCCGTCTGTTTACTGATGGAGACCGTCTACAGTTGAAGAGGGTCGTAATGTGTAATAGGCAGAGCTCTATCCAGACCGTCACGCAGGAATTCCAAACTGCATCAGGGTCCACTGCAACTACTTTGACAGTTAGGTGGGAGGTGAGAAAACTTGGATTTCATGGTCGAGCGGCTGATCATAAGCCACGCATCACACTCGTAAATGCCAAACGACGCCTCGCTTGGTGTAAGGAGCGTAAACATTGGACAATTAAACGGTGGAAAGACGTTGTGTGGAGTGACGAATCATGCATGGTACACAATGTGGCGATCCGATGGCAGAGAGTGGATATGGCGAATGCACGGTGAACGTCATCTGCCCTCGTGTGTAGCGCCAACAGTAAAATTCGGAGGCGGTAGTGTTATGGTGTGATCTTGTTTTTCGTGGATGGGGCTTCCCCCCCTTGTTGTTTTTCCTAGCCCTATCTCAGCACAGGCCTACATTGATGTTTTAAGGACCTACTTGCTGCCCGCTGTTGAAGAGCAATTGGGGGGATGGCGATAGCATTTTTCAACACGATCGAGCACCTGTTCATAACTCACGGCCTATGGCGGAGTGGTTACACATCCCTGTAATGGACTGGCCTGCACAGAGTCCTGACCTGAATCCTATAGAACACTTTTGGGATGTTTTGCAGGGACAAATCGGGGGAAACAAACCCATTTTTGAAAGAAATAACACTCAGAGACGAAAATGCTCTCTGCAGTGGAAAACTAACCAACAGCTGACATGTAAATATTATCGGCAGACACGCCGTTCTTCCAAGATTTTAGAACCTTTTTATATTCGTTCATACAGGAATTTCGAATAACTAGTTTTTAGTTTAACAGCTGCCACATCACACTCTGTAACTATTTCCTGCGCATAATCCATTCAAATGAGTTTGAGCGCAATGGGAGTTAACTTCTGAGGTCATCAGTCCCCTAGAACTTAGAACTACTTAAACCTAACTAACCTAAGGACATCACACATCCATGCCCGAGGCAGGATTCGAACCTGCGACAGTAGCGGTCGCGCGGTTCCAGACTGTAGCGCCTAGAAACGCTCGGCCACTCCGGCCGGCTCGGCCAAGTGTCCGGATACTTTTGATAACATAGTGTATAATTGTATTATGCCAACTGAAGACTGCTGGTGACCTGAAACACCATCTTTGCCTATACAAGCTGGTATAAAAAGTGATTTGTTGTATTTCTTCAAGTAATTATTGTCGTTTTGTTTTTAAAGACAACGTCCGTCTTGCGTCGTATACATTAATTTTGCTTATGGTTATTCGCGCATAGCTCACTGTGCCTTTGTGTTATGCCGGTGCCAGAGCAAGTGGGAGCGTTGGAGACACCAAAAGCCAACACATCACTGTGCCTATACGTCGTAGGAAAGATGTTACCATTCAGAACCACTTCCAGTCTTCTCGGAATCGCTAAATAAGGTTCTGTATACTTTTCAAGGACATAATATGCCTTTCTTCCCGCAAAATAGATGATAGAGGTGGATAGCGATCACGCACCCTTTCCTCCAAAGTAGACCGCAAATGCTCAATAATATTGCGAACTGTTGGCTGTGGCGGATAGAGGAGATAAGACAACTCATCTTCGTGCTCACAAAAACAGTCGACGATGCGAGCTGTGTAAATAGTGGCCGCGTCTCCGTGAAACATAGCACCATAGTCGGGGAACAAACATTGTACCATGGGATTGAGATGATGTCCGCCCCCCGGTAGCTGTGTAGTCAGCGCGACAAGCCGTAAATCCTAAGGGCCCGGGTTCGATTCCCGGCTGGGTCGGAATTTTTCTCCGCTCAGGGACTGGCTGTTGTGTTGTCCTAATCATCATCATCTCATCCCCATCGACGCGCAAGTCGCCGAAGTGGCGTCACATCGAAAGACTTCCACCAGGCGAGCGGTCTATCCGACGGGAGGCCTTCATCACACGACATAATATATATCTACATCTACATCTACATTTATATTCCGCAAGCCACCCAGCGGTGTGTGGCGGAGGGCACTTTACGTGCCACTGTCATTACCTCCCTTTCCTGTTCCAGTCGCGTATGGTTCGCGGGAAGAACGACTGTCTGAAAGCCTCCGTGCGCGCTCTAATCTCTCTAATTTTACATTCGTGATCTCCTCGGGAGGTATAAGTAGAGGGAAGCAATATATTCGATACCTCATCCAGAAACGCACCCTCTGGAAACCTGGCGAGCAAGCTACACCGCGATGCAGAGCGCCTCTCTTGCAGAGTCTGCCACTTGAGTTTATTAAACATCTCCGTAACGCTATCACGGTTACCAAATAACCCTGTGACGAAACGCGCCGCTCTTCTTTGGATCTTCTCTATCTCCTCTGTCAACCCGATCTGGTATGGATCCCAACTTATGAGCAATACTCAAGTATAGGTCGAACGAGTGTTTTGTTAGCCACCTCCTTTGTTGATGGACTACATTTTCTAAGCACTCTCCCAATGAATCTCAACCTGGTACTCGCCTTCCCAACAATTAATTTTATATGATCATTCCACTTCAAATCGCTCCGCACGCATACTCCCAGATATTTTACAGAAGTAACTGCTACCAGTGTTTGTTCCGCTATCATATAATCATACAGTAAAGGATCCTTCTTTCTATGTATTCGCAATATATTACATTTGTCTATGTTAAGGGTCAGTTGCCACTCCCTGCAACAAGGGCCTATCCGCTGCAGATCTTCGTGCATTTCGCTACTATTTTCTAATGCTGTAACTTCTCTGTATACTACAGCATCATCCGCGAAAAGCCACATGGAACTTCCGACACCATCTACTAGGTCATTTATATGTATTGTGAAAAGCAATGGTCCCATAACACTCCCCTGTGGCACGCCAGAGGTTACTTTAACGTCTGTAGACGTCTCTCCATTGATAAAAACATGCTGTATTCTGTTTGCTAAAAACTCTTCAATCCAGCCACACAGCTGGTCTGATATTCCGTAGGCTCTTACTTTGTTTATCAGGCGACAGTGCGGAACTGTATCGAACGCCTTCCGGAAGTCAAGAAAAATAGCATCTACATTCCTCTTCAGTGCCCGTCTGTCACGTTCACTCAGTACACACTTTCGGTCCGCAGCTCGTGGTCGTGCGATAGCGTTCTCGCTTCCCACGCCCGGGTTCCCGGGTTCGATTCCCGGCGGGATCAGGAATTTTCTCTGCCTCGTGATCAGCTAGAATGATCACGCAATCAGTTGCAGCAATGCGACTTACAGCGTAGCCAATGAGCCCACAGAACACCATGACATGGTTGCGCGAATGATCACCAATATCCCGCTAAGTTTCACGCTTGGAACGTAAACAGGGCCAGAAATCGGAATAAATATGAAAAAGATTCATCCGACCAAACGGCATCTTCCATTGCTCCATAGTCCAGGTGTTATTGCTTAGGCACCACATTTTCCAGTTACGGGCGTTTGCATTACTGAAGACTGGTTTTAGAATTCTAGCTCGATCTGCAAGTTTGTGCTTATCTAGCTCCCCTCTTGTTGTTTTGGTGTCGATAGGGTTCGCGAGTGCGACATTCAGTTCTGCAGCTACTTTTGCTGCTGTCGTCGTATTATTTTTCTTCACATTCCTCTTCAGTGCCCGTCTGTCACGTTCACTCAGTACACACTTTCGGTCCGCAGCTCGTGGTCGTGCGATAGCGTTCTCGCTTCCCACGCCCGGGTTCCCGGGTTCCCGGGTTCGATTCCCGGCGGGGTCAGGAATTTTCTCTGCCTCGTGATGACTGGGTGTTGTGTGATGTCCTTAGGTTAGTTAGGTTGAATTAGTTCTAAGTTCTAGGGGACTGATGACCATAGATGTTTAGTCCCATAGAGCTCAGAGCCATTTGAACCATTTTTGAAACACCAGACACTTCGTCTCCCTTGGTTACGGACTGGATGTTTGTGCTGTCATCATCATTTTATCATCATTCATTAAAGTGGCGAGATTGGACAGAGCAATAGTTGGGAATTTGTACGGGCGCTGATAACCGCGTAGCTGAGTGCCCCACAAACCAAACATCATAATCATCATCTTCATCATCATCAATGATTACGGAAGCACCAACCGTACGAGAGCCAACAAATTCCCACGCTCGAGTTCACTTAGCTCCGACATAATGCCCTCACAACTACACAGAACACTGTCGTGACCGCGACTAACATTTGCAATATATTGAGGGCGTTTCAAAGTTACCGTTCGTGGTCATATACAACAGCACAAGTAGCAGGCTTGGGTAGCATCTGCATTTACGTTCAAGCATGCATTTCTCGCTGTGCTTCGATATTTTTGTCCACGTCTGTACACAGAAACGAAACATGATGTTTCAGAGGTAAAATGTGACTTATATTCTCCAGTTCGGAATACAGTGGGGCGCCGCCCTGGGGTCGCTAAACAACCACAAGCCAGGATGGTCGTGGCAGTCGATCAGCGACTACCTGGTAAACTAGTTTAACTGTACTTTCATTATAATTTATGACAAACACTTTCTTGAAAATCAGTGCAATCTTGTACGTCAGAGAGATCCTTCAGATGAATTTAGTGACTGTCGGGGAAGATCATAAACAAGTGAAAGTCTAATAGCATTCGTGCACGTTTTTGGCATCTCTCCGGTATCAGCACTGAAATACAGAAAGAAACATTAGGGTACGACATTCGGTCTGCAGAAATACTGGTAGACCCGTTTCAGTTGCTCCGATAAAATAAATAATGGTGAATGTGGAACCGCTGGCCTTGTTGAGGAAACATTTCAACACACCCGGTTAAATATGGAAACAGAAACAAAAGCTCCGCTTTACGACTGCCACGCATCCGGCGTGCCTGATGTTGCCGTGGGCCATCGATTATACTGCAGCTGTCTCCAGCAGCGCCATCAGAGCAACGTGTGCTCATTGAGATGTGTATCCATTTGCATCCTATCAGTGTCATCCAGTTTATCCAGTTCTGAGACAAAATCGACCTGCCTGCGAAGTAATTATGGTAAATCATATACGCAGGTCCCACTTTTTAATGCAGATTTTATAATACAATAAGACTGATTAATAGCGCTTAGTCGGAAATCCACTCTTCGCTAAAATGCTGATGGGATGAGAGCAATATAACAACGCCATGATATGACACTCCATTAAAGCAGGCATGTAATTTATGTCTTAATATAGTAAACAGCTATGTATTTTGTTTTGAAACTGTAACCAGAGTTTCACTGTTTGTTGGGGGATTAGAATGAATACTGTTATGTTTCTTTATGGAGGAATGCTGTGTCTATCGGAGGGCCTCAAACAATTTCTTGTTACTGCGTAAAATCAGTGGATACCCACGACACGTCACATAGGTAATTCATAAGTAGTCGACGAAGAAGTTCCACTCGCAACGTTCTAATTGCAAAATATTTTAGTAATACCAGACATCGAAAACTTTAACCTGTAGTGCTTTAATAACTAATTCTCAAATGTAGGTTACATTAGTTTGTTTAGTTGCGATCATGTAAGATATCACTATTTACATATTAACAGTATTCAACAGCGCTCTACGCTCGGGATTTTTAAGATTATGGGTGATCTCGTGGGTTCTTTTCAACGATTCGTGAAGTCAAATGTTCCTTCACCTCGAGTTGAAACACATTTTTTTAGTTTAAAATATGTTTGTCCACAATGAAGTCTTATAAGTAGTGTTTCTGCAGTGAGTACACTAGCACTCAAGAGCGATTTAGGACTATCTGCAAAACATCCACCTATGTATGTCGTAACATCTTCTCTGGACTTATTCAGAATAAAAATTTCTTTAGACTGAAACACATGTGGAAGTCAGAGGAAAGATTATTGTTCTGATTAGCGTCCTAGACGTCTTCTCTCACATTTGTGGGTCAATTTAGTCCAGGAAAATTGGTTATTACTACCTAGTTGTTGTTTTACCTTTTTTAAGGTAATCAACAGCGAAAATTTTTTCATATTCCAGAAAATTGCATTCAGTTTCCGACACGGAACTGTTTCAAAAGCGAAATTTTATCGTCCCAAAATGGTCAGGCAGTCAGTGAAGTCTACAGTTTTAATTATTATGACCGATGGCAGATGAAGAGCTTTCTCTGAATGTGCCTTTCAATACGTTGTGCAAAAAATGACTACTGCGTGCTGCCTTCACTATGAAACTGATCTTCACTATCTCTGACAGCGAAACTCGAAACCTTATTGCCTTTCCTTACTTTCATTTTATTAACTCCTATAGTACAATATCTTGGGGCTATTACATGAACTCCCCAAGATTATTGTTTGCCCAGAATAGTGTGGTCAGGCTGATATGCATTGTCAGTTCGTGAAGGCCGTTGTTCATTTGTTTCAGAAACATAGTTCTGTCATCCCTGCACATACACTCAATCATGTAATTTGTTGTTAACAATATTGTGCCATTCAGAAGATGCAGAAGCATTCGTTCAGTGAACACTAGACGGAAAAACGAATCTGGTAAATAAATAAAATAAAAATCTCAGTCAAGTGTCACGCCAAACTGTTTCATTTGCTGTGGTGACTGCAGCGTTTTTTGTCAAACGCAAGAGCTACATCTCATTTGCCCACGAATGTATCCGTAGAGGAGCTCTGGAAGCAAAACCGGTGTGTCCATTCTACTTTATACGCATATTCATTGTTTTCCCCAGGTATCTGCGTTACATAATTGATTCCAGCTGTCAGTCATTAACCGTGTATTCAAAGACTACTAAATATATACTTTCCGTGGAGTACACATCTTAAAATATCTCGACATAAGCAGCCTGTGGCTAACCGCTACACGAGACATATTTTTCACGAAAAGAAGCTCAGCTAATACTATCTGCGCAATCATTAACATATATTTTATATCACAATACAATTTATTGACGTCTGTTGTACTGCTTTTGCCCACATCTTGACTATATCAAAATGTTTAGTTTAATAATTAATTTCCTGCAACAAGTCCCTTGCTGATAACTTCTTCAGCGCTGTATTGCTAGTTTCAGGAGCAATTCACAATGTCACTTGTCGACGGGAGCAGGCTTTAACCTGTTGGCATAGCATACAACTAATTATCACCAGCTGATGAACAACAGACGATTGATTATTAATATTAATATCAGTATGGTATAAAATACATCGGTAACTGCCAGCACGAGATTGAGACCATGGTCCATTTCGCTGGCTCCACAAATTTATTCAGGACATTAGAATTTCTAGAGAGTCGGGAAGTTAAAAAGTGTGACAGATTACACGTGCGGCACGCCGCGCTGGGCCAGTGCGGTTAATGGAATACTCCCGAGCAACCGAGTGTAAGATCGCCATCCCGCTTGGCTGGTCGTCGGTCGATTGCCCGCTTACCTTGTTACTCCGCTACTACTTCCTGACGTGCAGCTGACAGGATACAAATTACTTTTTCGCCACAGGTTTGCTTCGAGTATCGATGTTATGTGGAAAAATACATGGTATTTTCGGCCCAGTTCTCACATAGCAAAAAGCAGCTGTATAATAAACCCAAACTCTACACCTCCAAACAGTGTTCGGACGTACCATTCGCGTCTGATACAACGCGATACTATCATTTCTTTTATTTTGAGAGATATTAGATCCCCTTGTCCATGGAGCAAACAGTGAAAGCTCGACCGCTACATGTATTATCACATATTGTTTCTCGGAAGCTCTTTGATAATAAATTTCCGCAGAAGTTACGCTTTTTAATTATGTGAGGTCATTCAATAAAATCTGCGAAAAGGCGTACGTTGGCAGTAGCCACATATCACCACCTCCATCGCCTAAACTGTCCAATCAGTGCGATCTCGTTTTTAATTTTCTCCTCCAATGGCTGAGTACGTATATTAAGACTAAAACAAAGTAATACACACGTGTAAATTGTCAAGAAATGTGTACATGCCATAACAGAAGGTAAACATGCAAAATGACAGCTATTCAGCATAAATTATATTCACTTTAAATCAAAGACTTTTCAATTATCACAGAATTTGAATTAGTTTCCATAACCTTAAGTTATATATATACGAGGGCAGTTCAATAAGTAATGCAACACATTTTTTTTCTCGGCCAATTTTGGTTGAAAAAACCGGAAATTTCTTGTGGAATATTTTCAAACATTCCCGCTTCGTCTCGTATAGTTTCATTGACTTCCGACAGGTGGCAGCGCTGTACGGAGCTGTTAAAATGGCGTCTGTAACGGATGTGCGTTGCAAACAACGGGCAGTGATCGAGTTTCTTTTGGCGGAAAACCAGGGCATCTCAGATATTCATAGGCGCTTGCAGAATGTCTACGGTGATCTGGCAGTGGACAAAAACACGGTGAGTCGTTGGGCAAAGCGTGTGTCATCATCGCCGCAAGGTCAAGCAAGACTGTCCGATCTCCCGCGTGCGGGCCGGCCGTGCACAGCTGTGGCTCCTGCAATGGCGGAGCGTGCGAACACCCTCGTTCGAGATGATCGACGGATCACCATCAAACAGCTCAGTGCCCAACTTGACATCTCTGTTGGTAGTGCTGTCACAATTGTTCACTAGTTGGGATATTCAAAGGTTTGTTCCCGATGGGTCCCTCGTTGTCTAACCGAACACCATAAAGAGCAAAGGAGAACCATCTGTGCGGAATTGCTTGCTCGTCGTGTGGCTGAGGGTGGCAATTTCTTGTCAAAGATTGTTACAGGCGATGAAACATGGGTTCATCACTTCGAACCTGAAACAAAAGGGCAATCAATGGAGTGGCGCCACACCCACTCCCCTACCAAGAAAAAGTTTAAAGCCATACCCTCAGCCGGTAAAGTCATGGTTACAGTCTTCTGGGACGCTGAAGGGGTTATTCTGTTCGATGTCCTTCCCCATGGTCAAACGATCAACTCTGAAGTGTATTGTGCTACTCTTCAGAAATTGACGAAACGACTTCAGCGTGTTCACAAAAATCTGAACGAACTTCTCCTTCTTCATGACAACGCAAGACCTCACACAAGTCTTCGCACCCGAGAGGAGCTCACAAAACTTCAGTGGACTGTTCTTCCTCATGCACCCTACAGCCCGATCTCGCACCGTCGGATTTCCATATGTTTGGCCCAATGAAGGACGCAATCCGTGGGAGGCACTACGCGGATGATGAAGAAGTTATTGATGCAGTACGACGTTGGCTCCGACATCGACCAGTGGAATGGTACCGTGCAGGCATACAGGCCCTCATTTCAAGGCGGCGTAAGGCCGTAGCATTGAATGGAGATTACGTTGAAAAATAGTGTTGTGTAGCTAAAAGATTGGGGAATAACCTGGTGTATTTCAATGCTGAATAAAACAACCCCTGTTTCAGAAAAAAAAGTGTTGCATTACTTATTGAACTGCCCTCGTATATATATATATATATATATATATATATATATATATATATATATATATATATGCTCATTGCATCTCAACAAACGTAACTCACGCACTACTTACAAATTTCAACATCAGTGAAAATTATTTTATTTTTCAGAAAATGGTTCAATTATATTAGAAATCAACGTGTCAACTTTCATACAAAGCGACATGTCGCAGTACTACAGACACTGGAGTCGTATACAAGTGAGTTTTAAATTCATACCCACCCAACCACATTAAGAATTTTTATGGTGTCTCTTAATTACCGACGGCGAACGGCGTGATCGTTCCTCGAAACAAAGCACACATACTTCAACTGTGCTAGTACTTCGTCTATTATTATTTCAACGTCGACGTGACTGTAAACTCCAAATTACCACTGTCTTTCTTTATTTCTCTACCCTTCTTATCTTATAATTCTTACAGTAACGTTTGTACATACACTATGTGATTAAAAGTATCCGGACAGCAGGCTGAAAATGACGTACAAGTTCGTGGCGCCCTCCATCGATAATGTTGGAATTCAATATGGTGTTGGCCCACCCTTAGCCTTGATGACAGCTTCCACTCTCGCAGGCATACGTTCAATCAGTTGCTCGAAGGTTTCTTGGAGAATGGCACCCCATTCTACACGGAGTGCTGCACTGAGGAGAGGTATCGATGTCGGTCGTTGACGTCTGGCACGAAGTCGGCGTTCCAAAACATCCCAAAGCTGTTCTATGGGATTCAGGTCAGGTCTCTGTGCAGGCCAGACCGTTACAGGGATGTTATTGTCTTGAAAGCACTCCGCCACAGGCCGTGCAGTATGAACAGGTGCTCGAGCGTGTTGAAAGATGCATTCGCCATCCCCAAATTGCTCTTTATCAGTGGGAAGCAAGAAGGTGCTTAAAACATCATTGTAGGCCTATGCTGTGATAGTGCCACGCAAAACAACAAGGGGTGCAAGCCCCCGCCATGAAACACACGATCACACCGTAACACCACAGCCTCCGATTTTTACTTTTGGCACTACACACGATGGAAGATGCCGTTCACCGGGCATTCGCCATACCCACACCCTGCCATCGGATCGTCACATTGTGTAACGTGATTCGTCACTCCTCACAACGTTTTTCTACTGTTCAATCGTCCAATGTTTACGCTCCGTACACGAAGCGGTGCGTCGTTTGCATTTACCGGCGTGGTGTGTGGCTTATGAGCAGCCTCTCGACCATGAAATGGAAGTTTTCTCTCCTCCAGCCTAACTGTCATAGTACTTGCAGTGGACCCTGATGCAGTTTGGAATTCCTGTGTGATGGTCTGGATAGATGTCTGCCTATTACACATTACGACCCTCATCGACTGTCGGCGGTCACTGTCAGTCAACAGACGACGTCGGCCTGTACGTTTTTGTGCTGTACGTGTCCCTTCACGTTTCCGCTTCACTATCACATCGGAAACAGTGGACCTGCTATAGGTGAGATATGAATGTTCATTCACTTGTCACGCTATCCGTTTTGTGGAGTAGTTCCGGACTATATATAGATGTGGAACTATCCCTCTAAATAGCAGGTGGAAACATTGAAATTTAAAGTCAGTTACAAGGAGCTGATAGAGGAGGAAAAACGTGTAAGGCTATGCTACCAGCAGGGCGGCCATTTCGAAATCCGTCACCTTGGATACAAATTTTCAAAAGGAAGTAGAGTTATGTTACATCTCAGACAATAGAAAATTACAAGACAGAAGCAATGGAGCCTTTCATTTGAACGTAGGTTTATTCATTTTCGAGTTATGTCGCATTTTATACTGAACAATGCAAATGCTGGTGACACTGGCCACACAATCTGCTCGACTTCTCCAACAGACCGTAAAGTTCTAGTTATCCACTCCACCCATTCTTCAATCGACCTTAACCAACACATGTACCGGAATGCGAGCACAGGCATCAGCAATCCGCTCCCTGAGTTGTGCACAGTTTGTGATCTTCTCAACAAACAAAACTGCTTTCAGATGTGTGCACAGATAGAAATCTAATGGACTTAAATCAATGTAACATGGCGGTCACTACGCCGCACATTTAAGACCTCGTAGTGTGCCGATGCATCGTCGTGCTGGAAGATGTAAATGCCCCGTCTGTGGACAGCAACACCGGCAGCAAATCTTCATCTAACAACTGCGGGCAGCTGTTGGTGTACCCTGAATGAATAAGGGCCCCACAACACGGAAACCCACAATGTACATCAAAGCATCACCTCCAATGCCCCAGTTACCTTTGATGGATCTACTCATAGATGGTTGACATCTGACCATGTCTGTAATTCTGTTATTTTATCTCTCCGTTCACAAAGTAAACGGTACGTTATAGGAGAAACGACGCATTTCATCCAGCTTGCGCGTCACCTATTCTATAAACTGAACCCGACTATCTGGATCGTCCTCAGCGAGATGTGTACCATTTGCATTTTATAAGGACGTAATTTAAGTGTGGCCACAATTCTGGTTATTGATGTATAGCTGACCCCAGTTACCTGCGAGATACGGCGAATACAGTGCTCTAGACTCTTACTGAATAAGCGTTTGATGTTGCTTTATCCATAGCCGGACCCGGTCGTCCATCTATCGCTTGATCTGCGAAAGAGCCAATTTCATGGAATTTGGCGAGAGGCATTTACATGCGATGCAGTATCTTTAGTTTCCTTAAAAATCAATGTGCATTCCCTCTAAAGGGCAATATCCAAATTGAAGTTAGTTAAACAAAGGGAATCGATTGAACATATTACTCCTCTAAAAATTGCCTCATTAGAAATAAATTTTGCCGGAGGTGATGAAAATTTAGCTCTGCGCAATTTTTTGTCAATGACTCCCAAAATTGGAAAGGAGAACATCAATCGAATCATATTAGCAAATAACTCTTAAAACCAAAATCCCTCGTATCGTAAAAAGGGCTCCCTTTCCCGTAACGAACACTGTGTATGAATCAAAAATAACTTATTATTCAGCAGTAATCGCTTCGCTGCGCCCACCATAAAAATGTTTGCCAATTTGAGATTGACATCATTTCCCCGTCCCATATGGCCCCCACAAATACGTGTTGAGAATTAACAGCTTCACTCACTCATGGATGAGATCAGTGTTTATTTATGAACGTGTCCCTATTGCTGCAAAATTTTCCAATACTGATAAGTACACGCGTCCTGTTCCATGTTGCAGATTTCCTTAATTTGCCACACAGAAGTTTCCTACGGTTTTGATGAAACTGCCGAAAATAAGAAGACAATCAGATTAAAACAAAAGTCATTTCTGTATTTGCTTGATTCACTTAAAACAACAAAGATCAAAGACACTATTCATTAATAATTAATCTTAGGCTACGTAGTCTGTTGGTAATTTTGGCTTCAAGGGTTCAAGCCAATTACTCGGTGCCACCTTACACCGGTTTCAGTAGCGAAATTTCAAATAACAGAAACGCGTTGACAGTTAACTATCGATAAAAATCTGGCTTCATGCCATGTTGCATAATTTTCGAAACAGGAAATATCACCCAGAGATATTGGACGTTCAGGACAAAAAATCTTTTCTATTTCGTTCACTGCTGCATAACACGGCTCACACCAAGCATTGTGGCTCAGTGGTTAAGCCACGACAACAGTGTTTGTTGACTCCAAATCTCCCTTCTCTCCCTCAGTTCCTCCCAGCCCACTATCAAATCGGAACTATGGTTATGGCCACAGCAGTGCTAACAATGACTTAAACGTAACTAAAAAGAAGTTTTTGAGATACTTGCAGTGACACTATCAGCTGCTGAGATCTAGTCCTCTGAAGCTGCACATACGTATACGATAAACTTCCCGTTGCAGCCGGTACAAGACCGTTTCCGCACAAAGGAAAAACTTAAAATTTAAATTTATATCCTCGAAACTGATTTTTTATTAATACTCAAAATTATTTAAAATTCTTATTTTCCGAATCATTATTACATCACTAAATAAATGCCTTACTATTATTTATTCAGTAATTATGTAAATGTCTTTATGAAAGCAAATTTTGTCAGTATTATCCATGTAGTATGATCAAAAGATGCTATCAGACGTTACATTCATGTGAACTTTCTTATTTCCTTTCTTTCACGACAATTTGTCGCTGACGATGTTCTTTTAAGAATTATACTCTTGTAATTACACAATTACATTATGCTATTTTGCAACACACCTATTATAAATTGTTCTCAGTTCGTATCTTACACAGCATATCAAGTTGACAGTTAACTTAAGTACAGTTATTTTTCACTTTAGTTAGAACAAATTTAAAAATTAAAGTAAGGAGACCTCCAGCGACTTCCGGGTTAGTTGCAGCTGCCTATGACCATCATACCACGGCTAATCTTACCACAAGTAATAAATTTTCATATATATTGGACGAGAAAGAACAATTAGAGTAAAAAAATGATAGTTCCCCGCCGGGAGTAACATGGCTCTTTGTTCGATGAAAATTGAACGAGGTCTTCCTGTCTTCGGCATAACGGACTAATTTCTCTCTTGTGTCCCGGATATTCCATTTCATAGAGTACTAACAAACAGTTCGCTGAAGACCAGAACGTAGGTATCTATCGACGTGACGAGTAATCAGCTAATTGGAACGCGCGTTGACATTGGCACTGAGGTTGTTGCTGTTTGCCTGTGTGTGGCAATAAAAGGAAATAACTTTGCAAGTATCGTAAGAACTCTGCTTTTTGGAGCCTAGATCACATCATAATATTTAGAGCTGCTTGAAGTAGTTAAGATTTACGAAAAAAAATCTGTGCTCTCGAAGGTGCTCAATGAATGCCAACGCTATCAAGTTAGACTTTGGCTACTCACTACACTAGCCCAAATTTTTTTTTTCTGAGACGTGGATTAGGAATAGAACAAAAATTTGTTTATGGTGAGTAAATTTAATATCTACCTTTACGTGAAGTGTTCTGTTTTAGCATTCATGTAGGGCAACGTCATATCATGGGGGAAAGTGGTCAACTGGATTCCATCATATTATGGATTACTTAGTTTTAAATATTTTCAGTCGCTTTAGTTCGACACGAAATGGAAGACGACACTCCGTGATGTAACAAATTTAACAGTTATAATCTAAGATACACTCTGTCAGATGTTGACCACGGCTAGGTTTATATTATGTTCTACTCATCCTCTTCCATCTGAGAAGAGAGAACAGTCACAGCTCTGAGTATTCGTTTCATACAGGTGAAACACGAATCATTCTGAACGGTTTGTGTACGATATAATATATAATGTTACATGTTCCCTTTGCGTTAATGTACGATGATACATAGCTAAAGTTAGGAAATAAATTTCAAATTGGTACCGTTCTCATATTTTCATCTGCCCTAACACACTGGCTGTTACTGGATGAAATCTTGATACATACTTGAACTACATATAACTTATTTTAAGAAATAAGTTACAAGCATACACAATGGAAAGCAATAAAAATATTTATCGACAACTATTCCTTCTTGGCAGATGGGCTTACGTTAATGTGGGAAATAGTCATCCTGGGTAAGGAAATGAGAACTGAAATAGCCATAATACTCCTTAATCTTGTTAAATGTCGGTTATGAACATTATGTAAAAGTTCTGAAATGACTTCATTATTAAGTTCTGTTTTGTTTTGCAGATTCTGGACAACGTTCAAAGGTAGTATTAGAAATACGTTATGAGTATGTTGAATTGTTCTGAATTAATTTCATACATGAGATGGATTAAGCATATGCATACAATTTAAGAATTACAGAATTATAACATTTTTTTATTTACACATTTATTTCTCCTGACAAAATAAGGACCTGCAGGTCCCTTCTTATATGTTAACAGATAGTTTTTGTAAGTTAACATTAAAATTTATGTACTGCAGGAGCATTGCAATAGTAATAATAATGATAATATCTATAGTAATTATTACAATGTGCACGTGCATGAGCAGCAAATATTATTATTATTATTATTATTATTATTATTATTATTATTATTTCATTAAGGTCAGTCAAATTAACTTCACGTTAAGCAATTTCATCATCAGGATTTTGTGGAATGTAAATAATGATGTCCAACACAAATATATGGAAACAATTCAGAAGAAATCAATTCTGAAGAAGTTGTTTGGCCCGGAGACGATAAATAATAGGGTAAGGTTAGTAGATGAAATGTAGAAAAGAAAGCAGAAAAAAGGGATGATGAAACTATTGATAGTGTTGACAATGTAGCAGAAATACTGGATTGCTGTCGGGCAGAACAAAAACAGCTGGGATATGCCGAGAGGGAGGGTATCCCTTTGAAATCAGATAAAGCTTTACAGCCCTCTTAATGCAGAGAGGATTTGGATAAGATGCAGGTTACTGATAAATTGTCCCAGAGATTTAGTGTTACGCGTAGGTGCAGTTACGTCACTGGGCGTAACAGACCTTGCAGTTAGAGATTGGTGATGGATATTTAATATGTCGTTGTAGATGTTAAACTCAGTAGCGACTAAGAAACCGACGAAAGACACAGAGCATGTGAAAATCAAGTCACCCTTCCGACTGTATCCACCCTAACTGAGTGTAGGGAGGACTGACACGATCAAAGATGTGAATGTTACACACACCTTAGACAACCATTCGAGGCTAGCTAGAGTCGCCAGCTCTTTTCACTATTTGTGCCGTGTTAATCGACAAAACAGATTCGGCTGGACATAAGGATGAATAAGTTTTATTTTTGAGGAAATACTTTTTTCTAAATTTTTCGATTTCGTACAGTCAAGACAGTTTCATCTACGTAATTTAAATACTCATCCAAAGTTATGCCGAGATCTTTTATTTTGTCTTTGATACGGTACTTAGATACCATCAAGAAGTACAGGACGAAATTTCTCATGATAATGTTCACTGATACGGCAGTACATGTTTCCAGTGACGACTTCTCTGACCTATAGATGATTAGTCGATATTTGTTTGTCGATCTAAATATGATACTCTTTGAGATGTTCACCTGACTCATTTTAATAAGTAATATGTCTGAATCAGAGGTATCAAAAGCCTTTATAGCTATTTAAAATTATGTTTACTATTACAACACTCTATATCATCTTATTGGTGTAAAACGGCTCATGATAGTTACAAGAGCAACAGGAAATCAAAACTATTACTCTCATTGTTAAGTACTTATATTGTGGTTTATTAGTGTTCAGTCCTTCGAATTTATTTACAATATTCCTCTTAACTTTATGTTAAGGTTAATTGTTTCTGTCAAATAACTTATCATTTCGTTTACACTTACTGGCTGTTCTTTGTCTTTCAGCTCTTCAACCACTGATTTGATCTCCCGTCGCGGCGTCTTCAGCCGTCGCCATTATGGATCAGTAGAATTGGTAAGTAATGACTCAGCAAATTAATACTGTAACCATATATTTTATTGTATTTTTGTTCTACACCTAATTTTAAAGCTAGGTGTGACTTCACAAGAACAGAAAAGCGTCCAACAAAATTCACGTGAGAAGTGTGTGTTACTGTACACTCATAGTGCATCTAATACATGGTATCTATAGCTGATGTAGCATCGGATAAAAATCATTTGCATTTACCCATGATTTTGATTCCTTCTCTGGAATGAGGTTATTATCAACTTAAGAAAATTCTATACAACATGAGATACGAGCGCAAGAAAAACGTTTCTTGGCTGTGTCTCTTAGGACATATATGCTCTTACACTGATGTGACGAAAGTCATGGAATATCTCCTAATATCGTCTCGGATCCCTATTTTCCCTGCATAGTGCATAATCTCGAGTGGCATGGACTTTCTTGGAAGTCCCCTGCAGAAGTCCTGAGCCATGCTGCCTCTATAGCCTTCCATAATTGCGAAAGTGTTGCCGGTGCAGGATTTTGTGCTCGAACAACTTTGTCGATTATGCCCCATAAATGTTCGATGTGACTCAATTCGGGCGATCTGGGTTGCCAAATAATTCGCTCGAACTGTTCAGAATGTTCTTCAAACCAATCACAAACAGTTGTGGCCCAGTTACGTGACACATTGTCATCGATAGAAATTCCATCGTTATTTGAGAACATGAAGTCCGTGAATGACTGCAGATGGTCTCCAGAGAGCCAAACATAACCATTTCCAATCAATGTGCCATGTAAACACAGCCCACAGAGTTATGGAGTCACCACCATCTGGCTCAGTGCCTTGTTGACAAGGATTTTGTGCTCGAACAGCTTTGTCAATTACGTCTCATAAATGTTCGATAGAATTCAATTCGGGCGATCTGGGATGCCAAATCATTCTCTCGAATTGTCCAGAACGTTCTTCAAACCAATTGCAAATTGTTATGGCCCAGTTACGTGACGCATTGCCATCCATAAAAATTCCATCGTTATTTGGGAACATGAAGTCCGTGAATGACTGCAGATGGTCTCCAGATAGCCTAACATAACCATTTCCAAACCGGCCGTGGTGACCGAGTGGTTCTAGGCGCTACAGTCTGGAACCGCGCGACCGCTCCGGCCGCAGGTTCGAATCCTGCCTCGTGCATAGACTTGTGTGATGTCCTTAGGTTGGTTAGGTTTAAGTAGTTCTAAGTTCTAGGGGACTGACGACCTCTGAAGTTAAGTCCCATAGTGCTCAGAGCCATTTGAACCATTTCCAATCAATGTGCCATGTAAACACAGCCCACAGAGTTATGGAGTCACCACCATCTGGCTCAGTGCCTTGTTGACAAGGATTTTGCGCTCGAACAGCTTTGTCAATTACGTCTCATAAATGTTCGATAGAATTCAACTCGGGCGATCTGGGATGCCAAATCATTCTCTCGAATTGTCCAGAACGTTCTTCAAACCAATTGCAAATTATTATGGCCCAGTTACGTGACGCATTGCCATCCATAAAAATTCCATCGTTATTTGGGAACATGAAGTCCGTGAATGACTGCAGATGGTCTCCAGATAGCCTAACATAACCATTTCCAAACCGGCCGTGGTGACCGAGTGGTTCTAGGCGCTACAGTCTGGAAACGCGCGACCGCTCCGGCCGCAGGTTCGAATCCTGCCTCGGGCATGGATGTGTGTGATGTTCTTAGGTTAGTTAGGTTTAAGTAGTTCTAAGTTCTAGGGGACTGACGACCTCTGAAGTTAAGTCCCATAGTGCTCAGAGCCATTTGAACCATTTCCAATCAATGTGCCATGTAAACACAGCCCACACAGTTATGGAGTCACCACCGTCTCGCACAGCGCCTTGTTGACAACTTGGGTCCAAGGCTTGGTGGGGTCTGCGCCTCATTCGAACCTTATTGTCAGTCTTATCAACTGAAGCCAGGACTCATCTGACCAGGTCACAATTTTCCAGTCGTCAGGGTTCAACCGATCTGGCCACCAGCCCAGGAAAGGCGCTGCCGGCGGTGTCTTGGTGTTCGCAAAGGCGTGGATCATTTGCTGCCATAGCCTATAACGCCAAATTTCACCTCACTGTCCTAACTCTACGCAAACGCCACTGTTCTCGGTCGTTAACAGAAGTCTGTCGGCCACAGCGAGAAATGTCCCATGCGTCTAGCTCCAACTGCCATTCCGTGTTCAGACACTTAATTCCCGTCGTGTGGCCATGATCATGTCGGATATCTTCTCACATAATCACCAATGCACTGCTCACTGCTCTTCTCACATAATCACCAATGCACTGCTCTTTAATACCTCATGTACGCGATACTGTTGCTATCTGTGTGCATATCACTGCCCCCCTGACTTTTGTGGCTCTGAGCACTATGGGACTTAACATCTATGGTCATCAGTCCCCTAGAACTTAGAGCCACTTAAACCTAACTAACCTAAGGTCATCACACAACACCCAGTCATCACGAGGCAGAGAAAATCCCTGACCCCGCCGGGAATCGAACCCGGGAACACGGGCGCGGGAAGCGAGAACGCTACCGCACGACCACGAGCTGCGGACCCTGATTTTTGTCACCTCAGCGTATTTTTCTACATAACCCACGTCAGGGTTAATACACACTGTTCAACGATACTCCAGTGGGAGTTCCGCCCCTGTTGCTGCTGTTCTGGACAGTCTACAGAGTACTCATCTACGGCTCGCATAGCATCTTCAACGGATTCAAAGAGTTGTCTGCCTATAAATTTCTTTAGATGTCGTAGAAGATACAAGCAGTATGGTGACGAATCTAGTGAACAGGACGAATGATCGAAAAATTCGTACATCAGACTCTTCTTACCACCCATTACCAATACGCCTTTGTCGGCTGGTATACACTCGTAAAAAGAGATGATATTTTTTTTTCTTTTGAAATACAGACGTCTTATCACGTATCTTTAGAGCTAATAGATCCAGGAGATTAGCATAGTTTTCACCATTTATTGTTTTACCCATTGCAAAGTAATTCACGATGACAATTTCTTTTGTTCACCCAAAAACACTTGGCGTAATTTCACCATCTGATGAAACAGATTTCGCCTTTCTTGGTGCAGGCCATACACTTGCAACCAATGCTTTGATCGATGTGTCATGAAAAAGTGGGCCCATTTGTCATCCACAGTAACTAATCGTCGGCCGCTGTGGCCGAGCGGTTCTAGGCGCTTCAGTCCGGAACCACGCGGCTGCTACGGTCGCAGGTTCGAATCCTGCCTCGGGCATGGATGTGTGATGTACTTAGGTTAGTGAGGTTTAAGTAGTTCTAAGTCTAGGGGACTGATGACCTCAGATGTTAAGTCCCGTAGTGCTTAGAGCTAAGTAACTAATCAGCGCACATCGGTTGGATTCTTCCTAAACTGGTCTAAAGATTGCTGAGAAATGCCTTTTCGCATTTGCATTCTGCCAACATTCAAAAAATGATGCACTAGTGTTACGTAGGACTGTCTTGTTAATTCCTTGTGTAAAACATACGTTATTCTCTTTTATGGAATGACAAAGTGAAGTGTTGGCAGAAGATCCAACACCGTGTTGCTAGAGGAGGCCGAAATGCACGCGTTTTATTACACGCAGACTGGCGTGAGGTCTGGAACAGGTCAGAGAAATAAGACTAGCAAAACAGGGGGTACTGGTAGAATACTTAACTTTAATCCACAATCGGTGTACATCTCTCTTGACTGTACATAATTTCCATTTCATATACACTGGTAATGGCGCCTTGCTAGGTCGTAGCAAATGACGTAGCTGAAGGCTATGCTAACTATCGTCTCGGCAAATGAGAGCGTATTTGTCAGTGAACCACTGCTATGAACGTCGGCTGTACAACTGGGGCGAGTGCTAGTACGTCTCTCTAGACCTGCCGTGTGGTGGCGCTCGGTCTGCAATCACTGACAGTGGCGACACGCGGGTCCGACGTATACTAACGGACCGCGGCCGATTTAAAGGCTACCACCTAGCAAGTGTGGTGTCTGGCGGTGACACCACACAAAGAAGTCAAGCTCTACGTAAACCTTTCTTGGACTATCGTCCAGTGTCATCTGGTGCACGTTCTCGACGTTATCAATTGCGATGGCAATTTGAACATGTACAACATATGGCTCATAATGAAGACAAATACTGCGGCGATTGAATTCAGCTGCCCATTTCTTCATTGTTGAATATTAAGTAGCAGCCTCCTTATAACAACAATTCGCCGAGCCTCACTTTCATTGGTGATTACCCGCAAAAGAGAGAGAGAGAGAGAGAGAGAGAGAGAGAGAGAGAGGGGTGGGGGGGGGAGGGGGAGGGATTGCATGGAATTTCTGTTTAGCCATCTGAATGAAACACATACAATTGGACTGCATTGAAAAACAATACAAAGTTATTCATCCGATCATGTTGACTCTTGTCTTCCATGAACGTGCTGCATGTAGCTACATAAAAAACTTTGTTTATGTCTATTCCATCTATGCCAAGAACACCAGTTTTCTCCCTGTTCACTTATTACGAACATACTGGTAGTTGATACAGAACTTGTGCTATTAATATATGAAAAATGGAGCTGTTTGTACCGATTATTTGTCCTATATTAACAGGCGGCAATTTTTTGTATTTCATTAACTTGTATTATGAGCACTTGATCAAACGAAAGACCGACGCTTCCGGCGCCAGGGTTCCCGGGTTCGATTCCCGGCGGGGTCAGGGATTTTCTCTGCCTCGTGATGACTGGGTGTTGTGTGATGTCCTTAGGTTAGTTAGGTTTAAGTAGATCTAAGTTCTAGGGGACTGATGACCAAAGCTTTTAAGTCCCATAGTGCTCAGAGCCATTTGAACCATTTGAATCGAAAGACCGATAACAAATTATTAATGTGAAAAACGTCGAGTCGCACCTTTGTACAGAAACCATATTCAACTTTGGTACTTTGGTCACCCTATAACTGACTAAAAAAAAATAAGTTCAAAGATCGGAGGAAGATTATGGATCCCACTTCCAATAGGACCATGTTTACTAGCGCAACATGGTGTACAAACCAAACGTTGGGCTGATGACGTCTTTGAAGACAGAGTAGTCATTTCATCATATGTTTACAGTGTAACATGAAACGAAGAGTGACAGTAATAAAAACGAATAATCTTATCTAGAAAGTCAGTTCAGTTGCAATACAAAAACGGAGATAGTAATCATATTTATTGTGCTTGCCAGTGCGTACACTAGTTTTCTATGAGGGGCAGTCAAATGGCAACTTAGCACCCGCCGCAAAAGTACTATGGAATGGTTCCATTTAAAAGTAGTCACCACATGCGTTAAGAAATTTATCCCACTGGGAGACGAGACGATCTTTTCCTGTTTCGTAGAACGCGTTCTGCTGCTGACAGAGCCACAGTTGTACCCACTCTTGCACTTCATCGTCAGACTGCAGCCGACTTCCATGCAGGTCTTTCTTCAGGTCGCACAAAATATGAAAATTATGCGATGAAAGATCCGAGCTGTACAGAAGATGTAACAGAGTTTCCCAACCAAATAGCTGA
Source organism: Schistocerca americana (assembly GCF_021461395.2). NCBI lineage: Eukaryota > Metazoa > Arthropoda > Insecta > Orthoptera > Acrididae > Schistocerca > Schistocerca americana. The sequence goes on from NC_060130.1 coordinate 254,964,718, forward strand.
AGCGTAGCCTTCGTCAGATTGGCAATGTAGGGGCGGGTGTTATCGTGCAACATGATGATTCCGTCCGAATACATTTCTGGGTGTTTTGACTTCATGGCGCATAGCAGTTTCTGCGAAGTATCTTCATAGCACTGCGCACTGATTTTGGTTCCACGCTCGAGGAACTGAACGAGCAGATGGCCCCTGCAGTCGAAGAAGATCATCACGACTTTACCGGAACTTGTGAGAACAGTTTTGGGTTTCTTTGACAGGAGGGATGTGGATTGTTTCCACTGAAGCTTTCCCGTTTGCCCTCGGACTGTAGGAATGCTGTCAGACGGAGTCATCTTGATGCATAACGCGCGCCCCCACACTGCCAATCGGACGAAGGATACCTTTCAGCGATTTGGTTGGGAAACCATGCAACTCCTCCGTACAGCCCGGGTCTTTCATCGTGTGATTTTCACATCTTTGGCATGGATGTAGGTTTCGGTTGGACAAGGAGGTGCTAGAGTGGGTGCGGTTGTCGATCCGTCATCGGCCGACTGCATTCTACGAAATAGGAATTGATCGTCTCGTCTCCCAGTGGGATGAATTTCTTAACGCATGTGGTGACTGCTTTTGAAAAAAAACATTCCACGGTCCCGTTGTAGCGGGAGTTCGGTTGCGATTTGACTGCCCCTAATATATGACTGTTTCTGCTGTCGAGACTACACAGGATGATTCAGTTGCCCCAACCACTCTTGTTTTATGCAACTCGCAATGTTGAAGCTGACCTTCATAAACAACACGCGAGATTTTCACATCCTCTCGCTCACTGCATGCAAACTGTTAGTCCTACAGAAAAAATGAGCAGGACCTTTCTGTAGGAACTTTATTGTATTTAAATTTTGTTCTGGAATATGTTTTCGCTAGAGGCCATGGTGTTAGAGTTATTCGGGAAAAAGCCGAGTTTGAAGTGACCTTCAAATGGATCACCACCCTACGCTCATCCCTTATCAGTAGGATTCCTAGTATGTTGTTCACGGCACTCCCTCATACCACTGTATAAAATGGACTCACATTCGAGAGGAAGACGATTCAAACCCCCGTCTGGCCATCCTGATTTAGATTTTCCCTGATTTCCCTGAAGCGCTTCAGGCAAATGGCGGGTGGGTTCTTTGAAAGGGCATGGTCAACTTCCTTCCCTATCGTTCCATAATTGTTCAATTTATGCTGTTACAATTCACAAAACTGTTCGATAAAATTTACACAAACGTCAATTTTACAATTCGTAAGTGCTCGACGAAGCCAGTGGCGTGCCAAGGCCAGTCAAGGAAGTCTAAGAAAAAGGTCAAAAATGGTTCAAATGGCTCTGAGCACTATGCGACTTAACTTCTGAGGTCATCAGTCACCTAGAACTTAGAACTAATTAAACCTAACTAACCGAAAGACATCACACACATCCATGCCCGAGGCAGGATTCGAACCTGCGGCCGTAGCGGTCGCTCGGCTCCAGACTGCAGCGCCTAGAACCGCACGGCCACTCCGGCCGGCGAGGCGTAATCAATTAAACACATGTTTTTATTGTTTCTTCAAGCTTAAGCACGATACTGAGAAAGACAAAGTCATTAACTTTGCAAAACAGAAACTGTTTTGAGCAGTAATCAACAAATTGACAGCCATCATGTTGCCACGACTTGCCAACTACCTCAATAACTTATCGCAAATTTTATTAAGATGTCGTTTACAGAAAAATGTTGTCATACCAAAATGCCTCTCAATCAACTCTTCAGGTGTGCTGGATGAATTGAAAAAGGAATGGAAGAGTGGATGCGTAGTTAATGATTCTACTGTGTAGCCTATATAAATGTATTACATCTGCACTGAGTCTAAGAGACAGAATCGTTACAAGCGCAACATTCCCTTTGAAAATATCCTAGACGCCATCATTCAACGTTTATTCCACAACCGACTTACTGCCTTCATTACACCCGAGCGAGGTGGCGCAGTGGCTAACCCACTGGATACGCATTCAGGACGACGACGTTTCAAACGCACGTCCGACCATCCTGAATCAGGTTTACCGTAATTTCCCTGAATCACTTCGGGTACATCCCGAGATGGTTCCTTTGACAGGGGACGGCATACTTTCTTCCCCATCCCCGTAATCCGACGGTACCGATTACGTCACTTTATGGTCCCCTCCCCCAAATCAACCAACCGACCTTCTTGCAGTTTGTGACAGGCGCTGTCACCGTTAAGATTTACTTTATTTAATTTACTTTCAATCAGTAACATCTTCTGGACGTTGTGTTTCGACTTGCGATACGACAGAGTTGGTTATGCTATCGCCTACGTACGTCAGGTGGTATTACCTACGCTACAACACGTTTGCTGTGTAGACCTCCCGATAAGAGACAGGTCTGACATACGACGCATTGCCCCACGTAACAAGCTAGTCACGGTACCAGGTGTGTTAAATGTGTCCTTTGCACAGTTTTTTCAAGAACATTCATCCGATTTCTCAAGAGTGCATCTTCTACAGGTACGAAGATAAAATCCTGGAGAAAATTTTAATGAAATTAAGTTGTCCATGTGGTTGTCGAAAGGGGCCTTCCTGACAGCCGACTCGCTTGCTCATATATTACCTGACCTCCATAGAGAAGACATGACAACATCACACCAAAAAAAGGCATTGTGGGTTGTCCGTGTCAATAGGTGGAATTCAGTTACAACAGCGCGGGGTGATATTCCTGAGAGAACATCCTGCAGTTCAAAGGATTCAACGATGGCACCAACGGTTTCTGGAGACTGATTTTGCTGACAGGGTGGGCAGCAATCTGCGGTTGTTTGCTGACGATGCTGTGGTGTACGGTAAGGTGTCGAAGTTGAGTGACTGTAGGCAGGTACAAGACGACTTAGATAAAATTTCTGGTTAGTATGATGAATGGCAGCTAGCGCTAAATGTGGAAAAATGTAAGTTAATGCGGATGAGTAGAAAGATCAAACCTGTAATGTTCGGATACAGTATTACTAGCATCCTGCTTTCCACAGTCAAGTCGCTTAAATATCTGGGCATAACGTTGCAAAGCGATGTGAGGTGGAACGAGCATCTGAGAAGTGTGGTAGGGAGGACGAATGGTCGACTTCGGTTTATGGGGAGAATGATAGGAAAGAGTGGTTCACCTGTAATGGAGACCGCATATAAACGCTGGTGCGACCTATCCTTGAGTACTGCTCGAGTGCTTGGGATCCTTATCAGGACGAATTGAAGGAAGACATCGACGCGATTCAGAGGCGGGCCGCTAGATTTGTTAACGTTAGGTTCGAACAACGCGTAGGTGTTACGGAGAACTCAAATGGTAATCCCTGGAGGGAAGGCGATAAATACTATTGAGAAAATTTAGAGAACCGGCATTTGAAGATGATTGCCGAACGATTCTAATGGCGTCAACACACATTGCGCGTAAGTACCATGAAGGTAAGATACGAGAAATTAGGGCTCATACTGAAGCAGACAGACAGTCGTTTTTCCCTCGCCCTATTTGCTAGTGGGACAGGAGAGGAAATGACAAGTAGTGAGCGGTGCAGGGTACCCTCCGCTACGCACCGTACGGTGGCTTACGAGGTGTCCATGTAAATGTAGATGCAGATGGTTCAAATGGCTCTGAGCACTATGGGACTCAACTGCTGAGGTCATTAGTCCCCTAGAACTTAGAACTAGTTAAACCTAACTAACCTAAGGACATCACAAACATCCATGCCCGAGGCAGGATTCGAACCTGCGACCGTAGCGGTCTTGCGGTTCCAGACTGCAGCGCCTTTAACCGCACGGCGCCGGCCGAAGTGGCCGTGCGGTTAAAGGCGCTGCAGTCTGGAACCGCAAGACCGCTACGGTCGCAGGTTCGAATCCTGCCTCGGGCATGGATGTTTGTGATGTCCTTAGGTTAGTTAGGTTTAACTAGTTCTAAGTTCTAGGGGACTAATGACCTCAGCAGTTGAGTCCCATAGTGCTCAGAGCCATTTGAACCATTTTAACCGCACGGCCACTTCGGCCGGCCGTAGATGCAGATGTAGACTGGTTGTTTATGTAAGGTGAAATCCAACTATCGACCCTGTGTGTTTGTTCAAGATGTAAAGCACATTCAACAAAGTTTTGCACATGGTCCGCAGAAATATATTCGTCGTGTCAGCCTAGAGTTAGTTATTCCTCATGTTTCTGTCTGTTCTGTTCTGCAGCGGCACCTGTGTTTCCAACCATGCGGGATTCAATTGCTATAATCCCTTTATGATGGTGATAAATAACAAAGATTATAGTTTTGTAAATTGAGTCTAGGGGTGGAGATGGACGACAAAACATTTTTTCACCTTTAGTGTCTACTGGTGATACTCCGTCCCATAAGTAGACCACATGTGAACCAAATGTATCTGAAGTTCAGAACTCAAAAATCAATATCAATATTTGAAATTTTTCGAGTGTCTTTAATTCAGTGATACACGACAGATTTTGCCGCCGTTCTGTATGGCTATGTGGCGGAATGCTCGTCTGCAATGTGGGCGACCCGGATTCGAGTCGTGGCTGATGCAAGGTTTGAAACAATGGTGCATGTTCTATGAGGGTTTCCATGAAACTTAAAATATATAAAGATGAAAAATCTAATGCAATGTTTTTTCTTTGATTTAAACGATCTTTTTTAACAATCTTTCATAAATGATCGGTACTTAATACCGTATATTTTGTTTGCGGTATGTAATTAGAAACAGAAAGACGTGAATTTTTCATAAAAATGACAGATATGTATTAACTAGCATGTACACTGAAGAGGCAATGAAACTTGTACACCTGCCTGATATCGTGAAGGGTCCTTGTGAGTACACAGAAGTGCAATAACATGACGTGGCATGGACCCGGCTAATGTCTGAAGTAGTACTGGAGGAAGCTGACACCATGAATCCTGCAGGGCTGTCCATACATCCGTAAGGGTACGAGGGGGTGGAGATCTCTTCTGAACAACACATTGCAAGGCATCCCAGATGTGCTCAATAATGTTCATGTCTTGGGAGTTTGGCAGTCAGCGGAAGTGTTTAAACTCGGAAAAGTATCCCTGGAGCCACTCTGTAGCAATTCTGGACGTGTGGGGTGTCGTATTGTCCTGATGGAATTGCCCAAGTCCGTCCGAATCCACAGTGAACATGGAAATATGCAGGTGATCAGCCAGGATGCTTACGTACGCCTCACCTGTCAGAGTCGTACCTAGACGTATCACGTATCCCATGTCACTCTAATTGCACACGACCCCACCATTACAGAGCTTCCTTCAGCTTGAACAATTCTCTGCTGACATGCAGGGTCTATGGATTCATGAGGTTGTCTCCGTACCCGTACTCGTCTATTCACTCGATACAATTTGAAATGAGACTCGTCCGACCAGGCAACATGTTTCCAGTCATCAACAGTCTGTGGTGGTCAGTCCACCCCAATCAGGCAATTGCTGTTGAGCGGGAGGGCCGAGCCACATAAGCAACATTCACAGTTCACAACAACAACACTTTTATTAAACTTTTCTTTAGGAATTAAAATTTTATCTTTAAAATTTTTGTGATAAGTCAAGTTAGCAAGGAATCCTTACAAGCACGGGCAAGCGCCCTATTCAAACAACAACAACATTAACCTTTAAACAGGCACTAAGTGATTCGCAAGTTAATTAAATTCTGTACACAGTAAAACTCGCAAAAGGAGACTACAATAATGAGATAATCATGGATATCACAAATTTAAAAAAAAAAATAAAGTACAAGCAAAAATGGTTCAAATGGCTCTGAGCACTATGGGATTTAACTACTGAGGTCATCAGTCCCCTAGAACTTAGAACTACTTAAACCTAACTAACCTAAGGACATCACACACATCCATGCCCGAGGCAGGATTCAAACCTGCGACCGTAGCGGTCACGCGGTTCCAAACTGCCGCGCTTAGAACCGCACGGCCACACCGGCCGGCAAAGTACAAGCAGATACACCCCTTCGTGACAGATTTGCAAAACAGGTGACGTCACATAGGCACAGGCTAATTCAAGTAGCAGAAGGGGGTCCCCACTGCACCCAGACCAGAGGCGGCTAGACCCAGACCCACAGCAAGCGGACGAGCTGGACAGGGTGCCGCACACAGTACACTATAACACACTGAAAGAAAAGTCTTAGAGTCAGTGCTACTACATAGATTCAGAGAAAGGGGGAGGGGGTGGTGGAGAGAAAACGGCAAATATTAATTCCTCAAACGTAAAATAACTACGATGTATAAGATAATACCCTATTTCACGAACATTGAAATAAAACAGTCAAGGGTAAATCAGTAACTAATGCCCTTGACGTAACCTTAAAGGACGATGGTGAATAGCATAATACGAAGTCAGCTTAGAAATTTAAACTACACTAGTAGGTTAGCCGGCCGTTGTGGCCGTGCGGTTCTAGGCACTTCAGTTCGGAACCGCGCTGCTCCTACGGTCGCAGGTTCGAATACTGTCTCGGGCATGGTTGTGTGTGATGTCCTTAGGTTAGTTAGGTTTAAGTAGTTCAAAGTCTAGGCGACTGATGACCTGAGATGTTAAGTCCCATAGTGCTTAGAGCAATTTGAACTATACACTAGTAGGTTAACATATACTCACTGATACTGGGGAGCTCATTTAAATTACCCCTTAAGAGGATGCTGATAAACTTAAGCAGTCAAGTAAGACTACCATTTCACTGTTTACGAATGAACAAGTAATGCAATTAGATAAGACAGAACGTACAGATTCAATGTTAAGCTTTCTCTGCCTCGTGATGACTGGGTGTTGTGTGATGTCCTTAGGTTAGTTAGGTTTAAGTAGTTCTAAGTTCTAGGGCACTGATGACCATAGATGTTAAGTCCCATAGTGCTCAGAGCTATTTGAACCAATCAATGTTAAGCCTGTGCTTTGAACCAGCTATAACTACGTCCACACAGCTCAGTGTACCTGGAAAAATATTACAGTTTCACCATACTGGCTTATGCCGTCCGTCACTACGAATAGCAATAGTGCCAATTAATACACCTCGCGTACTCGAACTGTATCACATCACAAAATCCAGATAAACCTTCAACCAAACACAGTAACATTTGTTTACTTAAACAGCACTAAACAGAGGGGACCTTTTGGTTGGCAAGACAACAGTTTCCAGTCATATTGCCGATACTTGGGAAGCAAGGATCAGTATAATATGCGCACCAAAAACATGACAAGCAATTCTCACCAAATCCTTTATGAAATCCTTTACAGATCCACATCAGGGCCGCACGACTCGATTCGGGTAATGTGGCCGAGTCCAGTTACTCCACTACAAGCCAGGTTCGGTCTTGCAAACGTGCCAAACACACCACAACCTCTGCGTCGTGGCCCGGCCTGCTCAACCACGCTCCCCCTGATTTCGCAGCGCCGCGCGGCTCTCCGGCTGTCCCTCTCTAGCGCCACACGCCCGCCGCATCCAAAAGCCACGTCAAACGGCCGAGCCCAAAGATCACACCATGCCGACCCGATCGATCAATCGATACGAACCGGCACGGCTCACAGTCCAATGTCGGTGCTGACGGGCCCAGGCGAGGCGTAAAGCTTTGTGTCGTGCAATCATCAAGGGTACGTGAATGGGTCTTCGGTTCCGAAAGCCCATATCGATGATGTTTCGTGGAAATCTGCAGCAATTTGCGAATGGGTTGCACTTCTGTCACGTTGAGCGATTCTCTTCGGTCTTCGTTGGTCCCATCGGCCATAGCGATGTCGGAGATTTGATGTGTTAACGGATTCCTGATATCACAGTACACTCGTGAAATAATCATACGGGAAAATCCCCATCGCTACCTCGGAGATGCTGTGTCCCATCCCTCGTGCGCCGACTATAACACCACATTCAAACTCACTTAAATCTTGATAACCTGCCATTGTAGCAGCAGTAACCGATCTAACAACTGCGCTAGACACTTCTCTTATATAGGCGTTGCCAACCACAGTTCCGTATTCTGCCTGTTTACATATCTCTGTATTTGAATACGCATGCCTACACCAGTTTCTTTGGCGCTTCAGTGTATTCAATGACTCTTACATTTAAATGACGTAGGTATTAGACCTGAACGGAAAACACGAAAAGCTGCAGACAACCTTGCAAGTAGGCAAACCACAACTATGAGTAGTCATCTTGGATGTTAATAAACCGCTTAAGCTGCATTTAGTCCATTATTTTTAGATAACTACCGGTTCGTGGCACTAAAAGCCACGTCTTCGTGCGTACATGTAACTAAAACATTAGAGCTAAAAAGCTCGGAACTTTGTACCTAACATACGTTGACCGTCAGAACAAAACACGGTTAAAGGTGGTATGTCGTGGAATCAAAAAGCCGGATTCGAATCCAGGATGTTGGATGGGTCTTCTTCTCCGGTCCATACGCAATCGCCAACAGGGGATGCGGCCTTGTGGTGTGTACACAGCAGAACATTTTTTTTAAATATTGTAGAATTTGTTCTATTAATTTTCATATTTTGGGCAATTTTGGAATCGAAGTAGGTTCAAATGGTTCAAATGGCTCTGAGCACTATGGGACTCAACACCTTAGGTCATAAGTCCCCTAGAACTTAGAACTACTTAAACCTAACTAACCTAAGGACATCACACACACCCATGCCCGAGGCAGGATTCGAACCTGCGACCGTAGCAGTCCCGCGGTTCCGGACTGCAACGCCAGAACCGCACGGCCACCGCGGCCGGAAATCGAAGTAGGATCATCATTGAAGAAACAGCCGATATATCTATGAAAAGTGCTAACGAATACTTTGGACGAACATTAATGTTATGGCGACTTAATAGCGGAACACCTGAAGAGACTAACATCTGAAATGAAGAAAACATATCTCAGGTGGGGCTCCTCAACGAGCTACTGTACCATTACTAGAGACAGAAATGAAGGGCACTGATGATGCAAAAAATCCAAAATTGGAAAACACAGCCTCCATTCTGTCTTACAACACCAAATCTGTCGTGTACGAGGATGCTAGTATGTATTAACCTCTCTTCTCTCTTGAATGAAGTTGTGTAAACAACTTTTTATAAAATCAAAAAGATGTATAGATACTTAATTAACCTTTTCAGAACGGCTGAGAGCCTCCGTTAAGCAGGTATGGTACTGTATTTCTCAGTTTCAGGAATAATCACTTAAATGTGTTGTTTTGAAATAAATTGCTCAGACTGGTATATAAGACGCTTTTGTGAAACACTGATACGTCTGTGCGTCATTTCAATCACAGCAAGTGTTTGATATGAATCGCGAGCTGCGTAAGTTATTAGAAGTGCGGCACATCTTCAGAATCTTGGCAGTGGTACTGGTTTCGGTACTTATCCTGCACCTGTTTTGTTTTATCACTGTACAAAAAAGCTCAGCTTTCAGACGCAAATTTTTATTTCTTCGACTGTGCAGTTCGAGGTTTCAAAGTATTACACTCTGAAAATCGGGACTTTGTAAAACTCCGAAACTAGTCATTTGAAGAAATAAAAATTTGAACCTGGAAGCTATTTTTTTTCTTGGTATTATGCGGAACATCTATTCCTCGCCACATCCGTACCAGCGTCGCTGCGTTTCCCAAGTACCCGGTGGCCATCAGTGTTGGATTAAAGGAACCGACAAAACAAAAACTAAAAACGAATATTTTCTTTTCAGACAGCTCCAGTGGAGAATGACAGGAAATAGTGCGTCATTTACAAAAGAAAGACTCCATTCCGCTGCGCCTGTTGGCGTCTTTAAGTATGAAGCTCAAACTGATGTACTGCCGCGCATGGCACAGAGACTAAGTTTCCCAAATAACGTTTTGGACATTTTATTTGAAAAAACAGTGATTGTTCAGAGTAAAAAATCGTTAATAAAGGGGAAATGTTACTACCCAATCCCACAATACATGATTATCTTTTTTTTGTCGTCAGTCTATAATTTTTTTACGTCTGTAGCGACGTTCAAGTTGAACGTCGGGACTTATCACGTGTAGTGTAGGGACATGGTCGAAAATGAGTTGGAAGCACAGATGTCAGTTGCAATGATGTTTTGGAACGTGCAACACCGAGTTACCTGTGTTCGCAGTTATTACGAAACAAATTCTGTCACGGAAGAGCATCGTGTCTATGAAAGACAGTTCACGGTCATGTACCGTCTCGCAATACCATACTGGCTTGGGTGAAAGAATTTGAAGCAACTGGTAACGCTTTAGACGTGAAGCGTAGATTTTTATGAACAGTGCGGACGTCAAAGAACCTGCAGACAGTGAGAGAAGGTTTTAAACACAGTCCCCGCCGTTCGGCACGGCAGCAATCTCGCATTTAGTGTGTCAGTAAAATAAGTTCAAATCTAATGCTAACATTGATAAAACTTCACCTTTACAAACTGAAGTTGCGCGACAAATTAATGAAAGAGACAAGCAAGTAAGACATGCTTTTCTGCACCACAGCGAGTAGTTTGTTACGGGTAAAACCCACACGTTCTGTGTAGTTTGCTAATGACCGACGAAGCACATGTTCATGTTTCTGGCTGGGTAAACAAACAGAACACGCGATACTGGTCATCAGTGAATCCTAAGGAACTGCTCGAAAAGTAGAACGGAAGCGGTACGTTTCCGGACGTGGGGTCCTAGTCAAAATATTATGTACTCATTCCCCCTACAAGTCTTAGAAATTCGTAACGGGAATTTCCGAACAGCATATATACATTTAGTAACAAAGGATGAATCATCTGCTCAGCTTTCAGTTTCCTCATCAACGAGCAGTTTTCTTGTGCTTTATCTGCAAGCATGGCAATAATATTTTAAGTTGAGATATTTTTCTCGTTGGAGCATGTGATGCCTGCATCAGACAGAGCTTATGCGGTTCAAATTACGGCATCTGAAGTTGATTTCCAACAACGGTGTAACAGTGCACTTTCTGTCTTTCAAAAAAATTCTAACAACTAAACACATTAACTTTTTACTGGAAATGTCAGTGCCAACGTCTACAAATAATGAAAACTTGAGAGTTTGCAGGATATCGTTCAGTTCATTGGACTCTACTTTAGCCACAACATTTTTTAAATACTGTGCTTTTTCTGTGAATTTTTATGTTTTGGGAAATTTTAGAATCAATGAAAATGTCTTTTATGAGCTCACCTGTATGATCTATTGTTGAGAAGGATACTGAGTGGTCAGCAAAAGCTGCCGCCGATCTTACTTCAGCAGCTTTGGTGTACTCTTCAAGCTTAAGACTTGCAGTCTTGTAGTAGTTTGATGCACCCACGATGAAAGCACTGATTGTTTATTAAATTCTGATATTTGACTTTTGTGTGAATCGCGATTTGCGCGTTTCAAAGGTTCCGCTTCTTTCAGCAAACAAACTAACATCACACGCCCTGCAACGAGCACAATAACTATCCTTGGGATCTGCAGTTAAACTGTTCTTCCTCTTCCCACACTTCCCTAAATTTCTGCTCTCGACTTTATCTGTCACTGCTTTGTAACACTCTTTTCTTTTTCAGGGCTGAAGCCATAATAAAAAAGAAAACACTAACACTGCAGTTACACACACCCAAGAAAAGAACTCTGGAAGCTTAGGTTAAGGTTAAAGAAGCTGAACTGATGTACGCGATCTGTTAATCCTTTATTTTCATTATGTGAACACACAACGAAGACAGAAACCTAATCGGCGCCGCAGAAGTTAAGTCTGTGACTGTGAGAGTAACAATGGTGCAGTGATTACAGTAGACGCGTTAAAAGTTGCCTGATAAGCCCCTGGTCTCAGTCGTCGCATGTCGGCCCACATCGGAGCACTCAAATGGTTCAAATGGCCTTGAGAACCATGGGACTTACCATCTGAAGTCATCAGTCCCCTAGAACTTGCAACTACTTAAGGGGCTCCGGAACGCCCTATACTTGCAATGTTAAAATAACGCTTATAAATTACATCTTTCCTCACAAAGTATTTGAGGTAGAAAGTTGAACTTTTTACAGATTATTTATTGGAATATGGGCTACAACTTAACACAGGGATTTTACAAAATTTTAGTTCAGTTATTAAAGACGATTTTTTTCAATTGTAATGAAAATTCACAACATTTTTTTGCAATTTTTTATTTATATATTCAAAAATATACAGTTTTTTGGAAAAAGGCTGTGTTAAATTATGCGGAAGGTACTGTGTAACATTTACCGAAAGTTTGAAACAAATATGTTTGGAAGATCCTTAGAAAACATGTAATTAGTATGAGAAAATAAAAGTTTTGGGAATCGAGCGACAAAGATTGGATTAACTTTTTAGTGCATTCCAGGTCCATAGGATGGATTATCTTCATCCTCTGCAAACTCCTCCTCCAGCTTCCTCTTGTTCCTCCTCCTGTTTACTCTTGCTTGTATTTCTAGACTCTTTACAGCCCTGTCTGCAGCCCGAAGGCGTTCCTTGTCTAAAGCAAGCATCGCTCGTTGTTGTGTTCGTAGATTTTGCTACCATTTTCTTCAGTTGCAGTTACTGCAACACTGTTCCAAAAGGTGGTCATGTATGAACACTTATCACATTTCAGTTGTATTTCACTAGCAAGTCCTACGTGCTTTATTATGGAGAGTTCCAGACCAACTTCACTACAATGAATACATCTTACGCAGTTTGAAAAAATTCATTTGAGAACCGACATATCAAATATTTCATTCACATCCGATTCACCCATAAAACATTCATAGTTTTCACTCATTGAACCAAGCTTCTTCTGTGAAGTATTTTCTTTCCCACTTTGACTGCTATGAGCAGGTGTACTTGAGAGGTTAGGTTCACTCACTTGGTTATCGTCTTTATTGTTTACAGTAATAACACATACCTTTGGCTTTCCAACATTTCTCCTTTTCTTAAAAGCCTTCAGAGGATTTCTAATAACTTTACTTTTACTCATTATTATACTTCAACAAAACAGAGACTCAAGAAACAGAATTAATTACGAATATTTTCGAGATAACGACAGAGTAAATAAACACGAAACAATCGACAATCACACCAGCGATATATATTGAACCATCACAGGTTAGCCACAACACATACTTTATCTCACATCACTAAAATGTACCTGATGACCACGGACGTTAATAATAACACCATTTGACAGCAGTTTAACAGTGCCACAGTGGGTCACGCCCATGTAGAACACATTTCAAAAAAAATTTAAAAATAGTTGTAGTCTTCGGAATTGAATAAATTATATATCTATTAAAAGGTAATAGTCTACAGATTCAGAAAACGCAAAAAAGTAAAAATTGAACTTTTCATGATTTTGATCCTTTCCGGAGCCCCTTAAACCTAACTAACCTAAGGACATCACACACATCCATGCCCGAGGCAGAATTCGAACCTGCGACCGTAGCGGTCGCGCGGTTCCAGACTGAAGTGCCTAGAACCGCTCGGCCACACTGGGCGGCTGACTTTCTTCTATTAGCGATTGTTGCTAGCGCCAGTGCTACCTCAACACTGGGCATCGTTGTATTGCAACAACTTCAATTTAATTTACATTCTTTGCTGCAAATAAGTGCAGCATTTGAAAATGATTGTCTTGTAGTACGCAGTGCCAAATCTATGTTCTTTCCTTGCGAAATTTGTACCTCAGGGGGCAGCATGTCATCGGCACGAGAAGCGCTAAGCAGCAAACACGTCAGTATTTCCTGTCACGTACCCTCTCCCTCTCCAGATGGCAGTTATAAGAGTCGAGGGGCATGAAAGGGAAGCAGTGGTTGGGAAAGGAGCGAGACAGGGTTGTAGCCTCTCCAAATGGTTCGAATGGCTCTGGGCACTATGGGACTCAACTGCTGTGGTCATTAGTCCCCTAGAACTTAGAACTAGTTAAACGTAACTAACCTAAGGACATCACAAACATCCATGCCCGAGGCAGGATTCGAACCTGTGACCGTAGCGGTCTTGCGGTTCCAGACTGCAGCGCCTTTAACCGCACGGCCACTTCGGCCGGCCGTAGCCTCTCCCCGATGTTATTCAATCTGTATATTGAGCAAGCAGTAAAGAAAGCAAAAGAAAAATTCGGAGTAGGTATTAAAATTCGTGGAGAAGCAGTAAAAACTTTGAGGTTCGCCGATGACATTGTAATTCTGTGAGAGACAGCAAAGGACTTGGAAGAGCAGTTGAACGGAATGGACAGTGTCTTGAAAGGAGGATATAAGATGAACATCAACAAAAGCAAAACAAGGATAATGGAATGTAGTCTAATTAAATCGGGTGATGCTGAGGGAATTAGATTAGGAAATGAGACACTTAAAGTAGTAAAGGAGTTTTGCTATTTAGGGAGTAAAATAACTGATGATGGTCGAAGTAGAGAGGATATAAAATGTAGACTGGCAATGGCAAGGAAATCGTTTCTGAAGAAGAGAAATTTGTTAACGTCGAGTATAGACTTAAGTGTCAGGAAGTCGTTTCTGAAAGTATTTGTATGGAGTGTAGCCATGTATGGAAGTGAAACATGGACGATAACTACTTTGGACAAGAAGAGAATAGAAGCTTTCGAAATGTGATGCTACAGAAGAATGCTGAAGATTAGATGGGTAGATCACATAACTAATGAGGAGGTGTTGAATAGGATTGGGGAGAAGAGAAGTTTGTGGCACAACTTGACTAGAAGAAGGGATCGGTTGGTAGGACATGTTTTGAGGCATCAAGGGATCACAAATTTAGCATTGGAGGGCAGCGTGGAGGGTAAAAATCGTAGAGGGAGACCAAGAGATGAATACACTAAGCAAATTCAGAAGGTTGTAGGTTGCAGTAGGTACTGGGAGATGAAGAAGCTTGCACAGGATAGAGTAGCATGGAGAGCTGCATCAAACCAGTCTCAGGACTGAAGACCACAACAACAACAACCCTCTCCAGACAGTGACTAAAATACTTTCCTTCTGCATCTCGTTTCGTCCGCGAGACTGGATCTTACATGCAGTGGTGAGAGACGTATACAGGTTGAAAAATTTATACAGTTTAGCAACTTTTTCTTTTTTTATATCTTATTTTGTAATTTTTTTGTCTTGGACGGGAAGTCCCTACGTTTTACAGTCCCTACATTTTGGAAAAAAGAGCCGAAAGTCCCTACGCGTGGGGATATGACTCTACAGTTGGCAACTATGACTGACATCGCGGTGGCACACGTCATGAAATCGCATCCCTCCCATATAAACAACTCCCCTCCCTCCTCGTCTCATGCATACCCCATTCAGCCAACCTTGACAAGCTATAGTGGGGGCGCACTACTCACATCTCAAATGTGTCAGTTGGCTGCGCGCCACCCTGCGTGTGAGAACTCCATACTCATTCAGTTCCATCAAAAACTGTTGCCCCGTCGAGGGAGGGGGGTGGGGGAAACACATGGGGCCTAAGCCTCATGGGGGGGAGGGTGGAGAGGGGGAGGGGGGGGAATCTCCCAAGGATTTCGATTTCCCACGGTGCTCAGTTGGAAAACGTCAGATGGCTGTTGTAAAATAAATAGATTTTGTATCATATTGGGTTTCAGGACATGTACAAAGACTGCAACATTCATCAGTAATCGCCTCGTAATGTAGGTCAGTGTTGAAAAGTCGGAAATTTCATAGTTAAACCTCCACCAACATAATGTAGTGCGTCGTAGCTCACTTTTAAATGGGCTGTTCTACCAACCAATAAAATAACGTGTTCACCGAGCGCCGTCTAATAGCTAGTAAAGTACATGGACGTCACATGGCGACAACGTTATTAGCTCAAAATGCTGTATCGCTTCTAGTACCATCTGACTGTCGCTCGGGATTGTTACTGAACGAGAAATGCTTACTTTACTTTGTTTTCAGTAATCCAGTACTTGCAACCAATGAAAATTTTACCAGTTAAAACTTCTTATTTGAAAACTGCAATTTTTAGCACCACTGATGCGGCGAGTTGAATTTTTGCCTGTTTTCATTCCCTGTTTATTGGTTATCAGTTCTTTTCTTAAACAAGCGATTACAACTGGACCAATAAGAAACCTAAAACGTGGTTAATAAGATAAATGATGATGATGATGATGATGGTGATGAGGTCCCATACTCCGAGGAGCGTAGGGAACGATGCGGGAGACCCGCACCGCCGACTAGGCAAGGTCCTAGCGGCCTAGCGGAGGTGGTTTGCCATTGCCTTCCTCCGACCGTAATGGGGATGAATGATGGTGATGAAGACATCTCGAGGCAGGGAAAATCCCTGACCCCGCCGGGAATCAAACCCGGGACCCCGTGCGCAGGAAGTGAGAACGCTACCGCAAGACCACGAGCTGCGGACAACAAGATTAAAAAAAAAAAAACAGTTGGACCTTCCCATGATTACTCCTCAGTTCTCTTCGCGTCAATGGCAGCTAACATGCATCAGTGCCGAAGTGAAGAATTACTATAACTGTGCCGTCTCTGGGATTCCTTTTGCTATTCCTGAAGACCACCGTCATCGTGCACTCCTATTACCCGTCAGTTGCACCCAGAACTGGGGCAGAGAGTAGTTACATAGCTTTCACGGTTTCATACGTAGCGATACTATAGCTTGCCACAGTGCACCTCCACTTCGTCTCGAGACCTTTGAGTTTGCTACCCTGACAATGATTTCTTTTACAAACTTTTGACAGCTTTGGGTGTGGTGTGCAAGAGTGCAAGCTTTATTTAAATGATATAAACATTATGGAATCTAAACACAAGTCTGCGGCAACGAAGAGAAAGGAAAAAGAGAAAGAGGAGAAAGGGAAAAAGGTCAGACATGTTTATTCATCCTCGGATTTGTTTCAGCTTCAATGTACAATGATAAACAAAATGAATAATCCAGACACCTGATGCTCAGGCCGCAGCAGTGGAAAATGGCAAAGGCAAATTTCTTACGTGACTGCGAAATAATTGCTATTTATTAATTTGTCAATTCGTATAATTTATCTCCTCGAGTGCGCCGTTGTATATAACTTCCATTTATGGCCAGAAAGGTAAACAGCATGTGATACTTTTGGAGTGTCCAATGGTAATGCAGGAAAGAGAGTCATTCAGCTGAGAAAGAGAAGTCATTCATCTAATGTTCAGCACATTTCTCATTAAATTCAAAGGAAGCTTAAAGCTGAACAACTGAAAAACGGTATAGATAAATCACTTTTTACTGTCTGGGAGCTGCAATTTGGCCGCTGTCTCTGATCAAGTATTTATCGCTAGATATCGGAAGCCGTCGTCGTTGAAACAACTGCCAACGTATGCAGAATATCAATGGGCGGCGCTGTGTTGCCACGAGTGCATTGGTTCAATGTCCTGTGATTGGCGGTGAGTGACCATGAGAGAAG
Source organism: Schistocerca americana (assembly GCF_021461395.2). NCBI lineage: Eukaryota > Metazoa > Arthropoda > Insecta > Orthoptera > Acrididae > Schistocerca > Schistocerca americana. The sequence continues at coordinate 254,982,032 of NC_060130.1, forward strand.
AGCTAAAATGCGCTTTCACGAAACGGGTGCGTTGGTTCAATGTCCTGTGTTTGCGGTGAGTGACCATGAGTAAAGAGCTAAAATACGCTTTCACGAAACATTGTTACTTCCATGCGTTATTTTCACCGTAGCAGATTATCGGTATGACACGCGAGGTTGCCGGAAATGCACAGCACCGCCTCCCCGCAACTTTCCCCATCTTTCACATGTTAAACTTGGTTGTAGTGGTGAAAATGAAATGAAATTTAAGCCACCGCTGAAGGCAAGCAATAAGCGGCTCACTGTGTAGTGGCTACTACAGTGCCATACAGTGTTAGATCGTACGGACTGGCAGCTGTGGTGAAACTGCTACAGTTATTGCATCTAAATTGAAAAAAAAGTTTTCAAAAAATACTGCGACTAAGGGTGGACAAATATACCAGATACAACATTTTGTGTCAGATCTCATTCTCTAAGGTAAAAACTATCCATTTACAGGAATGAGTAGGTTTTAGCAGTCAAACGATCTTCCACACTGAAAGTGCTCTATGATCTCGTCAGCCGATGCTGAACGCAGCTTTTCGATGAATATAATCTCGTTGGCTAATAACCGACGGTATTTCACATTCGACAACGTGAGAATGACATTGTAATTCAACTCGGACTAAGATGAATTAAGTAGGTTGCTTATAGTATTGAAACCTCGTGTTGCTTCCATTTTAAGTTTATGCTTAATTCATGATGAAATTTTCAAACGTTTTAATGCCGCGCGGGATTAGCCGAGCGGTCTCGGCACTGCAGTCATGGACTGTGCGGCTGGTCCAGCGGAGGTTCGAGTCCTCCCTCAGGCATGGTTGTGTGTGTTTGTCCTTAGGATAGTTTATGTTAAGTAGTGTGTAAGTTTATGGACTGATGATCTTAGCAGTTAAGTCCCATAAGATTTCACACACATTTGAACATTTCAAACGTTTTAATATAAGATAACTTTCTTCATTTTACAGTGCATTTTCTTAAGATTTCAGTTTCTAGCGTTTTAAGTGTATTTTTAAACTCTTTTAGAGCATCAACATTGGGCTTCTAGTTATAAGTGTTCCCAAGGGCTTTGATGTCGGAGCTCTAAGTGCTTTAAACTTTACAACTAAGGGAATATAGAAGGACAGTAAAATGTGGGTCATCTAACCATCCAAAATATTTTCCCAGCAAATGTAAATCCCCATGCATTTCCTACATCTCTACTTCTATTTAAACTTCCGAACAATGGATGTGTGTCCCACGACTGGTTCCTTTGGAACTCAACAAGTATTATTTTGTTTTCCTTGCCATCTTCTTTCTAGTTGGGCTGACAAAGTTCCTTAATACTTCTCTTCAAAATCAGGAAATTTATATTAATTAAAGTGGAGAAAATTATATGACAGGACCCCAAAACGTCAATGTTGCACTCTTCATAAAAAAAAAGTTACTTCAAGTGGCGAAGTTTTGAGATTCAGTCAAAACTCTCTGGTGCTATATTCTAAAGAATCGAGAAACAGATTTAAAATGAAGCCTATATTTGGAAACAGGTAATAAAACGATCACTTGATATGGCATTACTTCTAAGTCAAAGAAACTTGCCTTTCAAAGATTCGTCTCAGATAATTGGAGAGCCAAGTAATGGAAATTTCCTCATAATATTGGAGCCCTTAATCACTACGATCCAGGTCTTACAAAACACACTAGCAAGGTCACAAACGGACAGGAAGCTGGAAAGCGTTTACAAGTGCATTATCTGTAGAGTGATTACTGAATGAATTTATTTCTAGTCGTGCCTATCCTGTCTGGAGTGCCATCTCGAAACAGAGAGAAAATTTGAATCATCATTCAATTATTGTTGACACAAATCCTGATTAAAATCGTGTTGAAAAGACAACATTCATTCTGCGTTATATTTACTTTAATAAGGTAATTGATAAATATGAAATAAATGAACGGTTTTTGAAATTCTTAGATTGTTATCAGAAAACAGGAGTTACTACTGCACATTTAATGCTATCAACACTTGTGAAACACTCAATTCCTATCAGTAAGTGCCGCGGACGAGGTAACGACAGCGAAAGTAATGTGAGTGGGGCCTAAAAAGGAGCTCCGACACATTTTCTTCCGTGAAGTCCTCTTGCAAAGTTTTCTCCGTGTGCTTGTCGTAGCCCTAAATTATGAGAAGTACCTAGCAGCTGACAGCCATGAAGTTGACGTTTTTTCCGAGTGATTCAACAACTGTTCAGTTGCAGTCCACAACAATGGCAAATTCTGAGACAGTGTATTGGAAAGTCTTTATATTCCATATCTGACACCCACTGAAGTACTTGGGTTCATGCTGCAGCCCACTTGGATAAGACTGTCATCGCTTTTGAAACACTCAGTAAGCTAAATTTGTCATCTGAAAAATGTGGATAGGGCGTTTCAGATTATGTGAGATCTTTCAAGTGTTTAATCATGCCATCAATTTGGCTGAAGTTGTTGGTACCAAGTGACTACAGAAGCAAATTGCTACAAGTTCGAAATACTATCATTTATTCTTGTGATAAGAAACACTGCGAGCCTTTTAAATTACTTAAAATATCTTCGCGAAAATCGGGACACCGTTCTCTCTCAGTTCAAAGTTGTTGCCAGTGCAATTAATATCGATCCTGAATTTCCGCATGCGCACACTAAGAAAAAGAAATTCTTTTGTGATGAATCCAGGAACGAACTGACACATGTGAGCTCGGAAGATGTTCTCAAGATAAATTTTTTTACTTCATTTTTGACAGTCTAGTGTCTGCCCAGAAAACCAAGTACGAACCAATGAAGATGACACATTTGGGCTTATATGGAAATAGTTGAAAATGGCTGACGATCAGGTCGCTCAGGCATTCAAGTTATTTATCAACGAATACAATAATGATGCCACAACAGATTTAGAAGAAGAAATTACATATCTGAAAACAATTCATACTTCAAACTTCGGAGACAGTACTTTGGAACCATCAGACCTCTCGAATAAGATGCGATTTCAAGATTATTACCGAGTGCATCTGTAGTTCTGTGCTTCTTTTGTACACATGCAATGATTGTAACTGAAGGAGAAAGATTTTGTTTGAAGAACTGCCTCTATCAACTACGCATCAACTACGTCTCACAGATTTGGTGATCTTGGCAGCTGTATCTAATTTGGCAAGACAACTATACTTTGTGTGGGCACATCAGGGAACGTCAGGGGTGAGGGGGAACACTCCATATCGTAGCGTTACCGACACCAGACATTCGTCAATGTGCAAAGCAATACAATAGTTAGCCTTAGTTTTAAAGTGAAGTGAAGGTAAATTAAACTAATACACAAAATAAAATTAAATGGAGTGCCCATACATTTTACAAGATTTCATTATTAAGTAGCATTTGAAGTCATATCATTTTTCTTTCTTGCTGTGTAGCTCATGGTCGAGTATCATCCAGTTTCCTACCTGTGGTGGTCTTGGGTTCCTGACACTATATTCATCACTACTTTCGAAATCAGTTTTATTACTCTTTTTTTCAGTTTCCTATTACATGAAAGCGTCATAGCGGTGGTATTTTTTCTCAGTATACTTGACCTTCACACATTCATTCATGATTCATGCGACTGGTATTTAATTCTTTCAAGTGGGAAAATGGGAACGTGACGAGGTTTGTTTAAGCAATTGCCACCGGGCTCACGTGCATGCTCAGACTGGCTATGACCAATATTTTGCTTTACTACGTTCCAAATGCTTTGTATTGCAATAGAACGTTATAGCACATGTACCATAATAACTATTCATCTACATCTGCATGGATACTCTGCAAATCGCATTTAAGTGCCTGGCACAGGGTTCATCGAACCACCTTCACAATTCTCTATTATTCCAATCTCGTATAGCGCACGGAAAGAATGAACACCTATATCTTTCCGTACGAGCTCTGATTTCCCTTTTTTTATCGTGGTGATCGTTCCTTCCTTTGTCGGCCGGAATGGCCGTGCGGTTCTAGGCGCTTCGGTCTGGAACCGCGCGACCGCTGCGGTCGCAGGTTCGAATCCTGCCTCGGGCATGGATGTGTGTGATGTCCTTAGGTTAGTTAGATTTAAGTAGTTCTAGGGGACTGATGACCTCAGAAGTCCCATAGTGCTCAGAGCCATTTGAACCATTTCTTTGTTCCTTCCTTTGTAGGTCGGTGTCAACAAAATAAAAAACACCTTTCTTTTAATGATATCCAGCCCAAATCCTGTATAATTTCTGTGACACTCTCTCCCATATTTCGCAATAATACAAAACGTGCTGCCTTTCTTTGAACTTTTTCGATGTACTCCGTCAGTGCCACCTGGTAGGGATCCCACACCGCGCAGCAGTATTCTAAAAGAGGACGGACAAGTGTAGTGTAGGCAGTTTCCTTAGTAGGTCTGTTACATTTTCTAAGTGCCCTGCCAATAAAACGCAGTCTTTGGTTAGCCTTCCCCACAGCATTTTCTATGTGTTCCTTCCAATTTCAGTTGTTCGTAATTGCAATACCTAGGTATTTAGTTGAATTTACGGCTTTTAGATTAGGCTGATTTATCGTGTATCCGAAGTTTAACGAGTTCCTTTTAGCACTCATGTGGATGACCACACACTTTTCGTTATTTAGGGTCAACCGCCACTTTTAGCACCATTCACATATTTTTTCTAAATCGTTTGCAATTTGATTTGATCTTCTGATGGCTTTATTAGTCGACAAACGACAGCGTCATCTGCAAACAACCGAAGATGGCTTGCTTTCAGATATAATATACGGTGTGAAATCAAAAAATTTTTTTAATAAACCAATGTCCAGATACACGTCGTTTTGAACTTCTTCTGGGATGAAGGAAACTGTGCATTGAAATAAAACTGCTGGAAGGTCATCATTGTGAAACGAGGCTGAAATTTATAGCACGATCTTTGCGATGGCACCTCATACAAATGTGCTACAAACTGTATTCTTTCTGCAAAATAGACATAATTAAATATAATGAACATTACAGATATGTAGATAAATGTTATTTAAATCTGTAACGATCGCAGTCCATTCTAATTGTGAGGTAAATTTGTGTAGAAATCGTAAATGTGAATGCAGAAAATTTCCTAGGAAAAAATTACATACTTGAGGCAGGACATTTTACTTCTAGTGTCAGTCCTGTAATCAGAAAGCATATCTTTCCACACTGCCGTAGAAAAACAATGTTATGAATTTTGATTCCCGAAACTAGGTAAACAAATTTCACGCAAGATATTCTGTGGCTAATAATAACAAGCCAACTTCAGTAGTTCATTGTGTATCCATGCCCGAGGCAGAATTCGAACCTGCGACCGTAGCAGCAGCAGCGCGGTTCCTGACTGAAGCGCCTAGAATTGCTCGGACACAGCTGAAACAAGACCATGTGAATTTTGAGTGATGAGCAATGGCTTTTGTACAGAGAACGAAACATTTGCAGACACTGTATTACCGATAACTAATGTTCATGTTCACGCCCTCTATGGCATCAGAAAATAAGGAGCAGTTATTCTGGTACTCCTGTATATAAACTTCCTGTTCCGTGTTGGAACACTTCGCGAGACTTTTTCAGGGAGCGTCTGCTCTCTATATACAACGACATGTTACAGTCTGCATAATTTCCTCGAATGTTTGCAGGCTCTGTAATACATGAAACCGAACTTTTGCTCTTAATAGCAGCTCGACGATACGTGTATATATTACTGCAAGCTCTGATTCAGCCTCTTACACCATAAAAACTAACTATTAGTTCGTTAGAATTCCGGCATGGCCGGCCTCTGTGGCCGAGCGGTTCTAGGCGCTTCAGTCCGGAACCGCGCTGCTGATACGGTCGTAGGTTCGAATCCTGCATCGGGCATGGATGTGTGTGATGTCCTTAGGTTAGTTAGGTTTACGTAGTTTTAAGTTCAAATGGTTCAAATGACTCTGAGCACTATGCGACTCAACATCTGTGGTCATATGTCCCCTAGAACTTAGAACTACTTAAACCTAACTAACCTAAGGACATCACGCACATTCATGCCCGAGGCAGGATTCGAACCTGCAACCGTAGCGGTCGCGCGGTTCCGGACTGAGCGCCTAGAACCGCTAGACCACCGCGGCTGCGTAGTTCTAAGTCTAGGGGACTCATGACCTCAGATGTTAAGTCCCGTAGAGCTTATAGCCATTTGAACCATTTGAATTCCGCCATTATCTCGTGCAACGTACAGTACAATGGTTTAAATTGCATTTGTGAACATACAAAATGTTTGTTAATAAGAAATTACAGTGATTCTGTTTTTCATCCTAATGAGTATTTTTTTTTTTTTTTTTTTTTTTTGTTCCAATGCTCCTCCAATTATGTTATGTTTAAATCACGTTAAACCTTCTTTAAGATAACGATAAAATCGGAGATGAGGTCCAGTCACACATCCTGCTACTGTCCCAGTACTGGCTCTCAGCTGTCTTGGTTGCAGCTGACAGTGGAATAATGTCTGCGACTTCAGAAATTTCGCTGTTCGTACCCCCAATACCTTCACGTGCCCCATGCCTGCAAATTTAGCACCAAGTGCTTCTTGATGCATAGACCAATGAATCCCGTCTGTCGATCATTCTAATTTTTTGCTCTTTCATTCTCAAATAAATTTTTAATTACTTCAGCATGGCGTTGTGCCGGCCGGTGTGGCCGTGCGGTTCTAGGCGCTTCAGTCTGGAACCGCGTGACCACTACGGTCGCAGGTTCGATTCCTGCCTCGGGCATGGATGTGTGTGATGTCCTTCGGTTAGTTAAGTTTAATTAGTTCTAAGTTCTAGGCGACTGATGACCTCAGATGTTAAGTCGCATAGTACTCAGAGCCATTTGACCCATTTGAACCAGCATGGCATTGTAATGTCGCTTCACAACAAATTTGTGGTATCCGTCAGTTAAGTAGATATTGAGAATTCTCATCATTAGTCTTCTGTCATTTCCATTCATTTTAAATGTCTATGACGATAGATCGCTGGACTGCCTGCTTTTGTGCAAAAAGCCATTGAACCTGTGAACTTCCTTCATACCACGAGCAAATAGCAAAGGGTAAACAACGGTGACAGTACTATTCTGCCGAACTGAAGAGTCGTGCAGACAAAAAAAGTCGCACCGCAGTACTAAACGAAACGTCGTGCTTCGCTGGGTATTCCGGAAAGGACGGAGCAAAGCCGTGACTGACCGAGCTTCGGCTCGTACATTGGGCTCGGTGCGGTTTCGCACACTGTGGTTAGCCGCCAGCTGTTAGCCACACTTTGGCTTTCTGGTTATCTGGTGAAAACTGACTATTTTCAGCAATGAAACAAATACAAAAGACAACACAAAAGTAAGAGCAAAGAACGCAATATGATGTCCTTATACCATAAGAAAGGTAATTTCTGCAGTAGACATGTTTCATACCAGCTATGTACTGTCACAGAGATACTATCTGCACTATTTTTTATCATTGAACGAAGTTTATATTACCACATTCAGATTATGAGTCGAAAATAAGTTCCAGTAAACCACTATATTTCTTTGATATTCGTTCAGTTGCCGTGCTGTTCTATTTAAATGGAAAAAATATGTTTGGAAGTGCGACAGGAAAAATATTGAGATCATCTGGATTTGATAAACATTTCTGTATCCCACAAGATATTGGATGTCCCCTTATCTTTACTACAACTTGCCCTCATTTCAAATTCTGGATATCATCACGTGGAAGTGCATACCATCTGTAGCTGAGATCTTCAGAAGTATCCCGTTGCAGCTGAACAGTCATTCAGAGGTTGCCGAGTTCTTGGTGTGGCCCGGAAAGATGAAATATTAACATGTTTGGTCCTGTGTCCTCAAGTGCTATCACCTTGAAAAGGTATGCATGTTAGGCAACAAGTAGTATCTCTTATCCACAATATTTTTACACATTCATTAACGAATATTCGTCCTTTAATAGTATAAAATCGTCGGGGATGTCTTTTCAATCCTAGTCCTTAGAAAACGTTTACTTCGTCGTTCTCAGTACATTAACCCGACCTGTTGTAAAAAGAAACGTTAAAGATGCCCCTTGGAGTTCTTCTGCATTTTCCCTGTCTTCAGCAGTCCATTTTTGGCCCATGGAGTACGCTATAATGCGATCTGAGTTTTGTACAGTGCAGCCCTATCTCACATGTTGATTTTATGTAACTTCCTTCGGACTCTTCATTTAACTCCAAGACTATTTTCACTGTAGCGGTTCGACTATTCATTGCAATAAAGTCCTTCCATATTCAGTTATCTCTTAAATGACAAGAGTTTTGAAAACTGTGTCTCTTAATGATGCAATCTTTTGTTACGACCTAGTAATCTTTAGAATTAAACTAGAGTTCTAAATTCACTATGTACATTACTGACGACACATCTACACCGGAATCTACTTACATGCTCTGCAAGCCACCATACGGCGCATGGCCGGGTGTACCACTACTAGTCATTCGTTTTTCTACTCTACATCTACATGATGCAGATTCCTTTTCTTACTCCACTCGAAATGGAAGGAGAGAAAAGAGACTGTCTATACATTTCCAATGCACCCTAATTTCTCTTCTCTTGTCTTCACGGTCCTTGCGCAAAATGTACGTTGGCTGCAGTAGAATCGTTCTGTAGTCAGTCGCAAATGTTGGTTCCCTAAATTTTCTCAATGGTGTTTCACGAAAACATCCAGGGATTCTCGTTTGAGTCCATGAAATATCTCTGTAATACTCGCGTGTTGATCGAACCTATAGGTAACAAATCTAGCAGGGCCTTAGAATTGCTTCGATGTCTCCCTTTAAGTCGACCTGGTGGGGACCCCAGCACTTGAGCAGTACTCGAGAAAGGATTGCTGTAGTGTTCTACACGCAGTCTCCTTTCTAGATGAGCTACACTTTCCTACAATTCTCCCAAAAAACCGAAGTAGACTATTCGCCTCTCCCACTACCGAGCTAACGTGCTTGTTCCATCTCATATCGCTTTGCAACGTTACGCCTAGATATCCAGTCAACGTGACTATGTCAAGCAGCACACCACTAATACTTCATTCATAAATTGCTGTATTGTTTTTCCTACTTATCCGCATTAATTACATTTTTATACACATTGAGAAAGCTGCCATTCATCACACCAAACAAAAGTACTGTCTAATTCACCATTTATCCTTTAACAGTCACTCAACGACTGCACCTTCGCTTACATTACAGCGTCATCAGCCTCAGGCTGCTGCTCACCGTATTCCTCAGATCGTTTATTTATATAGAAAACAAGAGCAGTCCTGTCGCAGTTCCCTGAGGCATTCCTGATGGTACCCTTCTTTCCAATGAACACTCGCCGTAGAGAAGAGCGTGTTGGGTTCTATTACTTAAGAAGTCTTAGAATTACTCACTTATCTCGGGACCTATTCCGTATGCTCGGACCTTTGCTAACGGTCTACAGTGGAGCACTGTATCAAACTCTTTCCGAAAAGATAGGAATATGGAATCTTCCTCTTGCCATTCTTCCATGGTTCGCAGGACAGTGTGCGAGAAAAGGGCAAGTTGAGTACATGGATGTATATGGATACATATTGGTAACAAATTTTCCGCAACCAAATATTCGATCTATAGCACAGTGTTCTATCATTTCATCCACTCTCTACATGGAAGAAACGCTTTTGTTGTGTAGAGTCGGCAGTGCTGTAAAACGACAGTAATTAATCGTCATATTTCATAATATTAGTCTCTTGCTGTTTCACGCGTCTGAGTTCCTAATTTGATTTTAGAAATTCAGTTATCGACTGATATTAACTTACTGCTGCGCTCACGCTCCGAGAGAGATACTCTCATTTAGGTAAATTTTGCTCGAGTAATGTAGTTACTTTAATGTAATATAACACCTCACATGATTCACTGAATGTGGTGCCAGGCCGTTGGAACGATTCGATTACGAATATATAGTAAGCATGGCAATAAATCTCTCTACGTTTTTTGCAAGTAGCAAAGCTCTATAAAACATGCGAAACAGGATTTCTTCAGCACGACATGACATGAGAATTGTTGTAGGCACTCTTAGCCCTGCGTCACTCCATATTAGGATTATTTAGTTCCGTAAAACGAACTCTCTGTTGGCGGAGGATGTGTATACCCATAATGGATAAAAATTATAGGATACAATCACATTCCTAATTTCTTGCAGAACATTTTCTATCTTCCTGAAACGCATCAATTTAACATGATATCGACCACATAAGTAGCTAGAACACCTTCAGAGAATCTATGATTCGTATAGCTACAAACAGTTCCCTGATACTTAAAAGTGAAGATCCTTCAACAGAGTTACATCTGTTCGTCATGTCCCACACATACACCTTAATATGTTCTCCGCAAGCCGTCCGGTGTGGCCGAGCGGTTCTAGGCGCTTCAGTCTGGAACCGCGCGACCGCTACGGTCGCAGGTTCGAATCCTGCCTCGGGCATGGATGTGTGTGATGTCCTTAGGCTAAGTTCTAGGGAACTGATGACCTTAGATGTTAAGTCCCATAGTGCTCAGAGCCATTTGTTTTTTGTACTCCGCAAAACACCTTATGGTGTCTTCTGGAGGATACTTGATGTACCTTTTCGGTTACGTTTCTCACATGCTGCCTCAAATAAACTCCAATTATTGTGATATTTCCTCCATGGTCATTTCGCAAAATATAGTTGGGTGGAATATTACTTGTGTATGCTGTACTGCAGCCTTAACAAGTTGTATAACACGTATATTTTTGTAACAATAATCCACTAGAGCTGCTTTTTTTTATATTATTTACCGCTATTGGTTTATAGCGATGACTAACTCTCAAGCGGTATATATCATTTTTTACACGCGATATAAATCGACTTTCATCAGAGATATACAGTTAATAAAAAAGTATATCTCTGACATAGCGTAACGGTCATGCACTAACATGACAAACCAAAGATAGATCATTATTGAAATATATCATTTAAGGTATGCTAACGTAAGTAAAAGTTAAACTTACAACCTAAAATTATAAATCGTCATCAGCCAATTCGATCACTTGGTGATGTGGCGTCTTTGAGGTGCCATGCAACATAGGGTTCCAGAAGGTCCTTCCACTTCTGTCGATCTGAAGCTTTCCGTTGCCAGTTCATTCCAGCTGTCTATCTTAAATCTCTGTCCCATCTGTCCTGTGATCTTCCCGTTGTTCCTTTTTGGTAAATCGGGTTCCAATCTAGTACTTATTTGGACCACCCGGTATATTTTCTTCGAGCGACGTGACCAGCCCACTGCCTTTTCAGTATGTTCACTCTTTCCATTATGTCACAGACCTTTGTTGTACTCTGATACCAACTGCTTTCTTTCCGTTTTTCTTTGTATAGCTCCACCATGACGTTTCCATTTCTGTTTGGGTTACTGTTAGTTTTCTAACGATAACTATTTTAATGTCCATGCCTCTCAGTCATCAGTTACTGCTGGCCGTATACATTGGTCATAAATCTTCGACTCAGCCAACGTCTCAGAACTGAGCTCTCTGCTGTCCATTCATTCATCTTGATCTGGGTTTTATCATAGTACATTTTTTGACCAACTTCAGAGCAAACTAACGCAAGTTCGCTAACCAGCAATTCAAATTCTTCTATGTTCTGTGCAAATAGAACAATATCATCAGCAAACCTCAGGTTATTTAATCTCTTTCCCATAACTTTGATTCCCCTTGTTTTCAAAATCAGATTAGACATTGCTTTTTCTAGGACTGCTGAAACTATTTATCGAGGTATAGAGTGACCTTGTTTTGCGCACTTTTCAATTGGAAATTCATTGATTCCTTCAACAACACAAACGATGTGGAGGCTTTGTATATCTTTTATAACACTTTAATGTAGCCCAGTTTTATTCCTTGTTCTGTTACAGCCTCAAACACTGCTGGGTGACTGATCGAATAGAATATCTTTTCAAAATCTATAAATGCAAGGTAAAGAGATAGATGGTACTCATTTCTTCTACTAATTGTTTCGCATAGAGTTAGGTTATCGTCATTTGTACTAAATCCTGTGCAGAACACAGCTTGCTCATTGGACTGAGCCATGGTAAGTGTAGTGCTCAACCTGGTAGTGAAAATTTAAGTAAAAAGTGTACAACATAGACAGAAAGCTGATAGGCCGATAGATCTGTATACACTGATCAGCCAGAAAATTATGACCACCTACCTAATAGACTGTAAGTTCACCTTTGGCACGGATAACAGCGGCGACGCGTCATGCCATGGAGGCAATGAGGCCTTGGTAGCAGGCTGGAGGAAGTTGGCACATAATTGCTGTAAATTATGGGCAGGATAGCCATGAGCTCTGACGCCACTTTCAGTCACATCCCAGATTTTTCCATCGGGTTCAGATATGGCAAGTTAGGGGGCTAGCACATCACTCGCCACTATGTTTCTCGAACCTCTCCATCGTACACCTGGCCTTGTGACAAGGTGCATTATCTCGTTGAAAAAGTCACTAAATGCGAAAAACATGATCGTCATGAAGGGGTATACGTGATCTGCAACCAGTGTACGATACTTTTTAGGCGTCGTGGTGCCTTGCAAGAGCTGTACTGGATCCGTGGATGCCCACGTAAATGTTACCCAGAGCATAATGGAGCCGCCGCCAGCTTGTGCCTCTCCCGTAGTACAGGCATCGGCATCGGATTCGCACCATCCCATCGGTATGATGAAGAAGGTATCGGGATTCATCAGAACATACAACACTCTGCCACTGCTCCAACGTCCAGTGCTGATGATCACGTACCCATTTCAGTCGTAGTTGCCGATGTCGTGTTGTTAACATTGGCACATGGATGAGTTGTCGATTGCGGAGGTCCATCGTTAGGAGTGTTTGGTGCACTGTGTGTTCAGACACACTTGTACTCGGTCCAGCATTAATCTCTGATGTTAGTTCGGCCACAGTTGCCCCCTGTCCTGTTTTACCAGTCAGCCCAGCATACGACGTCCGACATTTGTAATGAGGGGTGGCTGCCCGCTCTTACGACGTCTGGAAGTGGTTTTATGCTAGTTTCGCCACGTGTTGAAGACACTCACCACAGCACTCCTCTAACACCCGAAAAGTTGTGCAGTTTCCAAAATGCTCGTGCCGAGCCTCTGGGCCATAACAATACGCCCTAGGTCAAACTCCGTTCTACACAAGGACAGCACGCTCACTGTTGCCCCGTGGACCGTTCGTGTGTCTTCCTTGCAATCATTCCTCGCCAGGGGACGCTGCTATCGCCCGGACGGGTTTATATCGATAGTAGGTCGATGCTCATTATGTTCTGACTGATCAGTGTATCTCTAGTACTATATTTCTTATATATTAGGATTATTTTGGCTTTATTCCAGTCTCTTGATAATATCCCGCTGTGCAAAGAACTTAAAGATACTTTAGCTAAATGCTTTATAGATTCCTCATCCATGAGCTTTAAAATATCGACTGAGAGATTATTACCACCTGGAGCAGTTCCTCTTTTCATCATGTCTATAACACGTTTTACTTCTGAGGGAAGTATTTCTGTGATTTCGGAGACAGAATCATCCAATTCGTCTAGGATTAAGGTATCGTGGTTGACTCTGGTGTAGGGCTCACTGTAAAAGATCGAAATATATTCGAGTATTTATTTCTTATCCGCTATTCGGCATTGATCTCCATCTAACGCTATTATCTGTTTCTTTCCAACCACAACTTCTCATTTGGCCATCTTCAAACTAGATTTACTTCGAAGATGGGCTTTTAGCATATCTTCTATACGATATACATATGCTAATTATAGCGTGATTGCATGTAGGCAGTAAAACATAAAAAAGCAGCTGAAGTGATTTATTATTAGAAAACTGTGCATTACATATAACATTTGGGCTGGTATGATATGCTGCTTGACTCTTAGTGGAACGTGAACGTGCATTTTCGGAATTTTTAACATTGTACTTCTCGGTGATACATAATGAACTTTCTTTAGGATCTTTTACTATAGAAAGTGTTGCACAACTCCTAACACACAGAAAATAAAATATGGCACATGGATATAGCCCTGTAAACGGTGCTTATTCGCGCTTCAGCAAAAACAAAAGCGACTCAAGTGCTTCGCTTTGGCACTAACATTTATATTGCTTATGTATCCACAAAAAATGTTCGTTGGGGCGACCACCATATTTGTTGTACAAACTGTTCCTGTGCAGTAATCTCTGATATACTCTGTCAAAAATATCCGTTGAATGGTAACTCATTTCTGGCTTCCCTACAAGATCTTCCGGCAGTACAGGGATCCTGTAAACAAGATTCCTCATGCAGTGACAGAAAAAGTTTAAATGAATCACGTCTGAACACATTAGCGGCCAAGAGCGTAGACACGATTCCTGAATGTTGCTTCGTGATGGCCTCAGAAGGGAAATTATCTGGAGTTCCGTTGTGTTGAGACCACATTTATTCATGCAGACTCAGGGGTACGTTTTCCTAGCACTCAGAGAGTAGCTTTGCAGTAAAATCAACTACCTCTGATTCTGTAGATAAAGAGGAAAAACATGGAACCCAATGAAATTACTACCGGTGGTACATCATGGAAAGCACTAAAAGTACACGCTGCCAACCTGTCGTACAGGAAAACTAGGTCAGAGTCGATACGAAAGAGGCAGTTGAAAACATGAGATAACTCGGTTTTCCGTCAAACATGGAATCTGTTTCCGGACTTAGGATCCTATGCTAGCTGCTATGTTCACGCTATAATCTCACTGGCCTTTCATAGAAATTGTGAAACACCCTGTACACTACTTTTTAGCAACTAAGGAATAAATCACACAAACAATAGTAACTGGATAAAAAACAAAGCAACTGACGACAAAGTTGAACATGCTCTAACCGCAGCAATATTATTTTTAACGGTTTCATGCAAACCAGCAACATTTCACTCTGCTTGCGTGACCTGTATATGATAGATAACAGCATGTTGTTCCATTTGCAAATTTGAGGCAGTCGTTCACTAATTGAGGAAACAACAACCAATCACGATTTCGACATCTAGAAAATTCAGACACGATCGACAGAGGTTATAACGCGCCGGTGGCCAAAGTTTGCTTTTGTGTACACAAAGGAAAGGCATCGGGACCAAGTTCCAAATAAAGTATGTCCTTTCTTAAGCCACCGGAGACGTGATGTCGGTTGGTGCTGTGCACAGAAGGCTCCTTGTAGTTGATATGTATGCGAAGCGAAGAGCCGCGTCACACGGTTCATCTCGTAGACAAACATCTTTTCCCCCAAGCAATTCAGAACCTGGAGGGGCCAACTCGATTTTCTGACACAGACGAAACTGAGCCTCTGTTTGGTGCTCTCGGAACGCGTGTTGCTACTCGCAGTTCTCTTCCGTAGATCCTTCCTGCTCTGGCGGTAGCTTTTCAAGAATAGTAAGATTCGTGCCATATGGTGCTCATATACACCACCATTAATAATAGTATCATATATCGCGTCAGCTAATGTAATATAGCACTGGGCGATCACAGACATGATCATTTAACATGTTTTAAAAATGTTCTACGCTGAATGTTAAATTACAAGCCTGCAGCTGTGTTTTCATGTCTTGTTTATGTCGTGTCGTATGATCTAAATTTTAGAATAGTTTCATCACATTTGACACTCTCATGTTGTAATACCGTTATTTTTGTGATTTCTCCTTCAGATATGAGTACTTGTTACTTTTTGTGTGAGAACTGAATCGTCTATTTCTCTTAGTAGTAGTCATATGCCGCGTGTCTCTCCTATATGTCATCAGGCAATTTTTCTATGGTGTTCCGGCAGATATTTGCAATTTAGTTTTTGCAGCATGTAGCTGGAGCCAGCCCCAACAAATCCTGCTTATTACGTCTTTCATACGCCACCAAGCGTCGACGGAAAACGAAGATTTGTTTCCCATTATAAACGACATTATTTTTAAATCGGAATGTTACGTGCTCATTCAGCAGAGCTGTCTTCAACTAGTCTAGTGCGTTATTCTTTTTATCGATTTTTTTCAACAAGAACAGTAAAACACGAAGAATAATCAGTTCTCGGGCACCGGCTGTGCAACACTTCTCCATGATGGTTAGTCAGTATCGGCCATGGCGGCTCTGTCGTTGCTGAATTATTTGTTATTCTTCGTGTTTTACTGCCCCCGTTAATACAAATCGATAAAAAGAATCTCACACTAGCCTAAATTAAGACAGCTCTGTTGCACAGGCCACACCAATATTCAAGAAAAGTAGTAGGAGTAATCCACTAAATTACAGGCCCATATCGTTAACGTCGACATGCAGCAAGATTTTGGAACATATATTGTGTTCAAACATTATGAATTACCGCGAATAAAACTATCAATTGACTCACAGTCAACATGTGTTTGTAAAACACCGTTCCTGTGAAACGCAACTAGCTCTTTATTCACATGAAGTGTTGAGTGCTACTGACAAGGGATTTCAGATCGATTCCGTATTTCTGGATTTCCAGATGGCTTTTTACACTGTACCACACAAGCGGCTTGTAGTGAAATTGTGTACTTGTGGAATATCGTCTCAGCTATGTGACTGGATTTGTGATTCCCTGTCAGAGGTCACAGTTCGTAGTAACTGATGGAAAGTCATCGAGTAAAACAAAAGTGATTTCTAGCGTTCCTCAAGGTAATGTAATAATCCCTTTGCTGTTCCTTATCTATACAAACGATTTGGGAGACAATCTGAGCAGCCGTCTTAGGTTGTTTGCAGATGACGCTGTCGTTTATCGACTAATAAAGTCATCAGAAGATCAAAACAAATTGCAAAACGATTTCGAAAAGATAGCTGAATCGTGCGAAAAGTGGCAGTTGATCCTAAATAACGAAAAGTGTGAGGTCATTCACATGAAAGCTAAAAGGAATTCGTTAAACTTCGGTTACACGATAAATCAGTCTAATCTAAAAGCCGTAAATTCAACTAAATACCTGGGTATTACAATTACGAACAACTGAAATTGGAAGGAACACATAGAAAATGTTGTGGGGAAGACTAACCAAAGACTGCGTTTTATTGGCAGGACACTTAGAAGATGTAACAGATCTACTAAGGAGACTGCCCACACTACTCTTGTCCGTCCTCTTTTAGAATACTGCTGCGCGGTGTGGGATCCTTACCAGACAGGACTGACGGAGTACATCGAAAAAGTTCAAAGAAGGGCAGCACACTTTGTATTATGGCGAAATATGGGAGAGAGTGTCACTGAAATGATACAGGATTTGGGCTGGACATCATTAAAAGAAGGGCGTTTTTCGTTGCGACGGAATCTTCTCACGAAATTCGAATCACCATCTTTCTCCTCAGATTGCGAAAATATTTTGTTGACACCGACCTACATAGAGAGAAACGATCACCATGATAAAATAAGGGAAATCAGGGCTCGTACGGAAAGATATAAGTGTTCGTTATTTCCGCTTGCTTAATGAGTTGGAATAATAGATAACTGTGAAGGTGGTTCGATGAACCCTCTGCTAAGCACTTAAATGTTATTGGCAGAGTATCCATGTAGATGTTGAATTAGCAGATAAGATTCCAGTTTTTTTTTAACTTGGAAATAAACCAAAACTTTCTGTCGACCCTGAGCGTCGTATGAAAGACTTGATTAGCAGAATTTATCTCGCTGACTCCACCTATACATTGCAAAAATGAAACATCAGTTTTAGAGGGAGATTCAGCTTCCCCTACATATTCGTTTTATGCAACCTGCAACGTCCTTGAATATCACTCGCAAATTTTCATATTCTTTCGCTCTCTTCGCGCAAACTAAGAGGCTTGTCCAGAATGTAAGTTCCGATCCATCGCGGAAATTGAAACCACATTGAAAACAAGAAACGTTTTATCTGCAACAGTTAGGTACACCTTCCACCTACTTCTCTACATAGTCGCCACTCCAACTTCGAGTTTTGTCGTAGTGTTGTATCAACTTTCCAAAATCCTCGTCATAGAAAGCAGCCGCCTGTGCTTTCGGCCAGTTGTCTGCACTGGTCTGCAGCTCGTTGACTGTGGAAAATTTTTGTCCTCATATACAGCGGTTCTTGTGAGCAGGGATGAGGCTCAGGGGGAGCCAATTACGGACTGTATTGTGGGTGATCAAACACTTCTCATCAAAAACGCTGCAGGTGCGTCTTCATTGCCCCTGCAGAGTGCGGCCGATAATTGGCATGAATAAGGAACTGCTCGACAGTTGTGTTATGTGGGCTGCGCGACACAGGCGAAATCTTTAACCAAGCGGGAGACACTATTCCCTACACATCTTTGCGTGCTCATTTTTCACTCAAAACTGAGAAGAACGACGCGACACGATCGACGGGCATACTAGAGACACTGCCCAAGGCATCTGAGCAAAGCTTTACTGGATTTCCCCAGGGGTTTCCATTTCACGACCGATCGGAACTTACTTTCTGGACATCCCTCATATTAGCCCTAGTGAAGGAATGAACACGACCTATTTGTAGGAAATCTAATTTGGTTAATTTTCGTACTAGGATACGCTTTCTCTCGATTGTTCAAGGAAAATGTACAAAATTGACCGGCAAACTCGTGTTTCTTGAATAATTCGTAAACCATGGCCTAGAGCAAAAACATAAACGGTACAAAATCTAACTACATTAAATTTCTTTTTAAAATGTCCTGTTCATTTTTGTCTGTTATACTAATAGTTAGTGCGTAGCGAGCGAGAGTATATGAAATTCCCGCGCGTGGTTTTTGAAGGCGTCGTGGATCGCATACAACTCATATGTAGGTGCAGCTGAATCAGCCAGGAACAAATCAAGTTGTCGCCCTCCTCCTTGGACGGGCGTGGTTCACACTGTAATCCACTCACGTGAAACGACCATTATGCTCCAAATTCTGGAAACAAGTTGAAGCTAACGGTGGCATACATTTGCAGTATAATGTAAGTGGATATGTTTCATAGGTGCATTGCGTATTCCAGATAATATCAGTAGCATTCGATGTACGATATGTATTGCTATTCAGGGTAATCACACTTCACATTGATGGTATTTGAGCAATACCAAACTGAGAAGTTCATTTCGCACTTATCAAATATGCATAGATTTTTTGATCTGCGTCTCGTATGTCGCTTTTATCGCGCATTTCCTACGGATCTATTCGTGCGCTGTGAGTAACCAAGTACATTTACTTGGCAAAAAAAATCAGTCTAAAACATCCAGGATCTCCTTCTTCGGCTGCAACATTTGATGAAGGAGTACGACAGCATGTACATATTCGGTGAGATAATGTGACTGTCGCCGCAGACACGGGGACTGAAACAGCACGTACTGTATCACAAAATACACTGCTGCCTCATGACTGGACCTAGCATTTGAGGTACATTATTATGTGATGTTGCGAGGAAAAGTGATTGAAAGTGAACGGCAACTAGCTTTGATTGATGTAGGCCACTACTCTGACGCACCGCGGCATAGCTCCTTCCAGAGACTGAGGCGGAATGAGCACCAGTTGACATTCCTCCGTATTGGACACTTTCTCCTAATGAATAGGTACGAGAGGACGCTACCTCCAAGTAGTTATTTTCATTGCACCTATTACGTCGGACAGGGTTGGTTCAAATGGCTCTGAGCACTATGGGACTTAACTTCTAAGGTCATCAGTCCCCGAGAACTTAGAACTACTTAAACCTAACTAACCTAAGGACATCACACACAACCATGCCCGAGGCAGGATTCGAACCTGCGACCGTAGCGGTCGCGCGGTTCCAGACTGTAGGGCCTAGAACTGCTCGGCTACTCCGGCCGGCGTCGAAGAGGGTCATAGCATAGTTGACCGCCTGTCAAACGGTACACCAGTTACTTTTTTAATTCACATTGTGTTGCTGGAATTCTACTGGCGTATAGAAAGGATGAACGGGAAAAACTAATATTTCAGTTTGGTCCGGTATCTTCTGTATTAATCACACTTGGACAGAACACCAAACAGTCATCTTCATTCTTTTCAGTATTAAAAAATGTCTGCATGAAAGTGAGGTTGAAGTGTTAAATCATTAGATGAGAGAAAGTACACAGTAGAATTGAGAGAGTATACTTCGAATTCAACTATTTCTTTTTTCGACAGCTAACGCGATTCCAGTAATTTCGCGGGGAGCACAGAATAGAATGCTGGGAAGCAGTTTCTTTAATCTGCTGTATCAACTTTCAAGACTTGATGACTAAACACATTGTAGATGCATACGGGAATAATGCTCGTTATGACAAAACAAAGTACTAAATATTCAATTTGTATTTCGTTACTGACAAAACAAAACAAACACCGTCCGAACAGGAGTGAAGGCTCAACTTACCGACCGGCCGCCATGTCATACTCAGCCCTTAGGTGTCACTGGATGTGGGCATTTGGTCAGCATACTGCTGTCCCGGCCGTTGTAAGTTTTCGTGAGCGGTGCCACTACTTCTCAATCAAGTATCTCCTCAATTGGCCTCACAAGGGCTGAGTGCACCCCGCTTGCCAACAACACTCGGCAGACCCGGATGGTGACCCATCCAAGTGCAAGTCAAACCCTAGAGTGATTAACATTGGTGATATAACGAGAACTGGTGTTACAACTGCGACAAGGCCGTTGGCTTTTTATTACTGATAAAATCATTAATTTGTTTCTCTCCCTATTCATACCTAGTCCTGCGTAATTACTACTCCTCTTTCTGTTAATAGTTTTCGCCTCAAATTCAACTTTCTAGTTTTATTTTTTTTCCTCTGTCATTGTTGAAGTATTTTCTCTTCTTACCTTCTTCCACTAGTGCGGAGTCGAAAAATTTGAGAAACATTGTGCCAAAAAAAAAAAATTGAACAAAGGTGCATAAGTCTCAGATGCTGATTAGCCAAAAAATTGAACAAAGGTACATACGTCTCATTTAATTTTCAAGGTTGATGCTTTTTTAAGATATATCCCTATGTTGACACCCGAAATTGTAGCCATTTTCTTCGTTAAAACTTTCAGAACAAAGAAATGAGCAAACTTAATACCTTTCACCTAATAACACAAAAAATTTGATGCTAGAATAAATAATGGAACAGTGTGCAGATATTAAATATGTTGTCATATCCTATTTTTACCTGACACAGTCGCTGAAACCTCGATATTGGCGAACAAAGGCAGGCAAATTTCGTATGATAAGACAGTTCGTTTATGAAGCACGAGAGAATAGTATTATCACACCTCTGACATAACAAACCTCTGTAATTGAATGCTTGATCAGTATCGTAATTAGCGCAAACTTTGTTACTTAGTTTCATGAATTCAAATGCTGATTAACGTTTCGCGTGAAGAGGTGCGCTGATTTTGCGTTGTTAATCATATTTCGTTCATCTGCAAGTCGTATATTGTTCTTTCGTTGGTGCTGATTGCACTATAGAGCCGATTTGTTTTTTCCAGGATTTAGAGCCGCATAATTTTATTAAATATGCAGAATATTGGGACAGACAGCCTTTCTGACTTCATCAGATATTACGTAAGGATTTATAAAATATTTTAAATTCTGTGTTCAAAAACATTTAACTTACGTAGCGTATGGAATGTTTACCAGAATTTGGTATCGAAGAGTTATTGGAACAACGTCGCAGCGCACCTTGCAGATAAACAATCCCTAATCGTTATGAATTACATCTGACTTGAAGCTATAGTTTGAACAGATGTATAATTTTCTTTTCAAAACCGTTATATAGCACCTGCCGAATCCAGAAAGATTTCTGTAAAAATACTGAGCATTTGGTAACATTATCCCGTAAATGTTTTAAGACTGTATGAATCAGTGGTTGATGCAAAAGTCACTGAAACACAAAACTAACATTTCCATGATGGAAGAGAATAATATTGGCCGAAGAATCCTTTACAAAGTCTTGGAGCAATAGATCAGTTATTTATGAAGTCTTAGCATATGGTCAACTCGAGAAAACCCGGAACAACTGAATTATTATAATGCGTTTATTGCAGGGTACCATCGCACTTTTCAACGGTGATAACCGGTTTCTTTCATTTGGAGAACATCTGCAAGTCAGTTTAAGGTTCTGTACACATCGTTCTTAAACCACATCAATGGCTGATCCGCAACTACTCTTGTACCGAAGTTGTTCTCCGATTCAACGAAACCCATTCTGTGTGAGAAAGGGTGAAAGTAAACTTTAATGAAAGACATCATAGTATAAGTGATTTATTAACGCTCACGATATTTGTAGCATCGCGATGACAGCCGTTATTAAATATATTCAATGTATTCGCAATTGCGACTATGGACAACCACGAGCTATAGCATGGAATGACGATAATGAAAAATTGTGCAGGACCCGGACTCGAATCCAAATTTCCCGCATATCGCGAGCGGTCGCCTTACCATCTGACTGTTCGTGCACGATCGCTGCGAGACCCAAACTTCCATATGTCGTCTACATCCAGTACTCGTACATCCACTGTGTATATTGCACGTGCAGGTGAGACATTTTACTTGAAACTCGCTTGCCTGGGGTCAGCGGAAAAATACGATATTGCAGTGCCTGTGTTATTCTGAATAGGAGGCAAAGTTCTTTTGCACATGTTCTGATTGTCTGCTAAATAGTTTAACATATATTAGAAATAACAGGAGGTCTACCTCACTCGTACATTGTGCGAATAAAGTGCCAGCTATGTCTCACAAGAGTGATGCTTTCCAAATTGAAGCTGGTTTGATGTCGATAGGTAATATACACTCCTGGAAATGGAAAAAAGAACACATTGACACCGGTGTGTCAGACCCACCATACTTGCTCCGGACACTGCGAGAGGGCTGTACAAGCAATGATCACACGCACGGCTCAGCGGACACACCAGAAACCGCGGTGTTGGCCGTCGAATGGCGCTAGCTGCGCAGCATTTGTGCACCGCCGCCGTCACTGTCAGCCAGTTTGCCGTGGCATACGGAGCTCCATCGCAGTCTTTAACACTGGTAGCAGGCCGCGACAGCGTGGACGTGAACCGTATGTGTAGTTGACGGACTTTGAGCGAGGGCGTATAGTGGGCATGCGGGAGGCCGGGTGGACGTACCGCCGAATTGCTCAACACGTGGGGCGTGAGGTCTCCACAGTACATCGATGTTGTCGCCAGTGGTCGGCGGAAGGTGCACGTGCCCGTCGACCTGGGACCGGACCGCAGCGACGCACGGATGCACGCCAAGACCGTAGGATCCCACGCAGTGCCGTAGGGGACCGCACCGCCACTTCCCAGCAAATTAGGGACACTGTTGCTCCTGGGGTATCGGCGAGGACCATTCGCAACCGTCTCCATGAAGCTGGGCTACGGTCCCGCACACCGTTAGGCCGTCTTCCGCTCACGCCCCAACATCGTGCAGCCCGCCTCCAGTGGTGTCGCGACAGGCGTGAATGGAGGGACGAATGGAGACGTGTCGTCTTCAGCGATGAGAGTCGCTTCTGCCTTGGTGCCAATGATGGTCGTATGCGTGTTTGGCGCCGTGCAGGTGAGCGCCACAATCAGGACTGCATACGACCGAGGCACACAGGGCCAACACCCGGCATCATGGTGTGGGGAGCGATCTCCTACACTGGCCGTACACCACTGGTGATCGTCGAGGGGACACTGAATAGTGCACGGTACATCCAAACCGTCAGCGAACCCATCGTTCTACCATTCCTAGACCGGCAAGGGAACTTGCTGTTCCAACAGGACAATGTACGTCCGCATGTATCCCGTGCCATCCAACGTGCTCTAGAAGGTGTAAGTCAACTACCCTGGCCAGCAAGATCTCCGGATCTGTCCCCCATTGAGCATGTTTGGGACTGGATGAAGCGTCGTCTCACGCGGTCTGCACGTCCAGCACGAACGCTGGTCCAACTGAGGCGCCAGGTGGAAATGGCATGGCAAGCCGTTCCACAGGACTACATCCAGCATCTCTACGATCGTCTCCATGGGAGAATAGCAGCCTGCATTGCTGCGAAAGGTGGATATACACTGTACTAGTGCCGATATTGTGCATGCTCTGTTGCCTGTGTCTATGTGCCTGTGGTTCTGTCAGTGTGATCATGTGATGTATCTGACCCCAGGAATGTGTCAATAAAGTTTCCCGTTCCTCGAACAATGAATTCACGGTGTTCTTATTTCAATTTCCAGGAGTGTATTTCGGGTACTTCATAATTTTGGAACAAAGTATTTGTTCTCACGTCCTGCTACAGGCCGATGTCAATGAAATGGATTTGTAACTCAGTGGTCTACGTTTATTTTCTTTCGTATGCACGGCAGTCGTCTGTACAGCTTTCCACTCTTCTCCCTCACCATAAATACTAGAATACTCCTCATGACGTCGTAAGAGAAGTAATTAAGGCACTGTATCGTTGATGCACAAGATGCACTCCTACATTGTTAGCCCACTCAAGAAAGACATTGCCTCTTGAGATATAATGCACCTGCTACGACTATGATAGGGTCATGACAACATAGTGAAACATGTCTAGTGACGCTGTGATATCTTTGTTACTTCCTGGACTGACAAAGAATTATCTTGCAAGTTTCACTTGATATATCTCTGGTACACTAACCAAAGATTCTTCAGGAATTCCACTTTGGTGTGTCATCGACTTACCAAATACATGTTTACAGAGAGGGGAGAGTGCTTTCGCGCAGCAACTACAACTAATCTCGTTGTCTACATTGCGAATTATCTGTGCCTGCCATCACAAGATCAATGAGGTGGCGATGAACGTTCCAGTTGGTCGCTTGCTCCATTAAAATGTCGATGCACTGTAAAGAGTAAGAGGTAGTAGCTGTCAGTTACAAACAGGCGCGAGAGCAACATTTTACCTCCTCTGTGACAGAGCTACAAACAGCTATATCGAACTCACAACGACATCTTTAGAAACTTTGTCATCATAAGATGTCTCGCTATGTCCAGTAACCAGTAGATTTAGAGGTGTTGTTGTTGTTGTGGTCTTCAGTCCAGAGACTGGTTTGATGCACCTCTCCAAGCCACTCTACCCTGTGCAAGCTTCTTCGTTTCCAAGTAACTACTGCACCCTACATCATTCTGAATCTGCTTGGTGTATTCATCTCTTGGCCTTCCCCTACGATTTTTACCCTCCACACTACCCTCCAATACTAAATTGGTGATCCCTTGATGCCTCAGAACATGTCCTACCAACCGATGTCTTCTTCTCGACAAGTTGTGCCACAAATTTCTCTTCTCCCCAATTCTATTCAGCATCTCGTCATTACTTACATTCTTCTGTAGCACCACATGTCGAAAGCTTCTATTCTCTTCCTGTCTAAACTGTTTATCGTCCACGTTTGACATCCATACATGGCTACACTCCATACAAATACTTTGAGAAAAGACTTCCTGACACTTAAATCTATACTCGATGTTAACAAATTTCTCTTCTTCAGAAACGCTTTCCTTGCCATTCCCAGTCTACATTTTATATCCTCTCTACTTCGACCATCATCAGTTATTTTGCTCCCCAAATAACAAAACTCATCTTCTACTTTAAGTGTCTCATTTCCTAATCTAATTCCCTCAGCATCACCTGATTTAGGTAGACTACATTCCATTATCCTTGTTTTGCTTTTGTTGATGTTCATCTTATATCCTCCTTTCACGACACTGTCCATTCCGTTCAACTGCTCTTCAAAGTCCTTTGCTGTCTTTGACGGAATTACAATGTCATCGGCGAATCTCAAAGTTTTTATTTCTTCTCCATGGATTTTAATACCTACTCCGAATTTTTCTTTTGTTTCCTTTATTGCTTGCTCAATATACACATTGAATAACATCGGGGAGAGGCTAGAACCCTGTCTCACTCCGTTCCCAACCACTGCTTCCCTTTCATGCCTCTCGACTCTTATAACTGCCATGTGGTTTCCGTACAAATTTTAAATAGCCTCTCGCTACCTGTATTTGACCCCTGCCACCTTCAGAATTTGAAAGAAAGTTTTCTAGTCAAGATCTAGAGTTAAAAAACATAAAATACTGTGGAACTGCTATTGAAAATACACAGATCTGTTAATGAAACTGTATCACTGAATACTCTGCTAACTGTGTTTCGTTCAGCAACTACTCTCATAGCCACATTGTCGTATTTATGTTGTAATCTGAGAAATCTATTTGAGCATGACAAAAGACTTCACATGTATTTCACATAGCCATTCCTTGCATGGTATTATGATGAGACACTAGTTGTATTAGTTTAGGGCATATTAATAGCGTATCCCGTTAGGTTATTGAACAAAATAGACACAAATATCAGAGAAATTGTCAACAACATACTCCGCTTCGTTATCGAAAACCGTCTGATGATGCGCAGGTAGTTCTTTGATCCCACGCATGTTGAGACTTGCAGATTCTGAGTTAAGCCACGTTTAAAGCGCAGTCGTCAATACAAGATAGACAAAAACGAACAAACTTTCTTGGTGGTTGATCGATAAGGGGCGAGAAAGGTAAACACTTGCGTGTGACAGATCAGAAGGCGAGCGGTAGGAATGTTTGCCAACCAAGCCCCTTGGTGCAATCTTCAAAAAATGGTTCAAAAGGCTCTGAGAACAATGGGACTTAACATCTGCGGTCATCAGTCCCCTAGAACTCAGAACTACTTAAACCTAACTAACCTAAGGACATCACACACATCCATGCCCGAGGCAGGATTCAAACCTACGACTGTAGCAGTCGCGCGGTTCCGGACTGAAGCGCCTAGAACCGTTCGGCCACAGCGGCCGGCTGCTATCTTCCAGGTCGCATTTGTTACTCTGCGACTGCAAGGGATTTCATTTGTTGGCAACAAATGTCAACTGCGGAGGACACATACCTGTGAAGCAGTTATTAACACAAAACACCTTCCTTGTATCACCAGACCTATATCAGTAACAATCAATAACAATACATTTTGTGGACGTATACAGCCCATCGTTTGAGATAATGTTTGCTATGGCTTACCCACTATTTTCTCCTCATGAAGTTACGATACGGTACTTCAAATCGACATCAGGCCGCACTGATTTAGGTTTACGGTGACCCTAAATCTGTTACGCCAAATGGCAGGATTATTCCTTTCAAAGGGCACAGACGACTTCCTTCCCCATCCTTCCCAGTTTGAGGTTCTGCTTCACATCTAATCTCGTTTTCGACAAGACTTTGTACCGTAATCCTCCTCCCTTTCTTTTAACCTCAGTATGACCTCAGAAGGCAAGTATCGCATGAAGGTTAATTTGTCGTCATATTTGCCAGTTATCGAATACTCTGTCATCGACCATAGTAGTAAATCGCAGAAATGTCCTTCATCAACACCTGTGTCTCTTCCTGAATGTGTGATTAACTTACATCGAAACGACAGTACTTGAAACGATACAACTCAACTTTCTCGATAGCACAACACTCCAAACAGGGCACAGGTGGTTCGAACTGCTTTCACCCTTTTATTAAACACAAACAGAACACAGAGTCAAATGTCCATTTTAGACTCCGTTTTCTAATGCATAAACGATTCTCTTCATAATGTAAAAAATGAAAAATATTGAAGTTGTCATGGCACGAGCTAACTACAAACTTGACCAAAATAAGACCATAGTAAAATACGCTTATAGCAACATGCTATACAAAATCGCCATAGAGTATGCTACAATATAGTATTATATCATACGCAACGCCGCATAATACTATACTCGTTAATTCGTGTGCAGAAAAGTTCGCTGGAGATCATAGGCTCTATGCACGATGCGTCGCGACCACTTGGGCGGGCGCCGGTCTGCATCAAGCGGCCGTTGGCTGATGGCGCTGAAATTGATCTTACCGTGACAGGCACCCATGAGCCCTTTCACAAAAATGTTTCCACAAGATTTTTTTTAATACTGGCTGGTTAGAAAATGAATGAAACTGTCTCTGACCTTCTATCAGACTGATGCTCTTGGCAGACAGATGGAATATGATTTAAAAAGGAAAGGAAAAGGATGGGTTTGATGTCACGGCTTTACATTCGCACTGCATTTCGTTGACTACTAGACCACGATTAGGTTATTCACAACAGCAGGTTAAGTGGAAGTCAACACTTCTTGTACCCTGTGCTGCATACCCCATTATGACAAAAACACGATGCTAACACATGTTAAAATCGGTGGTTGATTGGACTGCGGCTAACATGTAATGGGTAAGGAGTGGGTTCGATTCCCGCTCGGGGTTCCATTTCTTAACAACCACAAACATACTCTCTTCACCTCCAATAATGGCAAGTAAAGAATGCAGGAATGTGCCCTGGTTCCAAGTCAGCATTAAACATGTCCTTTCGCTGCTGACAGGAACAAAGTAGGATTAGTTTTGGCTGACAGAGGCGGAAATCGCTGCTTGCAGAAACTCTGTCTCTAGTAAGCTTTCTTAGACAAGTAATGTTACACTCCTGGAAATGGAAAAAAGAACACATTGACACCGGTGTGTCAGACCCACCATACTTGCTCCGGACACTGCGAGAGGGCTGTACAAGCAATGATCACACGCACGGCACAGCGGACACACCAGGAACCGCGGTGTTGGCCGTCGAATGGCGCTAGCTGCGCACCATTTGTGCACCGCCGCCGTCAGTGTCAGCCAGTTTGCCGTGGCATACGGAGCTCCATCGCAGTCTTTAACACTGGTAGCATGCCGCGACAGCGTGGACGTGAACCGTATGTGCAGTTGACGGACTTTGAGCGAGGGCGTATAGTGGGCATGCGGGAGGCCGGGTGGACGTACCGCCGAATTGCTCAACACGTGGGGCGTGAGGTCTCCACAGTACATCGATGTTGTCGCCAGTGGTCGGCGGAAGGTGCACGTGCCCGTCGACCTGGGACCGGACCGCAGCGACGCACGGATGCACGCCAAGACCGTAGGATCCCACGCAGTGCCGTAGGGGACCGCACCGCCACTTCCCAGCAAATTAGGGACACTGTTGCTCCTGGGGTATCGGCGAGGACCATTCGCAACCGTCTCCATGAAGCTGGGCTACGGTCCCGCACACCGTTAGGCCGTCTTCCGCTCACGCCCCAACATCGTGCAGCCCGCCTCCAGTGGTGTCGCGACAGGCGTGAATGGAGGGACGAATGGAGACGTGTCGTCTTCAGCGATGAGAGTCGCTTCTGCCTTGGTGCCAATGATGGTCGTATGCGTGTTTGGCGCCGTGCAGGTGAGCGCCACAATCAGGACTGCATACGACCGAGGCACACAGGGCCAACACCCGGCATCATGGTGTGGGGAGCGATCTCCTACACTGGCCGTACACCACTGGTGATCGTCGAGGGGACACTGAATAGTGCACGGTACATCCAAACCGTCAGCGAACCCATCGTTCTACCATTCCTAGACCGGCAAGGGAACTTGCTGTTCCAACAGGACAATGTACGTCCGCATGTATCCCGTGCCATCCAACGTGCTCTAGAAGGTGTAAGTCAACTACCCTGGCCAGCAAGATCTCCGGATCTGTCCCCCATTGAGCATGTTTGGGACTGGATGAAGCGTCGTCTCACGCGGTCTGCACGTCCAGCACGAACGCTGGTCCAACTGAGGCGCCAGGTGGAAATGGCATGGCAAGCCGTTCCACAGGACTACATCCAGCATCTCTACGATCGTCTCCATGGGAGAATAGCAGCCTGCATTGCTGCGAAAGGTGGATATACACTGTACTAGTGCCGATATTGTGCATGCTCTGTTGCCTGTGTCTATGTGCCTGTGGTTCTGTCAGTGTGATCATGTGATGTATCTGACCCCAGGAATGTGTCAATAAAGTTTCCCGTTCCTCGAACAATGAATTCACGGTGTTCTTATTTCAATTTCCAGGAGTGTATTTCGGGTACTTCATAATTTTGGAACAAAGTATTTGTTCTCACGTCCTGCTACAGGCCGATGTCAATGAAATGGATTTGTAACTCAGTGGTCTACGTTTATTTTCTTTCGTATGCACGGCAGTCGTCTGTACAGCTTTCCACTCTTCTCCCTCACCATAAATACTAGAATACTCCTCATGACGTCGTAAGAGAAGTAATTAAGGCACTGTATCGTTGATGCACAAGATGCACTCCTACATTGTTAGCCCACTCAAGAAAGACATTGCCTCTTGAGATATAATGCACCTGCTACGACTATGATAGGGTCATGACAACATAGTGAAACATGTCTAGTGACGCTGTGATATCTTTGTTACTTCCTGGACTGACAAAGAATTATCTTGCAAGTTTCACTTGATATATCTCTGGTACACTAACCAAAGATTCTTCAGGAATTCCACTTTGGTGTGTCATCGACTTACCAAATACATGTTTACAGAGAGGGGAGAGTGCTTTCGCGCAGCAACTACAACTAATCTCGTTGTCTACATTGCGAATTATCTGTGCCTGCCATCACAAGATCAATGAGGTGGCGATGAACGTTCCAGTTGGTCGCTTGCTCCATTAAAATGTCGATGCACTGTAAAGAGTAAGAGGTAGTAGCTGTCAGTTACAAACAGGCGCGAGAGCAACATTTTACCTCCTCTGTGACAGAGCTACAAACAGCTATATCGAACTCACAACGACATCTTTAGAAACTTTGTCATCATAAGATGTCTCGCTATGTCCAGTAACCAGTAGATTTAGAGGTGTTGTTGTTGTTGTGGTCTTCAGTCCAGAGACTGGTTTGATGCACCTCTCCAAGCCACTCTACCCTGTGCAAGCTTCTTCGTTTCCAAGTAACTACTGCACCCTACATCATTCTGAATCTGCTTGGTGTATTCATCTCTTGGCCTTCCCCTACGATTTTTACCCTCCACACTACCCTCCAATACTAAATTGGTGATCCCTTGATGCCTCAGAACATGTCCTACCAACCGATGTCTTCTTCTCGACAAGTTGTGCCACAAATTTCTCTTCTCCCCAATTCTATTCAGCATCTCGTCATTACTTACATTCTTCTGTAGCACCACATGTCGAAAGCTTCTATTCTCTTCCTGTCTAAACTGTTTATCGTCCACGTTTGACATCCATACATGGCTACACTCCATACAAATACTTTGAGAAAAGACTTCCTGACACTTAAATCTATACTCGATGTTAACAAATTTCTCTTCTTCAGAAACGCTTTCCTTGCCATTCCCAGTCTACATTTTATATCCTCTCTACTTCGACCATCATCAGTTATTTTGCTCCCCAAATAACAAAACTCATCTTCTACTTTAAGTGTCTCATTTCCTAATCTAATTCCCTCAGCATCACCTGATTTAGGTAGACTACATTCCATTATCCTTGTTTTGCTTTTGTTGATGTTCATCTTATATCCTCCTTTCACGACACTGTCCATTCCGTTCAACTGCTCTTCAAAGTCCTTTGCTGTCTTTGACGGAATTACAATGTCATCGGCGAATCTCAAAGTTTTTATTTCTTCTCCATGGATTTTAATACCTACTCCGAATTTTTCTTTTGTTTCCTTTATTGCTTGCTCAATATACACATTGAATAACATCGGGGAGAGGCTAGAACCCTGTCTCACTCCGTTCCCAACCACTGCTTCCCTTTCATGCCTCTCGACTCTTATAACTGCCATGTGGTTTCCGTACAAATTTTAAATAGCCTCTCGCTACCTGTATTTGACCCCTGCCACCTTCAGAATTTGAAAGAAAGTTTTCTAGTCAAGATCTAGAGTTAAAAAACATAAAATACTGTGGAACTGCTATTGAAAATACACAGATCTGTTAATGAAACTGTATCACTGAATACTCTGCTAACTGTGTTTCGTTCAGCAACTACTCTCATAGCCACATTGTCGTATTTATGTTGTAATCTGAGAAATCTATTTGAGCATGACAAAAGACTTCACATGTATTTCACATAGCCATTCCTTGCATGGTATTATGATGAGACACTAGTTGTATTAGTTTAGGGCATATTAATAGCGTATCCCGTTAGGTTATTGAACAAAATAGACACAAATATCAGAGAAATTGTCAACAACATACTCCGCTTCGTTATCGAAAACCGTCTGATGATGCGCAGGTAGTTCTTTGATCCCACGCATGTTGAGACTTGCAGATTCTGAGTTAAGCCACGTTTAAAGCGCAGTCGTCAATACAAGATAGACAAAAACGAACAAACTTTCTTGGTGGTTGATCGATAAGGGGCGAGAAAGGTAAACACTTGCGTGTGACAGATCAGAAGGCGAGCGGTAGGAATGTTTGCCAACCAAGCCCCTTGGTGCAATCTTCAAAAAATGGTTCAAAAGGCTCTGAGAACAATGGGACTTAACATCTGCGGTCATCAGTCCCCTAGAACTCAGAACTACTTAAACCTAACTAACCTAAGGACATCACACACATCCATGCCCGAGGCAGGATTCAAACCTACGACTGTAGCAGTCGCGCGGTTCCGGACTGAAGCGCCTAGAACCGTTCGGCCACAGCGGCCGGCTGCTATCTTCCAGGTCGCATTTGTTACTCTGCGACTGCAAGGGATTTCATTTGTTGGCAACAAATGTCAACTGCGGAGGACACATACCTGTGAAGCAGTTATTAACACAAAACACCTTCCTTGTATCACCAGACCTATATCAGTAACAATCAATAACAATACATTTTGTGGACGTATACAGCCCATCGTTTGAGATAATGTTTGCTATGGCTTACCCACTATTTTCTCCTCATGAAGTTACGATACGGTACTTCAAATCGACATCAGGCCGCACTGATTTAGGTTTACGGTGACCCTAAATCTGTTACGCCAAATGGCAGGATTATTCCTTTCAAAGGGCACAGACGACTTCCTTCCCCATCCTTCCCAGTTTGAGGTTCTGCTTCACATCTAATCTCGTTTTCGACAAGACTTTGTACCGTAATCCTCCTCCCTTTCTTTTAACCTCAGTATGACCTCAGAAGGCAAGTATCGCATGAAGGTTAATTTGTCGTCATATTTGCCAGTTATCGAATACTCTGTCATCGACCATAGTAGCAAATCGCAGAAATGTCCTTCATCAACACCTGTGTCTCTTCCTGAATGTGTGATTAACTTACATCGAAACGACAGTACTTGAAACGATACAACTCAACTTTCTCGATAGCACAACACTCCAAACAGGGCACAGGTGGTTCGAACTGCTTTCACCCTTTTATTAAACACAAACAGAACACAGAGTCAAATGTCCATTTTAGACTCCGTTTTCTAATGCATAAACGATTCTCTTCATAATGTAAAAAATGAAAAATATTGAAGTTGTCATGGCACGAGCTAACTACAAACTTGACCAAAATAAGACCATAGTAAAATACGCTTATAGCAACATGCTATACAAAATCGCCATAGAGTATGCTACAATATAGTATTATATCATACGCAACGCCGCATAATACTATACTCGTTAATTCGTGTGCAGAAAAGTTCGCTGGAGATCATAGGCTCTATGCACGATGCGTCGCGACCACTTGGGCGGGCGCCGGTCTGCATCAAGCGGCCGTTGGCTGATGGCGCTGAAATTGATCTTACCGTGACAGGCACCCATGAGCCCTTTCACAAAAATGTTTCCACAAGATTTTTTTTAATACTGGCTGGTTAGAAAATGAATGAAACTGTCTCTGACCTTCTATCAGACTGATGCTCTTGGCAGACAGATGGAATATGATTTAAAAAGGAAAGGAAAAGGATGGGTTTGATGTCACGGCTTTACATTCGCACTGCATTTCGTTGACTACTAGACCACGATTAGGTTATTCACAACAGCAGGTTAAGTGGAAGTCAACACTTCTTGTACCCTGTGCTGCATACCCCATTATGACAAAAACACGATGCTAACACATGTTAAAATCGGTGGTTGATTGGACTGCGGCTAACATGTAATGGGTAAGGAGTGGGTTCGATTCCCGCTCGGGGTTCCATTTCTTAACAACCACAAACATACTCTCTTCACCTCCAATAATGGCAAGTAAAGAATGCAGGAATGTGCCCTGGTTCCAAGTCAGCATTAAACATGTCCTTTCGCTGCTGACAGGAACAAAGTAGGATTAGTTTTGGCTGACAGAGGCGGAAATCGCTGCTTGCAGAAACTCTGTCTCTAGTAAGCTTTCTTAGACAAGTAATGTTACACTCCTGGAAATGGAAAAAAGAACACATTGACACCGGTGTGTCAGACCCACCATACTTGCTCCGGACACTGCGAGAGGGCTGTACAAGCAATGATCACACGCACGGCACAGCGGACACACCAGGAACCGCGGTGTTGGCCGTCGAATGGCGCTAGCTGCGCACCATTTGTGCACCGCCGCCGTCAGTGTCAGCCAGTTTGCCGTGGCATACGGAGCTCCATCGCAGTCTTTAACACTGGTAGCATGCCGCGACAGCGTGGACGTGAACCGTATGTGCAGTTGACGGACTTTGAGCGAGGGCGTATAGTGGGCATGCGGGAGGCCGGGTGGACGTACCGCCGAATTGCTCAACACGTGGGGCGTGAGGTCTCCACAGTACATCGATGTTGTCGCCAGTGGTCGGCGGAAGGTGCACGTGCCCGTCGACCTGGGACCGGACCGCAGCGACGCACGGATGCACGCCAAGACCGTAGGATCCTACGCAGTGCCGTAGGGGACCGCACCGCCACTTCCCAGCAAATTAGGGACACTGTTGCTCCTGGGGTATCGGCGAGGACCATTCGCAACCGTCTCCATGAAGCTGGGCTACGGTCCCGCACACCGTTAGGCCGTCTTCCGCTCACGCCCCAACATCGTGCAGCCCGCCTCCAGTGGTGTCGCGATAGGCGTGAATGGAGGGACGAATGGAGACGTGTCGTCTTCAGCGATGAGAGTCGCTTCTGCCTTGGTGCCAATGATGGTCGTATGCGTGTTTGGCGCCGTGCAGGTGAGCGCCACAATCAGGACTGCATACGACCGAGGCACACAGCGCCAACACCCGGCATCATGGTGTGGGGAGCGATCTCCTACACTGGCCGTACACCACTGGTGATCGTCGAGGGGACACTGAATAGTGCACGGTACATCCAAACCGTCATCGAACCCATCGTTCTACCATTCCTAGACCGGCAAGGGAACTTGCTGTTCCAACAGGACAATGCACGTCCGCATGTATCCCGTGCCACCCAACGTGCTCTAGAAGGTGTAAGTCAACTACCCTGGCCAGCAAGATCTCCGGATCTGTCCCCCATTGAGCATGTTTGGGACTGGATGAAGCGTCGTCTCACGCGGTCTGCACGTCCAGCACGAACGCTGGTCCAACTGAGGCGCCAGGTGGAAATGGCATGGCAAGCCGTTCCACAGGACTACATCCAGCATCTCTACGATCGTCTCCATGGAAGAATAGCAGCCTGCATTGCTGCGAAAGGTGGATATACACTGTACTAGTGCCGACATTGTGCATGCTCTGTTGCCTGTGTCTATGTGCCTGTGGTTCTGTCAGTGTGATCATGTGATGTATCTGACCCCAGGAATGTGTCAATAAAGTTTCCCCTTCCTGGGACAATGAATTCACGGTGTTCTTATTTCAATTTCCAGGAGTGTATTTTAGTTCACGAACCAGTTGTCATGTAAGATCATAGGATCTTCATTTCTTATTTTAAGTGGCCTTGAGATTTTGAATATATTGACACTAGACTGGGATTTGAGCTCCGATTCCAATTTTTCTCTTGATTTGAACTCTTCATGATAGTGTCCCGTCATTTCGTTGTTTCCTCACGATGCCAAACTTCTCCAGGTCGCTACGAACCGCGCGATCGTAGCTACTAGTGAAAGGGAATTTGATAGTTGACACCTCTTCATGTGTGGTCAACAACGACAATATGCATAGTGTTGGAGTCACAGGCAGCACAGAAACAGTAAATATTTCACGTCTATTCGTAGCTATAAAAAATAGCCAAAGGTACCGCGTTCGCATTATTGCCGGGCAAAAATCATTTTTTCGTCGTTTCAGGTTCCAGTATCACGCTATTGGTGAACGTATTTAATACCTGACATCTAATTTTGCTTAGTTAACAATTCATATAGTCACTGGTTTCTACTCTCCATCTATCACCACAAATTAATTTGATGGCATTTCACACTTGTGCGTTGCACTTTATTACATATCTTTGTTGGTTACTTCTCAGGGGCAATACAAGCTTCGTGGACTTGCCGGTGCAGTGCTAAACGTATCGTCATTTCTTTCCAGAATACTTATATTGGTGAACGCTTAGATATTTTACATCTCTTTATGCCTAGTCGAGTCTCAGTCAGCACGCAAGCCTTGTTTGGTTAACAGTGGGTTCAAATTCGGATCCCCAACACTTCGTCACGTCCTTTAATGTGTGTGGTAATACTTCTGCGGTGTTACTTATTTTAATGAAGTTTAATTTACAAGCGTTAAGGACTGTCTTATCTCCAGTAACTTGTTTTCTAATATTTGTTGTATGATTGTATTGGTTTTACATCTTGACTGACCGCCGTGAAGAGCAGTGTTCTCTGTAGTCTCTTGTGGTACCATTGCGTATAATCAAACGACTGTACTGCAGAGGGTTTCGAGGACCTGCGACACAGCTATGCTATGCTGTTTGCATACAGTCAGGTGCGGCCTACAAATTGGATTTCAGGGGTGGCCCGCTTCTTGTGCTATCGAATGTACATACACTGTCCGCACAGTCGAGCGCATATGACAGCACACATTCCACTGACTGATCTAGCGGAAACGGTAATATTTCATCTGCTACTTCTTTCTCATTCTGTGAAATTTCTTGGTCTCCTTACTGACGATATGTTAACTTCGGCAACTGTTGTAGATATTATGCAATATTTGCAACGTTTGTCGTTGCCATTGCTCTCCTTTGTATCAACACCACTAGCACTGTAGCACTGTTGTGAGTTACTCGTCGACTAAGCAGTTCAATTATGGTCCGTTGCCTTATGCTAGGCTCACCATTGGATTCTTCCAGTCTCGCCCCCCCCTCCCCCCTCCCTACCGTTGTCATTAGCAGCCAATACTTTGGTGGCATGGTAGGCAATATGTGGGGGCGTCGAATGCCATAAACATCATTGCATCATTGTCCTTTTGCAACCCCATACTCAAGAGATTCCACCAGCGCACGGGCTGTAATATCTCAGATTTCTTGACTGATCGTTCGGACGTTTTCCCGAGACAAATTTATCGCCGTTAGAGATTAACGTGGAGAACAGTTCCACTAGGACATTTCTCAATTGGAAAAGCGTTATCAAGACGACTATTGCCTGTATTTACGAAAAGACTTTCCTGTAGAAAATTATCACAGCAAATCTGGAAGTAAATATTTTTAGGCCTTATTCTTTACTTTTCTTTACTCTTATGTTACTCATTTCTTTGATTCCTCTATGTAATGGCATATTAGTTTGCTCTTTGCATGTGGAAGCCTTGTCGCGGAAGCGTATCATTTTGTCATATACACACAATACATAGGCTACAGTAAACATTTACAAAAACATTATTACATAAAACTAAGACCGGTACAGAATTATGTCATCCAGAAAAGGTACATACTGTTTGTGTAACTGAAAAACAGGATCATTTTACCATTGTAATTAGTACTCGTATATTTGATAGGGATTATTAACGGTAATTAAGTCTGGTAACTCGCTTAAAATTATCGTGTCTCTAAACGGCAAATATTGTATATAGCCTAATAAACAATCAAACGTTGTAAGAAATCTTCTGTAGCCCGGCGAAAGGCGGCAAAGCCACCATT
This sequence comes from Schistocerca americana, assembly GCF_021461395.2. Lineage (NCBI taxonomy): Eukaryota > Metazoa > Arthropoda > Insecta > Orthoptera > Acrididae > Schistocerca > Schistocerca americana. The sequence continues at coordinate 255,019,727 of NC_060130.1, forward strand.
GATTCTTCCTCTCCTCTGGCCTTGGCCACAGTCAGTTTCCATTAGAGTAGCAACGGCCATTTGTAGGCTCCAGGGAAATTCTCAAATTCCTCAAAGGGGTAGGGTAGATTGGCGCTCACTTAGCGACGACGGTCGTCGGGCAGCAGCACTGCTCCCCCTGTGCGCTCACCTGTTTCAGTACTCTGGGGAAGACTTCCAAATCACAGAAGGCCGATCGACTACTGCTCTGGCGTCCCTAGCCGCGATAACTACAAAGCTCTGACTCTGGTCTTACGAGTGCCACAGATAAATTACACAGGAAAGCGTCACACGTCAAACACTCGCTTTGCATTCAAGGGAAAGGTTTCATATCGCAGCCCATTCGTCTGGTACGGATTACTTTCAATTTAGAATGAGATTTTCACTCTGCAGCGGAGTGTGCGCTGATATGAAACTTCCTGGCAGATCAAAACTGTATGCCGGACCGAGACTCGAACTCGGGACCCTTGCCTTTCGCGGGCAGGGGCTTTACTGACGAGGTTCTGGCGGAAGTGAAGCTGTGAGGAAGGGGCGTGAGTCGTGCTTGGGTAGCTCAGATGGTAGAGCAATTGCCCGCGAAAGGCAAAGGTACCGAGTTCGAGCCTCGGTCCGGCACACAGTTTTCGTCCGCCAGGAAGTCGCTCTCAATTTAGTCGAAAGGCGCGTAGAATGAAAGTTGTGGAGGTAGTTAACCATGTTTCTGTATCGTATGAATAGTTGTGACGTGTGCATTTGCAGCGTATTGTGTGTGTGTGTGTGTGTGTGTGTGTGTGTGTGTGTGTGTGTGTGTGTCTGTTTGTTTTGTTTGTAGACCGGTGTGGACTGGAAGAATTGGGATTAGTGTAATTCAGTAGGGGCACTGTGTTTACCCCTTTCAGTTAGAACCAAACGAAGCCTCGACTTCAACGTCCCTTTCAGTCGGACGGATCACCGAGAATTATATACCTTCTTCACTTAATACTTCCGGGCTGATAGGCCATGGTCGAAGTATAAAACTCTGCCCTGACGTTTCGTCTCCGACTGCGGAATACATCCTCGGAGGTACAGTGGCGAAATGCGAAGAAAACTCGAGGAAGCGGTGATTATATAGGCAGTACAGAGGGCGCCACTGTCCATCACGTGGCGTCGGCTATGAGATTATCTCTGGTAAGGCCAACATTCTCGATTGTAAGTAATCGATCATCACGCTTTCGGTGCAACGCTGACATCCAAATTTTATCCAGTTTAACACCGACGCCACGTGATCGACAGTGGCGTCCTCTGTACTGCCTATATAATCAGCGCTTCCTCGAGTTTTCTTCGCAGTTCGCCGCTGTACCCCTGAGGATGTCTCCCGCAGTCGGAGACGAAACGTCAGTAGAGAGTTTTATACTTCGACAACGGCCTATCAGCCCGGAAGTTTTAAGTGAAGACAATGCCGGTCGTGAAAGCTTACATTGTATGATCATTATATACCTTCGTTGAACGAGACATTGCGAACAGTTTTCGGATTTATTCGCGAGATCTGGTGATCAGAAACTTTACGAAACCACTTCTGGTACCCTTGCCAGACAAATACAGGTGAGAAAAATTTCTTTCACCGCTAATACTAGAATCGACTCCCTCTGTAACGAGAGACAGAGTGCTAGCATGTATTGGCGAATTCGGTTTTGGAAGCCGATTAGATTCTTCTAGATTTCCCTAACTCACTCAGAACAATTAGCAGACCCTAAATCACTTCAAATATATACCCTAGATTGTTTCTTCAACAACCACTCACCTTTTACTTAAACTAAGCCAACGCTCACACTCGCTTTCGGAATGATTGGTATGGTACTGAAACCTAGAAAAAGAAAGATTTTACAGAATACTGCTTCTAAGCAGAGCGAAATCTTGATTCATTCAACTTCATGTTCGTGGTTGCTGGCGGCTGCAGAAACAGAATGAAGCAAACATAATGTCAATAGAATATAACGCTGGACAACGCAGATTTTGCTCTCAGTCCGACAATCCTAACTCAAATTATCGTGGTTTCTATGAATCGCTGCTGGTGAACAAGGGAATTGTTTCCTTATCAAAGGCTCAGACGAATCATCGTACAGTTGGGGTCTGCTAAACAAGTGCTCACAAAAATATAAAAAAAGTAATTAAAAAGTGTTTGTAATAGGGTTCAGCATTCGCAGCTACAGTATGTCGACATCCGGGAGACATCGTTAACTTATTGGACGCCGGAATTTGGCACGTATTTGGATGAGAATAACTGTGAACGAATTTTTGGAAGGAAATAGTGGCTACAGTCACATTCGAATGTGCATTCATATGCACACTTTTGCGACTTCGGAAATAAAGTATATGACCTTGCGTGTTCAACTGCTGTCGCAACTAATGGGCTTCCAGAACTGAGAATAAAAGAAAAAATACGTCGTTATTAGGCCAGATCCGTAAGATCTTTCGCTTAAATCCGGACGATTTTCAATTCGAATTTCCCACCATATCATAGTTCCGCCAGAGTTCAGGTTGGCGTTCTTGAAAGCCATAGGCATCTAGTAAACAGTCAGAACCTCAAAATGGCCGGGATGTTACTGACAAGTGCGGAGAACAACGGAAGAGCTGCGATTATCGAAAGTCTTCGCAGGGGGCATTCGCCCACCGAAATATTTCGAGTCTTCGGGTATCCGAGGTCAACTGTTTACGATATTGTGGCCAAGTATAATGCTTCGGAGAAGCCTGGGGAAGGTTCCGCTAGCCCGGCGAGGAAACTTCATTCGATGAAACACGTGTAACGACCTGCGGCAATCATCGAAAAGGCTCAGGCGCTGATATCGGAGGATCCGGGGCAATTTCTAAGGAAATTGGCGTCAGTATTGAATATCAGCGAGCGAACAATGCGTCGGGTGGCAGTAGAGGACCTCTTACGAGCCAATTAGTCCAAAACTGGCTCTCGGATAACGTTGACATGTTCTGGTCGAAGGAGGTCTGGCCCCCGAATAGCCTGGATTTGAACCCCCTCGACTACTGTTTGGAGCGTAGTTTAAAGAGTTACCAATAAGACGAGGCACCCTAATGTCGCACTTCTATCCATATCTATCGAAGTAGCATTCGCGAATATGGACAGCGCTGTTTTAAAGAGTGTGAGCGATCGCATCAGCACAAGCTTGGAGGTAGTCATTGCGGATGAAGAGGGTTACATCGAATAATGTTACTCTTGAAAAATACCACTACTTATATATAAGAGGATTTTCATTTTCATTTGTATTTTGTTTTAATAAATTTGCTTCAAGGAAAACGTTTCATTTGTGTGGATTTCAGCGCCGCTCCCTGCACTTATTAAACATAAGGTATACATTTGAAATCTGTACCCGTGGTAGACTCAAATACACAACCTCCGCATTCGTAGACAGTGGCGATGCCCCAATAGTCGTTAATAATTTGGTCTGATATACGAAAGAATCAGAACAGCGAATCTCTAGTCCAACCAAGCAAGTTCGTAGCAATGTGCTTAGCACTGTGTTGAGGTGTGTTCCTGGGGGAAACTGATGGACCAGTTCGTACAGTTAGGCCAAATGCAAGCTGAAACGCAAGGACTAACTTTTATAGTTCGTATAATTCTACTCCGAGGCGAAGGCGTGCAAAAGGATAGAGAACAAGGACGCACCAGGGAATATTGGACGGAAAGCGCTTCTTCCGCTGTCCTCTGAACAGCACTTAAAAGGCTGGTCGAGCAATAAAAGCACCAACAATAGATTTATACAACATTGTTTACCTCTGATATTAGAAACAACTGAGATTTAAACTAGAGAAGAAAAGAAAGCGAGGATCGGTGGAAGGAACTGACTCCAACCGATGTTCATTATGTGATTTCTGACTGCGTCACATAGTAACACACAGGAATTCGATGACATCATTCACAAACCAGTTAGAGTCTTTAGAGGGAAAAAGGACATACTACACAGTGTCTTATTTACAGCTCTTATTGTAGTGTTCTGCAGTCGGCAGGAAAGAACGAACGATCGAGTTTGAGCACACTTTATTATGACTAAAACGCCTTCTTGGCGTGCACTAATTTCCAAACGCAAGAACGACAAGAAGCACAACTATTCTTGCGGTGGCAAAAATCAGATAAGAGTACAAGACCGTGAAAAGAAAATAATAACCAAAATACTACTCTCCTCAATTTCAAAGATACAACTTTCTACTGTATGCTACGGCGAGTGTCTACAATGCTAGAGCCGGCGTCGGTATGTAGGTATTCGGCGGAGCTGTCCTAGCTGTAGGCTCTCTGTCACATGGCTTTTCACGAAGTAGTTCCATGTTTATGCGGAAAGTCTGTTGTTGTTTACTTCCACTGACAATGTTTCGATCAGAGCTCTTGAAGGGAGGTCGGCAGCCCACCTTCCTTGTCTGTTGTGCAGGCCTTCTAGCTGATAAGGAGCCGCTACGACACTTATATTCATGTCACCATCTGTGAAAAAGAATCGACATTTTATAATTAGTGAGTCAGTCAAGGGTAGCAACATTTTTACCGCACGATGACACTGAAGCCCCTGAAATCCGCTTTATTAGCACTGTGCAGCACAGGTTCCAAGTATTCCACATTCTAGTATGCATGGGGAGGACCAGTTGGTTGTCGACTGGAAAAGAATTATGGGTTTCTTGGAGAAACGTATGTCGGAGTAGGATTTACACTGGTTGCGACATACAGCAGACTTTTCAGAAGTTGCAGGTGCAACAGTCTGGGTGGTTGACTGATCTGGCCTTGTTACGTCAGCCAACACGGCCTTGACATGTTGGTACTGCGAACTGGCCAAAATAAGATGAAATTACATTCGTTATGTTTCCCAAAGGCGTGCACCCCTATTGTTGGCTTAGTAATGATGGCGTCCTCTTGGGTAAAATATTCCGGAAGTAAAATAGTCTTCCATTTGAATTTCCGTGTGGGGACTGCTCAGAAGAATATCGTCATAAGAAAAAAAACTGGTTTCCTACCGGTCGGAGCGTAGAATGTTAGATCTCTTTATCGGGTTGGTATGTTAGAGAATTTAAAAAGGACAATAGATAGGTTAAAATTATACTGGGGATAAGCGAAGTGCGATGGCAGGAAGAATAGGATTTCTGGTCAGGTGAATACAGGACCATCAACACGAAATCAAATTCGGTACTGCAGGAGGAGGTGTAATAGTGAATAACGAAATAGGGATCCGGGTAAGCTACTATGACCAGCACGCTGAACGCATTATCGTAGCCAAGACAGGCACAAAGCCAACAATCACGACAATGATTTAAGTTTAAATGCTTAGTAGCTCCGCAAATTAAGATATTGACACAACGTACGAAGAAGCTAAAATAAATTATTCAGATACATAAGGGAGACGAAAATTTAGGTACGACGAGGGACTGAAATTCGATAGTAGGAAAAGGAAGACATGGAAAAATAATGGAACATGGACTGAAAAAAAGAAATGAAAGGGGAAACCACCTGGCAGCACTTTGTACAGGGCGTAATTTAGTATTAGATAACGCTTGAATTTGGAATCATGGAAGAAGTCTGTATAAGTGGAAGAGACATAGAGACGCCGAAAGGTTCCAGATAGTTTATGAAATCGTACGACAGAGATTCTTAAACCAGATTTTTAACCACAAAATATTTGTAGTGAAATGTGTGGACTCTGACCATAATTTATTTGTTATTAACTGAAGATTAACACAGAGGATATTGTAATTAAAGATGTGGAATCTGGATGAACTGAAACGACGTGAGGTTGGGCTGAGAGTTTCAAAGGCAGCATTAGGCAAAGATTGACTGAAACAGGCGAATGGAATACGATAGAAGACAAATAGGTAACTTTGACAGCTGAAATATTGTAGGCAAAAGAGAATCAATAAGGCAAAAAGACAAGATGGAAACCCTTGACAAACATACGACATATTTAATCTAATTGACAAAAGGAGAAAGTATAAAAACGTAGCAAATTAAGGAGGCAACAGAATTACGGAAACGTAGAAGCATAAGGACATATGCAAGGTTGAAGAAGCATGAATTACTATGGGAAAGATACACTGGAAGGTTCCAGATAAAATAGAATTGTAGCCTACCTCTGATGTTATTCTGTCTGTATGTTGAGCAAGCCGGCCGTAAAAGAAATGAAAGAGGAATGTGGAAGAGGAACTGATGTTCACGCATGAGAAGCAAAATTTTTGAGAGTTGCCGTTCACATTGTATTTCTGTCAGAGACAGCAAAGAACTTAGAAGATCAGTCGAACGGAATTTATGGTGTCTTGAAAAAAAGTTGTAATATGAATCAATAAAACTAAAACAGCAGTACTGGAATATATTAGAGTTAAATCAGGCGATGCGAAGGATTTAAACTATGAAATAAGACACTAAAAGCCGTCGATGAGTTTTGCTATCTAGGCAGCAACGTAACTGATGATGGCAGAAGTATATTATAAAATGCAGACTGGCTATAGCAAGAAAGCGTTTCTGAAGAAGAGAAATTTCTTAATATCGCATATGGGTTTAAACGTTAGGAAGTCTTTTTCTGAAAGTATTTATAAGAAGTGTAGCCGTGTATGGAGCGGTCCGGTGTGTCCGTGCGGTTAAAGGCGCTTCAGTCTGGAACCGCGTGACCGCTACGGTCGCAGGTTTCTCATCCTGCCTCGGGCATGGATGTGTGTGATGTCCTTAGGTTAGTTAGGTTTAAGTAGTTCTAAGTCTAGGGGACTGATGACCACAGATGTTAAGTCCCATAGTGCTCAGAGCCATTTGAACCATTTGAACCGTGTATGGAAGTAAAATATGGACAATAAATAGGCTACACTAGAAGAGAATACAATCTTTAGAAATGTAGTGCTACAGAATAACTCTGAAGATTAGTTGGGCACTTCGAATCACAAACGAGGGGGTAGCGAATCGAAATCGGAAAAAAAGAAAATTTTTGGAAATTTGTGGTAAGGTCTTACGGGACCAAACTGCAGAGGTCATCGGTCCCTAAGCTTACACACTACTTAATCTAACTTAAACTAACTTACGCTAAGGACAGCACACACACCCATGCCCGAGGTAGAACTCGAACCTCCGACGGGGGGAGCCGCTCGAACCGTGACAAGACGCCCAAGACCACGCGACGAAAAAAAGAAATTTATGGCCAAAACTAATTGAGAAAGTTATCGATTGATAGGTACATCCTGAGGCATCAACGATTCGCCAGTTTGGTAATGGAGGGAAGTTTGACAGGAGACCGAGGCTTGAATACAGTAAGGAGGTTCAAATGCATGTCGTATGCTGTAGTTACCAGAGATAAAGCGACGTGCACAGGACAGATTAGTGTGGTACACTGCATCTAATATTATTCAGACTAAAGACCACAACAACGTATGACATTCAAAAATGAGTACGAAACAGACTGTGGCAAGTTTTAATGTGGTCCAAGGACTAAATGAAAAGAGAATAACGGAGTTGTTCGAGTAGATGAGCGGACATTAAGAACTGTGACTTGATTGTCTATGAATGCATTCGCATCAGTCAACTCCGCATTTTCTTGCAATCCGTAGCCTAAAAGGTAGATTATGGTAAGTGCTTAGTATATAAAAAAAAAATAGAGTTTCATTCCTCGTCACCACCGCGGTATATGGAGAAAAACATTCGTAGGAACAGTCTTTCACAGGATACTTACGATCATCTACCGGACAGCACAGTCAAACATTTAGCACCCTAGCTCGTCATAGAATCGATTAAGTCTCAGATTCGGTCCTTCGGCCGATATGTCCAACTCGCCATGGAGAGGAGCCGTCCGCATCAGTTCAGCCAGGCGCCAAACAGTTTAGTATTCACACTAATTAGTTGCTACTTCTTGCACTGTTAATGTCGCTCCTTGCCAAGATCAGTCAGCAAAATACAACACTGGCGTTCAGTATCATAGTACGAGACGTGCTATTATGTGCAGTATCGTGTGTGTGTGTGTGTGTGTGTGTGTGTGTGTGTGTGAACGCTCATTATTATATAAGCCCTTAAAGTGTAAGCTTCCACCGGATGTTCTTGAAAAAACATTCAACTGTGAATTTGTTGTAAAATTTCAAGCTTGTAGTTGGTAAATATTTAACCTTCCTTAATAAAAAAGTACTAAACAAACTTATTGTACTAAACAGTGATAGCGAAAAATGTCGCTATCTTACACTTTTTAATTTTTTTTTTTTTTTCAGCTGCCACAGATTGAAGCAAACGGCCATGAACTACAAGGGAGACGCTTTCGAGTTGAGAATGGAGAATCACTGGGTGAACGTGAAGAAGTGAGTAAATAATATTACTTTAATTGTATGCCTGAAATCATTTGGAGAATATTGACATGTACATACGACTGTACTCGCGCTGTTAGTAGTTCTTACATGAAGTAAAAGGTTATAATTGTGCTGCTGCTTTTAAATTTGAGCTCTTTCAGTACACTCATGACTGTTCGACCACGTTGGTTATCACTTTGTACGTACATGTTTTTGCTATGTCATGTTCCGTTTGAGTCCGCAGCTCGTGGTCGTGCGGTAGCGTTCTCGCTTCCCACGCCCGGGGTCCCGGGTTCGATTCCCGGCGGGGTCAGGGATTTTCTCTGCCTCGTGATGACTGGGTGTTGTGTGATGTCCTTAGGTTAGTTAGGTTTAAGTAGTTCTAAGTTCCAGGGGACTGATGACCATAGATGTTAACTCCCATAGTGCTCAGAGCCATTCGAACCATTTTTTGTTCCGTTTGACCTCATTCCGTACAGGTAACATTCCGTGGCGCGTCCAGAGACCTTTGGCCATTTAGTGTCTTTCCATTGTCTGTTGGAGACCTAAGGTGTTTACCTCCAGTACTATTCTACACAAATGAAATGTAGTTAAACAGTTTATTTTCTGAGCGCTGTCTCCGAAATTTCAGTGATGAGACTTCACCACTGTGTTGCCAGCAGCAGCGTGGGTATATGTCGCCTGCAGTTGCGAGCCGGCAGTGTGTCGCTGTCCACTCCGACACTGCCGTAATCTGTAACACAGCGCTACAAAACATTCACACCCACGCCGCTTGCATGGATATGGACATTTAAAAGCGACAGAGCTCTGCTCCATATAATGGTCGACAGCATTTAAATTGTTCTAAAGTTTTTACTAGCAGACAGAGAAATAGATATAGCAAAAACTGGTCTTGGTGCAGGAAAATTTAGACAGAATATACATTCTAGGGCTTCGATACCTGGACTCTATCTTGAGAGCTACTTATCTAAGAAATTCCATAGATGATATGTTCTCACTGACATCTTACATATGATGGAAGCGTTAATTTTAAGCTAGAGGCATCTGTTCTAAAGAAAAAAAAAAGACAGGAAATTGGGTAAACTGGATAGAAAATAAAAACCTGAAAGGGACATCTGGAGAAAAATAATAGGTGAAATGTAAAATAAAACAAAATACTTAATAATTCAGAGGTCATGACACAGCACATAGTATTACTTTTTGGACATCTCTTACAAGTAAACGAGAGCAGACTAACAAAGCAAACAAAAAATGACCTGTATATCCGTAAGAAATCAGTAGTGAAGTGTATCACAGAAATAAGGACAGAACTAGAAATAAACTGTACCAAAGATTGAAACTAATTTGATACCTCTTAAGGGCTAAATAGAAAGTCTAGAGAACAACTAAAAATAAGAAATCAATCACAACATGGAAGATAGAAAGAAAGAAAGAAAGAAAAACTGAAAGAAGACATTAACAGAGGAAGAAATGTAAGGAAGTCTGTAAAAAATAGGAATCAACTAAGAAAGGATAGGCATTTATGTTGCTGAGTGACTTACTTTGATCAATAAGAACGTAAAATCAGATTTCCTTTTCATGTTAATTATTTTACCCCACGAATGTTTTCCAGCACTTGACTGTACTTTTTTTTTTTTTTTGAAGTGGAACAGTTTCAGTTATTTAACTGGCACAGTCCGAGTAAGAGACAAACAGTAAACTTCTCCAGCTAATCATACATTTGTTTTTGGCTGTAGCATGAAGGTCTCGAATGCCGCTGACTCACGAGTCGCTCGTCATATAGAATCCTTCACAAAAGTTCTGGCCACATTATTCATTAGAAATTCTCTCAAAGTTTCGAATGAATATTTTACGTATTGCGGGTGTTGGGATGTGTTTGCACTCCAAGTTAAGAGCCGGCCGTTGTTGCCGAACGGTTCTAGGCGCTTCATTCCGGAACCGCGCTGCTGCTACGGTCGTAGGTTCGAATCCTGCCTCGGGCATGGATGTGACTGCTGTCCTTACGTTAGTTAGGTTTAAGTAGTTCTAAGTCTAGGGGACTGATGACCTCAGATGTTAAGTCCCATAGTGCTCAGAGCCATATGAACCATTTTTTCCAAGTTAAGAATAATCAAGAACTTTAACTTGCGTGTTTGCTGATCTGTGTGTATAAACACATTAAGTTGGTTAATTTTACTCCCGTGAATGTCTAAAATAAAGTAATTTTGGTTATAATTGTACTACATTCCCTCTTCTCAGCCTGAGATGTTTAACATGTTCACGCTGGCGTGTGCCACCATTGCCTCGCGCTCGACTCTGCCAATAATGCAACTAGCAGTACACTATAGTTCAATTCTTTTATCTCGGCGGCTCGCGCATGCCCGCCCAGACGCGGGAGATTGCTGCGTTGCCAGTTGGACACGACGGACGCGCCAAGAGAAGCAGCGCCATAGTAAAGCATAGTTCGCAAGCTTACGTTTAGGGGGGAGCGCGCAGTTCATTAAGTAAAGCCGCCACGGCCGCATTAACCCTTTCGCTGCTACAGAGACGTGCTCCCCGCATTCCGCGCTGTGGGCGATTTTGTCACTGCACTGCTCGCCTGTGCTGACACATGGTGTTCCGACTGCTTTGACACTCTTATCATTCGATTCCACAAAAACTATTTGGCCCAAAAATTAGATTTTTACACATCTCCTGCCATAAATGACTTCATTTTGTTTCGATGTTCAACGCAGTTATTATGCAGCATTAAATATAGTAAACCATTGCACGAAATTTTGAAGAGTTTGCAGAGGTAAAAGTCCATAGAGTATACTTTCCATATGGTCGATTTTAGTTGCCACAATGTTGAGAATGAAATGTGGACAAGATACCTAAATTTCATATAAAATTTACTGTATAACAATATCTCATTTAATTTAAGTACGACATAGGTGTCGTATGTAATATTGAGAAATATTCCGTCTTTCGCGACTGTAACAAAAGTTTTATTTACACCGGGCACGTTTGGTTTTATTTTTATAAGCACTTCAATCAATCAAAAGGAAGTAGACAAAATACATTAAACAAAACTGTGAACTTACAAAAACATTAGGACTTGAATATACCGTCTATCAGTGAAGTGCTCTGAGCTATGTCAAATGTAATTTTTGTGTGTGGCACACACAAACAGCATTTATTTGCTAAAACACTGATCAGCAGACACAAACGCTGAATATTGTGTTATCGCAGGACAAAACTACGAAAGGTGACTTGGCAATGGAGGAGACAAAATATGTCCATTGAAGATGCTTCAAAAGAGAGAAACGCGTCTGGTCTAAATAAGTCGCTTATTACAGTTGCAGAAGAGGAATATATTTCAATACCATTGGTAAAACTGCGACTGTGGAACAAAAACAAGAAAGAGAACATGAGTACCATTGTGTATGTGCCATACCTTTCATTGATTGAAGTGCTTTAAAATAAAGCCAAACGTGCCCGGTGTAAATAAAACTTTTATTACAGCCGCGAAAGACGGAATATTTCTCAATATTACATACGACACCTATGTCATACTTAAATTAAATGAGATATTGTTATACAGTAAATTTTATATAAAATTTAGGTACCTTGTCCACATTTCATTCTCAACATTGTGGCAACTAAAATCGACCATACGGAAAGTATACGCTATGGACTTTTACCTCTGCAAACTCTTCAAAATTTCGTGCAATGGTTTACTACATTTAATGCTGCACAATAACTGGGTTGAACATCGAAACAAAATTAAGTCATTTATGGGGGGAAGGTATCAGTCAAGAAGATGTGTAAAAATCTAATTTTTGGGCCAAATAGTTTTTGTGAAATCGAATGATAAATGTGTCAAAGCAGTGGGAACACCATGTGTCTGCACAGGCGAGCAGTGCAGTGATGACAAAATCGCGCACAGCGCGGAATGCGGGGAGCACGTGACTGCAGCAGCGAAAGGGTTAATGAAGAGACAAAGCACTAGAAATTTCAAAAAATTACATTCAAACGAATAAAATTCGTGAAGTAAGACACTTCGATATTGTTTTTAAATAAAGAAAATATTTAGCATCACACAAGGTTTGATCTCGTTTCCTTTCGCTTCCTAACCCAATGCCTTAACTGTTACGCTAACAGTTCATGCAAAATTCTGACAAACACTGTTGGTGTTGAATTACTCGCACTTCGTCGAAGTGCAATAGGAAAGAAACAATTACCGCTGTTCTTTATTGCGAAAAAGCGGTTCGTGAAATTGGTACAAACACCTTTCCTTGCTATCGCCTGAATTAGGAGTCTTATTGCTTGTTTGGTTTAATTAATTAATAGAATATGAAGCAACTGGTATAAAGAATGGTTTTTCCAAACTTTCTATAAAAGAAAGTCTGCTATCAAGACATTGCTTTTGTTCTATTACTTTATTTATGACTGAACGTTTCTAAAACTGAAGACACTCGTCCGTGCTCTGTTCTGCAGTCGAGATCTAGCAACATCGTTCTCTGTTCATTGGCTGACTGTATTTTGTGACGTCAGATGTGCAGAACGAACCTGAACTCGGCCGCCAACATAAATGACGCGCACTATAGTGTGTGTTGTACAGACCAACATCCAGAAGCAACGAACAGCTGTGAATACACGTCTGTGTCATCCTTCAACGAGAGAGCTTTTAAAAAATGTGTGAATTTCTCAGGGACCAAACTGCTGAGGTCATCGGTCCCTAGACTTACACACTATTTAAACTAATTTAAACTAACGACAACACACACACACCCATGCCCGAGGGAGGACTCGAACCTCCGGCAGGAGGGGCCGCGCAGTCCGTGACATGGCGCCTCAAATCGTGCGGCAACTCCACTCGGCAAGAGAGCTGTCTTCAAAGAGGAGGTATTACATAATTTGCTATCCATAAGGTGTAAAATTATTTTATGTGACCTCTCGTTGTTTTAAAAGAAAACACTTATGGCACTTTCAAAATAAAGAGTCAAAGTGTGGAAACAGTAGTGTAGGGGGATTTGAATACGACCACCACCTCACGGCCGAGCGGTTAAAGGCGCTACAGTCTGGAACCGCACGACCGCTACGGTCGCAGGTTCGAATCCTGCCTCGGGCATGGATGTGTGTCATGTCCTTAGGTTAGCTAGGTTTAAGTAGTTCTAAGTTCTAGGGGACTTATGACCACAGCAGTTGAGTCCCATAGTGCTCAGAGCCATTTGAACCATTTTTTGAACCACCTCACGGAGAGAAACAGGAAAACCAATACCTTCGGATGAAGGAAATCATGAATACGCGAGGCGACCCACAGCGAGAAACACAGTTCACAGCGCCAGCGTCAACGTGTTGAAGTTTTAATAATGGTAAAGAAAACTGTAGTTCACAGACAATTTGCTTTAGTTTTGTTCCAAACATTTCTGAGATCAGGGTTTGAGTTCCTATCCTTGTCATTAGATAGTGAGAACAACCTAACAAGGGGAGGCCGCCAATTGTGAAATTCAGATTCGATTCATACTGCGCATAAGAAAAGCTCATGGCCAGAGGTGTAATGTGGCAAAGCACCAAGATGCACTTCTCAGCCGTTGTCGAGAAGATTGACAGTTAAAAGAAACCGTTGCCGTGAAATACTCTCTACGATTAATAATTTTCTACATCATCGTGGCGCAGCGGTAAGCGCTCGGGTTCGTAATCCGAAGGTCGCCGGATCGAATCTCGCGCCATGCAACCATTTTTTTTTTTGTATTTGTTTTTTGTAATTCATATATATATATATATATATATATATATATATATATATATATATAAAATTCCCTGCAATCAGTTGCAACAATTATGCATATAATAAGTTGTTGAAAGTCGTTTGTCGTGCAAAAACTGGCGACTTCGAACATCATTATGTTTTCCGCAAACAAAGTTCTATTTCACAAATGGCTAAAAATGGCTCTGAGCACTATGGGACTCAACTGCTGAGGTCATTAGTCCCCTAGAACTTAGAACTAGTTAAACCTAACTAACCTAAGGACATCACAAACATCCATGCCCGAGGCAGGATTCGAACCTGCGACCGTAGCGGTCTTGCGGTTCCAGACTGCAGCGCCTTTAACCGCACGGCCACTTCGGCCGGCCTATTTCACAAATGTTATTAATTGTCTTCATAATGTTAACCACGTATAGTCAACGGAAGACGTAGAAACGGTATTCCGAAACGAATACGTGTAGTGTAAGTCAAACGTTCGAATTAGAATAGAGACCCCACGAACACAAAATTGCTGCGGCATGTATGAAATATAAACTCCGTTACTCGCTCGTTACACTTGAAGGACAGATGTTGAATGGGCCGAAACGAGCCGCCGCATAACAGCGTAGTTGCCTGCTAACTTCGAAAGTAGGTAGATGCGGTGCCTAGCGCAACTTATAACATCGTCGAAAATCAGTGCGGACGGGAGAGCTTTGGTACACCCTGTTAAAAAAAACGGAAAAATGGAAGCGGTACAATTGGAGAGCGATCCGCCTTCACCAACATGCGTAAGCAATTCATTAATAGTTTATATATATATTTGAATTACAAAAAACTAATAATAAAAAGAAACTGCATGGCGCGAGATTCGACCCGGCGACCTTCGGATTACGAACCCGAGCGCTTACCGCTGCGCCACGACGCTGTAGAAAATTATTAATCGTAGAGAGTATTTCACGGCAACGGTTGCTTTTAACTGTCGATTTTCTCGACAACGGCTGAGAAGTGCATCTTGGTGCTTTGCCACATTACACCTCTGGCCATGAGCTTTTCTTATGCGTAGTATGAATCGAATCTGAATTTCACAATTGGCGGCCTCCCCTTGTAAGATTGAATACGATAGTGATTGATTGCAAAAGAGCTATCCCAGCATTCGCCTTACACGATTTATGCAAATTTCCGAAAATCGCTCCAGAATGTTAATTTCGTGTCTTAAGCAGTCCGACAATTCACACTCTAACTCAGCTCGAGGATAATATAAGATAGACGAACAAATTTCATTCTACAATACCATAACACGTTCAACAGATTATCAGACAGGTGAATTTTAAAATCACAGAAAATACATACACGCAAAAAAGCAAACCACAGTAATATGAGCCAAGCTATAGGTGTAGGTGAAGGTGAAGGGATAAGCTCCTACATTTGATGACACAAACCTGTAAGTTAGAGGATAACAGCGTGGCAAAAAAAAAACATCGAATTAATGTCTGTGGGTGGACAAGCGAGGATCTGTAAATCGAGCGACGTCGTGGAAGTGAAACGAAGAGCGGCGTAAATGCATGTGATTCAGGCATCCATCCGCGAGACATGCAGCTGTTATGCCACTGTTTTTAAAATACTTTTTACTCCTCCACAGATTCAGCTGAGGAGCCAGCACCTTCTCAAACGGAGATTAAAACCACTGACACTGTTCTGTTCGTCATGTCTTAACATTCATTCGAGTACTAGCGCTGCTTTTCGCTCTTGTCCGTTGCTTTATCGAACAAGACTAAATTTAAGTGCATACAGTTCTGAGAGTACAACAAACTTCCTATTATCGTGCTTTCCTCTAAACGCCAACACGTTACAAATAAGGCTATTCGCACTACTATGATCCTGCACAGACGTTTGTTGACCACAACCGTGATTGAAATTCATTATGTGCTGGCATGGTTGCGTTTAATCGTTATCTGCGAGAACCGTTTCCTACATTTGTACTTCCATTAAGTCAATCTGCTACGATAAGGCTACCGAACAGTTTTTTTTTCAGGGTGACACATGCCCTAAACCCGTCTTGTAAATTCGTGATTCTTATTCTCTGGATCTGTGATGAGTACTCAGTACTTCCTGTAAGAAATCAGCTTCTATGTATGTTTTAAAAAATATTTGTTCTAGTGTTCTAGTTAACATCGGATTTGTGCTATAGCTAGCTATATTTATGTTTGGTTTAATGTGCAAGTATTGTGAGCTAATTAGATATCAACGTACCCGTGGAACAATGCACAAAATTTTTTTAATGATCTTTCATACTTTTAGGATGAATTGAATCGTTGCAGGTGGATGTGACAGCTTATGTTTTGTATATTTAACAGAGACTGGAAACAAAGCGTAACCACATAAGTAATACGCTGTAAAATATGTCTTTAATTGTTGGAATTTTTGCTTCATGTTTTGTCCTTAATGTAATTCCTTCGCCCTGTTTTCGTTTTGTATCTGCACTAAATCTACACTCCGCAGGCCACCTTGCGGTGTGTGACGGAGGGTACTTCGTGTACCTCTGTCGCTCTCCCCTTTTCCTGTTCCAGTTGCGGATGGTTCGCGGAAACGATTGCTGATAAGCCTTCGTGTGGGCTCGAATCTCTAACTTTATCTTCATGAGCCTTTCGCGAGATATACGCAGAAGGAATCAATATATATGTTGACTCTTCCAGGAAGTACGCGCTCGGGAGCTTTAACAGTAACCCACAGCGTGATGTTCTTCTTTAGAACTTCTCTGTCAGTCCTGTCTGGTACGGATACCATACTGACGAGCAATATTCAATTATTAGTCGAATAAGGGTTTTGTAAGCTCCCTCCTTTCTTGACGGACTACATTTTCTGAGGATTCTTCCAGTGAATCTCAGTCTGGCATCTGCCTCTCCTGCGATTAGTTTTATGTTCCACTGTAAACCACTCCATACGCATATTCCCAGATATTTTATGGAAGTAAATGCTTCTAGTGATTGTTCCGCAGTCGTGTAATCAAAAAGTAGTGAGACCTGCCATACAAAAGAGGCCAAAATTAGTGGTCTTTGAATTTGTGAATAACATAAAAGCCGACATTATGACTATGCAACCAGTATTTAGCAGCGTTTCACTTATTGGTAGGTAACTTACTGCGCAATATGTAGACTATCTAGAGAACCGTTGAATCACATTGACACAATTGAGCTTCAAGTAAATGAAATTATTTTAAAAGTAAAACAGTTCTGTGAAACCCTGGAGAGGAAGCTGCAGATCTAGCATACAATTAACCGAAATTTACGCAGACTGTTAAATAATATATCGTTATCACCCAGAACCCTGGATGTTGTCTGACGGTTCCGGCGTAAGTCTGGAGTTTCAGACAACGTTTGTCAATGTAGCCCTGCTTTCTTGAAACTGATGCTAAGGATCGCTGAACCTCTTTTTGAATTAATGATGCTGTCTCAACGTTGCTGAGATCGACATTCAATGCTGCTGCTTCCAGCTGTGTGAGTTCATAATTAATAGACATCACATGCCCTTCTATCTTTTCTCTTACTAGCCCTACCTGCCATACTAGCAATGCGAGGTCCTAATGATCTTCTACGGTTGTCATTGTTACGACATTCGGAAGTCTGTCGAACGTCTTTCAACGTGATCTTCTATTGCTTTATAGGCAGCGCTTGCTCTGTAGTGGTTCTAGCCTTCAAAAGGAGCGCTTGATCGACGTCCACTGCAAAGTCTTTCATTAGCTGTTAAATTTTGTAGGCATTCGTCATACTCGGATTCACTGCATGGTACAGTGCCAAAACAATCTTTGTATACGACTTTGTCGCGTCTGCTTGGCTATGAGCAATGTTCTTCACTTTTTCTTCGGATATGCAGAATTGTAAAATATTTTATTAATTTCAATCTGAAATTTTTCAGATCCGTTTAGACCGGCCAGTACATTCAGAAAACACTGCTGGATGCAAGCTTCATCTGACTCACTGCCGATGTCTTTCTATGAGTCGGTTTGATGACAGTTTTCCCCGGCTTGATGTACTGTTTGTATTGATAATGACATGGCCCCACTCTGGATGCGAAATTTGCAGTAACATAATAAAGACATGGAAACATCTACATATTTCATTATAACTTTATCTTGGAACTCTTCCATTTGGTCCGTGTTTGCACAGAAAAAAACAGAAATATGAAAATTGTGAATCCTCCTTGAAGCAAAACACTTATTGTTATTTATTTACTTATTTACTCTCCAAATTAGTTTCAGCGACAAATATCGCCATCATCAGTGGGTTCTTCAAAAAGCATGCAAAAAATAGGATAGCTATAAAACACTGTAACACATTATTAAATTTGTACTGTTTGTTTTTTAAATATTGTTTTCTGTCTATACTGCCATTCTACTTTATTTATTTTACGTTACAGCATGGTTTTGTGCATTGTAGATGACATGACGTATGCCAAGAAAAACGACAACAGAAAAATCACAGAATATATGCAGCAAACAGCGACAACAATTCTTAAAACAATGCTGTAAAGTACAATAAGTAAGGTAGTATGGAAGTATCCACAGAAACCATATTTAAAAAACAAACAGTGCAAATGTAATAATGTGTTACAGTGTTTTATAACCATGCTATTTTCTGAATGTTTTAGATTTAGAGACCCACTGATGATGGCCATATTTGTCGCTGAAATTAGTTTGGGGAAAAAATAAGTAAATAAATAACAAAAAGTATTTGGCAACAATGCGGATTCACAATTCCCATATATGTTATTATCTTTCTGTCACAAAACATAAATACAATATAAAATACTTATATAGAGCAGATAAATACGAAACAGAATTAGCGCCTATTTCACTGGACCCAAACGCGACTCAGTAATTTGCGTTGTGGTGGGGGGTCATGAAACGTTGTCTCACCTCTTCTCGGGGTCAGCGGTATGTGCATGTGTGGCCAGCTGATGTAATGTTGGCGTGCTGTGTTTATCTCACACGAGGCCTCTTTTGGTGTTGTCTGGTAGGCAACAGAGCTCATCTTTGTGTACCCAGGGTTCTGATGCGTCGTTCAGAGCAGCTTAACTTTTTTCTCGTCCCGAGCATCCTGCCCAAGCGCTCTTAAGGCAAAAACGCCGACCAGTGGCCGACGCAGTGTTATCCTTCGCCGTACGTGGATACTCGCTGACTTCCCACACACTCACGTCATGTGTTGTCTGCGGTGATTAGGCAGTAGAGGCAGTGTCAATGTTACACTGTTTGGAAGCTAAGAGACGTGGAAAATGCAGTCAGAAGTTTAAAGCATCGGACCGCAAGGAAGACCGTGGGACACGGAATGAAAACTGAGGATGTCAGAAAGTGACAATAGACTTAGGAACACATGCAGTGATCCAACTCAGTCTGAAAACTGAATCGAAAATAGGCTCACAAGCTTCCGTAAGGCGAAGGCAGAATGCTGTATGCGAAACAGGATGTAATTCACTTAGCATATCAGATGCTGATCTTCTGAAAGGATCTTCTGTTGAACACTTTAGTCGTCTCAGAATGAACTCCCAATCATCTCCGAATTTTAGTTTCGCAGTGTCAACTCCGAGTGATCTCTGAAAGACTTCCGAAAGACAGGATCTGCTCTGATCTCATCATACTTCCATACTGATCGACTGAATGATCCAGCTTCAACTGAATAATTTAGCTACCCTCCAGCTGATTGATCCGACTGATTGAATCCTCAGGCTGCCCCCGCCCAACAATTTTGTTCATTTTCCCCCGTTCTATCCTTCAGGGCGCTCCCATCTTCGTACAGGCTGATCCTGTTTCGAAAGCGCAGTGGGAGACGGCTAGAATACAACATGGGAACTCCCGCATTCTCCTCGCGATGTTACGAGTTCCGGCACTCCACGCCACTGGTCGCTACTTCCCTAGCTGCTTACCATGCAGAATTTTGTTGTGAAAAACGCTGAGAATTCCTACAGGTGCATCCCTGCATTCCTTATCTGTCGAGAAGGCTGCAACCCAACAATAAGACTATCTGCCACGGGGCGGGAAAGGCTTTATTCATTTGCTCAGTTATCTTAGATACTCGATACTCGGCGGCGTCCCTTAGCTGCGAGTCAGCCTTCAAACGGGTTACCCCTTTAAGATAGAAGCAAACATTTCAGGTAAACCGTAACTGTCCGTCTACTGTGACTTTTGCGGAAGTCTCACCACGTCAAAGCGTGGCGTAAGTGGAGCCCTTTAGTTCTGAGCCTGCGGCAGCGAAGTATTACACCTTACAGGAGCCACGGCAACGTCTGTGTAATAGGAATCTAGCATCGCCATCGAACTGTCTCACGTAGATTCCAGAATAAGCACTACTTACAAGAAAAGGGTCATCAGCAAGAACTAACACTTCACACTGATAGATTTTTTGTGGAATACGCATGAAACTGTATGAGCTGAACAGCCTGCAATACCAGAGAGTTTTCCTCTTTACACATGCAAAGAATGTTCTAGCAAATTCCAATATTGCGTCAATACCAAAGTCCAGAACCTTCCAGAAATCACGACTGTTAAATAATACCAGGAGGCAGCAATCGAACCTATAACCCATAACTCGCTAATCAGCAACTATAACCCCGACAGCACGGTGGATGACATTCATTGCACGGTAATATTACTAATAAATGGACCATCTTCAGTAGTTTCGTTTTCAACGTCAAAATGTTTCCTGGTGCCAGACACCATTTTGATAACTTTAATATTATTTCCCACACGACGCGTACCGGGAAATATTTACCATTGTCAAATACATTTTGTATTTACCTAATCATGTTTTTCGCTTTCTATACAGGGTGGTCCATTGATAGTGACCGGGCCAAATATCTCACGAAATAAGCATCAAACCAAAAAACTACAAAGAATGAAACTTGTCTAGCTTAAAGGGGGAAACCAGATGGCGCTATGGTTGGCTCGCTAGGTGGCCCTGTCATAGGTCATAGGTCAAACGGATATCAACTGGGTTTTATTAAAATAGGAACCCCCATTTTTTATTTCATATTCGCGTATTACGTAGAGAAATATGAATGTTTTAGTTGAACCACTTTTTTCGCTTTGTGATAGATGGCGCTGTAACTGGATAGGAGAAATAAGGAAGAAACTAAAGCAATGTAGTAAAAGAAGACAAATTATTCGTTGCATATTATGTGCCGGACCGGAGAGTACAGCACGCAGTAGACGATGCTGTATCTGGACGCGATGTGTCAGGAAATCATTAAGTAGATGATTACGTGAGAGGTTTTGTAGATTCCGTAATGATTCTTCGTCTCCTCTTTCTTATCTAGTGAAGTCTGATGACCACTGGATGATTTAAACCGATTGCGGCACTTATAATGTTTTTGTAGTCTTTGAACTCTACTTGGTATTTTTGCCGTTGCTCCTATGTGTTGTTTAAAACTGGTCATAGTGTTCTCTTTTTCAAGAGCATTTCAATCTTTTCCAAGAGATACTTATTCTGTTAATGATTGTTCACATACTTCCTTCTGCTATGTCGTTTTCTTAGTCTTGTCTGACACAATCGTTTTCTGTGCTACAGCGTTGATTGGTGATTTTATAATATTCTAATGCCAACTAACTGTTATTTTAATTTAGCCCTGAAATTTTTCTATTATTTCTTGAGAATGTATTTGTGTCGTATGTTTTAATGCTCACCATATTTCGTTTTGTGAGATTCCAGAAAGCACAGGCAGCTGAGAAACGAATTTTCTAATTATTGAAATCAGGGTTGCAAACTACAGCCCGCAACTAAAAAGTTGATAATCGATCGTGGACCTTTACAGCGGCAGCTAATCGATCCAAAAGCGACAAATAATTAATATAAAAATCAGATAGCATATGAGGAACTAATACTAACTCCCACGATTATTTGAAGCGACAGTTGAAAGTACAATGTTTTGTTACAAAGATAAACTTACATATTAAACCTGTCCATCTGACGTCACATGGGGCAACAGACACAAATTCCTAAGGTTTGTGTGCCGTCTTTATCACGTTTTCGTTGCATTTCCATATGCTGCTCACTATTATTTCACCGTCACAGAGAAAAACGCATATGTGATTTTAATAATGCTCATGGATCACAATGTCTACTAGGAAATAATTGGGACAATAATAGTAATAATTTCGTATAGATCATTGCCCCTGGTGCAAGTCTTTCTATTAGACACCACATCGACGACTTGTAGCCTCTGGTCCAACCGAAATTCACTCCCGCGATCTCTCGGTTTCCAGGCACGCGCTTCACCTCTAGACCATCAGATCCGACATGCTGTTGTGATCATTCACGGCACTGTTCTGTAATCTTGAAAGAATATGGATATTGGAAAAAGAAACATTGAATCGTTCAGCAGCAAAGGAATTCGCGAACGCACAGTTCTTTTTAAAGTATCCTATGTTTCAATAAGGTAACAATGACGAAATTTTCTGTGTAGGAGACCTCATTTGCAACGACATCGACCTCCGTCATGGTCCAACCTAAACCGAATACAGCCCAGTTATTAGCGGAAAACATTGTTTCTACATAGTTCTCGGACCAACGCTCGAATCTGGTGTTCTTCTCTTGGCTTTGTCAAAAGTAGTGGACTGCTAAAAGTGTCAGGCTGATGGAAACACGCCGGCCACGGTAGCCGAGCGGTTCAGTACGCTTCAGTCCGAAACCACGGGACTGCTACGGAAGCAGGTTCGAATCATGCCTCGGGCATTGATGTGTGTGATGTCCTTAGGTTAGTTAGGTTTAACTAGTTCTACGTTCTAGGGGACTGATGACATCAGATGTTAAGTCCCATAGTGCTCAGAGCCATTTGAACCATTTGATGGAAACACGAAGATAATTTACGTCCTTTTCTAAGTTGGTCTTAGTAGAAAACAACATTTCGAAAATAGTTCCACGTAAGTCCTCGCAGATCCGTGTCCTGATCAGAACAATTCCTGGTCAAGAGTCTACTCTCGATGCAGCAGACAACCTCCAACAGCCAACAGTTTCCTGACGCCAGCCAGTATCCGTCCGGGTGATGGAAATGCTTCGCGCCTTGCGACTTTGATGTACAGTGCACGTTGTAGCATTCGGATTAACAAGCATAAAATTATTTATTATGGCGGTTGACTTTCTGTGCTAAATACACACATCAAAAAAAGTTTTGCATCACCTCGGTTCCGAGAGTTCCGGAACTTGTACAGAAAATTGGAATAGAGATCAACTTAAACATCATTTCCGCCCTTTTTATTGCTCATGAAAACCACACATTGCATGTTGTACCACCAACCTTCAGAGGTTGTGGTCCAGATTGCTGTACACACCGGTACCTCTAATACCCAGTAGCACGACCTCTTGCACTGATGCATGCCTGTGTTCGTCGTGGCGTACTATTCACAAGTTCATCAAGGCACAGTTGGTCCAGATTGTCCCACTTCTCAACGGTGATTCGGCGTAGATCCCTCAGGGTGGTTGGTGGGTCATGTCGTCCATAAATAGCCCTTTTCAATCTATCCCAGGCATGTTCGATAGGGTTTATGTCTGGAGAACAAGCTGGCCACTCTAGTCGAGCGATGTCGTTATCCTGAAGGAAGTCATTCACAAGATGTGCACGGTGGGGGCGCAAATTGTCGTCCATGAAGACAAAAGTCTCGCCAATATGCTGCCGATATGGTTGCACTATCGGGCGAAGGATGGCATTCACTTATTGCACAGTCATTACGACGCCTTCCATGACCACCAGTGGCGTAATGCGGCTCCACATAATGCCACCCCAAAACAGCAGGGAACCTCCTCCTTGCTGCACTCGCTGGACAGTGTGTCTAACGTATTCAGCATGACCGATTTGAATCCAAACACGTCTCCCATGATCGTCTGGGGGTGGCATTTGCGACACTCATCGGTGAAGAGAACGTGATGGCAATCCTGAGCGGTCCCTTCGGCATGTTGTTGGGCCCATCTGTTCCACGCTACGTGGTGTCGTAGTTGCAAAGATTGACCACGCCATGAGCGTCGGGAGTGAAGTTGCGCATGATGCAGCCTATTGCGCACAGTTTGAGTTGTAACACAACGTCCTGTAGCCGCACGAGAAGCATTATTCAACATGGTGGTGTTGCTGTCTGGGTTCCTGCGAGGCATAATCCGTAGGTAGCG
Organism: Schistocerca americana; assembly: GCF_021461395.2. NCBI lineage: Eukaryota > Metazoa > Arthropoda > Insecta > Orthoptera > Acrididae > Schistocerca > Schistocerca americana. The sequence continues at coordinate 255,043,853 of NC_060130.1, forward strand.
GTCCTCCACTGTAGTAGTAGCCCTTGGGCGGCCTGAGCGAGACATGTAATCGACAGTTTCTGTCTCTCTGTATCTCCTCCATGACCGAACAACATCCGAGACGCCTGGAGACTCCCCTTGTTGAGAGCACTTCCTGGCACAAAGTAACGAACCGCGGTATTGACTGACTATGCACGGTAGAACTACAGACAACACGAGCCGTATGTCTCCTTCCTGGTGGAATGACTGGAACTCATCGGCTGTCGGACCCCCTCCGTCTAATAGCCGGTATGGAGCGGCTGTGGGGAGGGTGGACTGCTGTGGCGTGTTGTGGGGTTGTGAACCACTGAGGGCTACGGCGGGACCTAGAAACGGTTTAATACGATACAATACAATACTAGCCAAGTGAAGAACACCGGGTTCGATCGTTGTTCTGAATCCCATTTAAATACGATGTCTACCGTTAATAACTGGGTTGATGTCGGTTTAGGTTAGACCTTTACAGAGAACAATGTCACAGAAAATGAAAATTACACATGAAATCTAGTTTTTGTGACATTGCTGAAACGTAAGATATTTTAAAAAGAATGACTGGAACTCATCGGCTGTCGGACCCCCTCCGTCTAATAGCCGGTATGGAGCGGCTGTGGGGAGGGTGGACTGCTGTGGCGTGTTGTGGGGTTGTGAACCACTGAGGGCTACGGCGGGACCTAGAAACGGTTTAATACGATACAATACAATACTAGCCAAGTGAAGAACACCGGGTTCGATCGTTGTTCTGAATCCCATTTAAATACGATGTCTACCGTTAATAACTGGGTTGATGTCGGTTTAGGTTAGACCTTTACAGAGAACAATGTCACAGAAAATGAAAATTACACATGAAATCTAGTTTTTGTGACATTGCTGAAACGTAAGATATTTCAAAAATCAATATCTACTTGCGAAAGTTCAGTGTTTCTTTCCTTAGCATCCAGAATCTTTCAAGGCTACAGAACAATACCGTGAATGACTGCAACAATATGTAGCGCCTGATGGTCTAGCGGAAAAGCGTGTGCCTGGAAACCGAGAGATAATGGTAGTGAATGTCGGTCCGACCACTGATTTTTGAATCTTCGTTTTGTCCTAGCCTTCGTCTCTCAACGACATGAATAGTCGCCAGAAACGACATGTGATTCGAATTCCACGTTGAACTGCAGATCCCTTTCCGCGATTGGATAACTGGGTTAGGTGAGGGAGAAGCAAGTCGCCGAAATGTTGTTCAACTGGGAGACCTGCTCAGGGCATTGAGCCACACGAAATTATTACTAGTATTACCACAATAATATCCTTGTGGACATTGTGATCTATGAGCATTATCAAAATTACAGGTGCGATTCTCTCTGTGAGGGGCAGATCATAGCTAGCAGCAGTTGGAAATGTAAGAAAAACGTGACGAAGACAGGATACGAGCCATTGTAATTTGTTGCAGAGGCAACGGAAAATGCATGCGAAGTTCAGAAGAACGCGAAATCCCGAAGATTGGCTAAAATTTACAGACGCGCGAAATTTGGCACGGACTTCAATGCGAGATGCCTTTAATAGGTTCCACAACGAAACATTGTCTCGAAATTTGGTAGAAAATCCGAAGAAATTCTGGTCGTATGTAAAGGACACAAGCGGCAAGACGCAGTCAATACCTTCGCTGCGCAGTGCCGATGGTACTGTTACCGACGACTGTGTCGCTAAAGCGGAGTTATTGAACGCAGTTTTCCGAAATTCCTTCACCAGGGAAGACGAATGGAATATTCCAGAATTTGAAACACGAACAGCTGCTAGCATGAGTTTCTTAGAAGTAGATGCCTTAGGTGTTGCGAAGCAAGTCAAATAGCTTGATACGGGCTAGTCTTCAGGTCCAGATTGTATACCGATTAGGTTCCTTTCAGATTACGCTGATACAAAAGCTCCCTACTTAGCAATCGTATACAACCGCTCGCTCACCGATAGATCTGTACCTACAGATTGGAAAATTGCGCAGGTCGCACCAGTGTTTAAGAAGGGTAGTAGGAGTAATCCGTCGAACTACAGACCTATATCATTGACGTCGGTTTGCAGTAGGATTTTGGAGCATATACTGTATTCAAACATTATGAATCACCTCGAAGGGAACGATCTATTGATACGTAATCAGCATGGTTTCAGAATACATCGTTCTTGTGCACGAAGTAATGGCCGCTATCGACAGGGGATCTCAAGTTGATTCCGTATTTCTGGATTTCCGGAAAGCTTTTGACACCGTTCCTCACAAGCGACTTCTAACCAAGCTGCGGGCCTATGGGGTATCGTCTCAGTTGTGCGACTGGATTCGTGATTTCCTGTCAGGAAGGTCGCAGTTCGTAGTAATAGACGGCAAATCATCGAGTAAAACTGAAGTGATATCAGGTGTTCCCCAGGGAAGCGTCATGGGACCTCTGCTGTTCCTGATCTATATAAATGACCTGGGTGACAATCTGAGCAGTTCTCTTATTTTGTTCGCAGATGATGTTGTAATTTCCTGTCTAGTAAGGTCATCCGAAGACCAGTATCAGTTGCAAAGCGATTTAGAAAAGATTGCTGTATGGTGTGGCAGGTGGCAGTTGACGCTAAATAACGAAAAGTGTGAGGTGATCCACATGAGTTCCGAAAGAAATCCGTTGGAATTCAATTACTCGATAAATAGTACAAATCTCAAGGCTGTCAATTCAACTAAGTACCTGGGTGTTAAAATTACGAACAACTTCAGTTGGAAAGACCACATAGATAATATTGTGGGGAAGGCGAGCCAAAGGTTGCGTTTCATTGGCAGGACACTTAGAAGATGCAACAAGTCCACTAAAGAGACAGCTTACACTACACTCGTTCGTCCTCTGTTAGAATATTGCTGCGCGGTGTGGGATCCTTACCAGGTGGGATTGACGGAGGACATCGAAAGGGTGCAAAAAAAGGGCAGCTCGTTTTGTATTATGACGTAATAGGGGAGAGAGTGTGGCAGATATGATACGCGAGTTGGGATCGAAGTCATTAAAGCAAAGACGTTTTTCGTCGCGGCGAGATCTATTTACGAAATTTCAGTCACCAACTTTCTCTTCCGAATGCGAAAATATTTTGCTGAGCCCAACCTACATAGGTAGGAATGAACATCAAAATAAAATAAGAGAAACCAGAGCTCGAACAGAAAGGTTTAGGTGTTCGTTTTTCCCGCGCGCTGTTCGGGAGTGGAATGGTAGAGAGATAGTATGATTGTGGTTCGATAAACCCTCTTCCAAGCACTTAAATGTGAATTGCAGAGTAATCATGTAGATGTAGTTGTAGATGTAGATGTAGATGGTCTGTTGACCAACGCTACGTCAGCTGGTCAGAGTAAATAAGTGCGTTTATCTTTCGAGCGAAACACGGTGCTTTCAATTGTTTCAAATTTTTGTGTCCTGTAGACATGTGTGGGTTATTGAAGTAGGAATCAGAGAATGTCAGACAAAATAACAGCTATGTGAAAAGCGTTTACTTAAATCGACGAAACGCTGAACACAAATGCTGTCGGATCCAAAGTGGAGTTCAGAGTATCTTGTTCCGTAGCCGACTCCGTTATACTGAGTCACTGATTGAGAGAGGGTGTTTATTTACTGGCGTCATTCACGATACCGAAGGGGATGAAGATAGCCTACGGCGACCTCTTAGCCATTCCCATAGTGGCGCTGCCTGTGCCGGCATATAGGGGCGTGTCTGCACACCACCACCTATGTGGTGGTGGTCTACATCTACATCTACATCCATACTCCGAAAACCACCTGACGGTGTGTGGCAGAGGGTACCCTGAGTACCTTTATCGGTTCTCCTTTCTATTCCAGTCTCGTATTGTTCGTGGAAAGAAGGATTGTCGGTATGCTTCTGTGTGGGCTCTAATCTCTCTGATTTTATCCTCACGGTCTCTTCGCGAGATATAAGTAGGAGGGAGCAATATACTGCTTGACTCCTCGGTGAAGGTATGTTCTCGAAACTTCAACAAAAGCCCGTACCGAGCTACTGAGCGTCTCTCCTGCAGAGTCTTCCACTGGAGTTTATCTATCATCTCCGTAACGCTTTCGCGATTACTAAATGATCCTGTAACGAAGCGCGCTGCTCTCCGTTGGATCTTCTCTAACTCTTCTATCAACCCTATCTGGTACGGATCCCACACTGCTGAGCAGTATTCAAGCAGTGGGCAAACAAGCGTACTGTAACCTACTTCCTTTGTTTTCGGATTGCATTTCCTTAGGATTCTTCCAATGAATCTCAGACTGGCATCTGCTTTACCGACGATCAACTTTATATGATCATTCCATTTTAAATCACTCCTAATGCGTACTCCCAGATAATTTATGGAATTAACTGCTTCCAGTTGCTGACCTGCTATTTTGTAGCCAAATGATAAGGGATCTATCTTTCTGTGTATTCGCAGCACATTACACTTGTCTACATTGAGATTCAATTGCCATTCCCTGCACCATGCGTCAATTCGCTGCAGATCCTCCTGCATTTCAGTACAATTTTCCATTGTTACAACCTCTCGATACACCACAGCATCATCTGCAAAAAGCCTCAGTGAACTTCCGATGTCATCCACAAGGTCATTTATGTATATTTTGAATAGCAACGGTCCTATGACACTCCCCTGCGGCACACCTGAAATCACTCTTACTTCGGAAGACTTCTTTCCATTGAGAATGACATGCTGCGTTCTGTTATCTAGGAACTCTTCAATCCAATCACACAATTGGTCTGATAGACCATATGCTCTTACTTTGTTCATTAAACGACTGTGGGGAACTGTAGCGAACGCCTTGCGGAAGTCAAGAAACACGGCATCTACCTGTGAACCCGTGTCTATGGCCCTCTGAGTCTCGTGGACGAATAGCGAGAGCTGGGTTTCACACGACCGTCTTTTTCGAAACCCATGCTGATTCCTACAGAGTAGGTTTCTAGTCTCCAGAAAAGACATTATACTCGAACATAGTACGTGTTCCAAAATTCTACAACTGATCGACGTTAGAGATATAGGTCTATACTTCTGCACATCTGTTCGACGTCCCTTCTAGAAAATGGGGATGACCTGTGCCCTTTTCCAATCCTTTGGTACGCTACGCTTTTCTAGAGACCTACGGTACACCGCTGCAAGAAGGGGGGCAAGTTCCTTCGCGTACTCTGTGTAAAATCGAACTGGTATCCCGTCAGGTCCAGCTGCCTTTCCTCTTTTGAGCGATTTTAATTGTTTCTCTATCCCTCTGTCGTCTATTTCGATATCTACCATTTTGTCATCTGTACGGCAATCTAGAGAAGGAGCTACAGTGCAGTCTTCCTCTGTGAAACAGCTTTGGAAAAACACATTTAGTATTTCGGCCTTTAGTCTGTCATTCTCTGTTTCAGTACCATTTTGGTCACAAAGTGTCTGGACATTCTGTTTTGATCCACCTACCGCTTTGACATAAGTCTTCGGTTGGCAGCCGCAGTTACTGTATAGCTTCTTTTGGCGGCGGTACTACAAATATCCGGTGCCAACCTAGGAATTCTGAGTACATACGACGTTGTGTATTGGCTTCGCTGATTAATGACGACAGAGCGAGGGCCAGGACGCAGGTGACACTGAGGAGGCAGGAGCTGGAACTGTGGCCGCATCGCGACATTCGCCTTGCGAATGACTGGGATCACCGGTCGAGAAACCGGTGATAGAGTGCACATCCGCGTCCAAGGACGGGACATCATCTGGCACTGGCGATGACTCAGTGGTGACTGGTGGGTCCTCGGAGGTGTGCTGATAAGCGGCGTGGTGGAGAGGACCAGATCTCCTCGGAAGGGGCTTCTGACTTTGCGATGACATCGACATCCATTGAATCCCAGCTCGGTACTGGCCGTGCGGGACACGAGGCATGGGCGGCTGGGTTTGTAGACTCTGTCTTTGAAGCCGAGACGTCTGCGGCAGGATCACACACAGCCCGGACGAACATCAGTAACATTAAATTTAGTGCCCTACCGTGGATGCAGCAGTGTTCTATGTTGACGTCTATGCAACAGTTCCGCAGGCGACTTGCTGTCTCGTCGCTGGAAACGTTATGAGAACAGCAAAATGATCAGAACTTCCTCCTGTGTGTGGAAGGCACATAACTTGCTCATTTGCTTAAATGTTCTCACAAAGCGCTCAACTTCGCCATTACACTGCGGGCCGAATGGTGCACTTGTTACATGTTGAACGCTTTCGGTTACAAAATTGCTTCAAGGCGGCCGATGTAAACTTTGGTCCATTATCTGGGACTATCACTTCAGGGAAACCTTCCACGCAGAAAACTGACTTTCGAGTTTTGGTATTATTTGCCGTTGTTGATTGCACTGGGACTACAAACGGAAATTTGCTAGAAGCGTCCACAAGAATTAGCCAACTGGTGTTGCGGACCAAACGAATCATTACGTAGTTTCTGCCAATGGGTGCTGGACTTGAACCATTCGAATAATCTTTGAAGTGGAGCAGCCTGGTGCTATGCACATACCTGACAATGAGAGGTCAATTGTTCAGTCTGCGAGTTCATCCCGTCCCATGTACAGTGGAGTCAGGCTAGTTGCTTTGTACACACTATCCCCTAATGGCCTTCATCTACATCTACATGGTACTCCGCTAACCACCTAATGGTGTGTGGTGGTGCGTACTTTCGGTACCACTGTCTGATCCCTCCAACCCCGTTCCACTCGCGAATAGTGCGTGGGAAGAATGATTGTCGGAAAGCCTCTGTATTGGCTCTAAATTCTCGAATTTTCTGCTCGTGGTAAATACGCGGGATGTATGTGGGGGGAGGTAATATGTTGTCTGACTCCTCCTGAAAAGTGTTGTCCCGAAATTTCATTAGTAAACCTCTCCGTGATGCACAACGCCTCTCTTGTAACGTCTGCCAGTGGGAGTTTGCTTAGCATCTCTCTCGCCAGCTAAAGGATCCGGTGACGAAACGCGCCGCTCTTCGTTGGATCTTTTCTATCTCCTCTATCAGTCCTACCTGATAGGGATCTCAGATAAATGAACAGTGCTCAAGAATCAGGAGAACAAGGGCCTTATAAGCCACTTGTTTCGTGGATGACTTACATTTCCTTTAGATTCTGGTGTCTGCTTTTCCCACTATCTGTTTTACATGGTCATTCCACTTAAGGTCGCTCTGGACAGTTACACCTAGATATTTTACGGGATACGCTGTATCCAATTATTTGTCATCAATAGTGTAGTTGTACAGTAGTACATTTCTTTTGCTATGTATGCGCAATATGTTGCAAGAGAAGGAGGACTTCCTTCTGGAGAGACTGTGGAACTATCACACGTGACTGATCACTGAGTGAAGCAGAATGGAACCCTGCTGTAGAGACAAGCCATGCCGAAGCGCAAGTATCAGTGACCCACTAGATTTCTAACAGCTTCGGCATTGTGTGGCTAACTAGTGGCCGGCCGGGGTGGCCGAGTGGTTCTACGCGCTACAGTCTGGTACCGCGCGACCGCTACGGTCGCAGGTTCGAATCCTGCCTCGGGCATGAATGTGTGTGATGTCCTTTGGGGTTAGGTTTAAGTAGTTCTAAGTTCTAGGGGACTGATGACCTCAGAGGTTAAGCCCATAGTGCTCAGAGCCATTTGAACCATTTTTGCTAACTAATGCCGCTGTACTCCAGCAGAAACTATAAACTGGGATCCGCAGCCGTCGCCTGGGCAGTCCGACGATGACTGGTGGGAAAACCATAGAGTTTCACGGGCCTGCGCATCTATATGGGATCAAAGAGTCTTCACATGCATCGAACGCCGTAACGTTGCCAGCAGGTAAACGAGAGGGGGAGCCTGCATTGTGATGTTTGTACATAATTTCATATTAGTAATTTGCCAAAATTAAAGCCCAGTGTTGCACCCTCTGCGCTGTGCGTGGCAGGACTGGCATGGATGGGCCCAACAATGATCTAAGTGGCTTGTGGTCTGTCAAGAAGTAAAACTTCCTTCCCTGAAGATACTGGTGGAATTTTGTCATACGGTAGATAACGGCAAGAGAGTCCTTTTCAAATTAAGAATAATTGTACTGAGCCTTGGACATGAGCTTGGATGCAAAAGCAGTCGGTCTTTCCATGGATCCAAATCTGTGCTAAAGCACTGCACCAGTTCTGTTTGAGGAAGCGTCGATAGCTAGCACTACTGGCTTAGCGGGATCAAAATGTGTGAAACAACTCTCACTCATTAAAGCTTTCTTCAGTTTCTGAAAAGCAGTTTGACACTCTCAGGACAATACAAAAGGAAAATTTTTCTTGATAAATCTGTGTAATTGAGCAGCAATTTGCCCTGTATTCGGAATGAAGCGAGTTACGTGAGTTTTCCTAGTACTGCTTGAAAATCACTTACGTTGTGAGGTGCTAGGAGGTCACGAATTGCAGTTAAATGTGAGTGCGAAGGGTGGATGCCGTGAGCGTTGATTACATAGCTCAAGTGTTATACTTGTCTTTCTTGCACTTAAGAACAGCAACAGAGTGAACTTGAAATAATCTTCTCAGACTAGAGAGATGTTCTTCGGGAATAAGACCCATAAGCATAATATTATCCAAATAAATCGAGCACGAAGGCACTGTACCAGTCAGCTATTTAAGATAATGCTGAAAAGCTGCAGACGCTGAAGGACTGCCGAATGGCAAACGTAAAAACTATGTGGGTGTCAATGACAAAAAATTTCTGAGACTTCTCATCCACTCCGGCCGCCCAAGCCTTATAAATCAGCCTGTGTAAGTTTGATGTGGTTGCCTACGTAATCGGAAAAACTTATAAGGAGCTGCAGCCACGTCCATTTGTTGATGAAAGTATTTCACTAATACCGCGATCAAGATCTCATAGTCAGGGCTGGCGGTGGAAAAATATTTACATGTGAGCCAGTAAACTGCGATGTCTACTGTTGATAAAAAATGCGATTTTCTGTCCATACCTTGAATATGGTGTGCAGCGAAGTGGGCTCATTCAAAATCGTCATTCTGTTGTGTCGAATGACAGGAGCTGTGGTGAGCAGACAGGGGTGCTCGTTGCGGCGCTGCTTGGAGTGCCTCAAGTGCCGCCGAGAGCGTAGTTTGGAACTGCGGTAATTGCGTCATTCCTGTTACGAGTTGTTGGATTTGCAGGGCCTGAAACTGAATTCCTTGACTTCTGGACGGTCACTACGGTATAATGGCCCCGATTCAATACACAAACGATAGTAATAGAAACACAGTATAAACACTGGGCTGTAAAAAGTGTCTGAGTTAGAACTTACATACGAGAACATGCAAAAACATCCACAAGCGGAAACGAAAACCAGAAATCTGCAGATCTAAATGATTCTGAAACACAGAAAGTCAATATAGAAGCAATGCGTTGGGCAAGCACGAAGTATGTCCAAGAATCTGAAACAAGCACACACTATCTTCGTTGTCGTTGTATTGCTGTCCCAGCAAGATACGAATACACAAGAAATCGCCAAACGAAGGATCAGCCTCGGCGCCAATGTTGTATCCTGTAGCGATGCCTGGGTTCTAAAAGCTAAAGCAGACAATGAGAAACACAACAATAGTTATGCCAAAAGTGTTCACTTAAATCAAGGAGACCCTGAGAACAAATGCAGTCGGGTCTAGAGTGTAGTTCAGAGCGTCCTGTTCCATAATCGAGTCCATTATACACTGACGTGACAAAAGTCGTGGGATATCTCCTAATGTTGCGCCGGACCTCTTTTCCCCGGCATGGTGCAGTAACTAGACGTAGAATGGGCTCAACAAGTCGATGGAAGTCCGCTGCAGAAGGAACCATGCTGCCACAATAGCCGTCCATAATTGCCGGTGCAGGCTGTCGTGTACGGAATGACCTCTCGATTATGTCCCATAAACGTTCGATGGGACTCATGTCGGACGATCCGGGTGGTCAAATCATGCGTTCAAATTGTCGAGAATGTTCTTCAAACCAGTCGTGAACGGTTGTGGCCCGATGACATATCATCGTTGTTTGGGAACATGAAGCCGGCCGGAGTGGCCGTGCGGTTCTGGGCGCTACAGTCTGGTACCGAGCGACCGCTACGGTCGCAGGTTCGAATCCTGCCTCGGGCATGGATGTGTGTGATGTCTTTAGGTTAGTTAGGTTTAATTAGTTCTAAGTTCTAGGCGACTAATGACCTCAGAAGTTGAGTCGCATAGTGCTCAGAGCCATTTGGGAACATGAAACCCATGAATGGCTGCAAATGGTCTTCAAATAACAGAACATAACCAATTCCAGTCAATAATCGGTTCAGCAGGACCAGAGGACACTGTCCACTCCATGTAAGCCGGCCAGTGTGGCCGACCGGTTCTAGGCGCTTCAGTCTGGAACCGCGCGAACGCTACGGTCGCAGGTTCGAATCCTGCCTCGGGCATGGATGTGTGTGATGTCCTTAGGTTAGTTAGGTTTAAGTAGTTCTAAGTTCTAGGGGACTGATGACCACAGATGTTAAGTCCCATAGTGCTCAGAGCCATTTGAACCATTTCCTTCCGCACGCACACTCCCAGATATTTTACAGAAGTAACTGCTACCACTGTTTGTTCCGCTATCATATAGACATACAATAAAGGATCCTTCTTTCTATGTATTCGCAATAAAGTACATTTGTCTATGTTAATGGTCAGTTGCCACTCCCTGCACCAAGTGCCTATCCGCTGCAGATCTTCCTTCATTTCGCTGCAATTTTCTAATGCTGCAACTTCTCTGTATACAACAGCATCATCCGCGAAAAGCCGCATGGAACTTCCGACACTATCTACTAGGTCATTTATATATATATATTGTGAAAAGCAATGGTCCCATAACACTCCCCTGTGGCACGCCAGAGGTTACTTTAACGTCTGTAGACGTCACTCCATTGAGAACAACATGCTGTGTTATGTTTGCTAAAAACTCTTCAATCCAGCCACACAGCTTGTCTGATATTCCGTAGGCTCTTACTTTGTTTATCAGGCGACAGTGCGGAGCTGTACCGAACGACTTCCGGAATTCAAGGAAAATAGCATCTGCCTGGGAGCCTGTATCTAATATTTTCTGGGTCTCATGAACAAATAAAGCGAGTTGGGTCTCACACGATCGCTGTTTCCGGAATCCATGTTGACTCCTACAGAGTAGATTCTGGGTTTCCAGAAACGACATGATACGCCCTTTTATGCCTTATGTACGCGATACTACCGCCATTCGTATATGTGCATGTCGCTATCCCATGACGTCGTCGTCAGAGGCGCCTTGTCACGGTTCGCGCGGCTCCCACCATCGGAGGTTCGAGTCCTCCCTCGGGCGTGGGTGTGTGTGTTGTTCATAGCGTAACTTAGTTTAAGTTAGATTAAATAGTGTGTAAGCCTAGGGACCGATGACCTCAGCGGTTTGGTCCCATAGGAAGTTACCACAAATTTCCAATTTCCCTGACTTGCCACCTCAGTGTACTGAAGTCACTGATAGAGACTGTGTACTCTCAAGCGTTATTCACGATACCGAAGAGGGGGAAGGTAGCCTGCGGTGACTTCTTACCGATTTCCATAGCAGCACTGCCTGTGCCAGCTGAGAGGTGCGAGTCAACAGGGCGGTTGTCGGCTGGCGGCCGCATTTGCTGTGGAGCAGCCTCTGGCGGCGGTGCTGTGAATGTCTGCTGTCAGCCTATGAATTATGAACTGACACGCCAGCGTGGTGTCTGTGATGGACAACACCACACAAATAATCATACGGGTTAGCGTTTGGTCCCAATATGCTATCGTATGATTATCATAAATTTATTTTAAAAAATGCCTATCTTGCATCAGTGACATGTAAAGGTCCACAATGGATTGTGAACATTTTCAGTTGTGGGAATTAATAACAGTTAGTGGACTGTAGTTTACTACTCTGATTTAAGAAATTAGAAAATTCGTTTCTCAGTTATGTGTTCAAATGGCTCTGAGCACTATGGGACTTAACATCTGTGGTCATCAGTCCCCTAGAACTTAGAACTACTTAAACCTAACTAACCTAAGGACATCACACACATCCATGCCCGAGGCAGGATTCGAACCTGCGACCATAGCAGTCACGCGGTTCCAGACTGTAGCGCCTAGAACCGCACGGCCACCCAGGCCGGCGATAATAGTGTCTTTTATTTCACAAAGATTACGACGTGTCATAAAGTCATGCTAATACTGATAAAGATACAGGCTAACGGCTTTTGTCTCATTCTTCTATAGAATTCTCATTGTCAGCACCTTTGGGATCCACCGAAAGTCCGTCTCCTCATTCAGGTGTGTTCAAGGTGACAGAAACTTGAAGTACTAGCTACCGTCGATAGTTGTCTGCCCGTCGCGTAATTCACAGAGCTCCATCTTGTAAGAAATGTCAAGTAATGTATCTCAACTGCAAAATCACAAGTCGTATTGTCTCTATTCATTGACACTACGATGAGATGTAGAAAAGCAGTCGTGAAGAGCTTGTAGAGCAGTGAGGAAAAATAAGAATGTGGATCAGTTAATAAGTCAGTTCATGACGTCCACACCGTGTCATACAAAAAAACACTCATCACGCATAACGTCGATATTACTGGCTGTGATGCTCGTAAAGGACTGTTTTCCCACCACGTTTTATGGTTGAATAAAACGGACTTTTCTGTGAAATGGATTTTGTGTAAAATTCGTTTTCTGTTGATTCCTAACTTGGCTCCACTTTACATCTTATTTTTGTTTCCTGTACTGTGCAGTAGTCGCACATTTTGAGTCGACAGTATGTTGGAAGCAATGCGTCTCCTTGTATGTTATGCAACGATAATAGACAGTAGAGCGTTGCGGTTCAGCATAACAAAAAGACGAGGAATCACGATACACCGACTGTAGAACATTGACGTTTACTTAACCTAACTATGATAACATCACACTGAACAAATGTTTTTAGCTTACCTGAGGTACATAAGAAGTTATTCGAAACGTCCGGTTTGTCATACGAGGAAACTGAGTTTGGTTCTGTGTATGATAAGCACAGTTCCTATAACGGACAAGCACAAAGTACCTAAATCGTAATTAGTTGCTACAGTCGTTTCGTAGTAGCAACGGAGGAAGCTTTATCTAGGTATATTCCTCATGAAAATTTTTCTTTTTTAGCCGCTGTGAATGCATTACGATTCAGAATTAGTATTGTTGCACATATATTATTCCTTTATATAACTGTACTGATTTAATATTTTTGTTACATAGTGAAGTGCAATACAATTTCACAGAAATTTACAGATACGCCTATGAATGCATAGTTCAGTTGTCTGATTAAATATTTTACGGGGCAAAAAATGTGTCGTTTATTGATTTCAGGACACACGGTTCTGTTAGCTGCTTTTACTATTGCCGCAGTTTTTATATTGTGCTGTTAATTATTTCAGCTGTGCTTTGTGAATGTACAATTCTGTAAGTTCTACATATTTAATGTAGGATCGATAGGTACTGAGCACAGCAGCTGATGTACAAACTTGTCGTTATTTTTCTGTAGCATGAGTCATTTTCTGAATCGTTGATACGCGGTGACCTCTTACAGGGATCTAGGGAACCATCTTTTGACTGATGTGTCCCTCCCAGTCAGATCTGGTGGGCAAATACAAAGTCTTTTTAGTTATTTTCTAAATATGTGTCGTCCCTGATTGGGAAGCGGTATAGTATAGGTTCCTAATTGGTGTCCTGTGTTGCGTATGTGTGACTGTCGCTGATCTTGTATCTCTGATTCATGTGAAAATACTTAAGAGTTCGGAGCGCATGATGAGGAATTTTGGTAGTTTTTCCTATGCAGAATAAGGAACATTCGTGAAACGTTATTTCATAGATGTAGGGCTATATACAAAATCCAGCATTCCATCTGAAAGCTGCAAGTTTGTTTATTTGCTTGCTTGCTTGCTTGCGTGTGTGGTGTGTGTGTGTGTGTGTGTGTGTGTGTGTGTGTTTGCGTTTGTATGTGGGTGGGTGGGAGTGGTCTAGAGGCGGCTTCATCTAGAGATTTCACTGGAAGATGAACTACAGAGATGCACATAACTGACATACTGTCATTAAAAATGAGTAACGTAATAAAGAATTGCACTTTATGCTATTCTATACGTTGACTGCTAGTGAGAAAAATCCATCCTTTTCTACTTACGAGCAAAGACTCTGTTAATGATGGATTTATTGAAACCTACGATACAGCATGACAAACCTTTTTCGATTGAGAGCACTTCGAAGGATTAAGAAAGAGATCGTTCAGCCTCAGATGTTTACGTCTGTGTATTACAGTCTACATCTAGATAAATACCCCGCAAGCCACCGCACAGTTCATGACGGAAGGTACATCGTACCAGTATAATCAGTTTCCTTTCTTATTTGCGACCATTTAAACACACTTTGTTGATTCGACACATTGGGTCTGGAACTTGCGTTCACGATCGGATTTGAAGTAATGTCTTTGGCTCGAAACTAACTGCATAGAGAGCGATCGCGAACCGGTGTAAAACTACTCACTTCTTTAATGGTTCAAATGGCTCTGAGCACTATGCAACTTAACTTCTGAGGTCATCAGTCGCCTACAACATATAACTAATTAAACCTAACTAACCTAAGGACATCACACACATCCATGCCCGAGGCAGGATTCGAACCTGCGACCGTAGCGGCCGCTCGGTTCCAGACTGTAGCGCCTAGAACCGCACGGCCACTCCGGTCGGCTCACTTCTTAAAATTAAAGTTTTTAAATATTATTTGCAGAGCTTGTTAACTGCAGAATTAAATGAATATAAGTAGGTGGAGTCATTATATTTGATTAAACTAGGCAACACTATAGTTTATAATTTCAAATAAAAGCGTTTATTTGATAAAAAAAACACAGATTATTTTTCACCGAAAACCCGTTGAGATAGCAACGCAAGCTGGTAGCAGCTGTACGAGTACACAGTGCTTCACTAAATCCTACTAAATGAAGAACAAAGTTTATTTCCCACATCTGTTACTCCTTTTTTCACGACTGCTGAAGAAAAATTGTAGACTTCACAGCACAAAATGTTTCGCAAAACATTTAAGTTCCACCCTGCCTTCCCTCGCAAAACTTGTGACTTTCGACTATGCGGCTGTCTACCGCCCGGAAACGAAGAAAGACCAACTTGTCTGTACTGTGTCTCCAGAAGAAGTCCTCACTCCAACATCTCCCAGCCCGAAGTGTTCACTCCACTGCCTCCCAAGACGAAGTGTCCTTTTTCCGGCTCAAAAAATTACTCTCGGACTCTTCCACCCCACGTGTTTCACCGCTGCCACAGCTATCTAGCTTATCATTAGCTGTTGCTTTTACTGCCTCAGTTTCAACTTCGCCGTCACTAACCACGTATGTTAACATAAAATTTACCATTTTCCGCCCTGTTCTCGACTTAAATAAATTACGTCTTAAATAAAACACGCTAAAATGCAGGTTAATTTGATGTTATACAATTTATAAGTATTCAGTTATTTCGCATGTAATTTTAAACTAAAGTTTTCAACACCGCTGAGTTAGTCTTTTCGTAAATAGCAAATTAAACCACAAGAAACTACAGACATAAATTACTACTTAAGTAGAATGTATGTTACCACTGATCATTTTCTTAACTTGGAACAATTCTTAGAGACTTATCTCAGAATTCTGCACGTGTGTTACTTCTACGTAATGGATGTTGGATAAAGGTAATGTGATTCCCAATTTTGCACGCCGTGGTGTGTCTTCATATGTTATTCTGTGTAAGTGAGCGGAATTTCCACCGCGCAATTAGTAGCCTGGAATCTCAAGATTGTTTTATGTACGCTTTTTCATCAAATCTATCAGGACACCTATTAGCGGACATTAATATGACCGATGTAACTCTGCAGGGGACGCTTTCAATGAGGTATCTGAACGTCTCTGGAGGAATGTCAGCCCATTCTTCCGCACGAACAGAATACAGCGAAGGTGGTAATGATGGACGCTGGAGCCTGTACCGAAGCCGTCGTTCTAACTGAACGCTAGGGTGTTCCACTGGCTTGAGATCTGGACTATGGGCAGCCTATTCCATTTCGGGAATGTCATTGCCTCACATGTGGTGCTTTATGACAGTGTTCTTCGTCGTCCTGACACAAACAGTCAGTCATCGTCTCCGAACTGTTCTTTTACTGTATGCGGTAAACAATGCTATAAAATATCCTTCCACATTTAGCGTTTTCTTAACCACAATAATGTAATCATTTCCTAACAACAAAAATACCCCGAATTGTAACACCACCTCCTCCACACTTCACTATTGGCACTGGACAGGTGACGTTCTCCCGGTATTCGCCAAGCTCAGACCCTCTCGTCAGATTTACGTGGTTTATAGTGAGATTCACAGCTGCAAATCACTCGTTTCCAGTCATCCACTGTCCAGTGGCGTCGTCGTACTTGACACCACCTCAAGCGTAGCATAACATTGACTACTGAAATGTGTTGGTTATACATACTTCATATCTAAAATTAGATAGTTTTATTATTGTACCGTTGGTGGTTTACGCGTACTGAGGTGATATTCATCGTTTAAACAGGAGAGGCAGTAATTTTATAGGCATCCTCCACACTTTGCAAACGTCGCATTTTTACAAATACGTAGCTGTTATGAAGTTTCTATAGAAAAACTGACTTGGTTTCTGTTCATAAAAGGTTCGCTGTCGTCGTACAGTTTGGCAGTAAACCGCGCATAATGCATCATTTCGTCAGATTTTGGCAAGGATAGCTGGTGATGTACAATGGGATGCCAGTTTACCCGGGGTGTGACTTCTACTCTCGGGATGTCACCTCTTTTGTCTCTCGATGAGATAAGAGCAGCTTCGAAGTTGTTTTTTTTTCGACAAATTTTTTACCTGACGATAAAAACAGACAGAGCAGGGCTGCTAATAGCCGTGGGCTCCTCGAAGGTCAAACTGAAACTAATGGAATACGAATTCCTCTACCCTTTAATTAAAATTCCTCCCTGCAAAGTTATTTGTAGAATCTGTGTGGACGCTATATGTAAAACCTCTTCCTGGGAATTAATTTTCCATCGCAAATTTTCCTTTTCCTTTCATACCTTTTATGAAAATAATAATACATACAATATGCTGAGCATTATTTCGGTTTATTTGCAGTGAAGGTAACGCAAGAAATTAAAAGTTTCGGCACAAGGACTCGATCCCATGATTCTCGTATTACAATCCTGCACTCCTTCCGGTGCACCAACCTCCGCCTGGCTGCGTAAGTGGCTCGTGCCTCGCTCGTCCAATGTCAAAAATGCTACTTTTTCTAAACGCTTGGGCACCTGGAACTCCTACTTCTGTCGGATTCCTTTCTGGCCAAGCCCTGCATGTACCATAAATGTGGACGAAATCAATAATGACGAGTAGGCAGTGCTGAGCCGTCCACGGGGGCACTTCCCTATTGCCAGTCACACATGCGCGGATAATGTTTTCTAAGCCTTCTCTACATGGAAACCACTTTTTCCATTGTATTGTATTGAACAGGGGACCTAGAAACGACGGAGAGGATCCGTCCCCGGCGTAGCCCTCAGTGGTACCCAACCCTACAACAGGCTACAGCAGTCCACTCACCCCACCGCCATCTCACACCGAACCCAGGGTTATTGCGTGGTTCTGCCCCCAGTGGACCCCAGGGAACGTCTCACACCAGACGAGTGTAACCCCAATGTTTGCTCGGTAGAGTAATTATGGTGTACGCGTACGTGGAGACAGTGAAGCGCAGCAATCGCCGATATAGTGAAACTGAGGCGGAATAAGGGGAACCAGCCCAACGCCACATCTAAAAGCTCTCCATCCTACTCACTTCCTACTCCCGCCTCGGAGTACCACTGTCCACCACTTCTACAGCAACCTCCAAACCTCCCCACGCCTCCCCATTGCTGACAAACCCTGTCTCGCCGACCTACTACACTTAACCCACCCACCAAAACTCCCTCCCACCACCACGCAGAACCCATAACGTAAACAGGCCGAGGCAGATGGTAAACCGCCTTAAAAACCATCCACAGACTGGCCGGTACACCGGACCTCAACACTTATCCGCCGGGCGGATCCGTGCCGAGGACCGGCACGCTTTCCCGCCCGGAGAGCAGTGCGTTAGACCGCACGGCTATCCGGGCGGGTTACTTTACTCATTATGCAAAATTCCTTAAAGCTCGGGTGGACATTCACAAATAAATGCTGCTGAATAACATCTATATGTTCAAATGTGTGTGAATTCCTAAGGAACGAAAATGCTGAGGTCATCGGTCCCTAGCCGGCCACTGTCCGAACGGTTCTAGGCGCTTGAGTCCGAAACCGCGCGTCTTCTACGGTCGCAGGTTCGAATCCTGCCTCGGACATGGATGTGTGTGATGTCCTTAGGTTATTTAGGTTTAAGTAGTTGCTAAGTCTAGGGGACTGATGACCTCAGATGTTAAATCCCATAGTGCTTAGAGCCACTTGAACCATTTTTTTGTTATCGGTCCCTAGACTTACATGCTACTTAAACTAACTTATGCTCAGAACAACACATACACGCACCCATGTCCGAGGGAGGAGTCGAACCTCCGGCGGGAGGGGCATCGCAATCCGTGACATGGCGCCTCAAGCCGCGCGGCCACTCCGCGCGGCTAACATATGTATACAGCTTTCCTTGCTGGAATTTTACTGCACACAGAAAGCCCAGGCAGGTGTACATTCCGGTAATTCCTTTCACAGGTCAAACTTTCCGACAGAAGGCTACGACGTTGTTCTCAATTTACACAGTTCGACAGAACTATGGAATCACTAAAAACACTTCACATACCATGACTGATACGGTGGAGGAAACATGTTAGCATTCAAAACAACTTCCAGTCGTCTCTGGATGGATAAATACAGTTCCTGCAAAATAGTGCCAAGTTTAGGTAACGAGCCGGCCGGTGTGGCCGAGCGGTTCTAGGCGCTTCAGTCTGGAACCGCGTGACCGCTACGGTCGCAGGTTCGAATCCTGCCCCGGGCATGGATGTGTGTGGTAGGTTTAAGTAGTTCTAAGTTCTAGGGGACTGATGACCACAGATGTTAAGTCCCATAGTGCTCAGAGCCATTTGAACCATTCAGGTAAAGATGATATAGATGGATAGCGATCATGTACCCTTCTCTCCAAAGTACACCACAAAGGATCATTAACAATGAGATCTGGTGGGTGTGGAGGCCGGGGGAGATGTGACAATTCATTCTCGTGTTCACAAAAGCAGTCCTGCGAACTGTGTGACAAGGGACCCTGTCGTCTGTGGGCAAACATTGTACCATGGGATGGATCTGATCAGCCAAAATGGTCTCATAAACTGAAACGCCCCCTTAGAGAAATTTATGAATGACTGTGCTGATAAACCCCTACGTTATTTGATTTTTAAACAGCTGAGCAAAACTGAACGCACTCAGACATTTCGCTCTTTATTTATTCTGATCAACACTAAACTGACACACAATATTGTTAGCGCAACGCAATCTGACTTTCAATCATCTCTACAAAAGAATGGCCCTGACTAACAATAACCTATACCTTTCATGAATCACTTACCTCACACAAATCTTCGTTACTCGAACTACTGCAATACAGCGAGTGCCAATACTGCCAGCTAAATAAAAGATTCTAACTACTGAAGGCACTAACTACTGATGGGCATAGTTAGGAAATGAAAGATTTTGATAGAGAACAAAAAATGGATTTACCTTAATAGTTATTCTCTCTGATGGACACACGTCCCGATCATCCACTCTCAAAACTCCGCCGTCTCTCTCCCCACATCCACCACTGCTGGTGGCTCACCTCCAACTGCGCAACTCTACGCACTGTTCACATCCAACTGCACAACACTACAATAGCAAGTTCCAACAATGCAAACCAGCCACAGACTGCACACAGCACAGTCAGTGATTTTCATATAGAGCATTAAGTGGCGTTACCAACACAAAAACCTAAACAGCATACTTACAAAACCTTGGTAGCAATGCGACTTTGCAAAGTAACCTTGGGAACCGTGGAATACCGCGATATCGCTGCCAAAGTCATTACCAAAACCCTCCCATGTTTGCCTCTTGAGACGTAACTTGGCTAGAAGTCAGAAGCACTGTGAAACAAGTCCCACTCGACCAAATAACATCCTTCAATTGGTCTGTAGTCCAGGTTTTATGGCTTTGGAATCGCGTTTTCCTGTTACGGGCATTTGCAGTACTGAAGAGTGGTGTTTGCATTCCAGCTCGCCCTCCAGTTCGCTGCGTCTGGAAATACCCTCTTGTTGTTTTGGTGCTCAGAGGGTTCACCAGTGTGACATTCTCTTCTGCAGTGACTTTTGCAACTGTCGTCCATTTATTTTTCGTCACAGTCCTCTTCAATCACTGTCCGTCATGAATACACACTAACGTATCCAAAATAGGAGGTCAAAAATTAAAGGCCCATGTATAAAATAAACATCAAATTTATTTTAGTTAAGAGAACACAATCTTCCTTGTTGCAAACAGATCTTGAAACAATCGTCAACAAAATAAGCTCTTCTAGCTTGTACATAACACAGTACTTTAGGCAGAAGATCTGGTAACGGAAAAGAAAGAGTTCTGAAATGAAGTCTCGAAAAAACTAGTTAGAGTTAACGTTCACAATGACAAATTTAAGTCCAGTGAAGCCGGTATAATTACAAACACCAAAATATTAAACGTCCAGTAGTCAGTCACCATATCAACGACACTTCCTCTTCTGGAAGACACGTTGCAGGTTCTGGGGTGTGAGAGTTGGCTCAGAAGGCAGTGACAGACTCGCACTAGCTCTGGAGTGAGCTCATGATTGAAGAAATGCGCATGCATTCGACGCCTGGCCCAGGAAGCCCAATTGAAGTGAGCTGTCCTTTGAGGGCCCATGCACTGGCCTAAGTACAGCTCTCGGCCAGGGCACAGTCGGGCTTACTTCGTGTCATATGGCCTGACATGGTAAAGAAGTCCGTAGAACCAGCGACCTCTGTTGGCTCTTATATCGTCCTATGGTGGCCGTGGATAGTGTGGCGGCCCTCTGGTGTTGTCTTTAAGGGATCTGGCTGCCCAAGTAACTTGGATGTAATATGGGTGAGCTTCTGTGAAGTTTGGAAAGTAGGAGACGAGGTACTGGCGGAAGTAAAGCTGTGAGGACGGGGCGTGAGTCGTGCTTGGGTAGCTCAGATGGTAGAGCACATGCCCGCGAAATGCAAAGGTCCCGAGTTCGAGTCTCCGTCCAGTACACAGTGTTAATCTGCCAGGAAGTTTCATATCAGCGCAAACACCGCTGCAGAGTGAAAATTTCATTCTGGATATTCTTTGAGAGTAGCCTGCTTCGCGTTTTTTAACGGTTATGTTTACGTCTATAGAAGTGAATGGACATGTTGTACTATTACGTACCTTGAGCAAGGGCTTGAAAATCATTTGTCAAAAGTTCAGTTATATGATGTGCAACACAATGCGTCCTTCTATCCAGTATGTGGTATTCCGGACGATATAAACAGATTTTCAACTCGTGTATGTCAACAGGTTCCTGTTCTCACGCCAGCCGGAGTGGCCGAGCGGTTCTAGGCGCTACAGTCTGGAACCGCGCGACCGCTACAGTCGCAGGTTCGAATCCTGCCTCGGGCATGGATGTGTGTGATGTCCTTAGGTTAGTTAGGTTGAAGTAGTTCTAAGTCCTAGGGGACTGATGACCTCAGAAGTTAAGTCCCATAGTGCTCAGAGCCATTTTAACCATTTTTTGAACCCTGTTCTCACGTAGCACTAAATAGTTTTAAATATGACGATACACATTTCGCCGACGTAGCCGCAGGTGATGTAATTTGAGAAGTGCAACTATGTTTTCAAAGAAAGGAGTTTCACCTTTTTTGCTGTATAAAAATTCTTACAGCCTACGGTAGACGAAAAAACGATTTTAGCATTTAGATATGAATTAGTTTAAAAACCTTCTATTTGTAGGCCATATTGGCGGAACAGGGGGCTAGGAAGTGAAACCGTTCTCTGGAGAGGGTCAACGGCTGTAGGGGAAGCAAAGGTTTTGGCAGATACACGCTGAAGTGTTGCTAATATTCACAGAACACGTGAAATCTCCTCCACCTGCTCCCCTCTTCACTCCTTACCAACTTGGGGTTTCGCAACCGGATTCTGCCATCGGTTCTAGTCTAGACTCTCTCCTAATTACAATCTATCGTAGATCCCTCAAACAAAAAACCGTGCCTAATAGCTGGAAGAAACCACAGGTCACTCCCGTTTGCAACAAGGTTAGTAGAATTGATCCTTGACATCAATCTGCTGTAGAATCTTAGAACATTATTCTGAGCTCAAATATAATGAAATACCTCAAACAGAATGACTTCCTCCATGCCAACCAACAAGGATTGCGGAAGAAAACGATCATGCCGAACCTATCTCTCACTTATATCACACGAAAGCTTTGAATCAAGGCAGTCAGGTATATGCAGTATTTCTTGATTTCCGAATAACATTTGACTCACAACCACATCTTCGCTTATTGTCAAAATTACTATCATATCAGTTATCAAGCGAAATTTGTGACTGGATTGATGATTTTTTAGTAGGGAGGACGCACTATGTTATCTCGAATGGAGAATCGTCGTCAGGTGTAGAAGTAACTACGGTTGTGCCACGGGAAGTATGTTGGGACCCTTCCCTTTCATGTTATGGATTAATGACAGTATGAATAGAAATCTCAGGCTATTTACAGATGATGTAGTTACTTACAATGATGTGCTGTCTGAAAGAAGCTGCACAAATATTCAGTCAGCTCTTGATAAGATTTCAAAGTGGTACAAAGTTTGGCAACTCGCTTTAAATGTTCAGAAACTTAAATCTGTGCTGTTAACAAAACGAATAAACTTAATATCCTGAGAAAAATATATCAGTGAGTCACAGTTGGAATCAACCAACTCGTACAAATACCTGGATGTAACACTTCGCAGGGATATGAAATGGAATGATCATATACGTTCATTTGTGGGTAAAGCAGGTGGTAAACTTCCGTTAATTGGTACAATACTGGAAAAATGAAATTATTCGGCAAAGGAGATTGCTTACAAAGCACTCGTACGACCCATTCTAGAATACTGCTGAAGCATGTTTGAGTCGTACCATATAGGACAAACAGGGGATATTGAACGTATACAGAGAAGGGCAGCACGAATGGTCACGGGTTTGTTTGACCCGTGGGAGCGTGAACAGAGGCATTTAAAAAATCTGTCGTCCCACGTTACGTTAGTGAACGGAACGGGAAGAAACCCTAGTCGCTTTTACAATGGGATGTATCCTCTGCCATGCACGTCACAGTGGTTTCCAGAGTACAGACGTAGATGTAGGTGTAGATGTAGGGGGTAACCACTAGTTCCGAACATTACTGCATAAATCAGCGGTTTTGTTTCAGTAAACTCATACCTATTCATCTAATACAGAGGCTGCTAAAAGAGTAAGTTTAAATTTAAGACTGTTATGCACCATTGAATTTTCTCACAAATGAATAAGTCGATGGGCGGGGGGGTGTTTATTGTTTCGTTGCGGCACAGGGCAAACAGTCAGTAGTGTGTGGTGTGTGTGTGTGTGTGTGTGTGTGTGTGTGTGTGTGTGTGTGTGTGTAAGCGCTTACTGTATATCGCTAGATAATTCATTTATTGTTTGACAAACCAGTTTAGAATGTTCGTTGCGTCTATGACATCACCTTTGATTAGCGACAGTGTATCATCTGCAATACTCAACTTTCTTCGTACAAGGCTATTTGGTACTGATTAATTATTGGTCTAAGCCATTTATGAATGCATCAGCTATGGAACTGGATATGCAAAATAATATGACTTTTCCCTCTGACTACGTTTAGAATTTAAAGTAAAATACTCGTAGTTCTAATTGAAGAGTAGGTGAATGGATTATTATACAGAAATGAGCACATAATAATTTGTTTATTTACATGTCTGTATGTCTTATAGATTATGTGTAGTAGTCTTCTGAAACCCCAGAGTCGCTTATGAATAACCTTGTATATATACACATATATTATTGGAGATTCTTAGACGAACCCGTGATGAAACATACTGTATTTCTTTTAATATTCTCTATCTTTTACTAATCTTACCTTATAAGACAAGCAAGACACAATAATCAGTAGACCGAGGGTCGTTTAAGATGCACTATTTGATCTAAAGTACCCAGCCACATATTAGTGGATATTAATATGATTTATGCCCACCCTTCGCATTCGTGACCGCTTCCACTCTGCTGGGCACACTTTCAGTGAGGT
Source organism: Schistocerca americana (assembly GCF_021461395.2). Lineage (NCBI taxonomy): Eukaryota > Metazoa > Arthropoda > Insecta > Orthoptera > Acrididae > Schistocerca > Schistocerca americana. Next base: position 255,068,145 of record NC_060130.1, read on the forward strand.
TTTTCAATTTCTATGGAGGAATGGCAGCCCATTCTTCCTCAAAATCAGAGTACAGAGAAGGTAGTGATGTTGACCTTCTAACTCAACCAAGAGACGTTTCATTGGGATCAGGTCGGGGCTCTGGGCAGACCAGTCCATTTCAGGAATGTTATTGTCCACAAACTATTGCTTCACAGATGTTGGCATATGACAGCGTGCACTGTCTTGCTGACGCAAACAGTCGGCATCTCCGAACTGCTCCTGTTCTGTACCCAGTGCACAATGGTGTTAAGTGAGCTCATATCCTTCCGCAGTTATGGTTTTCTGAGCCACCATAAGGGAACACACACTAATCCACGAACAACACCCCATACCATAACACCACCTCATCCGCACTTCACTGCTGACATTACACGTCAGGCAGGTAACATGCTCCAGGCACTCGTCAAACCCAAACATTTCCATCGGACTGCCACAGGGTATGGCGTGATTCAAGACTCCACATAAATCGCTCCCAGTCATTCACTATCTCAAGGGTCGTTTAGCTTTGCTACAAAAATGTGGGCTATTGAGGAGCTGTATAATTTTACCACTGTAGCCAACATAATTATACTGAAAAGTTGCAACATGTCATGTTGTTATATAAACGAGTAAGAAGTTTAAGCTAAATTAACTTGACAAAATCGGATTTATATACCACCTCAAATATCTATTCCAACGCATGTACTCAACACCCCAAAACAAAGATCTCCAAAATCCTTTAAAATTTATTCTGTAATAATATTGTTACGATGTAACTATGTATATTCTTTGTGCTTTGTGATAATGTTTCTCTTCTGCTATATGATTCTTGCACCTAGTAGTTTCCCGACACCATATTTGTTTACAAAATATGACAGTATAGGCTATATGTGATGTGTTACGGCAGTGAAATGAATCTGTCACCAATAGAGGTACTCTATTTACTTATTTTATTTTTACCATTAGATATAGTTTAATTTTTTTGTCAAAAGAAACCCAAAACCATGTTCTGAAAGTGTTAAAAGTTCCTCAAAAAATCGTAACACAAACACACACACACACACACACACACACACACACACACACACACACACACACACACACACGCACGCACGCGAGTCATACTAACAAACGTGGATCCATCTAATGATGGAGGTTTAAAACTTTGAAACGCGTCGTGGAGATAAATAAACAGTGAGTGGTAACAGTAAACTTGTTTGATTTAAACATTTTGCTAGCGGTACTGTTGTAGCGGTGTAGCTGACTAGAAATGTATACAGACAAAACTGCTCTTTGTACTGATGGTCGGCTGTACTGGTTGTGAATGTACCCCTGAATGTTAGACAAACGATGTGCATCAAACACGATGGTGCGCCAGCCCATTTCAGCATTGCTGTGAGGAATCATCTGAGAGCTGAATCTATGGATCGGCCCTGTGGGCTGGCCACCTAGGTCACCTGGCCTCACGTGTCTGGATTCCTTCCTTTAGGGGCATATGAAGCAGCTGTCGTATGAAACCGTTCTAGAAGAACTTTTCGCCAGAAATGCCGTAGCTGCTGGTACCATTGCGGACATGCTAGGAAACTGCAAACGCACACGACAACCAATGGCTCGTGGATATACTGCGTGCATACAGTCCAATGGTCGCACATTCGAGCAGGTTTTTGTAAATGCTACTGCTGTAATAAGTATGGTAAACTACCTTGTGCGTAAATCGTCCCTACCGTCAGAAACTGGCATTGGGGGTGAGTCACCTAACGTTACCGCTGGATATATTTCGTAAACCACATCAAATACTGACGAACCGATTCCACAGACCGAACGTGAGGAGAGGGGCTAATGTAATAGTTTAATACAAACCATACAAAAATGCACGGAAGTATGTTTCTTAACACAAACCTACGTTTTTTTAAATGGAACCACGTTAGTTTTGTTAGCACATCTGAACATATAAACAAATACGTAATCAGTGCCGTTTGTTGCATTGTAAAATGTTAATTACATCCGGAGATATTGTAACCTAAAGTTGACGCTTGAAACCTCCGACGTTCAGTTGCGTGTTGTAACAAACACGGGCCACGGTCGGCGAGCAGCATCTGCAGGCACATGTTTACGATGACGACCGTGTTTACGAGTGTGGCTGTAGTGCACTGTTGTGGTTTGGTCTAGCTGTCGCAGTGTCCGCATGTAGCGCTTGCTGCTATTGTTGTTCTGCATTCGTCTCCGCAGGCAGACCAACTGCAGTACACCGTGTTACCAGACGTCTGTGATGGTGTAGTGTTGTAGGAACTGTGACCATGGTGTATTCGAATTCTGAAAAGGCGGAGATGATACTCATATATGGCGAGTGTCGACGAAATGCAGCTGAAGCCTGCAGGGTGTATGCAGAACGGTACCCGGACAGAGAGCATCCAACGTGCCGCACATTGCAAAACATCTACCGCCAACTGTATGCAACAGGTATGGTCGTAGCACGCAAACGGGTCCGTAACAGGGCCTTCACAGGAGAAGCGGGTGCAGTTGGTGTGTTAGCTGCTGTTGCCATGAACCCACACATGAGTACACGGGACATTGCGAGAGCCGGTGGATTGAGTCAAAGTAGTGTCATGCGCATACTGCATCGTCACCGCTTTCACCCGTTTCATGTGTCGCTACATCAGCAATTACATGGTGATGACTTTAATCATCGAGTGCAATTCTGTCAATGGGCATTAACAGAGAATGCGTTGCAGTTCTACCTGTTTACCGATGAAGCGGGTTTCACAAACCACGGGGCAGTGAATCTACGGAACATGCATTACTGGTCCGTGGACAATCCTCGCTGGCTCAGACAGGTAGAGCGACAGCGACCGTGGACTGTAAATGTATGGTGCGGAATCATTGGCGACCACCTCATTGGTCCTCATTTCATTGCAGGAGCCCAAACAGCTGCAACATACATCGCGTTTCTACAGAATGATCTGCCAACGTTGCTCGAAAATGTCCCACTGGAAACGCGTCGACGTATGTGGTATCAGCATGATGGTGCACCTGCACATTCCGCAATTAACACTAGGCTGACCCTTGACAGGATGTTCGACGGGCGTTTCATAGGACGTGGAGGACGCATACATTGGCCAGCCCGTTCTCCTGATCTTACACCTCTGGACTTCTTTCTGTGGGGTACGTTAAAGGAGAATAGGTACCGTGATGTGCCTACAACCCCAGAGGATATGAAACAACGTATTGTGGCAGCCTGCGGCGACATTACACCAGATGTACTGCGGCGTGTACGACATTAATTACGGCAGAGATTGCAATTGTGTGCAGCAAATGATGGCCACCACATTGAACATCTATTGGCGTGACATTTCGGGACACACTCTATTCCACTCCGTAATTGAAAACGGAAACCACGTGTGTACGTGTACCTCACCCCTCATGGTAATGTACATGTGCGTCAGTGAAAAGACCATTAAAAAGGTGTTAGCATGTGGACGTAATGTGCTGTTCCAGTCTCTTCTGTACCTAAGGTCCATCGCCGTTCCCTTTGGATCCCTACGTAATTCGGTGCTCTCCGATACACACGATCGAACAGCGGAGGAGTGGTACTCAAGCGTCAACTTGGTTACAGTATCTCCGGATGTAATTAACATTTTACAATGCAACAAACGGCAATGATTACGTATTTGTTTATACGTTCAGATATGCTAACAAAACTAACGGGGTTCCATTTTAAAAAACGTAGGTTTGTGTTAAAAAACATACTTCCGTGCATTTTTTTATGGTTTGTATTAACCAATTACACTAGCCCCTCTCCTCACGCTCGGTCTGTGGAATCGATTCGTCAGTATTAGAAGTATTTGATGTGGTTTACAAAATATATCCAGCGGTAATGTTAGGTGACTCACCTGTATATATATATATATATATATATATATATATATATATATATATATATATATATATATGACGTTGTGTTAATCCTGTACTAATCTGAACGAATAATTTTGAGCACCCTATAATTGAAAACACAGGGTTATCAGTTTGTCATTGTACGAAAGAAGGTTAGTTTCACTTGTCTGTTTCCGGTTTCATTCACTACGAATCTGTTAAAATGTGTCAAATATTCGACATGGCCTGAATCACATACAGTTTTCATCATGTAGTTACGGCGCAGCTGAAGGATGGAAAGTTGCAGCCACCACGTATCTCGCAGCAGCGAGGTGTGGCGTGGGCGTCATAGCTGATGACCATGTCTCTTGTGTTTACAGATGTTCGGTTCACCGAGCACGCCGGTCCTTGAGAACCCAGAGTACCAGACGCGCTGGTACTTCAAGTACTTTCTCGGCAAGCGTAAGTACCAAGATGGAGAGATTTCTAGCGGCGCTTGCATGTTTAATTCAGTGGTTGTCACGTTAAAGGGAGGCAAATCTGTTCCCGTCCTTCCCACCGCCTCGCACTCTGCTGGCATATGATCAAAGAGAAAACGTTTAACAGTACCTCTGTACAGAAAGAATTCTGTCGTTTTAGTGACGGTTCGTGCCAGTAAACATTCTAACTTTCATCAATAATTACAGTCTAAAGCAAATTGGAGAAGAAGAGTGTTCTTGTTACTCGGCGAAAAGAAGCATGAAAACTGCGGAATTTATGTCACATAAATCATTAATCAACGAAATATACATTCAATGTATTTAGTTTTTCATTAGTGTTCCAAGCTAATAATTACACGCAGTTCATGTCATGTGGGAATCCACTGTATGATTAAATATTTTCTCATATACTAACAACCCTCTGAAGCACACCTACATTACCTGAGTTGAAGAAATTGCATGATTGCTCTCCATCCCTTTAGCGTCACATCTGCTACTTTTTTAGAGACTGAGTGAGTGAGTGAGTGAGCGAGAGAGAGAGAGAGAGAGAGAGAGAGAGAGAGAGAGAGGCAGGGGGGATATACGTTAATAGAAACAAAAACGTGCCAGTAAACATGGGTCCGCAGACAACTCATTTCTGAGATAAGTACTAATCTGTGCTAACTAATCGTGACCCACATCACTTTACTGTGTTGTCCTATTTGGTACAAATACACACGTCTCTGCAGTGAGTTACGAATTCTTTGAAACATGCCCGAATCACATATTAAATCTTGACAAAGATGGAAAGAAGATTAGGACTTGACGTTCCGTCGAAAACTAGGTTATTAGAGACGGAGCACACGGGTTGTTTCAGGGATGCGGATCGAAATCGGCCGTGCCCTTTGGAAGGAACAATCCCGGCATTTGCTGTAGTGATATAGGGAAATCAGGGAAAACCTTAATCTGGATGGTCGGACGTGGATTTTAACCGTCGTCCTCCCGAATTGGAGTCCACTGTGCTAACTACTGCGTCACCTCGATCGGTAATCTTGACAAGAATCTACAATTCAGTGCTCCTGCTCTTCATCTGTACCAGCAGCAGTGCCTTACATTTCACTTTTTGAGATGCCCCCAGATCGAGATTTAGGTCAGAAAATCTTGGAGGGCAGGTTACAGGCCCTTTGCAGACTATAACGTCAACATTTTTTTCTTCCTTAGAGCCAGCAGCGTAATATATCCCGTATGTCAGATAATGACATGATTATTCGAAATAATGCAACAACCAAAGATAGTCGTGAGAAAATTTAGTTAATAAAATAATATCGCTGTTCATGCGCATAATCTTTGTAAACATATTACGCCATAACACTTGAACTGTCAAACCGTAATTAACACAATATTTTCAATATATTTACGTCATTTACCATCTTATCAAAACAGGGACAGTTGTAAGACAGTTCACTAACGACGTAATATCAATCTAAACATGAGTATAATATAGTCACTTTAATATAAGTGACATTCATATTTATACACGTTCGCACCATAATTGTATTCGCAGATACTTGACAATGGTGAAAAACACCGAAACACTCTGTCGTGAATAAAGACTAGTTATTTTAAGCAGCTCTTCTGGTGCGTCTTCCTAATAATTTGAATATTTTTAGCATGGTGCAGCAGAGACAGCAACTGTAAAATGTAATTATGTTAACTTTCAGCTTACAGTTGCATAAGCAAAGAAACTTTACCTGGGTTTCGGCTGTAATAATTTAGCCTTCTTCAGAAATGTCACAATATAAAATTAAAATTAAAACATGTCAGTAATTGGCCTTGTGAGACTTAAAATGTTAGTACTACAGTACACAGTGATAAGACTGCGACACTTCTACTAATGTTTTGCCGATAGGCCACACAAACAGGCCTGACCGGTGGGCCGCGGGTGCTGAGTCGTAACGGCGCCACGGACAGCCAAGGTTGCCACATAGAGACGGACAGCGACGCAGGGAGCTTAGCTAGTGGTCGCGCGCCTGCACGTGCGGCGTGATAGTGACTTAAAACCAGAAAATCTTAACTGAGATTATTTTGGAAAATAGTTTATTACAATAGTTAGGACTATTAATGACATTAAAACCCTTAATCACTGAAATTATTGTTCCATAAAAGGTAGAAGACATAACAAGTGTACTGTACATGAGTAAAAATAAACATTAATTGATAACATTGTTTGTTATTGCAGTTAAAACTGTTTCTGGCAATAAAACATAATAACTGAAGTTACAGTTCTATGAGAGACAAATGACATTATATAGCGTGAAGTAACCTTTTAATAAGAAAAGGCCATACGTTAAGGTTAACAGTGGTTGAAATATTTGGAACTTAGCTAAGAATTAACGTCTGTGAATGATAATAAGGATAATTGTCTCATACAGGTTAGCGGTTAGATCAGCAAATAATACATAAGAAAACATTCCTGATCCAAAAGACAGTGGCCGTGGCTTTCTACGAAGAAAATGTAGGGCACTATTTTACGAGTTATTGTGATGAACTGGTTTAGCTCATTGAGTAACTGATGTCTTGTCTTGTAAGTCTCATACGACCGCCACGTCTCATGGTCCATAACAATTTGATCAAGGAAAGACCACCTTCGTCTGTGCACCACAGCAGCAGAGTGAGAGCCGAACGTATTCTGGGGGACCATGATAATCATCAGAAAGAAATCTGGGCAAGCAACAAGTAAACCTCTTCCATTAGCCCAGTTTTTCAGTTTCTAAGTCGAAGAAATGTAGTTGTAGAACGTAAATAGAGTGGCCAGATTTTTAATTGTGAGTCTTTCATTTGCTCTAAAAATTTCAGTTGTCTCAGAGCACTACCATTCATGGTATTATCTTCATAAAGTGCACAAATTTAACAGTGAATAGCTTTTCTAACCGTGCGCACGTCATAGTCGGCGTATTTGTAATTGCTGCGGCCATTAAAAACCTTCGTCACCCAGTGCACAATGTCACAGCGAACTTGGCTCTCGGATTACTAGGTCTGTACTCCTACAATATTCCTACAGTAAATGCCGCTAAGTGTTTTCTTTCTCGTGTTGTATGCAAATGGAAACTATTTTGAGAATTACCCTCGTAGGACCATCCAAGGGTAGTCGGTCTGGGTATCAGCAATCAATGTGTCCATGCGTGGATGATATCGTACAGCATATCCCTGGTGTGGACACCAACGTTGCCTGGGTAGTATTGGAGTTTTGCTGTCGTTAACGCGCGTATGTTATGTAACGATATGAATGAAGCGTGACCGGGAATATTTCAAAGTACTATATTTTCAGAACATATGAAAAACTATTTGTACACACGGCACTGTTCATTTTTTTTGCCACCTTTTTGACAATGTTTTAATATCGTTATTAAGAGATTTGCAGGAAACCTATGGAGCCAACTGCGCACGATCTATTCTCACTGCTCACTCTCACAAATAACAAGAGGGGCTATCTAAAGTTGCGAACTGAAATTTCCTCCGTTACCGTCTTTTAAGGGTACCAACATGCAGTCTTGCTTTGTCGTCGTGTATCGGTAAGCTGTCGACTGAACTGTTGCGTTTGTTGTCTTTGCCGCTACGGCCAATCGAATAGAAGCAGCACATAATAGAATACTAATTCTCGTTTGTGCTTCATCTATCTCTGTACCTTTACTTCGAAACTGTCAGTGTAATTAAATATGATTCCTTTTTCATCTTTCCAAGATATAAATTAGACCTAAGGAACTCTTACTATAGATATAATAAAAATAACTAAGAAAGATCACTTGATATAATTGTGGGTTTTCTTATTCGTCTAGTAATTATTTACGTATGTAGTAGGCCATGCAAGCTGTGTCACACAGTATTGCTTAATGTTCTCCTGTTACGAGGCATGTTCAGAAGGTAAAAGTACTATATTTTTTTAGAAGTAGTGTACCTGGTACCTGAAAATATATTACGGGATATTGTTGATACACTTGTTGACTATTCTTCCACATAATTATCACCCTGTTCAATGCATGTAGTGAGCCGTGATAGAAGCTTCTTTACGCCTTCCTCGAAGAAATCTCCCGCCAGCTCCTTCTCCCACTTCAGAACCCCCTTCTGCACCTGCCCGTCGGTTGATATTTAATTCCACTCATTTGTAAGTCAGAAAAGCGAAAAGAAAATAATCTGAAGGCACCAAGTCAGGAAAGTACGGGAGGGCGGGTTCAAAACACCCCAATGAAATGGGTCCAAGACCACCTTATGGCTGTGTGAGAATGACCATTGTCGTGCAACAAGTACACCGCTCTCGTCAGCATTCTCCTTCCTTTTGAATGTTCCATTTGAGTTTTTTAGGGTCTCGTAATGTCGTTGTGCGTTGATGGTCTTCGCCTGGGGTAGAAATGTGACAAAAATGATGCCTTTGAGGTCCCAAAACACTGGCCCATGATGTTTTTGCCCGAAAGTGTGGTTTTGAATTTTTTAGAACATGGGGAATAGGTGTGACGCCACTGTGGCGACCATCTTTTTGTGTCTGGCGTGTCATGACCCACGCACGTTTCATCTCCTGTCACAATAGAGCTCAGAAAATTTGCACCTTCCAATTCAAGTCGCTCAAGAAAATCGCCGGCGCTATTGGCTCGATTCTTCTTGTGCTGCTCCATCAGGCATTTTGGAACCTATAATGCCTACAATTTCCGGTATCCCAACGCTTCTGTGACTGTATCGTGTAAGAGAGTTCATGATAGATGTGGGAACATTACAGAAATTTCATCCACTGTCAATCGGCGGTCTTGACGAATAGTTTCCTCGATTTTTTGCACCAACTCATCAGCCCAAATGGAAGGTCTTGTCGCACTGCTCAGTTCGTCATGAACATTTGTTCTGCCTCCACTAAAAACCCTACATCACTTAACACCCTCGTTCTGTTCATAACATCTTCGCCGTAAACCGTTTTGACCGAGCGGGGTGGCTCAGTGCTTAGCACACTGGACTCGCATTCGGGAGGATGACAGTTCAAACCCGCTTCCTGCCATTCTGATTTAGCTTTTCCGCGATTTCCGTAAATCGCTTCAGGCAAATGCCGGGATGGTTCCTCTGAAAGGGCACGGCCGACTTCCTTCCCTTTCCTTCCCTAATCCGAAGGGACCCATGACCTTGCTATTCGGTCCCCTCCGGCAAATCAACCAAACAACCGTTATTATTCGCGAAAAATTTCGGCGGGTGTTATTCCTTCCGCGAGTAGGAAGCGAATCACATCACGTGGTTCGCACTTGGCGGAATTTCTTACCGACACCTTTCACGTAACTGGAAACTACAACGTAAGGTTACCTACTAGCGTATTCATGCGATGCTCACTCTGGTCATAGGATTCCCCCCTCCCTCCTCCACTCAGTGTTGCCAACCCTCAAAAAACCACAGCCCGTTATGGTCATAGTAAACTTACTTTCTGAACGTGCCTCGTATTTATTTTCTCTGCAGTTCATCAGAATTACGTGGGATCTGACAGCGAGAAGGTGCCGTTCTTCCTCTCTGTGGTGCTTACCGATGCAAACAACCAATGCGTCCCACAGTATCGAGTAATATTGTGGCGTAAAACGGTAAGTATCATACGTAAACGTTGTTTTCCTACTAACTGCAAAAGAACAAAAAAATCTGCATCTGTCTTTGTGAATCAAACATGTGGTTACCTTACTCTTTCACTATTTCTAATAATTTCTGTGGTACTAAATACTCGCCATTTCAGCTTCATTTGGTTACACACTTGACTTGCTATTCATGTGTTTCTTCTGAATTTGAAGAGGAACACAATTGTAGTTTCATACTAACGTGCAAAGTATTGCACATGTAAAGAGATTGCAGACGTAAGCGTTTTCTTCATCTGTACCTCGAATATCTATGCCACGTGTTGAGATTTGCAGCATTTAGCAAGCCACTGCTGATATTGGCATGACCAGTAACTTTCACCAGTGGGAAGGTACTACCGCCCCGAGGATGGTGAGTTACATTCGGCGGAAGGGTGAGTGTGGAAGATGGGTGGGGGAAAGATGGAGGGTAAGGTGGCGTACGAAAAGTGCGAAGACCCAACAGGAAGAAAAACAGGCCGATGCCGATGATACCTCGATCATTGTAGCCACGTTGTGTACCGATTACGGCCGGAGCAATGACGTCTGTAACACAAAAGACTGTCTCTTATATTGATATTAATAATGTTCCGATAATTGTGCATTACCATACAAACCGTTTCGCCACAAAAAATGACGCTGTCGACAGCCTAGTCATTAGGTCAAAGAATCACACGTGGTACTAGGAAATCGATTATTATTTGAGTTGTCCCGTACTTGCAGTCAGAATGTAATAAATGTTTTAATTGTGGAGCAGTCGGCACATCTGCTATGTGTGTTTGAAAAAAAATACATTATAGCATTCATTGTTAAATGTGAACAATGAGATACTTTTAAAAAATTATCTGGTAGAACTCCAGCCTGTGCAACATAGTCGTTGGGTAAGCCACCAAAATACACAAGTTATTCGTTATCCATTCGATGAATGTTCTGCGACTTAAAGTTTTAAGAGGAACACTGGTTCAGGTGTGACTATCCTGCTGAACATTCTATACCGCGAGTCGTTCGCTTACTAACTGATCGATACTCTTTCTCTCCTTCCCTTTCTTACCTGAGAATAAGTACAAAATGCTCCATACTTGGAAACTATTGGAAAACGATCCTGGAAACTCTTTAGAGCTAACACTACAATTTGGCCTCGTTACGGGTAGGTATAAAATTTGCCCTTATGGAGAGAACTTGAAGTTATGGTACTAAGAGAAACGGTGTTTGTTTCGAAGGCGTCCATATCACGACAACTGCTGCTGATAATTAGATATTTCCTTAACAATGAAGGAAACTTCTTGGTAAGTAAGTAACGATCTTTTATTAGGCGGTACAATGTGTAAAAAAAAGAAACACTCAGGTACGTATAAATTGAACAAAAATTATTAAAACCGTAACTTATTGAAAAAGCAAAACAACTGACTCTGAAGTTGAATATATTGTTATCAATGTGGTAGTGCACAAGTGCCATATGCACACCAGCAAAACTGCAATACTTAGTAACTCTGTTATAAAGTTGTCAAGAACAAGTCACAATTTGAAAATAACAGAAACATTGATAAACATATCACTGCAAAAAAAGGCTTCACTGTTCACAACTTAACACTAATGAAAATGAGCGAAGCATGCAATCAGAAAAATATTTAAACGCCCGTCTTCTTAATGAAATTTCGTGGCACAAAATGAAAACAGTTTTTACAAAAATTTACATTACTTCTCCTTGACAGCTCTTTCTACACCACAGAGGATTAACTGGATAGATAATTTCTGTGTGTGCTTGGGTGATATTTGTTAAATTTTATTGTAGATTAAAATTACAGTAAAATTTCAGTTATGCATATGACTGCGTGTAGCCATTTATTCACTGAGAAAAGAAAATGTTTGGCTTCCAAAGGCTAAGATCTGGTCCCAAGTCAAATTGTAAAATGATTAGAAAACAGAGTTTATAATTTCAACGTCTTCACAAAAGGAGACATGATGAAGAAAATAGAAAGATTCCGTTATATCATCGGCACCACACACAAAATACTGGATAAAAAGATAAGGAAACAAATTCAAATAAAGTTCTATAAAGCAATCACAGTACAATACGTATTACATGGCAGTGAGGCAAGCAAAATAGCAGCTCGAAATGAAGACGAGTAACTTACTATTGCCTACACATAGAATAAAAGTTACGGTAATCAGGCGATGACACAGTGTTAAAAGTAGTATCGAACTGATTTGATGTTGTAAAAATAATGCAGAGTCCAAGTAATAAGGGATGAAAGAAAACAGCACATCCAAAATAATTAAAAACGATAGACCTATAGACTAATAGGGAAAGTGTCATGAGATAGACCAAGAAAGAGGCTGAGAGTCCAGAAAAACAATAAACTGCGTGTAACGTAGGAATATAACAAGAAGACATATTCAACACCTGAGGATACAGGAAGAAAATATACAATATCTGTAAAACTACTCACACTTTCTAAATCGCAGCTAGCCTCAAATTTGAACGACGGAAAATGCAAATTACTGAACAGCGTACAGTTTACCGTTCACATCAGGGAGCCTTTGCAGAGAGGTACACGCCAACACGTCTGTCTACAAATGATTGAATACCAGTGTAACTTGCAGACGTGTATTGCTTTGGAGACAACACGAAGCTCGTTATCATCCTTCAAGCATCCAAGAATGGGGATCATCAGGACCAGCAAGTGTCTGATTAGCGGATGCACAGAATTCCATCTGTTTCCACATCGAGCTGAGGCCAGGCATGTCTACGGGTACAACTTCTTTGAGGCATGTGAAAACTGCTATGACGCTACAGTAGGTGATAATTTGAGATCGTCTCGGGAGTGACTATAAATGAGAGAAAACAAATTTTTACGACAAGGGAAAATTTCTCGTCCCTACACAGAGATTACGTTCATGAAATTTTGCGTTTGTCATGTATAGTACGGAAGTTAAGCATCAAACTGATATGTACAATATTTTAATTTAAACTCTTGCGTTTTGTGTAATTCATTCAAAGGTACAAATTAGAATACATTGTTCACTACTGGCCATGAAAATTGCTACACTACGAAGATGATGTGCAACACACGCGAAATTTAACCGACAAGAAGAAGGTGCTGTGATATGCAAATGATTAGCTTTTCAGAGCACTCACACAAGGTTGGCGCCGGTGGCGACACCTACAACGTGCTGACATGAGGAAAGTTTCCAACCTCCGGCCGTGGTGGCCGAACGGTTCTAGGCGCTTCAGTCTGGAACCGCGCGACTGCTACGGTCGCAGGTTCCAATCCTGCCTCGGGCATGGATGTGTGTGATGTCCTTAGGTTAGTTAGGTTTAAGTAGTTCTAAGTTCTAGGGGACTGATGACCTCAGATGGTAAGTTCCACAGGGCTCAGAGCCATTTGAGCCAAAAGTTTCCAACCGATATGTCATACACAAACAGCAGTTGACCGGCGTTGCCTGGTGAAACGTAGTTGTGATGCCTTGAGTAAGGAGGAGAAATGCGTACCGTCACGTTTCCGACTTTGATAAAGGTCGGATTGTAAGCCTATCTCGATTACGGCCTATCGTATCGCGACATTGCTGCTCGCGTTGGTTGAGATCCAATGACTGTTGGCAGAATATGGAATCGGTGGGTTCGGGAGGGAAATACGGAACGGCGTGCTTGATCCCCACGGCCTCGTATCACTAGCAGTCGAGATGACAGGCATCTTATCCGCATGGCTGTAACGGATCGTGCAGCCACGTCTCGATCCCTGAGTCAACAGATGGGGACGTTTGCAAGACAACAGCCATCTGCACGAACAGTTCGACGACGTTTGCAGCAGCAAGGACTATCAGCTCCGAGACCATGGCTGCGGTTACCCTTGGTGCTGCATCACAGACAGGAGCGCCTGCGATGGTGTACTCAACGACGAATCTGGGTGCACGGATGGCAAAATGTCATTTTTTCGGATGAATCCAGGTTCTGTTTACAGCATCCTGATGGTCGCATCCGTGTTTGGCGAAATCGCGGTGAACGCATAATGGAAGCGTGTATTCGTCATCGCCACACTGGCGTATCACCCGGCGTGATGGTATTGGGGTGCCATTCGTTACACGTCTCGGTCACCTCTTGTTCGCATTTACGGCACTTTGAACAGTGGATGTTACATTTCAGACGTGTTACGACCCGTGGCTCTACCCTTCGTTCGATCCCTGGGAAACCCTACATTTCAGCAGGATAATGCACTACCGCATGTTGCAGGTCCTGTAGGAACCTTACTGAATACAGAAAATGTTCGACTGCTGCTCTGGCCAGCACATTCTCCAGATCTCTCACCAACTGAAAACGTCTGGTCAATGGTGGCCGAGCAACTGGCTCGTCACAATACGCCAGCCACTACTCTTGATGAACCGTGGTATCGTGTTGAAGCTGCATGGGCATCTGTACCCGTACACGCCATCCAAACTCTGTTTGACTCAATACCCAGGCGTATCAAGACCGTTATTACGGCCAGAGATGGTTGTTCTGGGTACTGGTTTCTCAGGATCTATGCACCCAAATTGCGTGAAAATGTAATCACATGTCAGTATAATATATTTGTCCAATGAATACCCGTTTATCACCTGCATTTTTTCTTGGTGTAGCAATTTTAATGGCCAGGTTTGTAGTAACAAAATTCTTGGTTTGGGTGGTTTATTAGCAACAGAACTCCAACCAAAGCTGATGAAGAGTTATAAGAAGCCTGCTTCTTCACTTTAAACAGATAAAAGATGGAAGTCTGGATTCAAACGTTTCCTTACTGCCTTTGAAAATGCAGCTCGTCGAGGAATACCCAAAACTTCTCCCTCAGATGAAATTATAAAGGAAATGCATACTGTGGGATTCACTAGCAAAGGAAATAAATTCCCTAAAAGAGTCTGCGATCAATTTAGGTTCCTGACAATAAAGCCGAGTAGATCGCTTAATATATTTTCATTTATTATGTCATTTAGACTATTGCCATCATCAGGTCTGCAGTTAAGATGAAATTAGCCTTTTCCACATGAACATGGTATGCTGTATATTCCCGACTTTGCAAGTAGGTCCCTGTGCCGATCTGAGACACTCTTTTAACTTCTTTGTCGGTTTATAAATAGTCCTTACGCCAAGTTTGAGCAATATACGACAGGCTCCCTCCGTCACTCTGTGACAGTATGGCAGAAAGCCCCTACCCGATATTTCTTTCTCCGATGTATCACTTCGCCGAGTGTTTGATCCTGTGACACTCCTTATGTAACTGGTGGAGTACCAAGAGCTCCTCAGAACTCTTTGTAGGTGTCACATCTCGCGTCTGAGGTTCTGCGGCTCATATATTCGTCTTGCTCTCGTTACCAGCATATTAATCATACCTCTTTTCGGCTCGCATGGTGATTTGACAGTTTGTGCAGGTATTGGTCCGTTTGTATCCGTTTTCGAAACGCGCTTTGTCCCGAGTTTTCACCGTACCACGTAACCAGCATATCTAGAAAGGGCGACTGTTGGTCATTCTCTACCAATATGATAAATTTTATGTTAGCACGGAGACTTTTCGTGTGTCTTAGGAAGTCTCCGAGGAGTTCCTCACCATAGTTCCAAACAACGAATCCTTACCTTGTATCTGTGGTACAGATACGAGAACAATACCTTCTCTAAATTCGAACACAAATTCTTTAACTGACTCTTTGATTTCATGGCATTTTATGTTATTTTATGTTAAGCTGTCTACGTTGCATTAGTAGCTCACCTCTATCGGCACACATTTTGAGTACACGGTAATTTTGTGATCTTTTCTCGCTCTATGGAAATCAGTACGTAGTAAAACTGTAATTTGAAGCTACACGTAACAGAACTCCATGAATTTTGTGTGACTGACGTACATGATGAAATACACAAAACTCTTTCATTAACTATCCACCCCTGCTCGTGCAGCGTAAAGCGCAGCGCGTTAGCTTGCAAGACTGGGAAGTTAGCCAAACCCGGCTCGAATCCGCGCGCAGATTAACGACCGTGCGCTGAATATGCCGGCCAACTTGAACGCGGTATTTACGCGATTTCCCACGCTCGTGTAGGAAAATGTCGGGTTGGCCCTCAAATTCCGTCTCAGAGAATATGATATACAGACAGTTAAAACGTGGTAGCACGCGAAACTTTCACGATTTGCAGACAGATGACGTGAATGACTTCCCTACACGGAATAAGAAACTTTTATTCGTGAAGCTCTTCTCAGTATCGGCAGTACTACAGTACTTCTGTTAACAATACTGTGGACAAATAATAGTGTCCCCATCACGTACAGTACGGCGTTGAGTTCAGGGCGCGTTTCACTGCAATCCTCCCATAGGTGTGAATGAGAAACTGAATAGGTCGAGATTATTTCAGGAATCTATTTAACGTGGACATCCTGACGTTACATTTAAAAGCCGTACACTCGTCCTTTCATAATGTGTAACAGACCTTGCATGTACTGTACGAGTAGGCACGAATTTATAACTCTGCCCTCTGGCTCCTTCCGTTTGGAGAAATCGACAGAAGCCGATAGAACCCACGTGCGTTTTTGGTACCTTATGAACACAGTTGTGGACACGCCAAGGACCACTTCTCACTAATTGAAACGTGTCGTTGGCAGCTAGATCTCCAGACCCTGCTAGATTAGAGCTGCTGTCTCGAGGGCTCGTACCAAAAATTTCATTTACAGTTGTCTTAAAATTCGAGAAAAACAAGTCTGTGCACAATGTTACACCCTACAATAAAAAGTTGTTTAAATTAAGAGTATAATGAGACAAAACAAGAGAAATCTGTGTGCTATGACGAAACGGAATTCCTTCGCAGTTCTAGCCTATCTCTTGTTGCAGGCACAATGCTGAACTTAAACATTATAACTGTTTGATAAAAGTATTTGCAAATGTAGATGGAAGTTAATACTGAGTTCTGAGGACAACGACTGCAGTCGATTCGTAGGTGGCAAGCATCCACCCCAAAACGTTTTGGGTCATCTGAAAAATTTGGCATGCCGCACTTCTTTAATACAGGCTTATTATTGCCTCCCACGCCGTGCTGAAAACAGTGGGGAAGCAGTTTCCATCTCTATTAAAGCAGTTTCCCCCATTATTAAGTCGTCGACCCGGAGATGAAATTTATTTACGAAGACGTTACTTCCGCAACGGATATAAAACTTCTTAATCTGGATAATTATATCAATATAAATGCAAGGGACAATTTTTCTGTATTGAAGGCGTTTCCTCCTATTTATGCCATTAATGTATTTAAAATAGTACTTTCGCTAATCACTATCAAGAATCAGATGTACTTGTAATGTATTTTCAGTTGACTGAATTCATTTGCTCATAACCGGAACAAATGCAAGTAAGCAGCAAACTTCTGAATCCAATATAAGAAGTTGTAACCACAAGAATGTCATTCCAAGTAAGTCCTGGTTAAAACTAATATTTGGAACTATTCACTCAGAAAGTTGAACGAGACCCAACTTCCTTCCAGATTACTGAAAATCCATTACGTAATCAACACCAAACCTATCGAAATGGTTCAAATGGCTCTGAGCACTATGGGACTCAACTGCTGTGGTCATAAGTCCCCTAGAACTTAGAACTACTTAAACCTAACTAACCTAAGGACATCACACACATCCATGCCCGAGGCAGGATTCGAACCTGCGACCGGAGCGGTCGTGCGGTTCCAGACTGTAGCGCCTTTAACCGCTCGGCCACTTCGGCCGGCCCAAACCTATCGGTATTACTATATAACTAATAGTAGTTGCTGTCTGGAAAGGTCTGATATGCTTTACTGATAAAGGGAAAAGTCACAAAATTATTACAAGAAAGAAATGGGGAGGATCCAGAGGCAAGTTGAAATTTTCAGCTGGTACCTGATGCATTTGTTCAGAAGGTAACTAACCGCGATGGACAAGTACCTAGGTTCGAATCCCGGTCCGACACACTTTTTTGATTTGTCACAAATGGTTATGACAGCAGAATCAGTGAATTTCAGATTCAAAAAGGTAAACTCGCAGGAGTTTCATTTCACACTATCTGCAAATATTTGAGTAAATATTTGTATCGGACTAAAGCCGTTTCTTATACATTAAACGTCGAGTTTGTAATATGTAAATCTGGATATTGGTGTACACAACGTTTCGCAAATAAAAAGTTGTATACATTCATAATTTTTCATTTCCTGAAGTTTTGCTGCCCGTGCGCCTGTACGATTGGAATTACTGCACTGCGGAAGTACTCGGGAGGTTGCATCACAACCCATGCAATAAAGAATATATTTCTGAACGTAGAACTTTAAATGTTCGCACAAAATGCTTTTAATATGATCGAAAAACTGAATTTAAACATAGAATGCGAATTATTCGTTTTAAAAGCCATTTACATTGAGTAACCCAATTTTAAATCACATCTTCCAGTTTTGGTGAATGGAAAAGAGAAACCAAAGGCACGAAGTGTCCATAAAACGTTCTGCGTGTCATTTTCTTGGTTACATCACAATCACTACATAGGTAACACGTGTTTGCAAGCTCATTCACTTTATACTAAAAAATGTCGACAACCCAGCTCAAACAAGACTCCGCCATTCAGTGTGAATATTATCTGCTTTATATTCATTTCAGAAAATCATTTTGAAGTCTGGAATAATTGATCCGCTGTTAAAACAATTATACCAGTCCTTAGAATTCCAAGAGCGAGCGCAGCCTCCACTCATTTTGTTCCTGTACGGCAGAAGAACTTGACACATCTCTTTACCCCGTGACTGTAATTTAGATATTTATTCTCGTAATTAATATTTACACATTACTTGGAAATTTTCTAATTGTTGGCTACTTGTGTCCTACATATCTGATAGGTAAATGAGGAACCATCCTGATGTTCCTCTAAATAAGTTGACATGAGTGAAGCTACAAACTTGAGCATCAGACATTAATCATAGGAGGCTACGTTACACTTCTGGATATTTGAACATATAAATATAAATATTATTTAATTTCGCAGTAGGTTTTTACAGGGTAGACATCATGCTAATTCCTGATAACTTTCAAAATTAAAATGTTTCATTTTTTCAGGGGTCGCAGAAAATTTCTCTTGCTTACTCACCCAACAAGCCAACAACAGTCAAGCAAATTCTCTGGTAAGATGTTAAACAGTAAATTCTGTACGAAGTTTAGCGTTAATACACTACGTCCGGTATTTATGTTCTAAAAGGCTTCGAAAATGTGTATGAAGATTGTTTATTAATCCTTTTGCTGCTGTTCAGATTATATGTATCTTTTGATTATAATCTTGCACATGACTTGAATTGCAAAATTTTATTTTAATAAACAGTGGTGTCTATGTGGTCAATGGGACTACGTTTTCTTTCTTTCACAACGTAACACTAAGTGTCAGTATAAACGAGTTATGTGTTGCAGTTTCCAGGCACTGGCCTGAACTGTCATTTCTTCCACGATATAAACTGTTGCTAATTAAAGGAAACATTTTTGTTTACAAGAAAGAACTGAAATCATTCATATTTTGTAACGCTGTGTCCAAAACATGTCGAGCTTTAATATTAAAAACAACGTGGAAAGTTTAATCTTCTCTTTTCATATCGCATGCAGCAACTTCTCTTGTGTGGAGAAACTGGACAAGGGACCAAGGGAAATATTTACACCTGATTTGCAGAAGGTAACTGAAATCACATAAAGTATAATTTGTGTATGTATCGTAATGTCTTTAAATTTTTAAGTGTCTGTGTTTCATAAACCCCGGCACGCATATGACGCATGGAAATTATGTATGCATTCGATGCGCCGACTGTGTGCACAATTTTCTCACATTTCAGTACGTTTTTAAATAAACCAATCTGTATGTGCTGTGGAGTGATAATATTCGACCTAAGACCTCTTGGACACTCGATAATAAGAAACTGCATCACACAATCATTTTCAACCCTTAAGAAGGAATACTGTGGTACTTTACAGTAAGGTCTGGATAATTCACTGCTTTTCGGTTCTCTGAAGTCTGAGAACATTTTTAATTCCCAGTTTAGAGCGGAGATATATCACGAATGTTCAAGTAACTTTCGAGAATGCAGCCCGGTGAATTCGTCGACAACTGCCTATATTTCGACAGGTGACCACCGTGTCATTTTCAAGGCCAGACTGCAGAAAGTAAGCGTTGCGCAAGTGAATTTAAAACCTCAGTTTTCATAGCAGTTCCGGAAAGATAACACACACACACACACACACACACACACACACACACACACACACACACACACAAGCAAACAAACAAACAATCATGCGCTGTGAACACTAGCGCCAGCATACAACCAAAAATAATCGATGCCAGAAGTTATCAATAGTGAAAATTACTAAACAATGGGTGAGATAAAATTAATTCTTTCCCTCTGGTGTTGACAAGCGAGAGAGCAGGAGTCCACGCAGAATTTAAGCAAAAACCTCCACCTCTATTTACGAGGTTACTTGCTAAGTGAATGTCTACGACTTCCTATATAGCACTATCGCAATAGCTGGAAGTGCGTGTCCAAATCACCGCGTCGTTAAATTCCATAAGATGACCAGCACCAAGACGATGCTGTGCAATAGCCGGTTTGTTCGGCTGTTGTAGGCGTATGTGACGCTTGTACTTAGTACATCGGTCCTCCACGGTCCTGATAGTCTGACCAATATATGACATGCTACAAATGGTAGGACTACGGTAGACACCCGCCTTACGAATACCAGTATCATTCAACGGAACCTAAAAGGACCCTAATCTTAGATACAGATTGGAAAATACATTTCACATCATACTTCTGCAAAATAATACCAGTCTTATTGGTGTGCTCCCTGCCGCCGTTGGATAAGCAGCTGAGCAGCAAGTCGTATACTCCTAGCTCACTCATTTGTTACATAGTTTAATTCTTAATTTCTTTGCGTGTTTTTGGTTCTTGCATTGTTTAATTCATAAATTTCGGGCGTATTATAGTATTTGAGAGTGTAGCATCGTGTTTTAGTACCTGAATAGTGTAATTTCGCTTAGTCTCTTTCCGCCGCCGAGCAGTGTCAGCAGTGCGCAAGTAGCAGCATTACTGCATTTACTAGGCAATCTTGTATTTTAATAACCGTTTAAATTTTGTCGATTTGTTTACGCTCTCTGTAGATTAGTTCATACGTTCTTAGCAAAACAGTTTTTAGCATGGATAGGGACTGCAACTGCTGTGTTCGGATGCAGGCTGAGTTGGCATCCCTTCGCTCCCAGCTTCAGGCAGTGTTGGCTTCGGTCACACAGCTTGAGGCTGTTGCCAATGGGCATCACTGTGGGGGTCGGGATGGGGGTTTGTCGGGGACGGCCAGCTCGTCCCACGCATCCCCTGATCGGACTACGACTGTGGTTGCCCGGGATACTGCCCGCATTGAGGCTGATCCCTCACCTGTGGTAGAGTGGGAGGTCGTTTCAAGGTGTGGCAGGGGGCGAAAGACATTCCGGAGGGCTGAGCGGAAAGCCTCTCCAGTTTGTCTGACGAACCGGTTTCAGGCTCTGTCTCAGGCTGATACTGATCTTCGGCCTGACATGGCTGCTTGTCCTGTTCCACAGGTTGCCCCTCAGTCTGCAAGATCCGGGCAGTCGCAGAGGGTGGGCTTACTGGTAGTTGGGAGCTCCAACGTCAGGCGCGTAATGGGGCCCCTTAGGGAAATGGCAGCAAGAGAGGGGAAGAAAACCAATGTGCACTCCGTGTGCATACCGGGGGGAGTCATTCCAGATGTGGAAAGGGTCCTCCCGGATGCCATGAAGGGTACAGGGTGCACCCATCTGCAGGTGGTCGCTCATGTCGGCACCAATGATGTGTGTCGCTATGGATCGGAGGAAATCCTCTCTGGCTTCCGGCGGCTATCTGATTTGGTGAAGACTGCCAGTCTCGCTAGCGGGATGAAAGCAGAGCTCACCATCTGCAGCATCGTCGACAGGACTGACTGCGGACCTTTGGTACAGAGCCGAGTGGAGGGTCTGAATCAGAGGCTGAGACGGTTCTGCGACCGTGTGGGCTGCAGATTCCTCGACTTGCGCCATAGGGTGGTGGGGTTTCGGGTTCCGCTGGATAGGTCAGGAGTCCACTACACGCAACAAGCGGCTACACGGGTAGCAGGGGTTGTGTGGCGTGGGCTGGGCGGTTTTTTAGGTTAGATGGCCTTGGGCAAGTACAGAAAGGGCAACAGCCTCAACGGGTGCGGGGCAAAGTCAGGACATGCGGGGACCAAGCAGCAATCGGTATTGTAATTGTCAACTGTCGAAGCTGCGTTGGTAAAGTACCGGAACTTCAAGCGCTGATAGAAAGCACCGAAGCTGCAATCGTTATAGGTACAGAAAGCTGGCTTAAGCCAGAGATAAATTCTGCCGAAATTTTTACAAAGGCACAGACGGTGTTTAGAAAGGATAGATTGCATGCAACCGGTGGTGGAGTGTTCATCGCTGTTAGTAGTAGTTTATCCTGTAGTGAAGTAGAAGTGGATAGTTCCTGTGAATTATTATGGGTGGAGGTTACACTAAACAACCGAACTAGGTTAATAATTGGCTCCTTTTACCGACCTCCCGACTCAGCAGCATTAGTGGCAGAACAACTGAGAGAAAATTTGGAATACATTTCACATAAATTTTCTCAGCATGTTATAGTCTTAGGTGGAGATTTCAATTTACCAGATATAGACTGGGACACTCAGATGTTTAGGACGGGTGGTAGGGACAGAGCATCGAGTGACATTATACTGAGTGCACTATCCGAAAATTACCTCGAGCAATTAAACAGAGAACCGACTCGTGGAGATAACATATTGGACCTACTGATAACAAACAGACCCGAACTTTTCGAATCTGTATGTACAGAACAGGGAATCAGTGATCATAAGGCCGTTGCAGCATCCCTGAATATGGAAGTTAATAGGAATATAAAAAAAAGGGAGGAAGGTTTATCTGTTTAGCAAGAGTAATAGAAGGCAGATTTCAGACTACCTAACAGATCAAAACGAAAATTTCTGTTCCGACACTGACAATGTTGAGTGTTTATGGAAAAAGTTCAAGGCAATCGTAAAATGCGTTTTAGACAGGTACGTGCCGAGTAAAACTGTGAGGGACGGGAAAAACCCACCGTGGTACAACAACAATGTTAGGAAACTACTGCGAAAGCAAAGAGAGCTCCACTCCAAGTTTAAACGCAGCCAAAACCTCTCAGACAAACAGAAGCTAAACGATGTCAAAGTTAGCGTAAGGAGGGCTATGCGTGAAGCGTTCATTGAATTCGAAAGTAAAATTCTATGTACCGACTTGACAGAAAATCCTAGGAAGTTCTGGTCGTACGTTAAATCAGTAAGTGGCTCGAAACAGCATATCCAGACACTACGGGATGATGATGGCATTGAAACAGAGGATGACACGCGTAAAGCTGAAATACTAAACACCTTTTTCCAAAGCTGTTTCACAGAGGAAGACCGCACTGCAGTTCCTTCTCTAAATCCTCGCACAAACGAAAAAATGGCTGACATCGAAATAAGTGTCCAAGGAATAGAAAAGCAACTGGAATCACTCAATAGAGGAAAGTCCACTGGACCTGACGGGATACCAATTCGATTCTACACAGAGTACGCGAAAGAACTTGCCCCCCTTCTAACAGCCGTGTACCGCAAGTCTCTAGAGGAACGGAGGGTTCCAAATGATTGGAAAAGAGCACAGATAGTCCCAGTCTTCAAGAAGGGTCGTCGAGCAGATGCGCAAAACTATAGACCTATATCTCTTACGTCGATCTCTTGTAGAATTTTAGAACATGTTTTTTGCTCGCGTATCATGTCATTTCTGGAAACCCAGAATCTACTATGTAGGAATCAACATGGATTCCGGAAACCCTGTACCCAGAATCTGCTATGTAGGAATCAACATGGATTCCGGAAACAGCGATCGTGTGAGACCCAACTCGCCTTATTTGTTCATGAGACCCAGAAAATATTAGATACAGGCTCCCAGGTAGATGCTATTTTTCTTGACTTCCGGAAGGCGTTCGATACAGTTCCGCACTGTCGCCTGATAAACAAAGTAAGAGCCTACGGAATATCAGACCAGCTGTGTGGCTGGATTGAAGAGTTTTTAGCAAACAGAACACAGCATGTTGTTATCAATGGAGAGACGTCTACAGACGTTAAAGTAACCTCTGGCGTGCCACAGGGGAGTGTTATGGGACCATTGCTTTTCACAATATATATAAATGACTTAGTAGATAGTGTCGGAAGTTCCATGCGGCTTTTCGCGGATGATGCTGTAGTATACAGAGAAGTTGCTGCATTAGAAAATTGTAGCGAAATACAGGAAGATCTGCAGCGGATAGGCACTTGGTGCAGGGAGTGGCAACTGACCCTTAACATAGACAAATGTAATGTATTGCGAATACATAGAAAGAAGGATCCTTTATTGTATGATTATATGATAGCGGAACAAACACTGGTAGCAGTTACTTCTGTAAAATATCTGGGAGTATGCGTACGGAACGATTTGAAGTGGAATGATCATATAAAACTAATTGTTGGTAAGGCGGGTACCAGGTTGAGATTCATTGGGAGAGTGCTTAGAAAATGTAGTCCATCAACAAAGGAGGTGGCTTACAAAACACTCGTTCGACCTATACTTGAGTATTGCTCATCAGTGTTGGATCCGTACCAGGTCGGGTTGACGGAGGAGATAGAGAAGATCCAAAGAAGAGCGGCGCGTTTCGTCACTGGGTTATTTGGTAACCGTGATAGCGTTACGGAGATGTTTAATAAGCTCAAGTGGCAGACTCTGCAAGAGAGGCGCTCTGCATCGCGGTGTAGCTTGCTCGCCAGGTTTCGAGAGGGTGCGTTTGTGGATGAGGTATCGAATATATTGCTTCCCCCTACTTATACTTCCCGAGGAGATCACGAATGTAAAATTAGAGAGATTAGAGCGCGCACGGAGGCTTTCAGACAGTCGTTCTTCCCGCGAACCATACGCGACTGGAACAGGAAAGGGAGGTAATGACAGTGGCACGTAAAGTGCCCTCCGCCACACACCGTTGGGTGGCTTGCGGAGTATCAATGTAGATGTAGATATAGATGTAGACATGCTCCCTGCTAAAGGTAGGAAGGCCTTTAGACCTTGCTGCCAACTTGGTGTCATCATCATCCACCCGGTGCACGGTTGATCGATAGCTCAACGCACGTCTAATCCGCCTTTCACTGTATCCATTCTGATGGAAGGTAACCTCAAAATGGGTTTACTCATGGTCTAAAATGTCGTGCGCCGTGTGAACCTAGGTACGAGGTACCCCTTCACACTGAGCCTGATGGAGACAACTGTCAGCCTGTAGATACAAGTCAGTGTAAGTAAACTTCCTATAAACAGCATGTCCCAACGTATCATCAACCTTCCTCCCGGCCAACACATCAAGGAAGGAAAGGCAGCCATCCTTTTCCACCTCTATCGTGAAACGAATATTTCAGGTGTTCTAAGAAATCGTTCATTTTATCACTCCCATGAGGCCTAACAACAAAAGTATCATGTACACATCTGAAAAACACGCAGGTTTCAAAGCTGCCTACTCCAAGGCACGTTCTTCCATAAACAGATTTGCAATGATATATGACAACGGGCCTCCTGTCGCAACTCCATCGCTCTGCT
Organism: Schistocerca americana; assembly: GCF_021461395.2. Taxonomy (NCBI): domain Eukaryota; kingdom Metazoa; phylum Arthropoda; class Insecta; order Orthoptera; family Acrididae; genus Schistocerca; species Schistocerca americana. Next base: position 255,093,766 of record NC_060130.1, read on the forward strand.
CATAGAACAGTAACGAATCAGACAGTCACACTAGTGAAAAGAGAGACCACATCAAAACTTATTAGAATAAACGCATTGCCTCTAGCGACGTAAGAAATCAGCCGAGTTCTTAATGTGACGATCACTCCAGTCAACTAGTGGGCTCAACAGAACAGGATAGTGTTTTGCCACACAACGTGTCGGAGCATTGATCTTACAGTCTGACGAAGAGGAACCCCTTCCTTGTGGACCTTAGTAAGGCCATATAATCTAAGAGGAACAGCACAATAAGAATTAAGACTCTTTATAGTCTCATGTGACAAAGAACTTTTCTTCATGAGGCTGTTAGTCTTTCTCTCAAAACTTTTTGTGGGATCTGCACCGATCCTGCTATACGCTGTATCAGATACTAAACACTCCGTCTTTTGATCGTAACCCGGCCTTGGTGGCCGTGCGGTTCTGGGCGCTTCAGTCCGGAACCGCGGGACTGCTACGGTCGCAGGTTCGAATCCTGCCTCGGGCATGGATGTGTGTGATGTCCTTAGGTTAGTTAGGTTTAAGTAGTTCTAAGTTCTAGGGGACTGATGACCTAAGATGTTAAGTCTCATAGTGCTCAGAGCCATTTGAACCATTTTTTGAACGTAATCCTGCTTGCCCAGAATAACTGTAGTATTGCTCTTGTCCGCGTGTAAGATAACAATATCCGGATGAACTCTTAAGCTGCTGTTAGATTACTCTTGGGTGGACGTCCCCCAGTCAGTACACGATATGCCTCCTTCCCAGCCTTCTCTGCAACGTCAGCAGGTTTAAAAACAGCCTGTTCGACAGAACTAATAAAATCAGCCACCAGCAAACACTTGGGCGTCAGTGCATACTTAAAACCTTTCCCTATTACGAATAAAACTGCGTCACGAGAAGCTTTATCCATGCGATTTATCCCAGAGGGATAGAGTTAAGCTAACCCGCCCCTTGTTTAGTAATTTCCACTATAGATAGCTTGTAGCACCGCTCATTTTTGGTTGTGTGATACCCTAGTGTTTAGAGAGAGAGAGAGTGTCTTATCTTTCCAGAATTGCTTTGCAAAACAATGTTTTAAATTCACTTTCACAGCGCTTACTTGATGCAGTTTTACCCTGAAAACAACAGGTCGGTCACCAGTCGAAATATCGGCAGTTGCCGACAACTTCACCCTGCTGCATTCCCGTAAGTTAATTGAACATTGTACACCCTGAGAAAAACTCAAGTCATATCATGACTGTCTGGCGTTAGGAGTTCAGATTTCGAACATTTTTCCCTGGGATGACGGAATGCATTGTCTTAGTGTGTAATACAGTCACGCAATTGTTGCATAGAATGCAGAAATTACCACAGAAACACTCAACGGGCAGCAGTTACAACTTTCGTTTCTACTCCATTGTATTTATTTTTCATGGGAGATTATTTTTTCGTGTTTGCGTTACACGTTTGCTGCAATTCACGACCGTTTTAACTTATTATCAATGTCTCCGTAAGCACAGAGCACTATTCATCGTTGCCACCTGTGTTTGTGTGTGCATGAAACGCTTTGTAGCGTGCGTTGCTTCCATTACAGTTGTTTTCATTCCAGGACCTGCTTCTGTTGGAAGAGCAAGAGGGATCAGTGAACTTCAAATTTGGCGTCCTTTACACTAAGCCTGGCCAGTCAACTGATGACGAAATGCTCAGTAATGGTGAGTATTCAGTTTCATTTTGATGAACTTGCTTCTACCAATCACTGCTAACAACGACGTCTACGATAACTATTTTAGTGAGACAGTGATGCAAAAAAGTACCAACTGGTGTTACACTTTAGATTATATTATATGAATAATCGAATTGTGTCTTACCTGCATATAGTTCAACAATTAATCCGTCATTTCAACCGAACAGTCAACTCCGTGAGATCAACTTGTGCTCATCCCATAAAAATAACATTCTACTCCTGATGAAGTAAATGCAGTTTCTCACCAACATTTGGCGGTAGCAGGTGACGGCCCAAAATTAGTATGGTTGTAAGTTGCGTCTCAATATCAGATAATTAGCACCAAAGCGCTATGTTGCACCTTAAGAAATAAATGTAGAAGATACTTTTCCAGACAATGGTGCTCTTATGTCTGGTGTATATCTCGTGTCTTTTCAAGAAGAATAAAGTATTTGCCGATATAGAACACAATAAGATCGTGAGCGTTCAATATGACGTATTTGCTGCCTACACTAAAATACTTAGAGGAGTGATGGGGCTAAAAACGTTAAAGATCCGCAGTAACAGTAAATAAAAAATATTCTTCCTAAAAACGCACTCACACACACACGCGCGCGCAATGAAGTTGTTTAATATTTGTATTCCAAAACTTATGAGAAGTAAAAGTTTATGGTGCGACGTACGGGAAAATACATGGTCACATACGACAAAATTTATGAGGCACCTCCTAATTCGTGTCAGATCTTTGCCCTGCGTACTGCAGCAACTCGACGTGACATGGACTCAACAAGTCCTTGGGAGTCTCCTGCACAAATACCGAGACATGCTGCGTCTATAGGCGTTCGTAGCTGCGGAAGTGTTGCCGGTGCAGGATTTTGTACACGACCCGACCTCTCGATTATGTGCCATAAATGTTCGACGAGACTCTTGTCGCTCGATCTGGGTGGTCAGATCATTCGCTCGAACTGTCCAGGATATCTTCATACAAATCGCGAACAACTGTGGCCCGGTGACAAGGCCCATTCTCATCCATAAAAATTCAATCGTTGTTTGAGAACATGAAATCCATGAATGGCTGCAAATGGTCTCCAAGTAGCCGAACATAACCATTTACAATTATTGGTGCAGTTGGACCAGAGAACCCAGTCTAATCCGTGTAAACACAGCCCACACCATTATGGAGCCACCACCAACTTACACAGTACCTTGTTAACAACTTGGGTCCATGGCTTCGTGGAGTCTTCACCACACTCTAACCCTACCATCAGCTCTTACCAGCTGAAAGAGGGAGTCGCCTGACCAGGTCACGGTATTCCAGTTGTCTATGGCCCAACCGAAATGGTCACGAGTCCAGGAGACGCGCTGCAGACGATGTCGTGCTGTTAGCAAAAGCACTCGCGTCGGTTGTCTACTGCCATAGCCCATTAACACTAAATTTCGCCGTACTGTCGTAATGGATACGTTCATCGTACGTCCCACATACATTTTTATGCTTATTTCACGCAGTGTTGCTTGTCTGTTAGCACTGACAACTCCGCGCAAACGTCGCAGTTCTCGGTCGTTAAGCAAACGCCGTCGGCCCGTGGTGAGAGGAAATGCCTGAAATCTGGTATTCCCGGCACACTCTTGACACTGTGGATCTCAGCATATTGAATTCGCTAACGGTTTTCGAAAGGAAATGTCCCATGCGTCTTTGCTCCAACTACCATTCCGCGTTCAAAGCCTGTTACTTCCCGTCGTGCGGCCGGAATCACATCGCAAACGTCTTCACGTGAATCACCTGCATGCAAACGAAAGCTCCGCCAATGCACTGCCATTTTATACTTTGTCTACGCGATAATATCGCCATCTGCATACGTGCATGTCACTATTCCATGACTTTTGTTACCTCAGTGTACAAGCTAATGTAACTATTACTGTTTGAGAGACAATTAAACCAAATTTTGCATATGTTGTCATTATGTTCTCAGCTACAATCTGGATTATTTTTTCAATTCTTTTCTCAATTGATTAGAAAAGGACGTTGCTGGATACTTATAGAACACTATCACTTGAGGAAGATACTACATTGCTGTAGTATACAGAGTAGTTGCAGCATTAGAAAATTGCAGCGAAATGCAGGAAGATCTGCAGCGGATAGGCACTTGGTGCAGGGAGTGGCAACTGACCCTTAACATAGACAAATGTAATGTATTGCGAATACATAGAAAGAAGGATCCTTTATTGTATGATTATATGATTGCGGAACAAACACTGGTAGCAGTTACTTCCGTAAAATATCTGGGAGTATGCGTACGGAACGATTTGAAGTGGAATGATCATATAAAATTAATTGTTGGTAAGGCGGGTGCCAGGTTGAAATTCATTGGGAGAGTCCTTAGAAAATATAGTCCATCAACAAAGGAGGTGGCTTACAAAACACTCATTCGACCTATACTTGATTATTGCTCATCAATGTCGGATCCGTACCAGGTCGGGTTGGCAGAGGAGACAGAGAAGATCCAAAGAAGAGCGGCGCGTTTCGTCACAGGGTTATTTGGTAACCGTGATAGCGTTACGGAGATGTTTAGCAAACTCAAGTGGCAGACTCTGCAAGAGAGGCGCTCTGCATCGCGGTGTAGCTTGCTGTCCAGGTTTCGAGACGGTGCGTTTCTGGATGACGTATCGAATATATTGCTTACCCCTACTTATACCTCTCGAGGAGATCACGAATGTAAAATTAGAGAGATTCGAGCGCGCACGGAGGCTTTCAGGCAGTCGTTCTTCCCGCGAACCATACGCGACTGGAACAGAAAAGAGAGGTAATGACAGTGGCACGTAAAGTGCCCTCCGCCACACACCGTTGGGTGGCTTGCGGAGTATATATGTAGATGTAGATGTTTATCAAAATCCCGAGTTGGTTGGAAAGCCTTGCCCATAATGCTCCAAACGTTCTCAACTGGGGAGAGATCCGGCGACCTTGCTGGCGAAGGTAGGGTTTGGCAAGCATGAACATAAGCACTAGAAACTCTCACCGTGTGCGGGCGGGCTTTATCTTGCTGAAATGTAAGCCCAGGATGGCTTCCCATGAAGGGCAACAAAGCTGGGAGTATGATATCACCGATGTATCGCTGTGCTGTAAGGGTTTTGCGGATGACAACCAAAGTGATCCTGCTACGAAATGAAATGGCATCCCAGTCTATCGCTACTCATTGGTACCCCTCTGCTAAATGAGGCGTCTCCAGACACGTCTTCGGTGCCCATCGGGCCTCACTTCGAAGCGGGACACATCACTGAAGAAAATTCTGCTCCAGTTAATGAGATTCCAAGCCGAATGTCCCGAAACCACTGCAAACGGGTTTGTTGGTGTTCAGAGGTCAATGATGGTTGGCGCAAGGGGCGCTGTGAGATCAGCCCTCTTTCTGTGAGCCGCCAATTAATTGTCCTTTGTGCCGGCCGAAGTGGCCGTGCGGTTAAAGGCGCTGCAGTCTGGAACCGCAAGACCGCTACGGTCGCAGGTTCGAATCCTGCCTCGGGTATGGATGTTTGTGATCTCCTTAGGTTAGTTAGGTTTAACTAGTTCTAAGTTCTAGGGGACTAATGACCTCAGCAGTTGAGTCCCATAGTGCTCAGAGCCATTTTTTGAATTGTCCTTTGTGGTCAGCAAAGCACAGGTTGCACGTCGGATCAGTGCTGATGAATACGGTGTTCTGAGAGCCTCGCTGACGATTGCTCGGTGTTCACGTTCTGTCGTACCTCTAAGTCGACCTCTTCCTTCTTGACGCTGTGTTCGGCCACGGTTCACCAATTCCTGCCAACAACGTCAGATAGTGGAATCGTTCCTATTCAAATGTCGAGCGATTCACTGATTACTCCAGCCGGCTCCTTTGAGCCCAACTACACACCCTCTCTCAAGCGCTGACTTCTGCATATATCGTTCGTGTGCTTGTCTGCGAGGCATAGTTAACGGACAACTGAGTACACGAAATGAAATTCGCTAAGACTTTATGCTCTGGTGTCGACATGAGGAAAGTTTACTATCCTCGCCAGTTACGCGGTAAAATTGTGCTGCAGCGTCATACATTCATCCGTCGGCCGCGGAAGTTTGCATTGTTGCACTTTCCGCCGCTACTTATATGAATATCAATTTGGCTCTGAGCACTATGGGACTTAACAGCTGTGGTCATCAGTCCCCTAGAACTTAGAACTACTTAAACCTAACTAACCTAAGGACATCACACACATCCATGCCCGAGGCAGGATTCGAACCTGCGACCGTAGCAGTCGCACGGCTCCAAACTGCGCGCCTAGAACCGCGAGACCACCGCGGCCGGCTATGAATATCAATTTGTGACTAATTTGAACAAGTCTTTCGTGGTGCTTCTTTTTTTATTTTAGATTATATTACACTAAATAGCGGGGAATCCATGTGTCGCAATTTTGTTTACTGTTGGAAATAGTTGGTACCTGGTTTTAAAATATCAGTAATGTCGATTCAATGTGGCGCGGTTTTGTTTAGGAAACGTAACTTTTTTCTTGTTTCTGTTTCATAGTTTACCCACTGCCACACCGAGCCACAAAGCCGCATTGGTTACTTACGTAATAAAGACAGTGGTCAAGCCGGCCGAAGTGGCCGTGCGGTTAAAGGCGCTGCAGTCTGGAACCGCAAGACCGCTACGGTCGCAGATTCGAATCCTGCCTCGGGCATGGATGTTTGTGATGTCCTTAGGTTAGTTAGGTTTAACTAGTTCTAAGTTCTAGGGGACTAATGACCTCAGCAGTTGAGTCCCATAGTGCTCAGAGCCATTTGAACCATTTGAACAGTGGTCAAAATAAATGCTTTAATGTCAATACTGGAAATAATGGGAAACAAAACTGATTTTCTTCTGTCAGGTATAGTCATAATAAAACAAAAATATAGGAGAAACACATTTCGACTGCTAAGTAGGAACAAAAAAAAGAATAATATTACAAAATATCCCCCTGGTAACATTATAGTTTCTTCTCACTGTCGCCTTGCATAATATAATTTTTATGAAACAATTAGCCCTCCCCGTAATTGGAGACACTTTTAAATGGGGTTAGGCATGCTCCTCACCAAATTGTCCAGATCTGACTGTCGGATTGTGGCCGAGCGGTTCTAGGCGCTTCAGTCCGGAACCGCGCTGCTGCTGCGATCGCCGGTTCGAATACTGCCTCGGGCATGGATGTGTGTGATGTCCTTAGGTTAGTTAGGTTTCAGTAGTTCTAAGTCTAGGGGACTGATGACCTCAGATGTTAAGTCCCATAGTGCTTAGAGCCATTTGAACCATTTTTTTTACTGTCGGATATTATCCCATTCCTCCACACAGCGGCCTCTGTGATGCCTTTTAAGGTCTCTGGTGAGGCAGAATGATTGCAAACCACTCCTTTTAGTATGGTCCTTGCATTATCAACGCAAATGAGATCTGGATAACTCGGAGGCCGCTCTGTCAGACTGATTCTGTGCTTCACTAGGGAGGTCTTCACAAGGTTGTAATGATGGGAGCGTATATAGTCGTCCATCAGCGTGAATCATGTTCACCAAATGGAGCCACAATGCTTGCAGGGATGTCGTCCCGATAGTTCACACCAGTCATCCTCCCACGTATTGGCACACGGTGTGTCGTGCGGCCACATATGATTCCACTCAAAAACGTGGCTGAACCGCCTTGATAAGGATGGCGATCTACGATACAGAGATGGTGTAAACATTGTCCTCGTTGCCTCTGCACATAAAAGTGAGTATTTTCAGAGTGGATACCGTTACGCGTCTCATCAGAAACGGGTGTTTGTTCCACAGTTGCCTACTCCACGAAGAGTGGCTTTGTAACCATGCGGCGCGAGCCCCTCTCTGATCCCCATTTGGAGGAGAACTCTAGAGAGGTCTGGCACGTAGTCCCTGTTCATGGAACCTATTTCGCATTGTTTATGTTTACACCTGCTCTCCTGTCACTGTATGGAGCTCCCACCGTAGACGGTAGCACTGTCCTGAAGGTTTCTGTGGTGTCACCGCCAGATACCACACTTGCTAGGTGGTAGCCTTTAAATCGGCCGCGGTCCGTTAGTATACGTCGGACCCGCGTGTCGCCACTATCAGCGATTGCAGACCGAGCGCCGCCACACGGCAGGTCTAGAGAGACTTCCTAGCACTCGCCCCAGTTGTACAGCCGACTTTGCTAGCAATGGTTCACTGACAAATTACGCTCTCATTTGCCGAGACGATAGTTAGCATAGCCTTCAGCTACGTCATTTGCTACGACCTAGCAAGGCGCCAGTATCATTTGCTATTTATCTTGTGAAGCATGGATTAAAGTTAAGTATTCCCGCAGCTACGTACGTTCTTTGCTACTATAACTTCTTTTACCTGTTCCAGACCTCACGTCAGCCTGCGTGAGCTTAAACGCGTGCCTTTCGGCTACCCGTCACTGTGGATTGGCTGTCGTGCCAGTCCACAAAAGTTTCAGCTTGCTATGATATACGGATATTGATCCTGCATATCTGCTGTTTTTTTCTTCGGCTGTCATTTCTATGACGATCCACAGCTGATCCTGTCGCTAGCAGCTTGTTCCATATTCAAGGGATATCACTTTGACACACAGCGACATCCGCTGACATGTCCACTCGTCTCGTTCTCTGCTCCATTTGAATGACTATACAGAGCCTCTGATCGTTCGTTGTTGTTGTCCGAACCATCCTCGAGCAACACAACCCTAGTAGTAACACACAGCTCGAGAACTGCAGTGTCGACGGTTGACACGATTGTCATAGACTGGACATAGTTTTCCTTCAAGGTAGAAACATGGACTGTTTCCGCTAGAATTACATTACAGATAAACCAGTGTATTGATATCATACGTACTTCTGCAACAAAACGTTCAGTATTAATATTTCGGCAATGTGCAACATTTATTTTGACCACTGTATTAGAACATTATGAACAACCGGCAATATAAATTATTTTCCTAAAGCAGTTTAGTTTTGTGACTGAAGCACCAGCAAACCGTTTTTGTTTTTACCCCTCAGAAAATTCGTTTTGTTACTTTGAGCAACTAATTACCTCCATGTTGGGAATCAGTGAGTAAGAGTTGATGTCAACGTACCACCAGTATTAGAATGCACTGGAATGCATATGAATGATTGGCCCCGTCCGTATATAGGTTAGTAATGTAGCAATTGGTTGGAGACGCGCCAAACTACAGCCGAGCGGGTACGACGTTGCAGGACTAAGTGGAAGAGAAAATCCCTATATCCAGTTCCTAATCCTCCTCCCTCACCCATACTAACAATCATCTCGCCAACCTCAGGCAAGTACCAGACACACACAGAACAATCATCACATCTCGCAGACACCAAAAAGTACAGATATAATCACACACACAAGTACACAGTGGAGTAAAAGCCATAAGGCTACAAACTCCCCCACACACTTCCCCAGAGAGGGGAAAGTGTTAGATGAGAGTGTGATGTTACAGGAAGGAATGGTAGAGGAGACGGTGTTTAACCGTCCATCTAGCAATCCAACATGAGCCGCAGATGCTTAAGGACAGCAGTCAGTAAAAGGCGTCCCGCCGTGCGTGGTTTTGCAAACATCGACGAACTGTGTGTGCCACACGCCGGAACATACCCTAAGGAAGGCTCTCTAATGTGATTGAACAGTCGATAATCCAAATGTGACTTTAATTTGTGTCATTACAGTCGTGAAGTTGTAATTTATTTGCTGAATATGTGTCAGACCATCCTTCCTCGAGCCACTTATCCCATATCCGCGTGACTGAAGTTGTTTTTCCTCCAACACAACTAGTTTCTCCTTAGGTTGTTCTAACATCATAACTGATCATCATTCCTCACCAGTCCAATGTGTTAATCTGATCGTATTGTAGACGTTGTCTTCTGCGGCGTTATATCTCCATCTGACCACACAAACGGCCCGGAAACAACAACTACATTGCCTCAGCGTATTCTTGATAACCTTTAGCGCATGGCGTCGTTAACCTACATATTGAACAATTCGAGGTTGCAGGTCTCGGAACAGCTCGCCTATCCTACAGATTTGTGGACGACGCATGCGTAGTCTGACTGCATGATGAAGAAAACCTGCAAGAATTTTTGTGCCACCTTAACAGCATACACGAGAACGTCAATTTCACCAAGGAGGTGGAAAAAAACGAATCCCTACAGTTCCAAGACATTAAGATAAAGAAAAACCTTTACGGCACCCTGGGACATTTCGTCTACAGGAAGAAGACATACACGGAACTGTGCCTAAATGCCAATAGCTGCCACCATCCATCGGAACGCAAATCTGTACTCATCATCCCGCTACACAGAGTCATTGACGACAAGGAAAGTCTGTCTATCTAGTTACAGCATCTGCTTGAAACCTTGCGCAAAAATGGCTACTCAGAGACAAAAATAAGACGCACTGCCCAGCCAAGAAGAAGAAGGAAGAAGACAATCCACAGGAAAGAAACCAAATGTCTGGCGTGCTTTCGTACGCAGAGCCGCTTACAACCAACATTGCCAGAATAATAGAACATTTTGCGATCAACGGTTAAAATCGAGAATATTCTTATGTCATTTGAAGACTAACAGGCACCTGGTATCTACAGCACCAATTGCGAGTGTGGTAGACGGGTCGTCGAGTTGACGTAATTATGCATCTGGCAGCGATGTTCAGAACTTGTGAGATGCGCTCCTCTCGGCCAAACCGACAAGCCTGCAGTGGCAGACCACACCATAAACGAAGGACACACTTTTGTTTTTGATTGTACACAGGTATTGTGCCGTGCCAAAGGGCTCTGGAATTTGGTCATCAAAGAGGTAGTGGATAATGACGATGATGATGATGATGATGATGATGATGATGATTGGTTTGTGGGGCGCTCAACGGGATGGACCTTTGCCCAGTCCAATCTCGCCACTTACATGAATGATGATGAAATGATGAGATCAACACAAACACCCAGTCATCTCGAGGCAGCTGAAAATCCCTGACCCCGCCGGGAATCGAAACCGGGACCCCGTGCTCGGGAAGCGAGAACGCGACCGCGCGACCTAGAGCTGCGCACGAGGTAGTGTAAATAAGAATACACGACAATATTGTCATCCGGGACAACGGCTTCCAACTGAGCTCCACATGGGATATGGCATTAGAAAAAATGCCTCAGGAACGCTCTGATGTGAAGTCAGTTGGAGGCAGCGGGCTGAACAGACAGGTAGCACCAGGACTCGACCCCCGGACCCTCCTTCGCCCCCACCACCGTCCACGGTATCCCTTCCGGGGGCACGCGATTGGCCGACCCGTTCGGCCCACGGCAGAGCAGTTTGCGATCCAGAGGCGATGAAGGAACGAATTCATCATAAATCCGCTACTTCGCCTGAAGATCACGAGTAGCAAACCCACAGAAAAGTTGCGTCAACTCGTCTGATAATCGGAGAAGATTTCATCAATGAAATTCGACGAGAAAGTATGCATTCCCATCTATCTACATCTACATCTACATCCATACTCCGCAAGCCACCTGACGGCGTGTGGCGGAGGGTACCTTGAGTACCTCTATCGGTTCTCCCTTCTATTCCAGTCTCGTATTGTTCGAGGAAAGAAGGATTGTCGGTATGCCTCTGTGTGGGCTCTAATCTCTCTGATTTTATCCTCATGGTCTCTTCGCGAGATATACGTAGGAGGGAGCAATATACTGCTTGACTCCTCGGTGAAGGTATGTTCTCGAAACTTCAACAAAAGCCCGTACCTGCAGAGTCTTCCACTGGAGTTTATCTATCATCTCCGTAACGCTTTCGCGATTACTAAATGATCCTGTAATGAAGCGCGCTGCTCTCCGTTGCATCTTCTCTCTCTCTTCTATCAACCCTATCTGGTATGGATCCCACACTGCTGAGCAGTATTCAAGCAGTGGGCGAACAAGCGTACTGTAACCTACTTCCTTTGTTTTCGGATTGCATTTCCTTAGGATTCTTCCAATGAATCTCAGTCTGGCATCTGCTTTACCGACGATCAACTTTATATGATCATTCCATTTTAAATCACTCCTAATGCGTACTCCCAGATAATTTATGGAATTAACTGCTTCCCGGTTAAGGCGCTCAGTCCGGAACCGCGCGACTGCTACGGTCGCAGGTTCGAATCCTGCCTCGGGCATGGATGTGTGTGATGTCCTTAGGTTAGTTAGGTTTAAGTAGTTCTAAGTTCTAGGGGACTGATGACCACAGATGTTACGTCCCATAGTGCTCAGAGCCAATTAACTGCTTCCAGTTGCTGACCTGCTATATTGCAGCTAAATGATAAGGGATCTTTCTTTCTATGTATTCGCAGCACATTATACTTGTCTACATTGAAATTCATTTGCCATTCCCTGCACCATGCGTCAGTTCGCTGCACATCCTCCTGCGTTTCAGTACAATTTTCCATTGTTACAACCTCTCGATAGACCACAGCATCATCCGCAAAAAGCCTCAGTGAACTTCCGATGTTATCCACAAGGTCATTTATATATATTGTGAATAGCAACGGTCCTACGACACTCCCCTGCGGCACACCTGAAATCACTCTTACTTCGGAAGACTTCTCTCGCGATACGTATTCAGGATCCTCATCATAACATGGAAGCTAATCTTGATACGGACGAATATGTGCTGTGATCATAGCAGCGTTGTCTTCATGCATGTTTGGATATGAGTAGCTCGCACTTTAAGCACATAAAGAAGCTATAAATTCGTTGCTTTCAAAAATGAAAAAAATCAAACATTAATATTGTAAACCGGTCTTAGTCTAAATTTTCTACCACACACTCCCACTATTTAGAAGCAATTAGTTACCAGATTAGGAACATGTCAGTTCATACGACACGCATCAGACCGTGTGGAATGGGCTGGGCCCTCTGGTCCATCCAGATAATCGTATATCTGGTTATCATCTATAAACTGTAATTTATGAATTAAAAGTGAGCACTATTGCTTACTGCGAAGACGACCCCCTTTATCTCATTTGCATGCTGCTTACTAAATATTCTCCAGGGCCAGAATTGCAAAGTTCTAAGCAATTTCAGGATGTGAGCCCCATAATGCCAGAAAGAGTGTAGGCTCCGTAAAGCGTAAGTGCCAGTCTGCTGACCCTCTTTATCCTAAAACAGTTGTCGGCAGATAACGGTAGTTTACAAAACATCTCAGACGACCAATAGCAAAATAAGAAACCCTGCTTACATATACAGCAAAAAGAAGGAGCTAGAATGAATGCCCTCTCAAACGACGATATGTGGGGTTGATGTCTTCGAGCATCCCTGTCCACGTTTGAGGATGTCAAATTAAATACCTCTCAGCCGTCAGTTTTCAACCTTATTTTATTAGGTAACCAGTTTCGGCTCTGCGTTACGCCATTTTCAGGCCCCTGACTGACGTGTAGGAATAATCTACCTGATGTGGATTGGCAAGAGAGCCAACCCACTATGAGAGGAAGCCGAAAGGCACGCGTTTTAGCTCACACAGGCTGGCATGAGGTCTGGAACAGGACAAGGAAGTTAGACTTTAGCAAAAAAGGACGTAGCTGTTGGAATACTTAACTTTAATCCGTAAATGGTGAACATCGCTCTTGACGGTACATGTTTTACAGCATCAATAGTAACTGGTAATGGCGCTTTGCTAGGTCGTAGCAAATGACGTAGCTGAAGGCTAACTATCGTCTCGGCAAATGAGAGCGTAATTTGTCAGTGAACCATCGCTAGCAAAGTCGGCTGTACAACTGGGGCGAGTGCTAGGAAGTCTCTCTAGACCTGTCGTGTGGCGGCGCTCGGTCTGCAATCGCTGATAGTGGCGACAGGCGGGTCCGACGTATACTAACGGACCGCAGCCGATTTAAAGGCTACCACCTAGCAAGTGTGGTGTCTGGCGGTGACACCACACTACCTCTCTTGTGATCGAAGCAGGACGAGAAATACTGGTATTAGTACACATCTACTTGCTGCAGTGGCCACTTCAAACATCACCCGCCGACCTGGCGCTGGTAAGAGTTTGGCGCAGACCCCACGAAGCCACGGACCCAAGTTGCCAACAAGGCACTGTGCAAGGTGGTAGTGACTCCGTAATTCTGTGGGCTGTGTTTACATGGAATGGACGGGGTCCCCTGTTCCATCTGAGCCAGTCATTGTCACGAAATACTTACGTTCGGCTGCTTGGAAACCATTTGCAGCCATTCATGGACTTTTATGTTCCCAAACATGTCACCGCGCCTCAATTGTTCGCGACTGGTTTGGAGAACATTCTGGAAATTCGAGCAAATGATTTGGCTACCCAAATGTATCCCGTCCAACATTTATTGGAAATAATCGAGAGGTCAGTTGGTGCACAGAACCTTGCACCGGCAGTTATGGACGGCTATAGCGACAGCACGATTCAGTATTTCTGCAGAGATTTCCAACAACTTTTTGAGTCCATGCCATGTCGGGTTGTTGCACTACGCCAGGCAAAAAGAGGCCCGACACGATATTAGAACGTATCCCATGACGTTCGTCAAATGGTTCAAATGGCTCTGAGCACTATGGGACTCAACTGCTGAGGTCATTAGTCCCCTAGAACTTAGAACTAGTTAAACCTAACTAACCTAAGGACATCACAAACATCCATGCCCGAGGCAGGATTCGAACCTGCGACCGTAGCGGTCTTGCGGTTCCAGACTGCAGCGCCTTTAACCGCACGGCCACTTCGGCCGGCTGACGTTCGTCATCGCAGTATATTTCCTAGATCAAGGTGACAATTTACGTTACATATACATACACATATACCAACACAAACAAAACAAAATATCTTCAATATTAATGCATCCTCAACGAGAGCCAAGAAATTTTGTCTTTACCCTCGTAGGCGGCCGAAACATTTGGGAGATTTATCTGTAGTGTCGCCGGGGATGTAAGGCGGCCGCTTTAGCTGCCTCGAGAGCTCTGGCACTCCCCCGAGAGACGCAGCCCTGTTGTCGCACGGCCACTCAAGTTGCCGCAGGGCACGCCGCGCACGGGCTGCTCTCTCGACATTCAAGGGCGCAACAGACGTTGCTTCTCGCCTGCACATTTAGCTGCAGCCTCCGAGGGCGCTTCTCTCTCTCTCAGGAAACATTCCAGTACATGTCACAATCAGTAACTGCGTGGCATTTCTGAAACGTATTCTGGTTACATTTTAAGCTTCACTTCCATTACCATAAGTAGTTTTTAGAAGTTGAAATTTCCACTCGTGAGCTATGGAGTCACACTACAGTATAATGACATCCTATTATATCAAATTTTCTACACAATAATTCAGAAAATAAATATACATCGTGGAAAGTACGTAACTGTTTGAAGAAAGTATGTTTCAAACATGTCTACAGGCATATTTATACAGGGTGCTCCACTGATCGTGACCGGGCCAAATATCTCACGAAATAAGCGTCAAACGAAAAAACTACAAACAACGAAACTTGTCTAGCTTGAAGGGGGAAACCAGATGGCGCTATGGTTGGCCCGCTAGATGGCGCTGCCATAGGTCAATCGGATATCAACTGCGCATTTTTAAATAGGAACCCCCATTTTTTATTACATATTTGTGTCGTGTGTAAAGAAATACGAATATTTTAGTTGGACCACTTTTTTCGCTTTGTGATAGATGGCGCTGTAATAGTCACAAACATATGGCACACAATTTTAGACGAACAGTTGGTAACAGGTAGGTTTTTTAAATTAAAATACAGAACCTAGGTACGTTTGAACATTTAATTTCGGTTTTTGCAATGTGATACATGTACCTTTGTGAACGTATCATTTATGAGAACGCATGCTGTTACAGCACGATTACCTGTAAATATCACATTAATGCAATAAATGCTCAAAATGATGTCCGTCAACCTCAATGCAGTAGTTCGCCGTCCGTAGTGTTCGCACATGCATTGACAATGCCCTGACACATGTTGTCAGGCGTTGTCGATGGATTACGATAGCAAATATCCTTCAACTTTCCCCACAGAAAGAAATCCGGAGACGTCAGATCCGGTGAACGTGCGGGCCATGGTATGGTGCTTCGACGACCAATCCACCTGTCATGAAATATGCTATTCAATACCGCTTCAGCCCGCATCTCGTGGTCGTGCGGTAGCGTTCTCGCTTCCCACGCCCGGGTTCCCGGGTTCGATTCCCGGCGGGGTTAGGGATTTTCTCTGCCTCGTGATGGCTGGGTGTTGTGTGCTGTCCTTAGGTTAGTTAGGTTTAAGTAGTTCTAAGTTCTAGGGGACTGATGACCATAGATGTTAAGTCCCATAGTGCTCAGAGCCATTTGAACCATTTGAATACCGCTTCAACCGCACGCGAGCTATGTGCCGGACATCCATCATGTTGGAAATACATCGCCATTCTGTCATGCAGTGAAACATCTTGTAGTAACATCGGTAGAACATAACGTAGGAAATCAGCATGCGTTGCACCATTTAGATTGCCATCGATAAAATGGGGGTTAATTATCCTTCCTCCCATAATGCCGCACCGTACATTAACCCGCCAAGGTCGCTGATATTCCACTTGTCGCAGCCATCGTGGATTTTCCGTTGCCCAGTTGTGCATACTATGCCGGTTTACGCTACCGCTGTTGGTGAATGACGCTTCGTCGCTAAATAGAACTCGTGCAAAAAATCTGTCATCGTCCCGTAATTTCTCTTGTGTCCAGTGGCAGAACTGTACACGACGTTCAAAGTCGTCGCCATGCAATTCCTGGTGCATAGAAATATGGTACGGGTGTAATCGATGTTGATGTAGCATTCTCAACACCGACGTTTCTGAGATTCCCGATTCTCGCACAGTTTGTCTGCTACTGACGTGCGGATTAGCAGCGACAGCAGCTAAAACACCTACTCGGGCATCATCACTTGTTGCAGGTCGTGGTTGACGTTTCACATGTGGCTGAACACTTCCTGTTTCCTTAAATAACGTAACTATCCGGCGAACGGTCCGGACACTTGGATGATGTCGTCCAGGATACCGAGCAGCATACGTAGTACACGCCTGTTGGGCATTTTGATCACAATAGCCATACATCAACGCGATATCGACCTTTTCCGAAATTGGTAAACGGTCCATTTTAACACGGGTAATGTATCACGAAGCAAATACCGTCCGCACTGGCGGAATGTTGCGTAGTACCACGTACTTACACGTTTGTGACTATTACAGCGCCATCTATCACAAAGCGAAAAAAGTGCTCCAACTAAAACATTCATATTTCTTTACGTACTGCAATAATATGCAATAAAAAATGGGGATTCCTATTTTAAAAAAAGCAGTTGATATCAAAAACCTTCAACATCGCAGCGCGTCGTTGATATCCGTTTGACCGACGGCAGCGCCGTCTAGCGGGCCAACCATAGCGCCATCTGGTTTCCCCCTTCAAGCTACATGAGTTTCGTTCTTTGTAGTTTTTTCGTTTGACGCTTATTTCGTGAGATATTTGGCCCGCTCGCTATCGATGGACCACCCAGTATAAACGCACATACACTGGGCAAATGGTTCAAATGGCTCTGAGCACTATGGGACGTAACTACTGAGGTCATCAGTCCCCTAGAACTTAGAACTACTTAAACCTAACTAACCTAAGGACATCACACACATCCATGCCCGAGGCAGGATTCCAACCTGCGACCGTAGCGGTCACGCGGTTCCAAACTGACGCGCTTAGAACCGCACGGCCACACCGGCCGGCTACACTGCGCAGGCCACTGAACTGTGAATGGGGGAGGGTACATGGTCTACATATTAGCGATTATCTGGCCTGTTCCATTCACACACACTGTGCAGACACATGAATGTGACAATCTTTCAAAATCCTGAATAACCACCTTTTGCAGAGCGGACCGCTGTGAGACGTCTAGGAAGACAGTCAGTGTGGTTCTAGAAGGTACCATCATGACTCCAGTTGCGCAAGGCTTCTCGGTTGAGGATCCATCTCGCGAACAGTCCGAGCGAGGTGATCCCACAGATCCTCGATTGGGTTCAAATCTTGCGAGTTTGGTGGCCAGTACGTACGGCAAAGTCATCCTGGTGATCGTCTAACCACGCAAGTAAACTGCGAGCTGTCGGACACATTGTATTGTCCTCTTGGTAAATGCCATGTGGGGGTGCACATGTTCCCCAAGGGTAGGTGTTTAGTTGTGTTGATCTGTTGTGCCTTCCAGAATAACAAACACTTTCCCCAGGTCGTAACACTCCCTCCAATGGTCTGGACCCTTGCAACGACTGTTGCAAGGTGTTTGCTTACAGACGCCTCAAATCGTACACTCCAACGGCCATCAGTCCGATGGAGTGTAAAAAGTGACTCATCTGAAAACGCCGCCTGTCACCACTCTGTGGACATCCAGTTTCGGTACTGGCGTGCAAATTCCAGGCTTCGTTACCGATGAACAGCAGTCAGGATGGGTGCATGAAGCAGGTGCCTGCTGCGGAGGCCCATACGCAGTTGCATTTGCTGTACAGTCGTTGAGGAGACGTTATTGGTATCCTCGTGGTGCATCTGGGCGGTCAGTTGCTCAACAAATGCACGTTTATTCGCCTTAGACTTCACCGCAGCCGTCGTCTACCCCTGTCCTATGTGACCCATGGTGCACCACAGTTGCCTCGGCGTTGGTTTTGGATAGCACAGTTTTTCCATTCACAGTACGAGGGTTGCCCAGAAAGCAATGCACCGCATAGGAAAGGCCATAGAACGGGATAGAGATCACGTGAAAAAGTAGAATGTGTAGATAAAACACCATTCTTTCGTGTGAGCAATTCTCATTATGTTCAATAAGATACTGTTGAAGAAAAAAAAATCGGTGCATTACCTTCAGGGCAATCCTCGTATATTTTAACCACAGCAGCACGTGAACATTTCACAGACTTAGCAGTTTCGGAAATGCTTCCACGTTTGGCCCAAAACCAATGACCATGCCCCATTTGGAAGTCAGATAAATCGCTTCGTTTCCGCATTACGATAACGACAGCACTGTTTTCCGTGTCCCCGCGACACGCTTTATATATCCACCACAGCTAATGCTGCCGCTTGCCGTCTGAGAGTGGTTCTTGCACTTTGACGTAGAACATAGGCGGTGGTCACGTTTTTGAAGGTTTCGCGCCTTTACTTTTTTCTTCATACTTGTAAATCTGATGATCTGGGGATTATCACATGCGCGCGCTGATTGGCGAGCGCGGTTGGTGAAGCTGTTCATCTTCTTTCTTTTTATCATCATTTTCCTTTTACGATGAAGGTGACTTTTGCCTGTTGAACACCTCACGTTTTATCCCTATATCTTTATTACCACGACGTCTTTAGATTATGTCCCCTCAGCCCCCCCCCCCCCCCAGGCTAACTACTGCCTTTACGTATAGCTGTTAATATAAGTTTCTTTACTAGCATAAGCAACCGTGTGCGGTTATTTTTAGGTTTCATCTCCTATTTAGCTCGTCTCCTGTTCTATCCATTTCATTTTTTGATATACGTTGATCCACGGTTGGGAATATGTGGGCTATTTAGCCCCAAACCATGTATAAACTTTCTCGTATTCGTATGCGCATGCGCATTCAAGTAACTTCCTTCGTCTTGTGCATGTGCATAGATAGCGGGTCAGGCTTATAAGTGAGCGACCGTTTGTAGCTGCAGTTTATGGCGGGTCATGGCCCATCGAACATAGGCCGGTGTGAGGTGGAGCGTACACCATTAAGTTAAGTAGTGGTTTTGACTTTGTACATATGTACTGTTTGTGTTTTCCTTTTCTTTTTCGTTTTTAAATGTATACCTATGGTGTTCTTTTAATCACTGACAAAGGTCTTCTAGACACTTGTAGGTTTTATTGTTGTTAACCTGGGTTAACACTTAACACTAGGTGCTTTTTTCGCAATCGAGGCGGGTTTTCTAGTTTTTTTAATATATTAACCAACGACTGCTGACGTGCTGCGATGTTGAAGGTTCTTCTTTTCCGTGTCTCCCCGGCACGCGTTATACACCCAACACTGCTAGTGGTGCCACCTGACATCTGTGAGTAATTATTGCACGTTGACACTGAACATAGGACACAATAATGTGACCGTAACGTACATAGGGCACGGAAAATGGTTCTCTAAGTTTATCCAGCAGGATTTCGCGAGAACTTTGTCGCTTTTTGTCCGAAGATCCCCATTTAAGTTTTCCAAGGAATCTGTTACATTTTCATATGGACTATACAGGCATATTACGATCCTAGCAGCCTGCCTCTGAATTCGTTCGATGCCAGTAGTCAAGGACTTCTTTCTTTTCCCTTGCGTCTTTCCTGTCTAGTGCGATGTCCGCTTTCTTGCGATTTGGGAAATATTATTTCATTAATTTAACTTTGTGGCCGGATGCTCTTCGTGACGCCACTGTCGTCAAAGTAACCTAAGGGAGAGAAGTCGTTTGCACCGACTGTCTGTGAATCTTGTAAACTTTGCTCTCTACGGCATTGTATTTTAACTGACCGTATCACATTCTCTGCGGTGGAAGATGGATTCCACCGCAGCCTTTGCGTAAACGAACATGGGAAACCGCTTAAAAACTGCACACATGTTGGCCAGTGTAACAGCCCCTGCTCGTGAATCTATCTGGATGTGGGCCAGCTCACGCTATACGATCATGTCGCTTGATGAGGCATCCAAACGTTGAGATAAGGTTTACTTGAGCTAATTACATCGAACAAACGACCCAAAAGACGTAATCAGGCGCGACGTTGGGAGAACGACTCGTCCAAATAATATTTGCCGAAACAAAGAATTATGTGCCCAGGAAAGCAAATGCTTAATATTTCCCCATTTTGACGAGCTCTAAGTGCTATGGCGCCATCTGCTTGAAACCGCAAGTTTTGTAGCATAATACTGTGTCGATGCAGCCGAGGGATGACGAATTCTTGGTAATTTTTATAAACTCCAAACCACATTACTATACCACGTTTTCAGTACACATTTTCCTTTCGTGCAGTTTTGTAGGACGCTTTTTCTGCCTGTTAACCTAAACATTTAGGAAAAGGTTTCTCACTTTAGTTATCAGAAAAGGTCAACGACCTTGCTGCAGTGGTAACACCGGTTCCCGTCAGGTCACCGAAGTTACACGTTGTCGGGCTTGGCTAGAACTTGGATGGGTGAGCGTCCTGTCTGCCGAGCTCTGTTGGCAAGCGGGCTGTACTCAGTCCTTGTGATGCCAATTGAGGAGCTACTTGATTGAGAAGTAGCCTCTCAGATCATGAAAACTGTCAACGGTCGGGAGAACAATGCGCTGACCACACGCTTCTCCATATCCAGATCCAGTGACGCCTATAGGCTGAGGATGACACGGTGGTCGGTCAGTACCGTTGGGTCTTCCGAGACCTTTTCGGACGGAGTAGGAGTTATCAGAAAAGAGTTAAAATTTGTGTGTATGGTTTTTTTTCATTCTTTTAAAGTTTCACAAAATTTGAAATGTGCTGCTCCTCATATTTACGGAAATTTTGAACAATTTTAATGTTTTTGCCGATGTAACTTTAAAAAGTAAAGTCAAATTTGAATAAGACTTCTGTGAGAAAATTCAGCTCATGATGAGACTCAGAGGCAATTGGCAAAGTACCCAAACTCCGCATCGTTGTCGCAGTTTAAGAATGTCCATGCGGTTTGTTGATTACGGATAGGATATCCGGCTAAAATCTAGGACATGGCAAATGCCAGTCAGGGCGCTTTTCGTCTGTGGTACATAGGGTGGCAGCGCGTCTGTTTCGAGTAGCCAATGACGGGACAGTTTTAAGTAACCGTGCCATAAGATTACTTGTATTGTAACGGCGAATAACTCGTATTTCGGCTGCTGTTTTCCGAATGTATTCAACAGTTCGATGCTAGATTCAGTCCAACTCACTGCAAGGAAACGTGTCGTCTATCTGCTGCTCTCTCATTGGGTAAAACAACCAGCTCTTGAAACATCGCCTAGTGGTCCCGCAACGCTTCGCAGCCAGCGCAACCAACATTGCTCCACAAAACACCTAAGTAATCACACTGCCCCTGTTCTGGACTCTTTAACTAATATTCCGCCGTCCCGTTGGTTTTGAATCCTCTCTGGATGCTACCAAAGAGTCCGATTTGACATAATCTTCTATCCAAAGTCGTGTCTCGTTCGTTACTCACTTCCAAGGTCATGGTGCATATTGATTGACGTTAAGTACTATTCCTGCAGACATAAAACGTTTATTATTGATAGCAACAAACTGTTCTCTGTGTATCAAGGAAAATATTGTTGAACAACAAACTTCATCCACGATAGAAGATGAATAATTGGCTCCTTAAATATGTTGAATCGTGGTTTACTCAATCTAGCACATCAACATATTGAAATAGTATCATTTTCTCCAACTAGTTACAGTGTATAGATGAATTATATTACGTGACATTATGGAACTTCAACAGCCGTAATTACAGCATTTGAAGCTCTGGATAAAAATATGAAATATTGTCTTTAACCTTTTATACAGGGTGTAAATTTTAAGTTGACAAACCAGAATAACTCGAAAAATAAGCTTCACACGAAAAAATGTGTTGAATCTAAAGATGATTATTTCCGAGGGGGACACCTGTTGGTGCTAAAATTAGCCCGCCACCCCCCAGCCCCCTGGGGGTGGGGCGGGAGCCAACTTTAAAATTTCAAATGGGAACCCCGATTTTTATTGCAGAATCAGATTCTACATAAAAAAACTTCGTATATTTTGTCTTAAACATTTGTTTTGATTTCTGGTAGTTGGCGCTGTAATTGAAGAAAATCCATGTTCTCATTTTTGCGTGGAAAATGGTGACGGACAAACAAAAAAATACTTATTTACTTCGTAAATTTTGATTCGCTATAACTAAAACTCTCCCTCTCTCGCCATTGGGTGGGGTTTTAGAGAGAGGAATTAGAGCTTTACAAATATTGACCCAAACAAAACTTATCCGAATCTACCGAAAAAATAATATTTGGGTCAACATATGTAAAACTCTAATTCCTCTCTCTCAAACCCCACCCTATGGGGAGAGAGGGAGAGTTTTAGTTTTACCTAATCAAAACTTACGAAGTAAGTAAGTATTTTTTACTTATCGGTAACCATTTTCCACGCAAAAATGAGAACTTGGATTTTCTTGAATTACAGCGCCAACTACCAGAAATCAAAACAAATGTTTAAGACAAAATGAACATAGTTTTTTATGTAGAATCTGATTCGCCAATAAAAATGGGGGTTCCCATTTGAAATTTTAAAGTTGCCTCCCGCCCCACCCCCAGGGGGCTAATTTTAGCTCCAGCAGATGTCCCCCTCGAAAATAATCATCTTTGGATTCAACACATTTTTTCGTGTGAAGCTTATTTTTCGAGATATTCTGGTTTGTCAACTTAAAATTTACACTCTGTAGAGGCAACATTGCGATAGTGGTAAATACACAAAAGACGAATCAATGATAAACTTGCTAAGGCAGTAGCCTGAAGGCAAAATGGCCATGGGCAAATGAAAGAACTTCCCAGCTGCTGAATGCAGTTTGTGGAACAACAGCCAACAGTGATCGGTAAGCCTGTACATAATGGAACGGCTGTCACCTACAAAGAGGTAACGCAGCGTGCGGAGCCAGGAGTACGAGTTTCGGCCAACGAGCTACCGCGGTGGCGTTATGCTATGCAGCCCCACGCACGTATCGACCAACCGGCGTCCGTCCAGCAACGGCTCATTGTGGTTGCACGCTTTACGGCTGTTTACCCTTTCGCAGAAGTAACCAGGGGCCCTCTGACGACGCAGGCCAGCTGTATACCCGCAGCTTCATGTTAGGTACGAGCTACGATTAGCTTTTCACATTAAATGGCTCCAGATTAGCCACGCAACTGACGAGATGTTAAATTTGTAATTTTGTTTTGGGTACGACCACTTGTATCAGTATCTACTAACTGAAATTTTAAGTTTTACTAGAACGCGTTGCTCTCAGTTAGGAATTAAACACAAGATTTTACCTTTATTCCCTTACCCCACCGATCATTGTCTGAGGCGGAGCAGATAATTATCTAACTAACTCTTACCTGCTTCCATATTTACTGTGTGTTTCACCTTTCAAACATAAACAAGTGCGAATGCGCTCTGGCATAAGTATGTGAACCTCTACGTAAAATGTCTATCTGTCCTTTATTACCACTACCATTTTCGATTAATAACCATAATTTCAGCATAAAAGTTAATACGTATCATGTCATGTCATGTCATGTCTATATGGCATAGCTATTAACACAGTCCCATCAGGACTGCTGAAAATCAAAAGAAGAGATATTTAATACTCAAGAGATGAGATGTCAGAGGTAAAAGTACAGTTGTAACTTGAAAATTACTGTACGGTTCCCAAACGAAATATTGGATGAATATTTCAGATTTTTTTCTGTTACCAGTATCAGTCACCGCAACATCGTAACATTCACTTTCAAACAGTGATGACTGCCTCTTTTGCCGTGACAATTTCCTCACCATTTCTTGCATAATGAATTCAGTACTGACGAAAACTTTCATGAGAAAGTGAAATACCAATGGGTGCTTGTGCTAAGTACCGTAAAACATTGTGTCTTATGCATCTGTTATTTACTACCAAAAAAGGCATCCGACCGCCGTGTCATCCTCGGTGGAGGATGCGGATAGGAGGGGCGTGGGGTCAGCACACCGCTCTCCCGGTCGTAAGATGGTATTCTTGACTGAAACCGCTACTATTCGGTCGAGTAGCTCCTCAATTGGCATCACGAGGCTGAGTGCACCCCGAAAAATGGCAACAGCGCAGGGCGGCCTAGATTGTCACCCATCCAAGTGCCGACCACGCCCAACAGCGCTTAACTTTGGTGATCTCACGGTAACCGGTGTATTCACTGCGGCTAGGCCGTTGCCGTTATTTGCTATCAAAACTGTTTATATGGGGAATCTTACTTATACAGGGGGTGGACAAAAATATGGAAAGACCGCGAGAAGTGCTGACTGGAACAAAAATGCAGATGCTAACCGAGTCTGCAGATTGCGCTGTTGCATTTGACCACAAGTGATACCTGTACAATGTCCTCAATATGGCGCAAGTTTCAGTAGTGGTTATAACGGCTTTCTGCGTAGTTGTGAATGCATTGTGTCGGAGGTTCCTGAATTCGAACGTGGCCACAATATTGGTGCTCGTATGGTGGGAGCTTCTGTTACAAAGGTAGCCGAAGAGTTTTATGTTTTAACAGGAACCATGTCGAGGATTTTTATCGCATACAGATCAAGCGGAAAAACATCATCCGCTACGTCCCAACCCGGACGAAACTGCGTGTTGAGTGATCGTGACGGACAGTCATTGAAGAGGATAGTGGCGAAAAATATGGAGAGACAACTTCAAAAGTCACTGCAGAACTGAGTATCGCAGACGCGAACGCTGTCAGCACCAAAACAACACGAAGGGAGCTCCATAAGGTGGGAACTGCATAGCAAGCTGGAATTCCGAAATCACTCATCATTGATGCAAATGGCCGTAACAGGAAAATGTGGAGCCGAAGCCATAAAACTTGAACTGTGCAGCAGTGGAAGGAAATCAGCTGGTCGAATGAGTTTTGTTGCACACTGTTTTCAGCTTCTGGTCGAGTTTACGTCCCAATAGTGAAATATGGCGGGGTCGGCTATGATTTGGGCAGCCATATCGTGGTATTCCATGGGCCCCATGGTTACTGTGCAAGGTCGCATTACTCGCGAGGATTGTGTGTCCATTTTGGTTGATCAGATCCATCCCGTGGTACAACGTGTGTTCTCCACTGCCGATGCTGTGTACAAAGACGACAGGGGCCCTTTTCTCACAGCTCGCATCGTCCAGCAGTGGTTTTGTGAGCACGAAGGTGAACTATCTCATATCCCCTAATCACCAGTAACCAGATCTCAATATCATTGAACGTTTGTGGCCTACGTTGGACTGTAGGATACGTGATCGCTATCCAGCTCCATCATCGTTATATGGACTTGTCACTATTTTGCACGAGGAGTGGTATAAGATTCCCTCCTTGAAAACCATACGGGACCTGTGTTTATCCATTCCTGGACGACTGGAAGCTGTTTTGAACGCCGAATATTGTCCTACACCATATTAGCCGTGGTAATGTGTTTTTGGTGTTTCCTTTATCCACCTCCTATAACTATCTTTAACGATACTCTACTCTCATAAAATCATTACCGACAGACAACAAATAAATTATGAATTTTAATCCATCTGGTATTAAACTCCTTTACATTTTTTGTTGGGTACTGAGAACGTCTCACTCTTTACGAACTTTACTTCAAAATAAAGCACACTATGGTTCAGTGTTAGTAAAGATACGTTGAAGCCTGCATATTCTTCATAGTATCTAGGTTGTTTTATGTAGCGGAACAAAATAACATCCATGTATATATGATTACACCAAAGTGTAGTTGTATTTATATTGTAAGTATAGATACGATACGATAAGACAGAAATGTTGGGCTAATAAAACATTTTAACAGCAAAATCACTAAATCGCAGCAAATATCAGCGGAGTTTATTCGCAGACCAATACTTAAGGAGCTATAGACCAGACGCTAGCTATATGACTTTCAGACAAAAAACCCAGATTCTGAAGATGATGATGCGAGTACTTCATTCAACAGCTATATCGCACCATACGGTGCATTACTATTGCATTGAAAGCATGCGTTAGTAACGATTCGTTGTATTAAACAATCACCTTGTTTCGTAATGCGTTCACATGGAAACTTTCAACTTTTTTGTTCTCAGTTCTCGAATAATATAGTGACGTTGATGCACTTAGTACATAGTATTAGCCTCAAAATTTATACTTTCCTCATATATCTGTATGCTAAAGTAGTTTTTAATCATCGTTTGTCTTTTATATTAATGTTAGGAACCATTGCATTACAAAGGGACCACAAGGATGTGTCTTTTCATCTTCATTTATTTAATTAACTGCTACGACGAGGCCACGGTACAACCATATATTTTCAAACCAATTACAGGGGAAGTTTTCTTTTCATTCAGTAATCTCCTAACAAATTTGGTGTTCCACGTTTCTCTACTGACCATTTCAGTTCGTTTGGAGCCAAAAGTGGCACTTATCACTCCGTCTTCAGGACACAAGTGGCCCATCGGGACCATGCGACCGCCGTG
Organism: Schistocerca americana; assembly: GCF_021461395.2. Lineage (NCBI taxonomy): Eukaryota > Metazoa > Arthropoda > Insecta > Orthoptera > Acrididae > Schistocerca > Schistocerca americana. Next base: position 255,120,634 of record NC_060130.1, read on the forward strand.
TCATCCTTAGCTGAGGATGCGAATAGGAGGGGCGTGTGGTCAGCACACAGCTCCCCCGGTCGTTATGATGGTTTTCTTTGGCCGGAGCCGCTAATATTCGGTCGAGGAACTTCCTCAATTTGGCATCACGAGGTTGAGTGCACCCCGGAAAAAAGTGGCACTTGATCCTTAACAATAAACAGTGAGAGATCATCCATATGAGTACTAAAAAAATCCGTTAAATTTCGATTACACGATAAATCACGAAAAAATTAAAGGGTGAATTTTAATCAAATACCTAAGGACTATAGTTAAGGACAACTTAAATTAGAACCATTACACTGAAAAAAATGTGGGAATACGAACAAAAGACCGCGTTTTATTACATAAAAACTTCGAAGATGCAACAGATCTACCAAAGAGATTGCTTTCACTACGCTTGTCCGTCTTCTTCTGAAGCTTTGCTGCACGGTATGGGATCCTTACGTGAGAGCATTGACTGAGGACATCGAAAAATTTCGAAGGAGGGCTGCTCGTTTTCTATTATCGTGCTTACTGGAGAGTGTGCCATGGCTGTGGAAAGTGAGTCTGACTGCAAGCATTAAAACAAAAACTTTTTCATTGAGGATAGATCTTTTCACAAAATTTCAATCACCAGTTTTCGCCTCAGAATGCAAAAATATTTTGTTGACTTCCACCACGTGTGGGACCGTTCAAATCCATGCGATGACAACTCAACGGCCGACCGCTGTGGCCGCGCGGTTCTAGGTGCTTCAGTCCGGAACCGCGCGACTTGTACGGTCGCAGGTTTCAATCCTGCCTCGGGCTTGGATGTGTGTGATGTCCTTAGGTTAGTTCGGTCTAAGTAGTTCTAAGTTCTAGGGGAATGATGACCTCAGATGTTAAGTCTCATAGTGCTCAGAGCCATTTGAAGCATTTTTTTCTAAGGTCACTCTAAGGCACACCAGTTCGACAACACCCATGCACCTTCGTCGAGCACTTTAAAAATGTACTTGTATAGAGACAGCCTGTCATTGACTGCTAGGCACCGGAGTAACAGGCAGTTATTTCGACACCTCTGAGTTGAGTGGCGCTTCGTCACTGAAATAATTCTGTTGCGGGATAATGCCTGTCCAAATTCTGTCAGCGCTGTTTTTAATACGCTGCAGATGTTTCGCCTGGAAGCCGTTGTACATCCTCCATACAGTCCCGATCTCTCTCCATATGATTTCCATATTTTTGGATCCGTCAAGAAAGACACTGGTACCCGTCGTTTTGCTTCGGACGAAGAGGTGCTCACTTGGGTAGGATCGTGCTTCCGTAGTCAACCGCAAAATCGTTCCGTAACCGTCTTGTCTCACAGTGGGATAAATTTATTAACAGTTCCGGTAATTACTTTTAAAATAATAAACAGTTTACTTATTTTTCCGTGTGTCTCGTCTTCATATAACTGCCACTTACATGAATTGTATGCTTTGGTTATGTGAGGATGTGACTGTTTTCACATGAGGATGGTCTGAGAAGATGTAAACGACTTTGTGAGAAAATAAGGAAAAGTCTGATGATCTTCGTGAGTATTATCTGTGTTCTGCCAAATACAGATGGAAAATTCCATTAATTTTATAAACACATTCCTTTAACTTTTCAGATTTCAATTTCTCCGTTTCGAATCTTAAATATTACTGTAGTTGTATATTTTGTTTCCTGCTTTTTTTCCCTCAGATAAGACGATAACATTTACTGTAAGATATTGCTTCCTTGGTTTGGCTCAGTCGTAAGCTAGTTGGCCACTTCACTTTTCATGAAATTATCTAAACGTAATTCGTCAACACAATGAAACCAATTCACGTTGAATCGAAATTTCCTTAAAAACGAATATAATCTACCACATGTACAGTTCGTGCAGTCCATACGTTGTTTATCAATATTTAAAATACTATTGACAATTTATGACGTGTGGATACAAGGATTGAGCCAAATACATAAATTATTGTATTTTACTTCACAAATATATTCTTACCAGGTGACATATTTTTTAGCTTATTTGTATTAATTTATACAAACAAGTGCTTCAGTGTACGTGCTACCTTCCTAGTTTACGGTCAATGTTGTAGGTCCAAGGCAGCCGCCTCATGTAGCCAAATTCTGAATCTCACTTTTGCTCAATGCAATTAATTAGTTTGTCAGATCGACGGAAGTTGATTGAAAATGCTTCATAAGAGAATGGGAGTAGCTTTTACCGCTACCTTGTGATTAACTTTAAAATGCTTCAGCTGGAAATCTTGTTAGAAACAAGTATAAAGTCTACGTATTCTCCAAGTCTCAATTAGCCTATTCTTTCCTCCACGGTCCAATTTAAGATATAATTGTTCACTACTGCCTAAAAGTGGGGCTGGGCTCGAAATCAAGAAATAAGTTTCCTGACGCAAGTACCTAACATTGTGGAGAAATATTGGTAATTAAATCTGTTTAATGTTCACTAGAGAATTAAGACTTTGGAATTATGTAAAAGGGAATTTTGTGTTTGGCACAATAAGAATTGTCTAAAATTATACTTATTTTATGTTGCTTACTGCCTTTCATACAAGCGAAGTCCCCGCAGGGAACATGTATTTATTCATTTATTCATGGCTCTCTTCTGTTCCAGAATTTGGAAGTGACGATTTCAACAGATTCATAAATCTTCTCGGAGACCAGGTTCGCCTCCGTGGATGGGACAAATATCGTGGTGGTCTGGATGTTAAAGGTGTGTTTTAAAATTAACATTGCTTTGTAGAATAATTCAAACAGCTGTGATTTTCAAGAAAATTAGTAATAAACGTTTGGTTGTCGCCGGCCGCGGTGGCCGAACAGTTCTATGCACTTCAGTCCGGAACCGCGCGACTGCTACGGTCGCAGGTTCGAGTCCTGCCTGTATGTATTCTGCCTGGATGTATGTGATGTCCTTAGGTTAGTTAGGTTTAAGTAGTTCTAAGTTCTAGGGGACTGATGACCTCAGACGTGAAGTCCCATAGTGCTAAGAGCAATTTGAACCATTTTTTTTTTAGTTGTCACTGGTTCAAATGGTACAATCTATAATTACTTTCAAGCTGCATTTATGCCGGTAAGGCAGCTTAGATCTTTCACTTGACTGCTGCACTTGTTCATCTAAGAGGATAACACTACTGGCTCTGAGAAGTGACTCAATAAATCAAGCAAACAACTAGAGAATAGACTTCAGAAAAATCCGCAGTAATTCTCGTAGACATTAGTAGGAGTTTGGTCATCAGAGTAAAGGAATTGTATAACTTTCTAATTCATTATTTAGAATGTGTTCTAGATAAAACAGAAATTATCACGTACCAATGAGATTAGGCTGATTCTAATAACCGTTGTATACTATACCAATGAGTTTATACACACTCTACACCAGACATAGCTAGATAATCATCGGGATTCAAACAAACCATAATTAGTAGAAATTGAGAGAAATAGCAGTCCTTTAGCGGCCTGAATATATTGTCTAGTGAAAGATCTACCACTGTGTGGTGAAGTGGGTTTAGTTATACAACTATATTCACAAGACATGATGGACGTGCAACTGCTCGAATTGAAGTATAGCGATGGGGCCGATGCTGAACGAGAAAAGAAGCAAGCGAACGTCGACAAAGAACTTCCTGTTACGTATAGCCACTGCAAAACTTCTTGAGAACCTGTACATAAAAGTTCAGTCGTGAAATTAAATCAAACACGAGATTGCTAATTTTCACACGAGCGAATATACATATTTCCTTATGAACATACATGTGTGTGCAAAAATGCAAAACGTAAGTAGTAAGATATTATGGATCCCAACAGTGACAAAACAAAACCCAAAAATAAAGATAAACACTGTCACGGAAATTGATTATCGACCTTTCTACAAATAACTCTATACTGTGACGAAACCAACCTTCCTGCCAATAAATTCTGTGTCCATTCGTTATCTCTGACTTACAAACCTAATACTACATGAAAATTTGCATGGAAGAGTTACTCTAAGTTTGCTACGCTGCCATTTGATAAAATTACTGGTGATTATTGCAGTTTTAAGCCACAGTTCACTGTCGTATCATCCACAACGCCCATATCAGTCACACAACAAATGATAGCGTTTCAGTTGCAACACTGTCTGCATTTAACACTGATATCTTATCAGTAAGCATTGTACATTATTCAACAAGTTCTTCCGAACGTTTCACTTAGAGAGCCTTACAGCACACAATCGCCATTATGACAATTCATATTTTAGATTTTACGACGTCGATGGACGAGAGTTACGTGTACGGTCACTTCACCCAATTTTATTTTTTTTATCTCATTTTGTTCGTTTTCGGTCCTTGTATCTGCTCTGGGCGGACGTCGAAAGACACCCGTTTCAGTTCGTTGTTGATCCATTAACTCAGTTTTTTTATTACAGAGGGCAGCTAGCCATCTGACCGTACACGCTGAGCTACCGTGCCGGCTACCTATCGGCACTGTTGATATCCTGCTACATAAAACAGTTTCTGAAATCCTATAGACGTTACATGTTGCTGTTATACGAAAGAGCTGCGCATTTCCACATACATCTAGCCGCGGCAAGCATTCTGTTGCAAATAACACAATTGCGCTGAAGGAAAACACGCTCAAAGTTTAAACACTGCCAACCTTATAACGCTGCTGAATATAACAGACATGAAGAAATTAATACCAATTGCTGTTCAACTCAATAAAGTAATAAAATTAATTTTAAATTAATATTTTTGAAAGCTGAAAGATAATTATTGCACCGTGGTAAGTACTGCAACGAGGCACAAGATTTTTAAATTTTTTAAAATGATTTTATTGTACCACTACTAGTTTGGGGCCTGAGACCATCGTCAGATGATAGCGTTGAATTCTATGCAAGTTTTACATTTGCGTCCTAAAATACGGGGTGTTCGAAGTCTCTCCGCAGTGCCGTATGATTGTTAGCCACGCGTGTTGTATGCCGCAGTGAATATACCGAAACGAAACTCAGTGAAATACAAGTTATTAATTTATTGAATATTCATTTTTACTTATAAATTTTCACATTAAATGTTGAAAGTGTCCCCCTGTTGTTGAATACACAATTCAATTCGTCTAATCATGTTTCCAAACACAAGCCGTAACATTTCTTCTGTAACAGAAGCAGTGAAAGTGTATATTGTAGTTTTCAATTCATCGATGGATTTTGGATGGTTTTTATAGACAGTTGCTTTCGCTGCAGCCCAGAAGAAAAAGTCATGTGGTGTTAGGTCAGGAGATCGTGGAGGCCAAAGTCCCTGTGAAATTATGCGATCATCAAAAGCATCAGCAAGCAGTGACATTGAAACGCGAGCTGTATGCGCGGTTGCACCATCTTGTTGAAAATAACCGTACAGTATTTCACTTAACACAAGTTCTCCTATGAATGGGTACAGAATATCACTGCAGTATTGTTGTGCGTTTATTGTTTCGTTGAAAAATATGGGACCAACAATTCGACGTCTAGAAATTGCAATCCAAACTCCTATTTTCACAGAATGAAATGGTTCCTCATGAATACACAATGGATTTGCTGTACTCCAAATACGAGAATTTTGCGAATTCGTGTACCCGGATAAATGAAACCATGCCTCATCAGTAAAAAACGTTTCATTAAGAATATCCCTTCCATTTTGTTGAACGAAATTTTTGGACCATTGATAATAATGCAGTCTCTTGCCACGATCAGTATTTTTCAGTTCTTGCACGACTGTCACTTTGTATGGGAAAAGTTCTAATTTTTTCCTTACAGCTGTATGGGCCGTTCCGACACTAACATCGATTTCCTGGCCGAGTTTTCTTGCTGACTTGTTCGGACTCGTGGACATTTTATCGGAAATATCGAGTAGTTTATCCTCAGACAAAACGCTAGGACGACCACTTCTCGTTACATCTGTCACTGGACCCGTACTTCGAAATTTGTTAATCAAATGTCGCACAGTATTGCGATGTGGGAGTGCTCTCTCCGGGCAAACTGAATTAGATGTTTGACGAACTGGAAGTGTGTATTTACCGCCAACTTTGAACACTTGTTCGACTAAAAACTCACGTTCTTCAATGGTAAGCATTTTAACAGTGACAAAAACGAAACAAACGAACAAAGGAACTAAACTTAAACGTTCACGTCAACACGTAACGACACACACCAAGGATACTACAGCCGCTGGCTGAGATAAACGAAACAGTGGAACATTGGGAGAGTCCACTTGAAGCGAAGTAACCCAGGCAGGCGAACAATCATACGGCACGCGCGGCTAGCAATCATTCGGTACGGCGGAGAGACTTTTTGAACACGCCGTATAACAAAGTTTTCATGATTACGTAATTTTACAATTACATATGCTCTATACATTGTGTTTACTTCACGAAAAGCCCTCCTTTACATATTACGAGACAGAGATTTGATTTTCTTTTACTATCCATGCTGACCATTGAACATAACTAAACACAAGATGGCGGACACACTTGTTTACACCGGCCGCTGATTTGATGTGCCGAAGAAAGTGATACGTATACCGATGTTTACCGATATGGCATCAAACACGTAATTTTATGCAGTTATACATTTAACTATTTAGGTTTGAAGATTCTGGTAATGGCCAATGGCAAATTTTCTTTCCGCCAGTTAATTGTTTTTACTATCATTTCAACTTATGGGAACTGCATGAAATATTGGAGGTGTTTCCGTACTGGGCTAAGTGAGCAGCGAATGTTGACTCACTAAGGTTTTTAGCCTGAGATCATCCATGTGTTCACGGTACTGTGCGTTGAAACTCCTGCCAGCTTGCCCAGTGTAAAATTTGGGGCACACAGAGCAATTTAGTTTATAAATACCAGACCTAAATACGTCAACTTTCGCTACTTACTTAGCTCAACACGAAGATATAAGCATCAAAGAAAACTTAGAGGTATTACATTTTACAAAACAGGAGTACAAATGAACTCGTTAGAGGAATTAGAAATAAACAACCACATTTCACAATAAGCCTGACTGCAATCTTAGTGATCAACTGGAACTAAAAAAAAAGGTACCTCCAAAATTTCATGCAGTTCTCATAAGCTGAAATGATAAAAATAACGTGCGGTTCTAGGCGCTACAGTCTGGAACCGCGTGACCGCTACGGTCACAGGTTCGTATCTTGCCTCGGGCATGGATGTGTGTGATGTCCTTAGGTTAGTTAGGTTTAAGTAGTTCTAAGTTCTAGGGGACTGATGACTTTAGAAGTTAAGTCCCATAGTGCTCAGAGCCATTTGAACCTTTTTTTATATAAAAATAACAATTAACTGACAGAGAGAAAATTCGTCATTGGCCGTTACTAGCATCTTCAAACCTAAATAGTTAAATGTATAACTGTATAAAATTATCTATATTACGAAGAAGTATTTTTGCAGTAACTCCGGTTGCGTGTCATATCTGTACACATAACACGTTCTTTGTCACATCAAATCAGCAGCCGACGTAAACAAATGTATCCGCTATCTTGTATTCAGTTCAGTTCAATGGTGAGCATGGACCGTATAAGATAATCAAAACTCTGTCTCGTAATCCGTAAAGGAGGGCTTTTCATGAAATGCCTGCCTCTGAGCACTATGGGACTTAACATCTTAAGTCATCAGTCTCCTAGAACTTAGAACTACTTAAACCAAACTAACCTAAGGACATCACACACATCCATGCCCGAGGCAGGATTTGAACCTGCGACCGTAGCAGTCCCACGGTTCCGGACTGCAGCGCCTAGAACCGCAAGACAACCGCGGCCGGCTTTCATGAATTAAGCATAATGTATAGAGCATATATAAGTGTAAAATTACGTAGACAAAAAAAGTTTGTTATATTTTAGGACGCATATTTAAAACCTTTTGTTAAAGTATGATCACAAAAACTTTATTATATTTTAGAACACAAATGTAAAACTTGCAATGAAGTCAATGCTAGCATCTGACGATGGACGCAGGCCTGAAACTCGTGATGGTACAATAAAAACATTCCAAAAAAAAACTTGGGGCTGATTGCAGTATTTCCTGCAGTGTAACTGCCACAGCTGCTGTGTTCTCTAACCAAAATAGCCAAAAATAGATAATTATTGTATTCACAAGTCGTAAACAACTGAGGTGCGTATTCGGAATATATTCAATCACGTATGTCATAACATACATGCCAACTTGAGAGCTCTTAACCTGGTATGCTACAACATCGTCAATATTTTTCACTGAATTCAATACCGTTATACTGCTTTCAGTGACGTATAATGTGGCAGAGGAAGACTAACATACTTATCAAAGTATTTATAAATCCACGAGCAATTTAATTAGAGATGCCTACCTAATACCGTGAACCAGCCGGATAGCCGCGCGTGTTAGCACGCCTCTCTCTGAATTCGGGGAAGCGCCACAGCCCCTAAAGGCCGGTTCCCACTACGGCGCAGCAGCGCGGCGTGCGGCAACGGCAGGGGCAAAGGTTTTCCGCTTTGACGCAGCGGCTCGCGGAATTGGCGTTCCCATCTGGCAGCGGCAGACGCTAGCGGTAGCCAATGACGGACAGCCACTGAGGTACGGGGCGGAACCCACTGAAACGCCCGGCGCATTTGATTAACTATATCTTACACCTACATGAAGGAAAGACGAAGTTTGGTGAAGACATACCAATTTTTCATGTTCTGTACAATGTACTCTTTCACATATTCCATTATTCATGTTTTCTCATTTCACCATAAACAAATTTCATGACTACTGTTCATATTTGTTCACTGTCTCCTAACACATTGAAACAATGTACGATAAAAGAGATTATTCAGATAGTTAAGCGAGACAAAAACTAAAAATTTCTTAAGAATCATGAAAGAATGATATATATTTGGAACAGAGTTTTCGAAACCAGATTTTAAATTGTAAGACATTTCCCGATGCAGACGCAAACCGACAATAATTTATTGGTTACGAGCTGCAGATTACAACTAAAGAGGCAGTAAACGGTAGCAAATTAAAGAGATGGAACTTGAATAAGTCAAGAGCCACAGTTTTTCGATAATCTTAAAGTTACCGTAATGCAACGACTGACTGAAACAGAGGAAGGAATCCGCTAGAATACGAATGGATATCTTTGAGAGAATAAGTGGTGAATGCAGCACAGTATGTGAACGGGAAAAAGGTACAGTAGAAATCGTTAGATAAAACATGATATATTAAATTTAATTGACAAAAGGGAAAAATATAAAAATGCAACAAATAAAGTAGGCCATGGGAAATAGAAATGTCTAAATATGACGTTGACAGAAAGACCAAAATCACAACGCGATTTTGCACTTGGAAAACATAGGTGAATGAAAATGAGAAAGAAGAAAGAAAACTTTGCTCAAAGGAGAAGCAACTGTCAAGAACTCATTTGGCAAGCCAGTACTAAGTAAATAAGAGAAGGCTAGAAAGTGGAAGGAATATGTTGAGAGGAGAGGGAGAGGGGTTATACAAACTATCATAAGCACAATGTTAGATTCCTGTGAAATGTCTGAACATGCAAGGCAATACTTATCCTACCACTTAGCTAAGTAGACAGGCTGAAGAACTGCAAAACTGTATTTATAGCATTTGCATGTTTAGAGAAAGGTTTTGACAATCTTAATTAAAACATTCTTTGAAGCTCTGGAGGTGTCATCGATAAAACACAGGGACACAAGATTTCAGCATATAATTCCTTAGGTTGACAACATGCACATAAACAAACCAAACAGGAAGGAACATGAGGTGAACACACTGTAGTTTCGACTGTAAATAAGGGTTTTCGGTAAAATGTCCACAGCTAGTGACAGAAGAAAAAAGAGCAAACATGAAAATGTGCTTATGTTCCATAAGCTAAGTTTTAGTTCAACCTCCAGCATGTGACCAGGTGAGGGGAAACGCAGATGTCCGCCAAAAACTCGATTAACTGTAAGTAACTAGTTATTCACGTAAAAAAAGATGTGAACTGTTTTATAGTCTGCAAATTTCACATATCAAAACAAAACTGAATCATTCTAGATTTCACCAAAGATGCCTTAAAGTAAAAGACGAAACGCGTCTTAAACAAATAAAGTACACTGAATCAAGACAAAAACGTTTGTTACTTACCAAAGGAAATAAACAGTTGCTGTAGATACTTAGCAAATTACATCTTATGAAATACCAGCAAATTAGTTTCGGTTTAACTTCTCATTCCACATGCCATTAAACGCCATTTAAAAAAATTCATATATCCATTCTTTTTAACTGTAGTTACTTTCGTATCTCGGTAGTTAAATAGATTTAGGATATTTATCATGAGCCGAAATACATGACTTTTTACAAGTTCTCATTTGCAAAGAAACACGTTTCGATTTTTTGAACCGTTTACGAAATTTGCGGTTGAAACAACCACATGGTTTACGACGAGCAGGACGAAGTATCGGTCGCATCGATAGCGACCCGCGCGCGGTCACCGCACAGCCCATCCGCCGACATATCATTCAGTATCTCGAGAACGGTGATAGCTATCGGTCTGCACTCAACTTTAAAAACAATTTCGATATGTTGACTAAATTTCATATGCAATAATGTATTACCTAAAATGAACTGTACGCAAAGTCCACGCAATGCGTTTTTACCTCTGCACACTCATTACAATTTCGTGTAATGGTTTACGTAAATGCGATACAGCAAGTAACCACGACGAATAACGAAAAGGAAATCGGTCCTTTATCGAGAGAAGATATCAGGCTGTAACATGCACAAGAATCAAATTTTTCTACCGAATAGTTTCCTTGAAATCGGATGATAAGTATTTCATAGCTGCCGCCGCGTCCGCGCCAGAGGTTCGGCGAAAGTTCGTGTGGCCCGGGGTTTCATATCTGACGTCAGGCTCAGCGAGTTCTGTGAATGGCGGCGCGGACCTGGAGCGCGGCACGCGGCAGCGGTTCGACATGTGCAAACAGCGACGCAGACACTGCTGTGCCGCGCCGCTGACGGCGGTTCCATGGAAACCACACCGCTACCGCGGGTTTTGACGAGCGGCAGCCCTAGTGCGAACCGGTTTTAGGCATCGCAATAAGGAGTGCACCCAGCCACCCTCCACCTGTAGCCTTGCCAAATCTAATAATTAACATGCCGACACCTTGAAGATAAGGGTAAAGCCCATGAAAAAGAAGAAAGAAGACCTACTTAGTACCCTTTCTCTCAGATGATGTTGGCAGCATGGTCACCACGACACACCATAATCGTTGGGGACCCATGCATGACCTCTCAACGACCACCGACTTCTTATTGAAAATAGTGGCCTTGGAAGCTACACAAGAAACCCTATTTTCGTGTAGTAAAACTCAAAACACTCTGATAAAATTCGAGAGAAACAGTTCGTGCACTTTCTTTTTGAAGATACTGATGTCGTGCGGATTGTCGTGCATAAAAGGAGGACACACATGACTGAGCACTTTGTTTGAATACCGTTCGATGGTGAGGGAATATGTCAAACATATTAAGGGACCGCCATACGATCACATGTAAACATCCCTCACATGAAAATATCTCCACTACCTGCTCAACCAGCGTCCTGTTGGCGAATTTCATTTGCAGTAATGGAAATCAGTATAAAGGCAGGCTGCCTACGAAAGTAAAAGTAAAATTTTCAATGCATACTTGCAACGAATTTATTATGAAAGTAGTAGATCCACATAAGACAAAACAGTCATCGCGGAATTACGTAGTTTCCTTCACAAAATGAGTAACAAAATGATGCATTTGCATTTCCTGGATGGAAATTTGTATAAAGGCACAGACTGTCCTGTTTTGTTATTGCATTGTTAGTACTTTGTCCATCCTCCGTTCTTTCCTACTACCTCAAAAATTCTCTGTGGCATTGATTTTGTTAAGGTTTGTGGTGCTTGCGGTGAAATTGTGGCCCACTCTTCTCGTATTGCTCTTTTCAGCTCACATACGGCCTCAAATTGCTTTCGGTTTCAACAAACACGCCTTGCAAATATCTCACAAAGATATTCCACTGAGTTCAAAATGGTTCAAATGGCTCTGAGCACTATGGGACTTAACAGCTGTGGTCATCAGTCCCCTAGAACTTAGAACGACTTAAACCTAACTAACCTAAGGACATCACACACATCCATGCCTGAGGCAGGATTCGAACCTGCGACTGTAGCGGTCACATGGTTCCAGACTGAAGCGCCTAGAACCGCACGGCCACACCGGCTGGCCCACTGAGTTCAAATCCGGGCTAATAGCAGTCCAGTCATTGACGTCTTTATCGCCAAATCACTTTTTAATTGTAGCAGAAACATCCACAGATGCATTATCTTGTTGAAACTTTAGACTTTCGTCCTCTAAGAAACTTCCTGGCAGATTAAAACTGTGTGCCCGACCGAGACTTGAACTCGGGACCTTTGCAAGAGCACTTGCCCGCGAAAGGCAAAAGTCCCGAGTTCGAGTCTCGGTCGGCCACACAGATTTAATCTGCCAGGAAGTTTCATATCAGCGCGCACTCCTCGGCAGAGTGAAAATCTCATTCTACTTTCGTCCTCTAGGTTATCATAAATTTTGACCAGTTCTGTCTCTAGGAACTCAGGGTAGATGTTAGAGTTCTTTTTAGTGTTCAGCCAAGGAATGCGTAATTTACCTTTAGCGCAGAAGGTTAACCAAATCATAACGCTTCCACCACCGAAATTTCTGCTCATTCTTACCTGCTGCTCTATACTCAGATAATGCCAATAACATTGAAATCCATTTGGCCCATCTAAATTAAACTTCTTCTCATCACTGAAGATCACTTTATCCCATTCTCAGGCCGGCCGGGGTGGCCGAGTGGTTCTAGGCGCTACAGTCTGGAACCGCACGATCACTACGGTCGCAGGTTCGAATCCTGCCTCTGGCATGGATGTCTGTGATGCCCTTAGGTTAGTTAGGTTTAAGTAGTTCTAAGTTCTAGGGGACTGATGACCTCAGAAGCTAAGCACCATAGTGCCCAGAGCCATTTGAACCATTTATCCCATTCTGAAGTCCATGATGTATGCTTTCCAGAAAACTCCAGTCTATCCTGTTTATGTATGAGTGATAGAGCAGGTTTCTGCAGTCGTTTCATGAATTCAAGAGGTTTGTCATTTGACGCTAATTGTCTTAGATGTTTGGCAGTTACTGGCAACCATAACAGGTTGAGAAGACTGACGGTCTGTGGCCCTTTCTTTGTGCAAAAGTAACCGTTGCGATGCTTCAGATAATTTTCCACTTTGCAAATATTTTACGTTCTGTCCACATTGTGCACCCAACCAAACGAAATTATCAGTCACTGTACTTGAACGAAACAACTTCTTGGCGATTTGACGATTAGAGAGACCCATGTCCTTGTACACACTGATTTTTACTTTTTTATTACTTGAACACTCTTTTGACATCGGAGATGAAGTGTGCCACGTGTCGGGCACCCAATATCTAGTCGAGATGAAACTTGCTGAAATTGCGCGTCTTGTCCACCTGACCTCCCGCCCCCATGCCATGTTGGCTACATCGAGAACAGCTGTCAACCATATTGTCACGTTACACGCCGAACTATTCCACCCGTCGAGGTGACAAGCTCTCTCTCTCTCTCTCTCTCTCTCTCTCTCTCTCTCTCTCCCTCCCTCCCCTCCCTCCATCTCTCTTCATCCCAGTAACTATAACCAAAATTCAAAATTTCCGTTGTGGCTTCATGATTTACTCTGCTTTTCTACTTTTACAGGAGATATGACTGGCAAGTACTCAATCTACACAATGTATGAAGGTCACGAAATAATGTTCCACATTTCAACAATGTTGCCATACTCTAAGGAAAACAGACAACAGGTACGTACGCTGCTTTTCTTTTATTCAGTGTCCCATGAATATTTGTAGTCTGTACATTGAATTCATAACTGTGTAATGTAAAATTACTCACTACTAGCTGAGTACCTTGTGTTGCCCAAGTATATATTTACTCTAATCTTCTGTTAGTCCATCTCCTCTTTCCCCCTCTCTCCATCCGTCTCCTTCTTCATCCCCACTCTGTCAATCTCCTCCACCCCGTCTCTCTGTTCACCTTCTCCACCCCCACTCTCTGTCTATCTCCTCCTGCCCCTTTCTTTGTTCATCTCCTCCTCCACCTCTGTCAATCTGCTCCTCCTCTCTCTGTCCATCTTCTCTTCCCCCCTTTCTTCGTCCACCTCCTCCCCCTCCCCCTCCCCCGCACTCTCTCAATCTCTCCTCCTCTCACCTTTCTCTGTCCATTTCCTTTTCGCCCTCTGTCTGTTCATCTCTTCGTCCCTCGTCTCTCTGCCTTTGTCTTCCTCCCCCTGTCTCACTCCATCTTCTCCTCTTTCATTTCTCTGTCCATCTCTACCTCTCCCCTGTCTCTGCTCATGCCCCCCTCCCCTCGCTATGTCTATCTCCTGCTGTGCCAACCTCCTCATTCCTCTCGTTGTCCGTCCATCTCCTCCTATCTCTTCTCTCTGCTCGTTATCACGCTCACCCCAACAGGAAGCTGTTGGTCTTCCCCAGTATTTATTTCCAAATTGTAACTAATATGTGTAGCAAATTTGCTTGAAGTCGTTGCAGGGTTTACGATAAGCTGATTACCCGTGGCTTTGCCCACGTGCGCACATGTCAAATATATTTCACATAAATTTAATGTATTTCACATATTTTTGTACACACATTTCACCTGTATCTCTAACGAATTTCGTCGTTCAGTTTCGTATTCACACAGCTCAATGTTTATGACGCCATATCTCCAAACTATGTGCTATGCAATAATACAATTTTGCAGGTACATCCAGAGGTATATGTAGCTACTGTCTACAAATTCTGTCGTGAACAGCGGTTGTAGTAAGGAAATAATAAATTAAAACGTCATGCATCATGCAGCATTTCTACTGCATGAACAGCGAAAATGCAGTAAGCAATAAATGTTTTTCCTTTCATCACTTAGTTGGGGTCATCATTAAGAAAACGTTCCGTAAAGATTTGAAATGTTGTGTAAAATTTGTTGTATGTCTCTAAATGCTCTCATTCTCAATTTCTGGATTGCTAAAGTGCAGGGATTTGCACTTTTGCACCGTCAGTTGCACCCCTTTGATAGGTAGGTCGATCTTAACCCCACAGCTGTGATTTCCAGACCGTAAGTAATATGTGTGACAAGTTTCGACAAGTGGTTCAGGAGAAGATGTGGAACATAGTCAAATACATATTTAAGTACACTATATGACCAAAAGTATCTGGACACCTGGCTGAAAACGACTTAAAAGTCCGTAGCGCCCTCCATCGGTAATGCTGGAATTCATTATGGTGTTGGCCCACCCTTAGCCTTCATAACAGCTTCCATTCTCGCAGGCAAACATTCAATCAGGTGCTGGAAGGATTCTTGGGGAATGGCAACCCATTCTTCACTGAGTGCTGCACTGAGGAGAGGTATCGATGTCGGTCGGTGAGGCCTGGCACGCAGTCTGCGTTCCAAAACATCACAAAGGTGTTCTATAGGATTCAGCTCAGGACTTTGTGCGCGCCAGCCAATTACAGGGATGTTATTGTCGTGTAACCACTCCGATGCAGGCCGTGCATTATGAACAGGTGCTCCATCGTACTGAAAGATGCAGTCGCCATCCCCTAATTGCTCTTCAACAGTGGGAAGCAAGAAGGTGCTTAAAACCTCAATATAACCTTTGCTGTGATAGTGCCACGCAAAACAAGGATGCAAGCTCACTCCATGGAAAACACGACCACACAATAACAACCGCCTCCGAATTTTACTATTGGCACTATACACGCTGGCAGATGACGTTCACCGAGCATTCGCCATACCCACACTGTGGCATCGGATCGCCACCTTGTGTACCGTGATTCGTCACGCCACACAACGTTTATACACTGTTCAGTCGTCCAATGTTTACTCTCCTTACACTAAGGGAGGCGTCGTTTTGCATATACCGACGTGATGTGTGGCTTATGAGCAGCCGCTCGACCATGAAATCCAAGTTTTCTCACCTCCCGCCTAACTGTCATAGTAAATGCAGTGGATCCTGATGCAGTTTCGAATTCCTGTGTAATGGTCTGGATAGATGTCTTGTCTGCCTATTACACATAACGACTCTCTTCAACAATCAGCGATCTCTTGTCAGTCAACAGACGAGGTCGGCCTGTACGCTTTTGTTGCGGTACGTGCCCCTTCACGTTTTTACTACATTGTCACATCGGAAACAGTTGATCTAGGGATGTTTAGGAGTGAGGAAATCTCGCGTACAGACGTGTGACACAAGTGGCACCCAATCACCTGACACGTTCGAAGTCCGTGAGAGCCGAGGAGCGCCCCATTCTGCTCTCTCACGATGTCTAATGACTACTGAGATCGCTGATATGGAGTACCTGGCAGCAGGTGGCAGCACAATGCACCAAATATGAAAAACATATGTTTTTGAGGGTGTCCAGATACTTTTGATCACATAGTCTACATCCATTTTATGACATGTATGGGTTCTCCTCGTCCTGAGGGGGCCGAACCACACAATAACCCTGAAAGAGTGGTTCGGTGTGGGGCGGCGGAGGGTTGAAGTGGACTGCGGTAGTCGTCGTGGGGTTGTGGACCACTGCGGCTGCAGCGAGGACGGAGCCTCCCGTCGTTTCTAGGACCCCGGTTAACATACAATACAATCTCAACTCACAGGCAGTTCATAGAGACACGTGCCAGATGTGGTCGATGATTGTCTTGTTGAGAAACCACACCACGATAACGTGGCAAGAGAGGTAACACATAAGGACCCAGGATGCCCGTAACATACCGTTGTGCAGGCAGAGTTCCCTCAGTCACTACCAGCCCTGTCGCGTACCCGACAAAATACCACATAATGACGCCAGGACTAACACCGCATTAACGCTCTAAAACATTGGAAGACGGTCGCCGCCGTACTCGCCGGGGTCGTGCACAGCCGCGATTGGTCGCAGAGCATCGTGCGATGTTATGAACCGACTCTCCATGCTTCCCGGCCACGGCACCACTCCAGAACAGGAGGAGATGGACGGACAATGAGAGGAATGAGGAGGTTGGCACAGCAGGAGATAGACATAGCGAGGGGAGGGGGGCATGAGCAGAGACAGGGGAGAGGTAGAGATGGACAGAGAAATGAAAGAGGAGAAGATGGAGTGAGACAGGGGGAGGAAGACAAAGGCAGAGAGACGAGGGACGAAGAGATGAACAGTGGAGTGTAGTGGTACTAACGGCAGCCTACGCATATAACGGTAGTTCCCTAGTCCGGCTGCTCCTAATCTCCGACCAGTGACGCGGGATGACACAGGATATTGCGGGGAGTCCATGTTCTCGGATGGCAGGCGCTGATTTGAACGGGATTACGATGTTCTAGGTGCAAACATGGTGATCCTCTCTTCTGGTGGTCGGACGTGGTCAATCGGAACCTTGGTGATTGGTGTGCCTACTTGATGTTCCCGTGCTGTCCAACATCGGGCCATTATCACATCCGAATGCCCTCAGACCTGAATATTGGAGCATTCGAACAACCGGCCAAATGCAGAGCTACGACGCCCCTTTCAGACTCTGTCAGGTGCTCGCAACACTGTCCCACACGAGTATTTGACATCCCCGTTTTCTTCACAGCGATCACTCAACATATAGCGCTTTTCACGTCCCTAAAACGCTATCCCGGAACCAGGTACCAATTTCATGGTAGCGGCAACAAAAATTCAATTTTCAATATCTCACATAGTTACTTACTGAATTTAAAAATTTAAAATGCTGTTATAGTATACTCATTAAGAGGTACAATTTTATGTTGAAAGTCGTAACGTTCAAGTGTAACGTTCTTTTTATTTGGAAAAGTTCACGATTACGTAGAATGAATGTCTAAATTATGAAATGGGTATTAAACTCGAATTATCGTGTTGCTTGATCTAAGTGCAAGTGGTGTGCTTACTCTGTGTTATTGTTAGCAAAACTTTACACGAATTGTTTGGGTAATGCAACTCCCAATACCAATAAAGAAATACAGTCACTGAAAAATACATTCAGCCCCTTAAGCACTGAATCCTAAGGCCCTGTTGAAAACTAATAACTTTGGTCCCTGTGCACATAACAAATAAATTAAACTGTCTTACCTCTAGATCAGCAACGGAGTAACGCGATATATTCTGGTCTCTCATAAAAAAATATAAATATACTAGATACAGGTTCAGCAGTGTGCAGTGCTGGCCATAATACTTGAAATGCACATGAAATGCATTTGGCTGCTAAATGAGAACATTTAAGAAAATCCAACATCTTTAAAATATATATGACCTGGACAGGAAGGCGGTATTGATTATGGTGAATTACTAACATTGGGATTTTTTCTACATCTACATCTACATGGTTACTCTGCAATTCACACTTAAGTGCCTGGCAGACGGTTCATCGAACCATTTTCATAATACGTCTCTACCATTCCACTCTCGAGTGGCACGTGAGAAAAAGGAACACCTAAATCTTTCCGTCCGAGCTCTGATTTCTCTTATTTTATTATGATGATCATTTCTCCCTACGTAGGTGGGTGTCAACAAAATAGTTTCGGATTCGGAAGAGAAATTTGGTGATTGAACTTTCGTAAATAAATCTCGCCGCAAAGAAAACCGCCTATGTTTCAGTGACTGCCACCCCAACTCGCGTATTATATAAGTGACACTCTCAGCCCTATTGCGCGATAACACGAAACGAGCTGGCCTTCTTTGCACTTTTTCGATGTCCTCCGTCAATCCTACCTGGTAAGAATCCCACACCGTGCAGCAATATTCGAGCAGAGGACGGACAAGTGCAATGTATTGGTTCAAATGGCTCTGAGCACTATGGGACTTAACATCTATGGTCATCAGTCCCCTAGAACTTAGAACTACTTAAACCTAACTAACCTAAGGACATCACACAACACCCCGTCCAAGTGCAATGTAGGCTGCCTCTTTAGTGAGTTTGAAGCATCTTCTAAGTGTTCTGCCAACAAAGCGCAGTCTTTGTTTCGCCATCCCCACAATATTATCTATGAGATCTTTCCAATTTAAGTTGCTCGTAATTGTAACTCTAGATATTTAGTCGAATTGACATCCCTTGGATTTGTGCGATTTATCGTATACCCAAAATTTATCGGATTTCTTTGTTTAGCAAAATTATATTGCAAGTTAAGTTTGGCTTTTCAAAAAACATCTGACGGTTGAAGTTACATTACTCACAATTTATTCACAAACAATGAGATTTAAACAGCAAGTATTATCTAACTTCATTAGTCCAACATAAATGTAAATCATCAAATTAAACAAAGCTCTGTTAACAAATCTTAGAAACATTACAAAGCGAAATATCTAACTTGCCTTTTTATAAAAACGGTTTACGTACATTCTGGGGTTATTCAACAATTACAAATTATCAGCTAATTCATCTATACTAACGCGCTGGCAAAAACAGAAACCATAATTATTTAACATCTTTACCTTGCTTACATGAAGACTTCTGCTTCCAAGTTCAAAATATTGACATACGTAAGTTAATCTAACACTTGGTGGCTTCACACAGCACACCACAAAAACTGCCTAAGCGATCGTGTTTCCCTCAGACAACTGTGCGCCGAGAGCTCTTTTACTCCAACACTAACAATATCTCTGGGTCTGCGATATAAAGCCTGTCAAAACCAAACATCGTTTATAAAATCATATTCGGGTGCCACATACAAATATGCCCCAGTATACTCCTTTCAAAGTTTAACACAATAAGAGAAGTACTACAGTTAGAAATTGTGTGTTTGTCTCGAGGCAGCGTAACTGATTGCGCGCAAATAGTTGAGAATGAGACCACTTAGTGACGTCCGATGAAGTTGACACGTAATTTAACATTTCCACGAAACCTTTTATAGCTAGCACTGCACAGAAAATGGTAATAGGAAAAAAGTTTAACGCTTATTACATTTTCGCTGTTCGTGCAGTCACCTTCAGGCATGACGTTTTAACTTATTACTGCTTTTCTAGTAACTCTACATGCAACACAGTCTGCAGACAATTCCACGTATGTTACTGAATGTATCTGCAAAATTATATCATTGTGCGACACATAGTTGAGGCGATATGACGTCATTGTCATTTAGATACGTGGTAAACTACCTTTTGCTTAAAAGGGCGCGTAGTAAAACTTTAATTTCAGTCATGACGTTGTAATTTATTACTTCTTTACTGCTAGTTCTATTCGAAACACACTTTTCACGCAACATCTATTTATCTTACTGAATGTACCCGCAAATTTATATCATTGCGCAATACTTAGCTCGGCAGAGATGACTTTATATTTATTTAGATGTTTGGAAAACTAGCTTTTGCTTAAAATTGAGCACAGTAAAACTTCAACATAGAACATGACGTTTTAATGAATTATTTATTCACCAACAACTCAGTTCGCAACCCACTTTGCATACAGTATCTACATATATCACTTAATGTTTCTGCAAAATTATATCATAGCTCAGGAGATATGACGTCGTAAACACTGCGATAGTGAAAAACTAGGTTTTGCTTAAAATGGAGCTCAAATTACCCAGTACATATTCATCAACTGTTTCATAATGAGAGCACTTAACGACTCCCAAAAAACTTTAAGCATAATTCCAAACCTTTCCTAAACTGCTAGAGGCAAATATTTAACACATTAACTCATTTGTAATCAGACGTTTGAAGATGTTGTATACATGGGAGTCCGATTCAAAATAATGGATGTTTACTGGTATAACCTACCAGGCTTGGTAACAACACTAAACGCGAATAACACTAATTCACGCTGGTGGCTGTCCTACTTGTCACGGAGAATTGCAAGTCTAATCATTTATGTACCTGCCAATACGTGAACAAACTTACATTTAAGTACGACAGTGTCTTCTGGTTGCTTCCCTTTTCTTTGTCAGACAGTATATTTTACTCTTGTGTTGAGAGATCAGAAGCAATCACAGTAACGGGTGCCCGGGAAGTAAGAACGAATTTGCATTTGGCGCCATTTTGTTATATGACGGTTGGCAGCCGTGGTTTTTTCATGTTTGGTATATGTGACCCTTCCCATTAGCAACTTGATAACTTTTGTGTGGTGAGCATTGTGGTTTATTTTCGTCATTGAGCAGATGACAACTGAGCAACGTATCCAAGTGATAAAAAGTTATTACAAAAACAGTGAACGTCCCACGGCAACCGTTCGTGAACTGCGTGTGATACTCGGACGCAATGTCGCTCCAATCGAATCATCAGTTCGGAAGTTTGAGACCACGGGCTCTGTTTCAAACGTTAAGAAAATAGGAAGGCCATGTTCCTTTCGGACAGAAGAAAATACTGCTGTCGTGCGTGACTGTGTGACCGTAAGCCTCAGAAAATCGGTTCGGCGACGAGTTCAGCTACTGAATTATCACCAAGTTCACTGCATGAAATGCTTGCAAAGGTTCTGAAAATGCATCCGTACAAGATTCAACGTACACAAGAGATGAATACTGCATATCGTGGAAAGAGACATCGATTTGCCCATTGGGTCGTGGCTCGACAAGCGGAGAACGAGAACTACACAAAAAGAATAATTTCCTCAGATGAGGAGCACTACGTCAATACGCAGAGCTGCAGAACTAGGGGTAACGAAAAACCGCGAGTGACTGTGGAAGATGAGACGCATCCGCAGCGCACGACTGTGTGGTGTGGGTTCTGGGCAGGAGGAGTGATCGGCCCATACTTTTTTCGAAAATGATGAGGGGGCTGCCGCCACTGTGAACGGCGACCGTTACCGAAACGGACTGATTTTTCCCTCTTATTGATGAAAATGACAATTTTTTGTTTAGACAACATGGTGCGAATGTCACACGTTCCGTGAAACGATTGTTCTGCTGAATGAAAAGTTTCCTCAAGAAATTATCTCTTAGCTGAGCAACCAGGAATTGTCTGTCAGATAATGCGATTTTACGCCTTGTGACTTTTTTTGAGGGGACTTGTGAAATCAAAAGTGTACGTGAAAAAACCCCCAAACAGTACACCAACTGAAGGGTGTAATTAAAAGTGTTATTAACGGCATACCACCAGACGTTTGTGAACGCATCATCGAGAACCTCACTGAACGCATTGCTCGTTGCCGAGCGGCCTTGGGTGGGCATATGAAGAATATAATTTTTCATACATAATTAGAAGTTACTTAATGTGTCTGGAAAAAAACATTAAATTTTCAATAAATATTGTATGTTCTATAGCACTTTAATATTCCTCCCTACTTCCCCGGACACCCTCTATTACATTTATTAATTAGTCGGTCACTGGTACTGGCCAGATTAGAGCCTCCAGGCCTGTCTTTCATTGGAGCACACACTTCATATTTTACAACGTAAACTTAAATCCTTTCGTGTAGTAGTGCAACGAACCATCCTTCAGTGGTGGTCGCATACGTGTTAACCCTGCTGTAGCGACCCAGTCTGGCAGTCATCGCTGAGCGGAGTATCGGAGAGCTTAAAGGGCGATAGTTAAGGATACTATTGCAATTATCATGCAATCTCGACTCTCACTTCCTGAGAACAACACGAAGAACTATAATTATCTCAGGTAGCTTTCAGAGTCGGGCATAATACACCTCCTTCAGTTGAAACTGTACACATCACATTTCAGCAACAGAATGCCGATCCACATATAGGTAGGAACTTGCAAGCTTTATTCGAAGAACGACGAGTCCTCTGTTTCCCTGACCTCCACGCTTGTCTGACGTGTCGCGCATCAGACATATCAGGATACAGTTGGTCCCCTCCTGTTCTTTACGCCCCACAAGAAGGCACTGCTGAGGATTCGCTTGCAAATGATTAGGAAGGAAAGTTAGGGTTCAATTTCACGTCCATGACGAAGACCGAGACCATTAGGAATGGAGAACAAGCTCGAAATGGACAAGAATGGGAAAGGAAATTGGCCGTGTCCAATGAAACTATAACAGGTGTGGGATAAACATCGTGAACTATTATCCGGATGACCGTGCAGAGATTTGGGCTTCGCCTCTCCCGAATGTGAGTCCACAGTCTCAAACAGCTTTAAGGCAAACTACCCATAAACATATCCTCACCCACTTTGATGCCACGCCATGTCATTTAGAAACTCTGATGGTAGCACGTTGGGGCTTCACATCATGCTGACTCTTGAAAGTCAGAGATAATTTACCCCTTTGTAATATTTAATATTTGTGTATTTTCTCGTGCCTTTTCTGTCATTTAAAGATGAATTCAGAATCATATATACTTTTCACAAATGATAATGTGTTATAACTATAGTGGCTGAACAAGAATTATGACCGTAAATGATTGTTTATTTATTTACGCGTCTAGTTCCGTAGGACCAGATTGAGGAGCAAATCTCCAAGGTCATGGAACGTGATGAAAAGGAGAAAGAGAAGAATGATAGGAGGAGCTTTCAGAGGTCTTCATAAATACGTAACAAATTATGAGAGACTGCAGAGGGACTCTTTCAGATGTAAAAACTAAGCTGCCATTATTTCTACTCTCAGAACAGTATTATAGGTATTTCATTTCAGTTTTAATTACGCAACAGGTTATGATTCCATCTCGCACCTACTATACAGTGAGTCGACCGCAGTTTCTATACATGTCCTCCGGATAGGGACTTGCCGACAGCGATCAATGTCAAGTACTGAGATGACTACATCGCTAAATAGAGAGTGTTTTGGCTCTGCCGCGCGGACTGCAGACTAGCCAATGGTTGCTAGTTGTTTACCCGGATCTCGAGTTTGTATAGCGAGTCACCTTGAGCCGCGGGCTTTCCATTCTGCTGCAAAAGTTAGAGCCGAAACTACTGTCGTGCCCTGCAACAACCGCTTTATCACCGCACAGATTCCATCCCTGTACACGTGTTCAGCTTTTTGTCAAGCCCGTGAAGGAGACCACAAAACATGAGATCTAGCATTCCTCCTAACACTTTTAGCGTTACTATACCGGAAGGAGTCACTGAAATTCTATGTACGGGTGCTGTGACTAAGGAAATCAGAATACTAACCTACGCACTGCGTCGATTGAATGGCACCAGGTAGTTAAAATTAAAATGTAGCTACTTACAGAGCTCCCATGTGGTCTCTGATTGTCGTATTACAGCGAAACTTGGAAGATATTCTAATGCGTTAATGCGGAACCGATTTACTCTAGAAAAATATTGTTCTAATGTTGGCCATCAGCTGCAAATCTGGCGCTGTGAATGAGAGAAAGACGTATAGAAATGTTTCCATATGTAATGGATTAGAAAAGGGTCATGGGCAGAAAGGGTCAGACAAGTGGAATCGGCATAATTTTGATTTTATTATTAACCGCCGCTTACACGATTTGTTCAATATGAGAACCGGAGACGTCGACGAAATGTTTGATCCGTAAAACGACGAGATCAACAGTTGCTCGCAGCAGTTCCGGTGGAATCTGAGTTGCGTGTCCCTGTGCACTGGCCTTCAGATCAGATAGAGACCAAACGTGTCCCTGATAAACTGGTTCTTTTAGATTTCCCTACAGCCAAAAGTCACATGGAATGAGATCGTGATCTAGCAGGCCATGTATCTGGAAAACATCTGAAGATAACACTTTCGGAAAGGTTGTATTAAGCAAATCTTTCACTGGGCGAGCTACATGAGGTGTTGCCCCATCTCGCATGAAAACAGTGATTTCTAAAATGTTGCGCACTTCCAGAGCAGTAATCACATGCTGTACAAGGAGCTTTCGAAAACGTGCAGATGTCACGGAACACATCGCGTACTGCACCACGAAGTGGACTACGCCTGTCAGTATAGACTAACCGTTTTGTGTCCACGTGTCCAACACCCGACCTGCCGGCCAGGGAAAATAAGCATTAATGGTTTGCTCTTGCAAGATGTGAATTGTAATGGTTATAATTATTAGTCTGTAACTGACGTAAGTACTGATGTAATCTTGTTCAGTGCACAGTCCTCGGTCACCAATAAAAATATCTGCACTTACACCCGTGACACCGTGAAGTAACGAAGATAAGGGTTCAGCGTCTCATCGAGGATGAGGTCATTAGAGACGGAAAACAAGTCTGAATTAAGGAAGGAAAGGAAATCATCTGCATCGATTTCGAATGAACCATACCGGAATTTCCCGTAAAAATTTTAGGAAATCACAGGAGACCTAATTCTGCATATCCCAATGCATATGAACCACCGTCCCTCCGCCATATCATTCGGAAAATAACATACGGCACACATCTTTGCTTGTGCCACGTAAACAAGCGCTGTATATGGCGGCTTTCCATTCTAATTTTTCTCTGAATGTATTGTTAAATAAAAAATTTATTTACTAATATTTTTTATATTTTGAAGTTGTAAACGTTTCCCGTCTTTCTCCTATACTGGAAGTGTCTTCTTTGATCTGTTTATACCCGACGTGAAGCAAGGTGGTCAAAGATTTAGCTTACATAACGCCCCATAGTTTTGCTTGTCAGTCAGAATTTTATTACTAACTTAATTTACTGGTGCCTCATAAAAGATATTATTTCATCAATGCTGCCAACATTACCATCATACAATCGACATTTTCATTCTTCATTATGTTGTAATTATACACATTTTCATGACCCATTTGTTTCTTCTCTCCAATAGTTGGTGTGTAGATGGTTGTTTAATTGAAACTGGTAACCAAGTATAAAATAACGAAAGTGGTTGAGCATCCGGAGAAATGAGCCTCTGACATGATTTTATGTTGGTTTTTTAACCCTGGATTACTTAACCTTCGTAAAATTTACGATTGCTGCTGGTACCAATTCGCGGTTCCCGCCGATTTAGTATTGTCAGTATAGGGTGTGAAATAGGAAATTACGTACTTATTTTGTATGTGACGTACCACTGAAAACCTTACAATTGTAATTATCTAGTGCATAACTGAAAATTGCAGCTTTGAATAAAATACGGTGCTGTAAAATTTACCACAGTTTAGTAACAATGTAACTTTTTCCCCCTTTGGTGTTCTGGTGTTAGCAGTGAAACTGGGGAAACTTATAAAATCAGTTTTTGTTAAGTAGTCACTGTATTTCCACTGATGCTACGTCTAAAATTATATACCTATACATATATATCGTATGTGGCTTTTACTTATAAGGCTTTTCCTTTTTTGTGCACAGGTCGAAAGGAAGAGACACATTGGAAATGATATAGTTAACATCGTTTTTCTGGACGGAGGAAGCGGACATATGTGTCATTTCAACCCTTCTTACATCAAATCACAATTTACTCGTATCCTTTTAAAATCACTGTTTGTTAACGTTTTCTGCACAAAAATATAATTTGTACCCTAATCAAGATTTCTGTGATTTATGTGATTTTTTCAAAGGCGGCGGAAGTGAAGTATATATTCTGGGTGCACAGTATCTGTGACTAGAAACAGAGGTACCCGAACTCGAACGGCTAAAAGCGAATAAAAATTATTTGAAAATAGGGAGATAAGTTGTTCTTACCGACCATCGAGGAGCTTCATCTGTAAAATTCTGCATCTGTGTACACTCGATGTTTGAAGATTAGCGAACCTAAAGCACAGGTTAGTGAAGAAACAGTACTGTGTAACAGACAACTATTACGATAAGCAGTGGAGTTTCAGAGAAGCGATTAAAAGACAGTTGATGACTAATATCTGTATAATGTGATCTCACTGTGGCGTTTGATATGGGGCTTCTGTAGTGCAGATACACTGAAAACGATGTGGCACGTCCACTTGTCGCCATGACAAGTATGCCTACTGTTCCATTCCCCTGTTTTAATCACTTCATTGAACCATTACATTAAGAGCTGAACGTACAACAACACAAAATACTCTGTTTTGGGTAATATGACGTCGTAAGTACTGCACACATATTGTTTCAACCAAATTTTTATCAAGGTCTCACGGTGACATGAATTAATAAAATCTTCTCGAACTTACAGCAGCGCCATGGGTAGTTAAAATCCCACGAGCTTTCGGCCGAGCTCTCCTCGCCATTGTCGTGTGGCAACGGCCTCGCCGTTACATGACCGCGCTCTGGCTGTGACGTCACTTTAACCACCGGAAGCGGCTGAAAACCCGAGAATATAATATTAGTTTGACTTTTTGTCAAACAATACCACATTTATGACGTTTGTGACTCCGATGATCATAGCTCTGTGCTACAAGGCTGTTTGTTCTGCGGCTTGTGCTTCTGTAATACTGTATTCACATTTGTTACCCTTCAGTCATCTTTTGTACATAAATGCAGAGCCTTACAGATAAATAACCTCGATGGGTTAGTAGACCGTACCTATCTCCCTATTTTCAAATCATTTTCATTCAGATTTAGCCGTTCTAACTGGGATACTTCTGTTTTAAGTAACAAGAAACCAACGATTATCGTGTGATTAAGCAAAATCTTTCATAGCCTCGAGATTACCACTGCGAAAAATAGTTTCGTTTACCTGATGCGAACGACAAAGACAATGCTTGACATGCACGCAGGGATATGCGTCAGTCACCGTAACAACTTTGTTTCGTGGCGTTTATTGTTTACTCATTCATCCCATACGGGTGGATTTTCATGTAGGAAAGTTAGATGTAAATGTTTCAGTAAGCTGCAATGGCAATGAAGAACCTAATGTAATTCGTTTCTCTGCTATTGCCATCTCCTACTTTCGAGCAGTCATGTTGCTGACAGTATACAAACTACTAACTTAAACGTAATGGGATATCATGTTACAGTGTTGTATCTGCGAATTCCTTCCACAGCGCGTAAAAAAACACTTATCTAACACCTAGTGAAGGAACTGATGCAGTTCCTAGAGAAATAACCCTTCGACATGATTGTAAACTCGTTGTGAACAATTATACATAATGGCAAATTTGGGCAATATGGTGAAATCACAGAATATAATTTCACCAGCAATTAAAAACATGTCATGGCACCAAACTTTAAATTAGGAATAAAAAGCTTTTAGGAAAAGCTTTGCAGGAATGTGCTTACTAACCTCTGCCGTTGAGGAGAAAATTATTGTAGTGGTAGTCATTTAGGACCCTAGTAGTGGATAAGATCTCAATAACTAGCATTTCGCCAACTAAGGCAGAAGAGGTGGAAGCGCTTCGTTATCAACCACTCTATTTTGCTGCGTTGAATCCAAAACTCCTCGCAGTGTGTCACGGCGTGAGACCATCCAACGCTGTTGACACTGACCCGTCCGCTGGATAGAAACACGGACACTTTCGGGTTACTGAAGCTGTGTACGGCAAGCTCGTTCAGTTTCATTTACGGCAGAGAATCGGGAGGAAGAACTTACCATTTCATTCGGCACTTACAGTGAGTAACCTTCTATTAAATTCATGATTCCTATAGATGCAGCAAGTTAAACACTCTCTAGGCCTTCAATGAAAATGTTTTCTGCATATTGTGGGACACGTATTTCCGCGAACACAGCGTTTCTTCACGTGTAGCTCATTTCAAGTGATTAAGAAATTCGTGGCAATATCGTGGGTCGCAAACAATTTAGTGTGGACATTTACAGTGCGAGCGACCGATATCCATGTGCGTACAGCACGAATTTCGCACGTTCCTGCAGTGTACAACAACACTGTCAGAACTGCGATTTTCCTGCATTCAGCCATTGAGGCAAACCCTCTCATATGACAATGGGCACTCATCGATCCCTAATTAGAGGCTGCCAGTTCGTTTTCGCTTACTGGTGAATTGCCGCTTCAGTGTATACTGCCAAAGAGACGGACTTGTATGCTTGAGTGTGTCCGCTGTTATAGAAGTTCTCGATATTTTAACAGACTGGGACTAGACCTTACCTATGCGGGCTCTTCAGGCTCAATTCAGCTTTAATTTTTCCGTTGCAGAGTACAAGATCAGTTTTGGAGGCAACCCCCAGGCCGTAGCTGTGCATTTCTCTGCCTTATCAACTATCCCAGGACTACTAATCCAGCAAGATATGCCGAGCTTGTGAGAAGTTTTGAAGATAGGGCAGAAGCATTGCGCCTTCAGTCTGACCCGGCTGGCTCACTTGATTACCCATGGAATGTCGGGGACCAGGTTGTAATTCCGGTCTGACACACTTTACTGAAGTAGCTCTTTTGTGAATTAATAATCAGCCATTAACATCTTAACTTACTTTCCTGCCACAACCTGCTGTGATGTGAGAGGTAAACCTCTACAGGGTTATCGCTGCCACATCACACACGGCTGCTTAAGTTGCGGGGCTGAGTACGCCATTGCTTTTCTTTTTCATTACCATTAGTTAACGTGGAGAATCTTCCACCTCTTAGTTCAACATCCCTGGTGTTGCAATTAGAGATAACAAGTTAAATTTGCATAAAGAAACTTAACAGCAAATAAAGTTAACCCCTGGACATTAAACTGCCAGATGTGAAATGTTGACGCCATTTTTCAGAATTTGAAACTGTACTAAACCAGATGGCAGTTATTAGAGTCGAGGGGCATAAAAGGGAAGCAGTGGTTGGGAAGGGAGTGAGACAGGGTTGTAGCCTCTCCCCGACGTTATTCAATCTGTATATTGAGCAAGCAGTAAAGGAAACAAAAGAAAAATTCGGAGTAGGTATTAAAATCCATGGAGAAGAAATAAAAACTTTGAGGTTCGCCGATGACATTTTAATTCTGTCAGAGACAGCAAAGGACTTGGAAGAGCAGTTGAACGGAATGGACAGTGTCTTGAAAGGAGGATATAAGATGAACATCAATAAAAGCAAAACGAGGATAATGGAATGTAGTCGAATTAAGTCGGGTGATGCTGAGGGAATTAGATTAGGAAATGAGACGCTTAAAGTAGTAAAGGAGTTTTGCTATTTGGGGAGCAAAATAACTGATGATGGTCGAAGTAGAGAAGATATAAAATGTAGACTGGCAATGGCAAGGAAAGCGTTTTTGAAAAAGAGAAATTTGTTGACACCGAGTATAAATTTAAGTGTCAGGAAGTCGTTTCTGAAAGTATTTGTATGGAGTGTAGCCATGTATGGAAGTGAAACATGGACGATAAATAGTTTGGACAAGAAGAGAATAGAAGTATGAAGGCTTTCACGACCGGATGACATATCTTCTGGTAAACCTTCCGGGATGTAAGGTCGTGGTCCATGAAACTCTTCAGCTCCTAACGTTTCGTCCAGAGCTGCGCTGGACATCTTCAGAGGGGTGTTTCTTCTCCGGTGAGTCTTGCCGAGTCTTGCCGAGTCGGCAAGACTCACCGGAGGAGAAACACCCCTCTGAAGATGGCCAGCGCAGCTCTGGACGAAACGTTAGGAGCTGAAGAGTTTCATGGACCACGACCTTACATCTCGGAAGGTTTATCAGAAGAGAATAGAAGCTTTCGAAATGTGGTGCTACAGAAGAATGCAGAAGATTAGATGGGTAGATCACATAACTAATGATGAAGTATTGAATAGAATTGGGGAGAAGAGGAGTTTGTGGTCCAACTTGACAAAAAGAAGGGAACGGTTAGTAGGACAGGTTCTGAGGCATCAAGGGATCAAAAATTTAGCATTGGAGGGCAGTGTGGAGGGTAAAAATCGTAGAGGGAGACCAAGAGATGAATACACGAAGCAGATTCAGAAGGATGTAGGTTGCAGTAAGTACTGGGAGATGAAGAAGCTTGCACAGGATAGGGTAGCATGCAGAGCTGCATCAAACCAGCCTCAGGACCCAAGACAACAACAACAACAACTAAACCGTTACTGACAGCCACATCATACTTGTGAGAGTTATTCTATTTTGAGTGTATAAAATACGCAGATTAAATCACATAGCTCATTAGAAGCCGTAACTGATAGCTTCGAAAACCCATAATGATGGATGTTTACCAATTTTTGCTGTTATTTCACTCCCTTCTTAATTTATTTTCTAGCAATAGTGACTCCAGTCAGGAGTGAGTTAAAATTATAGAAAAGAATAAACTTTTTGAATGTGTATAAAATTACTGAAATGGTGACGGAACGTTGAAGGCATTAGAAATTGCACAAGGCCACTATCGTTTTTTAAAACGATGCTGATAGAACTGTGAAGAGTGCAAAACGTGGTGCTGTGCTGAGCGTAATGGACATACTCAAGGGAAGATAATTTGAGACAGGGAGAATGTCAGGGTGTAGGATCTCAATAGACCAGATGGGCTGGGATGTGGAGTCGGATGAAATTCCAGTGGGTTCGTTTTACGACGATATTGGAATTCGGGTCAGTTGTAAGTGGATAGAGGTCAGATTATGGTTATGGAGAGAAAAATAAAGGAAAGGGAGGGAGGAGGAGGAACTATGACCTAGGATAGGATAGGATGGGGGGAGTATGTAGGTGTGAGGTTCAGGGTATAGGCGTTCTAGCTCAGTAGACACAGAAATAATATTGGAAGGGGGGGGATCGATAATGTTGTAGATGTATGTATTACAGAACATATGAAATATGTGCTCAATTTAGGCGAGAAGTAATCCTACGAAATAGTCAAGAATTCGTGTTGGATATGGTAAGTAGCTTCGACAAGCAAGGTGGGGAGTGTTTGGTGTTTGCAATATACAGCGCCTCCTAGCTAGTAACGAACTGTGTCCTTTTCCTCTGTGATCTTAAATGTTGATGTGAATATCTGAACTAAATTCAAAGAGACCCATCCCATAGAACAATGATTCAACGTTAAAGCATCCAACTGTATCGTTGCCTGCCTTGTAAGTAAAATGCTGTAAGATTCTGAGGCGCTGGCGGCGTACTGCCAATTGTCCTCACTCGCTCAGACGATGCTAAATCCTTCTTTCTTTGCACGAGATCACAAAATTGACAGGCGGATATGTATAATATGTGGTCAAACGCTCGGGCCACCTGACTGAACGGGCTTTATGTGATATCTTTACAATTCAGGAGAGAGTATATTAGTGCAGTCACAATTTTTCAACATCAGAGACCGTTTTTGAACGGCGATTCAAAGACGAGTATTGAGTGGCATAATTGTAAAGGTCCAGAATTTCGATTTGTTGTTGGACACTTCACTTGATTTACGTGCACCAAGACCCATTGATCAAGATTTTATTATGGAGTGAGAACGTCAGCAAAGCAAAAAACTGCAATAATCACTCTAACAGACTTCATTCTACAAGGGACTGTAATGATTAACCGGCAGACATCCTTGCCAACCACAGAGGAGTTCCGTAGGTGCTTAGATAGAGAGGGCAGAGAGAGAAGTACCTGTCTAGCGGTAATACAATTCGGTTATCGCGGTCCTGCTGCAGCCTAGAAGTCATGGATCACAAGAAAGCAAAACCCGACAACGCGTAGAGTTGTGGAAACCACGCTGCAATTGGTCTGTGGAGCAGTGGTTGAAACTGTAATATAGGAGGTAAGTGTCACACCGGACATCTCAGTGAATACCTCAGATTATTATTATTATTATTATTATTACTATTATTGTCATTATTACCAAATAGCAACTTCTTGTTCACTATAAAGAATGGAAGCTGTTTGTAGGAGATGCCTTTGTTTGTTTACTGTTTCACCGTATGGTAAGGATAAAAAGAAATAAGGATGCATGATTCACTCATTTTTTCATTCATCCATATGTTTATCCCCATTTGTCATAGTTTTCATCATAAAGGAAAAATGTCAGAGGTGTTTAAAGACTCAATGTATACATTAAAGAGAGAAATGGCTGTTGTAAACTAATTATGATTATTTTATTAACCACCACCTATCATTAAACTGTTATGTTTTACATGTGGATAAAAATGTATTAAGAAACACACTGAAATAAGTAGGAAAGCTGCTACTACAAAAAAAAGTGGTCGTTTCCAAATACAAGTAAATTGATGCGGATTATTTACCATTGAAAGCTTAAAATTTACATGAGTATAATAATAAATGTCAAAAAATAATAATACGAAAATTAAGACTGTAAGAACAAGTACAAATTATGTGTCCCCTTCGAAGTCAGATCTGGAAGTTGGAGAGGTTGAATAAGAGTCTCTGACCGTTCTGTCCACCAACCTGTCGTCTTCTAAAACTGTGTCCCCAACGCAGAAGACAGCTCGTCGATAGTGAAAACTTCTTCGGCGCAGGCTGCTTCACTGTCAATTCGAACTTGTGATTGTGCTTTCTGTGGGATGCCACTTGCCCAGGTTAGTCCCTGTATCTACAGAGGACAAGATCTGACAATGATGGTAGGCAACACTTCTGATTAATGTATCCTGTTTGGTTATTATTCAAATATTCACACATTTACACTGTCTTTTAGAGCACTCGACATATCTTTCTTAATTGTAGGGTAACTTTTCCATGCAACTTCCGAAATATGATACACATGTCCGGCTTTCCGGTACACACTAGACAGAGTGAGTATTACATATTCAAAACTAGGCTACGCCCGATATAGAGTACATGTCCGGCTTTGAAGAACACCTGAAACAGAGTGACTATTACATATTCACAGCTAAGAAACGCACGATACTAAGATACATGTCCGGCCCTCTAGGACGCCCGAAACAGAGTGACTAGCGCAGCCGAAGTACTTCATCTCCAAGGCGCGCCAAAGCGACCCGAAGGTGTCCGAAGCACTTCGGTTGCAATATCGTTACTCTTATGTTTCTCAAAACCAATGAAATATAATAAAAAAACGATAGACTCGTAGGGTAATCAAGGTAGGTTGTCATACTAGAAACAGGGTTAAATACAGTGAAAAGTATATAAACAATTAATAAGAGAAATTAGGCGTTTTGGCGCCCAGCACCCGAACGTGCCGACCAATCAGAAGCAAGTTCAGTACAATTGGCGGACTCTCCCATGGGACTGGTACATACTGTACCACCTACCGCTTGTACCTCACGCCACATTTGTACCATATGCTACTTCACGGGCTTCAAGTTGCGTCAAGGCAAATAAAATACTGGTGGTCACAGCCAGGAATATCACACAAGGGGTACTTACAACGAATACTGTTTCTTACGGTATTTATAGTACTTGAATAGACATAACCACATCATTAGTAGGAATGGCTAATTTTGTTTTAGATTTGCTAGGATCTTAATTTCTTACTTTATGTCTACTAATAGCTGTCACAAAAAGCTTGGCATTAGTATACACCACGCCATCCTAAACACTAGGAAAGGAAGATCTAGGTCTAAATTATTGTTCTGTTCTGTCGCATGGTTGTGTGATCGAAGCTAATGTGGAACTTATTTTTATTATTTGTCAAAGGTACAATCAAGAAGTAAATGTTACGGCAATAAAATATAAGAATTGCAAGTTATATAAAGAAGGCTGTCAAAGAGGATTGATTGGACTGATTTTATGGATATATATTTAGTTACTTCAGCCTCATAATCCCGTAAGAAAACAAGACAGGGAAAAGATATGTATGCCCAATAGCCCAACCTCCCCTAGTATTCAAATCAGTGTAATGGCATAAGTACAATGAAAATACTAAAGAATAAAAGGATAACTAGTAGACGAATAATTAACAAGGATAACAGCTTTTTCCTTTTTTTTACTTTCTTCACTAATCCTTGGTCCTTACTCCTTACGCTGTACATTTTCTGATTAATTTCTGAACTAGTTCCTATGAAAAGTGAAATATTTTACCTTAGTCTTGAGCATAAACATCCAAAGTCTGTTTATTTATGTCGGTCTTCGGCATAAGTAATGTAATTAGCAGCTTTTTGTATCGTCCAAGTAACTGGTTTAAGATAACGTGTACGGTGGTTTTTAAATGCCCTTGTTACGTTGTGACAGTATCGTGTTATAGTCGTATTCGTTTTAGGTCTAAACAGAACTTGTGCGAATGAAGAATTCTACTTTCTGCAGAAACATACTTCATCAAATCGGAAATACACTGCAATGAATCTTGGGACCTCGAGCAAACATAGACTGAGGACAGTACAATAACACCGAAACACGTTTGGTTAATTAGCAGCAACTAACTGTATATCGTAAAAAATTGGCCCCTCATTAATCATTTATTTATTATCCTGCAAGAACGGAACAGAAGATGTTTATCTCAATAGCAAAGTTCGTCAGTAAATTCACAACCAAACACACTATTCACATGGTCATCACACAAGTTTTGACGAAACTAGTCCGCTACAGGTTATCTTTGTCTGTGTAGTCGTCAGAGAGTCCCTTGTGGCCATTTTTGGTCCGAAATAAGTTACAGATGGAATTTCTCGCACATACATTTGCCTTCATATCTTCCGGGGATACTTCGGTCACTGTAAGTGTAACATTAATGCGAGCCTTTGTTTTCGTAAAATGTTTCGCAAACGTCTCACTTTCTCTGTCTACCTTGCTAATAGACGACAAGAAAAGCTCGTCCTGGAAGTAGTATGTTTGAACTTGTTTGATGAATGACGTCAGTCAACGACGCTAGAACAGATGGAGCATAGTTCGTAAATAACAATTTATGCGTCAGTGTTGCACTTGAAGCTTCATATACCTGTGCAGTTTCTGCGAGGTGAATAAGTGTGCCATTGCTCATGGGGATCCATTCACTGCATGAAGACTTGGAATCAATGATCGACCTTTAATCTCCGTTTTCGATTTGTTATTTTCATTTTCATTGTATTTGTGTCAGATACTTGAATTATTTAGCACACACAAAAATTTACGAGAATAGATGGTATGTCTGTGTGTGTTTTATTTTGTAATTACTTAACATCCTTAACACTTGCAGACGTATTTGCTCTAGTGACATACAATTCACTGGAAGACAGTTACCGTCTAGCCATCTATTCTGAAGAATCCGTACCGCTGTTCGGTCCATCTCTGCCGTGCCCGCCGGTGTTCTACGACCATGAGGAATTCAGAGAGTTTCTCCTGGTCAAATGTAAGTATTCGCAACACATATGTGCTAATACTACATAATATTCAAGCTCTAACTACTGTCTTCATGATATCGTTTAGTACATAAAAGTCAAATCAACAGCATTTTTAAAAATTTCTTGGCATTGATTTTCGGAAAAAACAAAGAGTACTTTTCTCTTTCTGTTACTCCGTACTATTTATAACAAATTTAAATATATCCCCTCTTCACTCCAGTATTAAAATTAATGATTCGTTGATTTTTGAAATTTTTCTAAATCTTGCAATTGCAGTGTCTTATATTCCAGCAGTCTGCACCGGGACCATCTTTTCGACCCTGCAGATTAACGAATGTTAAAATGAGGTGACGACCAGCAGCAAGTATTTCAGCAGATAAAGAGCTTAATAGTTTGTTTTGTTTTGATGGTGCATGTAGTGTTTCTGATCAAATAACACATGTCGGAAGACCGATTATTTTTAGTTATATTAAGAGTCGTAAAAGCAGTCAGTTTAATAATTTGTCAGACGAAAAATTTTTAAATTTATATATATATACTTGAGATTTACTTGTCATTCTGACGTACATAGAAATATATGTCATATTACCTTAGGGTTTCCCAAGACAAGGATAACAATACGTCTGGGAGACGAATTTTATAACTTACGCAAAACTGTGGAAATTTCTCGGTAAATTATGAGCTTTCTCTATATTGAACAAGTGAAAAATAATTGTACGCTATGAAATATGTCTTAGAACAAGAGGACAGTCATGTGCAAAGAGATCTGATAAACTTGAACAGTTTGTGAATTTTTTTTCTGCTACTCAGTCGATAAATTAATACATGCATTTCTAAAAAGGAATTTTCTTTCACCGTCGAATGAAAATCTTATAAACATGACAGATAACCTGAAGTCTTGTTTGCTACATGCCCAAAAACAATCAAAATTATTGCAATTAAAATAAGAATAGCGTACGTCGCAGTAAGTTTTATAACATATATTTCCCATCCTGTGGATTCGGCTCCGTGTGATATCGTTTACAGTAAGCATCACGATAATCTAAGCAACATCTACTGGGACGTATTATCGGCAGAGAAAGATCTGAAGTTCTGTTCCAGTCACATCTGCTAATAGGAGATGAAGCACAACCAGCTAATGTCAAATTAGCCCTTAAGTTGTATACCGCCTTTTCATATCAAAACGCTCAGCCAGCTGGAAGTACTGAAGACAATATATGATGTTTTAGAAATATGTTCCTTGACATGGACCACTTACGGAGGTGAAATGTGGAACATAAGCGCTACAGACAAGGAGAGCATAGATGTTTTCAAAATGTGGTGCTACAGAAGAACGCTGAAGATTAGACGGGTAAATAGATTTACTAGGCAGGAGTTACTGAATCGAATTGAGGAAATAAGAAATTTATGGCACAACTTGATTTGAGGAAAGGGTCAGTAAGCAAGATCAAACGGATGTAGGTCGCAATAGCTGTTTGGAGATGAAGACGCTTCCACAGGATATACTAGCGTGGACAGCTGCATCAGACCAGCCTTCGGACTTAAGACCAAATCACCAACATCATTATTAGCATCATGGACCAAATTCACTTATTTCCACATCCAGAAACTTTATCGTTGTTCTTTACCGCAAGCTGAGAAAAGACGTGACACAAGGATGTCGCGTACAAAACAATAATGTTCCTCATTATTATAAAAAGTTCTCGGGTTACACAGGGATTTACGTATAAGGACGTAGTCAACACCTTGGATAAACCTTATCATTGTCTGGAAACACTCATCTGATGAAGCAAGGAATGTCAGCTATCGAATGTTGGCCTCGACTTTTTATGTTTCACTTAAATCTTTCAGCCTGAAATGAAAGTTTCGAGTGTGGTATTATGTTGAGCAAATGAACTGAAAAAAAATTGACTATTTTGCTGCATTTCAGGTACCTTACACGACTTTTAAGGTTAAAGCGAAGTAACGCTCCCCACAGATATTCATTCAGTCAGCTGCTTTACTTTAGGTATATAACCAAAGCGTTCCAAACAAAGCTGTTATCTTGACCGTGAGACGATGGACAAATTAATTTTGAGGTGAGAGTCAGACGCCTACAATTTGCATGTTGAGACAGCATTGCAGCAGTATAGCTTTCATTTAATGAAGTTCAAGATAACGTATATGTACTACAAGGTTATCAATGATGTACTCGTAGAAACTTTAGGTCTGTTCCATGAAAGTTATTCGGAAGATGGCATTAGAACAAAAATGTTCAATAGTGCAGATGCGCAAGCATCACTATTCGTTGGTCGACCCTTGGTGAAAACGTGGTGATATTACGAAGAATAACGTAACAAATAAATTAATTATTTCAGTTCCTTCAATGGAAAACGAAAAGAGATCACTGAAATTAATGTTATTTGTGTATATACCACTGAAATACAAGACAACAAGAATATTATTTAATATGGAGAATGTGAAATATAATCCTATGTATTGCTCCAAGGTACTAAAAGGAAATACGTATTTTTAATACCCGTTGCCCGTTAAAAAATGGAGGACAACTTGTATGGATGACCTAATCAGAAAGCTATTACCGAATACGCTACCCTTCCAGAAGGTGTTTTCACCAAACCAATGGACGCTTCACGCAAAGAATATTCTTCCGTCAATTTGAAGAGCTGTTGCTTGTGGCTACACGAGAAACGAATTAATAATCATCATCAATTCTAGCACGTACATGATAAAAAGTACGAAATTCAAAAAGCTTGTATTCCAGTTTCACAAAATTGTATGGAGCACATCAAATAAAACGGTAACAGCGTGAGTTATTACAATGACAGAAATTGTATGCTCGCGAGAAAGGCCTGGAGCGACGTCAAGATTACTACACACAGAGGAACCACCATCATTAATTTAAACGAGCTTAATTAATTATTTAAGGATCGAGATGAGATTAATTTTCGTCCCGCTGTAGGCTATTCATCGATTGTTCCTCATTGTCAAACAAACACACAAAAGACTGGCTTGAATTATTCTGAGCGTGAGACCGGTGAGCTGTTTATAGCGACTGTCATTCTTTCCGAAAGTGTCCCTGCCTCTGTAGTCTAACAGTTTTCAACGTGTTTCCAAATGGAGAGATGAGATATTAGATATTACACTATTCGGTTAAGTCCGAACAACATATTCTTCTCAACATGCTTTTGTGATACGTTGAAACTGTAGCAAGACTGAAAGAGGTGCGGAGCATGCGACTGACATATCGGAGCAAGATTATAGCAGAGTAAGTTTTCAACTCTAATGAAAATGAACCAAGAAGCACATGATATGACTGAAATTGAATAACTGTAAATAGTGAAAGGTTACGAGTGCTTCAAACAATGAACTACAAGAAGAAGCTCAAGAAACTATGTAATCTGACACAAACGCAACACAATGTTATTTTGCAATATGTATCATCAGTGAAGTTCGTTCAGAATTTTCGCTCTTCCATTAATGCCAACAAAAAGAAAAATATATGTGCAAGCAAGATTTTGCATTATGTAGTAAATCATCAAATGGTGAAAGAAATGGTAATTTATGAGCATACGGATTTCAATTAAAAGTCATTGTCATTGTTTCCTAACAATATGATATGTTTATGCCCTAAGTATACTTAAAATAAAATCTCTAACTTCAAACGGCATTATTGTTTTCTCCTCCAAAAAGTATCGGCGAGACACTGATACTTATTGCAACATTTTATCGCAATAGTCTGAAGAACAGCGACGCCTTAATATAGAAGGAAATAGCCCGATGATACAGAACATGTGCTGGGCGCAAGACAGGCAGTGTAGCTAACATAGTCGTCTTCCATCAGAGGAAAGATATCGCACTCGTCCATCGGATTTTGAAGTTAAAACACTTTGGAACAATCAACAGGCTGAACACTAAAACTCATACTAATTAAAACATCTCGCAAGCAAAACAATTCACGGACTGTTCAAGTGGAAATCTACAAAAGGTATTCATGCTTGGACGAAATATACGTTATAACTGATACGTGGCAATTTCTTGGATAAAATACGAGAGATTTCGTGCAATTACTTCATAAAATTAATTCATTATTTACTGTGACTGTAATGTGAATGAAGAAAGACTGAGAAAACGAAGAAAATGGATATGACGTAGCAAGCATACCGACGTGGATATCAGTAACGGAAGAACATCGAGACAAAGGAAAGAAGCTAGAGTCGGAAAATCATATCGCCTTCTATCACCGATTTGTGTGCGACAAATAAAATGCAATATGTAAGAAGCACATGGCTATGAAAATTTATTTAAAAATTGTACTGTTTCTCCCGTTCCACATATGAGTTTGTTGAAAGGCGTTGTAAGGACACTGTTCATCTATTGTCTACGGACCGCATAACTAAATATGGAAAACACCAAATAAACTGTTATTCCACAGCCAGTTATTACGAACACTTAAGTTGTGGAACAGTATCAATAGGTGTACTAAATATAAATTATGAATTATCAACACATTAGTAATATCTGAAAGTCTGCTGTCCTGCAGAAAAATAAAACGTAATATGGTCAGTTCTTAGGTTGATATCTGAAGTATTAACCCATACACAATGATTTCCAGAAGCTTACAACATTAATTCTAAATTTTATTATACATGACAAACTTCAAAACCGTCAACCTGATTTTCCAACTGAGTCTTGAGCTGCAGAATCAAGTCACGAACCTGAGCAAAGGTGATCAGCGATCAGCAATCGGCAAATCTGAAGATATTACATGGAAAATAATCAGCACTCAATGCAGTAAAAATTATTTTTCAAGTTTACTAAAAGCTTCAACGACAACTCATCTGCACCGAAGTGGAGCTGTGAATTTCAGATTATTAATGCTAAGACTATGTGACACATACCCTTGTCTTTTTCATCGAAAAGATTTCTTCGGGTCACCTCTTTAGTTTAACAACTGTTTCAAAAAATCGTAATTTTTATTACGCAATGTTTCAGGTGCATCGCTTACGTCTTGAAGCAGCGTCACAGAGCATGCGACCACTGAAGGCCAGTTAGCTATTCAGTTTGTGTTACTTTCTGAAAAATACATTAAAATATTAGTAATCACTTTGTAATTTATTTCCATTGGTACGCGGCCTTTGAAGGTTGTCTAGATTTTCCCAACCTACACTAACATTAATCTTCTCATATCATTATAATTTACTATCTTCCAATTCTTTCTTTATTATTTCAAGATTTGCATTTCTGCGGATTTTTACATTACCTCTGTTATACCGTACGCAACTAAAAACTTTGTGACAGCTATGTGTAGTCCACTCTGTTACATCTTCTCAAAATATTTCTGTGACGAGCTTTAGTCGCACAAATGGAATAATTCCTTCTCTTCCTCTCTTCTGCAGAATAGCGCATATTTCCCTAGGATTATAAAACTTACCTCACGTATTTTTTGACGTTTCCATTTTCTTTAAACGATTTTTATACATGATTCAATTTACTATTTTCAGTTACCAGTTCTTAGTGCGTGTACATTTTACATTATACAATTTCTCGGTTTTTGTTCGATAAACTGAATATCTTAAATTTTTTCCACAAAGTCTGATAATCTCTTATCTCCAGTTTGTAAATTTCCAGCAGTGTGGTTTCACTGAATAAACTGTCTCCAGTCTTCACCTGAAGTTACTGCATAAAACCAAGAAAAATCTAACTCGTCGTGGAAGTACTAGGGCTTGCTGAAAAGTAATGCTTCCGAATTTTTTATGAGAAAACGCTTAGCGCTTTTTAAATAAAACAAACATTATGAACGTTCTACATCTTTGTTCTTCACGTTTACATATTTGCAGCCCTCTGCCGCTAGAGGGCTCCGAATTGTAGTATGTAAGGTAACTACGGTTGTCTGTGAGAAGCTGCGTGTTGTAATCGAGTTTCGAATTTGTAGAGTTCGTCCACATATGGAGCAGCCTCTCCTTCAGCATGACAATGCCAGACCACACACAAGCGCTGCGACATCTGCAACAATCCGACGCCTTGGGTTCACTCTCATCGATGTTCCTCCATACTGTTACGACTTCTGCACCACTTGTTAGCAGCAGACACAGTGGCTGCGCCAAAGACTGAGACGGCGTGGAGTTTTACAATTATTTATTGAACTTCCTTTGCAATTTCTCCCTCGTCAACGCTGCCCATCCCTGCGGATCCCTCCGCCTGGCTGCTGCTGTGTAGATTCTCCGACAATGCGCGCAACGCACGCCGCTGATCGCACTTGGGAGCCTCAGGTCACCAATGCTCCGCTGAAGCCAGGCTGCCCTGTGGATGAGATGAACTCGTCGCCGCTCGGCGCCCCAGTACGGGCACGCCCACGGAGCCGCGTCGCCGTGAGGTCAACTGCCGACGGCTGCTGCACCGGCGGTTGGGAAGCCGTCAGTCGCGATGTCCGCGAGGTCCCGTCATGGACGGACCACGCGCCGTGGGGCCGGGCTGATGTGAAGTCCGAGCGTCAGTCTCTGGCGGCGCCTGTGACCGAGACCGCGCTGCGGCCAGCCCTGCTGGAAGTTCCCGCTGTAGTTAGCCATGGTGCCGACCGAACTCGGGCCGACCACCAGAGCTGAAGTTGACATCTGGTGGCGAACGAGCTGGAGCATACTTCCGGAATCGTCACCTACAAAGATTGAACATTCGGACATGGACCACTTCCGTCCTCAACTCCGAACTGCTTCCTAATGGCTTCTGTCTGTTGCTGCCTGCGCTCTATTATTTATATCCGGCAGGAGGACGTTTTTTACCCTCGGTGGTAGCTTTTTGTTATTACTCCCGCAGTATATTGCAGCGTAACTTAGCGTGCTGGCCTCACTTCCCCTTACTCAGCACTCTCCAGGCTTCACTCGGCACTCGATCTGTGTGCGTCCTTGCGTCAGCCTGTCGGTAGACCGCTGCTGTCAGCTAGGCTATCTGTGCCTGCCTACTTTGCAACGCCTTGGCCGCCGGCGTGCCTCTGTTTCGCCATTCCACACTGCGTGAAGCAATGCTTACTACATGTGGCCGCAACAATACAGTCCCGACTTGATTCCCATCCGATTTTCATCTTTTTCCAAAACTTAAAGAACACTTTCAAGGACTTCAGTTTGATAGTGATGAAGCGGTGGAAGCAGAGGTGCGGTTATGGCTCCGTCAAAAAAGTCAAACATTCTACATTGACCGTATCGACGAACTAGTGTCTCATTGGCAGAAGTGTGTTCGTTGCCAGGTTGACTATATTGAGAAATAAATATGTAGGTATGGAGAATAAAAATGTAGAATATTAATAAGTTTTGATTTATTTAAAAACCTTTAATAGTTTTCACATAACAAAATTTGGAGGCATAACTTTTCAGCACGCCCTCGTATATGAATCTGAGCTCCGCTCCTCCCGATCTCATTCCAGTATCTTCACCTCAACGTTACCTCACTAAGTCAAATATTCGAGTAATGTACGCTAGGTCACATTATCGTCTTCTGTGTGATTTCCTCAACTGATTTAACTGATATTCTCATTTAGCCAGAATTCTCCCAAGAAAATGTAAGTCCTCCATTCACCGTCCCTAACACTGTTTTAATGCCT
The DNA here is from genome assembly GCF_021461395.2 of Schistocerca americana. Classification (NCBI taxonomy): domain Eukaryota; kingdom Metazoa; phylum Arthropoda; class Insecta; order Orthoptera; family Acrididae; genus Schistocerca; species Schistocerca americana. Next base: position 255,164,068 of record NC_060130.1, read on the forward strand.
TTGTTCCATTTCATGTTGCTTCGTAGTATTACTCCAGACATTTAAATGGTGTTTCAACCTCAGAAGCAAACTACTAATGCACTCGAATAGGAATGGAAATTAGCAGGAACCTTACTGAAGAAACTATCGTAAAAGTAATTAAGGAGAAGCATGGGGAATCTAAATGTGAATTATCAAACAGGGATTTGAACCCCATTCATCTCGACTATACGTAATGACAGTGTCACTTCACACGGTCATTTTAGTATCGAAAACCAGTACTGATACTTACAGTTTTCATGTTGATTTTCAATTCAGATAAGATAAAGGTTGTCCTGAACCTGAAGATTTATTTGAATACCGCAATACTTTAATAGACATAGTGCTAATGAAGATAGTTTGCCCTTTTCCTGCCTCCGACCCTGGAATTAAGTTATTCAGCCAGTTATAGGGGGAACTCACTATTATCGTGGGCTTCAAATCACGGTGCAATTTAACATTTTACACATGTATAAATAATTGTAGAAGGTGAGAAGGGGTAGGTGAGAGAGAAAATCGTTGGACCTACTGAGGACTTAATTCCCCCTATGCACTTCTGCTTTGACGCTTTCTCTCTCGGTCACCTGTTACGGTAGTAGTTCCAAAATTATACTTTGAAACGGTTCCTACTTCTTTGTTTTGTTTTGGTCATAGTTTCAAATAAGGACTGCTGTTAACGACACTTAGCCATTACAGTAAATACACAATTACATACTCTTTTGTGGTGGATTAAGTATCAGTTTTATTATTGTCACGTATTTAACACTTCACCGGTAATTTATCTTTTTCCCTGTTTTAAATACCTCACTTTGTCTCGAAACGTCTACCGGAGAAGTGCAGTTAGCTACTTCCTTTATACATTTACCTTAAGAGATTTAACACTTTGTCAATAGTCTATACCACTGTCATTAGAGACGGAGTATTAGTTAACCTGGACGACAATTGGACAGGAAAAGCGGCCGCGGCCATGGAGGGTGAATTTTTCCAGCATTCGCCTAAAGCGGTTTTAAGACACGACGAGCAGCCTAAGTCCGAGTAGCCGCACTGAAGTTTCAGCCAGAGTCTTACAGCTTTCGGCTCCGTTACGTTGACCTCTGCGCCACGTCGTTCGGTGATATGGGCAGAGATGGCAATATTTACTCACGTAACTGAAGACTTGGAAAATAATAAAGCGCATCCTCTACAAGGAACGACCCGCACTTTCGTTTGGGAATATTCAGCAAATTTAAATCATAGGGCACTTCTATTCTTAGTGTGCGTCTGATAAAACGTCCTTTACAAATTTCCCAGCTTTTTGCTTTCACTTTCCTATAGACGTCACATTTAACGTTCAAGTAGCTGGTTGTATCTTGACAGTTCTTCTCTCCTTCTGATGAGTACCTCATATTCTACTATCTTTAAAAGTTTTCATGTAGCTCTAGTGCTCATACCAACGAAATGCTGCTCTTACATGCAAGCAGAACGGAGGCTATAACTCCAGTTCAGTAGGGATTATTTAGTCCTACATCATTGCATGTTAAAATCCATTTCGGAATGAGACAGCGCCATGTACACGATAATTTCAAAAGTTTTCGTTGATCGATGATTGAAGTGAGTGACGTTTACACACTAAAAAAACTTCACTAATAATTGTATATCGTCTCCCATTAAAATTCTACAGAGACACATGAAGGAAGAGAAAAAAAAGGCAGAGATGAAAATGATGAAAGAATAAATGTAAGGTACGTATCATTAAGATTATTAAGGGAGCCAGATGACGAGATGGAATACTGACACCGGGAGAAAAGCGTTTTCAAATTTGCGTCAACTTATCATTATCAAAGCTGCCGCTCTGAAGAGTTTTAATGACTAACTAGTGCCAGTTCTTTCATGTTACGAGTTTTTTCATGTTACGAGTTTAGAAGAACTGATGGGCTGTCTCTGTAAAGATTGTTTCAGAAACGTCATGGCGGTAATAGTAGCGTGAGTGATTATAGTGAGGACACTTAAATTTACACTCATGTTCTTAAGTTTAGGTATGTTTGAGATCCACGAAATAACGTAAGGAGTGACGATAAGGTATGAACTACAAGTGCTCTCCCCGCCTTGACACATATGATGTAACTACGAAGTACACCCCAAAATCAGCTGCGGCTGTGGATAACATTTAACGTGTGTGGTGACTGTCGGCTAATGGTATATAGAACGTCAGTACGAGAGGTGTCCACACTCCCCCCCCCCCCCCCCCCCCTCTAATTGGCTCCTATTCGCAACTGGCAATACAAGATTCAAAACGGCTCCCCTTACTGTGAATAAGGCCATCTAGCTTACGTTGCGACATGGCACTTTTCTAAACAAGCGGTTCGTGATGGCATTATTGCCGGCCGCGGTGGTCTAGCGGTTCTAGGCGCTCAGTCCGGAGCCGCGCGACTGCTACGGTCGCAGGTTCGAATCCTGCCTCGGGCATGGATGTGTGTGATGTCCTTAGGTTAGTTAGGTTTAAGTAGTTCTACGTTCTAGGGGACTGATGACCATAGATATTACGTCCCATAGTGCTCAGAGCCATTTTTTGATGGCATTATTCGGGCTTTAATCCTTCAGTCTTCAGCGTTCTATACATGTTCAGTCGGATTTGTCAAGGAAACTATCTGCCCCTGTATACAAGTAATGTGGTCGTGTTGCAGGTACATGTCCTCGAAGTCCTCGGTCCTGTGTGGTAAAGCATTGTCATTCATTAGATGGAACCAAAGTCCATACGTAGCACCAAAAACGTCCACATACCATTTCAGTATGTCATCTGTACAGATCGTAGGTTGTGAGGTTTGGCGAAAGATGAGTGGCCCAGAGACTGCAGAAGATCATTAGTCACTGCAGGTACTGTGTTAATTGGTCTTCTTTGGACACTTACCACACGATAAGGATGATGCCGATGGGGTGCAGCACATGGTCGACCTGGCACCTACCATCATTGAATGTTTCCTCCCTACTGAAATCTTATACAAAGCTTTGAAATTATGGTGTGGTCACTGTGCCATTCAGTTTCCCTGCCATTCGAGTACTCTGTGCCAAACTCTCACAACACGCTCTCAGAACCACTATCTCCAAAATCTCTGTCCACATGGATTGCTGCAGTCATACTAACCGGTCTATTGCTGTCGTGTCAAATACGCCCGTGTCGCACCGCAAAGGTTTGGTGAGTATAGAGTCACCAAGACGAAAAACATTTTTTCGTGGATCTCGAAAATCGTTTCGCTTATGGGTATGAGTGTACATCAACTCGGTGGCGAATCTCAAGCTTTTATCGGCGAAAAACTATTCCTGAAACTGGAGTAAATATTGATAGCGACGTCCAGACGTTGAACAAAATAATGTGACCACCCACCTACTGAAATGTATGGCCACCTTCTGCACTCGAAATAGCATTAATCCTCCTGGATAAAGATGCACATAGCTGCCAAAAGGATATTGTGCTATTCGCTACAAAGAAACTGCTCCAATTTGTTTTTAGAGATGCTGCATGAGGATAATGGCCCCGTAATTGTTTTTCAAATTAATACCAAAATGTCTCGGTGATATTCAAATCTGATGCTCGTAAAGATCTAAAAAGGTGTTATTTCTTTCCCATGCACACGGATCCATCTTGCACGTTTCAAGCTGTGTGGTTGGAGGTTTAAACATCTTGGAAGATGCAACCCCTACTGTGAATAACACCTAAGCCGTTGAATGAAGATGAGTGCCTAAAATGGTTTCACATACCTCATCACGTACTCTTCTTTTCAGTATGACAGTAAAACCAGCTAGAAACTGCAATAAAACAAAATCACTTCAGAACGTCCTTCACGTTTCATTGTTGGAAGGAGGCAGTATTTATTGTTCTATTGGCATGATGTACTCTACGTAAACACAGATGTGATAAGAGACTGTACTAGTAGAATCGTCGTCCCACGTCACATGTTTCCAACTTTTGAGCCCTTTTCCCCCACTGAAACCCTCGTTCGCATTCACATTATGTACAAGAGCTATGGCAATAGAAGCTTTGTCATTAATGTCTTATATACGCGCTTCCAGTGCACTGTTTTTATTGACGCTACTGAGTCCAAGAGTATATCTTTTTATTAGATTCATCAGCACTGAAAATACCGAAGACATAAAAATTAATTGCTATAACATATCATTTCATCTCACTTAACTGTCTGCAACTTTGGCGCAGTTAAATGTTTGTCCCCAAACGTGGCTGGTACTGAGCTAAGATTAGCACAAGAAATAGGCCCAGTGGTAGTGGTAAATAAGCGCAAACCGGTTTCATATTTTCATTTTAGCCAGGAGTGCGTTCATATTCACCGTTTAGACGAATTCAGTGGTCGTAGCTTACTCTTCGTACCTTCAGATTTTCATTTATCTGCTGCTAGACGGCAAGCCCCGCCGTAGGCAACGAGCACACAGCAAACGTACGGTGTGAACCTTATTAACCTTGTCGCCTGCTGTCTGGATAGCTCCTTCTCCTGTGCCCAGCAAACAGCGTCATGGTCTTCTCCTGTTTTCGTTTGCCAAAGAAAGAGCCTACAGTGTTTTGGGCTGTTTTTCTTATTGATAGCACCCGAAGGATAGGTCTGAGAGAGATAATAAACATCTCCTCCAATTATGCTTCGTCAGAGTTAAAATCCTCAGAGTCACTGCTATCTCAGCACTGACATCGTGAAACTGTTTCTTTCTTTCTTAGATTTAAGGGGGGTAGGACGTCAAACGGGCCGACTTGGAGCGGGAGAGGCACCACAGGACATTTTATTTTCTATATACTTTTACAAATAAATTCATAAAACTTTGTCAGCATGACCAGGAAGGATTCAGGATTCACACTCATAGCAGTGCAAAAACTTAACAAAATAATTTTTTTTAGATATGAAATTTCATCATTTTTTCACTTACTGTTGGCTGCATTTGTTGCTATAGGTACATTTTCCTTCACAAGTAAGAAAGATTCTTTGATGAATTTTGCACAGCATACAAACCATACTTACAGGTGTGTGAAACTCTAGAATATTCAAAGTCTATTAAAAACTGTGGTAAAAATTGAGATAATTAACTATAAAATTTGATTTTTTTCTAAACATAAAGTTTAAAACGTAACGGCTTATTCATTTTCTCATAAATTAAATAGATTCTATAGTTTCAGACACCTGTAAGTATGGTTTGTATGCTGTGCAAAATTCATCGAACTGTCTCTCTTACTTATGAAGAAAAGTGTACCCATAGCAACAAATGCAGCCAATAATAAGTGAAAAAATTATGAAATTTCACATGTAAAAAAAAATATATATTGTTATGTTTTTGAACTTCGGCTGCTACGAGTGTGAATCCTGAATCCTTCCTGGTCATTCTGACAACGTTTTATGAATTTACTTGTAAAAGTGTAGACAGTGGAAATTAAAATGTCGTGTGGTGCCTCTCCTGCTCCAAGTCGGCCCGTTTGACGTCCTACCCCCCTTAACAGCACAGGAAGAGCCAAATACGTCAAAGTTAACTGCAGTAATACAATCATTTCGTCACAGATACCGGATGTGTAATAATTACACAAACTCTCACTTTTCTACAGCCTGTGTTCTATAAAACTTTTACTCCCACATAATCTACATTTCCAGTTATTTGCCCGTTTTCTAGCGCAGTGACATACCAAACACGTTAATACTGCATCCTAATGTGTATGAAAGTGAAGAATCATCAACCAAAACAGAGGTCAAACATAAAATCTAAACTATAGGTGCTTATACTTCAGCAGTTCAAGAAACATTTCCAACACACATTTGCAGAATACAGCAATGGAAATTAAAAGTAACGAAATTGCGGTAAACAGTGTGTGTACCCACAATGATGCGCGAAGGAAAGATATCATGTCAAGATTAAAACTTAGACTAAACCAGGAAAAAATGGTAGAAGGCTTTAAAACAGTATAGCAGACGGCCGTGGCTGGATGATCGCAGGAAGAAAAAGAATGAGCCACCCACTCTGCAACATACTAATATCTCCATCCTAAAAGCCAAGACCATAGTCCAGACTCATCGCAAAACCTTCACACTTTTACCACACTCACCTCGTCATCAGCTAAAATGGAGGGCAGATCCCCACAGAAATTCGCGTCCGCCCTCTCATCACGATAGAGAACGTACTCAGTTGAAACTGGCTGTCCACTGAATGCCGACAGATGGCCTTTCCTAACGAATCATTATTTATGCTCCATTGGACAGATGGCCTTTGGCGTGTACAGCCCTGCAACAATTGCTGGAAATGTCCAGGCCAGAGGAGGAAGCATTGTAATATGAGGAATGTTTTTGTGGCACTCCCTGGGCGATCTCGTCGTTTTGGAAGGCATAATAGATCAACGCATGTAGCCTTTATCCTTGGGGACCACTTCCAACCCTACAGGCAGCTTGTTTCTCTGCAACATGATATCATCTACCAGCAGAATCAACATGTCACGCAGCTAGCAGTATACATGCGTGATTCAAAGAGCACCAGGATGAACTGACTATACTCCCCTGGCCAACAAACCCTCCAGATTTAAACCCAACCTAGAATCTGTGAGACCACCTTCGATTGGACTGTTCGCACCTTGGATCCTCAACTGTAAACCTAGCGCAACTGGCCACTGCACTGGAGTGGGCATAGCTCCACATCCATGTCGGCACCTTTCAGAACCTCATTGACTCTCTTCCAGCATGTCCGCACTGCAAAAGGTGGTTATTCAGACTTTTGACATGAGGTCACATTAATATGACTGGACTGTGTATAATGGATGCTATCGTGACCAGGGGATGTGTCATGAGCTGCAGAGAATATAGAATCCAGCTCCCACATGGAGAAGGAGTAGTTGTACTCTTCAGCAATGGTGGACTAGAAGTCCCAACTGACCATCTCAGCAGCCACTCTGTGGCACCAGAAAGCTGGATCCCGACTACAGGTAGCAGTAACAGTGGCATAATAGGTCTTCATAGTCTGGCCAATGTCTCACAGGCTAGTTTGGAGAGTGCCATTCCCCAGTACAGCAGCCACTGCGCACCTCCGTCCTACCCCAGAAATCCTCCTGATGGTCTCCCACACTATGGTCCTCTTCGTGGTATGGTTAATGATGGTCAAGAATTGTTCCCACGATCTCTTCTGGCTCTCCCTTATAATATGGTGAAATTTAGTCCTTGCCACCCAAAAGGCAGGGAAATTCTCTGCAGCTTGTCAGAACCTGGTCCTCACTGCAGAGCATCAGTCGTCATTCCATCGAGGGACAGGCGGCCTTTTCTTTTGTCCAGAAAACTGCAGAATGGATCTTTCAGTGATGTGGTGGATCATTTGGGTAATATGATCCACCCATTCCTGGACGATGACACGATATTCAAATCCAGTAAGGCTGCTGATAAGTGTCCAGTCTGCTCGACTTAGTTCCCATCAAGGTGGTTGTCTCTGACAGGTGAATCCAGGGTCAGGAAGTGATCACTTTAATATCTATAAGTTCTCCTTCCCTCAGAAAAATCTGTCTAGCTCTGCCGAAGAGAGGCTTAAATGGGAAACATTCCATGAAGAAATATGCTAAGACTAACTCTTCACGGGTGAGAATTAAATTTCCCGAGCAATTAAAGTTTCAAAATAATATTGAAAAATAAAGAAAAAATTCTTAGTTTACTACGATGAGAATGTGAGACACTAAAAATATGCGCAATGTAAAGCGCGAGGACATGGGAAACTCGAGCTTTTCCCGCGTGACATTTGACTCCATTAAAATGAAATCGAGGAAATGACATACATTTTCAATAGGTCTGGAACGTTTTAGTATCACTCGAGACAGAGGAAATACGCTCAGTAAAAATGGTAGAAGTTTGTAGTGCTTATGTTTGTTCTACAATATTAAGTTTTATTTTCGTTTTTAGTGCAAGAATCACTTCGTTCTTTTGAAATTAAATAATGTATGTGTTTTCACATTGCGTCAAAATCGACTAAATTATCAGAAAAAATTTGGTAAGGTAGCCCTTATTCTCCACATGTGAACAACACGCTGGGCGTCCCGTCAAATATCACTTTCTCGATCTGAAACTGTAACACAACAAAAATCTGTGTAACGTAACCTCGATACGTCAAGAAGACGGCAACTCTGCGTGACAAGAGCGACCTTCTAGACATTTCTTTCCTGGAAAAACGTGAGGTCTGCCACTGCATTTAGCAATACAATTTCTCGTGGGTATGTCGAGTAATTTTTAATGAATACATCAGAATTGTGACCTTTGCGTAACTGGGTTGCGCATTCAAAATTCACTACAAGCGACTGAAATGCAATATCACAGCGGATAACGACACTGGAGTGTCGTGAGATATTAGCTTGGAAACTTGAAAACGCACCATCCACCAGGGTAGCCGCGCATTTTAACGCGACCGCATCCGGAACGGGGAGGTGTGCCGACCCCGAATCCAATCCGTCCACCGAATTAACGAGTAGGGGACGGTGTGCCGGCCAGCCTGGATGTCGTTTTTAGGCGTTTTCCACATCCCACTAGGTGAAGACCGGACTGGTTTACATGTTCCGCCTCCGGTAAACGCTACGCAAACATATAAACACTTTCTCCCACTTGCACACTGAATTTTCTCTATACACTGACAGATTAGGTACATTGCTTCTGTCCCAGGGGTTGAATAGGAGACTGATGACCATAGCTGTTTAGTCTCCTTAAACACTTTATCAGCTTATTCAGCCTGAAAACGCACCCTACGTTATATGGGCTTTGGGACAGCGACACTGAATCTGCATAGTACAAAACTAAGAGCTGTTTCTCGGCACTTGGCGGAGGAGGCGGTCTCGACAGGCAAGTCACGTTCCAGTTTCGGTTAATCCGCAGACGTAGCAACCTCGTATGAAGAAGACTTTATCATATTAGGAATAAGGGACCAGCTGACATGCTGTCCATGGTTGTAAAAAACGTGTTCTCCGTCTGACAAACCAAGGCACAATTCCGGTTGAAAAGCTGATAGGGTAGTGAATACACAGTTGGTCCGCAAATACTGAACAAACTGACTCAAAGTTCCTGACCGTGAAAACCAGTTCAGTCTCATGCATCAGGAACCATGACCATAAAGTGACTAATCTTTCTGTCTACAAATGTAAGATGATGATTACATCCGTACTGTTTCATAAAATCATCTGTTGTCTAATTTTCTCGAGGTTTTTGCTGCGTACTTCTCAACCATCGCCAAGTGTCAGCTGGCTGCCATGTAGAGATGGTCTCGTCCTTATATACCCATAGAGGTTGTCACCCATCCTCAGTCCGTCGATAAATAATGGAATACTTACGACCCCCGCTGTGAACGTTTCGTGATGGAAGGATCCCACGTTGTACTGAGTTGTAGGTCGCTGCCTTTATTCGGGACGTTTTCCGAGATTTTAATTTTAGTAGCTTCTTTTTTATACTACCACAGAAATTGTTCGCCCTCGTGATACATAGTCCCAGGTATATGTGCTAGATGTTAGGCTTGACAGTTTCCTGGCAGTGCAATATGCACCCATCAACAAACAAATTGTAAAGTAAACTTTACTTTAGGAAGACAAACACAATATGCGATTGCTGCAAATATCAAGTTGCCTTAGTGTAACAAGCAAAGAGTGCCATTAATTGACTCCAAGAACTTATAGCAAGGACAGCCTAGAAGAACAAACACCGATACTGATATCAGTGCAAAAGTATCTGGTTTGAAAGAATTGTTATTCAATGGAAATGCAGACATTCTCTCGACATATAAGATGTAATTCAATTGTTCTATTGATGGGCATTGCACCAGTGCGGGTGGCTGGTGCAACTTGTTTTGGCGCTTCTTTTCGTTGTCCCAAGCAACTTCACACTTTGTACTACCGTGAGAGATCTTGTTGCTACTTAGTCTATCTGGCATATGACAGACTGACTACTAACGTCCTCCTATCGGACATAAATTTTGGACTGTTTTTGTAACGCCGTAACGTTATTGAATCAGTTTCTTGAAGCGCAGACCACGGAAAGGCACAGATTTTTCTTCTCTTCAGCATTATGTGGTAATCCTACTTTCGTAACAGTACACGTACGTCACGAGTCTTTTGCCAGTTGTTTCTATGATAGGATGCCACACCGTAACCTTCATCTATGGGTAACGAAGGGTTCCCCCACCTCACTCTCAGATCTGTTGAATCTGACGCCACATCATCATCGTCATCTAGGGTCCAGGAAGTATATGCATTATCTGATGACAATCATATAATCCATGTTTTGTGATTTTTCTTATTTTAATTGAACTTAGTGAACAATGTACGATTTTGACTGATCCAGTGGACTCGTATTCGAGGGAACTGCGCTTCAAAGTGCCACACAACAGGCATATCCAGATTTAGGTTTACCATGATTTCCCTAAATTACTTAAGGTTAACGTCGGGATGGTTCCTTTGAGAGGATACGACCTATATCTTTCTTCAATTTGACCTTGTGCTCCGTCTCTATTGACTTCGTCGTTCACGAAACGTGAAATCATAATCTTCCAGCAGTACATTATATTGCCAGTATAAATGGAAAAGCAGCCTAGAACTTACCTAAACAGCGTGAAATCACCCCATTCTAGGTGCTATACAAAGCAAGTGGTCGATGGTCTACAGCACTGATTTGTGTCAGGTCTTGTCGCTCAAATTAAGACACTCCCTCCTATGAGTTACATTGTGTATTTCTTGATCCAAAAGAAATGAAAGGGAGTGGCATTAAGCGGAATGCATGGCAGGTTAGCCACTATGAAGTTAATTTGACTGAAAGAAATCAAGCCTGTTGTCCGCCAAAATATGTCTCTACAAGAGATAATCGTCACTAAATGGGATAAAGCTTGAGAGCTAAATCAGACCATAGCCCCAAACAGTAAGACTAAATTTTGTGTCTCAGGAACATGCAAAGTATGAAATAATCGGGGAAGATTCTTGATGAACTATGCAAGGAGAAAAACCCTCCCATCAGCGAATATTGCATACGGGAAGGGAAGTGTTCGACGCCACTGTATGAATCTCGCGTTCTTGAGAAAACAGATCCTTCCAAACAACTAAATGTATAGTAAAGCAGAATGTTCTAAGTCAGTTACCTTTCAAGCAGTATCACCGACTCATCTGATTACGCTCTATGAGAGTACCAGCATTACCTAAAAGATCTGTCTGAGAAAAGAGAGAAGCACTATGAGAAAAGTCTTGGACAGCATCCAGTTCCGTCTGAGCCTTATATTTACAAAGCTGTCAACAGGAAGAATTTCACGATATTTGAAGCACAAAGACAGCTGGAAGCACTTATCAACGACTCACATTTATGATATACTTGGAAACGAAAACTGTCTGAAGCTATATTTAGGAATACAGGTAATTCAGAAACGAATAAGATTACCTTTTACTCGAGAAGAATATTTACACAAATCAGACATCAATGTGATTACTAAGGCACATTGAAGATTATATCCACATGGATGTTTCCCCGATAAAGAGCTCCTGGAGACAAATGTTCATAAGATTTCTTTAGAAAAAATTATACTTCAGCAGTCACTTGGAAAAATGATAGGTACGCGATGCGCAACCTTTATACAAATAAGCATCAGCACCCATTATGAAGGTACCAAAAAGGGGTCTCACGAGTAACACAGGAAATGCATCGAATTTTTATGAATTCTGAATGGCATTACGCGTAATTGGTGGCCTTTTAATAAAGTTCAAATCCCCAATAAACACAACTCTTTTGATACAGGCGATGATTGTGCGATCTTTGAAATAAAGATTACACAACTAGAAAGATTGTGTACGAAAATTACTCACTACAGTAAACGGAAAGTCTCAAGGGCGTTCGATAAACTAATATGCACATAATGTCCATAAAACATATTTAAAATTTGATACCACATTTGCTATTCAGAAACAACATAGCAAACCATTCGAAGCTCCTACTCAAATTACATACCCAGCGAGATTTTACAACGGTGCCAAGAAAATTTGTGAAAGAATTTGACGTTCAAAACTGAGTTAACCCAAGTTCAATTAGACAGGCCATGGATGAAAATTCTTTTCCGGAACAAATCAAAAAAGAGAAAAACCCTTCAGAATGAAAGTGACATACATACCAAAACCTGAGATGTGGGACGAAGGATTTAGTAACATAATAAAAAAACAGTCATTGTTGTATTGGTGATATCACATAAAGATTTTGGTGCTGTGAAGCTTCAAAGAGAATGGAACGTCCTTCACACTGTATAAACTTGCTGGTTTGCGTGCTAAACCCGTGAATATACACTGCAAAACAAAATTAAATAATCACTTCTTCGAAAACGTGTAAATATCTGCCATTCCGACGCATAAGTTTGAAATTTGGCTCAAAAATGCCTGCTACCTTCCTCTGTAATGATGCCAATGCGTGGCGCTCTGTGAAGCCGCCATCGGGCTTGGCGACGCTTCAAACAGTAACGTGTCGCCATATGCAAAAAGGAAAATAGGCCACTAGAGATTTCATGTGAGCCATGAGGAGGTTAATGATGTCGCATTGGCACCAAATTTCACCACAATTCTGCCCAACCCCTCAGGTAGTGCTTGCCTGCCTTCAGGCGCTAGAGCAGTAGCAAGGTAGAATGTGTGTCGAAGCTTCTGACAGGTACATATGTAACGTGCTCAACCAAGGTGCCTGGGTGGCACCAAGGGTGTTGCCAAACTGTTAGGGGGGGGGGGGGGGGGGAAGAGTTTCTTAGAGGGACCCTTTGCCGTTTTATTCATGCACATCTTAATGTTGCATCCTCCGTGATCATGCTATAGTAGGGCGCGATAAAGGAGGAATGAAAAGCGTATGAACTTCTTGCTGCTTCGGATCACGTTGAGGTTTCTCCCATTGGTTTTTACCAGTCCCTAGTGATTCCAAGCTGTACAGCTGAGCAAAAATTGCGGTCGCACTACACTCCAAAGGGGTCAGATCACGTCCAATGGGGTTGCAGCCCCACGATGTCCTAAAAGTAGGGTTGAAACGCTCATGAGGCGGCAGCAAGGTCGAACGTTGTCAAGATCATCATCCTGTTGCTTATCACACTGAGAAGTGTCGTTGTAGAGCGTGAAACGTGTGGGAATCAACGCCCCAAGCGAAGGGGTGGTTTCACTAACGCCCTTTATGCCATCTCCTGAGGCCTTAACGTCTCAACTCTGAGCAGTGGTAAGTCTGAAAAGTTTTTCTCGGCCACCCATAAGGAAACTGCGAGATTTCAACGAGGTTCTAACCTCTATCGCTGAGGCATCAAAAGAAGGGGTGAATTGTGGCTAAGAGGGGGTATGACGACCTTCACATCGTGTGATACGTGCACGGTGGAGTTGGGCAGAATTGTAGTGAAATTTGGTACCAGTGTGACATCATTAATCTCAATACAGTTCACATGAATGTCAGAGCTGTTTTTTTTCGTATCTGGACACCTTGCTGTTTGAAGCATCGCCGATCTCGAGCGTGACGTTGCAGTGCGCCACTCTATTGCGCCATTACAGAGAAAGGTTGTAGGCATCTTCGAGCCAAATTTCAAACTAATGCGTCGAAATGAGAGACAATTACTGTGTTTCGAAAAAGTGATCCTTTAAATTTGTTGTGCAATGTCAAAATTACGATAAACCCTTAAGATGGATGTTTAACTAAAAAAAAAAAAAAAAAAAGTACCATCCTGGAAACGACACCTCTGCAATATTCTTCTACTCTAACCGATAAAGAGATGCTGGCAGTCAATGCACGAGAAACGACCGCTCGAATAAAGAACTGAAATTAATAAAGCTAGACACAACGCAGCTCACTCTATCGAATTACCGCGTGACGTGGCTTAATCACTGGGATGCAGACTCTTATCCGAGATCTGTGAGATACAAATGTCGCTCCCACGGTTCTGATTTAAGTGTTGTATGAAATCCGTAATTCCCTTCAAGCAAATGTCGGGATGATAACTTCAAAAGGGCCAGTGCAAATTCCCTTCCCCATCTTCACACAATAGATTTTGTGCTCAGTACCTAATTTCATCTGCGTCTGAGAGACATCAAACCCTGTGTTTTAATCCTCCATTTCAAACCACAGAGCGAGACGATTTAGTACGTAAGACAGTGAACTCGTATTCGGCAGGAGCAGGATACAAATCCCTGCCCGTCCGCCAAGTTTTAGTTTTCCTGTTGGCTCCCTGTAGGACTTAAGGTGAATGCTGGAATAGATTACAGCCGATTTTCTTCGCCATTGTTGTCCAATGAAGCAAGTGCTCCATCTCTAATGACTACACTGTCGACTGAACATTATACTCTGCTCTTCTTCCTTCCCTCCCTCCGCTTCCCCCTCCTTTCCACAGTTCCTTCTCTCATTATTTCGATCCAGTTCTTACTTCCTTTCCATGACGAAGAAAATTTTCATGATATTCTGCGTTAACATGTGTTAAATAAAACGTAGTGGCAATGCTGTTATAATTCATACCAGACTTTATTGGCAGACGTTCACAGTGTTACATATCCTCAATATAATCGCCCCGCATCTCGGTCACCTTCCTCGACACAGATGTCCTCTGTAGATGTCTCGCAAGGACCGCCCTCTGGCACGCATATCTTCTGTCGAATCGGCTACCGCATTCAATGACCGAGGTGTAACAATGGTATCTTTATGCACTTGTAGAGGAATTGCTCAGTGGGTGCCACAGGGAAGGGAAGTCTCCCTTGGAACGATCGTCACGATGGACGAAATCAGCGTTCGGTTGTGCGAACCACGATTAAAAAGACAATCCAGTGATTGGAAACACCCTGGTTCTACTCGCCCCACCAAAGTGAGGATTGCCGTGGCGCGTACAGCCACACAAACGCAACGGTCGGCTACCGTGGCAGAGTTAAGCGGCGCCTGCAACTTAGTGCCGGCGCGTTCCGCCAGCCGGCGCTAGAGGCGTTCCCGCCAAACATTCAGTCAGCCGCGAACTACGCACGCGCACGAGCATTTTTTCCGGCGCGGATGGTCGGTCACACTATGATATCACCATTCACCAGTCAGGGATCGCCAACGGCCGCCAATCATCACTCCGGAATCAGCGGAGGAAGACTGCAGCTGCCGTGTTAAATAGTCGGAAGAAATGGAAACAGGCGTCTTTCGCCCCGCCGCGGACTGCCGCCCGGGAGATACTTCGACGCAGCCGGAACGTCCAGGTACCACGTCTTCGCTACGCCGGCCATCGACCCTGGACTCTGCGCCCGTCTACTTCCTCGGCATCTGCCGGAAAGCGTCTTGAGAAAACCCAACAAAGGAAAGTAAATTCATTTCAGTTGCTAATATTTCAATTCAATAAGGTGGCATATTCTTTGGTTTGTTATAAAATTTTGGTAGGAGAAGAAGCCTTTTGTTTTCGAAGAAAGTTTGTCTTTTTGTAAAATTGAGCGGTGGCCTTGCTCCACCTAATAAAATTTTTTTGTTCGCACATGGGTGTTAATTGGTGGATATAACAAGGATCACATCACAATCGTCCCCCACTGAGAGGAAAGCGACGGTACCATCTGGTACTGCATCTTATCATCCTTAATGACAATGCGCACTGCGAACCCCGTGCAGGAGCTCCTGCTTACTTTGTAGTTGGAGATACTGGCACCTCCGCCGTATTCACACGACATCAGTCCGTGCGATTACGACCTGTTCAGCAAAATGGAGGAATCTCTTCGTGACACGTGCTACAGCACAAGGGAGACATCATCCGCGCCAGGGGGCGGTCCTTGCGAGACATCGACAGAGATGGACGCGCTGACAGTGTGTGGCGCCTTCCACCTGTATGAGGGAAGGTTATAAAGATGCGGGATTGTTGTATTGAGGGCATGTAAGACGGTGAACGTCTGTCAGTAAAGTCTGGTATGAATTATAACAGTGTTTTCACTACTTTTTATCCAACCGTAGTACACTGTTAGACACAGTAAACGAACAAACAAAGATAAAGAAGCAAGATGAGTGAACGTTTATAACGATGGTAAGAAACTTGGATAGCACAATCCGAGTGAGCAGTAACATAACTATCTCAAAGAAGGTAACAAAACTAAAGGAGGCCTTAAGTCACAGTAATTCGCCGGAATGAGAGTGAAAAACGCACGTCGTGGGACGGCCAGTTGACACGTAGTACAGCATGTGCACTAATATTTATCTCCTTTAGTGGAGGAATGACTCCTTTTATTTAAGTTTCCTTTGTGTTACATAATTTGCGTTAAAGGATCACCAGTAGGACAGGAAACAGCCAGCAGATAATGTTGCGATTATCATTACTTCACGTCGCAACATAAAACAAACATCAAATGTGTAACAGCTTTAATAATTGAATAGTGAATTCATGACGAATTATTAAAACTGATTGCTTTTATCAATTATACAGTAAATTATGTTTTATTGCTTAAAGAAATAAATAGCTGTGCAATCCGAACTAAGATGTTAGCAACAGATTCATAACGAAAACTAACGTTCCTACATAAGCAGACATGCGCCTGCTGTGTCTATTTATGAATCGGCCTCGAGCTGGTCTGAGCCACTTAGACTGTATATGGCAGCAGTCTGCTCGCCTTCCTGCAGTTTTTCTACTGTAATGATATGACGCAACACCAGAATAGCTCAGGCCCATCTATTCGCCATTTTTTACTCTCCAACAAATATTGCTGTAAATCTCAATGCTTTATATATAACTTCCAGAGTACATAACTTCATTAATAAGTAGTCCACAGATGTTTTCATATATTAAACCTACCTTCTTTTTTCTTGTGCCGCAGCCCTCACACATTCTCGTACATACAGGCGTAAGCTATCTTCATCTCAACCACGGCGTAAGAACTACATCGCAGAGAGCATTTTATGAAATTTTTTATCAGACTCTTTCAAATACTACCCTCCTAATAATTCGTATTGTGATGACAGAAAGAACTATAAACACTGTAATGCAAAACAGATTGCTGTGTACGGTCCCTGGTCATAAGTTAGTGCAGGAGTGCTCTTATTTAAATCGAAATTTCGCAGTCGTGTTTCAGAAGCTCAAAAGTATGACTTTGTTGGGAGGTGATTCTTCTCTCGTTGGCCGGCCGGTGTGGCCGTGCGGTTCTGGGCACTTCAGTCTGGAACCGCTTGAACGCTGCGGTCGCGGGTTCGAATCCTGCCTCGGGCATGGATGTGTGTGAAGTCCTTAGGTTAGTTAGGTTTAAGTAGTTCTAAGTTCTAGGGGACTGATGACCACAGATGTTAAGTCGCATAGTGCTCCGAGCCATTTGAACCATTTCTTCTCTCGTTGGAGTTAATCTCGGTGGAAACCTCGGTATTATTCCATTAACCATAAAATGCCCATTAGTAACGATGCATACTTTTCCTTGTTAAGCAATATTGAGCGTGTGCCATTCAGTCATCTCAACCCCGTAACACCACAGCCACCAGCTGTAATGGCAGCTCATGTATAAAGTTTGACTACCATGTTGGGATAACATCCTGTTGGAAAAATTTCTTTTCACTTCATAGGATCACAGTTGCAATGAATCCGTTTCTTTGTTGGATGACAATTAGAGACATGGATTACATATCTTGGTAGTACTTCTTCGCTTAATGTGAGTCATCAACAGTCACTGTATTTCGTGTATCAACTAGGTGTCGGCAAAGTGACGAAATGCTCTCCTGTCAACTACACGTTTTACACATATTCCGTACCCAGGTACAGGAGCTTCTCCTCGGCGTTGTTCTGCAGCAGCAATTTGGTATTGTACGCGTCTTAGTATTCACCAGTTGTTCACTACGTCTTTAGTGTACACTAGATAAAATTCGTTTTTACTGCACGTTAAGCCGATACGAACTTGTGTGGAACATGCTTGTACTGTGATTTTCTTTCTTCTTCGATGCTGAACGCTGCGCAGCCTACTACGTCGCAACTACGATATTACTTCCACAACACGCAAAGCCGTGACTACGTGGTGATGAGACACCAGCCGAAAGTATATATCAGGAGCAAACTTCGATCCGTGGTCTTGTTCTATACTATCACTTTCAATAATTATATAGAGTCATCAACCTTCCTACTACCCTCGAGACAAGGTTAACAAGTTTTCCAATACGGTTCTTAACCATATCACTCTGACTGCATAAGATAATTTCATGCTCGTACACTGTGGTAGATTTTATGACTACACACGTATTTCATTTCTCCACTGACGATATCAAAAACTTCTACAGTTCTATTTTCACAAACAAAGAACAAACTCGAACAGTTGCCCTGCCCTTTTTTTTAAGTTACAGAATTGTTTTAATATCTCTCTAGTTCATGACCAAGTTCTGTAGCTAATTTATTTCTGACATTCACAGGTTTTAACATTCCCGGGCCTGACGCAGATTGCCCTCATGCTCTTTCACATTTCAGTCCCACCTCTTTTGCTCTGAATGAGTCTATACCTTCCATTTGGATCTAAACTATCTACTGGCCAATGAGACTCATTATTGATCAAGTAATGCCCCTGAACAATGATACCATCTATTATCAAACACAAGAATCCATTCGGATAAGTGTACAATCCAAAAAAAATTCATCATCGTACGGAAGACCCTGACCGTTAGTCCAGAGGAAGCCACAACAGTCTTCGGACTACATTCCACGTTCGGTGATTTCCATCTTTCTTCCTTCCATATATCTCCTCTGTTTGCTTCGGTGCAGTCACACCCACAGTCTCTTTTTCTTGCGATATTCGCGTTCTCTGGATCGGCACTCGCCCGTAATGGATTTGGTAATTATCATATTTATGTGGCCGTATGCGTGCCTTTCGCCATTTTTGCAATGGTCATCAATATAGGAGACATTCTCTCTCGGCCATCAAGCACCTCATCCCCCACTCTGGAGGGCCAGCGAAACCACTGGGGAAATCACGCTTTTTAACGTGAAGTCCTGTCCCAAACATTTACCTAAGCCACATAAGCATTAATAAATCACGCTCTACGTGTTTCACTGCTTATCAACACAACAAAATAAACAGACATTTGCACCCCTTCCTGCGTCCATGTATCTGCGCACATGGATCGTTAGTGATCCATCACAGTGTATACCATCTCCTGTGATCAACATCAAAGGATTTTGTCCTCCGCCGCGCGAGGTGGCGCAGTGGTTAGCACACTGGACTCGCATTCGGGAGGACGACGGTTCAATCCCGTCTCTGGCCATCCTGATTTAGGTTTTCCGTGATTTCCCTAAAATCGCTTCAGGCAAATGCCGGGATGGTTCCTTTGAAAGGGCACGGCCGATTTCCTTCTCCATCCTTCCCTCACCCGAGCTTGCGCTCCGTCTCTAATGACCTCGTTGTCGACGGGACGTTAAACACTAATCTTCTCCTCCTCCTCCGATTTTGTCCTCTCTGATATTATGGGTGCCTTGAAACCGTTTTCATGTCATTATTATTAAAAATTGAATATTGCACTACATGCGTCAGCACTTAACTGCCGTGTGCACATGTGCCTGTCACATCAAACTGACAGTCAAGGGGTAAACGAGATGCAGCGTTGGAGATACAATTGTAACGTTCTACAATCAACAACGGAAAGATCACATAGTGGAGAACGCTACCTCGTTGATCTCCATGATCGTGTTGGTCCTTCCTGCCGTTTTCTATCATCATTAATCGATTTTCGGCCGCTCTCGATCCGCAAATGATATTTCAGTAGTTATGTCTGATCCAAGCAGGGGTCAATAAAGACATGTTGAATCGTTGGCATTATATTATTATTGTTGTTGTTGTTATTGTGAGAACTTGTCTCTTACCATTTCACACAATTTAGAACAGCATTTTACGCACACACGTTGCTGTTGTCGGTTAAACATTTCAAGATTTTCCATTTTATCAGAGGTAGTTTCATATACATAAGGCAAAATTGAAACATTGAGTTCCGTGCCTCAGTCGGTAAAAACGGAACCCTTAGAGCATCACTTCGTTGTCCGTCTATCTTTCTGTCTGTCCGACTGTTAAAAACCAATTTTCTCAGGAACGTTAGACGTATCAAGTTGAAATTTATGTCACATACTAAGGTCTACGGTCCCTTGGAAATGTAAAGGACTGAATCTTCTAAGTCAATGCTGTCAAAAGACACGACCATTTATGTCACGTATTTTGACACTCGAAAACTCACTCATTAAAACCTACAGCGTACTTCCCGTTGACTTAGAATCATGAAAGTTGGCAAGACTGCCTCTTTAGAAGAAGGCGTGGTTATCCTCGCCGAAACCTAGGTCAACATCCGGTTTCTATTAGCAATCGAGGTGGATTCTTTATAATCATTAAATTATTCACGATTGCTGACGCGCTGTAATGTTAAAAGCTCTTAAAATTAAAACATTCTCGAGAGTCTTGGAATTCCCGGAACCGATTTCTTGCCAGTATCAATCCGTATAACACGTAAAAATCATTGAGATTATCGACTCCCAGAGCGGAGGAACTGTCAGAATACATAATTAAGTTTGCATGAACCCTCGGAGCGTGAATCCTACTCGCACCTGTCCATTACTTTTCCTTTTTGTAAGTCAGTGCTGGTTATCCAGCCTCTTGAGTGAGTAGATTCTACCTCTGATTTTAAAATATCTGCAGAATATACTGTCATAACTTTTTCATGAGCCTCCAAAAGTTTCCGAAGCATCAGTCCCTTTAGATGCTGGAACAGGTGGAAGACAGAGGACGCCAAATCTTTTAAACGGAGTGAATGTTTCAAACATTCGTGTTTCGAAACCCTCAGTTTTCCCGCTTCAAAATACCTTTGTGAACAGGTGCATGGTCTTGAATAAATATGATTTTTTTTTTCAATCCAGGCTTTATCGTTCATTCCAGTCAGTTGCACCAGCACATTTGCTTAGTATCTTCAAGGTGGTAAATGGTAACGAGTCCTTTCGTCCTTGAAAACAGTGGCCATAATCCTGCGATACATGAAACGCACACTTTTTTTTTGCCGGGTCACCTTCATTAATCCATCTTCTGTTGCTGTTTTGTGAAATGGTTAAACCGTGACATGTCCACTGACATAAATTGGCACACCATGTCGATTCATTTCTCTTCATGCCGCCCCAAACATCCGTTTTCGCATTTTCTTATGGCTATCACTCAAGACATAGGGCATCCATTCTGTAAAAACTTTTCTCATAGTTAATTCTTCTGTTAAAATGTACCGAACCCTTCAGTTCGATATACTTGTGCCATCAGCTACTCCTACACCATTAACTGGAGACCTTCCAGTGCCACATTGTGCACTTTCTCCATTTTTTCATCGCTTGCAGTTTCTGGTCATCCTTCACCTGGCTCACCTTCAACAGAAGTACAGTTACATTTGAATTTAACAATTCATTTATTGACTGTAGAAAATGAAGGTGCATACTTCTTAGAAACCTTGAGTGAATTTCCTTTGGCGATGAACCGTCCGAAATAAAGTATTTTATAAAGATACGGTATTACAGTGGATAACACTGGAACGAAACACACATCATTACAAATATTTCAGAAAGCCACACGAATTAACTTATTTCGAAAATCACGTTGAGACTTGGTTTATATTACTATACAACATTTACCAACGTTACAAACACAATCATTTAATCGTTGTCAGTGCCATCTCTGCACAAGGTCAAGAATTTTCACCTTGCCCTTGTACCATTAGAGCCATAAAATAACAAAGACTACATGCATTTCGCTTGATTGTCTGAAACAAGTACGGCCACCGCCACCTAGTTCATTTAAACAAACAGTGACAAGTTAGCAGCGCAGGCTACAAAGTTGATGCAATTAACTCTTTCGCAGTCATAATTTTGGCTTTGATACTAATTAATGTTGAAAGGTTTTGTAGCTAAACCTGTATTTAATTCAGCATATTAGGGTGTGCTACTGTTTACATTGGATTCTTCACTACACCTTTCCTAATAAAGTTACCAATGCTTCCCTTACCTACACATTCAGCAACTGGACCTATCCTGAGGTTTTTGCACCATGAGCACCCAACAGTAACCGTCTAAAGGCACGGAATCTCGAAATGAAGCAATTCTCTGCTGGTTTTAGCAGTACACCATACGTCACTGCTCCATTTCTCTGCTGTTGTTGCTCGAATTTGCTACCCTCGTTATTGGTTTATTATCTTTTCTGGAAATGTATTTTTTGCTTTATTCCACAAATATTCCCTGGAGTGGACGTAATTGTTTTGAAACTAGAAACTTCACTTTCGCACTAATTTATGTTTATTGCTTAGTAGAAAATTATTTTGATCTATGAGGTTAAACCTTATGTTGCCATTTGACAACAATGTGGACAGGAAGCTACAAAAGGAAAACAAAATAATTTTTGTTATTAAAACCAAATTACATTGTTACTAAAGCGTTCTTGCACTTGTTAAAATGTAATCCTCCACTAATACGCCTGCGCACTCGATCAATAATGGATCACAATGACAGCTGCACTTCTGTACCAGAATCCCACTAAATTATTTGAACTGATGTACTAGAAACGCAAATCTTTTAAAAGAAGGCATTAATGTTATGCAGGACGTTCCGGCAGCAACGGAATTCCTATATAATGGAAGTATGCGGAAGATTTGGAACGGAAAACAGTCAATCGATCTTTTTGAAAAATGTAGGATATTAGTCTTCCGAGAGAAACAGTGCCGAGTGGGCATACGTATCGGCGTAGTCATTTCTCAAGTCTCTGACAGTGAGCTATGTTCTGCTGGCCAGCGTGCTGTGCTGGTCCGTTACCTCTCAGCAACTCTCGCTCCAAGTCTTGTGTCATTGCTGACTGGCTGCTTCTCGATGTTTGAGTCTACCACCAGTATTGTGA
This sequence comes from Schistocerca americana, assembly GCF_021461395.2. Classification (NCBI taxonomy): domain Eukaryota; kingdom Metazoa; phylum Arthropoda; class Insecta; order Orthoptera; family Acrididae; genus Schistocerca; species Schistocerca americana. Next base: position 255,186,899 of record NC_060130.1, read on the forward strand.
TTTACTGCAAAAAATGGATTTGTTTCATTAGTTTGAATGATCCTCTACTTACGTTTCAAACTGCCTAGCGTCTTGTCTATAATTCTCTCGCAAAACTATCCACCTAAGTCGTCACATTACAAGTTCTCATTTTTTGTTTTTTAGTCTGCCGTACTTCAATTCCTATGTATTAGAATGTTGTGATCAACTGCAGACATCGGTATTTCCACTGTGAGATGTCAACAAATGAAGTAAATAAGAAGTTACCATTCCCACTTCAAGGCCTGAATTTGCGCTTCCGCTGCAAATAATACAGTTTTATAACTGATAGTAGCTAATTTGCAGATGTAGATGAGAGTTGTTTTTGTTCTGTTAACTATTCTCTATCGTACAATGTTACTCCACGATGTTTGTGAAATCGAAACATCAAAATAGAAAATTTGGTGAACTACGTCTACAGTGTTTCTAGAGTTCTGGGTAACTGCAGCCAATTCAATTTTTAAATTCCCTTCTGACTGGCACAATCTTTTTTCGCAATATCTTCATCCATTGGCTAAATCTCGCCACAGTACTCAGTAATCAGTTTTCGGAGTCTTCCGAAAATACCATTTTGGAATAATTAAGTGCAGGTACTCCAGTGTGGACTATAATTATTGTCCGGCAACATATGCTAATGCGTTAATGCGATACCGATTTACGCTAGAAAAAATTTATTTCCAATTTAGGGCCACCAGATGAAAGTCTGGCAATGTACACCTTCTCTTCGGCGTCTCCGCTGCTCATATAGAACAAATTGCGTAAATAGTAGTTAATAATAAAAGTAACGTTATGCCTTTCTCACTTCTTTGGCCTTCTCTGCTCATGTCCAGTTCCTAATCCATTACATATAGAAACATTTCTATTCGTCTTTGTTGCATTAACAGCATCAGATTCGCACCTGGTGGGCAAAATTGGAACTAATTTTTTCCAGCGTAAATCGGTTCTGCATTAACGCATTAGAATATCTACCAAGTTTCACTTCCATACCATAACTACAGCCGACACAGGGCCCATGTGAGTCGCTGAACTTTAATTACAGCCACTCGGCACACGTACTGACCATTACTTGTATATATCGAAATTATTTGGCGACGCCCTTATCAAGTCATCCATGATACAAGGAAAGGAACATTCAGAACATTTCAAAAGAAGGTCCCATGTTCCACACGTTCCACAGTTTCGGAAACGGAACTCTTGTAAAAATAAAAACTTGTTGTGTGAATGTAGTCAGTCAGTTCAAGAGATAGTGGTATCCTCCCTATCAACTAATCTCCACTATCTGTAACACTGCAACACGAATGTTTGTTTACTTTGCCTACTTCCAGTCTACACTAAGGTGTCAAAAATCATGGGATACCTCCTAACATCGTGTCCGACCTCCTCTAGCCCGACGCCGTACAGCGACGCTGCGTGGCATGGACTCATCAAGTCTTTCGAAGTCCCCTGCAGAAATATTGAGCCATGCTGCCTCTATAGCCGTCCATAATTGCGAAAGTATTGGTGTAGGGTTTTGTTCAGGAACTGATCTCTCGATTATGTCCCACAAATCTTCGATGGAATTCATGTTGGGTGATCTGGATGGCCCAACTCGAATTGTCCAGAATGTTCTTCAAACCAATTGTGATCAACTGTGGCCCAGTGACATGGTACACTGTCATCCATAAACATTCCGTAGTTGTTTTGGAACATGAAGTCGATGAGTAGCTGCAAAAGATCTCAAAGTAGCCAAACATAACAATATACAGTGAATTATCGGTTCAGTTTGACCAGAGAACCCAGTCCATTCCATGTAAACACAGCCCACACCATTATGGAGCCACCGCCAGCTTGTACAGTCCCTTGTTGACAACTTGGGTCAATGGCTTCGTGGGGTCTGTGTTACACTCGAACCCTACCATCATCTCTTATCAACTGAAACCGGGACTCATCCAACCAAGCCATGGTTTTCCAGTCGTCTAGGGTCCAACCGGTATGGTCGTGAGTCCAGGAGAGGCGCTGCAGGCGATGTCGAGCTGTTAGCAAAGGCACTCGCGTCGGTCGTCTGCTGCCATAGGCCGTTAACGCCAAATTTCGCCGCACTGTCCTAATGGATACGTTCGTTGTACGCCACACTGGTTTCTGAGGTTATCTCATGTGCGACCGCTACGGTCGCAGGTTCGAATCCTGCCTCGGGCGTGGATGTGTGTGATGTTCTTAGGTTCGTTAGGTTTAAGTAGTTCTAAGTTCTAGGGGACTGATGACCTGAGAAGTTAAGTTCCATAGTGCTCAGAGCCATTTGAACCATTTATTTTATGCAATGTTGCTTGTCTTTAAGCGCTGACAACTCTACGCATACGCCGCTGCTCTCACCAGTTAAGTGAAGGCCGTTTGGCCACTGCGTTGCCAGTGGTGAGAGATAATGCCTGAAATTTGGTATTCGCGGTACACTCTTGGATATCGGAATATTGAATTCCCTAGCAATTTTCGAAATGGAATATCCCATGGGTATAGCTCCTACTACAAATCCGCGTTCAAAGTCTGTCGATTCCTGTTGTGCGGCCATAATCACACGGGAAACCTTTTCACATGTATCACATGAGTGCAACTCGTGTACGCGACGCTGTCTCCCTCTGTATATGTGCGTATAGCTATCCCGTGACTTTTGTTACCTCAGTGTATAATATTTTGGGCCACTCCGTGCTCTCACTAAGTATCTTCGCCCAGAAACAGGCGGTCAGACTGACGCAATCACTAGGTAGGCCATTGATATTGTGTCTGAGAAGACTAATTCTGCCCTCCCTGCGCAAATATTTCGTCCCGACATTTGATGTTGACAGTACTGGTTCATTCAGAAGAGACTGCAACGTTCATTCAGTGAATACTACATAGGAAAACGACATACACTTAGATAACACTTCCTTAGCCACTGTACAAAAAGGTGTGCACTATTCACCACGTTTCCTTTTCAGCACACCTCCAGCAGAACTGAAAAAAAGAGTGGGTGATACAACCCAAGTATTCAAGTCGAAGTTCTGTTCTGTACAGGGGTTCCTTGCAGTAGCTGAGAACTTTTTTCTGTAATGTATTATTGATTCGTATTTTTGTGTTCTATTAGTTCTTCAATTCTTTGTTTATAAATTTTCTAATCAGCATTCTGTGCACTACGTATTGACGCGTTCCATGAGCAAGTAACTTTGGCTCGTATAGTTCTAAGAAACCTTATCTTCCCTCATTTCTCCTTGTCATCTGGTAGGAGATTTGAGAATGGGTGCAACTAACGAGCAAGAGGATACTTCTCTGTTTCCACAAGCAATTGCGAGTCCAATAGACCTCCAGCAGAGCGCAGAAATCTTCTGGATTTTAGCCGTCACTTATTAGACAGTTACTCATAAAATGTATGACATTTGTAAGATAATGTCTTGCGTATCTTCAATAGCTATTTCTCGACTTAAGCCCATTGGAGTCATACCTGTGAAGCAATAAGGTTTCTGTTACACTGTTGTTAAAAATCCCATAATTTTAAGCCGAAACGTCTGATTTGTATGACTTTTCCATGTTTGGCATCGCATAATTTGTACCAATCAGGATAATTACAGTCTACGGTGCAACGTCAAACGTCGATGACAAAGATTAGCAAGAAAGGCTCTATATTTTTACGTATTTGATTATTATATCAGAAGTAAGAAAAAATGGAAGAAAAGCTAATCCTTTCAACGGGACTATCTATATTAACTATACTGATACAGCAAGCTCTCATCACTAACTAAAAATTAAAGCATGTTATTGGCTGCAATGCTACGTTCTCATAAAACTGCAGGAAGGCGATTGACGCTAGCGCAGGTCACTATCCCTCCTCGAGGAAAACAACATATAATCAGAAAAGTAATCTGATATTTTCGACCAGACACGATATACACTCCTGGAAATTGAAATAAGAACACCGTGAATTCATTGTCCCAGGAAGGGGAAACTTTATTGACACATTCCTGGGGTCAGATACATCACATGATCACACTGACAGAACCACAGGCACATAGACACAGGCAACAGAGCATGCACAATGTCGGCACTAGTACAGTGTATATCCACCATTCGCAGCAATGCAGGCTGCTATTCTCCCATGGAGACGATCGTAGAGATGCTGGATGTAGTCCTGTGGAACGGCTTGCCATGCCATTTCCACCTGGCGCCTCAGTTGGACCAGCGTTCGTGCTGGACGTGCAGACCGCGTGAGACGACGCTTCATCCAGTCCCAAACATGCTCAATGGGGGACAGATCCGGAGATCTTGCTGGCCAGGGTAGTTGACTTACACCTTCTAGAGCACGTTGGGTGGAACGGGATACATGCGGACGTGCATTGTCCTGTTGGAACAGCAAGTTCCCTTGCCGGTCTAGGAATGGTAGAACGATGGGTTCGATGACGGTTTGGATGTACCGTGCACTATTCAGTGTCCCCTCGACGATCACCAGTGGTGTACGGCCAGTGTAGGAGATCGCTCCCCACACCATGATGCCGGGTGTTGGCCCTGTGTGCCTCGGTCGTATGCAGTCCTGATTGTGGCGCTCACCTGCACGGCGCCAAACACGCATACGACCATCATTGGCACCAAGGCAGAAGCGACTCTCATCGCTGAAGAAGACACGTCTCCATTCGTCCCTCCATTCACGCCTGTCGCGACACCACTGGAGGCGGGCTGCACGATGTTGGGGCGTGAGCGGAAGACGGCCTAACGGTGTGCGGGACCGTAGCCCAGCTTCATGAAGACGGTTGCAAATGGTCCTCGCCGATACCCCAGGAGCAACAGTGTCCCTAATTTGCTGGGAAGTGGCGGTGTGGTCCCCTACGGCACTGCGTAGGATCCTACGGTCTTGGCGTGCATCCGTGCGTCGCTGCGGTCCGGTCCCAGGTCGACGGGCACGTGCACCTTCCGCTGACCACTGGCGACAACATCGATGTATTGTGGAGACCTCACGCCCCACGTGTTGAGCAATTCGGCGGTACGTCCACCCGGCCTCCCGCATGCCCACTATACGCCCTCGCTCAAAGTCCGTCAACTGCACATACGGTTCATGTCCACGCTGTCACGGCATGCTACCAGTGTTAAAGACTGCGATGGAGCTCCGTATGCCACGGCAAACTGGCTGACACTGACGGCGGCGGTGCACAAATGCTGCGCAGCTAGCGCCATTCGACGGCCAACACCGCGGTTCCTGGTGTGTCCGCTGTGCCGTGCGTGTGATCATTGCTTGTACAGCCCTCTCGCAGTGTCCGGAGCAAGTATGGTGGGTCTGACACACCGGTGTCAATGTGTTCTTTTTTCCATTTCCAGGAGTGTATTATTCCTTTAATTCCGTTTTCAGTTGTTTTGGAATATGCAATGCTTATTTCGTCTAAACACCATACTCGATGGCAACTGAAACGGAAATTACTACCTGTGATGCTCCTGGATAATGTACAAATTCGTCAGCACTATTTTTCCACAGCAAAACTGCAGCCTACATTGTTCCCGTGTCTTTCGAAGTCGTTGAGGGGAGTTGCATGTGTGTTGCAGTGATCAACGGTGAAAAAGCAGCTTTCAACACGCCAACATTTGCACAGAAACGTGAACGCACACTGGATATGCTCATCAAGGACCTCTACTCGGAACACATGATCGAAGGAAGAGGGGTGAGCGCTCCACTCTACCCCTGTAGCATTTATTGTCACATACAGAAGATCTCTTCGTGGTCTCCAATTCAGTCTATATACAGTTAATTTGCCAAACGAGTCTCTAAAAAAATAACATAGAAAGGCTACAGCACATAATCATTAATCAAAATTCCTGTTACTACTTCATTAATGCGCTTTTCAATAGATCACAAAATTCATAATTTATCATTCGCTATAACCATGGTATTGTAGAGTTTTAATGTCAAATCTGGTTAATATTTTACGTGCAGGCACAATATTTTTGGCATAAACAATAAATTATGAGTTTCTTCGATGTATTTCAACATAAATGTTTCCATGTCTTGAAATTCTAATGCGAATCGAGTGGCAGTAACATCCAGGGTAGAAGTTCGAAAGTTACTGCTCTTTCCTCCTTTATTTCATTCTGCGTTATCCTGTTTCTGTAACCATTCGTAATGAGAGGTGTTCTGTCATGATCATTTAATGACGTTATAATCGTGATAGAAAATTATTATTCGTGTGCCATATATATAAGGCCCAACATTTAAAATACCACTGAAAACCCATTTCTCTGTTAACTTCCACGCTATGGAGTAGGTTATACAACACTCTTCCACTGTAGAATGACCGAACCATAAAGATTATTGTTAGACCAAGTGTGACAAAGAAATGTCTTTGCTAAATGATTCATAATCAGCAGTTAAATGGATTACTTCAGGATCAGCTAAATACGTTATTAAAACATACGAAAGAAAATATATTAAAGTATTCTATGTCTTGCATACATGTATCGTGCCGTCTAAATAAGATGCAAGGAACAAGCTTATTACAATTCTGTGTTCTCAGATGTATCGAATATTCTCAGACGTATCAGTGTGACGATAATAAGAAGTAAGAAGCCGTGACAAAACATCAGACAACATTTATTGTGAACGTAACCATTAAATATATCTCATCAGTTTCACAAATAATTTGTAAATAAAGACTTTTGTGGAAAATCCTTCAACAATTCTATTTACAGAAGAAGAATTTCACGCATTTGACTGTAAGTAAACACTAGGAATTACGGTGGAAAGAGCGTACCAAGAACAGTACTATTTGCTTTCCTTAACTGAATGTCTCAAATGAGCAAGCAACGAAATATTATGTTCAAAAACCTTATGTTCATCAACGTTCAGATCGCCTTCGTCCAGGAAGATATAGATCAAAGTAATTGGAACTTATCTGAGATAAATCTGAAACCATAAAGAAAGAAGAAACTTCTCATGGATCTGCAAAAGACGGGATTAGTAGAGCCTCTTTGTGCATATTAATAGCGACTCGCATAGATACACATTAAACTTCTTTTGTCTGAATGACAATTAGATAGTTAGATAATGAGAATTAAGATGTGAAATAAACTGCAGTATAAAAAAGGTTAACAGAGTTATAAAATCAATGAAGACAAAGATATCTTCCAAGAATTGGTAAATTACGAAGCAGTTATCTAAAATAACAAACATTTATATAATTTTGACTTCAAGACAGGCTGAAAATAAGTTCTAACACTAATACAAGATCTCCCGGTGATAAAAGTCTAAAACTGTAAAACGGAAAGGTTTCATACCAACGCTAAGACAGTTTAGATTTGAAACGACTGATTAACAGCCGTCTTCAAAAATTAATTCGCTACGTTTCTGTATACGAAGTCTGAATAACTTCGAAACTGCACAGGCTCAGAAGATCATTCACATTGTCAAAGGTGAGTCGTTGGAACAAACGACAGTATACCGTAGCCATTTCTATTCGTCCCATACTACCAGCAATCCTAATAGAAACTTATTTCCACACAACTATAATGAGGAAGCAGCAGATGCTAAACTTATTATTCCACATCATTATGTAACTCCTGACAGGGTAATTTTGTATATCCAGTTTTTTATTTAATAAGGACTATTAAGTAGTTCGGATTAATACAACGTCACATAAAAAGTTTCAGTACAGATGGCATTTGTAACTAGTCCTGTATATCCACTGTGTGCACAAGGACGCCAATGGCTAATTAACATTTTTTATAATAATAGTAGAGTGAAGTATAAGTTGGTGATGGGGTTTATGAGTATATTCAAAAAGATGATATAGTAAATGAAGATAAATAATGTTAAGCAAAGAAGTAGAAACATGAATGACAGGACTTATTCAAAATAACCTGATAATAGTGTCGCCATTTGCAGCATGATTACAGGACTGTCATATTAATGTATTCTGTCAACCTGATAGCAAAAATTACCATAGCATGGATAAATATGGATGACGGCCTGAGTCATGGCAGGGTGATACGACAAATGGGAAAGACAGCCACTGACGGCTGTAGCAGGCACATGTGCACGACAATATTGCCATTAATTGAACGAATCCATTGCGTTACTGCGCATGGCCTAAGGAATCGGACTGACGTGCAGGGGTTGGTGGACGGGATTCAGACCTCTCTTGTTCGATAATTACCATACTCTTACGGCCTGGCTCTACAAATGATTACAGGACTGTCATATTAATGTATTCTGAGTTTCAACCTGATAGCAGAAATTACCATAGCATGGAAAAATATGGATGCATGAAAATTCACACAGTCTGCAAAGATCAAATTTCCACTGTCTCCTTAGTGACAGAGTCACGTTAATTTAAAGTATGTACCAGTTACCGCATCTGCTTAATCAAGATCCTTAGCTTACTCATGAGGCTGTATTTAAGTATGTAGATTTTCTTCATCGCGTAATCACTGCCACACGCACGCGGATTATTATTAATACTTGGGACTCTGAGAACATGACTATCCATCACAGAGTCCAACAGCTTTTTCTTTCTCTTAAGAAGTCTGACACCAATATATTCACTCTCCTGTTTAAGGTTCGTCTTATTTTACTGGATATTCCTCCACATAACACAAATTGATTTAATTGAGGTCCTCGAAAGCCATTTTTGTTCTGAACATAGTGGTCACGTGCTCCGTTTCGACATCAAGATGGCCATCCGACGTGCTTCAAGGGCTGTTATCTTGCATTGTGAAGCGAAAAACGATGCTGTATCATCAAATAAAAACTAGCGACGATGTAATATCGGATTTCTGGGTCATTCCTGAGCATTACTATCTATGGATTCCCATTATTTATGTTACTGTCAGATGTTTCTCTGTCAAAAACAATGGAGCGTAATTTCAAAAGATGGGAACTTTAACAAAAGCTAACGGAAAAGAAATTCATAGAAAACAGTAAACCGAAAAAGTTTTTTGTGGAGAACTTTTGCAGTTTGTCCGGTGTTATTCTCTGCCCACTGTTATCAAATACAGTGACTGTAGGTTCGACGAAGACAACACTACGCCAGTGCGTATGCTCCACGTGAGGATGCAATGCTTCAAATATTTAGAGCTACTAATTACGCCGATAACCGTATTTCCTAAGGAAGACTGCTTGTGTATGTGTGTACAGACGTGTAATGGGAAAATCAAAAATAATTTTACCTTCGCTTAATCAGTAATACTGAAAAAAGCAAAATACAGCAGCGTTATTGTCTGTGGATTCCCATTATTTATGTTAGTGCCAGTTGCTTTTCTGTCGAAGACAATGATGCGTGATTTCAAAAGACAGAAATTTCAACAAAACGCTAATGGAATAAAATTCATGGAAAACAGTAAACTAAAGAATTGCAATAATCACAGATTGAGCAACGGAGACTGAAGGACTTAGTCTGCCTTAACTTTTAATTGTGGAGAATTGTTTGGAATAAATCAAATGCTGTCTTAGATATTAGTGAATGCGGTAAAATATCTTTCTGGTGATAAGCGAGATCGGACAACATAAGTAGGATCCTAAAGGGAAATAAGTAATTTGAAACAGGCTACTGACAGAAAAAAATATACACCAGTCTCTTTCTTGTTGCACTGAAAAATGATTCATTTTAATTTTTTGTTAACGTTACCGACAATCGTAACGGAGACTCATAAATATAAGATCTAGATCTTTTTACCAAAACAGGCTTCCAGAGGAAGAACGGCGATTATCAGTAAAATGTAACTCATTTTAGGAAAGATAGTGAACATTGAAAAAGAGAACTGAAAGATACATAAAACGCAATGTATATGATTTATGAGCATGTCAGAGTGCTAAAATGATACATGAAATTAGATTTCAAAAAATACAGCATATAGCAGTACTGCTGTAAGCATTATTCGAACCATGCTACGGTAAATTCAAGTTTTGATGGCGCATTATGTGTAATATTTTTCATTTACATCAGTTACCTATATAAATGTTAACTGAATACCTCGCTGTACTCTCGCCTTAATGGATTTCTTTTGCAATAGCCTGCCCACTCTTATCAAAACTCATTTGTCTCCTTTCTTTTCTAATTTTCAGTAAGGCGTGAACCATCATAAATTATTTAATGAGTGATGTTTCATTCATTGCGGTTTGTACGTTCATCATTTCAGTAGTCTCATTACACTCATATTGTTAAATTAATCGTAGCTTTCATTGTCGTAGTTGCATTTATTCTTTGTTTTTGCTTTAAACATTTTTGTAGACAAGTTTATTGTATTTCCTTGCACGATTATCGGTTAAATCTCTGCTTTTGAATAAATGTAATAATCACTGATTAAGCAACAGAAATTAATGTTATTAAAAATACCAATCTCTATTTAACTATACAGGACAGAACCAAGCAAGCTATTTATATGCATATTTCCTTTGTACTAATATTTTAAGTGATTTAGACCTATACGGCAGGCTTTACGGAACCTTGACGGATAACTATGGTTGCAAAGTAATCACTTTTTTAAAAAAAATTTGCGATGAGTCTCCGACTGAAGTTTTCCTTTTTAACTTTCGTGAGCTATTATCAAAATGTGGATATTACGAATTTTGTTCGGCAGCAGACCACGTTGACAACGATGGGCACAATCTGAGAGGGGATTTTCAGAGGAAGAACCCATTTCATTTATTTGACCATAATGTTGATAAGTATTATGTAACGTAAGTCTTTTCGTCGCGTGTATGTAACTATATGTAACTTTTTTATATGTTACTTGTTTACCTGCTCAAGCATCAACCGAAGCCACACACAGTAATCGAATACAGTCTCATTCTATTCTTCTGTGGGTACCCAGTGGCAAGCATTACTGGATGTTTCATAAACAGCTTGCGACTTATTTCGCATAATTTTACGTCAAAAGCCTAACGAAGTACTGCTTTTCGGCCTCCACCTGAGCTCACTTAATAACTCATGACACCGAATGCGTCTGTATGGCTACGTGAAATAACAGAATAAAATATGTTCACCATATTAATGTAAATGCGCGATTCCTCTGCAAGGCTAAACGCACATATTCATCGCAAGAGAAATGCTCTGGATCAAAGAGCATCGATTCGATCCTAGTTGCAGGGTTGGACTGAAATAGCGTGACCGGAGCTCGATGCTGGCTGCAAGATGGATGCGTATAGCAACAGGCAATCTATTATTTTGGCTGGGTGTAAAAGTGAATTAAAAAACACGGGAAGTCTGGTAAAACTATATGTATTCTTAATGCTTTTCAATGCACAAGCTGTAGTGATAAAAACGGACAGAAATCCGATGAACGCGGGAGAAAAACGAGAAGCAGTTGCCCCATGGTTTCGCTAAGTACGTAGAGTTTGCCTTCATACTGCAACGTGCATTGGTGCGGCGACACTGACCTCAGTGCCGAATGGAGCCGCGTCGCAAATACGGGATGATCAAAAAGTCAGTATAAATTTGGAAAGTGAATAAATCACGGTATAATGTAGATAGTGAGGTACAAATTGACACACATGCTTGGAATGACATGGGGTTTTATTAGAACCAAAAAAATACAAAAGTTCAAAAAATGTCCGACAGATGGCGCTTCATCTGATCAGAATAGCAATAATTAGCATAACAAAGTAAGACAAAGCAAAGATGATGTTCTTTACAGGAAATGCTCAATATGTCTACCATCATTCCTCAGCAATAGCTGTAGTCGACAAATAATGTTGTGAACAGCACTGTAAAGCATGTCCGGAGTTATGGTGAGGCATCGGCGTCGGATGTTGTCTTTCAGCATCCCTAGAGATGTCGGTCAATCACGATACACTTGTGACTTAGGTAACCCCAAAGCCAATAATCGCACGGACTGAGGTCTGAGGACCTGGGAGGCCAAGCATGACGAAAGCGGCGGCTGAGCACACGATCATCACCAAACGACGCGCTCAAGAGATCTTTCATGCGTCTTGCAATATGGGGTGGAGCGCCATCCTGCATAAACATCGTACGTTCCAGCAGGTGTTTATCAGCCAGGCAGGCGATTCTGTAACATATCGGCGTACCTCTCACCCGTCACGGTAGCAGTTTTGCTGTACAGCGCGATCTGTCGGACATTTTGCGAACTTTTTTTTTTTTTTTTTGTTCTAATAAAACCCCATGTCATTCCAAGCATTTGTGTCAATTTTTGGTCCTCTATCTACATTATTCCGTGGTTTATTAAGTTTTCAAATTTATACTGACTTTTTGATCACCCGGTAGAGGTTCGGCCATCACGGAGGCGTCTGCAACACACGTCTCCTGTAATACTGCCCGTCTACGGGTGATCTCTCGTGCCGTCTCGAAAATCCCTGGCCTGTCTTCGGCGTTTGATTTCAGAGAACTACCTGCACTTACGATAGTCTTCCCATGTTGCGAACCCAGTGGTGTAGCAGGCACGCTCCTCCAAAAGGAAAAACAGAATAATTTGTCTCTGTTAAAGTTCCTGGAAAGATCGATCTAGCACGAGGCCTGAGACTGACAATATCTGTATCTTTTCTGCCTTGTTTGAATTAACGGCCTCGCTTTCACTTCGTCTCCCAATAAGCGGAAATTGTACAAAACTCCTCCCAGTACGAGACCAGGAGCCACGTGGTAGTCAAATGTTATCTCCCTCGCTCACGTCATTGACGGTTTTGAAAAATATATTCACAAACAACTAACATGGCCTCAATATCACAAGTCCAGCTTTGTGGTAACGAATCAGTATATTCGTATCACTACAAGGTCTTCTTCACTTTTTCCCGTTTCACTATGGGGTCGGCAGTGGTATTTCGGTTTTGGCAGTGTTAGTGCCGTACGACTTATTATACAGGGTGTGTCCGTAAGAGCGTGCAAAAATTTAACAGGACGTAGATGATGCTCCACTGAACAATTTGAGGTAATCAACCTGGGGTCGGAGAAGCCAGCTTAAGGAGATAATAGGAATAAAATCACGTTACTGTGTACTTTTTTATTTACATTAGTTACAGTAAACTGCAAATACCATCACTGACACAATGAGCATACCATTTGTACTGTATCTTACAAAATGTGCTGAAACTGACGGCCATCAACCTCAATGCAAGCATGACATCGGCGAACAAGTTTCTGACCCACACTGACAAATATCCCTGGTGTGTTTCGAATCAGATCACAGGCAGCTAAAATTCTGGCAACTAATTCCATCTCCATATCCACTGGGGTCTCATACACAAGTGCCTTTAGCTATCTACATAGGAAATAAAAAAGGGGATTCAGGTCAGATGACTCGCAGGCCACGGAATAGGACCCTTCCAATCCAGCGACCAGGAGATACTGTACCTGTACTGCTCAATCGTATTGTACTACACGTCTCTGAATAGCGCTGAGTAATGAATGGATCTGTCGTTGATTCATAGCACAGTCTGTCATGTAACGATGTAAATACGAGGGTTATTCCAAAAGTAAGGTCCGATTCGCCGTAACTATTGAAATTTGGCGCCAATGACAAAACACGCATGCGCGCCGACTCCCGGCAAGCCTTGCGCGTCAAACGCCGCCATTCGCTTTGTTACTGTTGCTGAGTGTAGTTCACAGTGTCACTTTACAATGTTTAAGACAATTGATCAGCCCGCCGATTGTGAAGTAAGGGAAGTGATACGGTTTTTGTCTGCAAGAAACAATTCAGCGGCGGAAATCCATCGGCAGATTACTGAAGTGTACGGTCCTAACATAATGAGCGACAGTAAAGTGCGCAAGTGGGTGCGAGCTTTTAATGAAGGACGGGATAATGTGCACGATGAACCACGGTGTGGCCGACCATCAGTGATTTCAGACGATTTGGTCAATGCGGTTGACAAAAAAATTCGTGAAGATCGCCGATTCACTATTACAGACGTAGACATGCATTTTCCGAATGTGAGTAGAACAACTTTGTACAGAATTGTGTCTGAACATTTGAAGTTTCACAAATTGTGTGCCCGTTGGGTTCCCAGGCTGCTTACTGAGCCCCAACGAATGAAAAGAATGGCTTTTGCTCTTGATTTTTTGGAGCGATATCATAAGGAAGGTGACAGTCTTTTAGACAATGTTGTCACAGGGGATGAGACATGGGTTTCTCACATCACTCCAGAGTCTAAACGTCAGTCAATGCAATGGCGTCACACGTCATCGCCAGTCAAGGTCAAGGCAAAGCAGACAATCTCAACACGTAAGGTTATGGCGACTGTGTTCTGGGATAGACGTGGAGTATTGTTAGTCGACTTTATGGAGAGAGGAACAACGATTAATAAAGCCGCCTACTGCGCTACCCTGACTAAACTTCGACGTGCAATCCAGAATAAGCGACGTGGTCTTTTGTCGTCTGGAATCTTGTTGTTGCATGACAATGCCAGACCCCACACTGCAAATGAAACGCAAGCTCTGATCAAGAAATTTGGATGGGAACAGATGGACCATCCTCCTTACAGTCCGGACCTGGCGCCAAGTGATTTCCACCTGTTCCGTTACTTAAAGGAGTTTCTCGGCGGCAAGCGCTTCGACACAGATGATGAAGTGAAAGAAGCAGTTAAGGACTGGTTATCGTCACAGGCGGCCGATTTCTATAACATGGGCATTCAAAAGCTTGTTGAACGATGTGACAAATGTTTAAATAAGTATGGAAGTTATGTAGAAAAATAGATAAAGATGTAAGGAATGTAAATAAAACAATTGTTTTGAAAAAACATTTTAGTTTTGATTTTTTTTTTATAACCGGACCTTACTTTTGGAATAACCCTCGTACGTTAAAACGGAGCCATCTTATGGACAAGTAAAGTAAACAAAAAGTGAATCATAACTTATTGGTAATCAGACTCATCCACCTTGTTTGCTTGCAGGAAATGAAGAATGTAAATGTAAATAAACAGCACCATACCTGTAAACTTGTATGCATGTTGGCTGTAAATAAGCTGGAAAACAGTAATGCTAGACAAAGCAGTAGACAAGTTTACTTCCATATCTGCTTAAGCTGGCTTCTCCGACCCTAGGTTCCGTGTCTCAAATTGTTCAGTGGAGCATTCTCTATGTCCTGTTACATTTTTGCACGTTCTTACGGAAACACCCTGTATAAATATAGAGAGTAAGTCTAAAGGAAGCAACGAAGTAAATAAATAAATAAATGTTCCGGCTGGGCTGGTACTCACGTCCCGCCTCCGTTACGGCCGGCCGTTGTGGCCGAGCGGTTCTAGGCGCTTCAGTTCGGAACCGCGCTGCTGCTACGGTCGCAGGTTCGAATCCTGCCTCGGGCATGGATGTGTGTGATGTCCTTAGGTTAGTTAGGTTTAAGTAGTTTCTGAGTCTAGGGGACTGATGACCTCAGATGTTAAGTCCCATAGTGCTTAGAGCCATTTGAACCATTTGAACCTCCGTTATATGATTTGTAAACATTTCGAAAATGTTCTCACATTTTCACATGAGATAGCACTAGACACAGACAGATGTTCTACACAAATTCCGTCCCGGCAAGAAGGAGTGGCGACAGTACACCATTTCTTCCCATCACCAGTTTAACCTGACTATTGAAACTGCTCACAATAACAGGCTTCTGAAATAACTGATTTTCGGTTTTTGATCGCTGTTACCTCCAGTAATAAACGTAGAATTCGAACAAAGGTCGAAAAATTCTAATAAATGTGAAGCAATAGGAGACCACATTCGGTATGGGGTGAAGGCTGTGGCACAAATCGATATCTTTGTCTCCAGCAAAGATGGCGAAGGTGAAAGAGACGGGTGCGGCGACAGCCAGAGCGAAAAGTCACAAGCCGATGATTGTCCTGCATCGTTGCTTTTGGATGGTATCAATTTTTCACCCTGAAGCAACCGAAAAATGAATGCTTCAGTTATTGTCCCAAGTATATTGCACGTCTACAAAATTATAGGTATGTCAACCAAAGTTACCTTCTCTTCCAACGAACATTGTG
This sequence comes from Schistocerca americana, assembly GCF_021461395.2. Classification (NCBI taxonomy): domain Eukaryota; kingdom Metazoa; phylum Arthropoda; class Insecta; order Orthoptera; family Acrididae; genus Schistocerca; species Schistocerca americana. The sequence goes on from NC_060130.1 coordinate 255,202,815, forward strand.
GATGTTTTCTCCTTACACGGTGTCGCTAGTTAGTTGTGACTCCTTCCATTTTTAACCTTTTAAAGCAAATGGAGCGTTGTACTCCGTGGCTACCGCACATCATAAAACATTTCCAAACTAGAGATGGTATCATTCTGCAATACAGCTGATGTCTGAGGACGACAGCGAGATACTACCGTGTAGACCAAGTGTGGCAAGTGCCTCCCGTAAGGTAGACCGTTCACCTGGTGCAAGTATTTTTAGCTCACGCCACTTTGGCTACTTGCTTGTCGATGAGGATGAAATGATGATGAAGACAACACAACATCCAGTCCGCGAGCGGAGAACATCACCGACCCGGCTGGGAATCAACCGGGACCCCACGTATGGCATTCTGCTGCGCTGTCCACTCGGCAACTGACAAGAGAAACTCCCCATCGCACCCCCATAAGATGACCCAGTGGACAGTCCGTCAAAAACGAACACATTCAAGCATGAAAACAGAAAGAATGTATGCTGAACTGTGAAAAAGCAGCAAAATAGAAATAGTGAACGATCCAAGCTCAAGACATGCAACATCGAGCAAATTTGATTACGCCCGGTGTCGTGGTTATGTGGTCACGGGGTTGGAGTGCGAACAAGGAGATCAGTGTTCAAAATTCTCTTGTGGCCATCTTTTTCACAAAAAATACATAAAATTTTAATGAATTAAAATTCGTGCTACGTCTGGGACTTGAACGTGGGTCTCCTGCTAACTAGGCAGATGCGCTAGCCATTACATCACTATACCAGCATGGCTAACACAACTGCACTTACTAGTCTAGTCCAGTGCCCTACCGAATACAAACTTCAGTTCACGCGTTCAACCTATTTTCCCCTTCTTAGATCTTTAGAAATGCCGAGGCTCTGCGATACTGAAATAGCACCCCAGATCTGTGCTAGAGCAGTCCGCGCAGCTGCGTTTGGTGTAATGGCTTCTACATCTGCCTCGTAAGCAGGAGATCTGGGTGCAGGTCCTGGTCATAGCACAAATTTTAATCCATTTCTTCAGCTCCTGTCATTATCGAAAATAAGGTTGAGATTCATATGTCTCAAAGAAAGTTTGGTTCCATCATATCAAAGCACAAAATTATTTCAGTTCCCATATTTCCCCAAAAATCTCACGAAAATTAAGAACAGATTTTAAAATCGATTACTTCAGCGCCGTACATATCCGTTGAGGTTCCTTAACTGGTTGTGCACGATTTGCCGAGAATGAAAAACAATAGTTAGTAATCGGAGTGATGTGTGTGGGTGCGCCGCAGACGATGCTGAACAGGAGGGCTTTCAGCGACGTGCTGCCCGACGCACCGAGGGGTTCACGGCGCAAGGAGGAGGCGCGCCAGGTGGAGTTCGTGCGCGCAGGGCAGGCGCTCAAATTGGACACCATCATGCGTGGCGACGCTCCGACCAGCCTCGCCTCATCCTCCATGTTCAAACGCCCGCCATGGGAGCCCGCCTGCTTCTACCCGGACTTCCCGCACGAGACCTTCTGCGGCGATTCCTGGGGAGACAACAAGCTCATTGCCGCAACCGAGGCTGGAGTCTTCGTCATTGAAGGTACGAGACGCTCACTTCTTGCCAACTATGGCGCCTACAGATAAGGACATTTCGCTTGATCACTGCCAGAAAGGAATGAGAGAAATGCCGTAACCTAATAGAGACGAAGGTTTGTCATAAAGTTGTAACTATCACTTCCAAAAAGAAAACTTAAGTATTCATCTTTTGGATGTTATAGCTCCTCTTACAATCTAAGAAAAATTTGACAGAAATTCCGCTATATGCTAAACGCCGTTTGATTAATGCTGTTTCGAGGAAAACTGATATTTTGAGACCGTGGCTATATGCAAAATACAGATTTATTCTTGCAAAGAAGATAACAGCGACCAACCACTTTTTATAACGTTATTTATTCAGATAAATAGCGCCGTTACCGGGTTCGAACCGACGGGTTCATCACCAGACGGCTTGTTCGCGTTAACATACATTTTTGTTGTATTTACATTGTTGTTGTGGTCTTCAGTCCTGAGACTGGTTTGATGCAGCTCTCCATGCTACTCTATCCCGTGCAAGCTGCTTCATCTCCCAGTACGTACTGCAGCCTACATCCTTCTGAATCTGCTTAGTGTATTCATCTCTTGGTCGCCCTCTACGATTTTTACCTTCCACGCCGCTCTCCAATACTAAATTTGTGATCCCTTGATGCCTCAGAACATGTCCTACCAACCGATCCCTCCTTCTACTCAAGTTGTGCCACAAAATCCTCTTCTCCCCAATTCTATTCAATACCTCCTCATTAGTTATTTTATCTACCCATATAATCTTCAGCATTCTTCCGTAGCACCACATTTCGAAAGCTTCTATTCTCTTCTTGTCCAAACTATTTATCGTCCATGTTTCACTTCCATACATGGCTACACTCCACACAAATACTTTCAGAAACGACTTCCTGAAACTTAAATCTACACTCGATGCTAACAAATTTCTCTTCTTCAGAAACGCTTTCCTTGCCATTGCCAGTCTACATTTTATATCCTCTCTACTTCGATCATCATTAGTTATTTTGCTTCCCAAATAGCAAAACTCCTTTACTACCTTAAGTGTCTCATTTCCTAATCTAATTCCCTCAGCACCACCTGATTTAATTCGACTACATTCCATTATCCTCGTTTTGCTTTTGTTGATGTTCATCTTATATCCACCTTTCAAGACACTGTCCATTCCGTTCAAGTGCTCTTCCAAGTCCTTTGCTGTCTCTCACAAAATTACAATGTCATCGGCGAACCTCAAAGTTTTTATTTCTTCTCCATGGATTTTAATACCTACTCCAAATTTTTCTTTTGTTACCTTCACTGCTTGCTCAATATACAGATTGAATAACATTGGGGAGAGGCTACAACCCTGTCTCACTCCCTTCCCAACCACTGCTTCTCTTTCATGTCCTTCGACTCTTGTAACTGCCATCTGGTTTCTGTAGAAATTGTAAATAGCCTTTCGCTCCCTGTATTTTACCCCTACCACCTTCAGAATTTGAAAGGGAGTATTCCAGTCAACACTGTCAATGGCTTTCTCTAAGTCTACAAATGCTAGAAACGTAGGTTTGCCTTCTCTTAATCTAGCTTCTAAGATAAGCCGTAGGGTCAGTATTGCCTCACGTATTCCAACATTTCTACGGAATCCAAACTGATCTTCACGAGGTCGGCTTCTACCAGTTTTTCTATTCGTCTGTAAATAATTCGCATTAGTATTTTGCAGCCGTGACTTATTAAACTGATAGTTCGGTAATTTTCACATCTGTCAACACCTGCTTTCTTTGGGATTGGAATTATTATATTCTTCTTGAAGTCTGAGGGTATTTCGCCTGTCTCATACATTTTGCCCACCAGATAGTACAGTTTTGTCAGGACTGGCTCTCCCAAGGCTGTCAGTAGTTCTAATGGAATGTTGTCTATTCCAGGGGCCTGGTATTACATTAATTTTCACTTTTTCCCATGTGATGAAAATTCCTGGAGCTGGTAGCGCCTGACAACCAAACCATGATGTGAGAAACTGTCAAATTTAACTGTAATTCTGCCTCATAACAATTTCGAGCCGGCCGCGGTGGTCTAGCGGTTCTAGGCGCGCTGTCCGGAACCGCGCGACTGCTACGGTCGCAGGTTCGAATCCTGCCTCGGGCATGGATGTGTGTGATGTCCTTAGGTTAGTTAGGTTTAAGTAGTTCTAAGTTCTAGGGGACTGATGACCACAGTAGTTAAGTCCCATAGTGCTCAGAGCCATTTGAACGATTTGAACAATTTCGAAGGACGTAGATCTAAACAAATTATTAACGTGAACATATTTTAGTTACGTACGTCGGAAACTTCGCGCCATTACGTTGCAATGCTCTCTGCTTGTGTTCGTGGAGTAGCGAAGACAATATCAAGCACTTTTTTATTTGTGGTTTAAAGCACAACTACTACACATACCAAAAACTTTTGCCGCATGGGAGGATGTATACAAAGATGGCGATATCGCAACCATAACAGTACCAAAGAATTTCTCTCTCAGAGATATTTCGATATTTGCTAGGTGGCCCAGGCAAGCCGTCCTCTGTGGTTTTACCTTGCCCGCATACGTTAGTGCAAGAAGGGTTACGTCATCACTGCTGTCCAAAGGGGAAGTGCTGCCATCAGCGTGCGTTTTCCTACTGGTTCCACTCTAGTAAGATCGCGTGGCCGTCAGCTTGTAGTTCGAGCCAGGTCTCACGGTCAAACAGGTAACAACTGCAATGTACTGCAGCAAAGGCTACCCCGATGTGATACTGATCTACGGAGAGATGCACTGCAATGCAGCTGAGGCCCCAATGCTGTATTCACGTTTTTCAACGCGAGTTCTACCTAATGTGCATGTTTTTAGACGTACGGAGATGCGTTTAAGAACCGAAGGAGCTTTACAGGTGCAACGTGTCATGGAAAGACCAATCCACGACGTACCCGATGTTGCCCGGAACGTTATTGAGTATTTTGGAGCATATTCCGCGCACGGCAAGCACAGCTCGTATGAAAATAACGCGTGCGTACGATTTAGTATAAGCGAAAGTGTTATCGTGCTATTGCATTTAGGTTGCGGTATTATTTGTTCCTATAATAATAATAATAATAATAATAATAATAATCACAGCCCCTGGAAAAGATAAAATAGCAAGTTTATGGCTAAAGAAGTTCACCTCAACACATTCACATCTATCTAAATTATTTAACAGTTACATTGCAGACCCATACACATTCCCTGACACACTTACACATGGAATAACTTATCTGAAACCTAAAGATCAAGCAGACACAGCAAGCCCAGCTAAATATCGCCCCATAACATGCCTACCAACAATATACACTCCTGGAAATGGAAAAAAGAACACATTGACAACGGTGTGTCAGACCCACCATACTTGCTCCGGACACTGCGAGAGGGCTGTACAAGCAATGATCACACGCGCGGCACAGCGGACACACCAGGAACCGCGGTGTTGGCCGTCGAATGGCGCTAGCTGCGCAGCATTTGTGCACCGCCGCCGTCAGTGTCAGCCAGTTTGCCGTGGCATACGGAGCTCCATCGCAGTCTTTAACACTGGTAGCATGCCGCGACAGCGTGGACGTGAACCGTATGTGCAGTTGACGGACTTTGAGCGAGGGCGTATAGTGGGCATGCGGGAGGCCGGGTGGACGTACCGCCGAATTGTTCAACACGTGGGGCGTGAGGTCTCTACAGTACATCGATGTTGTCGCCAGTGGTCGGCGAAAGGTGCACGTGCCCGTCGACCTGGGACCGGACCGCAGCGACGCACGGATGCACGCCAAGACCGTAGGATCCTACGCAGTGCCGTAGGGGACCGCACCGCCACTTCCCAGCAAATTAGGGACACTGTTGCTCCTGGGGTATCGGCGAGGACCATTCGCAACCGTCTCCATGAAGCTGGGCTACGGTCCCGCACACCGTTAGGCCGTCTTCCGCTCACGCCCCAACATCGTGCAGCCCGCCTCCAGTGGTGTCGCGGCAGGCGTGAATGGAGGGACGAATGGAGACGTGTCGTCTTCAGCGATGAGAGTCGCTTCTGCCTTGGTGCCAATGATGGTTGTATGCGTGTTTGGCGCCGTGCAGGTGAGCGCCACAATCAGGACTGCATACGACCGAGGCACACAGGGCCAACACCCGGCATCATGGTGTGGGGAGCGATCTCCTACACTGGCCGTACACCACTGGTGATCGTCGAGGGGACACTGAATAGTGCACGGTACATCCAAACCGTCATCGAACCCATCGTTCTGCCATTCCTAGACCGGCAAGGGAACTTGCTGTTCCAACAGGACAATGCACGTCCGCATGTATCCCGTGCCACCCAACGTGCTCTAGAAGGTGTAAGTCAACTACCCTGGCCAGCAAGATCTCCGGATCTGTCCCCCATTGAGCATGTTTGGGACTGGATGAAGCGTCGTCTCACGCGGTCTGCACGTCCAGCACGAACGCTGATCCAACTGAGGCGCCAGGTGGAAATGGCATGGCAAGCCGTTCCACAGGACTACATCCAGCATCTCTACGATCGTCTCCATGGGAGAATAGCAGCCTGCATTGCTGCGAAAGGTGGATATACACTGTACTAGTGCCGACATTGTGCATGCTCTGTTGCCTGTGTCTATGTGCCTGTGGTTCTGTCAGTGTGATCATGTGATGTATCTGACCCCAGGAATGTGTCAATAAAGTTTCCCCTTCCTGGGACAATGAATTCACGGTGTTCTTATTTCAATTTCCAGGAGTGTACAAAATATTAACTTCAGTCATTACACAGAAATTATTGACACATACAACACAGAACAAAATTATAAATGAAGAACAAAAAGGCTGTTGCAAAGGAGCACGAGGATGTAAAGAGCAACTGATAATAGATGCAGAGGTGACATATCAAGCTAAAACTAAACAAAGGTCGCTACACTACGAATACATTGATTACCAAAAAGCTTTTGATAGTGTACCCCACTCATGGTTACTACAGATATTGGAAATATACAAAGTAGATCCTAAATTGATACAGTTCCTAAACATAGTAATGAAAAATTGGAAAACCACACTTAATATCCAAATAAATTCAAATATCATCACATCACAGCCAATACAGATTAAGCGTGGAATATACCAAGGAGACTCATTAAGTCCTTTCTGGTTCTGCCTTGCTCTGAACCCACTATCCAACATTCTAAATAATACAAATTATGGATACAATATTACTGGAACATACCCACACAAAATCACACATTTGCTATACATGGATGATCTAAAACTGCTGGCAGCAACAAATCAACAACTCAACCAATTACTAAAGATAACAGAAGTGTTCAGCAATTATATAAATATGGCTTTTGGAACAGATAAATGTAAGAAAAATAGCATAGTCAAGGGAAAACACACTAAACAAGAAGATTACATAATGGATAACCACAGCGACTGCATAGAAGTGATGGAAAAAACGGATGCCTATAAATATCTAGGATACAGACAAAAAATAGGAATAGATAATACAAATATTAAAGAAGAACTAAAAGAAAAATATAGACAAAGACTAACAAAAATACTGATAACAGAATTGACAGCAAGAAACAAGACAAAAGCTATAAATACTTATTCTATACCAATATTGACCTACTCATTCGGAGTAGTGAAATGGAGTAACACAGAACTAGAAGCACTCAATACACTTACACGATCACAATGCAACAAATATAGAATACATCACATACATTCAGCAACTGAAAGATTCACATTAAGCAGAAAGGAAGGAGGAAGGGGATTTATCGACATAAAAAAACCTACATTATGGACAGGTAGACAATTTAAGAAAATTCTTTCTAGAACGAGCAGAAACTAGCAAAATACACAAAGCAATCACTCATATAAATACATCGGCTACACCACTGCAATTTCATAACCACTTCTACAACCCTGTAGATCACATAACATCAACAGATACGATGAAAGTAAATTGGAAAAAGAAAACACTACATGGCAAGCGCCCGTATCATCTAACACAGCCATACATCGATCAAGACGCATCCAACGCATGGCTAAGAAAAGGCAATATATACAGTGAGACGGAAGGATTCATGATTGCAATACAGGATCAAACAATAAACACCAGATATTACAGCAAGCATATTATTAAAGATCCCAATATTACAACAGATAAATGCAGACTTTGCAAACAACAAATAGAAACAGTAGATCACATCACAAGCGGGTGTACAATACTAGCAAATACAGACTACCCCAGAAGACATGACAATGTAGCAAAAATAATACATCAACAGCTTGCCTTACAACATAAACTTAAAAAACAACACGTTCCCGCATACAAGTATGCACCACAAAATGTACTGGAGAATGATGAATACAAATTATACTGGAACAGAACCATTATAGCAGATAAAACAACACCACATAACAAACCTGACATCATACTCACCAGTCGGCCGCGGTGGTCTCGCAGTTCTAGGCGCGCAGTCCGGAACCGCGCGACTGCTACGGTCGCAGGTTCGAATCCTGCTTAGGGCATGGATGTGTGTGATGTCCTTAGGTTAGTTAGGTTTAAGTAGTTCTAAGTTCTAGGGGACTGATGACCACAGCTGTTAAGTCCCATAGTGCTTAGAGCCATTTGAACCATTTGAGCACGTCGCAGCTTGTCCAATGACAAACAGTAACGGTCCCGGTTAATTGTGGAGCCAGGTTGCAAAAAGTCAATGAAAATGACACCACACTGATCCCAGAAGAAGGAGGCCATCACCTTTCGGCTTGCTATTTGTGAAAGTATTGGTTTCTTCTTCCGAGGGGAACCCGGATGATGCCACTCTGTGGACTGTGTTTTGCTCTCAGGTTCGGACAAAAACAACCATGTTTCATCCTGGGTAATGACGCCGATAAAACACTGTTTCCACTCTTCAGAGCCGGCCGTTGTGGCCGAGCGGTTCTAGGCACTTCACTCCGGAACTGCGCTGCGACTACGGTCGCAGGTTCGAATCCTGCCTCGGGCATGAATGTGTATGATGTAATTAGGTTAGTTAGGTTTAAGTAATTCTGAGTCTCGGGGACTGATGACCTCAGATGTTAAGTCCCACAGTGCTTAGAGCCATTTTGAACCACCCTTCAGTGAAGGTCTTCATGGGACCCTCGCACACATTCTTCCTCGTCGTTTTCATTTCTCTTGTCAATAATCTAGGCACCCAACGTGCACATATTTTTCTGTACCCTTGTTACTGTACCAGAGATACCACACTACCCAATGATAAACGAGTCATTTCAGCAAGCTGTCGAGTCGTCACACATCTGTCATTTTGGGTGATTTGATCAATGGTCTCCTTATTCACATCACTCACTACTGTTGATCGCATCGTGGATTGTCCTGTAGAGAGAAATCACCTTCTTTAAACCTCTGCAACCACCGCTGGATACTGCTGCGATCCACTGTGTCCTCCCCATAAACAGGGATCAACTTCCTGTGAATCGATGTGGCAGAGTCATCGCCGGTCTTGAAGAGGAACTCCATCACCGACCGTTGTCGCAACCTGACATCTACTTCACGGTCCATTATGTCTCACCTGTAAATAAAAGAAAATACTTTTATATACCAATATATAGGTAAATGTTCCAAGTTCGTTCACAAAAAATTTCATTCTCCTCCTGCAGAAAATAAAAAAATTAGAGACGACTGTGCGAAACTTTTTGAACACCCTTTGTATTAATATTATGAAAGACATTAAATCTCGCCCAGTAATACCTATTTCTCATCCTAATTATGACAAAGAAGAGCTGCAGCGTGCCTGAGGATATCGAGGTCTCCGGTACAAAGGATTCTGGAGGAACGAAAATGGCATCCCTTCAAGCTGCACCTACACTGACAGCTATATGCAAACGATTTCCAAAATTGGGCATAGTTCTGCAGACGTAAATAAAGTAGCGTTAAATCCGAATTCCATCGGCCAGATTTTGTGGGGCGACGAATACTATTTCGCCAACGACACCACTGTCAATAGACACAATCTACATTATTGGGCTCCTGCCAGTCCTCACTGGGTACGACCACATCACATGCAAGCGCACTGGTGTGTTAAACGTACGGTGCGGCATTCTAGGACACACGTCATTGGACTAGTTTGTTGGGCTCCCAGACTAACTGATCGGCTGTATTTGCAGTTCCTACAGAATGAGCTGAACTTTGGGCATCTTTTGGAATACATCCTTCTTCAGTTAGCTGTGAGACACTGGTTTCGGCACGATGGTACATCACCCCATTATTGTAGAGGGATTAGGGAATATCTCAACAGTGTATACCCAGAACAGTGGATAGGTCGTGGTGGTTGCATTCGATGGTCATCGAGATCGCCTGATTTAACATCCTTGGATTTTTTCTTATGGGGTTATATCAAATCCATGGTTTACGAAACGGAACCGGAAAATCAAGATGTGTTTAAAGAACTAATACGTCATGCTTGCGCTTCAGTATCTGCAGAAATGTTAAGAGGTGTCCATGCTAATACCGAGAGGCACTTACATCAATGCATCCAACAAGGCGGACATGCATTTTAACATTTGTATTGCGAATAATGCAATTATAAAGGTCTATCAGTCTATAACATAGGTTTAAAGGAACATCATTTATGACATTCATTATATTCATTTTTCTTTATTGCAGTGATATAGCATTTATGTAATGCTGCTAATTGTAAAACACGAACTGGTGCATTATGTGTTATTAACAAATCAGCTATCATATCTTGATATGCCTTGAAACAGACAATTAATAGACTTTGGCCCTTAAGCATAGTGTTTTGGTCAGGGCAATCGTTCTTCTACACAGACACCTTTCTCGAGCCCAGGAATCGAACGCGGCACCCCACCTGCAGCAAGCAAGTTTTCCGACATCGAGCTATAGGACTAACTATGCCTGTAAAGTGGTTGTTTTCAAGCGCTAGTCTTACGTTCAGAGGATCCCCTCTCTGTTGGTGTGGAGTCCTCTTTACTGTTCTGCTTGGGCAAACCTTTCGTCGTCTGTGGTATCCGGGATTAGCTAACGTCAACGGAGAACGTCGTGTGTGCGCCACCTGGTACATCGATTTTTGGTAGATTGGTGTTACCTGTACTGACATGCATTTTATGCTGTACTTGATGTTGAGGTTAGTCTTCGTTAGGTTCCTTTTGGAGCTTTTAGAAGCATGAACGTTTCTCAGTACCTGGCGGAGTAATCTTAATGCTATTTTGTCGAAAACTGTTATTTTGAGACCATGGCTATGTACAAACTACAGGTTTATTCTTGCAGAAATAATAACAGCAACCAACCACTTCTTATGATGATTTTTGTACACGTATTTATATCGTTTTAAATCGTTATGATTCACAATTACAGTTAAATTAGACAGTTTATCAGATCATGTTGTGGTTGCAGGACCACCATCCCAAGCAATTTTCACTACATGTGGGAATCAAAAGTGAAAACTAATGTAAACTACAACAAACTGTATGAACAAGCCGTCTAATGATGAACCTATCGCTTCGAAATTGGTAATGGCGCTATTTATGTGAATAAATAGCATTATAAAAAGTGATTGGTTGCTATCATTGTCTCTGCAAGAATCAACCAGTATTATGCCGTTCGATTAGTTTTGTTTTACTCAAACATGTTTCAGCGCTTTCTGTGCTATCTATAATAGGTTTTAATTTTTTTCTGAAAATTATTAGTACATATTAACTTCTTGTGGAGGTTATATGAATTTTTGGCTTTAAGTAATTTACACTTACAAAGAAGCAATAATTAGACGTCAAATATTACGTTTGTTTACATATAATGTTAAAGTCACATATCACAAACAGGGGAAGGAAGACCACAGCATAAAAAAAAATCTGGATAAACATAAGTAACACGCTAAATAACGCGATAGAAAACAGCGATTTTAAGTTTGAAATGAACGAAAAACAGGGAAAGTTTCGTTGCTTGCAGGTGACAAGCTGTAGTATGTGTGGTAAATGTAAAACTACAGACACGCATGACGAATAGTGACATATGAGCAAATGTGTAAGTGGCGATCAAAAAGTTTCAGTTTGAGGGTGTTGCTGCACGTCTGTGCGACGTAGCGCCATCCCGGTGCTGGTATATAAGCACCGACATGTAGGCAAGGATTTGTGTGGCATTCGTGTCTTTCCGACATGCGTGCGGTAATAGCGGAACTGTGGCGACGTTATTACCAAATACGTCCAACGTGCTGTTACCCCTTTCTTGGCTGCCGAAGGACAAACACCGGTTGACATCCATTGGAGGAGCCGGCCGGTGTGGCCGTGCGGTTAAAGGCGCTTCAGTCTGGAACCGCGTGACCGCTAGGGTCGCAGGTTCGATTCCTGCTTCGGGCATGGATGTGTGTGATGTCCTTAGGTTAGTTAGGTTTATTTAGTTCTAAGTTCTAGGCGACTGATGACCTCAGAAGTTAAGTCGCATAGTCCTCAGAGCCATTTGAACCATACATTGGAGGATGAAGAATGTGTGTGGGAGGAGCATGTCTGTCGAGATCCACCGTTAAGGAATGGTGTTCCATCAAAAAAGCATGTGCAGTAGGCAGGTAATGATTTCTTCACGCAGCAGGACGTGGTGTTTTACCGAACTGGTATCTTCGACCTGTTGCATTGGTGGGATGATTGCCTCAATGCTCAAGAAAGCCGGCCGCGGTGGTCTCGCGGTTCTAGGCGCTCAGTCCGGAGCCGCGCGACCGCTACGGTCGCAGGTTCGAATCCTGCCTCGGGCATGGGTGTGTGTGATGTGCTTAGGTTAGTTAGGTTTAAGTAGTTCTAAGTTCTAGGGGACTGATGACCATAGATGTTAAGTCTCATAGTGCTCAGAGCCATTTTTGCTCAAGAAAATTTTTCTTAATTGGCATACCAATTCTAGACTGTACGGCCTTCGAACGGAAACTTTTTGATCGCCCCGCTTATATCATTTCCAAGTTAGTAACCTAGACCTAATTTTTTCAGCATGGCGTAAGTGTACGAGATATTCTGTGGCATGTGTTCCTTACTGTATATGTAAACTAACGTAAAATTAGGCACCTTATTATCGCAACTTTGTACATGTGAGGAACTTTAAGCCAAAGACGCATATAACCTCCACAAGATGTTAACATGTAATAACAGTTTTCAGAATAAAAATAAATAAAAACTCCCTGAAGAGAGTATAGAAAGTGCTGGAACATGATTAGGTAAAATAAAACTAATCAAACGATGTCTAGCATAAGCCGCAATTGCATTCAGATTCTTACGTAATTAATTTCTTGTTCATAAGATCATCTTAAAATAGTGGCGCACAGCTTCTGTAGAAGATATTTTGTTGTAAAATAACCACACCAAGCGTACAAAAGTCTTTGTTTCCTTATTCCGCAACTGGTTCGACCTATCAGTCATCATCTGGAAGATAATTTTTAAAAGTTGTCCACGGGGTATGTCACATTTTTTTTGGGGTCATCAGTCTTCTTCCTGGCTTGACGCGGCCCGCCACTAATTATTCACCTGAGCTAACCTCTTCATCCCAGAGTATCAGTTGCAACATACGTCCTCAGTTATTTACTCGATTTATTTCAGTCTCTGTCTTCTTCCACAGGCCACATGTCTACAACTTTAAGCTGTACTCCATGACTGCTTATCGCTGTGCGAATATGTGGCCCTTCAAGTGGTATGACCGTCAAGTTTGGAACTGCGCAAACGCGACGATGTCATGCCATACGCAAGGGCTAAATATTAACACAGCGGTAGGTAATCACTGATTCAGTTTGAATTATAGGCAAGTGTTATACATCAAGAAGAAAAATATTTAAAATTTCTGACAGATGATAAGTATTATGTCTAAACTAGCTGCAAAAGAATAAAACAAAAGCTTTTGGCAGCTTGGTGTGATCATTTTACAACCAAATGAATTTTGCGGTTACTTGCAGTTCTCGCACCCGCTGGACCCGGTGCGCCACAGTTGTTATTTTCCTTTGTCTCCTCCAGTAGTGTACCACGCTACTTTGCTGTCAGATTTTCGATTCGTACAAGGATCGCAGACGTATACCAGCAAATAAACAAAAAACTAATTACGTAATTTTTTTAATGTGATAATCAAAACTTCATTACTATCCCACGTACGAGCAATCGGTCTTGCAAAGATGTGCTGGTTTTTTACTTCAGAGATGTCTTCAAAGTACCCTTAAGACTTACAGAATACCACTTTATAACTGAAAGCATTCAGCGATAAAATATATATTTCGATTTTTTTAAAAGGAATTATTCTTAAGAGCCAATGCTACGAATTGCTTTGTGCCGCGCAGTCATCAAGGGTACACGAGTGGGCCTTCGGCTCCGAAAGCCCATATCGATGATGTTTCGTTAAATGGTTCGTACTTTGATATTTGTTGATGGCCCAGCATTGAAACCTGCAGCAATTTGCGGAAGGGCTGCACTTCTGTCACGGCGAAACGATTTTCTTCAGTCGTCGTTGATTCCGTTCTTGCAGGATTTTTTTCCGATCGTAGCGATGTCGGAGATTGGATGTTTTACCGGATTCCTGATATTCGCGGTACACCCGTGAAATGGTAGTACGGGAAAAATCCCCACTTCATCGCTACTTCGGAGATGCTGTGTCCATCGCTCGTGCGTCGACTCTAACACCACGTTAAAACTCACTTAAATCTTGATAAACTGCCATTGTAGCGCCAGAAACCGAGCTAACAACTGCTCCAGATACTTGTTGTCTTATACATACAGGCGTTGCCAACCGCACCGCGGTATTCTGTCTGTTTACATATCTCTCTATTTGAATACGCATGCCTATACCAGTTTCCTTGCCGCTTCAGTGTACAAATATTTTCAACACTTCCTCGAGGTAATAATTAAATGTAACACTAAATTTTCTGCAGTACATGCGGGAGTCGTTTAGTTTACAACAGAATATATATAATACACACTAATAATTTATCGTATGTTATCAAATTTCTGTCTACTACATAGAAACGTAACGCGTAAGTAATGTGACAAATGTATTAGAGCAATTATTATTGCCTGCAAAATTATACACGTGCCAATATATTCTTCTTTTGCAGAAAGCACATCTCATCGACTGATATTTGACAAGACAGTTCCCGTGAAACAGCTTAGCGTCATCGAGGCACATGGCATACTTCTTCTCAGAGCTGAAAAAGGTTTGTTTTGTCTTAGAATACCATGAAAAATGCTAAACGTAATTATGTTTCTCAGCTCGGCTTTCCATTGAAAATCCATCGAGAAAGATTACTTTTTTGAGAATCGTTAGTCATAAGCATTTTTTCACTTTTTTCACATTCTTTTAGTTCTACGTAAAAAATCATTGTAATCTGTTTGTCACTGAAACCACAATATTCTAAAGTAACAGGCAATAATTATCATCACGCAGTGTGCCGTTTCTTTTTTGTTGATGTAACGTTTTAATTAAACCTGTAGAGCCGCCATAAGTCACGTGATAGCGACCGTTAGAAACTAGAATTGTAGAGCCACCACAAGTCGCATATAACTTTTTCTTTATTTTGACATGTTTCACTAAACCAACGCGAGCATCTTCAGGAATTTCGTAGCCGAGGCCCTCACTTTAAAAATACCGGGCTGTGTATAGCGCCGCCGTCATATATTTGTGTATGAAGGGGGCTCTATACACGGCCCGATATTGCGGTTCCCGGCTGCGTAATTTCTGAAGATGCTCGCGCTGGTCGAGAGAAACATGTAAAAATAAAGAAAAAGTTATATGCGACTTGTGGTGGCTCTACAATTTTAGTTTCTGACGGTCGCTTTTCCTCTACAGGCAAAAGCTTGCGCTCGCTAACGTTTTAATACCAAAGGCAGACGCCATCTTTCTCATTAGAACAATGTAAACTACCAAGAGATGGATATGAGAGGTATCTAGGAGTTAACTCTGTAAGTGCTAAGATGAGAGGGACAGAACTTTTTCACAGTTACCAAAACAAAATGTTCAATAAGAAAGAAGAGATTCAATCTGCAAAAAATATTCATGAAATATTATATATATTTTCGTATCAATTAGATGTGTTTATTTTAAGAACAAGCTTTAATTTTTTAGGGATTGGACACTGTCCAACGGAAACATGCAACATTGTAAATTTGTCTATAATAATTTATAATGTCAGGATTCCAAAATTACTAGAAAATTCAAATTAGCGATTTTGACACTTCATTGCCATCTTCAGATATGATAATTAAGCCACTAACAGCTTCGTCATGATGTTTAAAAAATTTTAATTATGCACTCTGAATCTCATAAATTGCTACGAAATATGTCGTCACGTGGTAAAAGAGACTGAAATTAAAATATTGCTTTTTCCTCTTTATATGCGGCATATGGAAGAGCTGGAGGGGGGAAAACTAAGGATGTAATTTATACAACTGATTTTCTATTTTTAGTATGGTCACTTTTATGTTGGTAGTTTTGGTTCACCACATTTTATAAAATTTAAGTTTGAATGTTATCTTAGAGAAAAATTATGTTTGTACGCTGTCAGAAAAAAAGTTACACCCTCAAGGACAAGGTCATTTTGTTGATATGTGAGGTGACAGGTAATTCATCATTGCAGGAGTATATGATACCAAATTCAGACCGAATGAAATACACGTCACAGTAAAGTGTGTCCAAAGAGTCGCACCAATACACATTACACCCCCTCTGGCAGCAACGCAGGCTTGTATTCTCTCATGCAAATGATCATAAAGAAGCTGAATGGCATCCGATGATACGCTACTGGCCATTAAAATTGTTACACCACGCAAATGACGTGCTACAGACGCGAAATTTAACCGACAGGAAGGAGATGCTGTGATATGCAAATGATTAGCTTTTCAGAGCATTCACACAAGGTTGGCGCCGGTGGCGACACCTATAACGTACTGACATGAGGAAAGTTTCCAACCGATTTCTCATACACAAACAGCAGTTGAGCGGTGTCGCCTGGTGAAACGTTGTTGTGATGCCTCGTGTAAGGAGGAGAAATGCGTACCATCACGTTTCCGACTTTGATAAAGGTCGGATTGTAGCCTATCGCGATTGCGGTTTATCGTATCGCGACATTGCTGCTCGCGTTGGTCGAGATCCAATGACTGTTAGCAGAATATGGAATCAGTGGGTTCAGGAAGGTAATACGGAACGCCTTGCTGGATCCCAACGGCCTCGTATCACTAGCAGTCGAGATGACAGGCATCTTATGCGCATGGCTGTAACGGATCGTGCAGCCACGTCTCGATCCCTGAGTCAACACATGGGGACGTTTGCAAGACAACAACCATCTGCACGAACAGTTCGACGACGTTTGCAGCAGCATGGACTATCAGCTCGGAGACCATGCCTGCGGTTACCCTTGACTCTGCATCACAGACAGGAGCGCCAGCGATGGTGTACTCAACGACGAACCTGGGTGCATGAATCGCAAAACGTCATTTTTTCGGATGAATCCAGGTTCTGTTTACAGCATCGTGATGGTCACATCCGTGTTCGGCGACATCACAGTGAACGCACAATGGAAGCGTGTATTCGTCATCGCCATACTGGCGTATCACCCGGGGTGATGGTATGGGGTGCCATTGGTTACGCGTCTCGGTCACTTCTTGTTCGCATTGACGGCACTTTGAACAGTGGACGTTACATTTCAGATGTGTTACAACCCGTGGCTCTACCCTTCATTCGATCCCTGCGAAACCCTACATTTCAGCAGGATAATGCACGACTACATGTTGCAGCTCCTGTACAGGCCTTTCTGGATATAGAAAATGTTCGAATGCTGCCCTGGCCAGCACATTCTCCAGAACTCTCACCAATTGGAAACGTCTGGTCAATGGTGGCCGAGCAACTAGCTCGTCACAATACGCCAGTCACTACTCTTGATGAACTGTGGTATCGTGTTGAAGCTGCATGAGCAGCTGTACTTGTACACGCCATCCAAGCTCTGTTTGACTCAATGCCCAGGCGTATCAAGGCCGTTATTACGGCCAGAGGTGGTTGTCCTGGGTACTGATTTCTCAGGGTCTATGCACCCAAATTGCGTGAAAATGTAATCACATGTCTGTTCTAGTATAATGTATTTGTCCAATGAATACCCGTTTATCATCTGCATTTCTTCTTGGTGTAGCAATTTTAATGGCCAGTAGTGTAGATTATCCCAGGCACCTTGCACATTTTGATTCGGCAATGGTTCGTGCAGCCCCAGGAGAACGAGCAAGTTCCCACTTCAGTATGTCCCATACGTGTTCAGTTGGCGGGAGATCTGGTGATCTAGCTGGCCAAGGCACTTGTTGTACATCACGAAGAGCATATTGCTTCGCAGCAGCAGTATGTTGACGCGTATTTTCCTGCTGAATAATCACATCTCCAACCTGTGGAAGAAATGGCAGTAGCACAGGGAAAAAGCGTGTGCAATGCAGCGGGCGCTGACTACTTTAGCCTTCAGAAATACTAAATCTGACAGCGAGTTGGCACTGATGGCCACCACATCATAAAACCTGGACCTGTGTACCGTGGGCGAATGCATTCTGGAATAGGCAGCTCACCAGTTCTACGCCATACCCACGTGTACGTCTGTAACTCGTATACAGGCAAAAGGTACACTCATCACTGAAGACAACATAGAGCCATTCCACCCTCCAGTCAATCCTTTCACGACACCCAAGTTTCCACGCTCTTTCTGTGTCGTGTTGTCAGTGGTAGCATGGGCAGAGGCACATGTGATCTTATTCCTGCTGCAAACAGACGGCTCCCAATGGTGCCTGATGACACAGCAGTGCAACATGTGACTGGATTTCAACCCTGGATTATGTTCGGTCAGCCACCGTTGTTCGCACATCGCGTTGATCTTGACGTACGTCTGTACTACGCAGACGTGCAGAACCTGACCAACAGGTGTAGGAATGTTCCTCAGACCACCGTTGAAAAACAGCAACACACATCGAAATTATGGGAGCTGAACAAATATATTAAAATTTGTGCCACAGCTAGGTTTTTTTTTGGGTGGGGGGGGGGGGGGGGGGGTTCGATGTATTTTGGATGAAGCGGACGTCACATGATATCCATTCCATTGAAGTTCTTTGTTGATCTTTCCACTCATTTTTTTTTATTACAGAGTCAATGACTGAACACGCTGAGCTACCGTGCTGGCGGTTTTTTTTTTTACTCAGTTTTTTTATTACAGAGGGCGAACAGGCCTCTGGCCAAACACGCTGAACTACCGTGCCGGCGGATTTGAACCCAGATCTCCTTGCTTACTAAGTAGGAATGTTAACCATTACACCACTGCAGCACTGTGGCTAACATTGCTGCGTTAACCGAAGTGGTGTGGTGGTGTAATGGCTAGCATTCCTGCCTACTAAGCAGTTATTCGCCTTACGGCACGCTAGCGGCACGGACGTCTTGTTTACGTCCTCGCCGCGCAGCTCGCTCGCGGAGTTGTTTACGTGATTCTGCCGTCTTAGCGCGCTATATTTCCTTCGACAGAGAATGTCTTATGCCCACAGAAAATCGACACTAAAGATTAGCTTTGCACCTGAGTATGCCCGACCAAAAGCACTGGAAATCGAACAGTTTATCAGAGATGAAGTCAAGATTGATTGCGACGATCTTGTTGGTATCCATCTGTCTATAGTGAGCAGTGTGGTATATGTGAAATTGGTTAACGAAGACATATGTGAAAAAATTCTAAGTGCAACTCGAAGTGGTCTTAAGTTCCGTCACTCTGATGGACACATCGGTGACGTGAACTGTGGAACGTGTGGGATTGGACTGCAGACGATACGTTTATTTGAACTCCCTTTCGAGGTGCCTTCAGAGGTCGTGGCTGCTCGTGCATGAACTGAACCTCACCGATACTTGGGACCGCGTGCATGGTGATCGGCGTGGGTATACGTACGCCACAAGCCATTCAGCAAGTCGTCCTGACCGTGTCTACGTTTCCCAAGGAATCGTAACTGCCACGCTTGACGGTGAGCTATGGCCTACCGCCTTTTCCGACCATATCGTCTACATTTGCACTGTTTCACTCCAGAGTTAAGGTGTGGTGCGGTCGAGGCCTGTGGAAGCTGAATGTCGCCCATCTCACGGATCCGGAATGCAGGCAGGTCGTAGAAACGACGTGGAACAACTGTGTGAGACGCCATCCAGTGTATCCTTCAACACTCCAGTGGTGGATCGACTGCACCAAGCCTGCTTTACGTCGTTCGATGATGAAATACGGTCGCGACAACATGCCGTGGCAACGACATACCATGGAATACTGTTTCACAATTCTCCGGGAACTCTCAAACCGTGTCCCTTCTGTTCAACGACAGGTTGAAATTCAACCAATTAAGGCGAAGATAATTTCTGTTATGCGTCACCGCACAATAGTACGCGCAAGATGTCACGATTGTGTGCTAGGAGAGCCCCCGTCCATTCATCGTATTATCCGAGAGAAGCAGCAGTGTCGGAGAAAGCTGATCAACGCCCTCGACATGCCAGATGGTCGTCGATTTACGTCCCAGAATAACATCGAAAAAGTCTTTGTGGATCACTACAACCTGTTCTATGCAGCAGAGGACCAGAACATGGTGGTAACGACTGATGTCCTTGACAGGTACCCTGGACGAGGCTGCTGCGGAGATTCTCACTGTGACAATTACCGCTGATGGCGTCACCGATACTCCTCATAAGGGTGCGGCGAACAAAGCCCCAGATCCAGACGGGTTCCCACTAGAGTTTTAACGCACATTCCATGACATCATGGGCTCACGCTGGACTGTGATGTATGAAAAACTGATGAACCCTAACCTTCTCCTCCGACCCAAATTCGTAGAAGGCTTGCTTATCCCGGTCCACAAGCCATCGGGAGGTCTGGAAGTTGGACATTATCGGCCGTTGACCAGGTTAAATTGTGACTTCAAGATTTTTACCCGGATTCTTGCCGCTCGCCTCAAGTCATCTCTCTGGATCAAACGTGCTTTGGAAGTGGCAGTAACATCCAGACGGCACTCAGCGATTACCATGACGTCATAGTCCTGGCCACGACCTGCCGCAGTCGCGGTGCCTTAGTGACAGTGGACTTCGACCACGCCTTTGATAGAGTGAGTCATGACTTTCTAGAAAACGTACTCCGACGGATGGCCTTTCCACACAGGTTTAGACACATCGTCTTGCGGCTCCTCCGCGGTGCCACGTCGCGAGTACTGGTCAATGGCCGTGTGGCAGGCGCTATTAATGTCATGCGGTCGGTCCGTCAAGGATATCCGCTGTCGATGCTGCTTTTCGCCATAGCCCTTGGGCCACTGTTACACGGTTTGAGGAGCCGACTCACAGGGGTAACAATAAGGGGGAATGCTCTCATATGCCGCGCCTATGCAGATGACGTGGTGGTCTTGGTTCTATCGGAGGATGAAGTGCGAGAGACACTGGTATGGATCAACCAGTACGGGACTGCTGCGGGCAGCCGTGTGAACCTGACGAAATCTAGAGCTATGTCCGTCGGTAGAGGCCTTCCAGCAGAGAGTGTGGCTCCATGCCATTAGTGGACAAACTCAAATGTTTGGGGATCACCTTCACGCGTAATATACAGCGCACGATCTCATTTAACTACAAACGCCTGCTTCAAGCTACCCGCACGAACGTTCGTGGCAACCTCCTGAGAGCACTGGACATCTTACAAAGGGTGGATTTTGTTAACACTCATCTAGTCTCGCGAATGCCCCATTTAGCACAGATGCCAAAGGCAATGGCACAC